>NC_140591.1:1291809312-1293039237 GCF_964204655.1 Triturus cristatus
GTTAGACTTAGCCACTAAATGGCATCCACTCTATTTATTATGGTGAGGGCGCTTAGACACTATAAAGATGGTGATATCCCCTATAGTTTTATATACTATCTCCAATATTCCAGTTCCCATCCCTGCTAACTTTTTTAAGAAAGTTAATTCTATCCTCCCCTCCTTTGTATGGAATAACAAGAAGTCCTGAATGTCTTTATTAAAATTGACTCGCCCTAAAACAGAGGGTGGAGTTAATTTTCCCAATTTCCAAGCATATCAGAAGACATTCCTTTTACGTCAAGCTTCTTTTTGGTTGCCTGATTCCACAGAAGATTGCCCTCTTTGGACCTTAATAGAACGCCAACTTTTATCTCCCTTCTCCTTTCATGAATATCTTTCCTTTTCACGTAAACCACAGTCCCTTTCCACCCCCATAATAAAACTTACTTCTAAACTTCTAGAATCAATGTCTCCCTCCTCTTACACAACAACTATAGCCTCCTTCCTCAACTCTCCAATTTGGCATCACAAAAAATTGCTAATTCGGAATAAACCATTTTACTGGAAATCCTGTATACAAAAAAGGATTATTATGGATACATCAGTTAGTTTCAGGGTCAGACTTCCAACTTTTTCCTCACTCAGTCATTCATTCAATTTGCCTGCCTCATTTTGTCATAAATATGACTCACTTAAGGATGCTGCGATGGACACATACACCAAACTTATAAATGCACCTGATATCTCGAATACTCCGGACACCTCTCCACAACTTCATACCTTGCTTAACACCAAGCCTAGAGCCTCTACTATATATAGTCACCTACAAGGTAAACATATTGATAGACAGAAGACCAAAACAGAGGAGGCTTGGGAGACTGACTTCAAGATATCTTTGCCTCTATCACTCTGGCAAAACATCTGGACTAAGATACGCAAGACTTCCAGAGCAGCAAACACAACACAAACCTTATTTTATGCCTGTAACAGGCTTTTACTATCACCGTTTACATTAAGTAAAAGGTTTCCGACTTTGTCAGACACTTGCTGGACGTTTTCGTCCTTAAATGCAGATTTATTTCATATGTTATTCTCTTGTCCATGGGTACATTCTTTCTGGAAACAAGTATGGAACCAAATTAATTTAATTTTTGATACAACATTTTCTTTAGCATTATATATTCTTAGGAAGTCTCACCTCTATTTGGGAAAATAATACGATTAATGTCAAGATTATTGATTTGTTGTTAGCAGTCGCTTTTCAGAAAATCACCACAAATTGGAAAGATTCTACAAAAATCTCTTACAAGGCCTGGTGGTACGCTCTTTGTCATAATCATAGGCTGGACACCTCCTTTTTTACCCTTTACAACTGGCAACTAAACGGCTAAACTTATGGTCACCTTTTACAATTTACATCAACGCAAGTGGTAAAAGAAATCTCCAGCTGCAACCATCTCATCAAGAAGTTCTTAAACCACCTTGATTCCCCTAATTGTTCCCAAACAATTTTATATTCTAGTGATGTTAAGATTGCACATATATTGATTTGCTTTCTCTAATTTTATTTATTAGTCCAATTCATGTCATTTTGAATGTATTGTATATGGACACCTCTCTTCTTCTTAATATTGTTTTTTCTAAAAATAAAAAAAGAGTACATAGGATGGTTAAAGAACACTGTGTAATGGCCCTACTTTGCCAGAGTCAATTTAGAAATGAACAAAAAAGGAAGATCTCTATCAATTTCATACATCTGTCACACCGCACTGTTGCCACATAATCTGGAACCAAAATCTGTGCCTACCAACAGGATATCTTCAAACAATAGTAAATGTGTGCTAAAAATATTAAATATAAAAACATTAGCACAGCAATTGCACTAGTGGCCTGGAATTTAAATGTCATAAATGGGCAGCAATACGTATTAACACCACCCACATAAGTGCAAAATGTTTGGCTCCAGGAAGCACCTTGTGCTCTGGGTAAGCTGCAGTTTAAAAGCTTTGCACTGACACGTTGTAAGGAAAAGTCAGTTTGCTGTGTATGAAACCATTTTATATATATTAGATAAATCATCCTTAATGTGTGTCTTGTAAACGGATAGGGCTGGATGCATAATATATAAAAATGTGGCATCCGAAATATAGGGTTTAGTTTGCCCAGACGTTTCTGACTAAGCGAACGCACAACTATCGAAGAGTCAAATTATCCTGATAAAGGCAACTTTTTGGTTTGTGAACTTATTTTGACCATATTGGCTCCACAATTCACATCTGTTTAGGTACCTTTTGAGTCCCAACCATACGGAAAATTCATTTGCCTTTTCATCTTGTCTCATTTCAGTAGGTTTCTCCCTTTTGTCTTAGTATTGATGAAGACCGTATATCCAACCAAAGGATATTGTAAGGGTGGAAATGTTGACACATAACTGTACTTTTGCCCAAGTGCGTTGTTTGTAATATGGTAAAACTATGTGAAAATAACTGAGTTTGCTCTCTGACTATTTATACTGAGTTTCCACTACGCTACATATCCTCATGTTCACTCTTTTATCATTTACCTCACACTCCTCATAAAAACGGTGCCACTGTACTGATCATTTTATTGTGAAGCACCTCTATATTGTTGACAATTTATGTATTACATTGTTTGTTTTAAGATACTTTTTTGCATGTAGTCTGATAATATTAATTGTACTCGAAGAGTACCTATCTTGGCCTTTTCTTTAAAATGTAAGATTCACAGAGAACAAGGTTATCCAACAGAATAATTTTCTGTCTATAACTAGATATAATTCTTTTTTTACAGAGTTTTATATAGCGCAAACTTGACCCAAAGGTATCGGGCATCAGAGCGCTTTACATAGCACCAGTTGCGTTACATGAGGACACATTCTTTTTTTTTGTTTTTGTTAGGCACGGGGAGATTAAGTGATTTGCCCAGAATCACAGGCTGTTCAGTGTCCTTGCAGAGACTCAAACCCAGTCCCCAGATTCAAGGTCGACCGCCCTAGCCATAAGGCCAACTCCTTTCCCCATAAATAAAATTATTATTTTATATATCCACCTGGAATAATGCTAGGAAAATTATTCAAGTAATTTTTCACTTAGTTTGAAAAGTTTGATTCAATTGTGACACTTTCCTAAAATAGCTTAAACAAAATATACTTGTGCTGCCTGAAAGGTATATGGTTTAGAACTAGTTTGCTTCACAGGCCTTCTTCAGAGGCTCAATACACATTCCTAGCATGGTGCTCCTTGAAATCAATGCCTTGGTTTATAGGACTATGGAAAAGATGGGTGCTGCCAAGAAGCAGGGATTAGTCATGTGGATGGGAGTCAGTAACTGTTGAAATAACAAAGGATGGCCTTAACATTTCTACTTTTGGTTTGGTGATGCAGAATGTGGCTGGCATACTCCCATTCATTCCCACAGCAAACCTATCCTAGACTCCCTGGGTCCAGCCTCAACAGAACAGAAAACCAGTTTGGGTCTTGACATAGGAAACGGCACCTCACCTCAATAGGAAAGCATCTAGGGAAAGATCATTCCCCCCTCTATATGGAGAAAGGGAAGTGAGCATCTTGAATTAAGTGTTTGGATCATGTGCTACAGCTACCACAGGTTGAGCAGAGATTCTCTAAGAAATTTGGCTCAACCTAAATAGGGTGTGTTTATTAAGTGGGAGAGGGTATTCCTTTCTCAAATTATTATTGCTTTTCTTATTATAAATATTCTGATCCTTTATTGCCTCATGGTGTAAATCTTATATTCAACATTCGCTATCCTTGGACGGATAAGAATGCACCGGAAGTCATTTGGTTACACAATTGGAGCGCAATAGAACCTGCCGTCCATGTACACCAGTGGTAAATTAGAGTATGTAAAACACACCGCCTGGTACTCACAGACTGCTACAGGAGCAGGTAATTGGGCCCTGTTTGCTATTCATTTCACATATCAGAAACCCCCAGAAAAGATTTGCTCCTCAGAGATCATTAATAGATTACAGAAATGCCAATCCAACCTTTTAATACATCATTCGTATTTTAAGAAAAAATCTATTTCTTCATTGACTTTAACATTTCAGACACCTGCATGCATTTCAAACTCTTTTCAGATGTGCAAAAACACATGTTTATTGAAGGCAACAAACCAATTAGTGACCTGACAGTTGATACTTTGATGGCAAAAATTTGGACAGCAGATGATTGTTTTAATGTTTGTAAAGCGAATCTGAACTCTGAATTATTTTTGTATAGAATCTGAATTGTGACAGGGGCAAAGGGGTTATTTTATGGTGTTCTGTGCATTTCCCACCTTGCAGCCATTTTCCCTCCCAAGGCTCACTAGAGGCACCATTTTTAGGCAGACTGTGCTCTAAGCAGATGACTTATACTTATTTAAGGAGCACCGTGGCACAGATGTGCAGTGAACACATGCAGCATGCATGTCTCTGGTGATCCAAAGGCATCTGGTCTGTGCCCATCATGTTTCCTGAGAGAGTATTACTGACTTGGAGTGCAGGTCCTCATTTGGGCATATAGACTGTGCAAGATTTGGGTTAATGGAAGAGATAGTTGCAATGTTGATTAATATCCGCCCTCTAGCCAAAAATTCATGAATGTCTCGGACCCCTTAAGTAGTGCAGAGTTAGATGTGCTTTTTATGACTGAGATATTGCTCAATGATTCGTCTGCCCCTCTTATCACTTCAGCAATCCGGTATGAATATTCTCGGATACACTTGGATAGAAGTATGGGAAGAAGGGTTGTGATAGCTTTTAAATGATAGCCGTATCTTTAATCAGTTCAGTGGGATTTCACCTGAGCAATCTGCAGCAGAAATTGTGGACCACAAATCCAGCTCTCCTTTGGACTCCTGCAATGCTGGAAGCAGCAGTTGAGGCGAGCAATCTGGTGATTAATAATGTTTTTAACCCCTGTCTATCATCTGCACTGTGCCAGCTGTGTGGAAGCTAGCTAAGGTGGTTCCCTTGCTTAAGATAGCTTCTCTAGATCCGAACATCTTTAGTAACTACAGGCCCATCTCCTTGTTGCCAGATTTTACTAAGATGTTGCAGAACTTGGTTAATATACAGCTATCTGAATACTTAGAGCAGAGCACGCTGTTGCTTCCTTCTCAAGCAAGGTTGTGCCCCTGCCTCAGCACTGAGAATGCTCATCTAGAAATACATGACTATATCAAGATGTTCTTGAACCGAGGCAATAATGCGGCACTGATTTTACTCAAACTCTCAGCACCATTTGATACCATCCCACACACAGGATTTTCTTACAGTGGCTCGCAGACCAGGGGATTTGAAGGTACGGTGGGGCATATTATCAAGACAGACGATAAAATTACCGCCGCTTTAGCGGCAGAAAACTGCCGCTAAAACGGTGAAAATGGGCTTGATAATATGCTCTATGGAATTCCAGCTGAAGCTCAGGTTAGATGTCCTTCACATCTAACATGGGCTTCAATTAAAGTTTAAAGCCGTTCTTGATAATATGCCCGCAAATACTTTAAAAACCCAGGAACAATCCTTTAGAGAGCCTTCATGGTATGACAGCGCAGAGAAGTGGCCTTCAGCCTAGCACTGTATTTCATTCTCTGGCAAAGCTGTGATAGAGAATATGAGTTGCTATTTTTCTAAAAAAACAGGTACACTGTGCAAACTATCTCAAGAAACCTGGCTTGCTATTTACTGCTTCTGCTAAAATTTACCATAGCACCTACACATAGCCTATACATAGCTTTAAGGAGTTAAGATGCTAAGAATTGGGTTGCCATGTTAGAAATGTTCTTGCCATTTTTGCTGACCATTGCATGCATTCCTACATTCTTTTTTACATTCTGTCTGGTTACCATTCACAGGTTATGCACTTAATAACTGAGTACAATTTTAAAATAAACATCTGAAAGTGTCTCTCCTGTTTCTTAGTGCTTTTTTGAGCCTGTTATTCATTGATGAAAGATGTTGTTTCACTGTGTCTCTGAACTGATCTTATATGACTGATCATTACTGGAATCTTTGTGAAGGATTGTTCAGCAGGATTGGATTTTTATCTCATTTTAGAGCACTGGCTGAGTCCTTGCACCCAGAGGGTTGAAATACTAGACTTGCAGTTCTAGGAAAGTCCCCTAGACTATATCATTTGGCATCAGATGATGTGCATGGTTTATCTGAATCTTTAAGTAGTTGTCCATGACACACTTGAAGCAACCAATCACTACAATTATATGGAGATCTCTATTGTAATATGGGCTACCTCCTTCAAGTTAAATAGGAAAACCCTGTTTACTGTAGGTTTGTCAAGCTTAAAGTTCCCTCATTCTGTTTCCACATTTTGGAATTCATGTATAATCAAGTGGTTCACAAAAAATGGTGGCTGGTGATGGAGGCATTCCTGGTGCATGGGGTGTAGTAACATTGGTATCAAATTCATATGCAGTATATGGTTATGAAATGTTTTATTCATGGGTGTAGGTTGATGCTGTATATGCCACTACTGGGCTTTTTCATACATATACACCTACAAGACTATCTATACATTTCCAAGCATATGGCTTCAAGCTCCCTTTGACCCACCAAAATGTCCAAAACTGGTTTGGTGGTCAGCTACCACAAACACACCAGAATGTTAGACCGAGCCCACTAAGTAATGAGAGGGTTACCTGGCCGGGCAAACACCATATCGTCATCCAGCAAATTTGTAGGCAGGATATGTAGTAAGATTACTGAATCAAATAGTAGATTTATATAGGAGGCTATACCTACTGCATGCTACAGTATGCAGAGCAGCTTGAATAGGAACTGCACCACAGGCACAAATTGCCAGAAAAGTAATTAGCCCAAAGACTTCAAATGTTATTGTGGTCAAAGTGCGCCTAAAGCACAAAGAAATTGGTTTCTGGATTGTTTGAATGAATAACCAGTTACAAGTGGCCTATACTGACATAACAACCCAAGACAAGCATAGAATTACAACTTTGTGTCTTCTTATGTGGATGGTGCCACCTGTAGAAGAGTGCAACACATGTTGAAGCAGATTTGCGTGCATCTATACTACTGCACATAGCACACCCTCATTAGCAGTGCTACTAGATGTTTTAAAACAAGTACAACATGAGCATGGGATTGCACCAGCTCTAGATTTAGGCATGATATTAAATGGATCTTTTGAAATAGTTCCCTAAATCATTCTGAGCAACATTCACACAGAAGTTGCAGTCTTGCTTCAGTTCAGGATTGTGAAGAGGGTTCACCAAAGTGAATTTCTGATACCTATACATGTGTTGGCTGTGACACTTTGAAATCATGACCTGTCAAACTGCATCCTAAAGTAAATGTTTGAGCATTCTGGCTAGGAAAAAGCCATGGCAGTGAATAAAAACAAATGAGGAGTAGATCAGAAGAAAATACTGTATTTCAATTGACTCAGGAGTCCAACCAGGTTTATTACAATGTGAGGGATCATGATAAAATCAAAAAGCTAGATCAGTATCAGTATACTGATAGCCCTTCTTACCACTCTTTTCAGGACTCTGAACACAAAAGGGTAGAAAAGACTGGGCAGACCGAGTACCTCAAAAAGACGGCTATGTCAAGCACAAAATTGAATCAGGAAGTCAAGCTCATATTGGTGTAAAGAAGAAAGAACAAGCATTTGCAATGTAATAGGTCTCACATTTACTATAGTTTGAGCTATTGGCATTGTAGATTGCAATGCCTTTTATTAGTGTGTTGGTTTTAAACAAATAAATAAAAGGCCTTGTCATTTACAATGCCAATAGCATAAACGCTTGCATATGCGAGACCTATTGCATTGTAAATGCTTGTTTCACAAAGTTATGACTTCACCAGCTCCATGACCTTTAAGCTGGGTCAGCACACTTTGGGTTAAAGTTTCCACCTTTTACTAATCAGGGGTACTCTTTGAAGCCAAGAACAGCTGGCATCTTCTTTTGGAGAAGACAAGAACAGTGCCCATTAAATCAACCTGGGCTCTGGCTTCCTTTGCGGATAGGCTGGGTTTTTGGTCTCCACAAGTCTTGTTGAAAGTCTACACAGTGAAGAGTGTTTCGCCGGTGCACTATGAGAGCGAGGTATGGGGTTACGTTGACACTGACACCATCCAAACACCAGAAAATATTTTCTTAAGGCTTTTGTTACAGGTCCCGCAAGGTCCCCTGACTTGGTCTGTACATGCGGAGCTTGGAGTCCGATTTGTTGCCGACCTTGTGGCTCCTAGCCCTTCACTTTGGTGGGTAAAAGTCCGGATCAGACAGGAACTCAAGCTAAACAGATTGATCCTCTCTGACTGGCTTTCCTGGATGGAGCATCTAGAACCCCATGGATTGTCTACATTAAGTCGACACTTACGGCCAAAGGGAGAGCTGATATTTGACCCCTCACACTCTATACCCATGTCCCTTTCAGGGAATTAAGGCCCTATTTTTTGAGTGGGCTTTGTCACACCGTGAAGGGACATAAATGCTGAAATCATTAGTGAAAGGCCATATGTTATTAAAGACTGTTAAGGGAATGGAACATTATTTGGTTCAGATGACTAATAGGCATAGTTGATTTCTTCTAGACCGGTTTCGTTTTAATCAAATCCATCACTTACTGGCCACTCCTGTGGGATGGGGGCACCCTGGTAACTGGTCGCTCTGCGGTTGCGACAATAGGTCTCCGCAGGATCCTCTTCATGAGGTAAATACTATAGTTGGCCCAAAAAGATTTTTTGTTGCCATTGTTGAGATCTTTGAATTTTACTCAAGTATGTCCTGCCCTCCTGTATTTATAATTTCTCCCCAATGAACATGTTTTATTTGCTGTATCAAGTTTTTTAAGGGCAGTTCTGGTATCCAGACGCTCGAGACTTGACTGATGCCAGCATGTACATAGCAGAAATTGTGTTTTTCATCTTGTTCTTATTCTGTATTTTTATCTGTTTTTATGGCTTTGGTGTATTTATATATGTCATTGTATTGTGTGCTGTTCTTATATGGTTGATTTGTTCAACCTAATAAAGATTTTATTGATGATGACTTCATTGCATTTGCCACAAAATCCATCATCCTATGCATAACCTGCAGATTTTAACAATTGTTTCTGGCTCAAACAGATCAAATATTACTAAAAACCTTGCAACACGTGTTGCTGCGCTGTGGGAGGTCCTCTGCAAAGGCTTCCTAGTCATCTTTCTGTTGCTTATTGCTCTATTTGGTTGTCAAATTGGTATGAATAAGGTCAAACCTTGCCCAGATACTGTTACCCTGTGTAAAACTTACACAACAATGAGGTAATTCTATCACAAAATGAGTTGCATTAGGCCACATAATTTGCATTTCTTTTTGCATAATTTAGTATACATAATTAGGACCTCCCCTGTTACTTAATTCCAGTGGCCCTAGTCATAGTTTAGCAAGGGATGAGTTCCAGTGGAGGGCCCCCTCGGTTGGATAAACAGAACTCGAAGTGGTGCAGGAAGGTTTAGGAGGCGTTAAGTGGTTTCATCTAGCCAAGAACGTGTTTGGGAAGGCTCAGAGAGCTAGCTGGAGGAGGTGTCACTAAAAGCTGTGGAGACCAGGGTAAGCAGGTTGATTGGGGTCCTTTTCGTGGGTGATATTCAATAAACCTGGCGGCCACTAAGGGAAGTGTGGGAACATCTGGAATGGCTCTTCAAGGCGCTATGGGGAGTTCCTTCTATTTGCTCCCAGGTACAGACATCCGTGTGTTTTACCAGATAAGAGAAGCTCAAATGGAGCTGGTCTCAGATTGTGTGCACGGGTTGTGAGCTAGCCTTTGCCACTCCTGCCGGCTAATTGTTTGTGGCAAAGTTAGTACTTCATCCAGTGAGGAGGAGTAAAGACTGACCGACGACTAAAAAGTTGCTCAGCAACTGACTTGCCTAGGACTGAGGTGGCGATTAAGGCCTGGGCGGTATGCAGCCGGGTATATGGGTGAATCTTGCATACATACCGAAACCCGCTTACCAAGCTGACGTGGTGGGCAGCTCTAAATAAATGCAAGCTCACATGGTGGGATTGGAGTGCTGTCAAGGGTTTGTGGCTGATAGGGTGAGGTCAGTGTGTCTAGCTGCAAAGGTGATTGGGGTGGTGGCAGGAACAGAGATTCTCTCAGTTTCAGACACCCTCGGCATTAGGGAGCAGAGAGGGGTCCGCTTTTGTTGTGAGTCAGTCAGAATGCCAGGATTTGGGGAGTTTGGTGAAAGTTCCAAAAGGCCGAAAGGTTTGGGTTTCACAGCACCAGCGTGACAGCAATTGAGCTGTCACTGGAATTGCACAGGTGGGCGCTCTTGTTCTGAGGTGTGATATGACACAGGCATGTATACTTCTTCATTTTAACCTTCCCACTTTTTACTGTTTCTAAAAATGTTCATGTGGCAGACTGCATTCACTGAAGAATATATTTTGTGCATCATGTTAGACCAAGGTTGTTGTGATGGAGACAATTACTTCGATAAGCCACCACTAAACTGTGTAAAAACCTTGAACTGTGCAAAGCGTTGTGGTATTCCTCGGAAGGCATGCACAGGCACGTCCCGCCTTACCACTCTGTGTTTCGGAGAAAAACAGACTTGCGTATCCCAGAGTACAGAGCCCACCTCGTTCAAGGCAGAAAGCCCACCCAGGGCACCGACACATGGAACAAGCCCGTGGGTGGTGCGCGCGCATGCGCCACAGCGAGCGATCTGTTTTCAATTATCGCGCCTGTGTCTGGGCACGATAATTGAAAACAGATGTGGCCTGTGCGGGTAACCGACACCAATAGGCCGTGGGTGGAGCGAAGGCGGGACATGCACCCGCCTTTGCCCAGTTTTCTGCTGCTAAAGCGGCGATAATTTTAACACTGTTTCTTGTTAATATGCCTCTCAGTCACTTATATGCACGTCATTCGCCTTTAAAACAAGGTCCAGCATTTTTTAGAAACCAAGCAGGATGGAATAACATTTCTGTTCCACCTATCATTTCTTTATGGAGTGAACCTCAGATACCAGATGAAAATCCTCTGAAGCTCGAAGCAAAATGTGACATAAAAGGTATCTGAGATCAGCTGTAATACTGAAGTGTATTCATATATATTAAGCACCTTTTATTTTTACCATGAACATTCCTCTTTTTCAGGTTTTAAAACCTGACAAATTGTATAGAATATTTTAGTCTGTAGAAATTTGAAATTACTCACTCATACTTACGCTGTACATATTTTCAAGAAACAAGGGAATCCAAGCAGTCTGGAAGGGACCTGGGGTACACCTATTTATAAAGGAACAATGGTCCCTCACAACATAGATTATGGACAGTAATTAAAACAGAATAAAAATAAAGAAACCATGAAAGTCAGACAATATTGAATGAAAAAGTGAGTTTCCAAACTCAGGCATTGCAAACAGTGGACGAAGTGCAATCAATAGTTAGGCCACATACAATGGTGCTATCTACATGTTTGTGGACTAACTACTGATTGTACATATCCCTATGGTTTGCAATGCCTGAGTTCGGAAACTAACTTTTTCGTTGACTAGTGTCCCACTTTCCTGGTTTCTTTATTTTTTAAATATAATCCATTTGGATTATATAATATATACACATTGTATTTCTGTGTTAATTACTATCCATTATCTATGTTGTGAGGGAACATTGTTCCTTTATAAGTACAAAACACTCATAGCACAGGACTCATGATGAATCTCATACTGAAAAAATACAGACCAAACTTGGAATTTTGTAATGGGTTTTTCAGTCAAACTATAGCACCTAGGGGGTGTGGCATAGTGATCTAGCATGGTGGACGCGCGTTAGGCGAGCTTCGCTGAGCTCGTATCAAATATTCTTCACTTATCCTGTTTCTTTGGTCAAATTTTCATTGTGGGTCTCCCGCAGCTGTAGTGGGACTGGGTGGTGGCGGTTTCGACCCATAAATCTGCCAGGATTGGAGAGTTTGAGGTGGCAACGGTGGTGGCCTAACGGGCGAGAGTGAGGCGGAGTCATCTGAGCGGCGGCTGGAGCAGCGAATGATGGGCACGGAGCGCCAAAGTGTTCCAAGTGCGGAAGGGTTTGCTGAGTACTGACTCGGATACTGGTGGCTGACTCCGGGTGTGTGTTGCGGCAGCGACAGCGTCTGTGTGGTCCGAAGGTCTCCCGAGGTGGCCCGGAGAGTGCCTTTGTTTGTCCCCCTCCCCTGCTGGGGGGATCAGGTGGACCCGCCGAGGGCCAGAGTCAGGCTCTGCACCAGCTGGAGTCCGGGCAGCTTGTGGTAGGGCCCTTGAGATTGCGCAGAGCCCCAATTGGAGGCTCTGAGGGCCGGCCCATGCTACGATACTCCCCTGCTGCTGAGGTGTGTGGGTCTGCGACATGAGGGCCGGCGTGGGAGCAGTTGGGCCCCACAGGTCACCGATATCTGCCAAGTGGAGGGACGCAGCGGACATTATAGGCTCCATAGTATACAGACCTGAGCCCTGGTTTGCATTGCCCTACCACCTGTGCTGCTGACTTCTACTTTGTGAAGACCTGGGCCTAGGCCTCATACATAGTGTGGAACCCAGTGCGGGGCTTGAGGAGCATTACCCTGGTCTGGTGGAGGAAGCGCCTGGGAGGAAGGTGGGTCACCCGGTAGGGGGGAGACACGACTGTCGGCAGAAGCGGCAGGGTTAGCACTCGTTGTGGCTTGTGGGCAGGAGGTCTCCGCCTGAGTTCTGATACCTCAGGAGGTCTAAAACGGAGCCAGATATTGGAAGCTGAGACCACGAAGGGGGAACACCCATGCCCCTCTAGATCTAGAGGTGTGGTTTGTCTTGGAGTCCTGCCTAGGGGACTATATAGCCGCCATCTTGTGGGCTTAGTGTCCAGACTGCACCATGACAAAAGATAAAAAGGCAGGAGGGTCTGCTAAGCAGAGCACGTTGGACTGCTACACCGGAACAGGGGCCTCAGCAACCGAACAAGGGGGTGCATAAGGAGGCATCCCAGACAATGCCACATTCATGGTGGCCATCACACAGTCCAGGGCGGCCTTGGAAGCAAAGATTGGTGAGGTAGGCTCCGACGTCATGCTCCTAAGGCAAGATCTGTGAAATGTGACGGAGTGCATTACAGAGGCTGAGACCCCGGTCTCGGAAGTGGAGGATTCTGCCACTACCTTGCAGAAAAAAGTTGCGTCATTGGAGACGGTCACCAGAGGCCTGTCTTCATGGGCGGAGGATGCAGAGGGCAGGGCTAGGAGAAACAATCTACATTTTGTGGGATTCCCTGAAGGATGTGAAGGGGGAGACATGGAACAGTTCCTGACTAAGTGGCTCGTGAACTGGTTTCCCCTGGAGTCGCTGTCCAGTTGTTTCGTTGCTGAAAGGGAGCATAGGGCCCTAATGCAGAAGCCGCCCCAGGTATCTAGACCAAGGCCTGTCATTGAAAGGATTCTCAACTACCATGACAGGGACATGATCTTAAAGCAGGCTAGGATTAAAGAACCGCTGACATTCTAGAACATCTGCATCCTTATATTTCCGGACTATACGAGACTAGTCCAGCAGAAGAGACAATCATTTATGGCAGCTAAGGCCTGTCGGAGAGAGCTGAAACTTCCTTATGCGCTGCTGTATCCTACCAGACTGAGGTTGGTGTCCCAGTCCCACATGCTATTCTTTGAGTCGCCAGAAGATGTCTTCAACTGGAGGGATGAAGCAGTGAAGATCCGGCATCACACGCCACCCAGGATGGAATCAGAGTCCTCGTCCAGTGATGGAGTTTGCAAGCCACCCAAGCCCAAAGTCAAAGGAACTAGGAGGTCGAGATCCAGACACTGATCTAAATTTTGCAGCTACCACTACAGATATACTTAGGTGTACCCGCAGGGGACTTCGGACTCGTAGCCACATCAAGACTCTCCCGGATGGGGGATTATTGGTGCCATTTGTTTAGACCGACGAAGCGTGAGCGGGGGCTAGTACCTTTGTTAGACTCTTAATGGTTGGGGGGAATGCCTGTTGACTATGGGCAGGTTACTGGGGAACCATTGGTGGGGGTGGGAGGGGGCTCTTGTTGGGGTCTGCAAGCCACCTCCGCCGAGACAGATACTTCAGCAGTTTTGAGGTATAGGGGGAGAGGGGGGGGAGTTGGGGTACATGCGTTGTATGTTTGCACTGCATCACCGCTGCACTGTTCACACATTAGATGATAATTGTCCCACATACCGCAGTCCCGAGACCCTTAGATGGCAGCTCCTATAGATAGGCCGCGACTCCAGGCGGGAGACCTCCAGATAGTACTTGGAACGTCAGAGGAGTGGTAGATAAAGTTAAAAGAGGCTAAAAGGTACCGGGCAGACATTCTGATGCTTCAGGAGACACATATAATGGGAATTAAAGCATTATGCCTCCTCAGATATGGTTGCATTCAAGCTTTCCACTCTGGCTTCATCAGGAGATCCCATGGGGTTGTGATTGTTATCCATCGTAGGGTACCATACAAACATACCAAGACATGGACCGACATCCAGGGGAGATACGTGTTTGTTAGGGGTACCATTTATGAGGAACAGGTAGTACTGGGCTGTGTATATTCCCCACCTCCGCTATTGTGGGCTCTCGTTAACCTCCTCATGACCCTGTGTGCAGATATACCTGAAGGGATGACAATAGTAGCGGGGACTAGAATGATGTGATGGGCATGGCCACAGATAGATGGAGGGTAGGGGGTTACTCCAATATACATCAAATTACAAAACTGAACTCCCTGGCGATGGGATTGGGCTGGGCAGATCTATGACGACGGCTGCATGATGAGGAGCAGGGATACACTTATTTCTCAACGACGCATGATTCTTACTCCTGCCTTGATAATATATTTGTACAGTTAGGTGCCGTTGGTAGGTTGCGGGTGGTTGAGATCCTCCCAAGAGGTTTGTCCGATCATTCCCCAGTCGTTCTTCTAATGCAGTTGGGTCCTGAGAACAGCCCTTTCTTTGGTGTCTCTCCCCCTGGCATCTGCAGGATGAGAAATATCGGGAGCACATAGGGCAGGCAATCAAGCAATATATGGATATAAATGTGGGGACAGTAGCCGAGGCTGGATTCCTGTGGGAGACTATGAAGCCAACCATACGGGGTAGACATTTCATTGATTGATTGATTGATTGATTGAACAGGGATTTATAATGCACAACTTTGCCCAGAGGCGTCAAGGCGCAGATGATGGAAACAACATTCAGCCAAAACTAAAGGGAAAAGAGAGCTTTAGGGGTAGGATTCGGCGAAAAGGAAAGTTTTGAGCGCACGACGAAACAGAAAAAAGGAGTCCTGATTCCTTAGATCAAGAGGGAGCTCGTTCCAAAGTCTAGGGGCAAGGGCAAAAAAGGCCCTGCCTCCCCACCTTGCCTTTGCAAAACGGGGGACCGTAAGCAACTTCAAACTGGAAGAGCGGAGAGCTCTACCTGGGGTGTAATACGACACCAAAGACCTGATGTCCTCTGCCCCTGCATCATGAAGAGCCCGATAGATGATAGTCAGGGTTTTAAATTTGATCCTGGCATGAACAGGGAGCCAGTGAAGCTGTTTCCTGATGGCAGTTCCAGAGGAGCGTCTGGGGGCGTTGACAACAAACCTTGCTGCCGCGTTCTGAACAACTTGCACCAGGTTGTTGCTCATCCCAAGATAGAGGGCATTGCAATAGTCCAGGCGCGAGGACAAAAGGGCAACCAAAACTTGTTTCCGAGCATCAGGAGAAAGGTACTGAGTGAGCTTTCTCAACACCCTCAGCACCCCACAGCAGGTGGAGACAGTCCTGTTCACTTGCTTGTCAAAAGCCAGAGAGGTATCAAATAAAACTCCCAAATTACGGGCAACAGAGGAGGGTTGTGGGCAGACTCCCAGAGCCGACGGCCACCAGTCAGATGACCAGACCTCTTTGTTTCCCCCAAAGACAATAATTTCTGTCTTCTCCCCGTTCAACTTTAAAAAGTTTGATGTCATCCAACCTGCCACAGCTCCCATGCAGTTCTTAAAGTTGAGAGCCGTGGAACCGACCGATTGTGACAGGGAGACCATCATTTGGGTATTGTCGGCATAGGAAAAAACTTCCAACCCAAAGGATCTAACAAGCCTAGCAAGAGGGCCCACATAAACGTTGAAAAGGGTGGGGCTCAAAGAGGAGCCCTGTGGGACCCCGCAATGCAATGGCTTGGCAGTGGAGAGGAAGTCGCCCAACTTTACCTTTTGCACCCTATTATTGAGAAAGGAGGTGAGGAGACTGAGAGCCAGCCCCTCCACCCCCATCTCACCTAGTCAGGAGGCCAAGATGGTAGGAGACAGGGTGTCAAATGCGGCTGTAAGGTCGAGCAGGATCAGAAGCGTAGTCTGACCCCTATCGACCTTAGCACGGATGTTATTGACCACTACTGTAAGAGCTGACTCAGTACTGTGCTCCTTTCTGAAACCATGCTGAGATGGATCAAGCAGGCCGATTTTATCAAGAAAGGAGCTGAGATGAAGGTTAAGGTGAGTCTCTAACATCTTGGTGGGAGCAGGGAGGAGGGAGATAGGACGAAAGTTCTTTAAGGTCCCAGGGTCCAAAGTGGCCTTTTTTAGGAGGGGCTTCACAATAGCGGTTTTCCAGGATGCTGGAAAGGTCCCACTGGCGATAGCCCTGTTCATAACCACCAGTATGGGGGGAATTAAGGTGGCCCTGCAGCTTTTTAAGATTTTCAGAGGACAGGGATCAAGAGGAGAGCCTGATCCAAGGGAGTCCAGCAGTCTCTCAAGATCAGAGGCAGAAAGCAGTGGAAAGCTAGAAAGAGTATCACTAGGGGGGGGGCATGATCACAGGGTCAGGAGAGAGAGAGTGAGTAAGATTGTCCGCTTGGAGAGATGTGTAAATATTTAGTATTTTAGTATGAAAAAAAGAAGAAATCTGATCACAGAGAGCTTGTGAAGGGACTATGGGATCAGGGTGATGAATAGAGGATAAGGATTCCATGATTTTAAATAAATCACCAGAAGAAGTAAGGGAGGATGTAAGACTGGAAAGTATGTTTGTTTTTCAGCTAAAACCGCTGCTTTATAGTTTTTAAGAAGGATTTTATGGTTAAGCCAACCTTCAGCATCTGGCCGAGCTCTCCAAAGCCTTTCCTGCCTCCTACATTCCTGCCTCTGAATTCTCAGGGATTCCGAGTACCAAGGTGCTGAGGGACGTTTCCTAGCACTATACACTGATTTAAAAGGGGCCAGGGTGTCCACTGCATTTGCAATGGTACTTGCAAGATCCTGTGCTGAGAGATCAATGTTCTGTGAGGAGGGGGGCTTGAATTTGGCGATGAAGGGGCTCAAAGAAAGATCAGTCAGGCCCCGGAAATTCCTCTTCTGCACCCAGCAGTCTGTAACTCCACTGGGAACTGAAGGGACACAGGGAGTGAATTCCATGGAAACCGCAAAATGATCAGACCAAGAAAGGGGAAAAAGAGGCCCTAACTCTAACCTGGAGTCATTCGTGAAGACTCCGTCTAGTGTGTGACCGGCAATGTGAGTGGATGATAAGACCTTTTGAAGTAGGTTAAAGGGGGCCAGTGACTCCACAAGAGATAGCGTCTCGCTAGAGTTATTGCTTTCCAAATGGAAATTGAAATCCCCAAGAATAGTGAGGGAAGGCCTGTTTAAAAAGGGCTCTATGACATCCAAAAGGTCAGAGCCAAATGAAGACCTAGGGCCTGGAGGTCTGTAAACGAGAACCCCGGAGAAATTTTCTGAGGGGGAAGAACTAAGGGAGAAAAATATAGCCTGAAAGGAATCATTCTTGCATGGCAGCATGTCAAACCCAACGGGAATCGCTTCTACGATCGGAAGCCCACATAATGGAACTGGACCGGAACAGTAGGGCAGAGGGAGGGAGTCTGGTGCACCGACAGCTGGTGTTGGCAAGACAGTCCCATGTTGACACCCTGCTGGAGGAGGCCCGTCTTGCGTGGCTAGCGTCCTGTAGCAGAATTTACCAATCGGGTGACAAGTCCAGTAAATTACTTCATAGACTGTGCCAAGGGGCCTTGCATCCAAAGGTTCTTTCCAGTATACCGGGCCCAGGTGGGAAGGCTATTAGTGACCCCTCCCTCATAGCACAGAGCTTCGCAAGTTACTTTGTGGAGCTCTACACCCCTAAGAAACTACTACAGTAAGGCATGATACATCGTTTTATAGTTGACTTACTGCCCTGTGCCCTCGCGGATGAGGAGCAAGCAGATCTTGACCTCCCGCTCACCGAGGAAGAGATTGGCACAGCGCTGCGAGATTTGAATTCTGGAAAGGCGTCGGGTCCGAATGTATTCCTCTGTGAATTTTTTAAGAAATATTTCATTAAACTAGGGCCTCATTTTCTGCGAGTTGTGGACAAAGCGAGGGACCGAGGCCGTCTTCCACGGGACTGGAGACACACGGAAGTGGTTGTATTTCATAAACCAAGCCGGCCCCCGGACCAACACGCTTTAAATTTTGAGGCAAACATTTTGGCTAAAGCATTGGCTAATCGCCTTCAACCCCATATAAACACTTTGATCCACCCATACTAGGCTGACTTTATACCCTAGATAACTATGCGTCACAACATCCGACGAGCCCACACTGACATAGCCACCATTAAGGGAATGGAAGTACTAGCCGCCCTTTTGCTGGCAGACATGGATAGGGCTTTTGACTCCCTTAGCTGGGTGTACTTGTTCGTGCTCCTAGACCGTCTTAAATTGGGCCAGCGATTTTTGTCATATCTGAAATTGTTATATACCGACCTCACAGTGTTGGTGTGTGTTGCGGGATCTACCTCCTTCACATTTCCAATCGGCAGGGGCACCCGTCAGGAGTTCCCCTGTTGCCGTATCTCTTTGGGTTAGCACTGGAGCCCTTGGAAGCGTGGGTGCAGATGGATGCGCAGGTGGCTGGCTTTAAGTGGGTGATGGGCTTTTGGATCGCATTGCATTATATGCAGATGATGTCCTATTCTTTTTAACAAACTTCAACAAGACGGGACCAAGACTACTCCGCATTTTTTGAATTTTTAGGTAAACCACGGGCCTATTCATGAATCCGTGTAAATCCACTCTCTGGGTGTTGGGTGGAGCCACAGGACTGGGGCCTTGGACCTCGGTGGTTCAGGTGACGACAGAGAGAGTGAAATACCTGGGAGTTTTCCTGTCGGATCTGCCGAGGGTGGCATGGGACAGAAATATTGTCCAGGTATGGACACTGGTTCATGAGGAGCTGAAAACCTGGTCAAACATGCCTCTCTCTATTTATGGTGGATCGGCTATTTTTAAAATGGTGTCCTTGCCGCGCCTGCTCTACCAACTGCAGAACCACCCATACGCGGTACCCCCTATGTGGTTCCGCCAGGTTAACGATGCACTGGGCCAGTTTCTGTGGGCAGGAGGGGCATCCAGGGTTGCACTGCGGACTTGCTTTCAGTCGACATATTGCGGGGGTTGGCTACGTCAGATGTCCAATCATATTATATGGCATCGCACCTTTTAGTGCTGAACGAATGGTGGTATGGGGATAGGAAGGACCCCGCGTATGCAGTGGAACAAAGGTGTATGGGAGAGTTTACTCTTCACAACATATTGTGTTGGGTGCCCCTACTCAACTCTTTACCGCCGGCCACTCATGTGGTATTCCAGGTGTGGAAACAGTCCCTCCGTAGGATGGGGTAGTGGAACAAGCTGACTGGGGAAACCTCACTATGGAATAATGGCTGATTGCCACAGCTTGCTGCATTGCCTGGATTTTGTGGGTATGATATTATAGGAATGTCTATGCTAGGAAATGTGATGCGTGGCTCTGTTCTGAAATCATTCCAAGATCTTCAGCAAGAGTATCAGATGCCGAAAACTCAATTTTATAAATACTTTCAATTTTGGCACGCTATTTCCCCTAGTATTTCGGGATTAGAGGCTCTCCCAGAATTCAAGGGTTTTATGGGAGATCTGCAGGACCATAAAATCTCAAAGATCTATCAGTCACTGGTGACCAACAGCCCTACAATGCTAGACAAACTTAGAGATGTTTGGGTGGCCGATCTTTGCCAAATAGACAGAGATGATTGGGTAGAGGCACTGGACTCCCCTCAGGGAGCAGTGATAGCAATGCGGCTATGTCTTATCCAATTTTAAAAACCTTAACCGGGTTTATTTTACCAGGCTCAGGTTGTGGAGGGCAGGGCTAGTGTCATCCCCGAGATGCCTGCGGTGTGGTCGGGAGGAGGGATCCCTAATACATACAATCTGGAATTGTACAGCACTCACGAGATTCTGGCGAGGGGTTCTGGCCTGTCTTGCAGAAGTGTTGGTGTGGGTGGTCCACTCCTCCCCAAGATTAGTAATTTTACATATCATGGAGGGTATGTGAGGTAATATATACAAGATGCACTTGTTATTGCTGGGGCTGACATTGGCTAAGAGAGATATAGCATGGCCTTGGAAGGCATCGGCCCCACCATCTCTCTTGGCATGGAAAAATGGGCTGGACTTTTGTGAGGGATTGGAGATCCCAATATTCAAGGCCAGGCGATATCTGCAAAAGCACCGTAAGATCTGGAAAAGATGGGCAGACTACCGGGTCCTTGATCTGGATCCAGTGCCCCCAGTGGATGCATCTGTATCAAGGTTGTTATGCAGGCTTCTGGGATAAAGGACCAATTACATAGGGATGTAATTTATCTGGTGGGGTGGGTGATGTGGTGGCATCTGAAAGGTAGCATTGGAGTAGTACAACCGGGGTGTTAAATATGTTTATGTTGTATTGTTTTGCATAACCATGATTATGACAATGTATCAACTATATGTCAATGACAATAATTTGTAATGTCTAATATGGCTGAAGTTTCCTAGGGTAAGGAGCTCTGCACTGTACTTGACCTTTGACATAATAACATTTGTTACCAAAATATAGCACCTAATAGCGAGTGTAGCTCATTCAATTCTCTTTCGATTCTCTTTCAAATGTTTGCCTATTTGCTATAAGAATAGTTTATGTGCAGCACGAATCTTCGAGATCTTACCAGAAGATCTTAAGGTGCTATCCTATATTGATGACATTTACATTATAGACAATGATTTCAATCAACATTTAACTACACCTGGATATAAAATGGTTTTAAAAAACACCTAAAATCACTTATTTGAATGTCATTTTCCACTGTTAGAAACTACTCACTGGCATTGGACTTCATGCAGAAATGTGCCACCTTACAACCTGTTAATGCATTAATAAAATGTCAAGCCCTGATGTGATTTCTGAACTTCACAGTGATATGTTAGCTGCATTATGCTGACTGAGTGAGTGAAACCCTTGTATGCCTTAATTTACCCCACATTTTCTGTGAAACAATGAACAGAAAAACACACAGCTATCTTATATGGACTCCAAGAAGGCGGGTTACACTTAGGGCCTACAGAGGGATGGTTGGAAATAAGACTTAGGAGGCGTGTCTGATTTGTAATGTTGGCTTCAATAGCACTATCCAAAACAGATATTTTTATGGAAGTCCACAGAATTCAATAGAGTGAAACTGTGTGAGTCCTGCCCACCTCTAGTAAGGACTAGTTCACAGTAAATAACATCCGAAATACTAATTTCATCATGACCCCACTTTGCTTACACATTTCTGCTGATCATTGGGTACTCCATTTTTCAAGCGTTTATAGCATAAATAGTTGAAATAAATCTCCCATGTATAATTATGTTGCTCATGCTTCAATACTAGCCTAAAGACCAGTCTGGAGGAAGTTAATACAGCCCTACAGGTATGTCTTCCAAACAAAGCCCCTGGACTAGATGGAATCAAAGACTGACACTGCTACAGTGACCTCCGCAGTGCTTATGCATATCTAAAAATGATGAAAGTGACTGCAGACCAGAGAATTTCGCCTCTCTCATTCATTAGCTATCTGCAACATGAGTTCCTACTTTTACTTCTTGAACACCTTTAGCAAGAGATCCTCTTTAGTTACAATGTACCTTCTTCAATTGTTGAAAACACATTGGAAATTGGTGAACATACTAAACATACTAAATGAGCAGTGAATGATAAGCCCCATACGTGTGCTGTTCATCATATTGAAGGCATAAAAGAATTCTCAAAAGTGGTGCATCCCCTTGTTTCTCAGGAGTATTTTGTATCGATAATACCAGTGCATCAAAGTATTTGCAATTCTGTCCCCCTCAAATATTTTTGAAAATTAATATTTGTTCAAAATAGTATTAGTGTTTTCCTTTTTTTTCTTCTGTTACTCGATGTAAATGTAACAGTCAGACAAAAGGCTGAAGCATATTTTCTTTCTCATTGCATAGGCACTTACAACAAGATTACACCAAACTAAGCACAATTACGAAGAAGCATTAGCAGAATGGGCCTTTAAACACTTAAAACATGCTGACCCAGAAGTAATATGATAAGGTGCACAAATACATCAAAACGACTTATTGCTTACACAGAAAAGGCAAAAGATTTAATTATAGAAATATAATAAGAAATGATGGCCATAACAGTAAATTAGGAACAAGGGAACTTTGACTTTTGCGCAAATGTGTTTTCTGCATGAAGAAATCTCTAACTGTGACACCATTGACACACATAAAAAGGACTCAGTGCTCGTCAATAAAACACGCATGCGTAAATTATTGCATTAAATAGGTGAGCGAGAACCCCCAATACACACGCACTGGCTACAAGCTCGGTAATATATTAATTTGCATGCGAGATTTGTGCGTTACACAGGAGTTCCAAGTCTGGGGATTCTTTCTTTTCTATTTGCAGATTGTAATACATTTTTGCATGTGACAAAAATGTACCAAACAAATAAGATGCTTGCATGGATTTAAAATTGGGGGGCCAGATTCACAAAGGTAAACTTAGACGTTTGGTCTAAACTTAGATCAAATGTCTAAGTTTATGACTTTGGGAATTCACTAAGGGCTTATGTCCGCACTATGGGGTATATTATCAAGCCAGGCGCTAAAATTATCGCCGCTTTAGCGGCAGAAAACTGCCGCTAAAAGGGCGATAATCGGCTTGATAATATGCTCTATGGAATTCGAATTGAAGCCCAGGTTAGATGTGAAGGACATCTAACATGGGCTTCAATTGGAATTCCATAGAGCATGTTATCAAGCCCATTATCGCCGTTTTAGCGCCCATTTTCGGCAGAAAAACTGCGATAATTTTATCGCCTAATTAGCAAGGTCAAGCTAACGCGTGAAACCTTGCATTAGCGCACGAAATCTTAACGCCCAGCTTTGCATCTCTAATGAGATGCAAAGTGGGCGTTCCTGACCTAACATGACAGGAGAAATGTCGCTAAGCGACATTTCTCCTATCATCAAGCCCCACGCTATGAAGCATAGTGGCAAGAAAAGTAGCGATAACCCCTGTTATCGCTACTTTCCATACGCCTGCTTCAGGACTGACTTAGCCATGATATCCTATGGAAGGTGGATATCATGGCTAAGTTTGTGGGGCCCTATCAACAAGCTAACGCCACATTTTGTGAGATTATCGCTGGGTCTCCAGCAATAATCTCACATTAGGCAGTTAGCGCTAGGATTTTTATCGCTTTTGAGATAAGTGTTGCTAATAGCACGCTATCTCAGCGATAAAAGTCCACGCTAGATGGCGATAATTATCCTAGCGCTAAGTGCGCTTAGCGATAATTATCGCCGGTTGTTGTTGATATGCCCCTAGGGGCGGAGATTGGACCCGAGTGCGGACGTAAACACAGTACTCATACAAATCGTTAAAACACATTCAAACGCCATGTGTGTGAAATGGCTTTTGTTTCATGCTAGCACAAGATAGGTGGGTGTATAACAGTAAAAATAATTGTATTCTATGGTGTCAACACGTGAGTACATGGCTATCTTGAGTTCTACAGCCAGAAAGTATGCTAGACAGTCAGGGCCCATACACAAATCACAGAATGTATATTTTCAGATTGTAAGCTCCTCTTGGAAATATTTATGCAAGTATCTATAACTAATTCTCCCTTCATAGAGACCATTCTTGCAATGGAAGTGTAGGCCTGCTCCAGCAGGTTTTGTCTTTTAAGTCTTTCTTTACTCTCTAAAGCACTAGGGGGCAGATCTACAAGAAAGTGACGCATCTGTAGAGATGCATCACTTTCTCTGCGCCAACATGCAAATTCCTTGTGTCACCATGGATGCGCCGTATTTACAATACGGCGCACCATTGTGCAAGGATTGACAGATGCGTCAGACGGAAAAGTCAGGCATTGCTGGAGTCTTATCGCAAGCACAACGCAACTCCAGCAATGCTCAGGGGCGCCCTATGCCTAACATGCTGCGTCACTCCTTATGCCTGCTTCAACCAGGTGCAGGGTTTTGACGCAGCATGGATGTAAAAGTGACTCAGTGATGGAACGCCCACCCTGCATACATTAATCCTGATGCAGGTTTAATGTGGCGCAGGGCTTCACAACATGACGCATCTCCCTAGATGCGTCACGTTGTAAATTAGCCACAACTTTTACGCTGCCGCTGCGTCACAAAAGTGACGCAACGACGGTGCAAAAGTGACACACGGGGCTTGTAAATCTGCCCCTAGAAATTCACCCATTGCCTTGATGTCCCTTGACTCCTTCAAGGCCAGGTTGGTGAGGGTGAAACGGGGCTTCTCACATAACCAGACCACCAGCTCCTACCCATGTGGCCAGGTAATGCCTTTTCTGAGCCGGTCTTAAGTAACGTTTCCATCACAATATGAGTGGTTTAATTTGCAAGAGGTAGATATGAACATATGTACATCCACAACTATATCTGAGTGATCACTGCTGTACAAGGGGCTGAACTGTAAACTTTGGACATACTTCTTCCCTGCCAGCAGTGTGTCTTTCCCTGCATATGGCCAGAAAACACAAGGCCTGGGGCGAGCTCAGGACGTGGCTCAACTTTTGAATAGAAAGGAACCATGTCACTCATAGAGCAGTGTTTGTTTTGAAACAATGTTTTCTGGTGGTCGACACGCCATTTAATTACCAAGACCAGTAAAAATGACAGTCTGCGATTTGGGAAAAAGGGGGTGGTGATGGACAGAGTTTCTGAATGATGCAGAATACTCTTACCAAGTCAAGAGATCATGGTTTTAATCCATCACCGTTTTTTAGCTCACTGCACCATCCCAGCTTAGAACCTGGCTACATGCAAATTAGTCTGTACCTGTCCCAGTGCATGATAGGAGCAGGGCAAACCAAACTACCAAGCCAATTCTTATACTGGGAAGGAAACAAGCTTCCGGAGACCGGTTTCTGGCATCACAGCCTTCGTCGGCCCGGCTTGCCTGAATCCTGATGGTGCAATGAGCAAGGGACTCACGTCTGAGCATACCCTCCCACACTGAGTGTGGTTAAAAACGATTTGGGAAAAAGGGGTGGTGATGGACAGAGTTTCTGAATGATGCAGAATACTCTTACCAAGTCAAGAGATCATGGTTTTAATCCATCACCGTTTTTTAGCTCACTGCACCATCCCAGCTCAGAACCTGGCTACATGCAAATTAGTCTGTACCTGTCCCAGTGCATGATGGGAACAGGGCAAACCAAACTACCAAGCCAATTCTTATACTGGGAAGGAAACAAGCTTCCTGGGACTGGTTTCTGGCATCACAGCCTTCGTCGGCCCGGCTTGCCTGAATCCTGATGGTGCAATGAGCAAGGGACTCATGTCTGAGCATACCCTCCCACCCTGAGTGTGGTTAAAAACGATTTGGGAAAAAGGGGGTGGTGATGGACAGAGTTTCTGAATGATGCAGAATACTCTTACCAAGTCAAGAGATCATGGTTTTAATCCATCACCGTTTTTTAGCTCACTGCACCATCCCGGCTCAGAACATGGCTACATGCAAATTAGTTTGTACCTGTCCCAGTGCATGATGGGAACAGGGCAAACCAAACTACCAAGCCAATTCTTATACTGGGAAGGAAACAAGCTTCCGGGGACCGGTTTCTTGCATCACAGCCTTCGTCGGCCCGGCTTGCCTGAATCCTGATGGTGCAATAAGCAAGGGACTCACGTCTGAGCATACCCTCCCACACTGAGTGTGGTTAAAAACGATTTGGGAAAAAGGGGGTGGTGATGGACAGAGTTTCTGAATGATGCAGAATACTCTTACCAAGTCAAGAGATCATGGTTTTAATCCATCACCGTTTTTTAGCTCACTGCACCATCCCAGCTCAGAACCTGGCTACATGCAAATTAGTTTGTACCTGTCCCAGTGCATGATGGGAACAGGGCAAACCAAACTACCAAGCCAATTCTTATACTGGGAAGGAAACAAGCTTCCGGGGACCGGTTTCTGGCATCACAGCCTTTGTCGGCCCGGCTTGCCTGAATCCTGATGGTGCAATGAGCAAGGGACTCACGTCTGAGCATACCCTCCCACACTGAGTGTGGTTAAAAACGATTTGGGAAAAAGGGCGTGGTGATGGACAGAGTTTCTGAATGATGCAGAATACTCTTACCAAGTCAAGAGATCATGGTTTTAATCCATCACCGTTTTTTAGCTCACTGCACCATTCCAGCTCAGAACCTGGCTACATGCAAATTAGTCTGTACCTGTCCCAGTGCATGATGGGAACAGGGCAAACCAAACTACCAAGCCAATTTTTATACTGGGAAGGAAACAAGCTTCCGGGGACCGGTTTCTGGCATCACAGCCTTCGTCGGCCCGGCTTGCTTGAATCCTGATGGTGCAATGAGCAAGGGACTCACGTCTGAGCATACCCTCCCACACTGACTGTGGTAAAAAACGATTTGGGAAAAAGGGGGCAGTGATGGACAGAGTTTCTGAATGATGCAGAATACTCTTACCAAGTCAAGAGATCATGGTTTTAATCCATCACCGTTTTTTAGCTCACTGCACCATCCCAGCTCAGAACCTGGCTACATGCAAATTAGTCTGTACCTGTCCCAGTGCATGATGGGAACAGGGCAAACCAAACTACCAAGCCAATTCTTAAACTGGGAAGAAAACAAGCTTCCGGGGACCGGTTTCAGGCATCACAGCCTTTGTCGGCCCGGCTTGCCTGAATCCTGATGGTGCAATGAGCAAGGGACTCACGTCTGAGCATACCCTCCCACACTGAGTGTGGTTAAAAACGATTTGGGAAAAAGGGGGTGGTGATGGACAGAGTTTCTGAATGATGCAGAATACTCTTACCAAGTCAAGAGATCATGGTTTTAATCCATCACCGTTTTTTAGCTCACTGCACCATCCCAGCTCATAACCTGGCTACATCCATCAGGATTCAAGCAAGCCGGGCCGACGAAGGCTGTGATGCCAGAAACCGGTCCCCGGAAGCGTGTTTCCTTCCCAGCATAAGAATTGGCTTGGTAGTTTGGTTTGCCCTGTTCCCATCATGCACTGGGACAGGTACAGACTAATTTGCATGTAGCCTGGTTCTGAGCTGGGATGGTGCAGTGAGCTAAAAAACGGTGATGGATTAAAACCATGATCTCTTGACTTGGTAAGAGTATTCTGCATCATTAAGAAACTCTGTCCATCACCACCCCCTTTTTCCCAAATCGATTTTATCCACACTCAGTGTGGGAGGGTATGCTCAGACGTGAGTCCCTTGCTCATTGCATCATCAGGATTCAGGCAAGCCGGGCCGATGAAGGCTGTGATGCCAGAAACCGGTCCCTGGAAGCTTGTTTCCTTCCCAGTATAAGAATTGGCTTGGTAGTTTGGTTTGCCCTGTTCCCATCATGCACTGGGACAGGTACAGACTAATTTGCATGTAGCCTGGTTCTGAGCTGGGATGGTGCAGTGAGCTAAAAAACGGTGATGGATTAAAACCATGATCTCTTGGCTTGGTAAGAGTATTCTGCATCATTCAGAAACTCTGTCCATCACCACCCCCTTTTTCCCAAATCAATTTTATCTACACTCAGTGTGGGAGGGTATGCTCAGACGTGAGTCCCTTGCTCATTGCATCATCAGGATTCAGGCAAGCCGGGCCGACGAAGGCTGTGATGTCAGAAACCGGTCCCCGGAAGCTTGTTTCCATCCCAGTATAAGACTTGGCTTGGTAGTTTGGTTTGCCCTGTTCCCATCATGCACTGGGACAGGTACAGAATAATTTGCATGTAGCCTGGTTCTGAGCTGGGATGGTGCAGTGAGCTAAAAAACGGTGATGGATTAAAACCATGATCTCTTGACTTGGTAAGAGTATTCTGCATCATTCAGAAACTCTGTCCATCACCACCCCCTTTTTCCCAAATCGATTTTATCCACACTCAGTGTGGGAGGGTATGCTCAGACGTGAGTCCCTTGCTCATTGCACCATCAGCATTCAGGCAAGCCGGGCCGACGAAGGCTGTGATGCCAGAAACCGCTCCCCGGAAGCTTGTTTCCTTCCCAGTATAAGAATTGGCTTGGTAGTTTGGTTTGCCCTGTTCCCATCATGCACTGGGACAGGTACAGACTAATTTGCATGTAGCCTGGTCCTGAGCTGGGATGGTGCAGTGAGCTAAAAAACGGTGATGGAATAAAACCATGATCTCTTGACTTGGTAAGAGTATTCTGCATCATTCAGAAACTCTGTCCATCACCACCCCCTTTTTCCCAAATCGATTTTATCCACACTCAGTGTGGGAGGGTATGCTCAGACGTGAGTACCTTGCTCATTGCATCATCAGGATTCAGGCAAGCCGGGCTGATGAAGGCTGTGATGCCAGAAACCGGTCCCCGGAAGCTTGTTTCCTTCCCAGTATAAGAATTGGCTTGGTAGTTTGGATTGTCCTGTTCCCATCATGCACTGGGACAGGTACAGACTAATTTGCATGTAGCCTGGTTCTGAGCTGGGATGGTGCAGTGAGCTAAAAAAGGGTGATGGATTAAAACCATGATCTCCTGACTTGGTAAGAGTATTCTGCATCATTCAGAAACTCTGTCCATCACCACCCGCTTTTTCCCAAATCGATTTTATCCACACTCCGTGTGGGAGGGTATGCTCAGACGTGAGTCCCTTGCTCATTGCACCATCAGGATTCAGGCAAGCCGGGCCGACGAAGGCTGTGATGCCAGAAACCGGTCCCCGGAAGCTTGTTTCCTTCCCAGTATAAGAATTGGCTTGGTAGTTTGGTTTGCCCTGTTCCCATCATGCACTGGGACAGGTACAGACTAATTTGCATGTAGCCTGGTTCTGAGCTGGGATGGTGCAGTGAGCTAAAAAACGGTGATGGATTAAAACCATGATCTCTTGACTTGGTAAGAGTATTCTGCATCATTCAGAAACTCTGTCCATCACCACCCCCTTTTTCCCAAATCGATTTTATCCACACTCAGTGTTGGAGGGTATGCTCAGACGTGAGTCCCTTGCTCATTGCACCATCAGGATTCAGGCAAGCCGGGCCGACGAAGGCTGTGATGCCAGAAACCGGTCCCCAGAAGTTTGTTTCCTTCCCAGTATAAGAATTGGCTTGGTAGTTTGGTTTGCCCTGTTCCCATCATGCACTGGGACAGGTACAGACTAATTTGCATGTAGCCTGGTTCTGAGCTGGGATGGTGCAGTGAGCTAAAAAACGGTAATGGATTAAAACCATGATCTCTTGACTTGGTAAGAGTATTCTGCATCATTCAGAAACTCTGTCCATCACCACCCCCTTTTTCCCAAATAGATTTTATCCACACTCAGTGTGGGAGGGTATGCTCAGACATGAGTCCCTTGCTCATTGCACCATCAGGATTCAGGCAAGCCGGGCCGACGAAGGCTGTGATGCTAGAAACCGGTCCCCGGAAGCTTGTTTCCTTCCAAGTATAAGAATTGGCTTGGTAGTTTGGTTTGCCCTGCCCTGCCCTGCCCTGTTCCCATCATGCACTGGGACAGGTACCGACTAATTTGCATATAGCCTGGTTCTGAGCTGGGATGGTGCAGTGAGCTGAAAAACGGTGATGGATTAAAACCATGATCTCTTGACTTGGTAAGAGTATTCTGCATCATTCAGAAACTCTGTCCATCACCACCCCCTTTTTCCCAAATCGATTTTATCCACACTCAGTTTGGGAGGGTCTGCTCAGACGTGAGTCCCTTGCTCATTGCACCATCAGGATTCAGGCAAGCCGGGCCGACAAAGGCTGTGATGCCAGAAACCGGTACCCGGAAGCTTGTTTCCTTCCCAGTATAAGAATTGGCTTGGTAGTTTGGCTTGCCCTGTTCCCATCATGCAATGGGACAGGTACAGACTAATTTGCATGTAGCCTGGTTCTGAGCTGGGATGGTGCAGTGAGCTAAAAAACGGTGATGGATTAAAACCATGATCTCTTGACTTGGTAAGAGTATTCTGCATCATTCAGAAACTCTGTCCATCACCACCCCCTTTTTCCCAAATCGTAATGACAGTCTGCCACAGGGTAGAGCTTTTTGTCTAATCTAGAGATAAGCAAACACAGATCGTGATGTGCCCTGGGTCAGACACACAATCAACAGCACATGGTTTGCCATTTCTAGGATCCAACTCTTGTGCCGAGAAAATCATGATTCTGCATGTGAAACACGAAGAACATCTGGGGTGCATGCCTGGGTATGTGCACTGGACCCATGACTGCCTCTGTCCTGCGGATCCAGCATGTGTGCAAGACAAGTTACACAACCTCTTTGAATGGACTATAGAACACAGTAGCTATTGTGTCCAATGACATAGATCCTGGGAACCACTTTCCTCTGCTTTGTTCTCACTAAGTTGGCTTCGGACACACAGCATGTTGACTTGAAACTGCCGTGCTTTAAAATGTCAGGAGAACACCAAATTTTAAATAAAAATTCGGGGTGTCTGAAATTTACTATATTAGGTTTGCCAACTTTGTGACATTTTTCTAAAATGCTGCCAAATGCATGAAGTTGGTTATCAAAATGATTTCTCAGAATGTTGGTGATGCCGAAACACAAATCCACCTCATAATATAGCATGTTCTTGACAAAGGTATTTAAGCTCTTTACATTAGTGCACAGGGAGATTAACTGATTTGCCCATAATGTTGGGCCCATGCCGCCAACTAGTGGTTTATTTTATATTGTTGATCGTGAGGCTCCTGGGCTTGAGCTGATTGAATAGTTTCTACTAATAACAACCCCTTCCACTATTGAAAGGAAGATATCCAATAGCTCTGTGATATGAAGCAGTGAAGTTACCGGTAATATCTGGTATCCTCCTCCTGCACGTGTACCTCATTGGCTGTCTACAAAAGTCCTCCCACATTATTGGGCTTGGACTCCGCAGCGCCGCCGCTTGCCACAGAGAGCTCTTCCGTGCCTTGCACTGACTAGGGTGACTCTTCTTACCCTCCCCCTTCTGAACAATCATGGTAGTACTTCACCACCAAGTTGCTGCGCATGTGCAACTTGATGTTGAGAACCGCGAGCAAGCAAAAAATGACCTCTTCACTACGCAATGCTATGCTACGTGTGTTTGCACTGTGCTATGTGCAATTCACGTAGTGCGAAGTAGAGCAAACTTCGCAAACTACGCGAGCGTAGCGTAGTGCTTTGCCCAGGCTTAATCAAAATATAAAGTATTGCTATTAAGGATAAAGATACTTTTTCTACATATCTGTGTTAATTCCCACCGAGTACCCTGCCTGTATCTCATATAACATGATCAAAATCCATATTAGTTGAGGTCCATGTCGGGTCCCTGCACCCTTGCTGGGGGCGTCTCGCTCTCCCGTACAGCATACTCCTTCTAACACATACTATATCCAAAATGGCCGCCACATTTGTCTTTCGCGTCGAGTTACGCTATACTCTGCCATGGTCCAGTATCTCCAAATACGTCCGTTTACGTCCGCCTTCATCCAGTATCTTAGACTCGTGGACGGGTGGCATTTCTCCTCTGCGACATTGCCCGGATGCTACAACACGTTTGGACCCTTACAAGCGGTAAGCCCTATAAATATATACACTTATAGACATGTTTCCAGAGTCGGTAACATTCTGTTAGCTACATTAGAGTCTATTTGGACTATTTTCATATATCGATATACATGTAAAACAACTCGGTGCTTTATCAGCACATGGTACATACTTCTCCACAATCTAGGTTCACCCGAGTTTGAGACCTGTATCTCGGAGTCAAACACCGCACCTAAACATATAATGCCTCATCTTCAGAAATTTCACATTTTCATTTCACCACACCTACCGGCTTGGTCTGAGACAACCTATATTCTTTCCCCAGCACACCAGCGAGTTGAGCATGCTTGAGGGCCATTAAGTCAATTTGGGGTTGCCAATTTAGTTTCCTACCCAAAGTTACCCCAAGATATGTAAAAACATCTGTTTGTTCTAACTTTGTGTTATTCAGATACACATTCCCTCTAATTGATTTATGCTTGTGCAGAACCATAAATTTTGCTTTCTCCACATTTATCAGCAGCTCATGGTCTGCACAAAATTCCTCAAATCGATTTAGTGCCCGCTGCAACCCTTTCTGTGTTTTGGATATAATCAGGGTGTCATCTGCCAACATAAGCAGAGGGACCTTCTTGCCTGCAAGAGAGAGAGCGTCTGTTGGAAAAGAGGCAACATAGTTAACAACCCTGTTTATAAGTAAACTAAATAGGGTTGGAGCCAAAACACGTCCTTGGCGGACCCCCTTAGATACTGTAAATCTTTCGGTAACATTACCCTGGGACCCCCACCGTACTTGAGCAAAATGTGACTCATGTAACTTAACCACCAGAGATAACAATTCTGGAGGCATGCCCAGATCTTTCAAGGCCCCCCATACTTACTCCGTGGAACTAAATCAAAAAAAGTTTTAAGATCTATAAAGGTAGCATAGATCGTACCACCTGCAATAATTGCCACACGCCAGTAAATTAATATAAACCTAAACACTTGGGGGCTCATTTATGAGACCCTGCTTCACTTTTGCGCCACCGGTGCATCACTTTTTGTGACGCACCAGTGACGTAAAACATGCGCCATGATGCGCCATATTTACAAAGTGACGCATCTACCTATCTGTTTTGCTTAAAAACTTTCCATTAAAATAGTGACAGCAAGACACAAGATCCAAAATACTGGTAACCCTTCACCATAATCCTCCCTCAAGATCACTTCTTTTTGAATATTTTTCATTTTCTTTTTTTGTCTTCCAATCAAGTCTAACATCTAAGCACAATTCATTTCCACACTCGTAGGTGTCTACATTTATGAATGAGTTCTTGGGAATTGGGCCCTTTCTTTACACCATGTGGCTGTGTCACCTGGTACACAACTGTTGGATACCTTCTTCTTTCCCTCACCTTTCTGGCTCATCCTTTTCAGCCTTATTTTCCTATAAGGTATTTTTAGATGCAAAGACAATGGGCAGTTAAAATAGGTTCTGTTGCTGTGTTTATTTTTTTCAGTGGTTACTGTGATGGAATCCTGAAGAAGGATTTGCCGAAACGCGCTGAACATATTGTATCACACCATTTATGAAAGGATCATTTAGAAGCTTTTCTGATATGATTTCATGTCTAGAATTCAATCACTTGAATCAAAACATGTACCTGTAATATGTACAGACTGAATCTTTTGAAAGTATCAGCAATATTTTTTATGAATAGTTGTGAAGTACATATAATCGATTCCTTATAAACAAATGTCAATCCATGTAATCTTCATGCATTTTTTAAACAAAAGATAACAAAAAGTCAAAAATATATTTTTCTACATAATAAATTAGATAAATGTCAGACAGTATTTGTGTATGTGTGTTTACAGAACCTTTGTTACATTAGGCCTCTTGCCTTGTTAGCACTTAGTCTCCATCGCCTCGCCTAGGCTTTGTTTCAATTGCAAGTGCAGCATTTAAACAGGAGCATCCCGTGCAGGTAAGAGCAGTGGGGCGGGAATTCAACAGGCGACAATGAGGAAAATTAAATAAATAATTAACTTTCCCTCATCTGTCAAATCCTCCCCACCCCGCCCCACTGCTCTTACCGGCCTCCTGTATTGGAGTGGATAAGCTATCCCTTTATAGCCTGTGCACACACTGTATCATGCCAAATTAACAACGCTCATCATCGCGGTAGTCCATGGCCATAAGCAGAGAAGATGGTGTGCCAGAACTGGACACAAACATCAGCAGTAGAGGATGTGTGTCCTGTGCTGACTCTGGTGTCTGCCATCACCCAGGCTATCAGAAAATAAAGTCTTCAGCGTAGAGTAAAAAAACATTTGTTTTGGCCTAAATTGCACTTATGAAAGGTCAACTTGTTATATGTGTCTTTAAAAATACCAAGTACATGCATTGGATGGAAGACATACACACCACTAAAGAACACATACAGGTTAAAACCCCATAGGAAAATTGATGTACAATCACTTTCTGACATTCAACTGCAAGGAGAGCATGTGTTAGTGCACAACAATGAACTGGTTCCTGATGTTACTCAACACAGACTGCACAGTGCTCTTGTCCACCATTCAGATTTATATCACACTGTTATCACAACAGACAGAGTATAGTACATGTGACAAACAACACAGAAGTGTTTCTAGAGCTTGGGCGAAGTAGGTAATACGTGGCCACACACCGTGGCTATGCTAATGGCAGTCCCCCTCCACCTTGCCCCAACATCAACAATACTCACCTTGAAAATGTGCCCAGAGTGTTAATACACGCTCTGCTGTTGCAGCCAATAGACCACAACTCTGGGACTTGTTATTTGGAGAGGAAAAGAGGCTGATCCCATGCCTCTCAACTCCCTAAAATGTTCCCATCCCGGGTGCCTCCAGGTGACGTCACAATCATCCTTTGGCAAAACAACCAATGGACTACCCGCCTTGGCTGCTGCCCGTGGACTGACTAATGGTGTCCCTCTGCTATATGCAGGGGCACCAGGTCATTTTTCTTTTTTGCTCATAGCAACTACTAAGAGCTCGAAAGCTATGTCATTCACAATCTTTAAAAAAAACTGTAAATGTTTGCTTGACATACATAAATGTCCTGTTGCCTTGACGTAGAACAGAAAACAGCTACATGTCAAACACTTTTATTTACCTCAGTTCATGTTATGTTGTAATATCCTCAGTTCTTGTTAATATGTTCCCTTTCATTCTGTACCTAGCTGCTCAGCCAGTGTGAGTGTTCCGTGTAGAATGTTAGTGTGAGTGGAAAGCTTGGGTGCCTGTGTGTGTGTGAGAAAGTTGGGAAGATGGGCTGAGCAGTTAGGAGGCTGTTCCAGGTGGGGCCTGTTCTGGGCCAGGCTTGCATTAAGTAGGCCTGCATGGGTCTCACAATAAGAGCAGCAGACATGGACACAGATTTGTATCAGCATACACACTGCCTGTGCGTAGGCTTAACCTTTTATTTTTAAGATGTGCTCAACAGATCAAAATTGGACCAACCAGAGTGGGACCACAGGTCAGTGCTACTCGGACCAACACAACAGCGTGCCTCAGTGAAATCCCATTTTGTCCTAATCGATTGCACTATTTATGCCCAACTCCAGTCCTGACACTCTTGTTATTATCTCAACTCTCAACTTTTAGCCCTCAATGTCATCTTCACTCTTTCATCGTTTTCTGCTGTGCTGATACTTATGCATGTGCCACTGTAACACAGTCATCACTCCTACTTAGTTGAAGAATATATGTGAGAATCAAAAAAATGTTTGCACTTATACAAGCGAGTAAACATGGTGATGCTGTCATCCCTAGTGTCAAAACAACCTTGGTCTTCATTTAAACCAAACCACAACACGTTGTTAAGTACGTTTATTACTGTTTTTACTCACTACCCTAACGGTCTTGAAACAAGGGGATGTAGTAATTTTAAAATGTTTTATTCTAAGGTGGCAATTGTACAGCAGAGCCGCCCATCACTGCCTATGTTAGTAGAACAGTCTGTGAGCCTGTGGGAGTGCATAATCAAGCACATTTAGTCACACTTTTACATCATTATGGTCATATGAATGGATGAGTGTTTGCTGTTAAATCCTATAACCGAGAGCTCTCATCAGGGAGGTAATGTTTTGTTCTTGCCACGTCTGTTGAAACATTTTATAAATACCTACATCACCAAATGCGTCCTTCATTCTAATTGATTGTCGTCTACACCAGTCAAACTCAGATACCCCTCGTAGCTGTCAGCAGCATGCACACAGAGAAACTGAGGTATTGTGCCAATTTCTAAATAGATGCCTTGACACTTTTACATTTAACTAGGGTTTGGTCCTCACTTAAGTTATCTTGACTAATGGTAGAGAGCCAATTGCAGCTTTTCATTGGAAAGTAAAAGTGAGTGACAATGGTTAATAAAGAAAAAACAATACAAATGGCCTTAAGTACTATGTCTCACACTTGTGGTACTACTTGCTTACTTCTGAATTTCAGGAGTATTCAATGTTTAACTCTAGCACTACTTTCAAAGTTGAAGCTATGCAGAACTAAAGACGGAAAAGAATAGGGAAACAGGCAGGGGAATAGAGACAGACATCACATGTAGAAAAAAACGCATCTGACAAACATCAGTCCTGGAACCACTTATAAAGCCCACAATCTAACTTTAAAAAGTAGGAAATATCACTGTTGCAAGTTTAAATATCTGTTTTGCTTAAAAACTTTCCATTAAAATAGTTTCAAACACAATTTGCTAATAGCCATTTGTACTTTTAAATAAAATGTAGTACATTTTACGGGTGCCCACGTATACGCGATGGGTGCGCGACCTCTATGCGACTCAATGTCACATGGAAAGAAAGCTTTTTATTTGTTAAAAGCTTTTCATTCTCATAGACGGAGGATCCAACACCTGTTGTTTTCCTCTTATTTTGGGTGTGTCTGCATCTGTAGACTGCTTTTTTGTAGGATCTGAAAAATGTTTATTTTTTTGGGTGTTGCAAGCATTTTTAATTGTAAAATGACATCAGCATTTCCAGAAGAGAAGCAGCAGGATGAGATGGAAGAGCCAGTGAAAAAGCCCAAAGAAAGAATTGTGTGGGCGTTTTTCACAGTGCCAGAAGGAGAGAAGAAAGTTAATGCTAGGAAGGTGACCTGCAGCATCTGACACAAAGTCCTCTCCAGAGGATCTGAAACAAATATTCCTGTGGCACTTTTTCTATGAGAAAACATCTGGAAACCATCCATCCAACTCGTCTTGTGCAAGAAATAATGGCACGGGAGAAGAGGGAGCAACCTCCAGCTGGTGTTGTCCTCACCACTCCACAACCCCATATCTTCCCTGAACTTGCAGATGCAGGAATTCACTGCAGAAAATGTCTCACAACTCCTTGCATTGGGGAACTTTCTATTGATGCAATTATCAATCTTTTGAAAGCACATAAGTGCTAATTTCTTTTTGGTTGTTCTACCTTGTATTTCTTTGTTGTTATGCAACACTATAGTTGGACTTGTTAAATTGTATTTTTTCTTTAAAAAAAATAAAAAACACAAAAAAATAAAAATACAAACAAAACTCAAAATTGTTAAAAAAAGGTTCTTACGGAACCACCTATACTGGTTACAAATAGAAACATTATATGTAGTGAAACTGATTGCTTGCATAACTGTGTGTGTGATGAATGTAAGAATAGTGCCTGGATGATTTAATGAGTGCATAGTTAGTATGTCAGTGAATCTATGTGTGTAAGAATACTGCCTGAATGAATATTTGAGTGCAGGGGTAGTGTGTGTGTCAATGTATGAGTGCATGGGTAGTGCCAGGGTGATTGGATGAGTGCATGCGTAGTGTCTCAGTGAATGAATAAGTGAATGGGTAGTAGCTGAGTGGATTAGTGCATGGATTGGCCCTGGGTGATTGGATGAATGCATGCATAGTATCTGAGTAAATGGATGAGAGCAAGGGTAGTGCCTGGGTCATTGGATGGCTGCATGAGCAGTGCCTGAGTGAATGTATGAGTGCATGCATAATGCCTGAGTCAATTTATGAGTGCATTGGTAGTGCCTGTGTGACTGGCTGAGTGCATGGGTAGTGCCTGAGTGAAAGGATGAGTGCAAGGGTAATGCCTGGGTATTTAGACGAGTGAATGTGTAGTGCCTGAGAGAATGGATGAGTGCATGGGTGTTGCCTGAGTGAATGGTTGAGTGCAAGAGTAGTGCATGTGTGAATGCATGAGTGCATGGATAGTGCTGGGTGATTGTATGACTGTAGGGGTAGTGCCTGGATGATTGGATGAGTGCATGTGTAGTACCTGAGTGAAAGGATGAGTGCAAGGGTATTGCCTGGGTCATTGAATGAGTGCATGGTAGTGTGTGTGTGTCAATGTATGAGTGCTGGGTAGTGCCAGGGTGATTGGATGAGTGCATGCGTAGTGTCTCAGTGAATGAATAAGTGAATGGGTAGTAGCTGAGTGGATTAGTGCATGGATTGGCCCTGGGTGATTGGATGAATGCATGCATAGTATCTGAGTAAATGGATGAGAGCAAGGGTAGTGCCTGGGTCATTGAATGACTGCATGAGCAGTGCCTGAGTGAATGTATGAGTGCATGCATAATGCCTGAGTCAATTTATGAGTGCATTGGTAGTGCCTGTGTGACTGGCTGAGTGCATGGGTAGTGCCTGAGTGAAAGGATGAGTGCAAGGGTAATGCCTGGGTATTTAGACGAGTGAATGTGTAGTGCCTGAGAGAATGGATGAGTGCATGGGTGTTGCCTGAGTGAATGGTTGAGTGCAAGAGTAGTGCATGTGTGAATGCATGACTGCAGGGGTAGTGCCTGGATGATTGGATAAGTGCATGTGTAGTAACTGAGTGAAGGGATGAGTGCAAGGGTATTGCCTGGGTCATTGAATGAGTGCATGGGTAGTGTCTGTGAGAATATATGAGTGCATGGGTAGTGCCTGAGTATATGGTTGAGTACAAGAGTAGTGCCTGGGTGAGTGCATGGTTAGTGCCTGGGTGATTGCATGAGGGAAGGGGTTATGCCTGGGTGCTTAGATCAGTGCATGGGTAGTGCCTTTATTATAGGATGAGTGCAAGAGTAATGCCTGGGTCACTGGATGAGTGCATGGGCAGTGCCTGAGTGAATGGTTAAGTGCAAGAATAGTGTCTAAGTGATTGCATGAGTGCATGGGTTGTGCCTGGGTGATTGTATGAGTGCAGGTGTAGTGCCTGAATGATTGGATGAGTGCATGGGTAGTGCCTGAGTAAAACGATGAGTGCAAGGCTAGTGCCTAGGTCATTGGATGAGTGCATGGGTAGTGCCTGAGAGAATGGATGAGTGCATGGGTAATGCCTGTGTGAATGGTTGAGTGCAAGAATAGTGGCTGAGTGATTGCATGAGTGCATGGGTAGTACCTGGGTTATTGCATGAGTGAAGGGGTACTGCCTGGGTGATTCGATGAGTGCATGGGCAGTGCGTGAGTAAATATATGAGTGCAGCCGTGTCTCAGGGGTGATGCCAGTGTCTGACAGATTGGTGGGTTTTAACGCGCTTCAGTTCCCAGAGGTTACTAACCTGTTGCGGGCATTGCGGTCCGGGTCACCAATGGACCCCTGCCTAGCTGTGGTACTTAAAAACATTCCTGAGGTTGTGGCTTCCATCCTTAAGCCCTTGTTTAATACTATCATAGATGTGGGCGAATACCCTAGGCCTTGGAAATCCACTTTTATACTACCACTATTAAAAAAAACCAATTTGGATAAAGAGGATCCCAATAACTATAGGCCCATATCTCGTCTCCCCCTGCCAGCCAAGCTGCTGGAGAAAGCTATTAACAGGCAGCTCAGCGCTTTCTTTCAAAGCACTAATGCGCTTGACCCCACACAGTTTGGGTTTCATGCAGGGCATAGCACGGAGCTGGCCCTGGTCAAGGCCACTGAGAAGGTTAGAGCAGCAGTTGATCAGGGAGGTGTAGCCATCCTGATCCTGCTGGATCTGTCCACGGCCTTCGATACGGTCCATCAACAGGTGTTGATGGACCGTTTGTCGAAGGCAGGGGTGGAAGAGAGGGCTTGGCACCTCTTGAAATCTTTCTTGACGGACAGAGTCCAAACAGTAGAGATGGGGTAGGACAAATACAAGCCGTTTACCCTCCCATGTGGGGTGCCGCAAGGTTCCTCCTTGAGCCCGACGCTCTTTAATGTCTATGTCAGTCCGTTGGTGGCACTGATAAGGTCCTTTGGGCTACAATTAACATCTTATGCACATGACACATAAATTGTGCTGTCCATTCAACAAGGGACTAAAGACATGATGACCACTAAATGACTGTCTGAATGGTATCGCTGGCTGGATGGCCTCTAATTGCCTGAAATTGAATGCAGGAAAGACCGAGGTCATTATATTTGGGAACAATCCACACATCTGGTCTCCTGACAAGTGGCCGGAGGGTATGGGCAAACTTCCAGCTCCGGTAGACAAAGCCAAAAACTTGGGTGTGATCCTGGATCATAAACTTGATTTTGGGGATCAGGTCAGCGGAGTGGTATCTACCTGCTTCTACCTCCTTAGGATTCTGAGATAAATAAAATTTGTCCTTCCAGCAGATGGTTTCAGGACAGCTGTCTCAGCCCTCATTTTGTCCCGCCTCGATTACTGCAATAGTCTGTACCTTAACCTGAAAAAAAAACATCTGGTCAGACTACAGACAGTACAAAATGCAGCGGCAAGACTGCTAATTGGAATACCTAGGTGTGCCTCTGCTCGAGAAGGTCTCCGGCAATTGCACTGGCTACCGGTTACAAAACTAGCATAATTTAAGGCACTGTGCATGGTTTTTAAGGCACTGAGTGGCACTGGCCCAGACTTTCTGACTAAGTGCTTTGAATGGAATGTTCCAGGCAGAGAGCTGTGTTCCACCAAAGGAGGACTAGTAGCCATTTCCCGAATAAAGAAGGCCAGTTGAGGAGGCAAAAGTTTCTCCTATGGTGCGTTGAAAGACTGGACCAGCCTGCCAGTACATCTTAGGAAGGCCTCAGAGCTCCTTTCCTTTAGAAAGGGGCTGAAGACTTGGTTATTTACGGTTTAGGCATCCGCTTACAGGTATTCAGTGTGTAGCGCCAGGACACCCATGGGTATACCTGCGCTTTATATGCTTCGCTAACATAACATAACAACATAACATGACTAGTAGCTAGATGAATAGGTGAATGCAACAGCAGTGTCTGTCTGATTCTATGAGTACACAGCTAGTAATGAATGAGTGTATTTGTAGTTCTTGTATGATTAAATTAGTGCATTTATAGTGTTTGTTTCATTCAATAAATGCATGGGTAGTCCCTTGGTAATGCCATTAGTGCATATATTTCTATGTATGAATCTGAGAATTCCTTAAATAGGGAGTTCAATACACACCTGTCCTGTATATGAGGAGTAAATAACTTGCGATTAAAGCACTTTTATTGGTCTAAGCATGTTTGTAAAAAGTAAGTGTGATATTGTCCTCTGAAATATGATGATACTTTTCAAATAGTCTGAAGGATGAACATTATGTATATTAGAAATAAATAACACATAATTACATTTTAAATATTTTTCCAGCTTCTCATGCATATTATATTATGTATTATTACCTTTCAAGTAATTTAGATACATTACTTAGTAGCACTATTTTAGAGTAGTATTATCCTAAACAGCAATAACGCTGTTTTAAAACTTTAACAGTAACTACTATAAAGAAGAAAAAGAAAAACTGTTCTTTAATGATAATATATTACAGAAATTATAATATAATATGTTTGAGAACACAGAATAATTTTAGAATTACATACAATTTTCAGTTTCTCTTTTTGCTGTTCTCAGATTCCACTTAACTTCACCATACACAGTAATTTCAATGTAGTATCATCATTGAACAATGGGGAAAAACAATCAAATTGATTGTAGAAAAAAAAACAAATCAGCATAGAACATCATTATGTTTAATTTTTGTTTCCAATTTTCTTTCATTTACTCTACAACGTTGTAGCATTAAAATGAGATATTTTCCAAATCTTTCTATATGTAATGATCTCTGATCTACAATGTGAACATCTCATATCCTGATTAGCTGTTTTTATCACTTTGGTAAAAGGTACCGATTTGCAGTCTGGTATTGTAAAGTATAGGAATCATTCTGTTTGTATTTCAGTGGTAGAAGTAAATGAACACTCTTCACACTTAGGGTCCGATCTGTAACTTAGTCTTAGTTTTCAATGTGTATTCCTTCATGTTCTAATGCTCCAAGAATAACCTTTAGAAATTCTTGTGCATCTTGTATGTTGAGAGTAAATGTCAATGAACCAGAACATATATCTTAAAGATGCTGAATGCCAGAAGCAGTATGCATTTTACCTACGTCAAACTAACTGTCTGTTGAAATACATAATGTAGTGCAGAACAGAATATTGTTTCGCAATTTGCCATGATTTCATGATGAAGATGTGGTAGATGCAACTCAACATCCAGAATCACAGCATCACAGTTGATACCTGAACTATTTTCAAACTGAAATCCTACAATGTCATCAACACTTTCCATTTGTTATTTCTTTATGCCTTTAGGATTCTCTTCACTTGTTTTTTTTTTTAACCTCAGTTGAATGTTTGACATATTTTAATTTTGGACACACTACAAGTTTTTCATATATGTGATATTCACCTAAATCAGGAACATAAAGTTTTCTTAAACAATTGTACTCTCTTACATAATTTACATCAGCACTAACTGTTTTCTCATCAAAATCATCAAATACAAACCAGACAATGTTCTTACTCGAGACAATGCAACGTATACCATTCCGTCATTGACCATCGTACTTCCAATATTTATAAAAGCTCTGTCTATACTCAAACCTTGAGATTTATGAATAGTTACTGCAGATGCTGGAGACAGAGGAAACTGTTGTCTACGAACATACAAGTCTTTTACAAGCACAAAGCATACAACACAACACCCAATCTGTCATACCTCATTTATCTGGTCAAAAAGTTTATTATCAAAAATTCTATTCCATGGCTATTTTGAAAATGTATAAAATCAACAACTTTTCCCATTGCTTCATTAAATAATCCTTCCTCAACATTCAAATTGCGATGCAAAATTACTCGACAGTTTTTACATACATGTAAAGTCTTGTCTAATCCTTCAGTTTTAGATACAGACTTTAACAAAGAATCCAATTTAGCCTGTAGTTTCTCAGTAAGAACAATTGCTACTCCCTGGTGTTCAATTTTGTCAATAGCTTTAATTTGAACAATTTCTTGTTTTTCTAGTTTCAAAAGTTGTTGATTAAATGAGGAACACTCTTGCAGTGTGGACATCAGACAAACTATAGACTTGTTTTCTCCAAGCATATTGTACTTTACTTCAGTTTCTGTTTCTCAAGTTGTAAACAAGTTCCTTAGTAGTCGACTTAAAAAAGCTTGTTTTCCATGATCTGTCAAGACACCAATTCTTATGTCTTTAAGAATATTTCCATAATCTTCATCATTTGCTTGTCGCATATTCTCAACAAGTTCTTGGTCTTCAAAGTGTAACCAAATATTTACATTCCCAAAACTTCCCAAAGATTTTCTTATGTCATCATGGAAAAGAACATTAAAAACAGGTTGTACATTTACAGGAGTAAGTTGTAGTAAGTCTCCAAATGCAATTACATGTTATTCTCCAAACAGAACATCGTAATCTGTTTTTAAAACCTGTTGCATTCTCAAGTGTACCAAGTCATGCATTAACTTTGAGACAATGCTCACTTCATTAATGAATAAAAGATTCATTTTCTTCAGTACTCTCGACATTTTCTTCAGTACTCTTAACAAGCTTCTCCAGATAGCTTCTGATATTCCAATTTATTTTCATGTTCAACAGGTAGCATAAGTATTGGATGTAAAGTAATGCCTTTAATGTTGTGTGCTACTAATTCAGTTGGAGCTGTTACGACACAAGATAAATGTGATCCTGTAGTTTTGTGAAGATAACTGGTCAAAACTTCAATTAAGAAACGTTTTCCTGTTCCAACTTAACCACTGATGTACAATAGAATAGGTTTAAACGATGAACATTGAAATTCTTGTTTTTTCATGCAGCAAACCATGTTGTACCTGTTGTTTGACTTGTAGGTATATTTCTTTTTGTTCAAAATGTAGTTGTTCTTTTAACTTTTCCAACTGAGTAACACCGTGTTGTGCTTGTTGCATTGCAGTTTATACTCCATTCAGGGCTATTGCTGCTTCATTTTCAATAATTGGTTGTCCCAGTGGATCTTGCACTTTGACTGCTTTGCGAACTTTCTCTAGCTATTTCAGCTGCAATAGTACTTTCTTGTTCAATTTCATCGTTTAACATTTGTAGATAAGTTGGGAAAATTGTGCGCTGAATACTGTCTTTCGTTACATTAAAAGACTCTTCATAGCAATCAGAATCTCCAAGTAATTCTGCATCACTACGCCAAGGCTTGAAAAGTTGCAAAAGTGCTAAATAGATAAATTCTCTCTTATCTAGAGTTTCACAACTGAGCTTTCTGTGGTTAAGAAGATTTTGTTGTGCATGTTTCACTAAACATCTATCACATTCAATTACTGCATATTTTTCATCCTATACATTTTCAGTAACTTTCTTTTTAAAGCTGTAATGTTGAAGTGTTACATACAGACATACGTTTTCAAGATGTGGACTCCTTTTGGGATAGTATGCATCCAACAAATTACTTTTAACAATATCATTACTTTCTTGCCCATACTGTGCTAAGTATTCAATTTCTTGTAAAGATTTCAATACTCTATTTTGTGTAGAGGCAAGACCTAGACTTACCCAAATGATTCCTCTTGACTTTGAATATAAACTGGCTGAGCTCAACTGATCCGAACATTCATAGGATCCAATCTCTCTATGGGAAAGCATTTTCCATCTGTAGCTGTACAATTTATTGGTAAGACTCTTCTCTGCTGAAATTTCTTCACACATTTCTTTCATCTCTGTATTTTCAGATTTTGTAACACGTGATGTGACATAATGGGCAACAGCAATTATCTGCAACATACTGAATATCCATGTTTGCATTTCACATTTTGAAAATAACTGGATTGTAGTCATTAATGTACTTTACCCTTCTGTTCTTTTTAAATTGTATATTTTCTTGGGAGAGCTACAAATTATTGCATGTCTCACTGATGACAAAAAATGATTCACTCTTCCTTTAGAAATTATAGTACTTGGAAATCCCAAATAACATTTTGTAGAAAATGTTCCTTTACATTTATATTTCCACTGTATTTTTCCCATTGATGACTTTGAACGCATAAAACCTATTGTCTCAAGCTCTTTTCTCCTCCTCCTCTTGGAATGGCACATGTAACATATTGTTCAATAAAAGATAAAACAGTTTCATCACTATTGGTCCCAACTTTTGAGGCATTCTTTATCCCTAATAGCATGTGTATATGAGGAGCACCTCTGGCTTGGTACTCTTTTCACCAAAAGAAATCAGTTACTTCTCCAAGCGGTGGAACACTATTATTGCAGATAAATGACATCACAGCTTGAAACCGTGGTTAAAATATCTGCAGACATTTACAAGATCCAAACAGCAGAGTACTCCAGCTGTCTTCAGTTCAATGTTTTTCACATTTGAATTTGCTTCCCAAAGGTACTGAAGTAATTCATCCCACGCATATTCAGCACATCTAAGTGTTACAAACCATGTAGGTGTACCTAGGTTTCTTAACATACACTTAAGTTCACCATGACAACGATACCAAAATTGATTGGTACAACGTTGACACACCATCAAATTAATTAACTGACATTCTAAATTTTCATCTCTTTATACACAAACTCTTTTGCAGAAACATTTTGAAATTGAACTCTTTTTAATATGTGGTCACTGCCTATGAAAGTGCAGACAAATCGCTTTCAAACAAAAGATGAAATATATATTGTGTCGAAATCTTGGATCTTCAGAGTACATTCTTGTAGATTGATATTCTGAAGCTGGAATCCGTACAGCTTGCTCATCAAATCATCCACCTTCTCCAGTGGTGAATAGCTGTGGAACACAAAGGGCTTCTAAAGTTTTTTCCCATATACTCATGAGAGCTCCCTTTGCTTCTTTCATTTCAGTTGGTACAACATTTACTAGAATAACTACTGGCTCATTTTCCTCTCTATCAATGCCAACAGTTTCAATGTTTTTCTTAAAATCTAAAGGTAAGTACACAACTCTTCCTTTTAGACCTTTTTGTAAATCTGTTGGCTTACCTGCTTCAGGCTCCATACGACCTATGGCCTGAAATGGGTGTACAGATTGAATAAGAATAGACTCATATGCATTTAAACATGCCAGTAATTTAAAAGCACAGCATTGTAAGACAGTGTTCAATATGTACCATACCCCAGCAAAGATTTTGAAGTGGGGTGGAGTCAATGACGGGAAATTCTTTCGCTGTGGAGCAGATACCGCTGACATCGTACATATTTTTTATTCATTTGAAAAACTGATACATTTTTTAGACATATTGAAGGATTTCTGTCTGTAATATCAGGGTCTGGGATAAAGATTTCTACCTCCATGACGCTTTTAGGAATTGGGAAAGAGTTGCGGTGAGGGCTACTGGTATATACATTTTGTTATTTAATTTTTATAGCCACGGAGGTGGCTCGGCTGTGCATATCGTCCATGTGGTTATAGCAAGAAGCACCATCCTTTGAGATGTGAAGGAGTAGGTTTTATAGTATGTTCAATCTGGAGTATAGCCTCTACTCTGTCAAAGGGGTGATAAGGCGCAAACTTGGTAAATATATTTGGGGGCCCATGATTAACCATATAAAAGATTGAAATCAGTTTAAATGAATTATGAATTGTTTTTTTTCCCCGCCATTTATTCCATGATCGATTGTGACACAAAGGTGCCGATTAGGATCCTGGAAAAAATTTCCCCGTACGACTCGTATCCGGTCTTTTTACCGTACGAATCGTACAAGTGCCGTACAAACTGCCAGGTACGATTCGCATGGGAAAAAGTCCATACGAATCGCATTGGGAATAATTCCCCACACGTCCTCGGGTCGGAAAATGTGTCCGACACGTCCCCGGACGATTTACCATACAAATGTGAAAAGTGAAGTCCGACCGCGCAAGTACGATCCATCCCGTGCGTCCGATGTTACAACCGTATGGAAAATGCACCATACGGACCGAACTCCCATAGCAACCATGGAGACATGTGCCCACATACGCGCCGAACACCCCCCCAGCCCCCGTGAGTACTCGCCGAACCCCCCGTGTATGTACATCCGTGTACATACGAGTTGTACCCCCACCAGTGTATGTACACCTGTGTACGTATGAGTCGAACCCCCACCCGTGTATGTACACCCGTGTACGTACGAGTCGAACCCCCACCCGTGTATGTACACCCATGTACGTACGAGTCGTACCCCCACCCGTGTACGTACGAGTCAAACCCCCACCCGTGTATGTACACCCGTGTACGTACGAGTCGTACCCCCACCCGTGTATGTACGGTGTGTACCCCCAGTGCGTACCCCCAGCGCGTAGCGCTAGGGGTACGCACCGTACATACACGGGTGGGGGTACGACTCGTACGTACACGGGTGTACATTCACGGGTGGGGGTTCGACTCGTACGTACACGGGTGTACATACACGGGTGGGGGTTCAACACGTACGTACACGGGTGGGGGTACGACTCGTACGTACAAGGGTGTACATACACGGGTGGGGGTATGACTCATACGTACACGGGTGTACATACACGGGTGGGGGTTCGACTCGTACGTACACAGGTGTACATACACGGGTGGGGGTTCGACTCGTATGTACACGGGTGTACATACACGGGTGGGGGTTCAACTCGCACGTACACGGGTGTAAATACACGGGTGGGGGTTCGACTCGTACGTACACGGGTGTACATACACGGGGGGTTCGGCGCGTACTCACAGGGGCTGGGGGGGGGGTACGGCGCATACCAGGCCCCCTAATCTGGTCGTTTCGTGGCGTACTTCGCTTTTCCGGCACTTTTTGGGTGCCGTAAAAATATTGTCGTCCGGACTGCTGTCGGTTCGATTCGTACTTCCTGGGTCGTGAAACGCTGCCTGAAAGCGTCCCGACGTCACGTCGGAGCATTCCCGGATCACATTCGTATGTATATTTTGGTCGGTCAGTGTTTTGTACGACTCGTACGGAAATGGTGTTTCCGTGCGAATCGTACTTCCATGTTTGTAATGTTTTTGTCCCGGGTACGAGTCGGACAGAGAAAACGCTCCGACCGACGGTTCGTACCCGGTTTTTCCAGGATCCTAATCGGCACCAAAATGTTTATCGGTTTATTCATGTTGCTGTGGATTAAATAACAAAATACATTAAAAAATGCCAGTTTCTTAGGATTAGGCACCAACTCTGAGTTGTTATCAACTGCTCTAGCTGGCATTTTCATTCTTCTAATTTGTTGTACCAGTACTTACAAATAGGCTGATCACTAGACAAATCAAACTGACCCTCTACCTACAAATAAACACCAAATTGCTGCCACTTATCATTGTTTTCCTTTACACTTTTTAAATATAAATCAACATTTCTAGTTTGAATTTTATAGTTTGATTTTTTTTTCTTTGACTATTTCATACTTGTATACAACGTGTTATCCCTGTAAAGCGCTCTGATACCCTAACGGGTCACGTTCACGCTCTATAAAACAATAAATAAAATAAAATAAATAAAGAAATAATAGTGAGTACGTTGACACCAAATACAAATATAGTTTGGTTTTCCAGACAAAACTGTGTTAAACTTTGCAATTTCTTCTGCAAACTCATCGATTCTAATTTCTTTCTCATGTTCTTCATCCCCTACACTTATCAAACTCTCAGTTTCTAAACTCATCTTCCAAACCAAAAAAACAAAACTGTATATCATCACAAACTTTCTCTATATCTGATGAAGAACCATGCAGAATAGCTGTATTCATTTCACATAAACACAATGCAGGAGTTTTTACATAATAGAGTCTCCATACTAACTTCACCATTTCAGAGTGGTGTACAGCTAACATTCTTAAATCATGAAAAGTACATTGACACATTATCTTGAAAGACAAGCCAGAGAATGACCCTGCAACTTAGTATATTTTCTCATCTTACATGGATCTAGCCCTTGTAACATCTTAATCTTCTGTTTAACACGTTTTTGGCATATTGTTGCAAACAAATTTGTAATATGTGAATAGATTCCTTTCGAATACTGCAAATACTTCTCCTATCCCACTTATATACAGGAGTTTGTGTAAGCCTCCCTTGAACTTCCTCAGCTATTACTTCTTCCACATTCCTAACAACTAGTTTTTCTTTTGGAATGGGAGAACCATCTTTCATCACATAGCATGGACCACCAGTATCAACTGCATGTACTTATGTGTTCTGTTGAAAATAGCTTTCTTCATTAAATAAAGGCTCAGTACTGGAAGTGTGCTCCCATTCACCAATGAAAGTTTTACAAACGTTACTTTTATTAACAAGTCTCTTTCTTTTGCATTTCTCCTTCATTAACACCATTGTTTTAGCCAATGTTGTAATTCTCTTCAATATTAATATACATAATTTTTGTTTTATTTCAAAAGCTTTCTCTACTACACTTTCAATCTGCTGCTTTTTCTTATAAACTGCTGTTCTTTTTAATTATATTTTACAATCTGTTAATACATTTTGTAGTAATCTACTTCTAGGCATTCTCCTCCTTATGTCTTTATGTTCTTTTAGCCTTTTTTCAATATGTATTGTTTTCCCATCAAATGATAATCTTTCATCGTGTCCTTTTTTCCTTTCCTTCTGATTTGTTGTAGAACTTTTCTTTTTCTTTTCAACATTTTCAAATTGCTTTAAACTCTGTAAAACTCTTTTAACAAAGTGTTTAGTTCTCTTACCAGAAGACTTCTTTTCCAGTGTAACATTTTGTGCTTCATCTAATTTCATCTTTTCAGTTCTGTTTAGGTAGTACTGCTTTTTTACGTCTCTTCTCTTTTGATCTTTACTTGCCATCTTCAATTTTAATCCCCTAAAAAATGAAATATCTAAAAAATTAAGAATAGTTTTAATACTTTGTTACATAATTATAAACTTTACAAATAATATATATTCAATTCAATTCAAATTCTTTATTCTGATATAAATATAGCCATAAAAGCACAGATCGTATGCTAATAAAGGGCCCTACCGCAATCTGTTAACATAAAAACAATAGATCAAAATCATACATAAGAGTCAATTTAAAGTAAAAATATTTACAATAATATAAAAAAAAATCATTTATGGTATTGTAAACCAATTAGCATCATGTAAAAACAGATCTTATCAAATTCATATTAAACCTAACCACAACATTTACCAAATAATTCAATGAATACAGACATCATAAGGTGCACATTGTATTTTGAGCGCGCACAGACATTTTTAAAAAGGTATCTACACAAATAGTTAATTCATCATCTTCTAACTTATGAATTTCTAAGTAAGCTGCCTCTAAATGTAGAGGTAGAATACTCTTAAAAAATGGAATCAGAAACTGATTTGTGTATACTCTATAAAATGTACAGAAAAATAAAAAGTGGAGTGTTGTCTGCCCACTTCTATCATCACATGGGTAAGGTAATTGATCCAGGTTATTGGTATACCCCAAAGGGAAACACAATAAAAATGTAACTGTGCCAGCCCTTAAACGAAACAATAATCATCTCTCCCAACGTCCGATTGATTTTAAAAGATAAGTTAATGGGGTGTTTGATGCATCCGCGATGGGCAAGTAACTTACTATGGACTTTTTCTGGACCTCCCTTACATATCTTAAAGTTCTATAGTGATCATATGGAGCCCCCCCGAATAGCTTTTTTGTTCATACCAACAATTTCAATCGGATTTGTAAAAACCAATACATGGTTGATACTGCTAAAACTATCCCTCACTGCAGCTAGCCATGGTATTTCTCATCCCTTATTGCACTTGAGACAATCTCCAATAATCTCTCTAGTAAGTGACGCTAAAGGATTCTACCAAATCGCAAGCCAAAAATGGGCGGGTCGGGCCTTTATATAGTCTTCAACATAGTGTCATTTTAGTTCAGCATGACAAATATACTGTGAGGTGGAGATCGGGCGCCCAAGATTTTTTGACAAAATCTATTTTCTTTAAGCGGGATACTATTACACTTTGTATGTCCCCATGTCGCTGACGGGATGAACTGTGTTTTATACATTTTTAAGGGTGCTAATATTATCCCTGTCCTTTTAGGCTGTGGTAGACCAAGGATTGAATTAATAACTTTGGAAAATTTGTTCCTGCCATATGTCACAAGCCCCAAATAGGGAAAACTGCTAATGCAATATAGTTTTGATCATCTACAATAATCAAATTTAAAATAATTATATATTAATATTCAACCAATTGCTTACAATTACATTAGCAATCTCTCCAGAATAACTAAATATGTGGGATATGATACTTTGCACATTAGTAAACCAATCAGAAGAGCACACAGACCTTTACACAGTCACAGAGGAAGGGTTGCTGTTTTAAAGAGGCAAGAGAAATGTAGAAAAAGGCAACAGAGATGCAGAAAGAGACAAGAAAGGTCTAGAAAGAAGAAAGAGGGGTGCACAAACAAGCAAGAGGAGTTCAGAAACAAGCAAGACAAGTGCTGAAAGAAGCAACAGAGATGCAAAAAGAGGTAAGAGAAGTGTTGAAAAAGGCAAGAGGAGAGCAGAAATAGGGAAGAGAAGTGCAAAAGAGGCAAGAGAGGAGCAGAAGGAGGCAATAACGGGTGCTAAAAGAGGGAAGAGGGGTTCAGAAAGAAGCAAGAGGGGAGCGGAAAGAAGCAATAGAAGTACACATAAAAGCAAGAAAAGTACAGAAAGACACAAGGGAAATGGAAACAAAGGCAAGAAAATAATAGAAAGAAGCAAGAACCTCCAGAAAGAGGAAGAGACATGCAGAAAGAGAAAGAGAGGTGCACTGAGAAGATTTCTCCACTTGTAAAACAAGCTACCAGCTTTTTAAGCTACCATCTTCAGTTGCATAATATGTATGAGAATACATGTTCAAGTAGACACATACCTCAGTCACGAGAGCACGCAGACCTTTAAATTGAACAGACTGCACTTTCTAATTCAAGCAAACACCTACATTTCAATGGCATACTTTAACTATACATTTCCACACACTCATACAAAGTATCCTAATCACTAATTCCTCTAGCAACATGTATTCACCAACGTCTCTGAATGTTGGGTGTAGCAAAATGTATAACAGCAATCCTTCCCGTATCAATCTTGGAAGTCTCACCCTATTCCAGAAAACATTCATGTGTATGTCTGTACCTTTGGCTAGTGCCATGATACATAAAAAGAAACATACACATACTTGAATACCTGTGTTTGAGACCACATGCTCTCTAAATGTATGTACAAGAAAGTGTATGTATTCCTGTCTGTCATAAAACAGTGCACATGGGTAGTGAATAGTCTATTTCAGGAGCTTTATACCACCTACATATGTAAGACATATCTATCTGTGTGACAAAATGACAGAACAGAACTAAGAAGATTTCTCCACCTATAGGAGAAGCTACCAGCTTTTTAAGCTATCATCTTCATATGCATAACACATATGACAATGCATGTACAAGTAGACACATATCTCAGTCGCAATAGCAAGCAGAACTTTAAACTGTGTAGATTACAATTCCCATTTCAAGCACACATCTAATTTTATATGACCAACTTCAAGTGAACCTTTCCACAGGCTTATAAGAAGTAGGCTAATCAGTAATCCCACTATCAACATGTCTTAAACATCACTTTTATCATACAGCTTCACTATACACCAACTGCTCAGAATGTAATTTGCAAGAGAGGTACAGACAGAAGCAAGAGAAGTGCACCAAGAAGCAACAAAGGTGCAAAAAGAATCAAGACAAGTGTAAAAAGAAGCAAGAGAGGTGCACAAAAAGGCAAGAGAGGTGAAGAAAGAAGAAAGAGGGGTATAGAAAGAGGCAAGAGAGGTACAGAAAGAGGAAAGAGAAATACAGAAAGAGGCAAGAAGGATAAAGAAAGAAGCTAGCGAAGTGCAGAAAGAAGCAAGACAAGAGCAGAAAGAAGGAAGAGAAGTGAAAATTGAACCAAGAAATTTGCAGAAAGAGACAAGAGAAGTGCAGAGAAAGGGGAGAGATGCAGAAAGAGGCAAGTGAGGTAAATAAAGAGGCAAGTGAGGTGCAGAATGAGGCAACAGAGTAACAGAAAGAGGTAAGAGAAGTACAAAAAGAGGAATGAGAAGTGCAGAAAAAGGTAAGATAGGTGGAGAGAAAAGAGAGTGAGGTATAGAAAAAGGCAAGAGAAGTGCAGAAAGAGGGAAGAGCAGTACAGAAAGAAGCAACAGAGGTACATAAAGAGGCAAGAGAGGTACGGAAAGAGTCAAGAGAAGTACAGAAAGAGGCAAGAGAGGTACTGAAAGAGGCAAGAGAGATGCAGAAAGAGGCAATAGTGGTGCTGAAAGAAGCAAGAGAAGTGCAGAAAGAAGCAACAGAGGTGCAGAAAAAGGCAAGAGAAGTGCAGAACGAGTCAAGAAAGGTACAGAAATAGTCAATAGAGGTACAGGAAGAGGGAAAGGGAGTGCAGAAAGAGGTAAGAGGGGTGGAGAAAGAAGAGAGTGAGGTACAGAACGAGGCAAGAAAGGTGCAGAAAGAAGACGGTGAGGTACAGAAAGAGGAAAGACACGTGCAGAAAGAAGCAAGACAAATTCAGAAAAAAGCAAGAGAAGTGCAGAAAAAAAGCAACAGAGGTAAACAAAGAGGCAAAGGAGCTGCTAATAGAGGCAAGAGAGTTGCAGAAAAAAGTAAAAGAAGTGCACAAAGAAGCAACAGATGTGCAGAAAGAATAAAGACAAGTGTAAAAAGAGGGAAAAGGGGTGCAGATAAAGGCAAAAGAGGTGAAGGAAGACGGAAGAGGGATGCAGAAAGAGGCAATAAAGGTGCAGAAACAAGCAAGAGAGGTGCAGAAAGAAGCAAGTCAAGTGCTGCAAGAAACAAGAGAAGTACAGAAAGAAGCAACAGCAGTACAGAAAGAGGCAAATAAGATGCTAAAAGATGTAAGAGGAGAGCAGAAAGAGGCAAGAGAAGTTCAGAAATAAGCAATAGAGGTGCAGAAAGAAGCAAGAGCAGTGCAAAAAGAGGTGAGAGAGGTGCAGATAATGGCAAAAGAGGAGGAGAAAGAGGGAAGAGGGGTGCAGAAAGAGGCAAGAGAAGTGCAGAAACAAGCAAGAGAGGTGCAGAAAGAAGCAAGACAAGTGCAGAAAGAAGCAAGTGAAGTACAGAAAGAAGGAACAGCAGTACAGAAAGAGGCAAGGAAGATGCTAAAAGATGTAGCAGGGGTGCAGAAAGAGGCAAGAGACGTTCAGAAATAAGCAATAGCGGTGCAGAAAGAAGCAAGACCAGTGAAAAAAGAGGCAAGAGAAGTACAGATAACGGCAAGAGAGGAGGAGAAATAGGGAAGAGGGGTGCAGAAAGAGGCAAGAGAAATGCAGAAAGAAGCAAGAGAGGTGCAGAAAAAAGCAAGACAAGTGCAGAAAGAAGCAAGATAAGTAGAGAAAGAAGCAACAGCAGTGCACAAAGAGGCATGAAAGATGATAAAAGACGTAAGAGGGGTACAGAAAGAGGCAAGAGAAGTTCAGAAAGAAGCAATAGAGGTACAGAAAGAGACAAGATAATTTGAGAAAGATGCAAGAGAGATGTAGAAAGAGGCAAGAAAGGTACAGAACGAGGAAAGAGGAGTGCAGAAAGTGGCATGAGGGATACAGAAAGAAGCAAGAGAAGTACAGAAAGAAGCAAGACAAGTGCAGAAAGAAGGTAGAGAAGTGCAGAAACAGCCAACAGAAGTACAGAAAGAGTCAAAAGAAGTGCAGAAAAAGTCAAGAGAGATGCAGAAAGAGGCAAGAAAGGTGCAGAAAAATGGAAGAAGAGTGCACAAACAGGCAAGAGAGTTGCAGAAATAAGCAAGAAAGGTGAAGAAAGAAGCCACAGAGGTGGACAAAGAGACAAGACAAGTGCTAAAACAGGCAAGAGAATTGCAGAATGAGGCAAGAGAAGGGCATACAGAAATAACAGAGGTAAAGAAAGAGGTGAGGGAAGTGCATAAAGAGGGAAGAGATAGGCAGAAAGAGGCAAGAGAAGTGCAGCAGGAGGCAAGAGAGGTGTTGAAAGAGGGAAGAGAGGTGAGGAAAGAGGCAAGAGACGTGCAGAAAGAAGCAACAGAGGTGGATCAAGAGGCAAGAGAGGTGTATACATAGGCAAGAGAGGTGCACAAATAGTCATGAGAGGTACAGAAAGAAGGAAAAGGAGTGCAGAAAGAGTCAAGAGGGGTACAGAAAGAAGAGAATGAGGTACAGAAAGAGGCAAGTGAGGTACAGAAAGAAGAGTGAGGTGAAGAAAAAAGGAAAGACATGTGCAAAAAGAAGCAATACAAGTGCAGAAAACAAGAGAAGTACAGAAAAATGCAACAGAGGTGCACAAAGAGGCAAAGGAGCAGCTAAAATGTAGAAGAGGGGTGCATAAAGAGGCACAAGGAGAGCAGAAAAAAGCAAGTACAAAAAGAGGCAAGAGAGGTGCAGAAAAGGGCAAGAGAGGTAGAGAAAGAGGGAAGAGGGGAACAGAAAGAGGCAAGAGGAGTGCAGAAACAAGCAAGATAGGTGCAGAAAGAAGCAAGACAAGTGCAGAGAGAAGGAAGAGAAGTGCAGAATGAAGCAACAGCTGTGCACAAAGAGGCAAGTGACCTGCTAAAAGACACAAGAGGGGTGCAGAAAGAGGCAAGTGAAGTTCAGAATAAAGCAACAGAGGTGCTGAAATAGACAAGAGAAGCTCAGAAAGACGCAAGAGAGGTGTAGAAAGAGGCAAAAGAAGTAAAGAAAGATGAGTGCAAAAAGCGGCAAAAGGGATGCAGAAAGAAGCAAGAGAAGTGCAGAAAGAAGTAAGACAAGTGTAGAAAGAATGAAGAGAAGCGCAGAAAGACCCAACAGAGTTGCATAAAGAGACAAGGGAAGTGCAGAAAAAGAGAAGAGAGATGCAGAAAGAGGCAAGTGAGGTAAAGAAAGAGGCAAGTGAGGTGCAGAAAGAGACAAGAGAGGTACAGAAAGGGGCAAGAGAAGTGAAACTAGAGGGAAGAGGAGTGCACTAAGAGGTAAGAGAGATGCAAAAGGAAGAGAGTGTGGTGTGGAAAAAGGCAAGATAGCTTCAGAAAGAAGCAACAGTGGTGCAGAAAGAGGCAAGAGAAGTACAGAAATACTCAAGAGAGGTATAGAAATAGGGAAGAGAGGTACAGAAAGAGGAAAGAGGAGTGCAGAAAGATGCAAGAAGGACGCAGAAAGAAGCAAGACAAGTGCTGAAAGAAGGTAGAGAAGTGCAGAAACAACCAACAGAGGTGCAGAAAGAGTCAAGAGGTGTGCAGAAAAAGTTGAGAGTGATGCAGAAAGAGGAAGAAAGGTGCAGAAAGAGGAATAAAGGCACAGAAAGAAGCAAGGGAAGTGGAGAAAGAGGCTAGAGAGATGCACAAACAGGCAACAGAAGTGCAGAAAAAGATAAGAGGCAAAAGCAGTGCAGAAAGAGGACGAAAGGCACAGAAAGAGCCAAGTGACATGCAGAAACAGGAGTGATTGGATGAGTGCATGCGTACTACCTGAGTGAATGGATGAGTGCAAGGGTAGTGCCTGGGTGAACAGATGAGTGCATGGGAAGTGCCTAAGTGAATGGAGGAGTTTATGGGTAGTTCCTCAGTGAATGGATGAGTGCATGAGTAGTGGTGAGTCTTTGGATGAGTGAATAGTTAGTGCCTGGTTGACTGGATGAGTACATGTGTGGTACCTGAGTGAATGGATAAGTGCTGCCAGTGTGATTGGATGAGACCATGGGTAATGCCTTAGTAAATGGATGAGTGCATGGGTACTGGCTGAGTTTTTAGATCAGTGCATGGGTAGTGCCTGAGTGAATGAATGAGTATATGGGTAGTCCCTGTGTGATTGGATGAGTGCATTCATAGTGTCTGTTAGGTTCAATGACTGCATGGGTTGTCCCTGGGTAATTCAATTAGTGCATGGGTAGTGCCTGGGGGAATTGGTGAGTCTATGGGTATCACCTGTGTGACTGGAACAGTGCAAGAGTCATGTCTATGTGACTGAATGAGTGCATGAGCATAATCGGAGTGATTGGATGGGTGTATGTATAGTACCTGTGTGAATGGAACTGTGGAAGGATAGTGTCTTAATCAGTGGATGAGTGCATGGGCAGTGCCACAGTGAATAATGAGTGCATGGGTAGTGACTGAGTGTTTGGATGACTGCATGTTTGGTGTATGGGATACAGTTTTATACATCTGTGAACATGTTTTAAACATTATTTTTCTCTACCACTTTCATTAGACACTCAGGAAACACACATATTCGTATGCACAACCTATTTTAATCTTCATTTCAGTACAATAAAACAAACTACAATACACATTTGTATATTTGGTAACATATGTCAAACATCACATTTCTCTAATGCTTTGCAAGCTTTATAAATAATGCATCAGGAAGTTAAAAATATCATTACAAACACCACTCATATGCAATTAACACACCTTAAACATATGTAACTCACCTCTGAAATACTAATACAGGTTGTGAAAATGTCAGAAACTCCTAAAAGATTTTCTTTCCAATACAATAAATGTACTGCACCACACTCAACAAGGTAAAACCAGTAATAAACTTTTCCTTTCATTTTGCACACAGATAATTGTAAGTAACAAATCAAAATGCTCCCTTCAGTATTTCAAATTCTAAAACCCATTTCTATTGGTTACACATATTAACCCTTTATTACTCTGTTTTAAAACTACCCAATATGCTTCTGTAATTTATGGGAGTCACGACTCCACCGTGGTGCCGCAGTGTAGCATCGCGAAGGAGTCACCAACCCCTGCGGGAGCTCAAAAACCTATTTCCAATAATACTGCTATCATTTATTAAGAACACACCACTTCTAAACATAGTACTGATTTGGGAAATCTTACTTCAGTAGCATATCAATTATATACAACTTAGAAGTTTATATTTCAAAACCACAGTTAAGTTTCAACCCTCCCCCATTCTGTTTAAGACTAATTCCATAGTAACACTTTCTGCAACATTCAACTGTACCAGCAGGTCACAAGTTCAGCATATTTTCAAATGCAGCACACTAGCTCACAAATGCAAACAGCAGGTTGGTTGACTTTTGCAAAATATTAGCTTATCCACTCTACTGTGCCCTTCAAACTTTTTTCCATACCCATCAGAAACATACTTGTAGGGAGGTGACCAGGAACTGGAAGGCACGGGCCGGCCCGACAGGGAGCCGGTGGCACAGCGAATTTTTGAAGTGGGCAGCAGGGGAGAGCACGCTTAGATACCAGCTAGCTTGGAGGCAGCGTAACGAGAAGGCCGAGGAGACAGCGCTGGAGTGGGAGATGCTAGTGCAGGCCCTTAGGGATTATTGCACCCCCGGCGACGCCGAACGTGAGGAAGCGGCGCGCCCCGAGTCCCATTAGATGGTTGCACTTCTCAGCTTTATTGGTTTTCCCTATGGGTCCTCTAGAAGATCCGGTTGCGGTTGATACCGCGCGCTGATGGCGGGGGGGGGAGGGGTTTTCCTGGGATTGGGGTGTTTGGAGGGTGGGGGGTTCTTTTGGAGTTATAGGCTTGTTTAGAAAAGCAGATGAAGGACAATGGATCTTCCGGGCCAACCTCGACATCCTCCGGAGCCCCCATTGAATTTCGCCGCCCGACCCCAGGGTTGTGGGCTGAATGGCTGTGTAAGCAACACCCGGAGGGGGATGGGGGGCTGTGTTTCAATGCTTTGGTTTGAGATATAATGTTGGCCGATCATGTAACGATTTACTGATTCCTGCAATAAAAATAATTAAAAAAAAAAAAAAAAAAAATCAGAAACATACTTGTTCAGCAAAGTAACATGCATCCTATTTTTGAGTGCACAATGTTGATGAACAGCCAATCAGTTATCGGTTTTCTCAAAAATAGCATCTTCTCCACCATTTTCGAATCCTCTCATTCTACCAACTGGCTACTTCAGCTACAGACATCTTTTGATTCCTTCCAGACATCCCTTCAAAATGTTTACAGTATGGATAGTAGGGCACAGCTATGTTTTCTGGTGCAAAAGGTATGCTGAACACATAGGTATTGACAAAGACCTAGGTTTTCAAAATTTGATATTAAATGGTTTGCACAGAGAGGATTAAAGTGGCACCAATTGATGACTTTGGCTAAAACATTTTTGCATCTTCAACCCCCTGACCTCATGATTGTGCACTGTGGTGGCAATGAACTCGGCACATTGACTGAGGTAGGATTGGAAATCCTAACGAAGGATACATTTTCACAACTGATGTCACTTTTCTCTCACACTGTTTTTGTATACTGTAATATATGCCGAAGACAGAAATGGAAGTGGTCAACTCAATTCTGTCCACAGATTGAGAAAGCTAGGAAGAATGTCCATAAAGCTGTTTCTGCTTATCTCAGAGACCATAACATGAGCTCCTACTTTTTCACATGCATAACATCCACAGAAGTGATGGAGTTCACTTCACAGATGAAGGAAACAGAGTGTTTCTGAACAACCTTAAGCTGTGCATCCGGACTTACATGTAGCTGGAACAGAGTCATAATGAACACAACGGCTCTTCTTGGAACAGAGTCATAATGAACACAACGGCTCTTCTTAGAGCCAACCTATAACCCAACAGTGAAAGATATATATGTTTAAGCATGTATACATTTTCTAAACATTCCCCGGATTCGCGAACCCGTCGCAAGTTCACAAAACAAATGCACAAATTCAATGTACTACAACACATTTCACTTGCAAATTCTAACTTATAATTTAAATATTTTAATATTTTTTCTAACTCTCTTTATTTTAATGTTATTATGAACTTCAATCTCACTACCTCTACAAAAAGCTTCACAACGGTAGCACTACCTTATCAATTGTATACTATTTCATTATTTTTTTTAGAAGAGTCTGCAAATCCACCACGATGTTAAACTGGGGGCCCGAGCTGAGAGCCACGACAGGCAACTCCTATCATGAGAGAAAAAAAAAATACTATTGGTCCTCAGTTCCATGGGCCTATTTCGGCCCGGGAAAACTATCTCCTAAGGCCCGGCCAATTTTAACAATATTTAATATTTTAAGGGAGGTGGGCCAATTTCGGCCCTGGGGACACCATCCCTGAAGCTTGGCCATTTTTTATTATTATTTTAAATTTATAATCTTCCACAAGCCAATATCGGCCCGGGGCATTGCCACATGTTGCCACATGTTGGCAGACCACCGGGGAAGCCCCAATGCCCCCGTGGTCCCTGCCATCTCCCCGCCTCCTGCTAGAGCCGGCATTGCTTTTTGACAAAGGGAGCTGCTAACATGCAGCTAACATGCAACTCCATTTGCCCAAAAGCCATTCTGATTCGCTTCATGGAAACAAGAGCAGTTTTTCTGTAAATATTTGAATTTCTCAGGAACTACTCAACGGATTTACACCATTTAACAAAAAGATCACTTTCTGAACCAAGAGCTACCTTTTTGCCAAATTTGGTGTAATTCCGTGCAGTTTGTGCTGTAGCCTTGTCTAAAGTTTCCTATGGAAATGAACATGGATAAAACGGGTTTTGGGACCCCCCTTTTTTCTTGGCCCCCGCTTGACGAATCACCCAAAAACATTCAACACAGGAGCTGAAGTGAGCAGGCCATTCGTTTTGAAAATGTCATGAATATTCGTCAAAACGGGACCAAAGATATTGGTAAATCAAAAAATGCTACAAGAAGCTCCACGATTGGCACCAGGATGGATTACTTGATGAGAATGAACTGGGCTATCTACTGATCAAACATCCGATAACACTAACAATCTATGTACTACCAAAAGTACATAAAAGTCTAGATAATCCACCTAGTCATCCTATTGTTAGCTCATGCGGGTTTTTACTCGAAAACACCTCAAGATTCCTGGACATCTTTCTATTCCCATTCGTACTAGGTTTGCCATCTTACATCAGAGATTCGATGGACTTCCTAAATAGGATCTCTAATATATCATGGTAGGATGAGTATACAATGATAACTATTGATGTTGTATCATTGTACACTTCAATTCAGCATGAAGATGGGATTAAATCCTGTGAATCGTTCCTTCGATCAAGGTCATTGAATGTACTCCAATGGACCAATATGTTAGTTGAAATGCTACGCTTCAGCCTCATGAACAATGTTTTCATCTTTGATAAGAAATATTACAAGCAATGCAAAGGTACAGCCATGGGAACTTTCTTTGCACCTACATATGCTAATCTCACCCTGGGCATGTGGGAGGCAGAACAAATCTGTTCAGAAAGAAACAAACATATGTTGCAGCACATCGGGTACGTTATATTGACGACCTGTTCCTGATATGGGAGGTAAACAATTCAATTGCAATTCACTTATAACATCAGTAAAACAATGATTGACTATCTTGATATCCATATCTATATCAAAAATCAGAAGAATTGTACGACACTTTTTCGTAAATCAACATCATGTAACAGCATCTTATCAGCTAACAGTGCACATCCCAAGTGTTTAAAATGGAGTGTTCCATATGGAGAATATTTAAGAGCACAGATAAATTGCTCAGAAGCAGAGGAATTTCTTTTACAACTTGATGAGATGTATTAGAGATTTTTAACCAGAGGATACCCAGCAATAGTGTTGGATAATGCTAAACTAAGAACCTTACAAAAGAAGAGAGAAGCCTTACTATTGCCGAAAAGAACAACTATGGAACAGGTTGAGAATCCGGATAGGAACAAAATAAGATACATCACTCAATTCAACTCATCTAGTAAAACCATTAGAGATACACTCCAAGATCACTGGAAAATCTTAAGAAGAGATGATGACCTAAAAGAAATGACATCAGACCATCTCAACATCACATACATAAAAGCTCCATCTTTGAATGATATTCTTGTACATAGCCATCATCAAAGGAGTGAACGAGGTGGAATAAAACGCAATGGCTAAAAGCAAAGGGGTTTTTAAATGCTCAAAATGCAAAGCCTGTCGCCATGGTTTGACCCAACAGAAAATTGACATCATGTCTGGTGAACACAAGGTCATCAAAGAGAGGATTACTTGTGAAACCACGCACTTGGTCTATGCTTTAAAATGTGAATGCGGGAAGGAATATATAGGTAGCACCGCAAATAAACTAAAACTGCGTATTTTACAACATCTGAGGGCTACAAAGAACAAAGACTTTTCCTTTGCAATCGCAAAACACATTTGGAATGTACATGGTGGCAATTTTGAAAATTTAAAATACTATGGAGTCGAACATATCCCTCGGAACATCAGAGGTGGAGATTGTGATCATCTTCTGAGACAAGCTGAATCAAGATGGATTATCCTGAAAGGGACAGAGATACCATGGGGTTTAAATGCAGATGTTGAATAACATATTTTCCTATGACAATGATTTGGGAAAATTTAACTACAGAGAATACTGATCCATTATGAAAAATGTTTGTCTGACTGAGTTACACACATTAGAAAATTTAACTATTTAGTCTCTCATGATATGTTTTTATTAGGTTGTTTTCATTAGGTTTTTCATCTGAGAGAATGTAAGAAGAGCTAAAACTCAGTAGAGATGCGATGACTTTCCATGAAATTGTATCACTGGGTCCAATTTTTGTCAATTGAATCACTGTGGCCAATAAGAATTAATTGACATATATATTTTTGTCTGGAGCAATTTAAGGTGTAGTATAAGTTGACCAAAGGGTATTTAGGAACATGGTTTGTATTAGAATCTGGGAATAGTGCACAACTTTGACAGTCCCCCTACTTTTCTTTAATAATGGGAAAGAGTTGGGCCTCGAATTAGCCATGCTCCATATCTCCCTGTTTACTTTGATGTCCTATAATGGTCTTCATCATGTATTATCCTATTCTTACTTCTCAAATCTGGTACTTCACAATGATTAGATAATAATAGATAATATTTGATCCTTCATTTATTTTATTTTGTTGTATTAACTACATTATATACTTCAGGAAGGATCCTGTATATTTGATACAACACTTACTCACTGCTCTAGCCTTTTAAAACCATCTCCACATATATGGAAAAATTATCAAATGAATCCAACTGCAGAGGGTCCACAACTGTTGTGATGTTGTGTCTTTTATACATTCAAATACGATATGGATATATAGAGATCAGGACTCCACATAAATTATACATATCTGTTTAATGTTATGCAGTGCTGGGTGAAACTCTCATTGGTTGCTGTAAAAACAATATACATTTAAATGCCACATAATGCAATTGGAACTTAAGCACTTTACAAGTTTGTATATGCCTTGATGTCGCTGAAAATGTTCAAGCCTAAATCGAATGTGCTTGTCTGTTCCCTTTAATGACACACTCTTTTCTATTAAAATTTTGGGATTTTTGGTTAATTGGGGGCAGGTCAAACCAACCCCTTTTTAAACACCCTTCACTGACTATCACATGACCCGGACGGAGGCCTCTGGCCAAAAGGCGTAGGTCGTCTTTTTTGTTACCTGATGCACTTTGCACTTTGCATGTTTGAAATCTAAGAAGAAAAAAAGCAAATAAACATGAAGTGAGCAACTTGAAACTAATCTGGATTTGCTGTTTGGTGTGCTGCCTCTCTGTGACCCTCTGGGACTTGGTGGTCATTTTTGAGGGTCTGCACAGAAAATTCTTCCCATACACACATATATATGTATATATATATATATATATATTCACTGAAAAAACCATAGGTTTCACACACATTATAGTTAGGATTTAGCATTTAAAAAACCTTGCAAATTCAGTGAAAAAACCATAGGTTTCACACACGTTATAGTTAGCTGGACATTTTACTGATAAAAAACCAATGAAATTCCCCCGTTATAGTTACTTAAGCTAACTATAACTCGCGCACCCGCAATCCACTGCTGATGACGTAACATATTACATCACTCATGACATGGTCAGTGACATCACTCATGACATCACTGATGACATCTCAAATGACATCACTGATGACATCATCCAGTGAATGTGTGTTTTTCTGAAAATAAAATATGTTTTATATATGTATATCTCAAGGTCGATGGAAGAATAAATGGGTATATAAGTGTCTAAATGGATGATTTGTTTTTGAAAAATTGATTGTGTAACTGACTGATTAAGTGTATCATAGTGAACACATGGCTTAGTGAGTAATGTTTAAATATGCAAATATCTGTATCAGTCTCTCACTTTGTGTATAAGTGGCTGCATGGGTTGGTGAGTAGCTACATGGGTGTTTATATAAGATATTAGGTTGTTTTTTGAGTATCAGTCTGAGTGTCTGCATGGTTCGGTGGGGGGTATTACGTAGTGCATAGGTGCATGAATGAGTGACTCACTGGTTGTATGTGTTGAAGACAGCATGTGTGCATGTCTGTATGAGTGGATGAGTGTGTGTATGGGTGTGTTAGTGAGTGAATGATTGTCTCAATAGTGTCTTTATGAGTTACTAAATATGTTTTAAAGAAGTATATTTAACTATTGGTGTATATAAGTGAGTATATGTGAGAGTGAGAGTTTGAAACAGTTCCTGTATGAATAAGTATGTGTTTTTATAAGTGATTATTTAAAAGAGTAAGTATGTGTAAGTTTCCGTAGAAGTAAGTTTGGTGGTGTGTGTATAACTGTATATGCAAGTAAATTTATGTTTGATTCATTTTTAGCATGAGTGACTATGTGTGTGAGTAACTCTATGGATGAGTGGCATTGTGTAACAGGATGTATTGGTGTATGAGTACATATGATGAGTGAGTACACGTATGAGTGACTGTACAGGACTGTTGGTGAGTGAGTGGATGTGTATGTGGATCTTAGAATTACTGAAGAGGTTTTTGTTACTGGTATTGGTATGTCCATTATTTTGAAAATTTCAGTCTCTATTTTTGAATGTTTGTATCAAAGGTTATATTAGGGTGAGAGGAGGTCTACCACTCTGTCACAAGGATGATGTCATCAGTGATGTCATTTGAGATGTCATCAGTGATGTCATGAGTGATGTCACTGACCATGTCATGAGTGATGTAATATGTTACATCATCAGCAGTGGATTGCGGGTGCGCGAGTTATAGTTAGCTTAAGTAACTATAACGGGGGAATTTCATTGGTTTTTTATCAGTTAAATGTCCAGCTAACTATAACGTGTGTGAAACCTATGGTTTTTTCACTGAATTTGCAAGGTTTTTTAAATGCTAAATCCTAACTATAATGTGTGTGAAACCTATGGTTTTTTCAGTGAATTTGCAAGGTTTCTTTAATGCTAATTCCTAACTGTAACATATATGAAACCTATGGTTTTTTCACTGAATTTGCAAGGTTTTTTAAATGCTAATTTATAACTATAACGTGTGTGAAACCCATGGTTTTTTCAGTGAATTTGTATGGTTTTTTAAATGCTAATTCTTACCTATAACATATGTGATTCCCATGGTTTTTTTGGGGGATTTTGTTTGATTTTTTTATTATAAATTCTTATATTAAATGTGTTGTTTTTTTTAAAAAAGCAAGTTTTTTTTTTTTTTACTTTTTATTCTCTTAAAACACTTTTTTTTTTTTTTTAAATAATTCTGCAATATAATAATTTTTCTCTTTTTTTTTTTTTTTCCAAACAGGTAAGATATATTAGTATAACATAGAAAACCTTTTTTTCTCTTTTTTTTTTTTTCTCTTTTTTTTTTTTAAGTGCGCGTACGGTAAGCGTACGGTAAGCGTACGGTTTACGTAATGTTCGTAATTTATCTACTCTTTTTGCGTATAGTTACGCAATTTGCGTAGCCGTGCGTACTGCGTGTGGGGCGCGTAAACATGTACGCTACACGCGCACGTTACGCGGAAGTGTTGGGGCGTGCCCGTTATGCGCATGCGTGCGAGCGCATGTCTTTTTTACGCGCATGCGTACTTTTACCGTAAGCGCTCCGTAAGCGTAACGTAAGCGTAACGTACGCGCACGGTGGGTCATGTGATCATGAAACAAAACTTTTGATTGGTTTAAAGTAGTTTCAGTTCTAGAACTCTCCTACACCACACCCATTCCCCTCATTTCTGCTTGTGATCCCTTAGGTGAAGGAGCTGACTTGTCTTTGTGATACGATGGCAGACCAGCACTCTTCTGCTGAGAGTGAGGCTAGCAGCACCACCATCAGGCAGAGAAAGAGGAAACAGAAGAGCTCTTTTATATGGGAGTATTTTACTTTTCCTGAGGGTGAGAAAAAAGTCAATGCTGCCTTGGTGACTTGCAAGCTGTGCAAGCGTGTACTTTCACGAGGTAATCCCAACAAGAAGTATTCCTTCGGGAATCACACTATGTTGAGACACCTTGAGGATGTACATCCTAGGACAAATGCTCGACATACTGGAGGAAACCCTTCAGTAAGTCAACCAAGCACATCCACAGCAGCTCAGCCGAGTCCTTCTTCGGAAGCTCAGCAAAGCCCTTCATCTGTGGGGGCAGATTCACCTTTTTCTGATCCTGTGGAAACGAACCATCGGTTAGCGAGGGTTACTATGCGGTGTTCATTTTGCCATGGTCTAATTGTTCATACGGAGACCAGTCTTCCCCTCATTAACAACAAAATAGACCAGCACATTTGTCCTACCAGCTAATGTTCCCATTCTTCCTTTCCTCTGTCCCTGCATGAACACAATGGCTCTTTTAAGAGCCAACCTTACCTCTCAACTTTTTTTTATTTTTTATTTAAAACTTTTTTTTTTGTTTTTACCGTACGCGTACGGTAAGCGTATTTATTTATTTATTTATTTTTTAAAAACACTAAAAATCAATTACCACATCTCAAGATCCTTGAGGAATTAATAACTAAATACTAAAAATCTGTTTGAGATAAAGTGGAAGAAAGGGACCATGTAATTTCTGACTTACCTGACCCACCCAACAATTTAATTTTTAATTAAAATGTAATTGAAATTACTTGAAAAAATGGTTGGTTTTTTTCGAAAATTTTCTTTCACAATCTGAAAAAAAAGAAAAAAGTATTAATATTTAATAATTCATTATATAACACAGTACACGTATTTACATATTTTCAAAAAATAATTTTTTGCCTTTTTTTTGCTGTTTTCAGAATATATTGCATTTCACTATAAATTGTGAAAGCAATTGCATTCATCACTTAACAGCGGGCAAAAAATAATAACAATCTCAAAGATTGTTTTAAAAAAGCCCAGAATCTCTTTTTACTTAAACATAACATTATAGAAATGCATAATATTCTATAAAAATATCATCTAATAACAATATTTATTTCTTTAAAATACCGTATGACAATTTTTTTTCAGAAGCATAATCATAAAAATAATATATTTCAAGTAACTCCACAATATATCTGGTTCTATTTCCTTTAGGCCAAATGGTAATTTTAAAAAAAAATTTTGATTAAATTTCCAATGGTAATCTAATAAAATTCCAAAATTTAAATTGTACAGATCTTACCGATTCTCTCTAACATTTTGGTTTCCGAAAGATTAATTAATAATTAAATAATTCCACAATACAATTGGTTACCTTTCCTTATGGCCAAATAGTAATTTAAAAAATATTTTTTGAATAAATTTCCAATGGTAATCCAATAAAATTCCAATATTTAAATTGTGCAGATGTTACCGATTTTCTCTAAATTTTTGGTTTCCGAAAGATTCATTAAAAATTAAATAAGTCCACATTACAATTGGTTACCTTTCCATTAGGCCAAATGGTAATTTGAAAAATCTTTTTTTTTGAAAATTCCAATGCTAATCCAATAAAATTGTAAAATTGATTCGTACAGATCTTGCCAAGTCTCTCTAAAATTTTGGTTTCAGGAAGATTAGATAGGAATTTGCTAAATCAAAAGGCAAACGTTGCTTGAAAATCAATTGGGAATCATTACACAGTGTCCAGCCTTTTTCACATTTAAGATAAACTGTGTAATGACCAGAAGTAACAGTAGGTCCTTCATGGAAAATTATTGCAACTGTTACAAAAGTTTTTCCTGAAATTGATAATTGCTGTCCTGTGAATTTCTTTATTAAAGTGTCCAATTTTGAACCATCAGCTTTACATCGTTGCATCATTAAAATTACATACTGTCCGTATTACTTTAAAATTAACGTTGAAAACATGTCAGATTTACACTCACCGCATTCCATGCTATGATTAGCATCTTTAACTAATTTTGCAAAAGTGACTGTTTTACTGTCTGGCAATGTTAAATAAATAAACCTTTCAGAATCAACATTAGAGCCACATGTATTGTAACAGTTTTCACAACTATGTTCCCATTTATAAGAGACACCAAACATATTTTCAATGGAAACCCCTTCTTCTTCCAGTACCTGAAAAAAATACATCAAGAATTCCTGTGTGTCTTGCTGTACATTTTGAGAAAACTGTGTTTGTCCTGAACATACATCTAAAAGTTTTCTAATTTCAGTAGCACTTTCTATTTGAGTTTTATCATTACTCAGCTTTTGAAAAAGGAGACTCAACTCAGAACAGAATCTTTTTCTCTGATTTACTATTATCTGCTCTTGCAAACTTTCCAGATAAAATGCAACATTCACCACTACATTAGCGTAGCAGTTGACACCAGAGCTATTTTCAAAATGACAACCAACAACCTCTTCAACATTGTCCTTTTTCTTTTTGCTTGCAATTACATCACTCCTCTTTTTTTTCCTCCTCTCTACATCCTCATTACAGATATTCTCAATTCTCCTTTTACGAGAAACTACACGTTTCTCTAACACAGGATACTGACCTAAATGAGGAGCATAGGTTCTTCTTAATCTATTATACTCCTTTACACAGTTTGTATCAGCACTAACTTTTGAATCATCAAAGTCTATCATGAATAAACCAGATAATGTTTTCACTCGTGACAAAGCTACATAAGCCATACCTTCTTTGAACACAGTTGAACCAATGTTTACAAATGCACAATCTACAGTCAATCCTTGAGACTTGTGAATAGTTACAGCATATGCTAGAGAAAACGGAAACTGTTTCCTTTGTACATATAAGTCTTTCACAAGCATGAAACGAACTGTACAACGACAAATGTCTATAACTTCTTCTATCTGATCAAATTTTATTTTTAAACATTCTATTCCATCTTTTTTCTGATAATTAATAAAACCCACAACTCTTCCCATAGCTCCGTTCACTAAACCTTTTTCAACATCCAAATTTCTCCTTAAAAATACTCTACAGTTCATGCAAACATATAGATTTTTTTCTAATCCAGCAGTTTTGGAAATGTTCTTCTCTAGTGAATCCAATTTATTTTTCAGTTTGCCTGATAATGTGATAGTAATTCTTCCATCCTGAATTTTGTCCACTGCTTCCTATTTCCTGATATCTTCTTTTTCCAATTTCAAAAGCTCCTCATTGAATATTGAGCATTCACGTAGAGTTGGCATTAAGCAGATGACACTTTTCTTTTCTGCAATGTTCTTGTATATCTTCTCTGCAACTATTTCTTCCTTTGGAAATAAATTATGTAGCAACCGACTCTGTAATGCTTTTGTGCCAGCTTCAGTCAGTAGTCCAATCCTGATATCTTTCAGAATACTTCCATATTCTTCATTGTTTGCTTGCCTCATATTAGTAGTAAGTTCCTTGTACTCAAAGAAGGACCAAATATTTGTATTACCAATGCTTCCCAATGACTTCTTTGTGTCTTCATGTGTCACAGTATTAAACACTGGTTGTCCTTTAACTGGAGTAAGCTGTAGAAGATCCCCAAAAACTATGACATGTTTTCCACCAAATAACACGTCATGGTCTGTCCTTAGAATTTGCTGCATTCTTAAATGCACAAAGGCAAGCATTAAGTTTGATACCATGCTCACCTCATCAATAATGAGAACTTGCATCTTCTTCAATACTCTTGAAACTTCCAAGCATGCTTCTCCAGTTAGCTTGTGGTATTGTATTTTGTTCTCATGCTCCACTGGTAACATTAGCAAACGATGTAAGGTGATTCCTTTTATGTTATATGCTGCTAACCCAGTTGGAGCAGTAACCACACAAGACAAAGTAGAATCCGTTTTTTGCTGTAGGTAGCTTCTGATGACTTTAATTAGGAAACTTTTTCCAGTTCCAGCTTGTCCGCTTACATACATCCTGATTGGATGAAATGATGTGCATGAGCACTCTTTTTTTTCATGTAGTAATCCGTGATCAATTTTGTTTCTGATCTCTTCATAAATTTGTTGCTGCTCTTGATTCAGTTGTCTTTCCAAATTTTGTAAGTCTATAAATTCTTCTTGAGCTTGATTCATAGCCGTTTCCACTTCATTCATGGCTATTGCAGCTTCATTTTCAACGATTGGTTGTCCTAGGGGATCTTGACTGAGTGTTCCTGAACTTTGGCTGTCTTGAGAACTGTCTCTAGCTACTTCAGCTGCAATTGTAGTTTCCTGTTCAATTTCTTCATTTAACATTTGTACATAAGTTGTGAATGTACTGCATTGTATGCTGTCTTTGCAAGCATTAAAGGAATCTTCATAGCTTTGAAATTCTCCCAGTAGTTCATCCTCTGTACGCCATGGTTTAAACAGCTGTAAAAGAGCCAAGTAGTAAAATTCCTTTTGTCAGTAGTGTCGCAACTCAACTTCCTGTGATTTATCAAACTTCCTTTTGTTTGCTTCACCAAACATCCTTCCTCACCAATGACTTTATATTTTCCATTGTTGATGTCTTCTGTGGCTTTCCGTGAATAAATGTAGTTCTGCAGCACTTCATAGAGACACATGTTCTCCAGATGATGACTTCTCTTGGGATAATATGTGTCCAACATGTTTGATTTCAAAATATCTGTACTTTCTGGGTCATTCTCGGCCAAATATTCAATTTCTCCAACAGATTTCAGTACCCGATTTCTCATTGCTGCAAGGCCTAAACTTGCCCAAATTATTCTTCTTGATTTCGAGTAGAGACTTGCAGAAGATAACCTATCTGAACATTCGTAGGATCTAATTTCTCGATGCGATAACATCTTTAAACTGAAACTGTACAGCTTCTTACTGACAGTCTTCTCGTGAGAAATCTCTTCCCACATTTCTTTCAATTCAGTTCTTTCAGATTTAGTAATGTAAGACGTTACATATCGAGCAACAGCAATGGAATTGTCAGCTACATACTGTATATCCATGTTAGCATTCCACATGGATAAAATGACTGGGTTGTAGTCATTTATATTTTTTGATTCTTCTTTTCTTTTAAGGTTGTAGGTATTCTTAGGTGATTTTCTTGTAATAGTATGTCTCACAGATGACATAAAACTGTTTACTCTTCCATTTGAAAGAACAGGTCTAGGAAATCCAAATCGACATTTAGTGTAGTATTTATCTTTGCTCTTGTATTTCCATCGACAGTATTTTCCACACCGATGACTTTGGAAACGTAAAACTTGCTCCTTTAACTTTTTCTCTTCTGTGCTTTTAGGTATAGCACATGTTGCATATTCTTCAATGAAAGATAACACTGCTTCATCAGTATCTGTTCCAAACTTTGGGGCATCCTTGATCCACAACAGCATATGAATATGAGGAGCACCTCTTGCCTGGTACTCTTTTCTCCAAAAGAAATCCTCTACTTCTCCAAGAGGTGGATTTTTTTTATTGCAGATGAAGGACATCATAGCCTCAAATTTATGATTGAAATATCTGCAAACATTAACCGGATCCAATGAGCACAGTTCTCCTGCTGTCTTGTATTCGATGTTTTTAATGTTTGAATTGGCCTCTCGTAGAAAATCCAGTAAATCATCCCAAGCGTACTCAGCACAGCTTAGGGTAAGGAACCATGTTGGTGTTCCTAAATTCCGTAACATGCATTTTAATTCACCATGGCGTCGGTACCAATATTCATTTGTCCCACGCTGACAAGCCATCAGATTGATCAGTTGTGTTTCCAAATGATCATCTCGGTGCTGCACTTTCTCCATAAAATCCTTAGCAGACACATTTTGTAAATGTACTCCACTTTTTAAAATGTGATTTACTGCATATGATAATGCAGACAAGTCGCTTTCAAATAAAAGATGGAACACATAAGGAATACTTTGTCGAAATATGGGATGTTCTGCATATAGTCTTGTAGTTCGATACTCAGAAGCTGGAATCTTTTCTGGACGTTCATCGTATCGTCCACCTTTTCCTGTAGGAAACAGCTGGGGAAAACATCGAGCTTCCAAGCTCTCCTCCCATACACTCACAGGAGTTCCTTTTGCTTTCTTCATCTGAAACAGATCAATATTGTCTCCCATAACTTCTTTTGAATGAAGAGGATGTATGCTAAAATGTTCATAAATTTCTTCTTCCTTTGACTTGTCCACTTTTTCAATTTGTCCAGTTGGTGTTTCTGTGTCTTCTTGTAAATCTTCTTCTCCTTCTTCTATATAAATTGATTCATACCATTTGTTATTCCTTTTCAAATACAAATTTGCTCTTTGTACGTTCCGTACATCTACCAGCTCCTGCCAAATCTTCTTATTCTTTTTTGGTACACCATTAACCAGAATAACTAATGGTTCAGTTTCCAAAGTATCTGCATCAATAGTTTCCATATTTTTTTTCAAATCCAAGGGCAAATACACCACTCTTCCTTTTAAACCTCTCAGTAAATCTGAAGGAGGTAATTTACCAGTTTTGGGCTCCATACGTACTATGGTCTGGAACGGATGAACACATTGAATAAGTATAGACTCATATGTATTTAATTCAGAAAGTTCGGCAGGAATAACATCCAATTCTAAATTATTATGTACAGCTCTGGTCGGCATTCTATTTTCCTCTAACTTGTTGTAACAGTATTTACAAATACGCTGATCTTCACCCAATTCAAAACAATTTTCAAGAAATATATATGTGGCAAAATCCTTCCACCTATAATTATCTTCATTTTCACTTTTTCTGTAGAGATCAACATTCCTGGTTTGTTTTCTATAATGAGTTCTGCGGCAACAAATACAAGTAATATTTGCTCTTTCATTAGAGATTATTGCAAATTTTGTTATGTGATCATTAAATGTCTTACTTACAGAGGGTTCTACATTCTCTTCCACTTCTTCCTCATTTACTGTGTCCTTTTCTGCACTGTCTTGTTCAGGACCAAAGTAACAAAACTGAATTTCATCAGTAACCTTCTCTACATCTGATACCGATCCACGGAACAGAGCCCTATTCAATTCATCTAACTTTATTGCTGGACTTTTAGCAAAATACAACCGTCTCACAAACTTTCTCATTTCAGTATGATGAACAGCCAGCATCCTAAAATGATGAAAAACACTTTTACACACTTTTCTAGATAGACAAGCCAGAGAATGACCCTGCAAACCAGTATTCTCTCTCACTCTACATGGATCTAGACTTTGAAGCACCTTAATCTTCAGTTTTACACTTTTTTTACTATATTCTCTTAGAAACTCACGAAATGTATCAATAGATTCCTGACGCACAGTGCAAATACTACTACAATTCCAAGTGTACACTGGGGCTTTAGGACGTCTCCCCATAGCCTCATCCGCCATCACTTGTACCTCATCTCTTGGAACCATTTTCTCCTTCTCCATTATACAACCATTTTTCACTTCATAAGCACGACCTCTGGTGTCAACTGCATGCAGCAAACTATTACTTTGAAAATAACTCTCTTCATTAAAAAAAGGTTCACTACTTGAACTATGCATCCATTCTCCTAAAAACACTTTACAAAAGTTTGTTCTTTTCACTACTCTTTTCCTTTTGCTTTGTGATTTCAGTACATTGACCATTTTATCTAATGTACGCATCCTATTCAAAATTAAAATGAATAGTTTCCTTTTTAATTCTAATGCCTTTGCTGCAATGGCTTCAATTTCTTTTTTTCTCTTATAAAATTTAGTCTTTTGCTTATATTTCTTCACATCCTTTATCAAATTGGACATTACTCTTCTCTGAAACATTTTTCTACGTATCTCTTTAAACGCTGTTTTTCAGTTTAAGTTAATCTTTATTGTTTCTGAAGGTATATTTGCATTAACTAAATGCTCAATTTTTTCCTGTTGTTTTTTATTTAAAACATTCTTTCCAGTACAGACATTTTGTACATTTTTCCTTTTTTTGAAGATGTTCTTTAAAAAAATCTTTTGTCTGCTTACCAGAAGACTTTCTCTTTTTCCCAACATGAGCATTTCCAACTAACTTAGGTCCTCCAGTTGTCTTCAAATATAGTTTTTTTTTGTGGTTTTTCCTTAGTCTGGATTTTGTAGGCATCTTAAATTTTGTTCACTGCTCTTCAGCAGTACCTGAAAAAAACTAAAAACAAATTCCTTTATTTTATTTAAATATATTACTAAATTTTTTATGATCTTTTCAAATCTTAAAATACTAAGTACCCCTTTCCTACAAGTGAAAATCAGAATAACACCTTCACAAATTAAATATCTAAAAACAATTCCTGTGTGCACAGTCATGGTTTGAAATTAGGCAGAAAACGAAATTTCTTTGCCAATTTGAAAGCACACTTACTACTCTTTTTTTTGGCAAGTGATAAGTACTTTTACAGTCTGACACATTTTGAATCCACTTTTCAGATTCTTAAAAAAGCACATGTCCAAACAGCTTTTTCAGACCAGCAACATGTGTAACCTGGGTGACTGACTACACTCCAGCAAGGGCAACCAGCCTTAGTGTTGTTGAATGTATTTGCATTACTCACTGCAACCTCAAACCCCACTCGGTTGTGAATACTATGCATGATTTCTCAGGATAAGCAGCTGGCTGTGTGCTAAGAGTCAGCTTCTGCAGAAAAAAATAGCTCCCCCTTTCCATCTAATGCAAATGTAAAATTACCAGAGCAATACGCAATAAATCTCTGTCTATAATTCCTCTTTGCACACAGAGTCATGTTTTCATATTAGGCAGAAAACGAAATTTCTTTGCCAATTTGAAAGCACACTTACTACTCTTTTATTTGGCAAGTGATAAGTACTTTTACAGTCTGACACATTTTGAATCCACTATTCAGATTCTTAAAAAAGCACATGTCTAAACAGCTTTTTCAGACCAGCAACATGTGTAACCTGGGTGACTGACTACACTCCAGCAAGGGCAACCAGCCTTAGTGATGCTGAATGTATTTGCATTACTGACTGCAACCTCAAACCCCACTCGGTTGTGAATACTGTTCATGATTCCACAGGATAAGCAGCTGGCTGTGTGCTAAGAGTCTGCTTCTGGACAAAAAATAGCTCCCCCTTTCCTACTAATGCAACTGTAAAATTACCAGAGTAATACGCAATAAATCTCTGTCTATAATTCCTCTTTGCACACAGAGTCATGTTTTCATATTAGTCAGAAAACGAAATTTCTTTGCCAATTTGAAAGCACACTTACTACTCTTTTTTTTGGCAAACACAAAATGATAAACACAACTTCAACAAAAGGAATTCCAATTCTATTATTCATTTCTTAATTTACCATATACTTCCCCTCTCTAACTCTTATCTCACCTTTAAAATTAGTTAGTTCTGAAAGAAATGTGGCACTCAAACAGCAGATTATCAGAGCCAGGATCTCTGTTCTGTACACCTCTCTCCTCTCAGCAGAACCAGATAATGGCAATGTTTCCCTCTCTTTTTCCACACATATACATATTAGTTTCAAATCTCAGTGCTTCCCCCTTTTTTTCAAATGTAATCACACATTTCTATTGGTTGAAAACCAACCCTTTTCCAACAGTACCCTTCCCCCAACTTGACTTCAGCCTAGTACCCTTCCCCCAACTTGACTTCTGCCTGCTACCATAGCAACTGCTCTTGAAACACTGCTGTGTAGAGTTAGGTCAGAAGTTCACCACACAATGTTTCATTTCCAAAGAGCAGGAGTGCTTGACTTTTCAAACCTAACAGCAAATCCATAGTACTGTTCTTTGGTAACACATTTTTCTGTACCAATACAAAACATGCTTCTATAAATTTACACATACAGCCTAGTTTTTAGTGTAGAATGGTATGAAACAGCCAATCAGTTCTTTTAAAAAAAAAAATATGTATGCCTCCATTTCCAAACTGTCTTTCATTTCTTTTTACCATTCTACTGAATTACACCTCCTGAGTGCATCCAGTTCTCCTTTTAAGATGTTCACAGTGTGGATTGTAGGACACAGCTATGTCTTCTGGAGTGAAATGTATGCAGACAAAACAGGTATGGTGAGAGACCTTGCTTTGCCAAATGTAGACATTAAATGGATTGGTCAGAGAGGGTTAAAGTGGCACCAATTGATGCCATTGGTGAAATCCTTCATGCAAATCCAACACCCTGACCTCATAATAGTGCACTGTGGTGGCAATGACCTAGGCACTTTGACTGGGGTAGGTCTGGAAATGCTTATGAAGGACACCTTTGCACAACTGTTTTCACTTTTCCCTAAAACTGCCTTTGTGTATTCTAACATATGCCAAAGGCAAAAATGGAACTGGTCCAATCAATTTTGTCCGCAGATTGACAAAGCAAGAAAGCACGTCAACAAATCTGTTTCTGCTTTCCCCCGAGACTATGGTATGGGTTCCATTTACCACAACAACTTGCGTTACGACATGCAAGACATTTATAGAGGAGATGGTGTACACTTCAATGATGAAGGGAACAGAGTCTTCCTCTTGAACCTTAGACTCTGCATCGGTACTTACTTGTAGGTACCACTAAAAAATCAAATCACTTCATAAACACAACAGCTCTTTTTAGAGCCCCCTATTATCTAAACACTTAAATCTGAATTTTATTTCTTTTTTTATTTTTTTTCTACCGTACGCGTACGGTAAGTTTACCGTAAGCTTACCGTACGCGTACACCGCGATTTTTTTTAAAAATAAATAAATGGTTTTTTTGTACTTTTCTGTCCTTCTTTGACCCCCTTTCAAATGTTAGGGGGTCTGTAACTCTCTTCCTTGCCCCCTTTTCAAGTTATCACCCTTTTTTTTCTGAGTGTAACACACAAAATGGCGGCCGCCGCTTCCTGGTTTCGACCGATTCGAATGTTTACTAAGATCTAACAGCCAATCAGAAGCGCGCTCGCGCACGTCACCGTACGCGTACGGTAAGCTTACCGTAAGCTTACCGTACGTGTACTCCGCGATTTTTTTTAAAAATTAATAAATGTTTTTTTTGTACTTTTCTGTCCTTCTTTGACCCCCTTTCAAATGTTAGGGGGTCTGTAACTCTCTTCCTTGCCCCCTTTTCAAGTTATCACCCTTTTTTTTCTGAGTGAAACACACAAAATGGCGGCCGCCGCTTCCTGGTTTTGACCGATTCGAATGTTTACTAAGATCTAACAGCCAATCAGAAGCGCGCTCGCGCACGTCACCGTACGCGTACGGTAAGCTTACCGTAAGCGCGCGGTAAGCGCACCGTAAGCTGCCACAGATATATATATTGATTTAAATGCTATTTTCTCAGGAAATACTGAACAGATTTACACCAGACCTACAAAAGGCACTTCCTTGACCTCAGGACTACCTCTCTGCCAAATTTCAAGTAACTCTGTTCAGCCGTTCGGGCTGTAGCTGTGTCTAAAGGTCCTATGGAAAAATGCATGGGAAAAATGCGTTTTGGTACCCCCCTTTTATCTCAGCCCCCACTTGACGAATCCCCCCGAGACTTTCAGGGTAGGAGCGGAGCGTAGCGCCCCACCTATTTTGAAAATTTCGCGAGGATTCGTCGACCGGCGCCAAAGTTATTCCAAATAGAATGTTGCGGATTTCCTATGGAAACAGGGTCCTAACTATAACTACCTACTGGCAACCGCCAGTAGGTAATATATATATATATGTATGTACACAAGTTTGTTCCGTATCTGCCCATCAGCATTTCCCGTGACCAAGGAGCAGGAGCTCCGAAACGCGTAGGGAACCAGAAAGGAAATATTCGTGTGTTTGCGGATTCATGCTGAATAAAGGACTCCTCTGTGAAACTTGGAGCCCGCCTGTCATTGTGTGCGTCTTTGCGTATGGATACATTTGGATGAATTTAAACCGGCCGATCCAGGTCGGAAAGACAGCACCACCACGAAGGGAGTTTGTGGACTGTGGATCTTGACACAGGGTCCGGTATGCAGGATGACAGGTTTTGCCGATATTTGAACTGCTAAACACATGAAAGGCTCCATCGGGAGTTTTAATCCAGAAGCATGCAGGAGGCAGAACCCATACAGGGTAATATTTTAACGGGGAAACTACGAGTCCCAGACGCCTGTGAGTAAACTAAGCCCATCTGAGGGCGGGACTAAGGCTAATTAAGGACACAAGTTTGTTCCGTATCTGCCCATCAGCATTTCCCGTGACCAAGGAGCAGGAGCTCCAAAACGCGTAGGGAACCAGAAAGGAAATATTCGTGTGTTTGCGGATTCATGCTGAATAAAGGACTCCTCTGTGAAACTTGGAGCCCGCCTGTCATTGTGTGCGTCTTTGCGTATGGATACATTTGGATGAATTTAAACCGGCCGATCCAGGTCGGAAAGACAGCACCACCACGAAGGGAGTTTGTGGACTGTGGATCTTGACACAGGGTCCGGTATGCAGGATGACAGGTTTTGCCGATATTTGAACTGCTAAACACATGAAAGGCTCCATCGGGAGTTTTAATGCAGAAGCATGCAGGAGGCAGAACCCATACAGGGTAATATTTTAACGGGGAAACTACGAGTCCCAGACGCCTGTGAGTAAACTAAGCCCATCTGAGGGCGGGACTAAGGCTAATTAAGGACACAAGTTTGTTCCGTATCTGCCCATCAGCATTTCCCGTGACCAAGGAGCAGGAGCTCCGAAACGCGTAGGGAACCAGAAAGGAAATATTCGTGTGTTTGCGGATTCATGCTGAATAAAGGACTCCTCTGTGAAACTTGGAGCCCGCCTGTCATTGTGTGCGTCTTTGCGTATGGATACATTTGGATGAATATATATATATATATATATCAGACTGAGTATTTCTCGCGCGTTTCCAGGTGCAGGAAAAAAGAAGTCGCACACAGGTTTTTCTTTTGGAGGAGATTGTAATTAGTGACTCAGACGCGTTTCGACAGCACGGTCTTTGTCAGTGAGTCATTACATGAGTGTACCAAGAAGTGACCATGTTATTTAAAACAGTTCCTGTTTCAGTTTAATAAACATAGAAAAAATATTGGTGAATGTTACTGGTCTGTGTCATAGTTTTTAGAAAACAGACTGCCAAACTTTACACTCTATATAGAGAACACAAAATAACAAAAGATTCTACAGTTAATATTATCACTGTGATTCATAATTCAACATTGGAACTGTTTTTCAACGGTACTTATATTGAATTCATTGGTGATATTCCCTTGTAAAGTATGATTCAAATTTATCATTTAGATATTGTAATAAAACAAACAAATGTAAACACGCCGTGTGGCAGTAAACTCGAATATTTATAACACGAAGATGTAATTCAAAGTATAGATGTTGGCAAGTGCCAGAGGTTATCTATATTTTCAATAGCCAAGGTAATGTAAGTGGGAAAAGCAGTGAATTATGTCAATTCCTGGTTATATATCTACAGATAAGGGATTATCATATCGGTAGCTATGGCGGTGATCTGGTTTTAACCAGCGACATCCAATGATCAGGGGAATGAGTGGGTGAAGTGAGAGGATGATTGTTAAGTGACCTGAAGTCTCATCATATCAGTCTAAGTGAACATGGAGGTCTTCCTCGTGGTTGAGGCCTGCTGGGGTCTTGCTTTGCAGTTTTATTATATACTCAGATTCCAGGCATCGCAGATGACGTTCCCGATCACCCCCTCTTGCTGACGCTTGCACCCTGTCAATGCCAAAATAAGAGATTTTAGAACTGATGTCATGTAAGTTAGGATGTAACAGGTCACAATGTTCGGCAATAGCGTAGGACATGTCTCTGTTCTTAACAGCGCGCAAGTGCTCACGTATATTTTCTTCACTGGGAAGATTGTACTCCCCACATAGCGTAAACCGCAAATGCAAACCAAAGCATACACAACAAAGTCAGCATTGCAATTGATAAAGACATTGATCCTCCCCATTTTGCCATTGGGAAGGTGATTTTTTTTTCCATTTGTACTGTTACTGCATGCTTTGCAACGCCCACACTTGTGAAAACCTGGGAGTTCTCTCAACCAGGTTCCCTTCGCTTTTGTCTTCATAGCAAGATGGCTATGTACTAGCATGTCCTTTAGTGACTGACATTTCCTGTATGTGACATGTGGTGATGGACTGACCAATTTTCCAATTATTAGATCTTTTTTGACTATGTGCCAATGTTTGTGTATGATGCGATGTATCTCTTGCGAGGCATGATTGTAAGTAGTGATTAATCTTACTTCATGTTTATTATCTTCCCTTTCCTTTGGGATAAGTAAGCTGTTCCTATTTTTGCAATCTGCCTTTTCTGAGGCTATTTTGATGGTTCTAGTTGTGTAGCCTCTGTTTTTAAATCTGCCCTTCATGTTCTTGGCTTCCTTTTCATAGGAGGCATATGAGCTGCAGTTTCTTTTGGCTCTTAACAGTTCCCCATATGAAATGCTGTTTTTGAGGTTGATTGGATGGTGACTATGTGCATGTAAAATGCTATGCGTCGATGTCGGCTTTCTGTAGAGGCTGGTATGAAGTCTTCCTAGTTCTACTTTTACTAGGATGTCCAAGAATTCAATTTCATGTTGGTCAGTTTTGCTGGGGAATTTCAAGTTTAAGTTATTCACCGACAGTCCTTCAATAAAATCATCCAAGGTATTTTGTGGCCCGTCCCAAATCAGAAAAATATCATCAATGTAACGGGTCCACATACCCACATTGTTCATATGTTGCATGTTTTCATGGTGCCATAGGTGCTCTGCCTCCCACCACCCCATGAACAGACAGGCATAGCTCGGCACGAAGCTATTTCCCATGGCAGTACCGGTATACTGTTCATACCAGTCCTCCTCAAACAAAAAGCAGTTATTATGTAAGCAAAAGTATAACATATGCATCAAAAGAATGGTATGGCCATGCATGTTAATTGGTCTGCCTCTTAAGAAATATTTACAAGCCTGTATGCCCAAATCATGCTCGATACAGGTATACAGGGAAATCACGTCAATTGTTGACAGAATGTAGGTATCCTTCCATGGTATCTCCTGTATCTTTGACAGGAAGTACATGGTGTCTCTACAGTACGATGGAAGGTTGAGGACATAAGGGCAACGAAAGTAATCCAGGTAAATGGAAGTGTTTTCAAGAAGGCTTTGATTAGCTGAAATAATAGCCCTGCCTGGGGGGTCAGTGGGGTGTTCATGCTCCTTTGGTAACATATAAAAGACCGGTGTAACCGGTTTGCGTGCCAGAAGGAACAGGAATTCGTTTTTGCTGAGCATGTCCTTTTCATGCCAGTAATGCAACATTTTGTGGTATTCCTGTACTGTTTTGTTATATCTGGCCTGGCTAGATCTCAGGTAGCACCCTGAGTATTCCAGCTGTCGTTTGGCCTCTGTCCTGTATTTATTAATATCCCAGAGGACCACATTACCCCCTTTGTCAGATGGTTTGATCACAAAATTTGTGGCCTGTTTCAAAGACTGCAAGCCTATTTTCTGTGCTTGCGTTAGATTTTTAGCAAAGTTGTTACTTTCTTTTTGCCAAAGGTTCATTAGGTCATACAGCACTGACTCTTGGAATGTGTCAATGCCATCATGCAGTGTAATAGGATTGAATTTTGATCTGGGTTTAAAATCATTTCTGGATCTTCTGTTGACCTCCATATCCATACTGATTAGTAGGTCGTGATCCGATTCCCAGTCTCTTACATCCAATTGGAATTCCCGCATGATAGCTAATGTCTCAACATCGCCCACAGATAAAACCTCGTCAGGGTTGGTGGGAATACTTGTTAATGGTTTAGTCTTGGATTGGCCTCTAGTTAATTTACAGGTATGTAGTTTCAGCAGTTTTAATTTGCGTGAGAAAAGGAAGAGATCAATATATATATATAAACAAGGTGCAGCCAGCTGAACTCCCACCAATGGGAGTGCCACAGGACTTACATAGCAGGGCAGGAGCGCAACCCCGGTGTTAATACATCTGAGGAAGGCTTGTTACGCCGAAATGCATTATGCCGAGAGTGATCAATTAAAGGGATTCCGTCTAATTCCCCAATGTGTCCTCTGATTACTTTTACTGAGTGGTCTTCGTTGTGATATGTATTATCTACTGGCGGTCGGCAGTAGATAGTTATAGTTAGGACCGAGTTCCCATAGGAAATCTCAAAATTCTATTTTGAATAACTTTGGCGCCGGTTGACTTATCTTTGTAAAATTTTCAAAACAAATGGGGCGCTCCGCTCAGCTCCTACCCTGAAAGTCTCGGGGTGATTCGTCAAGCGGGGGCTGAGAAAAAAGGGGGGACCCAAAACGCGTTTTCCCCATGCATTTTTCCATAGGACCTTTAGTCGAAGGTACAGCCCGAACGGCTGAACAGAATTACTTGAAATTTGGCAAAGAGGTAGTCCTCAGGTCAGGCATGTGCTTTTTGCATATATGGTGTCAATCTGTTCAGTAATTCCTGAGAAAATTGCAGTTAAAAGTACATAAATATCTATATGCGCGCACCATGCGCGCACGGTGCACGCACGGGGCGCGCACCAAATGTCCGCGAGCGTAATTCTGATTGGTGGTTAGATGTCAGTCAACATTCCAATTGGTCAAAATCAGGAAGTGTCGGACGCCATTTTGTGTGTGACAGTGAAAAAGAAAGGTGGAGGACGTGAAAAGGGGGCAGGGTAAAGAGATCCTGACCCCCTAGCCTTTGTCAGGGGGTCCCTGAAGGCTCGAAGGGTAAAACTTTTTTTTTTTTTTTAAATCACGGGGTGCGCGCACCCCCCAGCTGCCATTTTGAGTTTTAGAGGCAGAAGAGAGCTAAAAACACACGTGGGGAACGTGAAAAGGGGGCAGGGTAGAGAGTCCCTGACCCCCTAGGCCTTCTCAGGTGGACCATGAAAGAACCCTAAGGTCCCAAAAAAAAAAAAAAATGTTATAATTATTGCACGGTGCGCGTACGGTGCACGCACGGCGGCAAAAAATTCATAAAAAAAATAGAATTAAAAATCAAGTTTAAGTGTTTAGATGTTGGTTGGCTCTAAAAAGAGCCGTTGTCTTCATTGAGTGTTTTTTTGTACCTACAAGTAAGTACCGATGCAGATTCTAAAGTTCAAGAGGAAGACTCTGTTCCCTTCATCTGTGAAATGTACACCGTCTCCTCTATAAATGCCTTGCATGTTGTAACGCAAGTTGTTGTGGTATATAGAACCCATACCATAGTCTCTGAGGAAAGCAGAAACAGACTTATTGACGTGCTTTTTTGCTTTCTCAATCTGCGGACAATATTGGTTGGACCAGTTCCACTTTTGCCTTTGGCATATATTAGAATATACAAAGGTCGTTTGTGGAAAAAGTGACATCAATTGCACAAAGGTGTCCTTAACAAGCATTTCCAGACCTACCCCAGTTAAAGTGCCTAGGTCATTTCCACCACAGTGCACAATTATAAGGTGAGGCTGTGGGAGATGTAGAAAGGATTTCACAAAAGGCATTAATTGGTGCCACTTTAACCCTCTCTGACCAATCCATTTAATGTCTACATTTGGCAAAGCAAGGTCTTTCACAATACCTCTTGTTTCCGCATACTTTTCACTCCAGTAGACATAGCTATGACCTACAATCCACACTGTGAACATCTTTCAAGGAGATCTGGATGCACTCAGAAGGTGTCTTTCAGTAGAATGGCAATATGAAAAGAAAGATAGTTGTAAAATGGAGGCTTACATACTTTTTTTTTAATAAAAAGAACTCATTGGCTGTTTCAGACCATTCAACACTAAAAACTAGGCTGTATGTTTATACTTTTAAAAGCATGTTTTGCATTGGTTCAGAAAAATGTGTTCCCACAGAAGATTACTTTGGATATGCTGTTAGGTTTGAAAAGTCAAGCACTCTTGCTCTTTGGATTAGAAATATTGTGTGCTGAACTTCTGACCTCTCTGCTCACACCAGTGTTCCATGATCTGTTGCTATGGTAGCAGGCAGAAGTCATGTTGGGGGTAGGAATCATTTGGAAAGGGTTGAAATTTGCAACCAATTGAAATGTGTGGTTTTTTTTTCATTTAAAAAAACTGTGGGAAGCAATGTGATTTGAGGTTAACATGTATATGTGTGAAAAAAGAAAGGGAAATTTTGCCATTTCGTAGTTTTGGTGAGAGGGGTACAGCTCAGAGATTCTGGCTCTGATAATCTGCTGTGTGAGTGGCACATTTCTTTCTCAACTAACTACTTTTAAAGGTGAGTTATGAATTTGAGAGGGGATGTATGTGGTGTATTTTGATATAAATTATAGAAATGTGTTTCTTCTTTTAAAGTTGTGTTTTACATTTTATGTTTTGGAAGATATTTAACTGCCTTGAACTTGTAAGATATTATGGAGTATGTCTTCACCATAAGTTAAGATGTGCTGATTGCTCTTGTTCTGTAAGACTTGCACTCATAGGAAAGGGGCAGCTTGTTTTCTTGAACTGTGATGGTTAGCATTCAGCAGAAATCACTATCTCACAGATGAGAGGCAAATGCTAACACATTTGAAAACAACAGGGTAGACTTTCGTTCCACTCCTGCAATGGGTGAGGTAGTTCCTACATGTTCAAAACTCCAATTAACCCTTACCACAGGTGATCTTACATACATCTCTGCAGTCTTCATGCAGTTGTGCAAGCGTCCATGCAGATCTCTCTTGCACCTGACAATACACAGTATTCAGAAACACACTCTTAGCACACAGCCAGCTGCTTCTTCTGCACTCCCATGCTTACTATTCTGCACTGTGTGGTATTTCAGATAGCAGTGTGTAACGCTAACACATTCAACATCACCAAGGCTCATTTCCTTTGCTCTAGTCTAATCACTCAACAAGGTTCCACATGCTCATGGTCTCAAGTAGCTGTTAGGACATGTGCTCTTTTCTGCCTCTCTAAACTATAAGGAAAATGTGTCAGGCTGTTACAGTAATTATCACTTGCTCTACCACAGTAGTAAATGTGCTTTGAAATTGCCAATCAAATATCGTTTTCTGCCTAGAATCACACCATGAGTCTGTGTGCACACAGGAATTTATTTTCCAGAGATTTAATTTGTGTTGCTCTTGTTCTGTAAGACTTGCACTCGTAGGAAAGGGGCAGCTTATTTTCTTGAACTGTGATGGTTAGCATTCAGCACAAATCACTATCTCACAGATGAGAGGCAAATGCTAACACATTTGAAAACAACAGGGTAGATTTTCCTTCCACTCCTGCAATGGGTGAGGTAGTTCCTACATGTTCAAAACTCCAATTAACCCTTACCACAGGTGATCTTACATACATCTCTGCAGTCTTCATGCAGTTGTGCAAGCCTCCATGCAGATCTCTTTTGCACCTGACAATACACAGTCTCCAGAAACACACTCTTAGCACACAGGCAGCTGCTTCTCCTGCACTCCCATGCTTACTATTCAGCACTGTGTGGTATTTCAGATAGCAGTGTGTAACGCTAACACATTCAACATCACCAAGGCTCATTTCCTTTGCTCTAGTCTAATCACTCACCAAGGTTCCACATGCTCATGGTCTCAAGTAGCTGTTAGGACATGTGCTCTTTTCTGCCTCTCTAAACTATAAGGAAAATGTGTCAGGCTGTTACAGTAATTATCACTTGCTCTACCACAGTAGTAAATGTGCTTTGAAATTGCCAATCAAATATCGTTTTCTGCCTAGAATCACACCATGAGTCTGTGTTCACACAGGAATTGTTGTCAGAGATTTAATTCGTGTTGCTCTTGTTCTGTAAGACTTGCACTCGTAGGAAAGGGGCAGCTTGTTTTCTTGAACTCTGATGGTTAGCATACAGCACACATCACCATCTCACAGATGAGAGGCAAATGCTAACACATTTGAAAACAACAGGGTAGATTTTCCTTGCAGTACTGTAATGAGTGAGGTAGTTCCTACATGTTCATAAGCCCAATTAACCCTTACCACATGTGCTCTTACATACATCTCTGCAGTCTTCATGCAGTTGTGCAAGCGTCCATACAGATCTCTCTTGCACCTGTCAATACACAGTCTCCAGAAACACACTCTTAGCACACAGGCAGCTGCTTCTCCTGCACTCCCATGCTTACTATTCAGCACTGTGTGGTATTTCAGATAGCAGTGTGTAACTCTAACACATTCAACATCACCAAGGCTCATTTCCTTTGCTCTAGTCTAATCACTCACCCAGGTTCCACATGCTCATGGTCTCAAGTAGCTGTTAGGACATGTGCTCTTTTCTGCTTCTCTAAACTATAAGGAAAATGTGTCAGGCTGTTACAGTCATTATCACTTGCTCTACCACAGTAGTAAATGTGCTTTGAAATTGCCAATCAAATATCGTTTTCTGCCTAGAATCACACCATGAGTCTGTGTGCACACAGGAATTGTTGTCAGAGATTTAATTTGTGTTGCTCTTGTTCTGTAAGACTTGCACTCGTAGGAAAGGGGCAGCTTGTTTTCTTGAACTGTGATGGTTAGCATTCAGCACAAATCACTATCTCACAGATGAGAGGCAAATGCTAACACATTTGAAAACAACAGGGTAGATTTTCCTTCCACTCCTGCAATGGGTGAGGTAGTTCCTACATGTTCAAAACTCCAATTAACCCTTACCACAGGTGATCTTACATACATCTCTGCAGTCTTCATGCAGTTGTGCAAGCCTCCATGCAGATCTCTCTTGCACCTGACAATACACAGTCTCCAGAAACACACTCTTAGCACACAGGCAGCTGCTTCTCCTGCACTCCCATGCTTACTATTCAGCACTGTGTGGTATTTCAGATAGCAGTGTGTAACGCTAACACATTCAACATCACCAAGGCTCATTTCCTTTGCTCTAGTCTAATCACTCACCAAGGTTCTACATGCTCATGGTCTCAAGTAGCTGTTAGGACATGTGCTCTTTTCTGCCTCTCTAAACTATAAGGAAAATGTGTCAGGCTGTTACAGTAATTATCACTTGCTCTACCACAGTAGTAAATGTGCTTTGAAATTGCCAATCAAATATCGTTTTCTGCCTAGAATCACACCATGGGTTTGTGTTCACACAGGAATTGTTGTCAGAGATTTAATTCGTGTTGCTCTTGTTCTGTAATACTTGCACTCGTAGGAAAGGGGCAGCTTGTTTTCTTGAACTCTGATGGTTAGCATACAGCACACATCACCATCTCACAGATGAGAGGCAAATGCTAACACATTTGAAAACAACAGGGTAGATTTTCCTTGCAGTACTGTAATGAGTGAGGTAGTTCCTACATGTTCATAATCCCAATTAACCCTTACCACATGTGCTCTTACATACATCTCTGCTGTCTTCATGCAGTTGTGCAAGCGTCCATACAGATCTCTCTTGCACCTGTCAATACACAGTCTCCAGAAACACACTCTTAGCACACAGGCAGCTGCTTCTCCTGCACTCCCATGCTTACTATTCAGCACTGTGTGGTATTTCAGATAGCAGTGTGTAACGCTAACACATTCAACATCACCAAGGCTCATTTCCTTTGCTCTAGTCTAATCACTCACCCAGGTTCCACATGCTCATGGTCTCAAGTAGCTGTTAGGACATGTGCTCTTTTCTGCTTCTCTAAACTATAAGGAAAATGTGTCAGGCTGGTACAGTCATTATCACTTGCTCTACCACAGTAGTAAATGTGCTTTGAAATTGCCAATCAAATATCGTTTTCTGCCTAGAATCACACCATGAGTCTGTGTGCACACAGGATTTTTTGTCAGAGATTTAATTTGTGTTGTTCTTGTTCTATAAGACTTGCACTTGTAGGAAAGGGGCAGCTTGTTTTCTTGAACTGTGATGGTTAGCATGCAGCACACATCACCATCTCACAGATGAGAGGCAAATGCTAACACATTTGAAAACAACAGGGTAGATTTTCCTTGCAGTACTGTAATGAGTGAGGTAGTTCCTACATGTTCATAATCCCAATTAACCCTTACCACATGTGCTCTTACATACATCTCTGCTGTCTTCATGCAGTTGTGCAAGCGTCCATACAGATCTCTCTTGCACCTGTCAATACACAGTCTCCAGAAACACACTCTTAGCACACAGGCAGCTGCTTCTCCTGCACTCCCATGCTTACTATTCAGCACTGTGTGGTATTTCAGATAGCAGTGTGTAACGCTAACACATTCAACATCACCAAGGCTCATTTCCTTTGCTCTAGTCTAATCACTCAGCCAGGTTCCACATGCTCATGGTCTCAAGTAGCTGTTAGGACATGTGCTCTTTTCTGCTTCTCTAAACTATAAGGAAAATGTGTCAGGCTGTTACAGTAATTATCACTTGCTCTACGACAGTAGTAAATGTGCTTTGACATTGCCAATCAAATATCGTTTTCTGCCTAGGATCACACCATGAGTCTGTCTGCACACAGGAATTGTTGTCAGAGATTTAATTTGTGTTGCTCTTGTTCTGTAAGACTTGCACTCGTAGGAAAGGGGCAGCTTGTTTTCTTGAACTCTGATGGTTAGCATACAGCACACATCACCATCTCACAGATGAGAGGCAAATGCTAACACATTTGAAAACAACAGGGTAGATTTTCCTTGCAGTACTGTAATGAGTGAGGTAGTTCCTACATGTTCATAATCCCAATTAACCCTTACCACATGTGCTCTTACATACATCTCTGCTGTCTTCATGCAGTTGTGCAAGCGTCCATACAGATCTCTCTTGCACCTGTCAATACACAGTCTCCAGAAACACACTCTTAGCACACAGGCAGCTGCTTCTCCTGCACTCCCATGCTTACTATTCAGCACTGTGTGGTATTTCAGATAGCAGTGTGTAACGCTAACACATTCAACATCACCAAGGCTCATTTCCTTTGCTCTAGTCTAATCACTCAGCCAGGTTCCACATGCTCATGGTCTCAAGTAGCTGTTAGGACATGTGCTCTTTTCTGCTTCTCTAAACTATAAGGAAAATGTGTCAGGCTGTTACAGTAATTATCACTTGCTCTACGACAGTAGTAAATGTGCTTTGACATTGCCAATCAAATATCGTTTTCTGCCTAGGATCACACCATGAGTCTGTCTGCACACAGGAATTGTTGTCAGAGATTTAATTTGTGTTGCTCTTGTTCTGTAAGACTTGCACTCGTAGGAAAGGGGCATCTCATATGATAGGATTTGAAAAGCTCAAAAAAAATATAGTAATATATTGAAATTACATAAAGGTATTTTTTTTTTAGTTTCCTTTAGGTATTGCTGAACAACACTGAAATAAATTAACCATGCCTATAATATCAAGAAAGAGAAAAGAACAGCAACAACATCTATATTTGAAGACAACTGGACAACAAAAATTAGTTGAAGAACCTCAGGTTGGAAAAAAGAAAAAGTATTCTGGTAAGCAGACTAAGGATTTTTGTAAAAATATCCTCAAACATAGAAAAAATGTACAAAGTATATCCATTGCAAATAGTGTTTCAAGAAGAAAACAACAAGACAATAGAAATAAAATACTAAATGCTAATGTACAATCAGAAGCAAGAAAGAATGACTTAAAAAGAAAAACAGAATTTCAAAACATTCGTAAAAAAATGTTTCAGAGAAGAGTGGTGTTCTTCAACATCTTCAACATCGTCAAGGAGTTCTCCAACCCCAGCGCCGGCAACAACTACATCACTCCCTCGCAGGACCTCTGCGACTCCCTCGCCTCGTACTTCCACCGCAAGATCGCCGACATCCACAACAGTTTCGGCGCTCCACCCCCGCACCCATCGACCGAACCTACACACCCCGCCGCTATCCTCCAGACATGGACCAAAGTGGCCACCGAAGACACGACACGCATGATGAACACCATCCACTCCGGATCTCCGACCGACCCATGCCCCCACCATGTCTTCAACAAGGCCGCCTCTACCATCGCACCTCACCTCCGAGACATCCTCAACGCCTCCTTCGACACAGCCACCTTCCCGGAGAGCTGGAAGCACGCCGAGCTCAGCGCACTACTGAAAAAACCAACAGCGGACCCGACCGACCTCAAGAACTTCCGCCCAATCTCGCTCCTTCCATTCCCTGCCAAAGTCATCGAGAAGGTCGTCAACAAGCAGCTGGCCGCCTTCCTCGAGACGAACGGATCCCTCGACCCATCGCAATCCGGATTCAGAGCCAACCACAGTACCGAGACCGCCCTCATCGCAGCCACCGATGACATCCGAGCCCTGCTCGACAAAGGTGAAACAGCGGCACTCATCCTCCTTGACCTCTCCGCAGCATTTGACACTGTCTGCCACCGCACCCTAGTCCAACGCCTCAATGACACCGGCATCCAGGGGACTGCTCTGGAATGGATCATCTCATTCCTCTCCGGCAGAACACAGAGAGTATGCCTCCCTCCGTTCCGCTCTGAGGCCACCGAAGTCATCTGCGGCGTCCCGCAAGGATCGTCGCTCAGCCCCACTCTCTTCAACATCTACATGAAACCCCTCGCTGCCATCGCACGCCAACACAACCTCAACATCATTTCCTACGCCGATGACACCCAGCTGATTCTCTCCCTCACCAGAGACCCCGACACCGCCAAAGCCGACCTACACGAAGGGATGAAAGATGTCGCCGAATGGATGAACATCAGCCGCCTGAAGTTGAACACGGACAAGACAGAAGTCCTCATCCTGGGACCGTCGCCCTCCGCATGGGACGACTCCTGGTGGCCCCCGGCCCTGGGCACCGCACCCAAGCCAACGGACCACGCACGCAACCTGGGCGTCATCCTGGACTCCTCCCTATCGATGACCAGACAAGTCAACGCTGTCTCCTCATCTTGCTTCCACAACCTCCGCATGCTCCGCAAGATCTTCAGATGGATCCCGACCGAGACCAGGAAGACTGTCACCCAGGCCCTCGTCACCAGCAGACTAGACTACGGAAACACCCTCTACGCCGGCACTACAGCCAAGCTTCTGAAAAGACTTCAGCGTATCCAGAACGCCTCCGCCCGTCTCATCCTGGACGCCCCCCGACGCAGCCACATCTCGAGCCACCTGAGAGACCTGCACTGGCTCCCTGTCAACAAGAGGATCACGTTCAGACTCCTCACCCATGCACACAAATCCCTCCACGACCTGGGCCCAAGGTACCTCAACGACCGCCTGACTTTCTACACGCCCACCCGACAGCTACGATCCGCAAACCTCGCCCTCGCCGTCGTCCCTCGCATCCAGAGAGCCACCGCCGGAGGAAGATCCTTCTCCTACCTAGCGGCCAAGACATGGAACTCCCTGCCCGTCCACCTGCGGCTGACCCAGGACCACTTCGCCTTCAGGAAACAGCTCAAGACCTGGCTGTTCGAGCAGTAGCAGACCCCCTCCCCCAAGCGCCTTGAGACCCTTCCGGGTGAGTAGTGCGCGTTATAAATTCCATGATTGATTGATTGATTGATTGATTGGTGTTCAATTTGCTAAAGGATGTGAAAAAATATAGGAAGAAAGCAATATTTTATAAGAAAAAGAAACATATTGAATCAATTGTTGCAAAGGCTTTGGAATTAAAAAGAAAACTATTCATTTTAATTTTGAACAGGATCCGTACATTAGATAAAATAGTCAATGTAATGAAGTCAAAAAGAAAAAGGAAAAGAGTAGTGAAAAAAAATAACTTTTGTAATGTGTTCTTAGGAGAATGGAAGCATAGTTCAAGTACTGAACCATTTTTTAATGAAGAGAGTTATCTTCAAAGTAATAGTTTGCTGCATGCAGTTGACACCAGTGGTTGAACTTATGAAGTTAAAGATGGTTGTGTAATGGAAAAGGAGAAAATGGTTCCAAGAAGTGTTAGCTGATGAGGTTATGGGGAAACGTCCTAAAGCCCCAGTGTACACTTGGAATTGTAGTAGTATTTGTACTGTACGACAAGAATCTATTGAAAAATTACGTGACTTTCTAAGCGAATATAGTAAAAAAAGTGTTAAACAGAAGATTAAGGTGCTTCAAAGACTAGATCCATGCAGAGTGAGAAAGAATACTGGTTTGCAAGGACATTCTCTGGCTTGTCTTTCTAGGAAAGTTTGTCAAAGTATTTTTCACCATTTTAGGATGCTGGCAGTACATCATACTGAAATGAGAAAGTTTGTGAGAAGATTGTATTTTGCTAAAAGTTCAGCACTAAAGTTAAATGAGTTGAATAGTGCTCTGTTGCGTGGATCTGTATCAGATGTAGAGAAGGTTACTGATGATATTCAGTTTTGTTACTTTGGTCCAGAACAAGAAAGTGCCGGAAATGACACAGTTATTGAAAAAATTTGGAAGAGAATGTAGAACCCACTGTTAGTAAAAATTTTGAAGATTAAATGACAAAATTTACTATCATCTCTAATGAAAGACCAAATATTACTTGTATTTGTTGCCAGAGAAGCCATTATAAAACTCAAACAAGGAATGTTGATCTCTATAAAAAAGTGAAAAAGAAAATAATTATGAGTGGAAGGATTTTGCTACATATTTGTTTCTGGAAAACTGTTTTGATTTGGGTGAAGATCAGCGTATTTGTAAATACTGTTATAACAAGTTAGAAGAAAATAAAATGTCAGCTAGAGCTGTACATAATAATTTAGAATTGGTTGATATTCCTGCAGAACTTAGTGATTTAAATACGTATGAGTCTATACTCATTCAATGTGTCCATCCGTTTCAGACTATAGTTCGTATGGAGCCCAAAACAGGTAAATTACCTCCTTCAGATATACAAAGAGGTTTAAAAGGAAGAGTAGTCTATTTGCCATTAGATTTGAAAAAAAATATTGAAACAATTGATGCAGATAGTTTGGAAACTGAACCATTAGTTATTCTGGTTAATGGTGTACCTACAAAGAATAAGAAAATTTGGCAGAAGCTAGTAGATGTATGAAAAGTACAAAGAGCAAATTTATATTTGAAAAGAAATAATAAGTACTATGAATCAATTTATATGGATGAAGATGAAGAAGTTTTACTAGCAGACACAGGAATACCAACTGGGCAATTTGAAAAAGTGGATAAGTCAAAAGAAGAAGACATTTATGAACATGTCAGCATACATTCTCTTCATTCTAAGGAAGTTATGGGAAATACTATTGATCTGTTTCAGATGAAAAAAGCAAAAGGAACTCCCGTGAGTGTATGGGAGGAGAGCTTGAAAGCTCGTTGTTTTCCCCAGCTGTTTCCTACAGGAAAAGGTGGACGATATGATGAACGTCCAGTACAGATTCCTGCTTCTGAGTATCGGACTACAAGATTATATGCAGAAGATCCAAGATTTCGTCAAAGTATTCCTTATTTGTTCCATCTTTTATTTGAAAGTGACTTGTCTGCACTATCTTATGCAGTAAATCACATTTTAAAAACTGGAGTACATCTACATAATGGCGCCGATCACGATCCTGTAAAAACCGGGTACGAACCGTCGGACGGAGCAAATTCTCCGTCCGACGCGTACCCGGTCGTCAAAATCTACCAACATGGAATTACGATTCGCACGGAAACACCATTTCCGTACGAATCGTACAAAACCCCGACCGACGAAAAAAAAAATACAAATGCCATTCACGAACCAGGAATTACGATTCGCACCGACGTCATCCCGCACGGTGAATATTATCCGGCAGCCAAAAACTGCCGGGAAATCAGGACAACGCGAACAAGGAGTACCAGTACGCGACGGACAGACAGGACGACGCGAACAAGGAGTACCCGTACGCGACGGACAGACATGGACCCGAACCTACGTGTCATCCCGGCACTCATAGCAGTCGACCTCCTCTACAGGTTACGACGCAGACACCGCAGAAGGTCAGAACAACTAAGGGAGGGGGGAAAGGAGGGGGGTGGCAGGACCAGGGCAGGCCACAAAACCCCCACCAAAGTCACACAGCACACATGCCCTGGACATACCTGACTTCCAGGCCCTGGTCACTACGAGGGGGTGGGGGCGTGTCCAGCTAAGCCAGTGCCCTGAGACAGCCACACACCCCTCCTGTCTCAGGGCACTGCTGGGAGTGATAGGCCCACACCCCTCCTGTCTCAGGGCACTGCTGGGAGTGTTAGGCCCCCACCCCTCATGTCTCTGGGCACTGCTGGGAGGACTCTGCACACACCCCTCCTGTCTCTGGGCACTGCTGGGAGGACTCTACACCCACCCCTCCTGACTCTGGGCACTGCTGGGAGTGATAGGCACACACCCCTCCTGTCTCAGGGCACTGCTGGGAGGACTCTGCACACACCCCTCCTGTCTCAGGGCACTGCTGGGAGTGTTAGGCCCCCACCCCTCCTGTCTCAGGGCACTGCTGGGAGGACTCTGCACACACCCCTCCTGTCTCAGGGCACTGCTGGGAGTGATAGGCCCCCACCCCTCCTGTCTCAGGGCACTGCTGGGAGTGATAGGCCCCCACCCCTCCTGTCTCAGGGCACTGCTGGGAGGACTCTGCACATACCCCTCCTGTCTCAGGGCACTGCTGGGAGTGATAGGCCCCCACCCCTCCTGTCTCAGGGCACTGCTGGGAGGACTCTGCACACACCCCTCCTGTCTCAGGGCACTGCTGGGAGTGATAGGCCCCCACCCCTCCTGTCTCTGGGCACTGCTGGGAGGACTCTGCACACACCCCTCCTGTCTCTGGGCACTGCTGGGAGGACTCTACACCCACCCCTCCTGACTCTGGGCACTGCTGGGAGTGATAGGCACACACCCCTCCTGTCTCAGGGCACTGCTGGGAGGACTCTGCACACACCCCTCCTGTCTCAGGGCACTGCTGGGAGTGTTAGGCCCCCACCCCTCCTGTCTCAGGGCACTGCTGGGAGGACTCTGCACACACCCCTCCTGTCTCAGGGCACTGCTGGGAGTGATAGGCCCCCACCCCTCCTGTCTCAGGGCACTGCTGGGAGTGATAGGCCCCCACCCCTCCTGTCTCAGGGCACTGCTGGGAGGACTCTGCACATACCCCTCCTGTCTCAGGGCACTGCTGGGAGTGATAGGCCCCCACCCCTCCTGTCTCAGGGCACTGCTGGGAGGACTCTGCACACACCCCTCCTGTCTCAGGGCACTGCTGGGAGTGATAGGCACCCACCCCTCCTGTCTCAGGGCACTGCTTGGAGTGATAGGCCCCCACCCCTCCTGTCTCAGGGCACTGCTGGGAGGACTCTGCACACACCCCTCCTGTCTCAGGGCACTGCTGGGAGTGTTAGGCCCCCACCCCTCCTGTCTCAGGGCACTGCTGGGAGGACTCTGCACACACCCCTCCTGTCTCAGGGCACTGCTGGGAGTGATAGGCCCCCACCCCTCCTGTCTCAGGGCACTGCTGGGAGGACTCTGCACCCACCCCTCCTGTCTCTGGGCACTGCTGGGAGTGATAGGCACCCACCCCTCCTGTCTCAGGGCACTGCTGGGAGGACTCTGCACACACCCTTCCTGACTCAGGGCACTGCTGGGAGACATCAGGCATTCCCCCCCTGGGACCCCCCCTACAGTACATAGCATGTGTGTCACACCTGGACACAATGGCAGAAGTCACAGTCACTAAAAAGGGACACAGTCTGTGCCAGTGGACACTGCACTCACCTGATAACCTGGTGGCCCGTACAGCATGGGGTACCGTGGGAAGATCACATCCACCAAAGCCATGTTCTCCTCCAGGGTGAATGGCTGTGACCTCTCCACAGCCCTTGACATGGTTCCAGGGAATCAGTAGCAGCAGCTGGGTCGTGGAATACAGAGATGTGCAGGCAAGTGCTCCCTCATGGGACCTGGCTGCCTTATATCTGCCTTGCTGGCCCATCTCATGCACAGGAGTACAGAGTGATTGGTCACTCACATATGCATCCTATGTTTCCTCCAATCCCTTCAAACCTGTGGGTTCTCAATCTGTTTTTTTCTCCTGCATGATGTCAGCCCCACAAACACATTGCAACAAAGTAGATTCATTCCAACCGACTTCTGCCGTGCAGCTTCCTGAACAAATTTAAAATTTGAACTTGGTCTCCCTGACAACCAGCATGCATGTAGGCCTTAATACTTGTCCCTCATGTGTCCCCTATGTAATTTGGAGCTTCACACACAGGTACGGTGCGTTCCGGGGCCCTAGGGCACCCCAAATGCATAGCAACGGCCCGTACACGCGTGCCTACGTTCACTGGGCCCGATTCACAGAACTAACTTAAGACAAAATCCTAAACTTACTACTTTTGGTATTCACAGAAGTTAGGATTTTGTCTTAAGTTTGTCTTAAGACAAACTTAAGACAGACTTAAGACAGACTTAAGACAGACTTAAGTTAGGATTTTGTCTTAAGTCTGTCTTAAGTTTGTCCTAAGACAAATTTAAGACAAAATCCTAACTTCTGTGAATACCAAAAGTAGTAAGTTTAGGATTTTGTATTAAGTTAGTTCTGTGAATCGACCCCACTATCACTCTGGGTGTCCACGCGTATGCGTACTCGTAGTGGTACGGGCCGTACGCGCGCCTGTACGCTCCCTATCACTACGTGTACGCATACGCGAGGACACCCATAGTGATAAGGAGCGTACAGGCGTGTGTACGGTCCGTACCACTACGTGTACGCATACGCAAGAACACCCATAGTGGTAGGGCCGTACACGTGCCTGTACACTCCCTATCAGTATGGGTGTCCTCGCGTATGCGTACTCGTAGTGGTACGGACCGTACACATGCCTGTACGCTCCATATCACTCTGGGTGTCCTCGCGTATGCGTACACGTAGTGATAGGGAGCGTACAGGCGCGCGTACGGCCCGTACCACTACGAGTACGCATACGCGAGGACACCCAGAGTGATAGTGAACGTAGGCACGCGTGTATGGCCCTACCACTATGGGTGTTCTTGCGTATGCGTACTCGTAGTGGTACGGACCGTACACACGCATGTACGCTCCATATCACTCTGGGTGTCCTCGCGTATGCGTACACGTAGTGATAGGGAGCGTACAGGCGCGCGTACGGCCCGTACCACTACGAGTACGCATACGCGAGGACACCCAGAGTGATAGTGAACGTAGGCACGCGTGTACGGCCCTACCACTATGGGTGTTCTTGCGTATGCGTACTCGTAGTGGTACGGACCGTAAACATGCCTGTACGCTCACCATCACGATGGGTACACATACGGCAGCACTCCCATAGTGATAATGGAACGTACACAGGCCCTCTTAGCAGCAGTACGGCGGTTTTCACACATCACAGTGGTGACAGGCAGCACACAGGAAGGAACAGGGCGGACATACCTGTCCATGGATGGACATCAAGGCATTGTCTGTGCATTACTACATGTGTGGGGCACAGTTGTGACAGGCTGTGATGTGGAACATTACTCCTGAGTGGAGAAGGCACCAGATGTATGATGAGATGTGTACAGATGTAATGTGTGATGGTGCAATGTGTGCCAGGCATGCCCTTGACTCCTTTGACATGTGTGCATGTCGTACTGCACACTGGGGATGAGCGTCACTGGCATGGCACGGACACCAACACACGCAAGTGTCCCCTGATGGCCGGAACAGGGGTTACCACACCTGACTTGTCACTACCCACGGTGCACGATGTGACAATGTCATGTATGTGTGGGGGGTTCCCATTAGGTTGATGTTGGAGCACCCTCAAAAGCTGCAGCTGTTGCAGCAACCAACATGTGTATGTGTGTAGATTGACATTGGACACTGTTGCGCACACCATGCCACATGTGGTATCGGATGTGAGGTGCGTATGTATGCATGGGACACGGATTAGCGTGACAAGGACATGTCTGCATCCTCTCTATGAATGTGTGGTGAGTCATGACATGTGCACCTTCATGGCAAGGTGTGTGGGCTGTCCTAGTGTAATGTCATGTGACCTGTGTCTCTAGTGTTCCGCTACCAGTCTCTGCAATCGGCATCCTACTTCTGCTGATGTGTGGGTGTATGTCACTCCTGTGTTGCGTCTGGCTATTCTCTTGCACTGGGACACAGCTAATCCCATGGCATGGCATGTGGAGGTTCTCAATCTCCGTGTGTAGCTGGGTCTTGGTAGGAGTGTCACCTGCCAGCCATACGTGTCCAGGGCATGTGGCACATACCTGACTCCGTATGTAGCATATGTGTATAGACAGATTAACATGTGCTCAGTACAAATTATTTGTTGTTGTGGCGCACTCACTCTTCCTTGTCACTTTCAAATTCCTGCAGAGCGCCGCCTCTTTCCCGAGCAATTCCGGACTTGGCTGCCATGCGGGAGAATTATCGTATCCGGTGCTACCGCTTCCCCCGACGGTTGATTCTGGAGTTGACGGCGAGACTGGCACCACACCTGGAACCGCTGCACAGGTATCCTACGGCACTGACACCCAAGCTGAAGGTAATGGCAGCCCTAGATTTTCTAGCCACGGGTACCTTTCAAAATACCATAGCTCATGTTGGTGGCATGTCCCAGAGCATGTTCTGCCGTGTGCTGCATGATTTCTTAGAGGCCATGTTGATTCACCTGGATGACTTCATCAAGTTCCCAACCCCTGAAATGTTGACTGGGGTCAAGCGTGGATTCTATGCCCTGGGAGGGATGCCCCATGTCATTGGGTCCATAGATGGTACACATGTAGCTTTGGTACCACCACACGCACGGGAGGTAGCGTACCGCAATCGGAAGCACTACTACTCCATCAATGCCCTTGTGGTGTGTCTGTCCAACATGGTGATTTCACATGTCTGTGCTCGTTTTCCAGGATCAGCACACGATGCCTACATCATGAGGCGTAGCAGGAGGCCTGAAATGATGATGCAGCTGCGCAACGAACGAGCATGTGTTGTTGGTGGGTACAGTCTGTCTGTCCTGTATTTTGCATAGCCTACCAGCACGACCGCGTCACCAGTTCTAACGATGTCCATGTGCTTCCCATGTAGGGGACGCTGGCTATCCCAACATGCCATGGCTGCTCACACCTCTCCGCAACCCCATCACGACGGCCCAGCTCCGCTACAACACCGCCCATGGCCGGACAAGGCGAGTGATAGAGAGGACGTTTGGCCTGCTGAAGAGCCGATTCAGGTGCCTCCACAAGACCGGCGGCGCGCTCCCATATGCCCCTGCGAAGGTCTGCAAAATCTTCATGGTCTGCTGCATGCTGCACAACATGGCAGTTGAGAAAGCTGGGCCACTCATCCTGGATCAAGATGATTAGGACCACCCACCCGTGGAGGATGAAGGGCTTGGCAATGGGGCTAGTGATGTGGAGGATGTGGAGCCGCAAGAGGACATCCGGACTCGGCTCATACGCGACTTCTTTGCTTAGTGGTGAGTACCAGTGTCTGAGTGTGCACCCATTGCTCCACGTGTGGCATGTGTTGTGATGTGTGTCTCCACCTGCATGTATGGCACGTGAGTCAGAGGTGTGTGTGGGTGTCTCACTGGAGTGATGGTGGCAGTGATGGTTGTATTTCTCCAGTCATAATTGTGACCTAGCATGTTGTCATCCATACATGTGTCGAGTTCATGCACATGCAAGTGGCTGTGCTTTTTGTGGCTGACTTCTTGTGTGTCTCTGATCCCCAGGTACTTGCGCATGGCGCTTGCTGGTTGCATTGTTGTGGCACTGCTATTCCTCATGGACACGTCATGGTGTGCTGACTCAGCGTTACACGCACGGACAAGTTTGGAAGTCTCCTTAGGGTAAGGGATGCATCAGGGGTGTATTGGGTGTGGCAGTTGTTCACGATGTATGCACACTGCCCCTGTTGATGTTTGGTTCCTCTGCAGCCATTTTGCATCACCATGGTACACATGACATGCAGCTGTGTACACCTAAATAGATGGTCTGACTTGTTGACAGTCATCAGTGATGGGATAGTGGATTGTGATGATGGCATCAATGTGTGTAACACTGCCCTCGGACACATACGGTTTGCATTGGCTTGACATGATGTGGGACTTCTACATCAGCGGATCAATGGTGTATGGCAGTCTCTCCGTGAGCAGCTGTTGGTGTTTAGCTGTTAGCCGACAATTGTGTGCCAGTTCCATGGCTAACACGCATTTGTGCTGCAGAAGGGGGGTGCCAGTGTTGGACCCACATGTTACTCCACAAGAAGTGTTCATGTGTACTTCAAGTTGCCTCTGCAATCCCGAAAACATGACTAATAAAGGTGTCCCTATGCCTCCAAGGTGCCTCTTCTCAGTCAATGCTGGTGTGTTGCCACTGTGCATCCAGCATGTCTGGCATGGTTTTCCCGGATAGTGGCTATGTGTCTATGTGTCGAGTAGCAAGATGCAAGCTGTGTGTGTGGGCTGAGACTGTGTATTGGGCATGATGTCCATGACTGTGTGGGTATTGTGACATGTGCCATCCCCATGCATCCAACGTTGGCCAGGCCCCCATTCTCTGCATCCACCGGACTCAAGCTTGCAGGACATGGTTCTGCCACCTGTCTACACATACCTGGGTGCCCCCAGGACGCTCCACATGATCCCTGACCTCTGCGCATGACTGTTGCTGTACTCAATGTGTCTGTCAGCACGGTTGTGCGGCCACCCCCTCAGCTGGTTGGGCCCATCACGGGTGTGTATGGTGCTCCATGTCTGTCTTGCCTAATACACTGTGACCAGTGTGTCCTGTGCCAGACTCAGGCCCCAGGGTGTGGATGGTTGAAATCAAAAGAGAACTCAGGCATGTTTAGACTTTGCAACACACATGTAAGGTAATAATGCAACCAGCAGGCATCTTCTCTTCATGGTGTGATTTTTTATTTTTGTGGGGGGGGGGTATAACGTGAGGGGCTTTCCGGGAGTTTGGAATCCAAAGTTCAGTAGGGAAGTTGGTGTCCTTGCCATTGGAAATCCTCAGAGTCCATGCCACAGTCTTTGTCAACATTGGTCAGACAGTGACCAGCAGGGCCATGTGGCAGAGAATGTCTCTTGATGCTGTGATGCTGTTGCTCCAGTGGGCCAGGTGCCAGGCCAGGTGTCCTGGGAGATGGTGATGTAGCGCCGACCCTCACGGTCCTTTCCGTGGACGACCCGGCCTCCTGCGGGGACCCTCAGAAGCAGGCCGTGACGATGTTTGGGATGCTCCGTCGGATGTCTCCTCCTCCTCCTGCTCCCTCCCTGTGGGTGGTGATGTTCTACGCCGTCTGGCACAGGGAGGGTTGCCCATGTTGTCGGCCATCCGACTGAGTGTATTGTGAATCCCCTGGAACACCGTCACTTGTTCAGCCTGTCTGTCCTCCATCCTCCGTTGGTGTTGCAGTAGACAGGCATGTTGCTCCGCATGTTGCTGGGCCTGCTGGGTCTTTATCTCATCGAGGGTCCCCTTGATCTCATTGAGGGTGGACACAACCTGGACCATGCCCGTGGTGTCCTGCCGGTATGTGTCCAGGATGTTACGGACATGGGAATATACCGGTTCCCCAGCCAACTGGTCAGGCTCGCGCCTCCACCGTCCTCCACTCCCACCACCCCTGCCCACTTGCACCTGGCCTGCCCTTGTGGGCACATCAGGTCTCCGGGACCCCTGAGGGGTGGCATTGGCGTTGTCGCCTGCCTCCTCCTGGGTGCCCGGGACACCGTGTCCCTCCTGGCCAGCCTGGCTGCATTGTGGTGGTGGGGCAGGGATCCTGGGTGTCTCCTAGGATGTGGCAGGAGTGGGGGTGGTGGTTGGCACAGTTGTACCTGACGCAGGTGCTGCAGGTCGTTGGACACCAGAGGGGCCAGGTCGTTCGGGGTCGGGTTCGTCCACAGAGTGGTGAGAGGCGTCGCTGCCGGTGGCTCCGTCATCCTGCAGAGCCGGGTCCTGTGAGTCTTCCCCCCCAGTGTTGGGGGGTGATCCACGACGTTGACCTGTGTGTGAGTGAGACAATGTTAATTTTGTTCCATGCAACATCCATGTTTCATTGGTTTCTAAGTTGGCACATTTCCTCTGGGATTTAGGATATGTCTTGCATTCCACTCACAGTGCACTTGTGCATGGGTATGTCCCTTGGGCACAGCTTTTGAGACTTTACCTATGTGTGGCACAGTCTTACTAGCTGTGTCAATTGTGACTGCAGTCAGCAGTGGAGTGAGCAGGTGTGGCGAGCCATGCATTGGCGCCTTCCGTGTAGCACTGTACATGTGCACATGGAGTGGATCCACACAGTTATATAATGCAGGTAGCTGTCGTTGTGCTCGTGAACAGGTTGTGACATGGCCCTGTGTCTTGCCATGGAGAAGAGGGGGGGTTCTGTCACTGGCCACCCTTGGCTACATGCACGCAGTCTACCTGCTGACGAGCAGACATTCCCACACACCACACGGCTGATTTGCTCTCCCTGTGTCTCCCTCCCTCTCTGTCCCCCTCTCCCTCCCTCTCTGTCCCCCTCTCCCTCCTTCTCTGTCCCCCTCTCCCTCCCTCTCTGTCCCCCTCTCCCTCCCTGTGTGTCAGCCTCCTCCCTCTGTCCATCTTCCTGTGTCTCCCTCCCTCTCTGTCCCCCTCTCCCTCCCTCTCTGTCCCCCTCTCCCTCCTTCTCTGTCCCCCTTTCCCTCCCTCTGTGTGTCAGCCTCCTCCCTCTGTCCGTCTTCCTGTGTCTCCCTCCCTCTCTGTCCCCCTCTCCCTCCTTCTCTGTCCCCCTTTCCCTCCCTCTGTGTGTCAGCCTCCTCCCTCTGTCCGTCTTCCTGTGTCTCCCTCCCTCTCTGTCCCCCTCTCCCTCCCTCTCTGTCCCCCTCTCCCTCTTTCTCTGTCCCCCTTTCCCTCCCTCTGTGTGTCAGCCTCCTCCCTCTGTCCATCTTCCTGTGTCTCCCTCCCTCTCTGTCCCCCTCTCCCTCCCTCTCTGTCCCCCTCTCCCTCCCTCTGTGTGTCAGCCTCCTCCCTCTGTCCGTCTTCCTGTGTCTCCCTCCCTCTCTGTCCCCCTCTCCCTCCCTCTCTGTCCCCCTCTCCCTCCTTCTCTGTCCCCCTCTCCCTACCTCTGTGTGTCACCCTCTGTCACCTCAGCCCAGCTTCCTAGATACACACTTTTTCCAGTCCTTTGAATGGCCCTTGGCTTGTTGATGTGAGTTTGTTTCTGATCTCCAGGCACCCATTGGGTGTAGTGTCTGTGTGTGCGCTGCTGCTGTGGTGGTGTGTGCTGCCACTCTTTCAAAGTGTTGGCTGTTCATTAGCTGCTGTCATGTGCAAAACAGTGCCTTCACCCCCATGTGTTGATGCAAGGCGTCCGCCATTTGCTGGCGAGTCTTTCCTGTGTGGGGACACACTGTTTGTCTGGCTGTGACCTGGGCCATATGGGCAGAGGGCATTGTTGTCTGCTTCTGAGTTGCACTATGTGATTTTTGGGGCCCACCCTCCCGCCATCCGGGTTACCGTGTCATGTGTTGGTGTCTTCTGTGGCCTGTGACTTGACATTGTCCAGCTGGGTGCATGGGGCATGGTGGCGCCAGTGGCATGTGCGTGTTCATGGAGTGTGGTTGAGTCATGCGATAGCTTGGGGTGGTTGCGTGTCTGTTAGTGATTTTGGTTGTGGATGACGTTCCCCCCATGTGAGGTGCGTTGTTTGTGTACTCACCCGGGTCTCGGAGTCCTCCTAATCCTTCGACTGCCTCCACCGGCTGTATGGCCATCACCCTTTCCTCCCAGGGCTGGTAGTGTACGGGTCTGCGGGACGGCCCTCCTCCAGTGGCGTTGGCCTGGTTGTGTTCCTCCAGCATCTTGGCTCGGACCCTCCTCCGCAGATCGTACCACCTGGCTTGGCATTCCTGCCTGGTCCTTCTGGTGTCCGCAACAGCATTCACAGCATCGACGATGGTCTGCCACATGGCTGTTTTTGCTGCCATGCTGGTCTGTCTGACCAATGTTCCAAAGAGCTGTGGCTCGACTCTGAGGATTTCATCGACAAGGACCTCCAACTCTCGGTTACTGAACTTTGGATTCTTGTTAGTGGGCATGGTGAGGGGTGTGGGTGTGGATGGTGGGGGGGTGTGTGGATGGTTGTGGGTGTGTGGGTGTGGTTGTGCAGGTGTGTGTGTGTGTGTGAATGTGATGAGGGGGTGTTTGTGAAGGTGGTTGTGTGAAGGTGTGCAAGTGTAAGGTGTGGTGAAGCTTGTAGTATGGTGCTGTAGGTTGTCTGTGGTGTCTGGCAGCAGTGAGTCTGTTGCAAAGGCTCATGGTTTGTGTGTGTGGGCCCTTTGTATTGGTCCATTGGTGGGTGTGGCTGTGTTTGAAGTTTGGGTGGGTGTGTTATAAGGAGTGGTGGTGTATTGGGCCTGTTTGTTTTTGGCAGTTGCAGGTCAGTGAATGTGTTATTTTAGTGGTTGTTGGACATGTTTAGTGGCTTTGTGCCATTCGAATGGTGTATTCTTGTGTTGTTTTGGTTTGTCCTGGTTGTGTACGTGCGTTTTTAGCGTGTGTACGGTGTGTACATGGGCCATTTGGTTGTACGGTGCTGTCCTTGTATGTGGCTTGGTACGACTCGTACATGCGGTTTCTATGTTGGGGCATGGGGTGCGCTCCGTACTTAGGAGGTTGTGGTGGGGGTGCGACTCTGACGTACACGGGTGTACATACAGGGGGGTACGACACGTACAGGGGTGTGGGTACACGGGGGTACGACACGTACAGGGGTGGGGGTAGGACTCGAACGTACAGGGGTGTAGGTCCACGGGGGTGCGACACGTACAGGGGTGGGGGTAGGACTCGAACGTACAGGGGTGTGGGTACACGGGGGTACGACACGTACAGGGGTGGGGGTAGGACCCGAACGTACAGGGGTGTACATACACGGTGGTACGACACGTACAGGGGTGGGGGTACGACTCGAACGTACAGGGGTGTACATACACGGTGGTATGACACGTACAGGGGTGGGGGTAGGACTCGAACGTACAGGGGTGTACATACACGGTGGTACGACACGTACAGGGGTGGGGGTAGGACTCGAACGTACAGGGGTGTACATACACGGTGGTACGACACGTACAGGGGTGGGGGTACGACTCGTACGTACAGGGGTGTACATACACGGTGGTACGACACGTACAGGGGTGGGGGTAGGACTCGAACGTACAGGGGTGTACATACACGGTGGTACGACACGTACAGGGGTGGGGGTAAGACTCGAATGTACAGGGGTGTAGGTCCACGGGGGTACGACACGTACAGGGGTGGGGGTAGGACTCGAACGTACAGGGGTGTGGGTACACGGGGGTACGACACGTACAGGGGTGGGGGTAAGACTCGAACATACAGGGGTGTAGGTACACGGGGGTACGACACGTACAGGGGTGGGGGTAGGACTCGAACGTACAGGGGTGTACATACACGGTGGTACGACACGTAGAGGGGTGGGGGTACGACTTGAACGTACAGGGGTGTTGGTCCACGGGGGTACGACACATACAGGGGTGGGGGTAGGACTCGAACGTACAGGGGTGTACATACACGGTGGTACGACACGTACAGGGGTGGGGGTACGACTCGAACGTACAGGGGTGTGGGTACACGGGTGGGGGTTCGACACGTACACGGGTGTACATACAGGGGGGGTGTACATTCACGGGGAGTACGACGTATGGGTGCTGGGGGGAGTGTTGGGCGCGTATGCGGGCACATGTCTCCATGGTTGCAATGGGAGTTCGGTGCGGACGGTGTTTTTACCATACGGTTGTGAGATCGGACGCACGGGTAGGATCGTGATTCCTCGGTCGGACTTCACTTTTCACATTTGTACGGTAAATCGTCCGAGGACGTGTCGGACACATTTTCCGACCCGAGGACGTGTGGGGAATGATTCCCAATGCGTTTCGTATGGACTTTTTACCATGCGAATCGTAATTGGCAGTTTGTACGGCACTTGTAGGATTCGTACGGTAAAAAGACCGGATACGAGTCGTACGGGGACATTTTTTACCGGATCGTAATTGGCACCAATGTGTCTGCAAAGGATGTTATGAACAAAGTGCAACAGCGAGATGATCATTTGGAATCTCAATTGATTAATCTGATGGCTTGTCAGCGAGGAACTAATGAATATTGGTATCAACGCCATGGAGAATTGAAATGTATGTTACGGAATTTAGGAACTCCTACATGGTTCCTTACCCTAAGATGTGCTGAGTACGCTTGGGATTATTTACTGGCTTTTCTTCGAGAGGCAAATTCAAATATTGAAAACATCGGTTCTCTGACAAAATTTCGAAAGTCAGAAATTCGACCTACACAAATATCGCAACACTAATATTGATGTCAAGAATATCGACATCCTATCTACAACATGGTAAGTAAAAACATATCGAAAATAAAATATAGATGTCAAAAATATCGTATTTAAAAATATCGGGTTTTTTTGCTTATAAAAAATATGTAAAATAAACATATTAATACTTATAAATAAAATAAACATAATTAAATATATTTCACAATGTTAAAAATTAATAATTAATACATATAATTTAATAAAAAACTTAATTAAACATAGACATATAATATATAATATATATACTTAATAATGTTTTAATAATTATTTTAATAAATTAAACATTATTTAAAAATGTTAACAATTGCAAAAACATTACACACATAAAACAATAACATAAATAAAAATTAAATAATTATGTATAACAAATTAAAACTATTACATTTAATTTTAATATTGTTAAAATTAATTATATACTACATTAGATAAAATATTAAAAAAAATATTCAATAGCAGAGACAATAAAACTACTACTCCAGCTCCAAAAAAACAACAGAAAGGAAAATGTTGGATAGCGTAAGGGTAAAAATTACTATTCCCACTCCAGAGAGTGGAACAGTATGGAAAGTGTTGGATAGCGTAGGGGTAAAAATTACTATTCCAACTCCAGAGAGTGCAACAGTAGGGAAAGTGTTGGATAGCGTAGGGGTAAAAATTACTATTCCAACTCCAGAGAGTGCAACAGTAGGGAAAGTGTTGGATAGCGTAGGGGTAAAAATTACTATTCCAACTCCAAAGAGTGCAACAGCAGGGAAAGTGTTGGATAGCGTAGAGGTAAAAATTACTATTCCAACTCCAAAGAGTGCAACAGCAGGGAAAGTGTTGGATTGCGTAGGGGTAAAAATTACTATTCTAACTCCAGAGAGTGCAACAGTAGGGAAAGTGTTGGATAGCGTAGGGGTAAAAATTACTATTCCAACTCCCGAGAGTGCAACAGTAAAGAAAGTGTTGGATAGCGTAGGGGTAAAAATTACTATTCCAACTACAAAGACTGCAACAGTAGGGAAAGTGTTGGATAGGGTAGGGGTAAAAATTACTATTCCAACTCCAGACAGTGCAACAGCAGGGAAAGTGTTGGATAGCGTAGGGGTAAAAATTACTATTCCAACTCCAGAGAGTGCAACAGCAGGGAAAGTGTTGGATAGCGTAGGGGTAAAAATTACTATTCCAACTCCAGAGAGTGCAACAGTAAGGAAACTGTTGGATAGCGTAGGGGTAAAAATTACTATTCCAACTCCAGAGAGTGTAACAGTAGGGAAAGTGTTGGATAGCGTAGGGGTAAACATTATTATTCCAACTCCAAAGAGTGCAACAGCAGGGAAAGTGTTGGATTGCGTAGGGGTAAAAATTACTATTCTAACTCCAGAGAGTGCAACAGTAGGGACAGTGTTGGATAGCGTAGGGGTAAAAATTACTATTCCAACTCCCGAGAGTGCAACAGCAAAGAAAGTGTTGGATAGCGTAGGGGTAAAAATTACTATTCCAACTGCAAAGACTGCAACAGTAGGGAAAGTGTTGGATAGCGTAGGGGTAAAAATTACTATTCCAACTCCCGACAGTGCAACAGCAGGGAAAGTGTTGGATAGCGTAGGGGTGAAAATTACTATTCCAACTTTAGAGAGTGCAACAGCAGGGAAAGTGTTGGATAGCGTAGGGGTAAAAATTACTATTCCAACTCCAGAGAGTGCAACAGTAAGGAAACTGTTGGATAGCGTAGGGGTAAAAATTACTATTCCAACTCCAGAGAGTGCAACAGTAGGGAAAGTGTTGGATAGTGTAGGGGTAAACATTACTATTCCAACTCCAGAGAGTGCAACAGCAGGGAAAGTGTTGGATAGCGTAGGGGTAAAAATTACTATTCCAAATCCAGAGAGTGCAACAGTAGGGAAAGTGTTGGATAGCGTAGGGGTAAAAGTTACTACTCCAAATCCAGAGAGTGCGACAGTAAGGAAAGTGTTGGATAGCGTAGGGGTAAAAATTACTATTCCAACTCCAGAGAGTGCAACAGCAGGGAAAGTGTTGGATAGCATAGGGGTAAAAATTACTATTCCAACTCCAGAGAGTGCAACAGTAAGGAAAGTGTTGGATAGCGTAGGGGTAAAAATTACTATTCCAACTCCAGAGAGTGTAACAGTAGGGAAAGTGTTGGATAGCGTAGGGGTAAACATTATTATTCCAACTCCAAAGAGTGCAACAGCAGGGAAAGTGTTGGATTGCGTAGGGGTAAAAATTACTATTCTAACTCCAGAGAGTGCAACAGTAGGGAAAGTGTTGGATAGCGTAGGGGTAAAAATTACTATTCCAACTCCCTAGAGTACAACAGCAAAGAAAGTGTTGGATAGCGTAGGGGTAAAAATTACTATTCCAACTACAAAGACTGCAACAGTAGGGAAAGTGTTGGATAGCGTAGGGGTAAAAATTACTATTCCAACTCCCGACAGTGCAACAGCAGGGAAAGTGTTGGATAGCGTAGGGGTGAAAATTACTATTCCAACTCCAGAGAGTGCAACAGCAGGGAAAGTGTTGGATAGCGTAGGGGTAAAAATTACTATTCCAACTCCAGAGAGTGCAACAGTAAGGAAACTGTTGGATAGCGTAGGGGTAAAAATTACTATTCCAACTCCAGAGAGTGCAACAGTAGGGAAAGTGTTGGATAGTGTAGGGGTAAACATTACTATTCCAACTCCAGAGAGTGCAACAGCAGGGAAAGTGTTGGATAGCGTAGGGGTAAAAATTACTATTCCAAATCCAGAGAGTGCAACAGTAGGGAAAGTGTTGGATAGCGTAGGGGTAAAAGTTAAATACAGTTAACATAATTATCAATTAATCAATTAATAAAAACTAATTACCAATTAATAATAATTAATTACCAATTAATACTTAATTAACAATAATATAATTATCAATACCAATAAATAAATTAAAATATTACTTAATTACAATTAAATTACTTCCCACCCTATTCCCCTATAAACCCACAACCCGCTACAGAATTTAAACACAAAAATTATTTTAAATTATTTTATAATTCCTAATAATTTATAATTAATTTCATATAATTAAATTACTTCCCACCCTGTTCCCCTATAAACCCACAACCCGCTACAAAATGTAAACGCTAAAATTATTTAAAATTTATTTATAATTCCCAAAAATTTATAATTAAATTCATATAATTAAATTACTTCCCACCATATTCCCCTATAAACCCACAACCCGCTACAGTACTAAAAACAAAATTAACTTTAAAAAACCATTATTAACATATAAAAATTGTATACATATATTTTTAAACCAGTAGAACACTTAACAAAAAATAATTAACACATACATATTAAATACATAATAAAACACATAGTAATATTATAAATATAGATATTAGTGACATGGATATTAGTAACATCGATATATTTCATATTGATATTACTAATGTCGATATTACTAACATCGATATAAATGAAATCGATATTACTTACCTTAGGGTCGATATTCTGTCCATAGATATTCTTGACATCGATATTCTGTCCCTTCGATATTCTAAACTCGATATTATTGTAGGTCGAAATTAAAGTTTCGATATTTAGACTGCTCACCGAAAACATCCAATACAAGACAGCAGGAGAATTGTGCTCATTGGATCCGGTTAATGTTTGCAGATATTTCAATCATAGATTTGAGGCTATGATGTCCTTCATCTGCAATAAAAAAATCCACCTCTTGGAGAAGTTGTGGATTTCTTTTGGAGAAAAGAGTACCAAGCAAGAGGTGCTCCTCATATTCATATGCTGTTGTGGATCAAGGATGCCCCAAAATTTGGAACAGATTCTGATGATGCAGTTTTTTCTTTCATTGAAGAATATGCAACATGTGCTATACCTAAAAGCACAGAAGAAAAAAACTTAAAAGAGCAAGTTTTACGTTTCCAAAGTCATCGGTGTGGAAAATACTGTCGACGAAAGTACAAGAGTAAAGATAAATTCTACACTATGGTGCCGATTATGATCCTGGAAAAAAATTCCCCATACGACTCGTATCCGGTCTTTTTACCGTACGAATCGTACAAGTGCCGTACAAACTGCCAACTATGATTCGCATGGGAAAAAGTCCATACGAATCGCATTGGGAATAATTCCCCACACGTCCTCGGGGCGGAAAATGTGTCCAACACGTCCCCGGACGAATTACCGCACAAATGTGAAAAGTGAAGTCCGACCGCGCAAGTACGATCCATCCCGTGCGTCCGATGTTACAACCGGATGGAAAAAACACCGTCCGCACCGAACTCCTATAGCAACCATGGAGACATGTGCCCGCATACGCGCTCAACACCCCCCCAGCCCACGTATGTACGCGCCCAACCACCCCCAGCCCTCGTATGTACGAGTCGAACCCCCACCCGTGTATGTACGAGTCGAACCCCCACCTGTGTATGTACACCCGTGTATGTACGAGTCGAACCCCCACACGTGTATGTACACCCGTGTACCTACGAGTCGAACCCCCACCCGTGTATGTACACCCATGCACATACGAATTGGACCCCCACCCGTGTATGTACACCCATGTACCCACGAGTCGAACCTCCACCCGTGTATGTACACCCGTGTACGTCCGAGTCGAACCCCCACCCGTGTATGTACACCCGTGTACGTACGAGTCGAAACCCCACCCGTGTATGTATGAGTCGAACCCCCACCCGTGTATGTACACCCGTGTACCTACGAGTCGAACCCCCACCCGTGTATGTACACCCGTGTACGTCCGAGTCGAACCCCCACCCGTGTATGTACACCTGTGTACGTCCGAGTCGAACCCCCACCCGTGTATGTACACCCGTGTACGTACGAGTCGAACCCCCACCCGTGTATGTACACCCGTGTACCCACGAGTCGAACCCCACCCGTGTATGTACACCCATGTACGTACGAGTCGAACCCCCACCCGTGTATGTACACCTGTGTACGTACGAATCGAACCCCCACCCGTGTATGTACACCCGTGTACCCACGAGTCGAACCCCCACCCATGTAGGTGCACCCGTGTACCTACGAGTCGAACCCCCACCCGTGTATGTACGAGTTGAACCCCCACCTGTGTATGTACACCCGTGTATGTACGAGTCGAACCCTCACCCGTGTATGTACACCCGTGTACCTACGAGTCGAACCCCCACCCGTGTATGTACACCCATGTACCCACGAGTCAAACCCCCACCCGTGTATGTACACCCGTGTACCTACGAGTCGAACACCCACCCGTGTATGTACACCCGTGTACGTACGAATCGTACCCCCACCCATGTATGTACACCCCCGTATGTACGGCCCGTACCCCCACCCACGTATGTATGGAGCGTACCCCCACCCCAACAGTGTACGTACAGCCCGTACCCTCACCCGCGTATGTATGGAGCATACCCCCACCCCAACAGTGTATGTACGGCCCGTACCCTCACCCGCCTATGTATGGAGCGTACCCCCACCCCACCAGTCTAAGTACGGAGCGCACCCCAGGCCACAACACCAGCACCCTCACCCAACATCGCGCATGTACGAGTCGTACCAAGCCAGAGACAAGGACAGCACTGTACAACAAAATGGCCGATGTACGCACCTTACAGACGCTAAAAACACACGTACACAACCAGGACAAAGCAAAACAACACAAGAAGACTCCATTCAAATCGCACAAAGCCACAAAACATGTCCAACAAGCACAAATACAACCTATTCACTGACCTGCAACTGCCAAACTCCCAAACAGAGGCCCAAAACACAACCACTCCTCATAACACACCCACCCAAAGTTCAAACACAGCCACACCCACCAATGGACCAATAAAAAGGCCCAACACACACAAACCATGATCCATTGCAACAGACCCACTGCTGCCAGACCACACAGAGAAACAACTGAACCATACTACAACCTCCACTACACCTTACACCTGCATACCTTCACACAACCACCTTCACAAACACCCCCTCATCACATTCACACACCTGCACAACCACACCCACACACCCACAACCATCCACACCCACACCCCCCACAACCATCCACACCCACCCCCCCACAACCATCCACACCCCTCACCATGCCCACTAACAAGAATCCAAAGTTCACTAGCCAAGAGTTGGAGGTCCTTGTCGACGAAATCCTCAGAGTCGAGCCACACCTCTTTGGAACATTGGTCAGACAGACCAGCATTTCTGAAAAAACAGCCATGTGGCAGACAATTGTCGATGCTGTGAATGCTGTTGCGTCCACCAGAAGGACCAGGCATGAATGCCAAGCCAGGTGGTACGATCTGCGGAGGACGGTCCGCCGCAAAATGACCGACGACCACAACCAGGCCAACATCACTGGAGGAGGGCCGGCCCGCAGACGCGTACAATACCATCCCTGGGAGGAGAAGGTGATGGCCATACTGCCGGTGGTGGCAGTGGAGGGAGTAGAAGGACTCCGAGAACCTGGTGAGTACACAAACAACTCACCTCACATGGGGGGAACGTCATCCACAACCAAACTCACAATCCTGCATGCAACCACCCCAAAGCTATCGCATGACTCAACCACACTCCATAAACACGCACATGCCACTAGCGCCACCAAGCCCCATGCACCCAGCTGGACAATGCCAAGTCACAGGCCACAGAAAACACCAACACAAGACACGGTAACCCGGATGGCGGGAGTGTGGGCCTCAAAAATCACATAGTGCAACTCTGAAGCAGACAACAATGCCCTCTGCCCATATGGCCTAGGTCACAGTCAGACAAACAGTATGTCCCCACACAGGAAAGACTTGCCTGCAAATGGCAGACGCCTTGCATAAAGACATGGGGGTGAAGGTACTTTTTGCACATGACAGCAGCCAATGAACAGCCAACACTGTGAAAGAGTGGCAGCACACACCACCACAGCAGCAGCGCAGACACAGACACTACACCCAATGGGTGCCTGGAGATCCGAAACAAACTCACATGAACAAGCCAAGGGCCAATCAAAGATCTGCAAAAAGTGTGTGCCTAGGAAGCTGGGCTGAGGTGACAGAGGGTGACACACAGAGGGAGGGAGAGGGGGAGAGAGAGGGAGGGAGACACAGGGAGACGGACAGAGGGAGGAGGCTGACACAGGGAGGGAGGGAGAGGGGGACAGAGAGGGAGTGAGAAAGGGATACACAGGGAGACCAATTGAGCCCTGGGTGGTGTGGGAATGTCTGCTCGTCAGCAAGTGGACTGCGTGCATGTAGACAAGGGTGGCCAGTGCCTGAATCCCCCTCTCTTCTCCATGGCAAAACACTGGGCCATGTCTCAACCTGTGCACGAGCACAACGCCAGCTACCTGCATTATATAAGTGTGTGGAACAACTCCATGTGCCCACGTACAGTGCAACACGGAAGGCGCCAATGCATGGCTCGCCACACCTGCTCACTCCACTGCTGACTGCAGTCACAATTGACGCAGCAAGTAAGACTGTGTCACACATAGGTAAAGTCTCAAAAGCTGTGGCCAAGGGACATACCCATGCACAAGTGCACTGTGAGTGGAATGCAAGACATATCCAAATACCCAGAGGAAATGTGCCATCTTTGAAACGAATGAAACATGGATGTTGCATGGAACAAAAATAACATTGTCTCTCTCACACACAGGTCAACGTCGTGGATCACCCCCCAACACTGGGGGAGAAGACTCACAGGACCTGGCTCTGCAGGAGGACGACCCCACCGGCAGCGACGACTCTCACCACTCTGTGGACGACCCCGACCAACCTGGCCCCTCTGGTGTCCGACCACCTGCAGCACTTGCGTCAGGTACAACTGGGCCAACCACCACCCCCACTCCTGCCACATCCCAGGAGACACCCAGGATCCCTGCCCCACCACCACAACGCAGCCAGGCTGACCAGGAGGAACACGGTGCCCACAAGGGCAGGCCAGGTGCAAGTGGGCAGGGGTAGTGGGAGTGGAGGACGGCGGAGGCGCAAGCCTGACCAGTTGGCTGCGGAACCGGTATATTCTCATGTAAGAAACATCCTGGACACATTCAATTGTGTCCACCCTCAACGAGATGAAGGGGACCCTCGAGGAGATCAAGACCCAGCAGGCCCACCAACATGCGGAACAACATGCCTGTCAACTGCGACACCAAGGACGGATGGAGGACAGACAGGCTGAGCTAGTGACGGTGCTCACGGGAATTAACCGTTCACTCCGTCGGATAGCCGACAACATGGGCAACCCTCCCTGTGCCACCAGGCGAAGAACATCACCACCCACAGGGAGGGATCAGGAGGAGGAGGATACATCCGACAGAGCATCCCAAACATCGTCACGGCCTGCATCTGAGGGTTCCCGCAGGAGAGTGGGTCGTCCACGGAAAAGACCGTGAGGGTCGGTGCAACAGCACCATCTCCCAGGACACCTGGCCTGGCACCTGGCCCACTGGACCAACAGCAGCACAGCAGCAAATTACATTCTCTGCCACATGGACTTGCTGGTCACTGTCTGACCAATGTTGACAAAGACTGTGGCATGGACTCTGATGATTTCCAATGGCAAGGACACCAACTCCCCCAGTAAACTTTGGATTCCACACACCCGGAAAGCCCCTCTTGTCATACCCCCCCCCAACACGTACCCCAACACAAATAAAAACTTACACGATCAAGAGATGATGCCTACATTTTGCATTATTACCTTACATGTGTCTTGTAAAGTCTAACCATGCCTGAGTTCTCATATGACTTCAACCATCCATACCCTGGGGCCTGAGTCTGGCACAGGACACACATGGGTCACAATCTATTAGGCAAGACAGACATGGAGCACCATACACACCCGTGATGGGCCCAACCAGCTGAGGGGGTGGCCGCACAACCGTGCCGACAGACATATTGAGTACAGCAACAGTCATGCGCAGAGGTCAGGGATCATGTGGAGTGTCCTGGGGGGCACCCAGGTATGTGTAGACAGGTGGCATAACCATGTCCTGCAAGCTTGAGTCAGGTGGATGCAGAGAATGGTGGCCTGGCCAACGTTGGATGCATGGGGATGGCACATGTCACAATACCCACACAGTCATGTACATCATGCACAATACAGAGTCTAATCCCAGACAAACAGCTTGCATCTTGCTACTCTACACATAGACACATAGCCACTATCACTGAAAAACATGCCAGACATGTCGTATGCACCGTGGCAACACACCAGCATTGACTGAGAAGAGGCACCTTGGAGGCATAGGGACACCTTTATTAGTCATGTAGTCCGGAATGCAGAGGCAACTCGGAGTACACATACACAGGTCATGTGGAGTAACATGTGGGTCCAACACTGGCACCCCCCTTCTGCACCACAAATGCTTGATAGCCATGGAACTGGCACACAAGTGTCGGGTAACAGCTAAACACCCCCTGCTGCTCACGGAGAGGCTGACATACACCATTGATCCTCTGATGTGGAAGTCCCACACCATGTCAAGCCAATGCAAACCATATGTGTCCGAGGGCAGTGTTACACACATTGATGCCATCATCACAATCCACTATCCCATTACAGATGACTGTCAACAAGTCTGACCATCTATTCAGGTGTATCCAGCTACATGTAATGTGTCCCATGGTGATGCGACATGTCTGCAGAGGAACCAAACATCGACAGGGGCAGTGTGCACACATCGTAAACAACTGCCACACCCAATACACCCCTGATGCATCCCTTACCCTAAGGAGACTTCCAAACTTGTCCGTGCGTGTAACGCTGAGTCAGCACACGATGACGTGTCCATGAGGAATAGCAGTGCCACAACAATGCAACCAGCAGACGGCATGCGCAAGTACCTGGGGATGAGAGACACACAAGAAGTCAGCCACAAAAATCACAGCCACTTGCATGGGCATGTACTCGACACATGTAAGGATGACAACATGCTAGGTCACAATTATGACTGTGGAAATACACTCATCACTGGCACCATCACTCGAGTGACACCTCCACACACACCTCTGACTCACGTGGCATACATGCAGATGGACACACACATCGCAAAAACATGCCACACGGGGACCAATGCGTGCACACTCAGACACTGGTACTCACCACTAAGCAAAGAAGTCGCGTATGAGCCGACTCCGGATGTCCTCTTGCAGCTCCACATCCTCCAGATCACTAGCCCCATTGCCAAGCCCTTCGTCCTCCACGGGTGGATGGTCCTGATCATCTTGATCCAGGATGAGTGGCACAGCTTTCTCAACTGCCATGTTGTGCAGCATGCAGCAGACCATGAAGATTTTGCAGACCTTCGTCGGGGCATATGGGAGGGCACCGCCGGTCTTGTGTAGGCACCTGAATCGGCTCTTCAGGAGGCCAAATGTCCTCTCTATCACTCGCCTTGTCCGACCATGGGCGGTGTTGTAGCGGAGCTGGGCCGGCGTGCTGGGGTTGCGGAGAGGTGTGATCAGCCATGGCATGTTGGGATAGCCAGCGTCCCCTACATGGAAACCACATGGACATAAGTAGGACAGGAGAAGCGGTCGGGCTGGAAGTCTACGCAAAATACAGGACAGACAGAGTGTACCCACCAACAACACATGCTCGTTCGTTGCGCAGCTGCGTCATCATTTCAGGCACCCTGCTACGCCTCATGATGTAGGCATCGTGTGCTGATCCTGGAAAACGAGCACAGACATGAGAAATCACCATGTTGGACAGACACACCACAAGGGCATTGATGGAGTGGTAGTACTTGCGATTCCTGTACGCTACCTCCTGTGCCTGTGGTGGTACCAAAGCCACATGTGTCCCATCTATGGACCCAATGACATGGGGCATCCCTCCCAGGGCATAGAATCCACGCTTGACACCAGTCAACTTTTCATGAGTGGGGAAATGGATGAACTCATCCAGGTGAAGCAACATGGCCTCTAAAAAATCATGCAGCACACGGCTGAACATGCTCTGGGACATGCAACCAACATGAGCTATGGTATATTGAAAGGTACCCATGGCAAGAAAATGTAGGGCTGCCATTACCTTCAGCTTGGGTGTCAGTGCCGTAGGATACCTGTGCAGTGGTTGCAGGTGTGGTGCCAGCCTTGCCGTCAACTCCTCAATCAACGGTTGGGGGAAGCGGTAGCAGCGTATACAGTCATTCTCCCGCATGTCAGCCAAGTCCGGAATTGGTCGGGGAAGAGGCGGCGCTCTGCAGTAATTTGGAAGTGACAATGGAAGAGTGAGTGCACTACAAAAACAATTTATATGTACTGAGCACATGTTAATCTGTCAATACACATATGCGACATAGGGAGTCAGGTATGTGCTACATGCCCTGGACACGTATGGCTGCCAGGTGACACTCCTACCAAGACCCAGCTACACACGGATATTGTGAACCTCCACATCCCATGGCATGGGACAAGCTGTGTCCCAGTGTAAGTGAACAGCCAGACGCAATACAGGAGTGACACACATCAACATATCAGCAGAAGTAGGATGTTGATTGCAGAGACAGGTAGCGGAACACTAGAGCCACAGGTCACATGACATTACACTAGGACAGCCTACACACCTTGCCATGAAGGTGTACATGTCATGACTGACCACACATACATTGAGAGGATGCAGACAGGTCCTTGTTACGCTACTCCGTGTCCCATGCATACATACACACCTTACATCAGATACCACATGTGGCCTGGTGTGCGTAACAGTGTGCCATGGCCATCTACACACAGACACATGTTGGTTGCATCAACAGCAGATACTTTTGAGGGAACACCAACATCAAGCTAATGTGAAAACACCACACATACATGTCATAGTCACATCGTGCAACGTAGGTAGTCACATGTCAGGTGTGACAACCCCTGTAGCGGGCATCAGGGGACACTTGCGTGTGTTGTTGACTGTGCCATGCCAGTGACGCTCATCTCAAGTGTGCTGTACGACATGCACACATGTCAAAGGAGTGAAGGGCATGTCTGGCACATAGTGCACCGTCACACATAACATCTGTACACATCTCATCATACATCTATCGCCTTCACAACTCAGGAGTAATGTGCCACATCACAGCCTTTCACACCTGTGCCCCACACATGTAGTACTGCACAGACAATGCCTTCATGTCCATCCATGGACAAGTATGTCAGCTCTATTCCTTTCTGTGTGCTGCCTGTCACCACTGTTATGTGTGTAAGGCACCGTACATTCGCTCTGGGGGCGTGTGTACGTTAACTATCACTATGGGAGTGCTGCCGTAGGCCTACCCATAGTGATAGTGAGCGTACACGCGTGTGTACCGTCCGTATCACTATGGGTACGTATACGCGAGCACACCCATAGTGATAGTGAGCGTACACGCGTGTGTACGGTCCGTATCACTATGGGTACGCATACGCGAGCACACCCATAGTGATAGTGAGCGTACACGCGTGTGTACGGTCCGTATCACTATGGGTACGCATACGGGAGCAAACCCATAGTGATACAGACCGTACACATGCCTGTACGCTCACTATCACTATGGGTGTGCTCGCGTATGCGTACCCATAGTGATACGGACCGTACACACGCGTGTACGGGCCGTTGCCATGCATTTGGGGTACCCTAGGGCCCCGGAACGCACCGTACCTGTGTGTGAATCTCCAAATTACTCAAATTACATAGGGGACACATGAGGGACAAGTATAAAGCCCTACATGCATGCTGGTTGTCATGGAGACCAAGTTTAAAGTTTGAATTTTTTTCATCAGGTGCCCAGCAAAAGTCGGTTTGAATGAATCTACTTTGTTGCAATGTGGTTGTGGAGTTTACATCATGCTCAAGAAAAAAAAATAGCAAAGCCACTGACTGTGCTAGGTTTAAATGGATTGGAGGAAACATAGGATGCAAATGTGAGTGACCAATCACTCTGTACTCCTGTGCATGAAACAAGCCAGCAAGGCAGATATAAGGCAGCCAGGTCCCATGAGAGAGCACTTGCCTGCACATCTTTTGATTCTACAACACTGCTGCTGCTCGTGATTCCCTGGCACCATGTCAAGGTCTGTGGAGAGGGCCCAGCCATTCACCTTGGAGGAGAATCTGGCATTGCTGGATGTGATCCTCCCACAGTACCCCATGCTGTATGGGCGACCAGGGTTTCAGGTGAGTGCAGAGTCCACTAGCACAGACTGTGTCCCTTTTTTGTGACTGGGACTTCTGGCATTGTGTTCAGGTGTGACATACATGCATTGTACTGTAGAGTGGGTCCCAGGGGGGGGAATGCCTGATGTCTCCCAGCCAGAGCATGCTGTGGTGCATGTCTGCCGTCCTCACTTGCATTGTGTTTACTGTGACAATCACTGCATGGTGCATGCCACATTCTGCCTGTCTAATCCTCCTGGGAATGTTGCTTCTACAGTCCTCATGTGATTCTGTGGTCAGCCCAGTGTGACAGGTGACTGTACCCACAGATGTGTGTTAGTTCAGTGTACCTGTGCTAAGAGTGTCCACATGATGTGTTCGTACCCTGGACATCGGTGTGTGTGTAAGTCCCCTGTCATGTGGGTGGGTGCATATGTGGAGTGTAGCGCCCAAGCTGCATGAGGGATGGATATACCCTGCCCATCTGATGCGAGCAGGGAGCAGTGCTGTGTGTCTGACGTGCAGAGCCAGCCCCACACCTGTGAGCCCCCCCAGTCTAGTGGCACATGTGCAGAGAGAGGTTTGTAGCTGCATTGGCAATGGCAGGTGAATGTCCTGTGCCTGTGTGTGTCTGTGTACTCTGCTGAGGTAGCGTCAGTGGCCTATGGCATGTGACTGCTTTGAGGTGCTGCACATAATCCTGGTGTACCTTCTGATGCACAGTGTGAGTCTGGATCATTTATTGTGTCGTACCCCTCATGCCACCTGTGTACTTTCAATGGCACATGGTGCATTTGCCATTACACAGAGAAAAATGTCCCTATGACAAAGGTGCAATGCTTTGGCTGCATACTATGCCTTGTTGAAACCAGCAAAATTGTACTAATGTGTGTCTCCGTGACATGTGGCAGGTGTATTGATGTAGTCTCACTTTTTCAACCCCACAGGTAGGCTCCACTGCCAAGGAGCAGATCTGGAGGGACGCCGTCAGTGCCGTGAGGAGGACGGAGGGTCGCAAGCGGCGCCTGGCCCAGGTGAGAAAACGCTGGCAGGATATCCGGTGCTGGACGCGGAGGATCGCACGGGTTCTGCTGGGGGACTCACCTGTGGGCCCTAAGAACCATGGGCGTCGCCGTCTGACCCACATCCACAAGCGTTTGCTGGCGGTGGTCTTTCCAGACATGGACAGGCGCTTACGGGAGAAGCAGCAGCAGGAAGGGGGTAGGTACATGTGTGTTTGTTGTGTGTCACCAGCATTTGTAAGTGCGCAGTTGCATGGATACACTGCCAGTGTTTAAATGTGCGGTGCAGGTCCTGTCACCCACAGTATAGCAGTGCTGTCCTTCCTCCCTACCCCTCCTTGCCATGTGTTCTCTGGTCTGTGTGTAGTCACTCTTTCACAAGGTCATCTGGGCTGGCAGTTTATCCACGTGACCAATGCTTGCAGCATCATGTGTGGAGGTGGTGTGTAACAGGTTTTGGGACCTTGCCTGTGCCCTGGCCAGTTCAGTACTCGTGGGGTCCATGTCAATTGGCACTGATGCTGAGTCCAGACATAGGAGTATGTCTCTGAAGTGTAATGCCTTACAGCAAGCATGTCCTATGTTGTGGCCTGTGACATGATGTGCATGAGTGTGCGATACGCAGAGTGCAGGGATGGTGGCCTGTGTTGCAGTCATTACCATTCAGGACCATGGAATATTGTGGCCACTGCTGTCCCCTGGGGCATATTTTGCTAGGTATCATGTGTCTCATCACAATATGTGGACACTCTCAGTGTCTACAGCATAGGATGTGCTCTGTGCCATTGTCCCCTGGCACCATGTATATTTACGTAACGTGTTCTACAAGTGTCCAATGTACAGCCTGACCTAATTTTCCTCGTTCATACTCACGGTGGCCAGTGCCTGTGTGTCTTGTTACAATTACTGATGATGGCCATTTGTAAATGAGATCGTTGTACAGGCGCACATGGGGTATTTTGGGTCCAATATGGGTTTCTGGCAGCCCATGTGTATTACTCCCAGACTAAGAGATGCAAGTGCTTCCTGTGTCTCATCAAATTGTCTCATGTAGGGGGTGGTTGGTGCGGGCAAGGCCTACATGTCGACACCTAAATCTCATTGCTCGGTCTGGCCAGTGTGTGATGTTTGTCTGGACATACACTCAAGGTGCAGTGTCCCATTCATGTTGGGCATGTCTTTAAGTATTACCTTTGCAGCATGTGCCTCAAGTTCATGGAGATGGTCCCTGCTCATCCCTAGTTACGGCAACGCTGTGTGGTGCAGATGCAGTGCTGGATTGTCCCCAGAGCCTGGCTCCTCTGTCCAAATCCATATCATGTCATTTGCAAATGTGTCATGCTCTCCATAGTTTCTCAGTGGCATGGTGGGTGAACCAACTGTGTGTTGCAGGGCCTATATATGTACCTTGTATTGTAGATGTTACTCATCTTTCTTTTCAGGCTATGCACTGTAACCTATGTAGATTTGACTCATGTTATATATGTATACAGGTGTCTGATTAATTCCTGTTTATTCACCTTGCCCACAGCATCATCGGGGGACACGGATGGAGACACGACGGCACGGACCGTGTGGAGGGACCGGGCACCAGTGCCAGCAGTGACACCTTAGCTGGCACATCGAGTGGAACTGAGGCCGAGGGGAGTGAGCCGGAGGACCTGTCCACTGCCACCACAGATTATGAAGCTGACGGGTCCGAGGCTGAGCACTCCGAGGGGGCGGAGGCTGCTCCAACAGCTGACAGCAGCACAACATCTCTCCCCGCCCCCTCCATTGCCATCGCCGGCCTCCCACTTGCTCGTGTCCCTTCCTGGCGTGCTAGGTCACCACGTGTCTCCTTCCTGCCAGGCACCGCACCCCCTGCCCCTGTCTCCACTGCTGCCGCCAATGCCGAGTCTGTGGACATCCTGCGGCAGTTGCAGGTTGGTCAGGCTGCGATGCTTAATGTCCTCCAAGGCCACAGCCAAGTGCTCACCAACATGGAGGCATACTTGGAGGGCATTTCAGCATCGCAGTCTGACCAACGCAACTTGCTGCGGTCTATTGACTCGACACTGACTGCAGCAGTGGGTCTCCTGCAGCACTTCGTCCCACCCCCTACCCATGCCCCATCCACACTTCCCACTCCCATGCCTGTCCCACGTACACCCAGACGTCAGCATGCACACACCCCACCAGACACAGGCACCACACCAGCAGGGAAGGACAAGCGCACACCTCCTGGCACGCACAGGGTGAAGTAGGCACACCCACTGGGTCGGGGGGCAAACGTAAGACACGCAGCCAGAGTGGGAGTCCGCATTCTGCAAAATCCACTCCCTCCAAATCCACTCCCCTCAGCTCTCCTGGCCACAAATCCAGCAAGGACTCCTTCATGGCCGCTCTGTCCCTGAGCCCCACAGTGACACCACCCCACAAGCGGTCAAATGAGTCCCCGGTCAGGGTGGTTGAGTCCCCCCCTGTCCACACCCTCCCCGGGTAGCGCTGCGACCCATTCCTGTGACCCCCCCTTCCTTGGGGCCTGTGGTTCCTTCGGGTGCAGGGGAGACGCTGAGCGACCTGGCAGTAGTGTGCAGCGCCGTGTTAGAATCCACCTTTGGCGCTGCCCCACCCCCTGTGTTGGAGTCGTCCGTCCCTGCATCCACAACACCTCCCCTTGCCCCTCCTGTCCCTGCGGTGCCTGGTCCTTCCCCCCAACATGATGCCCCCCCCTGTGGAAGACAAAGAAGTATGACTGTGCAGGCAAGCTAGGGGACACACGTACCACTGTGTCCCCCATCCGGATTGGAGTCATGGACTGCCCTATGGGCCTTGTATATATTGACATTTATGATGCTGATAACTTACATCCTGCTGAATAAAGCAATTTGTTTTTTCCTTTGAACACTACTGTTCATCTGGTATTGCTGTTGGTGGACCTGCTCCATGATTTTGGGTGGTGATAATGTGTTGGGTGTGTGGAAAATGTAGTCTTGTGCTGGTCATAGGGTGGACCCTGGTATCTGTGTGCCATCACAAGCTGTTGGCTAAATTACTTTGTTCATGTGGACAGTTACTGCATGGTGACATCGTCCCAAGGTGTGTTCCTTCCTCTGTGTAATCTGACATCTTCCCTGCAGGGTGTTTCCACTATGTGGTGCTGAGCTGTGTCTACATCAGCTGGGGGTGTGACTGACACCTTCAACTTTGCACATGCATGCTGAGCGATGTCTCCACCTGCATCATTCGTGGCATCCTTGGTGGTCACTGTACTTGTGTATGTAGACTGTTGACATGACTTCATGTGGACATGTTATCTTTTAGGCGCTATGCATGTGTGTACTCTCAGCCTCGCACACATGTGGTACATGTACTGCAGGGTCTTTGTGCACCTGACTGACATTTGTGGGCATTGTATCTGTGGGTACTCCACCATTTGCGTTCCATGGGCACTGCTGGGAGGACTCTGCACCCACCCCTCCTGCGTCTGGGCACTGCTGGGTGGACTCTACACCCACCCCTCCTGCGTCTGGGCACTGCTGGGAGGACTCTACACCCACCCCTCCTGTGTCTGGGCACTGCTGGGAGTGATAGGCCCCCACCCCTCCTGCGTCTGGGCACTGCTGGGAGGACTCTACACCCACCCCTCCTGTGTCTGGGCACTGCTGGGAGGACTCTACACCCACCCCTCCTGTGTCTGGGCACTGCTGGGAGGACTCTGCACACTCTCCTCCTGCCTCTGGGCACTGCTGGGAGTGATAGGCACACACCCCTCCTGCGTCTGGGCACTGCTGGGAGAACTCTACACCCACCCCTCCTGTGTTTGGGCACTGCTGGGAGGACTCTGCACACTCCCCTCCTGCGTCTGGGCAGTGCTGGGAGTGATAGGCACACACCCCTCCTGTGTGTGGGCACTGCTGGGAGGACTCTACACCCACCCCTCCTGTGTCTGGGCACTGCTGGGAGGACTCTACACCCACCCCTCCTGTGTCTGGGCACTGCTGGGAGGACTCTACACCCACCCCTCCTGTGTCTGGGCACTACTGGGAGGACTCTGCACCCACCCCTCCTGCATCTGGGCACTGCTGGGTGGACTCTACACCCACCCCACCTGCGTCTGGGCACTGCTGGGAGGACTCTACACCCACCCCTCCTGTGTCTGGGCACTGCTGGGAGTGATAGGCCCCCACCCCTCCTGCGTCTGGGCACTGCTGGGAGGACTCTACTCCCACCCCTCCTGTGTCTGGGCACTGCTGGGAGGACTCTACACCCACCCCTCCTGTGTCTGGGCACTGCTGGGAGGACTCTACACCCACCCCTCCTGTGTCTGGGCACTGCTTGGAGGACTCTGCACACTCCCCTCCTGCCTCTGGGCACTGCTGGGAGTGATAGGCACACACCCTTCCTGCGTCTGGGCACTGCTGGGAGGACTCTACACCCACCCCTCCTGTGTCTGGGCACTGCTGGGAGGACTCTGCACACTCCCCTCCTGCGTCTGGGCACTGCTGGGAGTGATAGGCACACACCTCTGTCTGGGCACTGCTGGGAGGACTCTACACCCACCCCTCCTGTGTTTGGGCACTGCTGGGAGGACTCTACACCCACCCCTCCTGTGTCTGGGCACTGCTGGGAGGACTCTACACCCACCCCTCCTGTGTCTGGGCACTGCTGGGAGTGATAGGCACACACCCCTCCTGTGTCTGGGCACTGCTGGGAGGACTCTACACCCACCCCTCCTGTGTCTGGGCACTGCTGGGAGAACTCTACACCCACCCCTCCTGTGTCTGGGCACTGCTGGGAGTGATAGGCACACACCCCTCCTGTGTCTGGGCACTGCTGGGAGGACTCTACACCCACCCCTCCTGTGTCTGGGCACTGCTGGGAGTGATAGGCCCCCACCCCTCCTGCGTCTGGGCACTGCTGGGAGGACTCTACACCCACCCCTCCTGCGTCTGAGCATGTACGCTCCATACACACACTGTTGGGGTGGGGGTACGCTCCATACATACGAGGGTGAGGGTACGGTCCGTACATACACTGTTGGGGTGGGGGTACACTCCATACATACGCGGGTGAAGGTATGGTCCATTCATACACGGGTGGGGGTATGGTCCGTACATGCAGGGGTGGGGGTACGCTCCATATGTACACTGTTGGGGTGGGGGTACGCTCCATCCATACGCGGGTGTGGGTACGGTCCATTCATGCACGGGTGGAGGTATGGTCCGTACATACACTGTTGGGGTGGGGGTACGCTCCATACATACGCGGGTGTGGGTACGGTCCATTCATGCATGGGTGGGGGTACGGTCCGTACATACACTGTTGGGGTGGGGGTACGCTCCATCTATATGCGGGTGTGGGTACGGTCTGTACATACACTGTTGGGGTGGGGGTACGCTCTACACATACGCGAGTGAGGGTACGGTCCGTACATACACTGTTGGGGTGGGGGTATGCTCCATACATACGCGGGTGAAGGTACGGTCCATTCATACACGGGTGGGGGTATGGTCCGTACATGCAGGGGTGGGGTACGCTCCATATGTACACTGTTGGGGTGGGGGTACGCTCCATCCATACGCAGGTGTGGGTACGGTCCATTCATACACGGGTGGGGGTACGGTCCGTACATACACTGTTGGGGTGGGGGTATGCTCCATACATACGCGGGTGTGGGTATGGTCCATTCATGCACGGGTGGGGGTACGGTCCGTACATACACTGTTGGGGTGGGGGTACGCTCCATCCATACGCGGGTGTGGGTACGGTCCGTACATACACTGTTGGGGTGTGGGTACGCTCCATACATACGCGGATGTGAGTAGGGTCCATTCATACACGGGTGGGGGTACAGTCCGTACATACACTGTTGGGGTGGGGGTACGCTCCATACATACGCGGGTGAAGGTACGGTGCATTCATACACGGGTGGGGGTACGGTCCGTACATACACGGGTGGGGGTACGCTCCATATGTACACTGTTGGGGTGGGGGTACGCTCCATCCATACGCGGGTGTGGGTACGGTCCATTCATACACGGGTGGGGGTACGGTCCGTACATACACTGTTGGGGTGGGGGTACGCTCCATCCATACGCGGGTGTGGGTACGGTCCGTACATACACTGTTGGGGTGGGGGTACGCTCCATACATACGCAGGTGAAGGTACGGTCCAATTATATACGGGTGGGGGTATGGTCCGTACATACACGGGTGGGGGTACGCTCCATATGTACACTGTTGGGGTGGGGGTACGCTCCATCCATACGCGGGTGTGGGTACGGTCCATACATACACTGTTGGGGTGGGGGTACGCTCCATACATACGCGGGTGAAGGTACGGTCCATTCATACACGGGTGGGGGTGCGGTCCGTACATACACGGGTGGGGGTACGCTCCATATGTACACTGTTGGGGTGGGTGTACGCTCCATACATACGCGGGTGAGGGTACGGTCCGTACATACACTGTTGGGGTGGGGGTACGCTCCATACATACGCGGGTGGGGGTACGGTCCGTACGTACCCGTGCCCAGGCTGTGGAGTGCTTGTGCGGCCCGTACCCAGGCCTTTGGCACATGGGTACGGGCCGTACTGCCATTGTTGGGGTGACATGGGTGTGGGCGTGGTACGACTCGTACCCACGCTCTTAAGGCGTGGGTAAGGTACGTAACAGTATTGTTGTGTTGCCGGTTCGCGTCGTCGCTCACTTCCGTTGTGGCGGACACTGGCGTTGCTGGACATGCCCCCACCCCCTCGAGGAGACCAGGGCCTGGAGGTCAGGTATGTCCAGGGCATGTGTGCTGTGTGACTTGGGTGGGGGTTTTGTGTCCTGCCCCTTTGCCCCTGGGTGTTGTTCTGACCTTCTGCGGCGCCTGCGTCGGTACCTGTAGAGGAGGTCGGCTGCTATGAGGGCCGGGATGACACGTAGGTTCGGGTCCATGTCTGTCCTTCGCGTACAGGTGCTCCTTGTGCGCGTCGTCCTGATTTCCCGGCAGTTTTTGGATGCCGGAAAATATTCTCCGCGCGGGATGACGTCGGTGCGAATCGTACTTCCTGGTTCGTGGAACGCAGGCTGCATGCGTCCCGACGTCACGTCGGCGCTTTTCCGGATGTCATTTGTATGTTTATTTTCCTCGGTTGGTGTTTTGTACGATTCGTACGGAAATAGTGTTTCCGTGCGAATCGTACTTGCATGTTTGTAAAGTTTTGCAACCGGGTACGAGTCGGACGGAGAATACGCTCCGACCGACGGTTCGTACCCGGTTTCTCCAGGATCCTGAACGGCACCAAAATGTCGATTTGGATTTCCATGACCTGTTCTTTCAAAAGGAAGAGTAAACAGTTTTATGTCAGCTGTGCGACATACCATTACAAGAAAATCTCCGAAAAATACCTACAACCTAAGAAGAAAAGAAGAGTCAAAATATATAAATGACTACAACCCAGTCATTTTATCCATGTGGAATGCTAACATGGATATTCAGTATGTAGCTGACAATTCTATTGCTGTTGCTTGGTATGTCACATCTTACATCACTAAATCTGAGAAAATGGAATTGAAAGAAATGTGGGAAGAGATTTCTCACGAGAAGACTGTCAGTAAAAGGCTATACAGTTTCAGTTTAAAGATGTTATCGCATCGAGAAATTGGGTCATACGAATGCTCGGATAGGTTATCATCTGCAAGTCTGTACTCCAAATCCAGAAGAATAATTTGGGTAAGTTTAGGCCTTGCAGGAATGCGAAATCGGGTACTGAAATCTATTCGAGAAATTGAATATTTAGCAGAGAATGAACCAGAAAGTACAGACATTTTGAAAACAAATATGTTGGACACATATTAACCAAACAGAATTTATCATCTTGAGAACATGTGTCTCTATGAAGTGCTGCAGAACTACATTTTTACACGGAATGCCACAGAAGACATCAACAATGGAAAATATAAAGTCATTGGTGAGGAAGGATGTTTGGTGAAACAAACAAAAGGAAGTTTGATTAATCACAGGAAGCTGAGTTGCGACACTACTGGCAAAAAGGAATTTTACTACTTAGCACTTTTACAGCTGTTTAAACCATGGCGTTCAGAGGATGAATTACTTGGAGATTTTCAGAGCTAAGAAGATTCCTTTAATGCATGTAAAGATAGCATAGAATGCAGTACTTTCACAAATTATGTACAAATGTTAAATGAAGAAATTGAACAAGAAGCTACAATTGCAGCTGAAGTAGCTAGAGACAGTTCTCAAGACAGTCAAAGTTCTGGTACGCTCAGTCAAGATCCCCTAGGACAACCAATCGTAGAAAATGAAGCTGCAATAGCCATGACTGAAGTGGAAACAGCTATGAATCAAGCTCAGGAAGATTGAATAGACTTACCAAATTTGGAACAACAACTGAATGATGAACAACAACAAATTTATGAAGAAGTCACAAAACAAATTGATCATGGATTACTAAATGAAAATAAAGAGTGCTCATACACATCATTTGAACCAATCAGAATGTATGTGAGTGGATGAGCTGGAACTGGAAAAAGTTTCTTAATTAAAGTAATTAGAAGCTACCTACAGAAAAAACTGATTCAACTTTATCTTGTGTTGTTACTGCTCCAACTGGGTTAGCAGCATATAACATAAAAGGAATTACCTTACATCGTTTGCTTTTTTTTTTTTTAATAAATTTCTTTATTACCAACATGAAAGAAAAAGAAAAATTAATACATATTATACAATTCAATAAGTTTTAAGCAAATAAGTACAAACATTGGGACAGGTAATTACAAAGTGCCTTCGTCCCTCTCGTTTTTGCCAATGCTAGTTCCATATCATATGTTTCTTTAACTAATCCCCACCATTCAATGGTCGATGGAGGTGTGGGTAAAATCCATACACGAGCAATTGTTAATCTTGCGCTAACCAATAGTATTGAGATTAGATCTGCATATCTGCTTGTAATACTCTGGGCTCCAACTAATACCTCTGTTGCTGAGACAGTCACTACACTCCCTAATTTTTGAGAAATCAGATCAGTTATCGTTGACCAAAACTTCTCTAGTGCAGGACATAAAAAAAACATATGTTTTAAATCAGCAGATTGTAGATTGCACTTTGGGCATTTTGTGCGTTCGCTAAAAGAGCCATGGGAGGACCATTTTGATATTCTTTCTGGGGTGTAATATAATTGACAGATTGTTTTAAATTGTTGTATCCTAAGGTTAGAAGAATATACAGAGTTATTAAGCCTAGAGAAAGCACGTGATATGGTGTTAGCTGTCACTGATGCCCCTGCACTATGTCCCAAGCGCTCAGCTAATCTGTGACAGTCATCTGGCTTAAATGAGCATAAGATTTTGTAGCCAGTGCTAATTATTGATTTTGAGTTATCTTTATGCATATAATCCCATATAAGCGAACCTGAAATGTTTGTCAATTGCGTTCTGCGAATAAGATAATCTCGGATTTGAAAATATTTAAATTGCATGCCTGACGTTATTTTATATATAGTCTGTATTTTTTCAAAAGTCATAAACCCATTTTGATCGTATATATCGCCCAGGTATTTTATGCCCAGGCTAGCCCATCGTTTACCCTCCATATCTTGAAAAATTTCTGGCAAACCTGGGTTGCCCCATATGGGCAGCTTATCGTGATAAAATGATGTATTACAATTAGAAATAATTGCAAACCATATATTGACAACATCTCGTGCAACCTTGAATCTGACTCTCTTAAAATATTTTGGATCATTAATTCTGAACAGAAACATTTCATATTCCTTGCCGAGCATAAGCTTAAAGAAAAAGGGTGCGTTACATCCTACGGGGTGTATTAAACTTCTTAGTCGTTTAATAAAAGCTGCCCAAAAGTAAAATTTGAAATCCGGAAAATCCAGACCTCCTTGATTATATGGAAGTTTGAGTAGTCTAATAGCCCTACGGGCTTTTTTATAACCCCATATGAAACTGCCGCAGATACCATCTAATCGTTTAAAAAAGGACATATTTAGTCTTAACGGGATAGATCGAAATAAATAAATAAATTTAGGTAGTATTTTCATTTTGATTATATTTATACGGCCCCCAATACCTATAGGAACCTTATGCCATTTTTTGAGCAATGCTGCAGTCTCCTTAAGAAGAGTCTCGTAATTTATTTCTATTATTTTATCTATTCTAGTGGTTATCTTGACCCCTAGGTAGGTAGCCGTGTTGCATATCCCTGTCATTATTCCAACGTCTTTGTAATTCATTAGTATTTGAGTTTTGTTAATATTAAGTCTGTAGCCAGAGACCAAACCGTACCTTTCCGCTTCTTTAACCACCTCATTTAATGCAGTTTTAACATCCGTAGAAAATACAGCTATGTCATCGGCATATGCCATGATTTTTAGTTCATTTGAGTTATGTATAAAAGGTATGATCCGAGTTTGCAATTGTAGTGCTAATATAAATGGCTCTATTGATAATGCAAATAAAAGAGGTGAGAGAGGGCAACCCTGACGGGTACCCCGTGAAATTGGAAACATATCAACTGTAAACCTGCATAAGCTAACCTAGCTGTAGGATATTGATATAGTGATTTGATCATATGTAAAAACTTACCCTTGATGCCAAATGTAGATAATGTAACCCAGAGAAAATCCCATCCCACTCGGTCAAATGCTTTCTCTGCATCTAATAATATCATACCGAGTGGGGTGGTTCTAACTTTGGCAATATCAAACGCTGCTATAGCCGTATTCACATGGGATGTAGTATCCCGTCCTACAATAAACCCGTGTTGTTGAGGTGAAACAAGTTTCGGCATTATAGGTGCTAGACGAGTTTTAGCATAGATTTTCGCGTCCGTATTTATGAGTGATATCGGCCTATAAGACCCACATTCCTCTGGAGGCTTATTCTTTTTTAGAAAAAAAATTATCCGAGTCGTATTCCAAGAGTCTGGAGCATTCCCCCCTGCTTCAATATATTTAATGAGTTGGGAGAAAGTTGGCAGTAGCTCATCTAAACATCTTTTATATAATTCTAAAGGGATTGAATCATCTCCGGATGCTTTTCCTGATGGCAGAGAAGAGATGGCGGCTCTAATCTCGTCGTGCGCGATATCATCCAGCAATGTTGCTGGCACTTCGTTAGCTACCGATGTTTTTTTAATGTACCTCTGGACATATTTTATAATATCAAGCATTTGTGGCTGAGCCTCTGGCGTGTATAGATTTTTATAATATGTGACAAACTGCGCTAATATCTGGCTCGGTTGTTCAAATATCTCGCTGTTTAAGCCTTTAATTTTCTTTATTTGTGTCTTAGCATGTTCGTCGGCTACTTTAAAGGCTAGAAATTTCCCAATTTTTTCCCCGCTTTCGTATTGAGTTAATTTGTGTTTATTAATTTTAACCGCTATTTTCTCCCTGAAAGTTTGTTTTACTGTTGATTTTAAGTTTATTAGTTCATATCCTATAGTTTCTAAATTTAAAGAGCCGTTTAGTAATGCTTCTGCATATTGATCCTCCATGATCTTGACATCTTTAAGGATCCCATCTATTTCTATCTTGCGTTGCCTATTCTGTGTCCAAATATATTGCTGTGTGAACCCCCTGATGCTAGCCTTACACGAATCCCAGACTATTGTTGGTATCGCAGAACCATTATTAATTTCTAAATATTCCCTTAAGTGTTGCTTAATGCTAGATAGATAAGTTTCGTCTGTTAGGAGATATCTAGGAAATGAAAAGCCCCTAATCTGTTTCCTTGCTGTAAATATCTTAAAGTTCAGAAGGATGGGGTTATGGTCTGAAGTAACCCTGGGGCATATCTCCATAGTGCATAATTTTATAATCTCTTCTGATGCCCAGGCCATATCTATGCGAGAACAGAGTTTATGTGCAGCAGAGTAGTAAGTATAGCCCGGTATATTGGGATGTACTGTCCGCCAAACATCTTTAAGACCGTGTATTTGCCCTAGCTCATTGATTGCTGTACGTGTCTTTTTCATCCTCTGAAATGCATGACGTCTTGTGGTGTCTATCTCATAATTCATTATGCAATTGAAATCCCCCATCACGACTTTATCACCTTCCCAGCTCAGCAATTCAATATTCAGTCCATCAATTATTTGATAGTTGTCGTTGTTTGAGCCATATACTACGCAAAAAACATATTTAGTGCCTTCAACCTGTGCCTGCACAATGGCCCACCTACCACTTTTATCCGTTAGTGATTTTTCAATTATACATTTTAGACGTCTGTGTCTTAAGATAGCTACTCCTCTAGTTGAGGTATCTTGGTCCGAAGCAATAGCTATTTCATATCCCAATTGTTTAAGGAGCCCTTTATCTTTATATGCAATATGGGTTTCTGATAATAAAGCTAAATGTGGATTATACATTAACAATTCCTCTGCCACCAAGCGTCTCTTGTTCCTCCCGTTAAGGCCTGCAAAATTCCAGGCTAAAATTTTTATTTCGGCCATCAAAAGGAAAAAAAAAGAAGAGTGAAAAGAAGAAAACCTGTCCTTGCTTGTATTATATCAATAACTGAAATCACTTTCATGTTGTTTTTTTTATCCTTTACAACAGCAATCATTTTATACATCAGAGCGAGCCACCCCAAACCCCTAACCCCTTTACCACCTTTCCCCTTCTTGCCTCCCTCCCCACCCACCCTGTTCCTTGAAGGAGAAGTCGTCTTCTGGTAACTGCCACTGGTGTGGCAGTCGGCTAGGACCCGACCGCCCCCAGCCCCCGGCCTAGAAACCCCCCCAACCGTTTTCAAAAAATAAGTAGTAAGTAGTAAATAGAGAAACTAAACAATCTATAAACTATTTATATGTGTTAAGACACATTAGGACACATTAGGGCACATTAAGAGTCATTTCAGGAGTCCTAGTTCAGTCTATTTTAGCCAGAGCCTTCCCCTTTCCATTTCTGCAATACCTCCTCTGCTTCCGTGCGAGAAAAAAAGAAGTAGCTTTGCCCATTCTTGATAACTTTAAGCCGGGCAGGTTCCTGTAGGTAAGCTTGGACACCAAATGCTTTAAGCGGATCGATCATTTGTTTTAGCTGCCATCTTTTATCCATCGTGAATTTACAGAAATCCGATCGGAAGACCAGAGAAAGAGAATCCACTACCACAGGTGACCTAGGGCTAGCTTTTAGGGAAACAGCTTGACGCAGCAGGTAGTTGCCAAAATAGATTAGAAAAGGTCTAGGATACTGGGAGTTCTTTTGGCGCTGTATTGTTGGCAGTCTGTGTGCTCGCTGTATCTGGCAATCCCAGTCCCAGTCCCCCAGCTCAGGGAAAGCCTTCTGCATGATCTGGACGATATATGCTCTAGAATCCGCCCCCTCCAAGCCTTCGGGGATACCAAATAGTTTAAGGTTCTGTCGTCTCTGCCTGTTTTCCAAATCCTCCAGCTTGGCCTGTACCTCCCTTAGCTGTACTTCTTGTCTCTCCACAGAGCTATCCCTTTTAGATGAGGCCTCTTCTATGTTGACAACTCTTTGTTGAAGCTCAGCCATTTCTTCCGTCACAGATCCCACTTTCTCCATTACCTCTTTCATAGACTGCTGTATTTTCCCATTGTCAGCTCGGACTTGTGAGAAAAGTGTCCTTGTTTCTTCCCTCTGTTCACTTAAAGCTTGCAATATCTTAGCAAGCATGATTGTCTCCTGGCCCTGATCCTGATCCTGAGCATTATAATGGTCCTGTCCCACAGAAGTTTGATCCTCTAGAGGAGGGCTGCAGAAAACCAAAGATGGTTCTTGATGTGGTCCTATAGGTGGGTTTGGTGGAGTTGCAGAGATGGAAAAAGAAATTTCGTCGTTGCCAGGAGTAGAAAGCTGCTTAGTAGCAGGGTCTTGGGTATTTATTTCTTTTGTAGGATCTTGTACTAAACTAGAATATGAGTAATCCTTCTGGTCGGTTGACAATGTTTCTGTTGTTGATAAAGGACCGGCTAACATGCTCCCGTCCGTAAGCCCTGCTCCTGATAGCCTGGCGATGGCTTTCTTGATCCCACCTTTAGACTGAACCCACTTCCTCATTGGGCTATTTTTTTTTTAGTCTTCTTTCGTATTTTTTTCAGATAATGTTCCTACATTAAGTGGGCTTTGTATCCTTTTAAGTTCTTTGGTATGTTTTGTCTTTTTAAGAGGATCTATCTTAATTGTTGCTTTCTTCTTAGATTCTCTTGGTAAACGCTGCTCTCTTAAAGATGTAGGTACTTGATACATAAGCCCATTACTTAATACTGCACTGTCCGCTGGTTTTGTAGAGCCATCCAAACCTTTTAAACCCTTTAAACTCTCTGTCTGTGCCTCTAATATATTGGTATCTTGTTCATCTAGAAGAGTGAGAGGCTGTCGGCTATTATTATCATCATCACTGTTGCGCCTTAGTGTGCTGGGAGCGTCCTTGTTTGGTTTTGCATTTATCTCTTTAGTAGACAGGCTAAGTGGTAGCTTAGGATCAATTTCAGACTGTAGTTTAGTGTCGTTGGCTCTCATGTTAAGATCCCTTAAGTCAGATTGGTGTTGGGTATCTTGCGTACAATGAGTGCCAGGGTTAATATTTTTTTGTGATTTTAAATCAGCATTGTTTTGCTTAGAGTTGTTAGTTATGGCATTAATTATTGTCTCTGCCAAGTCGTCACCCCCAGAGAATGGCACATTTTCTGTAATCTCAGAAATATTTCCAGACTTTAAGTACTGGATCACCTGTCGCCCAAGTTTCGGGGGGGCAGTATCAGCGAGGGTTTCCATCCCCTCTATTCCCTCCAGTGATCCCACAGCCGGCCCCCCTTCCGCCAGACCTCTGTCATCACCGGAGCCTGCATTAGTACTGCTATTAGTACTGCCATTGTCGCTCCCACTCACCATGGACGACAAGTTTATTGCCGCAGGCGTCTCCGTAGGTTGGGGCTTCGCTCCTCGGCTGCTTCTTGTGGGTGCCATTCGAAAATCGCCCAGTTTGTAGCCGCGAAGATTGCTGCTAGAAGAGTGAAATGTCAGCCGCCAAGCCGAGCGCCAAACCGGGACTCGCTCAAGGTAGCGAGTTAATAGCAAACAGCTGTGCCGGGCTCATAGAGGAAGCTGCATCCGGTCAGTATTGCAATGTTGCAGTGGAGAGTTTACTCAAGGTTTTTTGGATTTTGTCGATTAATGTTTTTCTCCGGAATCGCTAGCCTTCAGAGTGCTCTCAATATTCGTAAGTGTCTTAACCTTACATCTTCACACCGTCGCGTCGTAGTTTTTTTAGTGCCTTTTTCGGCAGAGGGGGTCTGATTGCCGGGAGCCGTAGCAGTCCACTCCTAGAGGCGGCTTCAGCCCGCCATCTTGCTTTCTCCTTTTGGCCTGGTGCAGCCTCCCACTGCCCTTACATCGTTTGCTAATGTTACCAGTAGAGCATGAGAACAAAATAGAATACCACAAGCTAACAGGAGAAGCATGTTTTGAAGTTTCAAGAGTGTTGAAGAAAATGAAAGTTCTCATTATTGATGAGGTAAGCATGGTATCAAACTTAATGCTTGCCTTTGTGCATTTAAGAATGCAGCAAATTCTAAAGACAGACTATGACGTGTTATTTGGAGGAAAACATGTTATAGATTTTGGGGATCTACTGCAGCTCACTCCAGTTAAAGGACAACCAGTATTTAATACTCTTGCACATGAAGACACGAAAAAGTCATTAGGAAGTATAGGTAATGTGAATGTTTGGTCATACTTTGAGTACAAAGAACTCATTACCAATATGCGGCAAGCAAATGATGATGATTATGCAAGTATTCTCAAAGATATCAGAATAGGACTACTCACAGAACATGGCAGAAAAGCTTTACAGAGTCGATTGCTATGTAATTTGTTTCCAACAGAACAAATAGTTCCAGAGAAAATATACAAGAAAATTGCAGAAAAAAATACTGTAATCTGCTTAATGCCAACACTACATGAATGCTCTATATTCAATGAAGTACTTTTGAAATTGGAAAATGAAGAGATTATGAAAATGGAAGCCGTGGATAAAATACAGCATGAAGGAATAACTATTATATTGACAGGCAAATTGAAAACTAAATTGGATTCTCTAGAGAAAAACATATCGAAAACAGCTGGTTTAGAAAAGAATCTTTATGTATGTATGAACTGTCAAGTAATTTTAGGACGTAATTTGAACGTAGAAAAAAGTTTAGTGAATGGAGCTATGGGTAAAGTTGTGGGTTTTGTTAATTACCAGAAAAAATATGGAATTTAATTTTTAAAAATAAACTTTGATCAGATTGAAGAGGTTAAAGACATTAGTCGTTGTTCAGTTCGTTTTTTGCTTGTGAAAGACATATATGTACGTAGGAAGCAGTTTCCCTTTTCTCTAGCATATGCTGTAACTATTCACAAATCTCAAGGATTAACTCTAGATAGTGCTTTTGTAAACATTGGATCTAGTGTGTTTAAAGAAGGTATGGCATATGTTGCTTTGTCACGAGTGAAAAAATTATCTGGTTTATTCATGATAGACTTTAATGACTCACAAGTTAGTGCTGATGCAAATTGTGTAAAGGAGTATAATAGATTAAGAAGAAGCTATGCTCCTCATTTAGGACAGTATCCTGTGTTTGAAAAACGTGTTGTTTGTCGGAAAAGGAGAATTGAGAATATCTGTAATGAGGATGTACAGAAGAGAAAACAAAAAGACAGTGATGTGATTGCAAGCAAAAAGAAAAAGGACAATGTTGAAGAGGTTGTTGGTTGTCATTTTGAAAATAGCTCTGGTGTCAACTGCTACGCTAATGTAGTGCTGAATGTTGTATTTTATCTTGAAAGTTTGCAAGAGCAGATAATACTAAATCATGAAAAAAGATTTTGTTCTCTGCTGAGTTTCCTTTATGAGAAGTTGAGTAATGATAAAACTAAAATAGAAAGTGCTTCTGATGTTAGAAATCTTTTAGATTTATGTTCTGGATGTACACAGTTTACACAAAATGTCCAGCAAGATGCACAGGAATTCTTAATGTATATGCTTATGGTACTGGAAGATGAAGGGGTAGAAATAGAAAATATGTTTAGTCTCTCTTATAAATGGGAACATTGTTGTGAAAACGGTATGAACACATGCAGCACTAATGTTGATTCTGAAAGGTTCATACATTTAACATTACCAGAGAGTAAATCAGTGACTTTTAGTAAATTAGTCAAAAATGCAAATCACAAATGGAATGTTCGCAATGTAAATCAGAAATGTTATCAACGTTATTTTTAAAGAAATATGGACAGTATATAATTTTAATGATGCAACGTTGTAGAGCTGATGGAACAAAATTGGACACTTTAATAAAGAAGTTGGTAGGAAATCAATTATCAATATCAGGAAAGACTTTTGTTGCAGTTGCAATAATTTTCCACGATGGACCTTCTATAACTTCTGGTCATTACACAGTTTATCTAAAATGTGAAAAAGACTGAACACTGTGTAATGATTCTCAATTGATTTTCAAGCAAAGTTTGCCTGCAGAATTACCAAATTCCTACTTAATTTTTCTAAAACCAAAATTTTAGTTACAAATTGCAGCATCTGAAGAAACCATTATTTTGATTTTATAGGATTACCATTGGATATTTCACCTAAAAAGGATTTAAAAATTACCATTTGGCCTCATGGAAAGGTAAATGTTTCTATTGTGGACTTCTTTGAGAGATATTATTTTGGTGTATGTGCTTAAGCAACAAGATTTACAGACGTTATTTAATGCAAATAGTTATTGTTCTTAGAAGATATTTTTAATATATATGTTACATTTCTATCAAGGTAAGTTTTACTGAGGATAGATTCAGGGCTTTTTTAAACAATCTTTCAGATTGTTTATTTTTTTGCCTGCTGTTAAGTGATGAATACAATTGATATCACTATTTTCAGTGAAATTCAATATACTCTGAAAACAGCAAAAAAGGGCAAAAAATTACTTTGTTAAATATGAAAATATGTGTACTGTATTCTAAAATGTATTGTTAAATATTACTACTTTTTTTTCTTTTTTTTCAGATCTAGAAAGAAAATTTAGGAAATTTTATCCATTTTTTTTGTAATTAAAAAAATCCCATTTATTTCTAATTAAGTTATTTTGTTGGTCAGGTAAGTTTAAAATATCTGTATTTCTCACCCCTTCACTTTCATGCTCCCTTTTCTTCAATTCTCCTCACTCTGCTTTTCTCATTCCCCTTCCCTCTCTCTTCTTCCTTTACTGCTCTTGTGTAACTCCCTCACTCCTTCTCTACTACTCCCCTAGGTTTACTGCCTCCATCACTATTTTTTCAACCATGTTTCTCTCCCTGTCTCCATATGTCTCAGTCATTCTAACTGCCTTACTCCTTCTCAGTTCCTTGCTCCCTGTCTCTGTTTCTTTCTCTCTCCCTTTGTCTGTCTTACCCTTAATTTCCTTAACATCTCTGTTTCTACCACTCCTCCTCTCTCCATCACTCATTTTCCATCTATGTTAATTTTTTAACCTTCTCAGTCATTCTCCTTCCCTCACCTTCCCTAACTGTCACTATCCTCTACTCATAGTCACTCCTATTCTCCTACTTCACTTCCTCCTGTCTGTATCTCACACCCCTTCACCTTTTCGCATTCTTTCCTTCACTCTCCCTCACTCTCCTTTGCTCATTGAAATCCTGACTCCCTTTCTCTCACTCCAGTTTCCTAAATCCCTCCATCCCCTCACTCCCCATCTTTCACTTTCCCTTACCCCCTTTTCTAATCCTCATACCCCTTATCTCACCATCACTCCACTTCTCTTACTTTCAATCCCTTTACCCTGCTGTACTTCATCTGCTTCATCTGTTACTCTCTTTACCTATCTCCGTCCCTTACTCCCCTTTTCTCCTTCCCCCTCCATCACTCTCCATTACTCACTGCCATTCCCTTACTCATTCACTCTTCTTACCTGTATCCTCTACCCTTAGTCCTTTTGTTGCAGTCAGTCTTTCACTTCCCTTTCATGACTGATCATACTTTCCTTTTCTCACTCATTCTGATTGTCCTTTCCTCCTCTTCACTCATTCATTTCAATCATTTCAATCATTCATGTATACACAACACATTCATTCAATACAATTACAACACAGTATATTAGGAATATAGCTCTTCTTGGAGAAGTGAAGTGAGTTCTGAAAAGAACTGTTTTTATTGTCTTTTTTGTTTTGTATTTTTTTTAAAGTTTTGTAACAATTTTGTATTTTTTTTTATTTTTTTAGAGCACCAAAAAAAAACTGGTAATGAAAAACTGTTCAGCAGGAACAAAAACAATAAATGAAAAAAATTATGGGCTGGAGCATGTGTGCTGCTGTATTTTGTTTTCGATCAAGTTAATACTGCTCTCAGCGTAGCAAAGATCAGCATTGCACACATTACAATGTATGTGCACCTTCTGGAAAAGTGGGCGGATGTCCAGTGACCTGGTACACAGAGAATCTGCGGCCGCAGATGATGTGCTCGGCTGAGCAGGTGGAGGGTTGTCTCTTAGGGCTCTAGTTGACTCTCGAGCATAAGGTACAGGATGCACTGTCTTGAAGAGTCTCAACATTGAATAAATACTAAACAAGTATTTCTTGGTGGGATCTCCTCTGGATAACACACTTCCACAAATAGTGCATGTCACCTTCAAGGCATTGACCTTCTTTTGGCCCTCTGGAAAGGTGAAGAATTTCCAGATAAAAGAGTCTTTTTGTTTGGTCTGCCTTGGTGGTACCACAAAGGTCTCCTCCTCACTCCCTGAAGTAGACTGCTGTTCTGCCATTTTCAAGTAAAATTGTACTAGAATAGCTGTTCAGCTCCTTGTCCCAGGAAATAAGAAGAAATAGTGAGGGGAGTGGGTGTGGTGTTTGAAGATTCTGGAACAGAAACTACTATGAACCAATGAAAAGTGTTGTTTCGTAATCACATGACTTGCCATGCGCGCATGGTGCTCCCACGTATGCGTGCACGGTGCACGCACGCATCAGAAATGAATTACTTTTAACCCGATTTCTAAAACATGAGAAGGAGGCAGGGAAGACACTCCCTGACCCCCTAGACCTTCTCAGGGGGTCCCTAAAGGACCTCGTAAATAAAGAAAAAACATTTTGTTTAATAAAAAAAAATGCCGGTGCGCGCACCGTGAAAAACCCTTAAAGGAAAAAAAAAACATTTTAAACTGTTTATAAGTTTATAGAAGATATTAACTATGCTGTTCAACTTTATCCAAATTCAAAAAAAAAGAGCTGAGCCATTCCATATTACAGGATACAGTCAATCTATAACTATATACATAGGTAGTTTATTGTAAAATAAATATATAAAAAATATAATAATACATACATAATTAGCATTTAAAAAACATTACAAATTCACTAAAAAAAACATAGGTTTCACACATGTTATAGTTAGAAATTAGCATTTAAAAAACCTTGCAAATTCACTTAACCCCTTCAGTGCCACGCCCTTTCCCCCTCCTGTGCCGGGCGTTGCATTAGTGGGTGGGGTTCATGACGAGATAGTCTCATCATGGGCACAGCGCAACCGTGCTCCATGACGAGACTATCTCGTCATGGGCACAGAAGAGGTTAAAAAACCATAGGTTTCACACATGTTATAGTTAGCTGGACATTTCACTCATGAAAAACCATTGAAATTCCCCGTTATAGTTAGTGCAGGCAACTATAACTCACGCGACCGCAATCCTCTGCTGATGACGTCAGATATGACATCACTGATGACATATGTGACTTTCTGAAAAAAAAATATTTGTAATATATGTATAGCTAAAAAATAATGGTAGAAGACATGGGTAAATAAGTGTCTAAATACAGTGATGTAATATCTGACCTCATCAATCAGCAGAGGATTGTGGTCGCGTGAGTTATAGTTGCCTGCACTAACTATAAAGGGGAATTTCAATGTTTTTTCACGAGTGAAATGTCCAGCTAACTATAACATGTGTGAAACCTATGGTTTTTTAAGTGAATTTGCAAGGTTTTTTAAATGCTAATTCCTAACTATAACGTGTGTGAAACCTATGTTTTTTTAGTGAATATATATATATATATATATACATATATATACTGTTTGAGTGGCGACCTCTGAAGAAGAAGCAACAGCTTTGAAACGCGTCAGGTCCATTAAAGATGTTTTAACCGAAGAAGCTTTGCGTGGTCATTTCCCTAGTAATGAGGCTGACGGTGAGACCTGCGAGGGAGTAACCGGCTGGTGGTGGTTTGCCGTGAGTGCGCCCCTAATATGCTTGGGCAATTTGTTGGACACTATAAACTCGGCAGTCCTGCCGTGGGGGGCAGCAACGTCCTGAACCAGGGAGACCGCTGATCGGAACAATTCCGGACAAGTATGCGGTACGGCGATCCGGGACATAACAAGACCACGAAAACTTCTTGGTAACCCACTCAGGGTATATAATTAACTTAAAAAGAACAGCTTCGCAGGACCTACTTAAGGTGAAATATGCTCTGAACATACATATCCCACAATGCAGAGCGCGCATTAGGCGCGTCCTACTAAAGGCGGAGTCTGCACAGAGTGCCCCGTGACTGTTTGAGTGGCGACCTCTGAAGAAGAAGCAACAGCTTTGAAACGCGTCAGGTCCATTAAAGATGTTTTAACCGAAGAAGCTTTGCGTGGTCATTTCCCTAGTAATGAGGCCGACGGTGAGACCTGCGAGGGAGTAACCTGCTGGTGGTGGTTTGCCGTGAGTGCGCCCCTAATATGCTTGGGCAATTTGTTGGACAACATATATATATATATCGTGATAATGACAAATGTATTTACATGGAATGTATTCCTATTATTCAATATATCACATGTATTGCTGCATCTGACTTACATCACAAAAGAACACAATAATATTGTCCTTTGACGTCTTTGTGTGTACTTGGTCCAGAACCATTATGTTTGTCAGCCATATGGGCTTGCCACAAGGTTCTTCCGCTAGAGGGAGTGACCTTATCACTGCACTATTAGGTAGGTATACCTTGCAAAACTGATACTGCATACCAATTGTGATTGGTACAAAAGACTCTCACAGGATGATCAAGGCACTGGATTCTTGATTTCAGTATACTAAACCAACATTATTTGATGACTTGTGTCCTTAACCCCTTCGGTGCTCATGACGGAATGGTTCCGTCATGACCCACGGTTGAGCTGTGCTCATGACGGAACCATTCCGTCATGAGCACACCCGCGCAAGATTCCGTCAGCACAGCGGCGGAATCTGCGCAGCATCGAAGGGGTTAAATGGGCAACGACTTAAATGTCTTCTGTTGTGGTTGTTAGTCTGGCAAACACTGTCATCATCTAGGAGATGAGGGCACATCCCTAGTCACCCATGGTAGGGCATAAGAACAGATTATCGTTGGTAATGTTGAACAATGTCACATGTTGTCAATTAAAGCACTATCTTATACTAAGTATTGTTTTAGGCGAGAAATGTAATTTGGTAATAATTTCCTCCTCACACTGGTCTTGGAGTATAACCCTCTGCCTGAAAATCTTTTCCTTTCTCTGTCTTCTTCTAGCAAATTCAAGTGCATGCTGCCTGTGTCGAACAATATCTATCGCCACAGATTTTGCTCAGAGGTGGTAATTTATTGAGCTCCATTTTTGTGGCACTGATGATATTAGGCAGAGTTTTTGCACCTGCTTTGAGCTTGGAATATTTTTTCAATGCATTTTGCATTTGTGTTAATTTATGTGACTTTTCTTCAGGTTAGTAGGCTGACTTTGGACAGCTTTTCATAGCTTTTTACACCACAACAAGCCAACTTTGCACGCATTAAATGAATTAGGCGCAAAATTATGCAAATTAAATTTGGAACCACCCATACCTCATATTCCGACGCATATCAACCTTGGTGTCAGAAAGGTGGTATTTGTGAGCGTTTGTGTATCTTTGTGTCCATTAAGTGCGCACACAACATGTAAGTGAATCTAGCCCTCGGAGTACAAACCAGCAGTTGGAATTAGCATTAGTTGAAAGAAGCATGCCCCCTACGACCTGCTAATATGATTCAAAAACATCATGATCCTGAGCATACCCAGCGCCATTTAGTTCTTCGTCTCCTCCGTCTCCAGTCCAGCAAAGGTATATATGTACTTTGCTTCGAAAATAGCCATGCATTCGAGTAGTAACCACACATGCCTGCCACACATTTCAAAATAATTATGCAAGAGCTGCGGTACTCCCAGACCCATGTCTTCACTTCATAAACACTTCCAATACAATCAATTTATTTTAAAAAACGAGAAAAAAAAACGACCATTTTTCAAAATGCTTTCAGCCGGAATACAATAAGATTCGTCAAGGTTCTTGCAGACACCGTTTGGCGAGGCAGAGTGAACTGAAGTAGTACAGCCGAGCATCAATATTAGCTTTATTCCTGTAAAAAGGTTTCTATTGTATTTTTCAGTTTGGCTCCTGAGTTTACCTCAAGTGACCCAGAGCTGGCTGCTAGCATTAGATGGAATTCAGTAAATAACGAACGAAAGAGTCATGAGGGGTCGAACATCTGCAAAAACTGCCAGTTCGTGAGCAGAGGAGCAGGGTTAGGATGTAATCTTTGAGGCAGTAATTCCGTTGCACATAGAGGTGAGTTAATTATTAATATAAATTGACATTCTACTGTTTGAATTGGAGGTGAGGCAGTAGTTTGGGGTTTTCCTAACCCCAGCAGCATGCTGCCATCTTATTTGCCATTCTCCTACTGCATTTGTACTGATCTGCCAGTGTTGCCTAAATATTTGTTGCAACCTCCCACAGCAAACTCACATTTTGTCTCTTGTGCAATTTATCATAACGAGCATTTCCCCCTCTTTAAATATTGCCACAAGGGAAGATAGCAGCGTAGACCCTTTTTGAAATAGGTCTCTAATAACATATTTGTTTATCACCACCTCAACATAACAGCACTTAAATAAAGGATATTCCAGTTTAATAGGGAATGTTGTGTTCTGGGCAGCAGGTGACTAGGCTGGCTCCAGAAGGCTGTACGCAGGCCACGCTGTGCTAAAATGAATGTGCGGTACACACTGGTCATGGCCTGGTGTGAAACTGCCTACGTGCAGTCCTGCCCGTTTATTTATTACCTTGGTCATATGACTGTGGGGCCAAACTAAGGGGCTCATTTATGAGCCCCTGCGTCACTTTTGCGCCACCGGTGCGTCACTTTTTGTGACGCACCAGTGGCGTAAAACATGCGCCATGATGCGCCATATTTACAAAGTGATGCATCCACCTAGATGCGTCACTTTGTAAACCCCTGCGCTACATTATACCTGCGTCAGGTATAATGTATGCAGGGTGGGCGTTCCCACGTAAGTAAGCATCGTAGAAGTGACGCAGTGAAATCTACGAGATTTCACTGCACCACTTCTAGGGTGCAAATGCGTTAATATCTTACGCCTGCCTCACAGCAGGCGTAAGACTGACGCAGGCCCTTTCACATGGGGCTTGCCCCATGTGAAAGGACACATTGCTGGAGTTGCGTCACTTTTGTGACACACTCCAGTAATGCGTCACTTTTGCGCCTACAGATACGTCAGAAATACTGACGTATCTGTGACTCCTTGCGACATGATGCGTCATACTGTAAATATGACGCATCATTGGAGTCGCAGGGAGGGCGCAGTGAAAAGTGACGCATCACTGTTTTCACGCAGTGATGCGTCACTCTTCATAAATGAGGCCCTAAATGCCTTGCACTAACGCGGCACTAACACCCAATGGCCCACAAACTACATTCCTCGTTTATTATAACTAACAAGAACGATAAACAAACACTCAAAACAGCCCAGGTAGGGGTATTACCCACAATAAAAAATATGGCCCATGTAGACTAAATGATGCTGGCAGCCAGTTGTCTTGATTGCACCGTCCTGCTGCCCAAACTCCGCTTGTCTATTATGTAGTCACGGAATTATTTGGACAAAGTTGGATTCCACTGGAGATTGTACCTAGGAAGGCCCCGGCTATGTCAATCTGGTTCAGTGCTGGGTTTTCAAGGTCCTTTTCCGCATACTGGTATGACAGCAAAGCTGGGCCGGGGATCACAAAGAATGCTGCACTGATGTTAGCCATTCTGAGCATGGCATGAGTGGATCAGTCACTTCCATATTGTCCGGATTCTCCCGTGCATGTTCGTCCATGAGGTCATGTGAGACTCTGAGATTTCCCCGGAACTGGTTTAAATAGGAGACATTTCATATGGCTGTCTCTCGGCCTCTGAGGCTAACACCATAGTTCCTTGGATTCTGGTGACGTTCCATTGGAGGCAAATGGGAGCCAGAATTTTCTCCCTGGATGTCCGTCTTTTACCAGCACCAAGTCCCCTACTGAAAGTCTTGGTGCCTTGGCTCACCTGCCTTGGGGTGTCTGCTGGCTGTGCTCTTCTCGGTGAGAGTGAGCATGGTTAGGCCGCACTGGGGCTGTTTCTCATGTTGAATGATGCTGGATAGCATCCTCAACCCTTCACCTGAAACAAAACATTCTGCGTGCTACTCCGGTGGTGGTTTGTGGAGTCAGGAGGTAATTTTTTAAGAAGATGTAAATTGCTCTGCTTCTCCACCTGGGATACGCAAATGGCTTTTGTGATGGTTCTCATGAGCCTTCAACCTCGCCGTTGGCTTGGGGCCAATGGAGGTGACCCAACGGTGTTTGGTTCCTCTGAACGCCATGTAGTTGGCGATGTCTTGCCCGTTAACCTTGGGTAAGTTCTCATACGAGGCCAGTGTCTCTTCCATAGAGGTGGTCTTCATGGTCTCGACTTCCAGATATTTGAAGAAATCCTCGATGACTACCCATAGGTGTCTGCCATCTGTGAGACTGCCAAAATCCATGCTAGCGCAGTGTCATGAAACTTCAGGTACTTATTCTGTGATGACATTCGGTGGGGAATTGCTTCTCCCGGTTGCCTGCCAGAGATCACATTGCAGGAATGCCGGTTCAACCTTCTCATCAAGGATGGGAAACCACACTTTGCTTCTCAGACCTCTCTTCATCTTGGCTACTCCTTGATGAGATCCATGGGCTAGGTCTACCATCTGCTGAGTTTGACTGGCTGGTACAATGATCCGGGTTCCACTGAGTAGGCTTCCACCTGCAGAGATGTTGACTTCATGTTTCACATTGTTCAGGGACCTCTGGGCTTCTGCCATCTTTTGGGGGAGGGTTGTCATAATGGCATCCCACACCCATGACCTGGTTGTTACTATGGCCTGTTGGAGACAGTCCTCTGCTCGGGTGGCCTGTATGATGTTGGTCAGAGATCAGAAGACGGTGTGACCGTTCCACAATTACCCTCATGCATTCTTCTGCATCCTCAGCGTCTTGCTCTTCCTGTGGTGCTGCAGAGCAGGCATGTCTTGAGAGGTAGTTCGCAGGGTTGGGGGCTCTGGGCTGATACTCCCAGAGAAGTGGTGTTCCTGTAACTGGAGTATCTATTTCTGAATTTGCAGTGGTGTTTTGACACTGACCCTTTGAACAGTGGGCACCAAGGGTTTGTGATTGGTCCTGACTGTGAATGGGTGTTCATATAGGTAGATGTTGAAATGCAAGCAACCCCCCAATGAATGCTATGGCTTATTTTTTGATATGTGAGTACCGCTGATGAGCGGAGGTCAGAACAGTGCTAGCATAGGCGAAGTGGGTTCACTCTCTGCATGGCTGATGCTGGGATAGTACAGCTCCCAGGACTGTGGGGCAGACAGTCAACAGCTATCTCAGTGTCTTTGTTGGGGTCAAATTAAACAAGTGTAGTTTTTTCAAACAGATCCTGCTTTGTGTCCTGGAATGACCTCTCTAGCTTCGGACCCCAGTACCAGACGGGTTGATGCTTTGGTGAAGCCACACAGCAGTCTTGTGAGTTGGGTTACGTTTGGCATAAAACAGCTGCAGTAGGTGACCATTCCTAAAAAAACATCTGGCTCAGGCGGGTCTGGGGTGATCCCCTTCATGGAGAAACGGTACCCAAAGAAACATAAGTCTTCCTTCAAGAACTCGCATTTCTCCTTGTGCAAAGTAAGGCTGAAGCATTGATGCCGGTGGAATACTGAGCACAGTCTTTAAGGATGTTCCTCCAGAGTAGGTGCATGGACTAGCATGTCATTGCTGACATTCAAAACACCAGAGAGGCTAGCTAGTACTCCCCTGATGATATCTTGAAACACCTCAGCAGTACTGGAGATGCCGAGTTGAGGTGTTTATATTGCCTCAAACCAAGGTGATTGGCAAATGTGTTCACATGCAGGGACTTAGGCCTCAGGAGAATATGGTGTCAGCCAGACTGCAGGTCCATTTTGGAGAACCATCGGGTGACGGAGAGTTTTCCTACAATGTTGTCCATGGTTGGCGTTATGTTGTGCTCAGTTTTGATTATGGTATTTGGGAGCTTCATGCCAACACATATGCACACTTCTCCTGTCTTTTTTGGCTTGTGAGCTCCTGCTATGGGTGATTCCCAGGGCATTGGCCCTTCCACTCTTTCAATGATATCCACATCCTCCAACTTCAGCAGCTCCGCCGATTTTGGTCGAAGCTGGAAGGCCACCATGTGGTGGTGCAATGCTTGCCCCAGTTTGTCTATGTGTGGCTGGACTACTCGGTCTTTGAGGCATCTGAGGACTTGGAAAAAATGTTTGAATTAATCGAGGAGTGAGTCTTTAGCACTGATGTGGAACCAAAATGTGAATTTAGACCAGCTGCAGCCACTTGACCATGTGGCAAGTAGCATATCGGATCCACCTTTTGTGAAATACACCTTCTCTTTGATGGCTTCTCCTTGATGGCTAATCGTAGTGATGAACACGCCTGCAAGCGGGAGACATATGAAGGTGCAATAGGTCTACACACTGGTGGAGGTGGGGTGAAGCACTGGTGGTAGTAACTTTTGCTGTGTATTGAAAAGGATAATATGTTGATTGACGTCCCAGTGTCTATAATGGCCATCAGTGATTGTCCATTGATGGAAGCTTGGCTTCAGAGAGTGTGTAGGATGCGGCCTGGGGTTGGTTCCACGATAAGTATGACACCAACTGTTCCACCTGATTTTTTTGTTATCTAGGTCGTCCTTATCTGCGAACATGGATTCAGTGTTCACCCAGTTGGTTGTCTTCTTCTAGGACTGTCGCTTGGAGTGTTGAGCAACAGACATTTGTGTAATGGTTCATTTTCCCACATGCAGAACAATTTCTTCATTTAACTGGGCAGTCTCCAGGGTGTGAGGTGGGACCTCCGCCCCACTTAATGGGTCTGACAGTTTGTGGTGTCTTGGGGCAGTCTATTTTACTGCAGGGTGATGTGACGGCTCCTACCTGGTTGACTGGCTCAGTCTTGATGGCGCACTGGAGGGCTGCCTCAATGTGGGCAGCCCGTAATTTTAACTGTTCTTATGATCAGCATATGGTGAGAATGTCTGCCATCATCATGCAGAGCACCTGAAGGTTGAGCTCAAGAAGCTTTACCAACAAACTTCCCCAGATGAACTTAGCTTGAATTTCAGGCTGCTCATCTGGATGAGTGTACATGCTCGCCAGCTCTTGGAGCCTGGTATAGAATGTTTCCATGGATTCATCTGGTGTCTGTCAGGTCTGCTGAAGTGAACCACTCATAATTAAAATTGACCAGGGGTTCAAAGTGAGCAGTCAGAGTCATTTTGAGTGTGGTGTAGTTGTACAGTCAGCAGTGATGGAGTACAATTTGGGACAACTGGTGGATGGTGGTACTGCCGAGGGGGAGGAGCATGGGCCGACACCGGTCTGCTGCTAGTCCCACTGCAATGAAGTACATTTCGAGGTGGTCTATCCAGGTTGTCCACTTAGCAGCCTGTGTGGACAGTATGCCAGAGACAACAAAAGGTTCAATTGTGTGTACGGACACCATATGCTCAATTATCTTTTGCTGGTGGAGGAGCACTTGGTGGGGTGGCATGCCATGACATCGCTTGTTCCAGGGATAAGGAGATTAAGGTATGGTATGCCTCCTTCCTGGCTTCTCTGCTATCCTTTCAGCTGCGTAGGGTGGTGGGGGATGTAAGAGCGATCCCGACGTTGATAAACCCCGATAGGTGAATGGGGATTGTCCTCTGCTCACCTCTAGGTGATACAATCAGCGGCTGGAATGAGAGGGGCCTGCGTGGTTGCTGGCAAACGCTGTCAGGAGCCCTGTGGGGACCCTCTTTGTGCAGGATGGTATTTATGAGCTGGGCGTGGTGGCTGCGTGCCACTTGGAAGGGCTCCTTTGTGCATGAGATGCATGTGCCTCCCTTCAGGCCTTCTTGCAGTCTGGCTGTGGGCTTTTCTATGTAGGGCGCATGTGCCGTTCTATAGGCTTTCACCCTTCCAGCCTTCAGTGGCAGTATTCAGGGTATAACAGGTGCTCCTTTCAGGGCCTGCATGGGGCGAGGAGCCTGTCACAGAGCCCGTGGGCCAACAGTTCCAAAATGTTGCGCTTGCTGAGCGTATGTGACTCACAGATAACAGGTAGTGTGGACCGTTTGGAAGTGGGGCCACTCTCTGTGTTGACTGCTGGAGTAGGACATGGCTGGCATGACGTTTCCATGCAGCGGGCACTCAGGGCGCAGGCCAGGTGCAACAGGGCATCGATGTGAGGGTGGAGTACTAGCATCCTTGTCACCAGTTATGTTCTGGGTGACAGGTATCGTAGCTGGCCCCAGAACACAGTGTGCAAGGCACGCTGTATTGAAATGAATGTGCAGTACAAACTGATCATGGCCTGGTGTGGAACTACCTATGCCTATGCCCAGTCCTGCCCATTTATTTATGGCTTTGGTCATGTGAATTTATAAAGCTGTAATTGATAAGTGGAAATGGCAAAAAGAAGCTTTTCATGAGGTGGTTTTCTAGAACATCACAGCCAGTCTGTAGTCATTCTTTCCCCAGTGATAGTGGTAACAAGGAAATAGCTTGAAAATTATGTGAAAACTAGAAAGTCGTTTAGTTCTGACATTTGCTAGTTATTTAGATGTTGCACAAAGGTCAGACCAGATATCCACCACTTTGTTTCTGCTTGCATTGGCAGTCTGAATGCCACGCAAATTATTGATATTATTTTTGAAAATATACCTTCCAATGAAAACATACGGTTCCAATTAATGATCAGTTGTATGTATATCAAGGATGTTGTTTACCTGCTCCGAACATTCTAATGAAATTGATTGTTCATTTCTGTAAGAAAATGGGTTAATTGTTCAGGGGGTGGAAGCCCCATTTAATTAATAAACACTATAATTGTCAAGGTGACCCACAAAAGTCACTTAATAAACCTATGCTTACCTCTCTGGAAGCTTGACACAAAACCAGTCGGTATTAACTTGTGTAATGTGTAAAGAATTTATGCAGCCCTCAAACTGTAATAAAGTGAAAACAGCACCAAAAAACTCAAACCAATTTAGAAAAGTAGAGTAAAATGTACTGAACAAAATGCCATGAAAACAACAAACATCCAATGAGTAGTACCAGAGATATGAGCTTTTAAAGTTTTAGGTGAAAATAGCGCCAACATGCCCAAAGTGCCACTCGCTGTAATCTGGTCTCACTGGACAGCAATAGAGCGCAGGCTGGATACAAGGACAGGGTTTGCCCATTGAACAGGAGGTATTTATTGCAAGAAGCAGGTCGAGTCTCAGGGATGGTTGTTGCTGCAGTGCAAAGAGCCAGTCATCACTGAAGTTTAGTGTTGGCTGATCATTGTGGACAGTCACTGCTGGTGCAAAGTGCATGTCTCAGATTGCCGGTTGTCACTGTTGGTGCAAAAAGCAGGCCCCGCCGGAGCTCCACATTCGTAGTCTACTCAGGCAGTTGATTTTTAGCACAAAGAGATCACTTCAATGAACATTAGGAGCCCATTCTCGACTCTACTTTTTTATCACTTCCACTATTTGCTGCTGTTAGCTCTTTCCAAATAGCAGAGCGCTGTGAGAGTGGTCATCTCCTGCAAATACTAGTGCTGCACCTTAACAGGCATTTCGTTGAGAGTAGCCCAGCCTTGTCTGGCTCCCAATTCATGGCGAATTATAAAGAATTAAAATGGACAGATTCATCAGTTGTTGCAATTACTCCTAGAGCCTAGGCAGCTCTAGAAAACTGTGAAAGTTTAAATCTATCACTCCCAGAAACCTGGGAAAATGTCATGACCCGTCTTTTGGCAGACAGCTACCACAATAGGTCTGCTCCATCTCAGCAAAATGGGTTAGCACACCTGGAACTTCGTTCAAGCTACAAAAACTAAATCTGTGGTCTGTTGGCAGGTCCAAAAAAAAAAAAACCAGGCTCTCTGGCTAGTTCACAGGAGTAGCCTCACAACAAAAAACACAATATGGATGCTCTAAGGGTGGCAGAAAAGGAATACCAAAGGCAAGCTGGTCCCATAAGAAGAATGACGTAGGTGTCTTCTGGACCAAGCCGTTTTACAACAGCAAACAATCTAAATCAAGATCTTTTTGCCAAACTGTGAACAACTTAAACCGACAGCACCATGCCCCCAGGATTATACCAATTAAGATAGTGTGCTGGCTTGCATTTCTAGAAACCCACTTCTTGTCTGGAATAGAATTGGGACCAACAACACACACTTAGGTTCACCCTGTTTTGCCATCTTCTTCCGGTCTATCTCCTTCCTGCATCAAGTCTTCCCCCGCAGAAACCCAGACAGGAAACACGTCAACAAAAAATGTCTCCTTAGCAGACCATACCCAACCCTGGGCCTATGGCATATTTCTGATCTCTGTTAAAACGACCAACTTGTTCTTAGGTGCAGACATGTCTTTCTCCCTCAGCCAAGAAGGTGTGCAACTACCTCAACAAGAAGTTGAACTTGTCACGAAGAGACCCCAGAAAGACAGTGCTTCTGGGCCAAATGGAACACCCCAGGCCCTTTACAAGCAAGACCCCCCTTCTGGGCAAGGAACTTGGCCTTTATTCCAATGCAGTTCTTACAGGGCCCTACCCAACTCACGGGATGGGGCAGTGAGGGAGGGGATAAAACACTCCCAGAAAATTATAGCCTCATAACACTTCTAGACAATCAGGCAACATATTATGCATCTCTCAATCTTCATGACCTAAATGCCTGGGCTGATGCCAATTAGTTAATCCCAATAACTCAATTTGGTTTCCTTAGGGGCTCCGGTACCATCACTAACATCCTAGCCCTATAAACCATATTGGGTCAAATGGAAAAGCGGAACAGTATCACCTACATTTGCTTTATTGATTACCAATCAGCATTTGATTGCATAAACCCGGTGAAGCTCTAGAAGAAGCTTAGGGCTTGGAACATTCCATCACACCTACTTAGAAATATCGAGGCCTTACACAGCCACACATGAGTGCAGATCAAATCGGTGACAAATCTTTATGATCAAGAAAGATACACACCCATCAAGGCCTAAAACAGGGATGCTTGCTAGCCCCTAGTCTTTTAAATCTTTTTAAGGCTGACCTCTCCCCTGCTCTTGATAGAATTAACAGCCATGCCCCCCCTCCGCAGCTAGGCAAGATTGCTTTGAACCATCTCCTGAATGCTGACGATATAGTGCTTTACAGCTTAACTAAAGTTGGCCTCCAGAGACTTATTGACATGCTCCACCAGCACGCAATGCAAAACAACCTTGTCATCAATCAGAATAAATCTAAGGTGTTAATGGCCATTTTGGCACTCACAACTTTAGTGGCAGTAAAGGAATGCAAATACTTAGGGTTCCTGCTGGAAGACAGGGGGCAGCCTCTAAACAGCTTTGAGACATCACAAATAAAGGCAGCGCCCTCTTTGCTGCCTTCTCCACTGTGATTAAGAAGTTGAAAGGCCCTTCACTTGATCCACTGCTGAAGGTCATGGTGGCAAAAACTATTTTGACTTTGGCATACAGTAATGAGGCCCTATTGGGCCATGATGTGGCCTTACTGAATAATCTCCAAACAAAAATCCATTGCTACATATTTATTTAACCTTACAAGAAACACCTCCCTCAGCCAAATGTGACTGGTGTTCAGACTCAAAGGGCAAGTGATTGGTTGGCAGGGAGATATAGTCAAGACCTGCTTAAAACTAAGACAGGCAGATACCAACACTTTGAATAACATCTTGTGGTTGGTTGGCAGTCCTCAAAGAGGGCTGCAATAACATATTAAAAACATTTGTGGACCAGTCGCTAAAGAACTTGCATCTTGAAAGCCTCTGGGCATCTTCACCTTTATATAACGTCCTAAAAAAATTAGTGAACTCCGCTATGGCTAAAATCTCTTTCTTGAATGACAAAGAGGAGTTTGCTTGGTCGGTCAGCAACAGCTACTCCAAATTAGTGCGAGCTTCGTATTTAGCCTGTACTTACCCGCTTCACCTGAAACTTAAACTATGACAGTGTCTTCTGGGATGCCCTTCCACTCTAGTGGAAAACCAGCATGGAAATACACAGGGAAGAGAGGGAGCCGCCTATGTGGGGCCACTGTTGACAATCTCTTGCACTTAACTTACATTTGCCCTGAGCTTGCTTTGGAGAGGAGGAGCCTCCTGAAGCCCCTATTTCAAAGCAAAGGAATCTGTACATGTAGGCACAGACGACCCCATAACATCCTGTTGCTTCATGAAATTCTTAAACACCTTTGAATGAAAACTGTCTAAGCAAGTAAAGCACTGCATTGCGTCCCAGTGGGCATATTGTCCAACCGGGGGCAAGTCACATCTTCATTCGCACCTACGCCACTGACTTTCTGGAAGACCCACATCTTGCTCCTGGGGTACATGACTTCAGACTCTTAAATTTCATGCCAATTGGCGCCTCCTGGGTGCCCGGGAAATCCTCTAACATAGTATAAATTTCACCGGGCCAGGCTGCTAGCTGGAGGCTCAGCCTCCCTCCAACTTTTATGCTATCTTGGCCATGGACTTCTGGCACTAATCACAAAGAGGCCTGCTGGATTCAGTCAAGAATGGCAATACATTGAACTTGCTGTGCTATTTATTGCTGCACTTGGTCAGTCCTATCTTCTTGTCACTTGGACATTATCTGGCTCTCAGAGGGGTCACTAGTGAACTGACCTGCTTGGTTATCACTGGGTTGCATCCTGACCTGCTTGGTTATCTCTGGACTGCCTCCTCTTACACCTTCTTCCCGTTCTGGTCTCCAGAGAGGCTGCTTATGAAAGAACTTGTTCTGCAATTACGGGATTACACAACTACTAATAGCTGCTGCACGCATGCACTTTGATTTACTGCTGCTCCCATAGTTGCCTCCTAAGGGGATCATTTGTGAACTAACACTCTTGGCATTCAACTGAACTGCTCCCATGACTATTACCAGCTGCTGCATGCAGGCATTTTGATGTATTGCTGCTCCCATAGTCACCTTGAGCGAGCCCCTCAGCCACTTGCACTTTTCCTGAATTTTATATTTTATGATTGATGCTTCCTTGTAAAATTTTAATTAATCCAATACAAATAAAGATTGATGTACTACAGTGAATCTGTAACTTCAGTTTGGTGTTTGCACGTACCAAACAGCTTTTTTTGCAGTCGAATATTTTGTACATCTGACCCAAAGTCAATAGTAAAAATATTTGCAGATCTATACAAATAGTTTTCCATTCCTTCTCTTATCACATAAACTATTAAAAATGTGAAAATATATTTCTATTATAGAACGAACAACTTTTCACGTCTTTGAGACATTCGTTAAATACTTTGGGGCAGATTTACAAGCCCTTTGACACTCTTGCGTCACTTTTAACACGGAAAAAGTGACGCAAAAGTGGCGCAAGCGGCTTGTAAATCTGCCCCACTGTGATCAAATTAACCTCTTAGGAATTCGTAGGCCATGATGATAGGGGGACTTGGAATGGGCTGGCAGGGAGGAAGATTCTTTAACCTACAGGCAATAAATGGGGCTCTTTCGAACTGGGTGAAAACATTATTTTGACACACTATCTGTAAAGGAATTAAAAAACGGCCCAAAAGCTAATGACATTAACTATTCCAATTTATCCAACTATTTTTTTGTTTGTCGCCAGAATAATAATTATCAGCAGTTTGTAAAGTGATCATCTTACTAGTAGCCCACGAGTGACACTCTATTTAGCAACCTGAACATATATATTAAGAAATGGGAATTCAAAGAGGCTTCGTAGGCGATAACACACTGACAACAACACAATATAGAAATGGGATAAGTGAGGGGAAGAGAGAAAGGGGGGACTGAGAGAATGAGAGAGCTACGAATAATATATAGAATAATATATAGAGAGATTACTGTATTTAAGGAGAGTGGTACTTTTCAAAGGAACATTTTGAGCTATAGAGCTACCGTTATATAGAGGTTATTTTTTAAGGAGCATGACATATTTCAACTGAACGCTTTCTTAGTCAGTGTCACACAAAGTAATTCTTTATCAACTTAGCATTTGTTTCGAATCCCATTATTCTACTAATAGAAAACAAAAACATGACAATATTGTTGCAATATTCATGTTTAGTCTATTTTACAGATCTTTTGGATAAGGTATTTTCCAGCAGGCCTTCAAGGAAACACATGCCTGTGGCGACAGCCTAGCCCCAAAGCTGAACCTTCAGGCTGAAACTTTAATCCATTGTCTGTGAAGGAAATACAATCATCACACATCCAAATGCAGTTTTACAGAGCCCTATGCTAAGATATCTGACAGGAAGAGCAGGCAGTGGGATCAGCTGTTACTGACCTTCATGCAGATCAAGAAAAATAGCCAGGTGCCAGGTGCAATTTCAATTCATTTAGAAGGCAACAGCCTGGCAAACACAAAGACAATGGAAGTAATAAAAATAATTAAACTTGGCTTGGCCTTCTGACAGGCACTCTGCAGGGGATTGGTTCTGTATGTGTGCTCAAAAAAGGCATGTACCACTGCAGACGTTGAGAGAGAAAAAAGTAAAGCTTGCTGTTCTCATGGCAGAAGTGTCAGATTCGTGTTGTCAGTAGTTAGAGAATTAAGGCCTCATTTACAATTTTTTGATGAACGGCAGTGCAGCAAGCCTTCCTGTGCGCTGCGTCAAAAGAAAAGGGCAGGAATGCGCCGCATCTACCCAATACAGCGCATTTTTGTTCTTTTCCCTGCACTGACACACAATGGGCTGCCATGATTCAATGCAGGTACCCTTGCACTATGGTGCAAGGGAGTCTGCGTTGTAGGGGTGATTGTGTCTGTGTAGGAAGGGACACTTTCCTGCACAAAAACAATTATGAGAGGTGTTTTTCTCTTTCTCTGTGTGCTGCAGAATGCAGCAAACATAGAAAAAGGAAAAACAAGAAACAATAAAGGTATTTCTCCTCGTTGTGCCTCCCTCATGCCTCCCCTGGGGAGGTGTAGGAATCTGATGCATTCCCAGGTTTACGGAATGTTGTAAATCTGGGAATGCGCCAAGTACCATGGATGTTGCATCGGAACACCCACAGCAACACCCATGGGGGCATATTTACAAAAATTGAAGCAGGGCAGGGCTGCAAGCAATTTAGCAGAGCAGCGCTGCGTCATTTAAAGAATGTAGGAATGCTGCATATGCACAAGTAGACGGTGCACCCTTTTTGTTTTACCTTGCGCTGGTGTTAAAAAAGCTGCCTAGCGGTAACTCAAACACCCTTTCGCCATGGTAAAAGGGTGCCTGTGTTGCAGGGATGATTGTTTATGTGCAGAAAGGGGAACCGTCCTGCAAATAGACAATCATTAAAGGCAATTTGAAATAAAATTATTTCTCCTTGTTGCACCACTCTAACTTCTGCTTTTCAATGGCATTCGTTTTCAGCGCTGCCTTAGACTTACAGATCCTTGTAAATCTGGGACAGCGTAAAAAAGCAATGGGTGCTGCAGTGGAATGCCCACAGCAACACCCAGTGCATGGCCCTTTGATACAGAAAACTGCATGGAAGGGTAGAATATTTACAATGCAGCGTTAAGCCATGCATTGTAAATATGGAGCAGAGCATTGCGCCACCAGAGTGTGGTAAAAAGAGACACTCCAGTGACATAATGCCCTTGTCAATATGCCCCTTAGAATGCACCTTTTGCACAGAGTAACACGTGAAAGGGGGCCAGTTTAAAAAGGCCATAAAAAGCCACGCAGGGTAGCTTAACATGGCCTTGTAAATGAAGGCAGGTACACTGCACCACCAGTGCTTCCAAAAGAGTGACGCACCAGCAGCGCAATGGGCTTGTAAATACGCCCCCTTAGGTTTAGGAGGTGAGAGATTTTTCTCATTTGTATTGAAATGTTTTCCTATTTTGCATGAGAAGCTAAAGTATTAACAGTTGGAAATCAGCCGCGGCCTGTGCAGGTAAGAGTGGTGGGGGAGTGGGGCCCGGTGGAGGGGATTTCAACAGACGTCAACAAGGGAAAATGTATAATTTATTTATTTTTTCTTCATCAACTTCCATCAAACCCCCCCAGTACCACCACCGAGCCCCACTGCCCCACCGCTCCTACCGGCATGGTCCGCGGCTGTGAAAATTGACCTTCGCATAAAGGAAATATGCATTTCAGGCCAGTGGAGAAACATCTCACTCACTGAGGCACTTATTTGTATCTTATCATTATCTCTCATGTTTTCGTTTTTCTTAATTTTTTCTTATTGTTCTAATTCCTATTCATTTTATTTTTCTTACTATTGCAGTTGAGTGTTTTTGTAGTTAGTATCATCGTAGAGATTTTACTCTTTTGTAATAATACTATTGCTATTTTTCTTAGCCTTATTCAATTGTGTATTATTACTTTCATAATTATGGGCCTCATGTAGGTAAATAAATTTTACCCGTTCCTTAATACCGAGCCGTACCGAATCGGTAAATTAGAATCGGTAAGTTATATATAGGTAAAAATTCGGTAACAGTTACCGATTCGGTAACATTCGGTAAATACGAATCGGAATTCACCGATTCGGTAAATACCGAGGTGATAATTACCGATTCGGAAAATACCGAGGTGGTATCTACCGAATCGGAAAATACCGAGGTGGTATCTACCGAATCGGAAAATACCGAATCGGTACGTACGGATTCGGTAAATAACATCACATGACTTGACGAAACAGCTAATCCTGTGCAACGACAGCCCACCCAACCAGGAACTGCCCACACCCAGGCAGGTGTACACAATTAGCCGAAGTGGCCACACCCAGGCAGGTGTACATAATTAGCCGACCCTGGAGAGGCTCGGAGTGCAGAGGAGAGGCAGGGAGCAGTTGCATGTGCGAGCGGGAAACGAACAGCATGTCCAGCCAGAGAACACAGAAAGACGGAGGGGAAAGGAGGAGGAAGCTCAAATTCAGCCCCAAGGAACTCCAGGTGCTGGTGGAGGAGGTGGTGAAGCAGCACCAGAAGCTGTTTGGGAGGCAATCCCTGCAAGTGCCTGAGGCCGAAAAGCGCAACATATGGCTGGCCATCCAGGCGCAGGTCAATGCTGTGGGAGTGACCCACAGGGACATTGAGGTCCTCAAAAAGCGCTGGTATGACCTGAGGATTGTGACCAAGAGGAAGATGGGCGACATCCAGAAGGAGGCCAGCCAGACCGGAGGTGGAACCAACAGGGCACCTGCCCTCACCGAACTGGAGGAGCTGGTGGCGGCCACACTCGAGCAAGAGAGCGTCGTAGGTCTTGGGGACGCCGACAGCTCTGCCAGAGCCGCAACACAGCAAGGTAAGACGAAAGCACAGCAATGTAGCCTCCCCTACCCCTATCCCACATCCCCCATTGTGAAACGAGAATCACACTGCAGTCCACACGTGTCAGTGCAGACAGGCAATGCATTCCGGGAGATGTAGTCAGGGCAACACTAACCATGACGTAAATGTCACAGGGCAACAAGGCATGTCACGCACTCGAGGCACAAGGAGACAGAGGACAGATTGGAATGTGAAATGATTTATTGTGACGCTTGCAATGCAGCCCTTCGGGGACACTGAGCCAATGTTGTTTTTCTGTCCACAGATGTGACATCATGCAGTACAGGGCATGCTGCAGGGGAGACGGCACACCGGCCACAAAAATCACCTCTAGCCAGCACGAGTTCAGACCAGGGAGCAGGCCCACTTGCAGCCGCACCACCTACGCAGCCAGCCTCGCCGCACACAGAGCCAGCATCACCTCACCGAGAGCCAGCATCACCACCACCAGAGCCAGCATCGCCACTCATGTTCGATTCACCGGCCACATCTCCGCTTGCAGGTGTGAGAATGAGGAGGCGTCCAGCAGCCAGGCTACGAGCCTTAGACACCTCGTCAGACGACAGCATGGGCCCAGAAGACCGCACCGGGCCCCAGGAAGGGAGCCATCCCACTGTGCCCCACACCTCACAGGCAGCACAGACGGGAGCAAGAGGGCGCCGCAGGTCACGTGTCCAGAGTCCACCAGCACCCACTGACGGCCATGGTGTCTTCTTGGGGCTCGAGGGCCAAATGTTGAAGCAACAGCGCCTGCAATCAAAGGCAGTCATGTCAGTCCAGAGGCACATGCGGGTGATGAAGACAAGCTTAGTCAACATGGACACAAACATTGGCGGCATGGCTGCGGGCATTCGGGACATGTCCCAGTCAATCCAGCAGTTGTGCAGCAAGTTAGATGCTGACATCGAAGCACGGCGCCGGGAACGCCAGAGAAGGGACACTACCAGCAGGGCACTCAACCGTCTGGCAACTGCGACTTCCCTACTTTGCCGGCGCTCTGTGACGATGCAGGAGGGCCTAACACAGTGCTGCAGCGACCTGTCTCGGGGGATGGTGCAGGTGACAAGTGCACTAGGGGTGCTATTGACTAGTCAGGCGTCGACAACTGCTGCAGGGGATGCTGCGGAGAGCATCGACACCAGCAGCAGCATCACACCCCCCGTCCCCGAAGCACGCAGGAGCAGCAGGCGGCTTGGGGTTGGCTCTAGTGAGGATGCACAGGCTGTGCAATCCACCACTGCAGCGCGTATGCGCAAACATTGATGTGGCCCTGCTTATCCACTTGCCATTGGGTGACGTAACCCTGGACATACTCATTGTATAGATGGCATATTGCCAGATTGGCCTGTTCATGTGTTCATGGCGTGGTGCCACATTAAACTACGTCATGACTTCTCACAACTCGCTGTGTCCCCTCACTTACTCAGAAATAGTTGCATGTGATCTCTGCCCGTCTCTCTCTCCCATCGATTGCAGTTGGCACTCTAGCTGCGCTGCCCTCTGGCTGGCCTGACTCATCCTCGTTGTCCTCAAAATATGTTAGTTCCACATCTGTACCTTTTTTCGTGGCAAGGTTGTGCAGCATTGCACAAGTGGCAATTATCTTGCAGCAGGTGAAGGGTTTGTACTGGCGTGCGCCTCCGCTCTTGTGGAGGCAGCGGAACCTGCTCTTCAGTAGTCCAAACGTGCGCTCCACCACATTGCGTGTAGATTTGTGGGCCACGTTGTATCGTCTCTCACTCTGGGTTGCTGGGTGTAGGTAGGGAGTGAGGATGAATGAACGGCATGCATATGCACTGTCGCCTGGATGAGTAAAAGGGAACCATCAGTTACATGCCTCTATACACTCTGATTTGCAGGTTTCAAGGGGCGTCACTGTTACTTACCCAGCAGGTATCCCTCTCCGAATTCTCCGGCTCTCAGTCGTGTGTAGATCCCACTATTCTGGAAGATGTAAGAGTCGTGGGTGCTCCCAGGAAACTTTGCAACAATATCTGTGATGATGTTCCCTGCATCACAGATCACCTGCACATTGATGGAGTGGGTGGACTTCCTGTTCCTGTAGATGTGCTCTGTATCAGCTGGTGGACAGATTGGGATGTGTGTACCATCGATACAGCCGGTGACATGGGGGAACTGTGCCATGTGATAAAAGTCTGTTTTCGTTTTCTGCAGTGCAGCCTGTGTGTTTGGGAAGCTTATGTAGTGGTGCATTCTCTGCATCATGGCATCCAGGAACTTCCTGAAGAAACGGGACAGGCAACTCTGGGATACACCACCCACCGCAGCTGTCACCACCTGATAACTGCCGGATGCCAGTAGATGTAGGCTGCAGAGCACCTGCACATGTGGTGGTATGGCGTGCGCCCTTCTTGTTGGCTGGTCCAGGAGTGGGTGCAGGTCCCTTATCAGGTCCATGATGGTTTCGGGGTGTAGCCTGTACCTCTCATGTATCTCTGCATCAGTCAGCTGGAATAGTGTGATGCGCTGTCTGTAGATTTGTTCCTCCCGTCGCCACACCCTCAGTCCTGCTGCCTGTAGACGTAGGCGCCTTGCAATGACGTACATGGCGGCCATGTTGTCCACGCTGTTGCATTTTGGGATTGCTTATGTGCATTGTTGATGGTTACCACCTGCTTTCCATCCGTGTTAATTACCGACTCTTATTTACCGATTTTCCTGGATTTCTTAATTACCGACTGCTCCTACATGTCATTTTAAATTTTTACCACTTCATATTTACCACTTCATATTTACCGATTCGTTAATGATGTATTCGGTAAATATGAATCGGTATTTTAGAATTCGGTAACTATGAATCGGTATTTACCGCCTCATATTTACCGAAAAGTGGGTTTTGGACTCCTACATCTCACTTGTCTGAATACCGGTCGGTAACGGCATATTTACCGAAAATCGGCCGTTACCGACCGGTATTTCGCTACCTACATGAGGCCCTATATGTTTAATATTATATTATTTCCTATTACTAATATTAGGGGGTTATTTAGAGTTTGATTGACAGGGAAATCTGCCATATGTGCCAGGGAACCCCGATTACCAAATTGACTGTCTGCCCATTCGATTTGGATTCAGGAGAACCATCATGTTTTCTCTGGCAGAGACCCTGCTCACTCATTCAGTGGATATCTTAGACTGACAGCCTCATGGATGTGGGGCTGTCAGTCAAAGTACTTTTTTCATAGCACCAGGAAAAGTATGGTAGAACTGAATAGAAAAAAAGTAAAATGATACCCTGACCCTGGGAGAAAACTTTCAGTTGTGTCAAGGGTGTTAGTATTTAGTTTTTCAAAAACAAACTTCCACTTTCGGAGTTTGTTTTTGAAAAACAAAAAATAATGCTGAATATCCACCTAAACCAAGGTGGCTGCTAACCTAACATGCAATGGCTTCAGAGGAGCTGCTGTGGCAACATTTCCTATGACGGCATAGAGATCTCCACCAGCCAGGTAGTGATATCTAAATATGGGGCTGCGGGTTACAGACCTCTGCTGCCCTGGCAGAATGGATTACAGCCTAGCAAACTCAAAATAACATCTTTATTCATATTAGTAATATTAATAGTATCAGTCGTATTCGTAGTTGTAGTAGTAGTAGTAGTAGTTGTAGACATAATAGTAATAGCAGTTGTAGTGGTAAATGTATTGTTGTTTTGAATGTTTTTTAATGCTTTTCGTGGTGAGGACAGCCTGGATATGTCCTCAGCCACAGTGGGCGTGTGCCAAGGATGGATCCAGGTCAACCAGACACTGCCCGATGTTGGGAGTGCCGGCGCTCGCTCAAGATGCCCCCAGGCAACATGCCTTCAATGGGGTCAGTAGAGAAAATACTTCTGATTTTATCCCGACCCCCACCTTGGCATTCTGCTGATGTCAGTGCACCCACGACATACCGACATCATCAAATACTGCTGTGGACAAGCTGCAAGCCATTTTCTTCGCGTCAAGGGAACAAGGGAAGTTCTTCCCTGGGAGGTAGTATCCTCCTCAGCCTAGATACTCATAAATGGTTACACCACACACAGAGCTTGGAATCACATGTTTTTACTACTCAGTGAATAGCTGCGAACTCAACATTCTAAACGTGAACTCCATTCAGCACATTTGAACACCTACGTCATAGTTCTACAGAGTTCATCAGGAAGCAAAAGGGTACAGTCATCGCTAACTCTCAAGACACTACATCTCCCTCTTTGTTAAATAAAAAGTAAAAATGTTTACAGACATACATATATATACAGTATAACTTCTGTATAAGTTGTTGTGGAGCTCTGACCAAACACTCAGATCGTGTCCTCTGGGACTGGGCAGAGAGAGTAGAAGTGTTCATGACTGGCACTGGTGTTGTAGGGTCAGGTGCAGTCAAGGGGCTCTCTACAGTCTCAATCAAATCAGTCCCACCTCTGACATCAGGTACTGGTGAATGAGGAGGCAGATGCCTGAAGTGCAAAGAATCTTTCGTAATAAACTTTCCAGGATGGTAACAGTCACCATGTGCCCTTTACTAATCACAACTTTGAAGGGCTTAGCATCAAAGGGAGCATAAGATTTGTGTTTTCTCTGTTTTCACACCAAGACTCGATCACCTTCATGGAAAGTAGTGTTCTTGGCATATCGACCAATGTTGGCATACACTTTCATTTTTTGCTTAGGGCACAAGTCTGGTTGCCAAAGTTCACCATCTGTTGTAGATCTTCTGTTGGTCATCATGGCTCACCCGAACATCAGCGTTTCAGCACTTACATCTGTCATTGAATAAGAAGTCAACCAGTAAGCTTGAGGAGCAGCCAGGACACCGGACTTTAGATCAAGTTTCTCCAATGTACCACTCTAGATTTTCTTTAAGTGTGCTCATAAAGCGTTCAACAACGTCATTTGCTTGTGGCCTAAGAATTGTGCTTTTCTGATGCTTCACACTGAGATCATTATGAAAGTACATGAATTCTTGACTGTTGAATTGTGGGATATTGTCAGACTTTAGAATTGAAGGAACACCACATGTTGCAAAAATGGCATTCACACTCTTGATGATGTTTTCTTGAGTGCTCAATGAGAACTCTTCTATCAATGGAAAACAGAAGAATTCATTGATAACCTCCATAAGGTGATGTCAATTTTCAAGAGGATTAAAGAAATCAACAGCAATTCTCTCCCATTCATGTTTTTTTTAAATCAGACATATTTAAGATATGTTGAGCAATTTTGAGGGATAAGCAATTGTGTAATTGACAAGCCTTCAACTCTCATGTCAAGAAGAGGTAACTAGACTTAGTCTTGGAAAGCTTGTCTAGAGACAACAATTCCATGATGTCCTTCATGGGCCACTTCTATTACTTGTTGTCAGAGACTCTCCGGAATGACAATTCTCAAACCTCGTAAGATAATACCTTCTAGAGTAACGAACAGATACCTTCAGATATTTGAACTTTTGATCTTCGTTGTCAAGCCTGAAAAGTCGAGTGTGCTGTTTCCATGATTGATGTGCAATAATGTCCTTTAGTATCAACATGCCACTATCTTTGCTCATTGCAGCATGATTTGTTCCAATAAAAGAGCGCCAGGTGTATTGGACTTTATGATGAAGTTAATGTAGTCTTCAGCCACTTTTGAAGGGGTACCATGGCACTGTACTGGTGCTCGTCAAAAGTAGTCAGCAGGGTCTTGACCATTCCCTGGTCATGCTTGATAGAGTAGTCATATTCCTGTAGTTGCAAACCCCAACATTCAATTCCTAAAGGCTTCTTGGCTTTTGGGTTGCCAAGATGGTAATCAATGCTTGATGATCCATTACATAAGTGAGACGTTTTCCATATAAAAATATTTGAAAATGTTTACAAGCCCACACCACTGTTAAACTTACTTTCTTTCTTAGTTAATGAATAGGTATATTCAGTTTGTGGCACACTTTTGCATGCATATGCAGCAATATATCTTTTAGCATTAGGGTGTCCACTGTGTTGGGCAAGGAGCATGCCCAATCTGACCAGGTTTGCATCAAAAACAACCTCAGTATGGAGCTTCAGATCAAAGTAGGCCATTTCATTGGCGTTCTCAATTGCATGCTTGTTTTTAAAGTTAAACTTTGCTCATGTTCGTGTGACCAGTAAAATGAAGCAAGTCAGTTTTAATTCTCTTAAGGGAGCCCTTACTGTGCAAAAGTCACATATATATCTGGAACAGTAAGTGGCCATGCCAAGGAGTGAATGTAGCATCTTGTGGGAGACTTGGTGGCTGATAACACTTGCACTTTAGCTGGATCTGGCGTCATACCCTCATCAGAAAAGAAGGGCCAAATAATTTGAGTTTGTTTTGTGGAACTCACATTTCTCAGCATTCAAAATTAAACCTGCACAGCAAGCAAACAACACACTTGTGTAAGAGCTTTATCCTGTTCTTTTTGGGTCACTGCGAAAATCAGTATGTTGTCACTGTAATTGAGAGCATTCATGACAGGTTGTATGATGCATCAAATTACATCTTGAAAAAGTTTGGCAGCTGATGACACACCAAAACATCATAGTTTATTTCTCAACAAAACAATATGGGTAGAAAAGGTAGTAATGCACCTGCAATTTTCTTCGAGTTCCATCTAATGATAGCCTTTGTTCAGATCAAGGCGAAAGAAGACTTTTACACACTTTAGCTGGGTTATCATGTTGGCAAAGTGCAGACCGTAATGTAGTTCTCTATCAATTGCCTTGTTGACTTGATGCATATCCACACAGATGCGTACAGTACCTTCCCTGTCCTTTTTGAGCACTACCACTATGGGTGAAACCCACATAGTTGGACCAGTAGACTGCTCAATGACTGTCTATGTCTTTGAGCAACAGGACGATCCTCCTCATTGATATGCAGTTGCACTTTCATGTTCTTAAGTTTTCCTAATCCATGAAACAAAGATGGGAACTGACTTAATATTTTGTGATGAGCATTTATGTTGTAGTTCACAGATATGAGTAATATATCAGCAACAGTATGAAAACTGAGTATACAGGCACGTGATGCAGTACCTTGAAGTACATGAATGGATGAGTGTACTTTTGCCTTTTTGTGTTTCATGTTTGCTACAAATTAACATTGGCTCTTTAATGGCCTTGATGCAGCCCATATATACATCTTAGTCTTTGAGGTTCTCTTCAGGCATAATGTTTATCGATGCACCACTGTCAATATTAAAATGTATGGAGTAATCATTTCCTTTTAGTGGAATTTTTGGACAGTGTTTGAATGACTTTTGTGATTTTACCCGTCGATTTTTCTTTGACTCGTATTCTTCTTTCTATGCGTCTAGTCCCACATGCACATTTTACTAAGGTAAACATTGAAATTGTACATCTGTCTTCCTCACTGTCCCTTGACAATGAAAGTGAAGAACACTTGAACAAAGAATTGGACAATGATTAACTTCATTTGGTATTGATTATCCTAAGCTGATATTGCCACTTGGCCTTGTGAGTATGTGTAGAACGTCGCTTCTGGAACATTTGGACGTCCATTTTGCTTTCTCGCTACGAAGCACTTAGTTTTTCCTTCACCTTGCAAACCCTTACAAGATGATTCTCCTTCCCACAGCCTTTGCATACTTGTCCACATTTAAAGCACAGTTTCTTTCTTTTTAGATACATCAATTTGTGTCCTTTAGCTTTGTGTTTCTGATTAATTTCCACATTCATGACTGACTCATTATGGGCACCTCTGGCCTCCATATCAGCAGCTTGTAGATCAGCACATTTCTCAGCTCTGGCAGCCATGAAAACTCACTCCAGACTAAGGCTTTTTCTCAGCATTCATTGTTTGAATGAATCTGTCAGACATTTGTTGATAACTCGTAGTTTGTTTTTCACTTTTATGCAAATTTGGGAGACTAAGAGTATTTTCCACCAAAAGGCATTGATGTAATTTGGAACACTGAATCTGGGGTGGTCTGTGGATTGGGGAGATGACATTCTGGATACCATCCAGAAGACTGTTTTACCATTCAAAGTTAGCTTCACTTTTTCCTACTTTGATCAATTATAAAGAGGAGAACAGGTGGACTCATGCTTTATTGGAGGGGTTCCAGCCGCTATCTTTTTAGCATCAATCAAATTGATAAACATATTTCTTTGAGTTTTCACTTTGATGTAAATTTGAGAGACTAGAGTTATTGGTCCTCAGGAAGGTGGCGACTTGGGGTGTTTTCTAACAAAACGTGTCTACATAATTTGGAACACTGAATCTGGGGTCTGTGGATCGGGGAGTTGACATGCGGGATACTGGAAAAAAAACAATCCAGCACAGTTGCAACGGCTCAGTGAGTAGATATAGAAAAACTAGTCAGCATTATGTTTCAGCTATATTTTGGTTTTTACTGTGGTGTTTAATATATGGATGTGAATGAGCTGAGAGAAATTCTTCCTTTATAATGTGTCTGAAATGTTTTGAAAATGTTTAAACGTTTTGGATCAGATGCTCTGTGTGATCATTATTTTTATTGTTCGTACATACATACTGTGATGTTTTTGAATATGATATAATGTTAAATTTTTGCACCCGGATTAACTGTGTGTGGTACTTGGATGAATACAGTGCGAATGTGAAGTGGATAATGAGCAGGTTGGCTGCTTTGGTGAGAAAATTCTCTTGTTCTGATAGTTCTATGGAGTTCATGAGGAACCAAAAGGATCCATCATCGCTAACTCACAAGACAGTACAGGGGTTCAGGTGAACAGACCCCAGGGGAAATGAAAAATATTTTCCTTTACCCTGTGTCTGTTTTTAGTGTATTCCTGCTCCATGATAGCGGTTGGGGCGGCAATCGTGTCACAGGATTAGGAATTTACTCCTCTGGACCACAATGTTTTTTTTAGTTGGGGAGGAGCCCCTTGAGCAAGGGTCACGCCCTCTTAGGGGCTTATAATGTAGCAATATTTAACCCACCTAGGGACTAGTTTGACTGTTTTTTGACCAATCTGCCTCCCCTGGGATGGGGGGGAGAAGGTTCGAAACCCACTGAACACCAGGGATAAATGTGTATAGTAAAATTGAGGGGAGCGACTCCTTGGCGAGTGTCGCTCCCCACAGGGATAATTTTTATTAGGGCTCTGCACCCCCTGCAATGCAGATTGGCTATTTTTAGGATGATCTGCCCTCATGGGGCAGAAGCCCACTGGACACCAGGGAATATTGTTTTGAAGGGGAGTGACCCCTCAGGCAAGAATCGTTACAATTGCGGGGATTTTGTTTTTATTTCAACCCCCCACTCCCTGAATGCAGATTACCCTTTTTGAGGCTGATCTGCCTCCTGGAGGGGGGGGCAGAAGCCCACTGAAGGTTATAGTTGGAATGGGAGCCATCCCTTGGGCAAGGATTGCTCTCTTTGTGGGCCATATTATATTTGCATTCCACCCTCCCCTTTGAAGACAGACTGTTTTGGTTTTTGGACTTTTTTGAGTGAATTGAGCTTCAGGGTGGGTGGTAACACTTGAGTCACCTGGGACTAAAGTTATGTTTGCTGTGAGGGTTCTGCTTCTGGTGTATGGTTTGTTTTCATCTGGTGGTGGCCTATTTTTCCTTTGTCATGCCTCCTTTCTAGGGAATATCAGTGTCTTTTGTTCGATATTTTATTGTTTTATTTGTGTTGTAATTTTCTTTTTTTTATTGTAGAGCCAATCGTTTCCTTTGTCTTGGTGGTGATTCCTGTTTGCGGGTGCAGCACTGGCAGATCTGTAGTCGGTAAAGTTTAGTTGGGATAAGCAAAGCATTTTGTAATCTTTTCATCAAATGTGTATCCTGTGGTGCAGCCTGTGTTGCTTGCCTTAAGTTATGTTGCAGGTTGTAGAGACAATACTGAAAACTATTTGCCTAAAAATGTCTTTCAGTTGTTCATCGATGATGTATTTTTGGATAAGATTGTTGACCAGACTCATTTGTATACTGAACAGTATTTTAGGGACAACATTGTCAAACTTAAGACCCAAGCTAGAGCTAGCCAGTGGACACCCACAAATCTGGATGAGATGAAGGAGTTCTTTTGTTTAACTTTTTTGATGGGATTGATAAGGAAGCCCTCGTGTCCTTCATATTGGCCTCCGAGTCTTTTGATGGCAACTGCTATATATTTCCTGTAACCATGAATCGTGATCTGTATTCACTTCTGCCTCTAGTGCTGCATTTTGTTGATGATGCTTCAGCATTGCTATGGGATCACCCTGATTGTGACCATCTCTTCAAGATTCAGACTGTCCTTGATCATTTTGGAGATCACTTTTCAAAGATCTATGTTACAGTGAAGAAATAGTTGTGGTTGAGTCTTTGGTTTTATTCAAAGAACTGTTTGGTTTTAAGTCAGTACATTCCTAGAAAGAGGACACATTTTGGAATTGAGATGTGTATGCTGCCTGAGAGTAGTACTGGATATGTCGGTAATTTCAGGTGGTTTAATGGTAGGTATTCTTCTATCAACCCCCCTAGTTTTCTGTTTTTGATGGGGGTACCCATGGGTCACCTCTTTACAACCATGCACAGTGTGGCAAGCACCATGGGGTGCCTGCAACAGGGTGCAAGGTTTTCCACAACCACCCCTTTTTTCAATGGGAGCCTGTGTTGTCGGTCGGAACACAGACTCTTATTGAAGTCAATGGGAGTCCAAGCAAGCGGTGTTCGGAAACATCGTGATCGGTCAGTCGAACTTTCCAAACCTGAGTCAGTCAGAACAAATTCCGATAAGGAGTCAGTCGGATTGCTTTCCGACCGACATCGTAAGGAGCTTAGTTTCTTTAAGAAAAACTTGAAGGATATACAGAAGTGACCCCTTGCTGAATGCATACTTTTCTCTAGTTTTCAGAAATGTATCTCAATCATGAGTTTCACACCCATTTCCAGCACCAACTCAAAGGAGGTTGAAAGCACAACAAAATAGGAAAAATGGGCTGTGTTCCAGTAAAATGCCAAACTGTGTAAAATATGTGTTTTTCTGAATCAAGTCTTTCTATTCCTAAAAGCTACGAAGATGGTAAGTTTTGCACTGCAAACCTTTTGTTGATGCCATTTGCAGGAAAAACAAGACTCTTTGTTCTGCAGCATTGTTTTCCCATTTTTCCCAAACAAACTAAAGTTTGCAATATTTTGGCTGGTTTCTCATTCCCTCCAAAGGAATCCACAAACATTGGTTACCTTTAAAATCCCTGGGATGTTCGTAAAAGAGGAGGCAAATTTGGCATTGATAGCCTATGTGGAAAAAAACATTACGGAGGCCTAAGCGTGTTGCAGGGATTCTACACAAATACAAAACTATGCACAGAAATATGGGACCTTTGTGTATAGAGACTGAGTCTTCCTACCACGAGCCCAGGACTGACTAGCCATAGTGTATCACTTGCTCTCCTACTCACTCACAGAGAAGAAAAAGATTAGACACCCCAGAACACAACACTCCCAGATCTCTCAGGAATCGCGGTAATGAGACACACACTTCCGCTCACACTCTTGTACTGGTCCACAATAAGATCTGACAGAAACACGAAACTGTTTAATATATTTATTTTAACTAATGTGCTCTACCATGCAGTATACATGCCACAACAAGCTGGAAAATGCATAGTACAAATACAGTCAGCATAGCAGCTAGACAATATATCATAAACAACAGACATGGGCATTTGGGTATGGACCGCACAGAGTCGTGAGGAGTAATGCACCAAAAGATATTTCCTCAGTGAAAGTGCTATAAGGATATTGCACAACGACCACCCTGCATTGCCAAATATTTACACCAGTGTCTACACATATGCACGCGAAGAAAATCAATATTCTGAGCATCAATCATACAGTAATATACATATGAGTCCACACAGTGTTCTTGTCATATTCTTTGTTGCTTTATTCCATTTCTTGCATGGTAATCAATACTTCGTTCTTCATCAATAAAATTTAGCCCCAGTTTAGCCAACACATGTTTCGTCTTAGTGGAATCAACCACTGACTTCACCAGGGCGAAAATAAACAAATAAACTACATTACTACTTGTATAACCTCAACAAGGTTATTTAACATACAATACTACTCCATTATTAAAACAAGCAAGGTAAAGCACCTTCAGTAACCGGTATAGTATCCGTGTGGAACACAAAGATATTGAAAATGTGTCCCTGGTGGAAAGGGCTAGAAAAGGATGACACCAGGTGAGATGCCACAAGGCAACGTGGACGCAAGATATCCGATAGTGACTCATGCAATTGACTGTAAAGCACAATATAAATAGCTAACCTTTAAATTTCATGGTATTGAATCTATACCAACTGATGCTAGGGGTGGAAAGCAAGAGCTTAGAGTGAGACAAAGCGAAGCTCTTTAGATTCTGAAACTACGTGCTGCATAATTGGGCATTAACATTGACAATGAGTTACAGTTTTTTGGGATCGTAATGTTAATTTGGCTCTCTGATTGTATCTGTACATGTAAAATATGTAGATATACCTTTCCTTATTAGACTAATAAGACTTTTAGGCTGTTTGGCTTTTTCTATTTTTTCCCTTTTTTTCCATTGATTTACACTATTGGTGCCCGGATCTATTCTCTGATACTTCTGTTCTTTTGACGCTACGGTTGTTGAATTACTTATGACACTTTAGAACACACATTGACCTAATGATAATATCCAGTCTATCAAACAATTGCTTAATTTATTGTGTGTTACAAAATTTAGATATTATCTTAGACTGGTTTAATTTAAATTGCATACAACTTTGCAAGTTGGCACTTATGAAAATGTCAAGCACTTCGAGCCCTCCGTCATCTATTGTTTAAGCTAACGTTTCAAGATAGCGTTTATGGTAGCATGATGAATTTTAGTCAATTTTCAACCGCTATTTAATTATGATGGTTCGTCCGTCGGTTTGTTGACCGTACCTTTATTTCAGTTAGTGATGGTCAGATTTATGGTTTATGACCTGTGTTCGCTTGAGGATAAGATTATTGACTCGTGTATGCTCTGACCGAATGTGAATTACCAATTAAGGGTACTCATTTCTAACCGATGTGATTACGCAAACAGATAGTGCTTCACTTAATATTATAAGTAGTTCAGTGTTTTACTGTTGTTTCAGTTACAATTGCTGGTCCGTCATTTATGTTAACGGAATGGTTAGGTATATAAAGGAATTTAAAGATGGCGCAATTGTGAAACGCCGTGAATACTCTTCGGATGAATTCTTGCTGAAATCAGGTAAAGCTGTTATACTGATATCAATATAATTATGGATTATGCACTTTATTCTTTATACGTGATATAGTTACTGGTTGGGTTGTGCGCACAGTTGAGACTTGGGATTAAAGATACGGGAATGCTATTGGAAACACCTTCTCTTTTTTCGGACTTACGAAGACTTTTGTAACCAATTTGTTTGGATCAACGTTGAGATAGTATTATGGATGTTTACTCACAATACGGGTTCATATGAGCTGACATACTTGGTCTATTATATTACAGGATACTTTTTTGATTACTGAGGACACTGATTTGTGGCTATTAAGAGAACTTTTAGTTCTAGTGTTGCCATATCTACTCAGACCACACCCGCTCTATATATGCATTAACTTTTCATTCATGGGATATGGGTCACGTAGCTCCACTTTGCATGCTACCAGCCATTTGCATTTTACTGACAGTGTTGTCACCTTCCTAGCTATTCTAGTGGATATCAGGGTGGATATTCCTTGTGCAGGATGTCCTTGCTGAAATTTAGTTGCAGACTTATGAACCTGCACATATCCTTCTATCGTTGGGGCTTCTTGCAGACACACAGGGGGATATTTACAAAGAAGTGGTGGAGTGAGTTGTTAGCCGTCATGGTCCCCCTTCCTGCACATAAACAATCTTGAAATGTCATTATGTCACTTCTATGTGTACTGCTTAATGCAGCACACATGAAAGTTACAAAATGTTTTTTTTTAAGGATTGTTGATGAGCAGGAAGGGTTACCTTCCTGAACATAAACAATCCAAGGCAGTACACATGGAAAAAGCAAAAACGAGGAGAAATGAAGCATTTCTCCTTGTTTCACCAAGTTAAGACCAGGTTTTCCCTGGTCTTAATTTTGGAGCTGCCTCCTATTTATGCTGCCCTTGTAAATTGGGGGCAGCGTCAAAATCAATGGGTATTGCGGGGTAAAGCCCACGGCAACACCCACTGTCCACCCCGTCCATGCTAAGCATAGCATGAAAGAGGGCCTTGTAAGGCAAAGCCCCTATTGTCACTGAAACATCACATAAAGTGACATTCCCGTGGTGATAGAGGCTTGTACATGTGCCACACAATCTCATAGGTATCTATTAGCTTTTTAAAGGTTTCTGATTTTGCTTCTCTACCAAAACCATTTATATTCTGAGAGAGAATCCCAAGGTTGTGCGATGACCCAGGGGCCTAATCTGTTTAGATTAGCTATCCCCGTTCTTCCTGGGCTGGAATAGTATGATTAATGCATCTATCTGCACAGTTTGCATCACTCCAACCCTTTGCAGTCCTCACACCAGATGCTGTGATTTCTATACCATCCTGTCTTTTCAGACCCTGATCAATTAGTCTTATTTTTCTTTGCTCTTGACCCGCATGTTGACTAAGGAATGCTTATCCATGGTTACCCGCATAGATATCTCTCAGTCTGGTGCTAGCCTTATTACTTCCTTCAGGAACTAATTTTCTGCTTTTATTAATGTATATTTTTCTAAACCAGAATACATCAGTACTTTGGTGACCTCACTTCCCTTTTTATTTTGCATAACACCTAGTTGTATAAGATCATTTCTCCATATTTCTATTAGGCTGGCTCATTTAAAGAAGGTTAACAATAGCTGGGATCGATATAAGGGGTGTAGCTTTCTCAACTTTTACCCCCTTCCCTATACTGAGATGTTTCACGATACAATCACAAGCTTCTTCCATCCTTTTTTTCCTCATCTGAGGTTCTTTCTCTGTTCCTACTCATGATGTCCATCCCCCATGTTATAAGATTACTGCTGCTAGCTACTTGTTCCATCAGATTATCCTTCCTTCTTACTCTACTAAAGCTACCACTCTGCTTCTTACTACACCCATCTTTTTTCATCTTAATCCTAGTTTCTTTCCTTCATCTTCATGTTCATCCCTCATCATACTTTCAAGCTCTTTCTGGGTTTGTAGGGAGTGCTTTTTATGTGTGTGTCTGTTTGTCCTGTCTTGTGATCTTGTATCGGGGGGACGAATTGCTGTGGCAAAAACTGGGGCTGATGAGGAAGTCAGCCAGGTTTCAGTCAGGAAAAGTGGGTCCAGTAAGCAGTAGTGTAACATATCCCAAATTTCAGTGGCATATTTAGGAATGGAGCGAGTGTTGAGGTGCATATTTGACAGGGAGGGGTGTGGTGTAATGTAAGTCAGGTGTGTTTGGTTGAGTGAGTTGGATATAGAGGGTGCATAAGAGGTGGCATAGTAGAAAGCACTTTCAGTGTTGGGTGGTGAGGCATGGCAGCTGTGCTGCTGAGATGCAACCGGGTTTCAAGGAGAACACACGTGTGATGGAGTCATGACGGGGTGAGAGGTAGGTTAGATGAGGCCCAGAGGTACTGGCTCTGGGCACAGACAGGGCATGGACACTTGCAGATGGGCTTGCCTTTGGCAAATCAGCGGTGTGCCCAGCCTACATTAAGTGAAGATACTTTTGGCAGGAAATCAGTGATGTCCCTTCCTCTGTAGATGGATAGTGGGGTCTAGCAATATCACCTCCTGTGCCGATGGTTGATGGGCAATCCAGTGATGTATCTTTCTGTGCAGATGGGTGATGGGAAATCCAGTGATGTCACTTCCTCTGCAGATGGATGATGGAAAATTTCAATTTTTTCTTGGCTTCTTCGTTTAACAGCGATTAAAGCAGGAAACAAGTGATATCACTATCTGTACAGATGGATAATTAGAAATCCAGTGATGTCACTATATCTGCAGATGGATGATGGAACATCTAGTGATGTCACTTCCTGTGCAGATGGATGATGGGAAATATGTCCTCTTGCTTGGTGTCTTGCAAAGACAATTTTAGCAGGAGACCCAGTGATGTCTCTTCCTGTCCATATTAGATGAAGGGAAATCCAGTGATGTGTCCTGTGTAGTTAGATGATGGGGAATTCAGTGATGTCAATTCCTTTGGAGATAAATGATGGGAAATTAGAAGTTTATGAATTCAGAGAGAACTCTGTGGCTAGAGAAAGGTGAGGAATTTGGGGGACCATGATGTAGAGAGAGAAACAAAATGGAGAGGTGAAAGGGAGTGGTGAGATTGAGTAAGGGCTAAGAGGTAAGAATTAGGGAGAGGCAGAGAAAGGATGCAAAGATGAGGCTTGTGTGAGAAGTGAGGTAGGTGTTGGAGATATACAGAGAGAGATTAGATATAGATAATTCAAGTAGAGAGAGGGAGTTGAGAGTGATAAATATAAAGGCTGGTACAGAGACTGAGAAAGAGGCAATGTTATGTGTGAGTGGTGCAACGAGATTAAGTGAAATATAGTTGTAAATTGAGAGATAGGTGAGGTAGTCAAAGGATGGGTTAGTGAGTTAAAGACAGCTGAGATTGATAGAGAGGCTATGGATACATGGAGCTGTAGAGAAACAGGGAGCGCTTACGGGAGAGGGATTGGTAGAAGAAATGAGGTGAAGTAAGTATAAATACATTTTGTTAGCACCAACTGCCAAAAAGTGTGAGGTAAAGGCTGAACAGGCTGGGCTTGCACACTAATGGCCAGATTTATCAATACTTTGAGCAGGTGCAAAGTCACCAAATGTGTTGCAAACCAGTGAAAAGTACTGATTTAACAGTTACTTTTCAGTGCAAAATTGCACCACAAATGTGCCTCAAAGTAACCCAAAGTACAACAATACACTGCTTTGCATTACTTTGTGTGACAGAGTTGTCCTAAAAGAGGGACATGCTAATTCCCATTCAACTGTCCATTTATTTAAGCACAGCTCTCTCTACTAACATTTTAGATCTTAAAAAATCTCATCCTAGCGGCCAAGACCTCATAACAACTGACTGGCGAATTACTGAGGCTCCTTGAAGAAGAACAATTGGGCAACTTTATATTAACAGGGGACTTCAATCGCCACCTTCTAAGATAAACAACAGATGAAGACCTGTTACTTGACCAGTCAGTAGAATGGAACATCCCCGAATAGGGGACAAGTACAACAGGCAAGCAAACCAGAATATGCACACAACTTTTGAGGGAACTAGAGTACCTCAGCTTCCAGGCTCTGAATGAATGATTCCAGGAATCCAACCCGCTTGCACAAACGTTCCATTTGACATCCACCAGTTCAGCTCTTGACTACACATTTGCCACTCACCCCTTGTTCCACAAAATCTTCTCTTTCCATCTGGTCGTAGCAGACATGAGTGACCATCTTCCACAAGAAGTGACCTTAAATGTTTAGCCACACCTCTCTGTCCTCTAACTGAAATAATCAACTCAGTATTCACCACTAAATGCACCCCTTTTCTGTGGATAAATTCCTAGAATCGGCCAAAAGCTTACTCCACCAGAAGCACACTACACCTGGGAACTCCTTTGCTGCAAGGAGACCATCCCCAAGGACTTCAGTGATACAATTGCCTCCAACATAACTGCTAGAAGTGTGCCCCACGCAGGAAGATGCCGAGCAAACCTCAATGCCTCAAACTAAAAGGCTCAAGTGATCTAAAAACAAAATTCTAAGAATTCTTTGCAGGATACGTCAAGATTTCACTGAGCAGTCCAAATCGAGATTTCACAAAGCCACTTTAAAAAAGCTAGGTTGGGCCACAAAAAGACGGGAAAATGTGTCACTGTGGGGAAATTTGCTTTACGGTATGAAGAGCAGAGACAGTGCGCGGTTCTGGTGAACAATCAATTCACTTCAGCGAGGAATAAACTCTCACCTTCTTGAGGATGCCTGGCACAAGTTTTTTTCCAGTCATTTCAACTGTCCTGAGCAGTGGGAGACATTTGCAGGAATTTGTATAAAACAACAGAAGAAACACTCACAGTTTCCTCATATGACACTGTCAATAAGAATGCCGGCATAGAATCCCAAAACCACAAGTATTTACAAATCCCTCGGTGGATGCCCCCAGAATCACAGCATAGCAAATCAAGAGACAGATAGCCAAAGGGAGGCAGAAAGGAGCCCTAGGCTCTAACGAGAGACCACCTGTATTGTTCAAGCAAGACCCTTCGTTCTAGTCTGAAATCTTGGAACCAGGTTTCCAGCATAAACAAATGGAAGAATTTATCCCAACATCCTGGAAGGGATCTATAATCTTGCCTATTTACAAGCAGAGCGACAAGGGCAATGTAAAAAACACCAGCAAAGTTGCCATGATCGTTAATGGTGCCAAATAGTATGCAGGAAATATCCTGGGCCACAAACAACTCCATCATAACTCTAAATCAAACTGGCTTCTGCAAGCACATAGGAAATACCACCACCATCACGGCCCTATCCTTGCTGATAAACACTGGTAAAGAAAACAAGCAATCATTGTACTTATGCATCATTGAATACCGGTCTGCCTTTGACCATGTTGATTGAGAAACATTATGGCAGAAGTCAAAAACTGGAGTATTCACTGGATTATTCCTCAGTCCTTCTAAGGCAACGAGCCCTGCTGCACAATGACTCTTGGGTAAAAGTCAAACTGGGGGCTGGGATGCACCTCTCCAGGTGAATTCCAACCACCAGAGGGCTAAAATAGGGCTGCATCCTTGCCCCCATTCTGTTCAACCACCTTATTGCCGACATGACTGCGAGACTGGACCACTGCAAATCGTATGCCCCGGAACTGGGATAAATGGTTCTTTAAAGCCTTCTTTTTGCATTTGCAGATGACCTAGTTTTAATAAACCACACACCAGCTGGGTTTGCAGCACTTACTGGATGCCACCCAAGAGTACTTGCTGAAAAACGCCCTGCAAATCAACTTGGAAAAAAACAAAAACAATGGCAATAATATATACAAAACCAAGAACACTACACTGGCACATAAACAAACACCACTTGGAGCCTGTGACAGAATATAAATACTTAAGAAATAACATATGGGAGTGAGACATTGAAAGAGAGAGACTCAACCATCCTGGACACCACTATTATCAGGGCATATAGAATGATTTTTTGACTCCCAAAATATACCTCCCCCGCACAAATGAGATTAGCATGTGACCTTCAGAGACAAACCATGACCAGAAGGGGGGGCGTACATTAAATGCTGATATATGATGAGGGGAGCCGAAAAGAATACGCTTAGCTCGCATCGCTTGGCAGTATTGACATCTCTAGAAAGTTCCCCAGCCAGAGTTTTTCTTCATGACTCCTTAACACAGCTAGGCTAACAGGCCATTTAGTAGACTCCATTAGCCCATGCCAGCTTAACCAAGTCATGGACTTATAGATCCAGATCAGGCAGGGTTTATTGCTTCCCGCCAGTGTGGGGATAACACGAAAAGACCTTGCTGCTGGCTGATGATGCGGAAAAGGAGTTTGTCAATGTGCACTGGCCATACCTATATGTGACTCTCAAACACTTTGGCCTTGGCATGAGCTTCAGGAACTGGATCAGGGCATAAATATCGCTCCCCGTGTTATGTATGGATGAACGGTGTGAGCTCCAGCGGATTCGCTATTAAGCAAGGCACGAGGCAAGATTGTCCCCTCTCTCTACTTCTCTTTGCTCTTTATATGAAGCCTCTCGCACAGATATTGAGAGATAACCCCAAAGCGGTGGGCATTCTGTTTGGAGCTGACCAACACCTGATTAGCTTTTATGCTGATGACATCATCCTCTCAATCACACAACATTTGACCTCTCTCCCAACCATTGTCTTGAGTTTTGGGCAATCTCGGGCTTTTGAGCGAACATGCAGAAATCGCAAATCTAAAACCTTACTGCAGCCCCAGACACAGAGTATATTCTGCGAGCTCAATTGGATTTCCAATGGATCTACGAGGACCTCCCCTATCTATGGCTAGCTTTAGCCAGTAGCCTCACTAAAACTGCTGTTGCCAAATACTCAGCACCTGTGGCCCAAATCCGCAAAGATCTAGATCAGTGCCAGCGACTTCCACTCGAGTGGCTCGGCAGAATAGCCACCATAATAATGAACATTCTTCCATGTGCCCTTTACATTTTTCAAACACTTCCCCTGACACCACCGCCTGGCACAATTAGCCCCCTCCAAAAGGAGGGTGAGCACTTTATATGGGGCAGAAAGAAGCCCAGACTGCGGAGGCAGCTCCTGCAGCGCCCCAAACAAAATGGGGGCCTTGCGGTGCCTAACTTGCTCTGCTATTACCAAGCAGTACAGCTGTATTACCTGGTGGAGCAGAATCGCCCGCTGACTGAGAAGCACTGGGTCTTTACGGACCAAACTGTTGTGGGCTCTCACATAAGGAGGGCGGTGTGGCTGCCCAGGCCCGCACGGCTTGGGGTCTTTACTCCTCTCCCATAACTAGCCAGATGATTAAAGTCTGGGGCAAAGCGGCAATCATGGCGGGACTCACCACATTTCCCTCGCCCATGACACCCTTGTTCAAAAATCCGGTCTTCCCGCCGGGCTTGATTCCGAGCACTGCAAAGCGCTGGATTGCAGGCAGATGTAAACGCATGGGATGCCTCTTTGACCAAGAAAGCCTCATCCCATTGAAACAACTCAAAGCAGACTACTCCTTGTTGGAGACCGACTGGTTCTCCCACACACAATTGAAACACTGTATGCTTAGACTTGGTGTGCGCCCTTAGAGGAGTCTGCCTATGACCCCATTTGAGAAATGGGCTTTCCTCAAGATAGATGACAAGAAGCTTATCTCGGAGATCTATCTCCACCTGATGAAGACACAGAGCCGCAGGACCCTGGGGCAGATCCCTTGGGAAACAGAGTTAGGTCGAACCTTGTCAGATAAAGAGTGGGAAGATATCTTTTACAGAGCACACCATACGACGAGCAGACAGAAACAGCCTACAATGTAATTTCTTACTGGTATTACACCCCCTCCCGCATGCATAAGTGGAATGCACAGTGCAACAGCCAATGCTGATGAGGATGTGGTAGCCCTGGGACTTTGCTCCATCTCCTCTGTCATTGCTTGAAACGAACTAGATACTGGGAACATATCATGGATGACATTGACTCTGCTTTCTATACCACAATCCCCCCATTCCCCGCATACACAGTACTAGGGCTCCCTAATGCACTCACATTCCCACTTCACTCCACCAGGGGGAAGCAGATATATACTCTGTGTACTGCTGGCTAACTGGGATACAGAAAAATCCTCGGATCATAGTCAATTGTTACACCAACTATGGTTACTGTTGGGTAAGGAGCAACTGTTAATGGCAACAAATACAGATCCCATGGCATATACAATAATATGGGCCCCATTTATTACCATCCTCTTCACCGAATTCAGGGAACTGACTTGCCCAACTTTCCTCCATATCCTGAGATTACTACCATACATCTGAGGTGATGAACGGGCTACGTGAGAGTTGCCGGCCTGACCGAAAGGCTTGGAGGACAGCATTTCCAGAACACACACTTTCCAATAACCGGCTTGCATATGGAATGGTTTAGGGTGGGGGGCGTTAGTAGGGGTTTTCTCACACTTTATGTTTATTCCCTATGTTTCTCTTGTTCTTAATATTTTACATTGGCTTGCCGCCAACAGCAATACATCAAGTAGGAAGACGCGACAGTAATCGGTCTAAGGAGATCACTGCAAGAACACCTTTAGTTAATACACAGCCAGCCCGGTATGGGATGTTGGCGACATGATGGGTGAACATCATCTCAATGTCTCTTGTACTTGGCATCTGGTTGCCGTCTGATCCCCCGTATCAGTGACTGGTTCTAAAGGAGAATAGAATGTACTGCCCTGACCAGCTGGGGTGGTATGTGATGATCGATGTGGCTTTAATTGCTTGTAATAGACCCCGACAAACCATGCGGCTGGCCTGGCTTGGGTTGTAGGCGACATGCTGCGTAATTGTTATCTTGATATGAGCTTGATATGGTTGCCAATAAAAAAGAGATTTGATTCTAAAAAACCTAGTCACCAAATCCATCAAAACTGCTGCTCAGAGACAGGGCACAGTTTGGTTTGTACTGAACCAATACGTCGCCACAAAAATGCGACCATATCTCAGTATGCTATTCAACTTGGCAGCGAAGGAGAAACTTTTTAAATACCGCTTGCACATGCTGCCCTCACTTCTACACCCACCATCCTTGAAGAGGAACAAAACAACAGCCTCCTGCCACCTATGCGGAACCGGGCATGAAGACCTTTTACACATAATATGTATCTGCACATAGCTACTGGTGGAGCGACGTACAATTCTCCTCCACTACTTCAACCAAAGAGCCATTTGAACATGTAGACAGGAGGTACTGGCCAGCTTTGATCCAACTGCAATGCAATTAAGCCGCCGCTTGGGAGATTTCTCAACACAGTAAAGAGACTGGCACAGTTGCTATTTTGTTACCGAAAAGGAGGTGAATAAAAGATGTCTCAAGAAAAATCTGAGAAAACTGACTAAGTACAATATTGCAGTAATGGAACACAAAATCTATGCCACTATGATGGGAACATTCAAACCTCCTTACTGTTAAAGCACTTTGCTATGTGTCTATGCATAAAGCACTTTAACTTAGAAAGTCACAAAGTTTAAGAACTAATTTGCACCGGTCATGTCTATGCACAGAGGGGGAAATGTACTACTTTTTCACACTGCCCAGTGCAGCAGCCATAAATGCTGTGCTGCGTGAAAAGTAGAGAGGAGGAGATATTTGATATTTATTAATTTATATAGCACCTGAATCACTCCGTAAGGGGTATCTCCGTGCTTGGACATCGCGCTACAGCCAAACAAACACACCTCAGAATAGGAAGGACTTTAGCAGCTTACTGAAGAGTAAGAAGTCCGTACATTCGCGTAAATGGAGGGGCAGTTGGTTCCAAAGAAGAGGGGCAAGGTAAGTAAAACCTCTGACACCCATGCATGTTTTTTTTATTCTTGGGGTGCAGAGAAGTGATTTAGAGATAGACTGGAGGGGCCTAGAGGGTGAATACCTTATCAGTTTGTCAGACAGTTAATTAGGCCCAAGGTCATTGAGAGCTTTAAAAACAATGTAACAAAGGATGAATTTCACCCGCTTACGCACAGGAACCCAGTGGAGTTTGTTATAGAAGCTGTTCTGGGGGTAGGGACATTCATTACTAGGTGGGCCACGGTATTCTGGACTACCCCGTCAACAAAAGAATCACCTTCCGCCTCCTCACCCACGCACACAAAGCCCTACACGACCAAGACCCGAGCTACCTCAACAGCCGAGTCAACTTCTACGCTCCCAATCGCCACCTCCGATCAGCCAACCATGCCCTCGCCGCCGTCCCCCGCATCCGAAGAGCGACTACAGGAGGAAGGTCCTTCTCCTACCTGGCCGCCAAGACCTGGAACTCCCTCCCGACCGACCTGCGCCTGACCCAAGACCACCTCTCCTTCAGGAAGAAGCTGAAGACCTGGCTGTTCGAGCAGTAGCGGCACCCCCCCCCCCCAGCGCCTTGAGACCCTACGGGTATGTAGCGCGCTTTATAAGTGTCATTGATTGATTGATTGATTGATTACCTGCAATCTGTCCAGGGAAGACTCATTGGCCGAAGCCAACAGTGCATTGCAGTAGTCCAGTCGGTTCAGCACTAGTGCCTGCATCAGTATTTTACGAGTGGGAGATGGCAGGAAAGGAAATACTCTTCTTAGGAGGCTGAGTATTTGAAAACATGTCCCTGCAGTGGTAGTAGCATGTGCTTCAAGCGTAAGTTTCTGGTCAATGCGGACTCCCAGATTCTTAACCACTGATTTCGGGGTGGGGGCAGAGCCCAATACCTCAGGCCACCAACTGGGTGTCCAACTCACTGCCGCGTTTCCAAACAACATAACTTCCGATTTCTTTGCATTAAGTTGAAGGAAATTGGCCCTCATCCAGGCAGCAATAGTCTTCAGGCCCTCTGATAAGATGAGTTGAATGTTAGGACTGGAATTATCAAAAGAAAATACAAGCTGGGTATCATCAGCGTAAGATACAGGGCTAAACCCCAAAGTCCTCATTAGTTACGCCTGGAGATTAACATAAATGTGGAAGAGAGTAGGGCTCAAACATGAGACCTGTGGTACTCCCTTGGTTACGTTAGTGGTCTTGGATCAAAATGTGCCTAAGGTAACTGTCTGAGTTCTTTCGCGTAGGAAGTTTGTCAAAAATGTCAGTGCTACCCCTTGGACCCCGATGTCCTGAAGTCTCTCAAGCAGGGTCTGGCGAGAGATGGTGTCAAATGCCGCCGATAGGTCAAGCGCCACACTTACTAAAATAAGGCGCTCTCTTCCCCTCTCCCTAGCACCTGCACTGAAATCAGATGCCATGCACCATGGAGACACCTTTGTGCCAGGGTGCAAGGGTATCTCCATGAGTCTAGCATAGGTTTTGTTCTGGAAGGATACCAGTTGCATCTCTTTTGTGGCACAAAGGTGGGTAAAATCTTAGTAAATCTCCCCCCAAGTAATTTTAAGAAAGCTTGTTTTTAAGGGACAAATTTATTTAACAAATTTCCACTGCTCACGTTTACATCTTGATGCACCGGCACTTTAACTTGGCAAACTCTCTTGTTTTTGAAGAATTTAAGTTAGGTACAGCACCCTCAATATGAGTCTACTGCGAACACTGCACTAGGAATGAACTAAGCACCTACTATTCAACAACTCCTTGTTTGCTAATTTAATATCTTTGGCGCTTCTTTATACGGTCCAAAAATCTAGATAGATGTCACATTGTTTTAAAGCTATGTTCTTAGTTTTTTTTTTCACGATAGATTTCTTTATTGATCGAGCACTTTTGAAACACCTGGTACATATATCCATTCATATTTCTTACTTGCCACAGTGTGAATGAAGTTGAATTTACTGGCATTCCTTCAGACCATTTTCCTTTCTTAAAACTATGATCACAAAAACTTATATTATCCACAGACGCCATCATGCAATCTTCACATACTTCAACATTTGACTCAGGTGGTCTACTGAGGAATCCAGACAATCAGCTATAAATTACAAGTTCCTGGTATATAGTGAACATTAAAATTGTCTGATAAAGTCTGAAAGCAGCTTTGCCTGTGCCATTACTGTTCATTGAAGATAATATCAATTTATGGTCTGTTTTTTTTTAAAGATGTTTTTATTATTTTGAAGAACATGTCAGTTACATACATATCAGCATATATTTCATCACATCACAAGTACATAATGGTACATGGTTAACAAATAAATCTTTCCTGCTAGGCCACCTAGATTTGATCAGTCCATCGTCTCTTCTTTAGTTGCAAATCACTCACAGGGGAGTGTTCCATTTGCCCAATTTTTTATCCCATTTCTTTCGACACCTTCTATATTTGAATACTTCTTTTTCTGCAGTCATGCATTTATCTAGTTCCTGTGCCCAACCCGGTGAGGATGACACCTCGGCTACTCCCCAGTGCATTGCTATTATGCATTTCACCAGTGTATAGCCCAAGGTGACCCATTGTTGTTCCACCCCCGTAAGGTCTGTTGCCTCCCATATGCTGAGGAGCCCCAGTTGCGGTGTCACCTTGATGTCTTTTCCAATGGCTCTATGCATGTGTTGTGTGGCCCCTTACCATAAGGCCCGTATGCAGGGGCATCCCCACATGACATGATGAAAGGTAGCCTCTTAGCGGCACTGACGGAGACACAGTGCATCTTCCCTATGCCCTATCTTTGTAAGGCTGACGCCAGTGAGATCGTTTCTGTGCTGTACTTTTTGTTGGATAAGGCAAAGCTTGGGAGGGATGGCTGCCTCCCGCGGGGACATCAATGCAGTTTGCCAATCGTCGTCCTCGATTTGTCTAGTATCATCTTGCCATTTGTCTTGAAGGTTCTGAAGTGGATCAGGAGGTTTTTACACAGCTTCTGATATGTTAATGCAACAGCTTTTTTCATGAGGAGTTCCAAAAGTAGCCTGTCCTCCAGGGGGGTTGACTCTGGTATTTACCCGGCGTCTGGAAGTGCATCTTTAAGAGCATGACGCATTTGTAGATATTGGAAGACCTCACCCTGAGCAAGATCATACTCTTTTCCTAGTTCTGTGAATTGTATTATTTTCCCCCTTTTAAGTAAGTGGCCCATGGTAGAGATACCTATGTTGTCCCATCTATCAAACCCGGGTTGATTACATGATGAACCTAATTTTTGAGCTGACCATAACGGGGTGGCCTGGTAAGGACACCTAGGCAACCAAGTCTCCCATTGGCCTGACGCCAGATTTCAACAGTATGGGCCATAGGGCCAAAGTAGTGGCTTCTCCTGACTTTAGAATAAAGGGCCCCCAGGTTACCCTCCCTTTCCATCTGATATCTATCTAGAAGATAGGTTGTGTCTAGGGGGGAACAATATATCCAGTGGTTTACCACCATCAGCTGTGAAGCCCAGTAATAGAGGCGTATATCTGGGAGTGCAATACCCCATCATACCATCCCCTGGTTAATTTATGTTATATGATGTGAGGTGCCTTCCCATCCCACAGCAGAATCCTAACCTCACTTTCGATATTTTTAAAGTAGGAATCTGGGACCTTGTTCGGACAGTTTTGGAGGATATATAAAAATCAGGGGAGAGCCAAAATCTTGAAGAGGGTGGCCCCACACAATAGGGAGACGGGCAGAGTTCTCCAATGTCAGACATCATTTTGCAGCCTGTCAACGGCACAGCCAGATTTTTTATATGAAAAATATTATGGTCAGGGGTTATGTAGAATCCAAGGTATCGGAATCCATCATTTGTCACTTCCGCCTCGCACCCCGCTGGGAGCTTTGGGATCGGGCCATAGATAGCAAAGATTACTGACTTGGACTAGTTAATAAAGTAGCCCGAATATTTACCGAAATTTGTGAAGATATTTAAAATTCTGTGCACTGACTTTGTCAATGATATGTTCTTAGTTTTAATTGTAAAATAAATGTTTACTAGCTGTACAATAAACATATTACCTTTATGCTAGAGGTAGGCACAACGTAGGAGAAAAGTATTTTTCTCTCTCAATTTGCATGTGCTTCATGGTACAGCACACATACAAGTTGTGAAAGGTTTTAAAGTTACTATAAGCATAGTGTTTTGTACTAGAAGGCTGCTCTATAAAATAAAGCCTATGCTAGACTAACATACACATCTTTGCACAATGGTGTAGATGTGTGTCCATTTTTCAGTAAAATAGAGTACCCTCCTGAGAACACTTTCTGGACATAAGAAGAGTCTAGAAGGCTGGATCTGATCTCCATCTGGTTCCCAGGGCAAAGAAGTAACATCCAAGGATCATAGTAGTCGTAAAACTGACCTCCTGCTCAACACAACAAGCAATAAGAGGTCATTTTCTGCAACTGCTCACTGACCTGTTCAAACTGAACCTATCCTGGACCCTAATACTGACCTTTGATGGCGCGAATGCTGACCCAAGCACTATCCCCATGGTCCTGGACCCTCCCCTGCTGTCAAAGTGTACTGCTTTTCAAAAGTCCTCCAAAAGACTGGGACCAACCAGCCTAAGCTGAACCGACAAAGGTGCATTTCAACTGGGCCAAGGGTTCACGTTGCTAGCACTCGGAGATTTCCAATAGCAGCAAATCAAATTCAGTGGACCTCACAGAGAAGATTTTTGGTCTTGTGGAGCCCTCTTGGGCTACAGCCTGCGACCTTGCCTCACATGAAGAATCCAATCTCGAAAGAAGTGATTAACTCCAAAGATCTCCCCTTGGAAAAGGCATCAAAGTTATCTGGCCGGTGAGGGACCTTCCTTAGGAGCAAATTTCAAATGTATCTAGCTCGAAGCTTTCCCGCCAAAAGTCAGCAGCTTCAACCAGACCTCATCCAATGGCTATCTGATTTTGTGGAGCACTCTTCGGCTACATCCTGCTGCTTTGCCCTCCTGAACATTTTTGACTTTTATTTCAAAGACGAAGTCCGAAAGTAAGTCTTCCGACTGGCTTGAACTGGATTTCTGCATCTGACCCGCTCTCCATTGTGGTTGGCCTTAAGTTGTGCCTTGGTACCGGTTAAGCATAACCCGATGACCACTGTTGACTGATGTTAGCACTTAATGCTTTTTGGAGCTATCTTTATATTTAAACATCACAAATTCACAACTCAGGTTTCCCTCATTGGATTGTTGTTTATTTGGTGTAATTTTGTCATTTTAAAATTCTACATTCCTCTAGTTTTCTAAATGAGTTTGTTTCTTGCATTGTGTTTTGACATTATTACTGTTATGGTGTCACATACATACTTTACATCTTGCCTCTAATTGAAGCCCATCTGCTCTGTGTGATACCTACCAGAGTATTGAGCTCAGGTTTATTTAGTGGCTATAGTGGTTCAATCTACCCACCCCCCTCAACAAATACCCCAATTTCTTACACTGGTACTACATTAACCATTCTTTTTTGTAACAAATAGTACAGGTGTGCAGCATCTGTCTTGTAGTACAGTTGCCAAGAAGCCAAGCTGGTTTTTTCACATGACTGAAAGCAAGATCTCTTTGCATAGTGCCCCTGTTTCAGTGCAATACTGTGTCCTTTAGCAAGTCACGCTGTGTCCTGCTATAACAATTATATCTACAAAATACAAAAGCTTATAGGAAATGAAAATGTCCAAACAAACTAGTGACAGAAAAGCTAACTGTCAATATTTCATTTTCAAAATGTGTGGATCATGATGATGTTTACTGCAGATGAAAGATAACACACTTTTAATGTCTGGAATATTATTAGGGTCCAAAAAGCCTAAAGTGCTATGTTATTCCCTTCCTGAGACTCAGTGCCACACTCATGATTTGCTGGAGGTTTCCAGTGCTTTATCTGTAAAATAGTAGGTGCTGGTGCCAAAAGAGCTGCTCAGACACCCAAAGCCGGCACTATAAATGTCAGCATGTGGAATACCATAGGAGCGTAGTCCTGAATCCACTTCAGGACTCTTTAATCCACTGCCAGACACTTCCTGAACTTTTATCCCACTCCTACAGGATTCTGTGTTCACCCATAGTGACAGATTTTCTGCCTTTCTCTTCCTCCGCATTTCCGGTTTGTGTGTTTTTCCCTTTCTTGCTCCTGGGACATGTCTGCTAAGGAAAAATAAGTGCCGGTTCCCAAAAATAAGTACGAGTGACCCCCACCTTCATCTACAGACTCAAAGTAAGCAAAATAAGTGGTTTTCCTCTAAGAACAGAGCCACTAATGTGCATACATGTTGGCGATTTGGCGTTAACACTTTTTCTCTTAAGCATTTACAAAGTTCACACTGCATTTAAAGTTGATTGAAAGCCATTCTGCATTTCAGTTATTTCCAGAGTACTTCGGAAACATCTGCCCTATATATTTGTGCATTCCTAACTAGCAAAAACTGCTGATGGACAGAACTGGTTCATGTTGCTTGAATATTTAAAAAATGCACTTAGGTGGGAATCGCTAACTAACAGCAATTCTTTGAATTTGTGTGACATTTTGTCAGCACGATAAGACTGAAAAAAAGTCAGATAATAGGAACACCAGGAGGTGAGGTAGAAGAGGGTAACATCATCGAACCGTGTGTGTGCAATCAGAAGGAAATGTTGTAAGCCCCTACCCAACTACAACAAAAAGATGGCAAGAAATGTTCCATCTGGGGCTGATTTTACAGAACTAACTGAAGAAATGAAGAAATGTTCCATGACAATATTACACGTCAGGCATTTTTCTGCATCATAAGTGCCCCTGTGCGATGTAGCACTTGCGAGACATGTTCTGGAATCAGATCCCGATTACAACAACAAATCTTCACAGATTTCGCAAAAAGCATATCTGGGTGCCATCTCAGTTGATCTTACTATTTTAGCTCACTGAGTATAATTTATGGTAAGTAAAACGGAAAAAGATGCAACAAATGTACATTTCTGGCGAAAGAGATACTCACCTGGCCACCTTTAGGCCAATCATAACCATTCAGCCCTTTATCAAGGTATTGCAAGATCAGCCAGAGTGCTGTTTTGCACATTGCTACCAAGAAAGGTCTGCTTTCTGGCTGCATTGGGACCAAGACAGATTGTAATCATATTTACATTACCTTGAGCACAAATGTGAACATATACACACTCATGCAGTTAAAAATCTAGACTGTCCAGGTAACACCATCCATGTGGATGTGCCCAGTATACACGTATCATCAAAGTCTTGCTCAAGAAACACCAACATGGTAATCAGAATAAAGAACGTTCATTTCAGAGCTTGAACTGAAATGGGAAAGCAGAGAAAAGCTGCTAGTCTCAATATGTTAAATACCTACCAACTCATAGTTCTGACCAATGCTTCAACTAGGCCTGGGCTAAAATTTCGTTCCGTTCGCGGAAATTGCGATAATTTGACATTTTTGCATTCCGCGGAGAGCGCGAAAATGTAAAAATTTCCGCTTTCCGCAGCTTGGCGATAATTTGTTTCTTGCTCACGCTGTAAAATAATACATTCTTGCGCGCGCGCGATCGCCTTACCTAAATCCCTGCGTTCGCCGACCTATGACCTAAGACACCTGGGCAAAGTGTGCCACCAGGGGAATATTTTATTAAGCAGTTAGACTCTGCTAAGGGTACATCTGTTCTACATTGGCTGCATAATGATCCCTTTCTTAACCTTTTACACAATTGCACGCACTGTTTTCACCCTCCACTGAGGACCCACTCACCACACACCCGCATGCAACATCCGGCAGTCCTCAAAAGATCTCCGATAAAGTGACCCTTCGGGGGGCCCGTAGGGGATTGCAGCGCCGGCCCTACGAGGAGCACTGCCCAATGATGAAGCATGACATCCTTCGGGGTGTGTGAGGGCATCAGAGGACAAAGAGTGGTCTTCCATTAGCTGAGTGGGTCCTTCACCTAGGATCTTTTTTCACTCTTCTTTCTCTTTTCTCTTTCTTTTTGGGCCTGGGTGACATTTTGCGCCTGGCCGTAGGAACAGTGTCCTCTTTTGGGTTTAAACATATACACACTCATGCAGTTAAAAATCTAGACTGTCCAGGTAACACCATCCATGTGGATGTGCCCAGTATACACGTATCATCAAAGTCTTGCTCAAGAAACACCAACATGGTAATCAGAATAAAGAACGTTCATTTCAGAGCTTGAACTGAAATGGGAAAGCAGAGAAAAGCTGCTAGTCTCAATATGTTAAATACCTACCAACTCATAGTTCTGACCAATGCTTCAACTAGGCCTGGGCTAAAATTTCGTTCCGTTCGCGGAAATTGCGATAATTTGACATTTTTGCATTCCGCGGAGAGCGCGAAAATGTAAAAATTTCCGCTTTCCGCAGCTTGGCGATAATTTGTTTCTTGCTCACGCTGTAAAATAATACATTCTTGCGCGCGCGCGATCGCCTTACCTAAATCCCTGCGTTCGCCGACAAGTTTTCTTGATCCGGTCGTGTTCTCCATGAGATGTTGTATTGTTTTTAGCGATTTGCGCTGTCTCGCGACAGTTGGCGCCCGCAGTGACGTCATGCGTCGCTCGATCACGTCTTTCTTCTCGCGATCATGCACCGTGAGACAACTAAAAACAAGATGGCCGCGCCCGCAAGCAACCAGATGGGTACGTTGGCGACCCGCAACCATGCAGAAAATCTCGCGAGCATGCGGGAAAAAAACTTCCGCATCTTCGCGATATTTCCTCTTGTTTGCGATAATTTTAAACATTTTTGCGATAATTTGCGAAAGTGGATTTCGCAAATTCCGCCCACCCCTAGCTTCAACAGGGGTTTACGCATAGGTCGTAATCACGCCCTAAGGTGGTGTTTTGCATGTAACATATCATGGCTTGTGGTATGCTATCTTCAACAAATCTGCACAACTCTCAAAGAAGATTTGTCTCTTTTCCTGTTGACATTTTTTTCTCACTGGTTAAATCAGGAGAACCAACGCAGTGGTATTTATGGTTTTGTCAATGTGTGACTCGTTGTGGGCAAGCATCGGGCAGAACCAGAAATGTGTCCATTTCAACAGACGTTATTCGATCTAATTTCAGAAATAGATCATAAAAGTACACATATTAGAATAATAGCATCTTAATCAATACAATAGTAAAAACTAGTTATTAAAACATCAGAAGTATAGAATAAAACCCCTACACAGTGGGGGTATTACATTGACAGTTTTTAGACAGTGCAAGGTTTCACTGTACAGTCACTATACTTTGTGCAAAGAACGCAATGAAGGAAAAGTGCTACATATTGCCAGTTTCCAAGTTCATTATTGGGTACCTTAACAATAATTTACGATAAAAACCCCCCATTGGGGTCTTTTAAAAATCATTTGCAATTCATGATCTGGAATAGGGGTAAAGCTAAAGATTGAGCATGGATTTCTTACTAGAGGAAGTGTCTCCTGTTCTTACAGGCCCGAAGAAATGATGGCAGCAGAAACAGACATAGGGATCCTGAAGCTTCTGAAAAGAAAACATAGCAATACGACGTTGATTAAAATGGTACCGCCTTAAAAGAGGTAGGATATATTTGGCTCTCTGTTCCTTGTAGAATTGGCAAAAGAAAAAGAAATGAAGGTCACATTGTGCAGATACATTATCACATGGACAGTTTGTCAAATCAAAAAAAGAATACTTTTTCGCCGGGAACCCCAGCATCAGAGAAATTGAGTTAATACAAAACCTTAAAAGAATAAACATATGCAGCGGATTCCTTACCGCATCCAAGTACAGATATTCCCCATCTGATAATGTCGAAATCAAGTGCTAACATTTTACAGTTGTCTTTGCTTGTTGAGATACTTTCATTTATTAAGCTGCCTTCGCTAAAAAGAAATCCAGTATCCTCTTTTTTGGGAATGTGGAGCAAGAGCTTGGGTTTACATACAATTCAGGGGCACCCAGTGAGTACAAAGACAACTTAACATGCTCTAGCCAGGGAATTCTTTTTGCCTTCTTCAAAGAGAGATAGTTTTGTATAATAACCTGATTAAGATCCACTGTATGTTTATTCCAGATTGAGTGCTAGAGCATAATCGGGGCTAATCTCACTATGTCCGACACAAAAGGTATATCCACACGCCTGCCCCGTATATCGTGGCTGAGATAGTTTTGGCACTATACATCTTGGTAAAACTAGCGACTGCAGCCAAACAACGCTCCATTGTTTGTGCCCTGCTACCCACCATGTGAGACCAGGTTTGCTTGCTATCAAAAACAACTCCTAAATAGAAAAAGGAATCCACAACTGCTAATTTACGTGTCCAAATGAAAAAAGGTGGTACCTTTTTTGGGGGGTGGGGGTCGTTCTGACACTAAGATAAAAGTTTTTGAATCATTTGCCTTTAGATCCAGTGATGACATAAAATGTACATAAGTATCTATTAGGCATTGTAGTGCTACGCCTGACCTTGCTATTAAGACGGCATCGTCCCCATAGGCCAGGATTGGTAGTGTAACAGGGGAAAAGGAGGGGACGTCAGCCGTGCATCCTTTCAAGGCTGCCTCCACCCCATTCGTATAAAGTGAGAATAAGAATGGGGCAAGAACGCAGCCTTGCCTGACTCCCCTCAATCAATCAATCAATCAATCAATCAGGGGATTGTAACCACACTTCTCACCCGTGAGGGTCTCAAGGCGCTTAAGGGGGGCGTAGCTCTGTTTAGCCAAAGAGCCAGGTCCTTAGAGGCTTCCTGAAGGTTTTCAGGGAGGAGGCGCATCTGATGTCTGCCAGGAGCTCGTTCCAGGTTTTGGCCGCAATGTAAGAGTAGGATCTTCTGCCTACTCTGGCTCTGTGGATGCATGGGGTTTCGGCCAGTGTGAGGTTGGATGATCGGAGGTTTCTTTTGGGTACGTGGAAGTTGATTCTGTCGTTGAGGTATTTGGGTCATGTGTTGTGTAGGCATTTGTAGGCATGGCTGAGGATTTTGAAAGTAACTCTTTTCTCCATGGGTAGCCAGTGGTGCCTTTGTAGGTGTTGGCTGATGTGCTTGTGCGGAGGAATGCCTAGGACGAGTCTGGCGGCGGTGTTCTGTATTATCTGGAGTTTGCAGAATAGCGACTTGTTTATGCCGGCGTAGAGTGTGTTTCCATAGTCCAGTCTGCTGGTGATGAGTGCATGGGTGACTGTCTTCCTTGACTCAGGGGGGATCCATTGAAAGTCTTGCAGAGGATGCTGAGGGTGTTGAAGCAGTTGGAGGCAATGCCGTTGACCTGTCCGTTCATGGTGAGGGATGAGTCGAGTATGATGCCGAGGTTTCTGGCATGGTCTGAGGGGGTCGGTGGGCTTCTGAGGGCAGTCGACCACCAGGTGTTGTTCTATGCTGAAGGGGTGGTTCTGAGGATGAGGACTTCTGTCTTCTCGGCGTTGAGCTTTAAGCAGCTTTTGGTCATCCAGACTTCTACATCGTGCATTCCTTTCTGGAAGTTTAGTCTGGCGGTGGTGGGGTCTTTGGTGAGGGAGAGGATGAGCTGGGTGTCGTCAGCGTAGGATACAATGTTGCAGCCGTGTTGTGGGACGATTGTGGCGAGGGGGGCCATTTAGATGGGGAAGAGGGTCTGGCTTAGTGATGACCCCTGTGGGACTCCACAGGTGATTTCCCTGGGATCGGAGAGGAAGGGTGGCAGTCTAATTCTTTGGCTTCTTCCAGTGAGGAATGATCGGATCCAGTCTAGGGCTGTTCCTTGTATGCCGGCGTCGTGTAGTCTGGCGACGAGTGTGCGGTGGGAGATGGTTTCGAAGGCTGCTGATAGGTTGAGTAGGATCAGGGCTGTGGAGCGACCTTGGTCCAGGAGGGTGTGGATGTCGTCTGTGGCGGCGAGTAGGGCGGTCTCAATGCTATGGTTGCTTCGGAATGCGGATTGGGACGGGTCGAGGACGGTGGTGTCTTCGATGAATCTTGTCAGTTCCCTGTTGACTGTTTTCTCTGCATCTTTGGCCTCGAAGGGGAGTAGCGAGATGGGCCGGTAGTTTGTGAAGTCTGTGGGGTCAGCTGAGGGCTTCTTGAGCAAGGGCCTGACTTCTGCGCTTTTCCAGTTGTCTGGGAAGGTGCCTGTTTTGAAGGTGGTGTTAATGGTGAATTGTAGTTCGGGTGCCATGGAGGTGGTGGATCTGTGGTAGATGTGTGGAGGCCAGGTTTCGGTGGGGGCCCCTGACTGGATGCCTTTCATGGTCGAGGCGGTGTCTTGGGCCGTGAACAGCATCCAGCTGGAGATGGTGGGCTGGCTGGTCTGTCTGGGGGGTGGGCCGGCTGTGGCATCTGGTGAATGGTCGACAAAGTTGTCGTAGAGGTTTTTGACCTTGAGGTGGAAGTAGGTTCCAAGCTTATCGCAGAGGTCCTGGATGGCACTAAAGATTTCCTTGGAGTTGCCGAGGATTTTTGTGTGGATGAAAGTCCTTTTGGTGGTTCTGATTCGGTTGTGATAGTCCGTCATGGCATCCTTGTAGGTGGTGTAGTTTTCGGGTGTCTTGTTGTTTCTCCAGTTCTTCTCCAGGTGTCTGCAGGTGCATCTGGCTTCTTGGTGATTGATGGTGAACCAGGTGGCTTTCCTGTGGTGCTGTTTGTCAGGGTTGTGTAGCGGGGCGAGCTTGTCTGCGCAGTTGGAGATCCAAGTGTGGAGTTTCCTGGCTGCGACGTTGGCGTCGGATGTCAAGGTGTTGTTGTCTCGGTGAGGGTACAGTTGAGTTGCTCATTGGTGACCTTGCTCCAATTCCTTCACGGTGGGCATGGGGCTGTTTTGGGTGCCTTGGGTTTGTCGACAGTGAAGTGTATGCAGTGTTGGTCGGTCAATGGGGATTGCGTTGTGTGACTGAGGTGGACGCTGTTTCCTGCTGCGAATATGGGGTCGAGGGTGTGTCTTGCCCTGTGGGTCGGTGTGGTGACAAGTTTTTTAAGTCTGATGTTGGCAAGGTTGTCACAGAGGGTGGTGGAGTTGGGGTCGCTGAGGTTGTTGAGGTGGAAGTTCGGGTCTCCGATGAGTATGTAGATCATTGAGGTGATGGAGTGGTGGGCGATGATAGTGACGGTGAGGAGGGCCTGGAGGCTGGGAGTCTGTAGACGAGGGTTCCACAGAGTGTGGAGAAGGGGCTGCTCTGGATCTGAAAGTGCAGGTTTCGCTGCAGGAGGTGAGGCAGAGAGTGTTCTTGTGGGCGATAGTGAGGTCCCTTTCTCTTGTAACCGTCTGGGATGGCGGTGTTGATGCCGGGGGCGGAGGAGGTATTGGTTCCAGGTCTCTGTGAGGAAGGCCATCTCGGGCGAGAGAGTGTTGAGCAGGTTCCAGATCTCCACAGCGTTTTTGTGCACGGAGCGCACGTTGAGGAGGATGCATCTTAGGGTGTCGCTGGTGTTGGCGTCGGCGGTGTTGGTGGCCCGGGTGGTGGTGAAGGTCTGGCGGCAGAGGAGGCAGGAGAACTGGCCGTGGGTCATGTTTGGCATGGCCTGTTGGCAGTCTTTGGGTCTACCAGGGTTGAGTCTATGGAGGACGGCTGTGCTGTAGCGGTGGTTGGTTCGAGATACAGGGTTCCTGGCACTGGTCGCGGTCGGGTCACGGACGCAAACAAAAGGGCTAGCCTTAGGCACGAGCAGCGGCAGCCATCAAGTAGGGGAGGGGAAAGGGATGAGCAGCTGGGAGGCAGGAACTGGCGTGGACAGGGGGGAGGGGCCACAGGGGCAGCATCGGCAGGAAGGGAGAAAAGCAGGGAAAAACGGAGTGGGCAGAAAAAACTAGCAATAACACATACTAAAATTACAAACTATAACAAATACTAAACAAGACAGTACCAAGAATTACAAGCACAGCTGACCCGCAGGAATGGGCACACATGGAGACACTTTGCAGACAGCGGCCTTGAACACCTCCCAGGAAGAGGTTGGAGGGCTCTGCAGCTTAGTAGGTCGAGCAGAGCTGCCGGGGAGAGAGTAGGCCTGAGAGCAAGGGTCAGAGGTCTCACAAGGTCTCAAGATCTTAAAACCTCTTGTTAAATTTCCCATCCTTCCCATAGCGGACACAGGCCATTGCCTTTGAGTAGATTTAGTGCATGAGGGTAATCAGCCTAAAATCGATACCCATATCAGTCATTATTGCCCACAGTTTCGCATGGGCTACACAGTCAAACTCCACTGATAGATCCATGAAGACAATATATATATATGCCCTCCCTTTGCTATGGTGTATTTAGCAATCGTCAGACTTAGGTTCAGACAGTGATCAATCGTGCCTCTGCCCTGCTGGAATCCTACTGGGTTGGCATCAAGATGTTTTTATCCCTTGCCCAGTCTTCTAGGCTATGCAATAAGACACGGCCCAAGAGTTTGGCAGTGGAGTCTAGAAGGGAGAAATATGTCAAAATTCCTATACATTGGCAACCCAGGCATAGGAAATAATGCATTGGCTGTGGTCCATGAAGACAAGTCACACAAAACAGTTTGTCAAGCTCAACCACACCATGGATTGACATGCACTTACTAATCTGTCGATGGCAGTAGCAATACAGTGTCAGTGAGTAGCAATGTGTCATTTCACTCTGTGTAAATGGATGCAACCACATCGACTGCACTGGGTAACAAATTTCTAAGAAAACCATGTGGAATGACAGACTACCCAACACGAGTACAAAGGCAACACATGCGAAAATTCAGAGATTAGTGTTTCCTCAATGGCGTACCTACTTTTCATATCAGTCAAAGGTCAACAAGGTCAGTGGTGTGAGAACAAGTGCTGTGGAAATGAGCAAGTGTATCACACATGACAGTATACTTATATGTTGATCAAAGTTACTGGACCAAAACAGGAAGGCATTTGGCCATGTCTGGCATGCTATGTCAGTGTAGGCCTCAGACGTGTAAATGTCAATACTGGATAACATTGTGACACCAACTGTACAAAACACACATATTTCTCAGCAATGCTGACAGTCTACGTACATACATACACATAGATTGATGGCTGCATCGACTGACATAACCAGTGGGATAGCTCACCTATTCTGTGGAGAAAGTAGTTCAAATGAAAAGCATATGATTCCTGCAATGTGAAACTCACTAGGGCAAACACAATGCAGCCAAACATGTCATACATCAGTCATAAACACAGAATAAATTCTAACCTGAACAAGCTCCACAATGTACTCAGGATACAAATCTCAACATACATTTGTGACAGCAATGAGTAACAAATAAAGGCATACAATCACACAACCCCCTACAAACCATACACATACATGTGAAAAACCAAGGTATTGTGTTTACGTTTGGAGTAGACAGCTCATTGTAACAGCATCAGTGTGTCATAACATAACATAAAGTTGGCCCACATTACAATATATATGTGTCAATCAAAGTGCACCTTGACAACTTTTCTGGCAAAAACAATAGTTGAATGTGGACAATGTATAGCAGAACAATGTGGCATGTCTGAACTGCACCAAGTGTATGCACCAAAATCACATGGTAAAGTAAGTCAACTATGAAATGGCTGTGTCAACGTCATGTAGGCCAACAACATGGATATATGTATGTGTGAGTGTTAATTATGATGGCAATGTCACAACCTACCTAGGGAGGACCAACTAATCAAATAGCTGGTCAATAATCCATCACTTCTCACATGTAGTGAGTGCATGTATCATGGAGTGATCAGCAACATCTCTAAATACTCAACACAGTAAGCTACTGGATAAATATGAAATTCAGGATGCAGAAGTGTACAGTGTATCAGGTCTTGCTCATCATGTGCTATTACACAGAGAACTAGAAGTGATGTGCAAACCTATGGCCAACTGTGAAATACCATTAGAAATGTGTTTGAGTCATTCAGTACACATAACACACATGTAAAGGAATGTAGCTGTAGCAGAGAGCAAAAGCACTGACAGTTGTAATTTCTCTTTAACTTTCAGCTGATCACATCTCGTCAAATTGAAGTAAGCCTCAAAATGTAATAACCATGTCGTAAGATCTGGTGGGTAACATGGGGCCATGAGTCTCTCCTAACAATTGCACATATAAAGAAATGCAATGGGAAGCAGTGTACTACATTAAACGTGCAGGCCATTCATGCCACACTACTCTCTCCTTGCACTTGAGCAGTACAGAACTGCACAGCTAGCAGTCTTGCTGGGTTGTGCAGCAGCAAAGTGTACAACAGATGCCACTCTGTTAAGTTAGGAACACAGACCACCAACTGCCATACATTAGAATAACCTTCCGTTGTAGTGTGTCTCAACAATGTGTTATCATGCAGAATGATAGCATTTTGCTGTAAGTAATGTCGTTGACGATACCATCAGAAATAATGAGTGCATTTGTCATTGACAAAGGCTTAGTGTCATGCGAACAGCTAAAAGCTGTCTCTTGTTAAGAGTGCATACATGCATGTTTGGCTTACTACAAAACACAGCACATGTGAACTATTTGTGACTACATTGTCAGATATACCACATCATGCTACAGTAGAGAAAGGACACATTTGCCATGCATTGTTCCGCAATGTAATGAGGAGCAAAGGCCTGTTAAATGCAATACGAGCAGATGATGTTGTAAAGTGAGTAAATAGGCAGAGCAGTATGACATTGGATAATTTATCTGCAAACATCTGAACACCTGTAGAATACTGCGAGGTCAATAGTGCAATTTCACTTGGATTAAGGACAGACAAAACTGGTATTGTGATATGGACTTTCCTTTGCTTGGCAAGAGTTGTGTACCTCTAACCTCAGAGTACAAGTGCGTAGTTGAGTGGATCACAAATCTTGTATGGACCCAAAGGTGAATGTAAGTTGAGTGTGTATCATTACCTATGCCTGTGTCGGGGAATGCATTATCCTTGGACCAGGAGGCACACACAAAGGCCTGCCTTCAAAGTAGATGCACTGCTACTAACATTGACAGGAGTATGAAAGAGATCATGTGTGAATGGCAGCATCATGTTGATTGATCATCACAAGTTAATATGTCTATTTAACCATGCTTCACTGCAGTGATGACTAATGACTCACTCGCCAGCTCCAAAAGTCTGTTGCCATGAGGCACACTCAACCTAGACATACATAATATTTTCTGATATACGTGTGCATGATAACACCATTTGCCAAACACGTGTGACCGTGATATACACAACAGAAAGTCTGCCATGTGTAACAGTGTGCACATGCAGATATTGTGTGTGCTGCTACAGTGTAATCAGCTATGGACCCTTTATCACAGTCAGTGTAGTACCAAAGACTGTGCCATTAGTGAGTCTGTGCCCTGCACTACATGATGGTGGTTTATGTCTTACATATATGGATCCCAGTATAGTCTACATGACATTCTGTGAGTGCCAACAGAGGGGCATATAATGGGCATGCCCAGATAGTCCAGGACAGATAGACTCCATATGCCACTGCTATGTTTGCAAGAACATTGCAAGAAATGTAAGGTGTATATAACATAACACCTTTGAAATGTTACCTCTTGCCCTGTGCCAGTGCTTGGTTGGCTACCTTAACCCAACACAGGAACCCTTACACCATGGTGCAAGGGTGCCTGCGTTGTAGGTAGGATGCTGAAAAGAAGCAAAGTACAGCGTAAAAGGACAGGAATGTAACGTATAGGATGAATATGGTGGATTTCTAACCTTTAACTTTGATGCAGGGCCTTTGCTGTGATGATCTATGCCGACTCCCCACAAATTGAGGCCTAGGACCAGTGACAATTGACACGTCAGAAAAGATTAAACCTGTCAGTTAAGAAAAGAGCAGCAAGAAAGGTAAGACCAAGGTGTGTTTTCCTGCATTGGACAATTCCTTACAGTGCATACCAGACAATATGCCAGTTCTCACGCTACAACCCATTTGTACCTCGCATTGTGCCCTCTTTGCACGGGTCCTAAATCCCACATCACACCAATGTGTTAAGATAGCATTGTGGCAAATGCATTATGCGTTAATCGTGCATTGGCAATTTTAGTACCGATGCGTCAGAAAAAATTGTGCATTTGTAAAAAATGGGCAGTATAGAACAAAGAAGTGACACATTGGGGTGGCAGGCTTCAAATTAAGAAGTGTAAAGTTACTTTCACTTTCTCTTACTCTCTGTTAGTCTGTACTTGATGTTCGATGTGTTTAGAGAATTTCTCTGTACAAAAGTGCATTTTTGTCTTGTCAGTGTGTGTTTGGTGTATATTTGGTGCAGTGTCATGTTTTTTGTAACAATTGTCTATGTAATGTTGAGACTTTGTTTTTCAGAGTTTTCTTATTGGAGTGTTAGTTTTGGAGGCAGTTTTTTTTGGGAGGTTGTCCACAATGTCTGGGAGGGGTGGCGGAGTTGGGTGGCTTGATATGGTTAATAGTCCATTACCTCTCAAGGAAGCTTACAGCTGGTGGGGTTGGTGAGCCAGGGCTACACTGCAAAGGAGAAGAAAGACAGGTGGGACACTTTGAGCTGGCACCATCATAAGATCTTCCGTGTGGACTGTATTACTGTCCAAATGAATTATGGATGGAGAGATATCATCACCTGGGAAGCAGATGTCATAGATGACCTTGGGCTGCACATCCGTGGTCCAGTAAGTATATATATTTTTGTTTTGCTGCCTTTTGTGATGTACCATTATCAGTAATACCCAACATAACCATGGATGTTCCTCCTTTGTGTCTTATGCAATATGGCAACATGCATGATTTAGATCATGAGGATTATCTATAAGCATAAAAGTGGACAGTGGAGCCACTGAGGGTCAAGCAGGCAAAAGGCAAAGAGCAGCAGTGGGCTTTAAATGGAAAATGTCATGCATAACTCCTATATCACCTGTACCCCCTGTGCATAGCAAGGGTATGATAGATTCAGTCAGTTTTCACAGGCCCCTGGAGATTCTTGTTGATGATCGTAAAGTATCTTTACTGGATCAAATTTCAAGCAGTTTTGACTTTTTTTTCCTGATTGGAAGCTATTGAGACTAAGTTAAATGATCTCCTGCCTCAACCTCCTATTAGTGCGTGGGCAAGATTGAGAGTAGGACAAGGGGAGTCCACATCCCAATCTGTCACAAACCAAACTACAAACTTTGGATGCCCTATGCGACTTAAATGCATGCTCAGGCACCTCGAGGATGAGTCCGTTAGACAGAAGGTCTGCATAAAAACCGGTCCAAGTTGTCCTGGCCAGAAAGTGTATATTTAGTGATGTTCCAACTATTTCAGAATCCAGGCATTCCTATCCCCAACACCCCCCTAGATTCACTCCTTATGTTTTAGTGTTAAAAAAGTTCCTACTCTTTCGCAACAAGTACAGGAGGACTTCCTGGGCTTGAAGAACAAAATTGTTTGTTGGTTCAAAGACAAGGGGTGCTGGATGGTGGACCTACCTTATGAAATATTGATGGTTTGGAAACCCCCTGGCTGGGACCTGAAAAAAATGAGTCAACTGCAGACTGTGTGATTGTCAATTTTAGAACCCCGATGGCAGCAACAACCTTTTTGGATGCACAAGAAACACATCCTCAATTCTTAAGAAACAATCAGATGCTTCCTTTAGGCTATTTTTATAGACCATCCATACTATCCAAACCTATTTTTGCCGATGTTAAAGACTGTCCAACTTAAACTAGACATGGGTAGAACATCCTGATAGGGAATTTCTTCGATTCTCTGTCCACACTGGAGGAAATTGACCGATGCTACAATGAAACACGTTCTCCCTTCAGTAACATAGCTGTTAAACCTTTAACACCTGTAATGCCTGAATCCCACAGTGTCCCAACAATAGGGGGTGACTGCACAAAGGAGCAATACCTTGATCCTGGCTCTAGAGAACTGGTACAGGCCCAGCTCGAAGCAACTCTTATGGAGAAAAAGGTTTTAAGTATAGTTTCTTGGAATATTGCGGGAGGCTGTACAAAAATGTTGAACCCTGATTTTATAAATTTTACGAACACTCACAATAATATATATTGCCAAGAAACCGTGAGGCAGTCAAACTTTAACATAAATGGGTGTCAAGGTCTTTTTCATTCTGATTTGCCCTCAAAGTCAGACAGAGCAAGAGGGGGATTGGCCACCTTTCTATACATCAAAATCACGGATCTAAATATCTCAAAATGTTGGTCTTCCCCTTATTCTCTTCTTTCCCTTTTGTTATTTGAGGGTTATTTTGATATTCTGTTAATTAGATTTTTATAATAATATTTTTAATCAGCCATCTAGGGACATTATTGACCATCTATGTGACTTTTAAGAAGATGTCTTCCAAAATGTCAAACGTACTACACATATCATCTACGTCGGTGATTTTAATATCATTTTCTGCAGGTTTTCAGATACTAGGGTCTGTGGTCATAGTGATGGTCAATTTGGTAACCCTACCCATTTTTCTCATTCTATATATGGTGACGCGCTAAAGGACTTGGTTCATAAATACAATTTGATTTTCCTTAGTGTCGTTTGTGGCACTAAAAACCTTTCATGGGTGCCATAAGGCCATACTATAGATCATATTCTTTTGTCGAATTAACTACACATATATTTAATTGATTTTGTGATAACTAGTAGCTGAGTAAGCAATCGTAACCCCCTTTTTATCAAATTTGACCCCCGTATTAAGACCCCGAAGGAAAGTTGAACTGACAATTTGGAATTGACTAGGATAAAGGTCTCAGAGCAAAATGGGATAAGATCTATAGAACTGCTTTTAATTATCAACTTGTTGATGAAGCAAGGGCTTCCATCATGGCCTGTCTTTCAGAAGAGATGGGACCGGCACAGATCCAGGTTGAATTATCCTAAATTTGCAAAACTATTTCTATTAATCTTATGTCTGATAATCATTTTTGGGAAAAGTCACTTCACCACTTGTTCAATGTGACATGTTCAGCAACGGACAGAACCCTGCTACCCACCCAAAAAAAAAATCCCAGTGTGGTATCTGACATCAAGCAAGCTAGGGGTCTCAATAAACAGGCTTGGGAAGACGAAAAGGCTAAGATTACAAGTAAAGCTTGGAACCGCTGTTGACTGCTGCTGTCGTGTGGAGGGGGACTACAGATCCCAGACATCCCTGCCCAGTGCTGACGTTCGCGCCAGGAGGCGCTCCCGCCATTTCCTCCGCGCCCGGACTCGCATAAATTCCAGCGCGGCTCCCACATCGTGGGAACCGCTGTTGACTACTGCTGTTGTGTGGAGGGGGACTACAGATCCCAGACATCCCTGCCCAGTGCTGACGTTAGCACCAGGAGGCGCTCTCGCCATTTCCTCCGCGCCTGGACGCGCATAAATTCCAGCGCGGCTCCCGCATCGTGGGAACCGCTGTTGACTGCTGCTGTTGTGTGGAGGGGGACTACAGATCCCAGACATCCCTGCCCAGTGCTGACGTTCGTGCCAGGAGGCGCTCCCGCCTTTTCCTCTGCGCCCGGACGCGCATAAATTCCAGCGCGGCTCCTGCATCGCAGGACGCTCGTGGGCGCGTGCCGTGCGAAGCCCGGGCAAAGGGCGTGCCCATCTGTGCCCGTCAGGGTCCAACAGGGGCCGGGCTGGGCCATTCCCCTAAAACCCACAACACGAACGCTGTGCAAGATTATGTGGAGATTGGAGATTGGACTATGGTTCATAATTCACGAAAGTAAGCTTGTTAAAAGTGCTCAATTTATTTTCTTCTGCACTGCTGTTCTGCCCTGTTACTGTTAAATCATGCCAAAAAGGAAGATGAATCATGTAGTAACTACAGCAAATGTTGAGGCAAAGGCAGCGGGCCAGACTTCACTATTGCTATATCTCACAGGGCCTATGGGGGCTATCGAGGAGCAAATTAGCACGGTTGAGGAATCGTTATCGAAGGGAAGGAGGGAGCCAGTAAGGCAGGAGGGAGGTCTCAACTCCAAAAATCCACCAATACAAGGCGGTAATAGTTGTGCTCTGGGTCCTCAAAATGGCTCTATACAGGATACCTCAGTTCACACAAGTCAGAGCGAACTGAGTGACCTGGTAGAGGATATTCAACCACCATTAAAGCGTAGTAAAAATCCTGGTAGCCCAGAGTCCATACTCATTCAAATACCTAAAGGGCAAAGTTCAGGGAGGTCTAAAACGAGCTCCCAAGGCAAGAAAAGGGCAATTCAGAGTAAATTGCCACTTCAATCTCTACCTGCACGTAATAACATAGGGGGCTTAAGAAAACCTACCACGCAAGCCCAGTTAGCGAGTCAATCTGCGGCCCTAGAAAAAATATCACAAAGTATAGAGGAATTGCATAGGTACGTGGAGAACGCACTGGGGAAACTATTTGAGAGAGTGGCAAATTTGGAGGGCAATATAATGAGTAAACTTTGTATACAAAATGAGGAGAGCCCTATACATGTTCAGAAAAAGACTTCTACTCATGGGCCGATAAGTACAACCAATATAGTTATTCCCCACCCAAGGACTAGGAACATTATCTCTGGATCCCCGATGATTGGACACAATACTGACATGAGTGCTCAAAATGTTATTACTGAAACAAACAACTGGGCGGGGGAGGAGAAGAGATATAAAAATAGACCTGGGAATAACAGCAAGGATTTGAGGCTAACCCAGGAGCCTCAATTACATACTCGTCTTGATTTGCCACCGGAAGCTACACCATATGTGGTAATCTTGGCTAATGCACCAGTACTAAGGTCACCTGAACTAGAAACGTGGATAGAACTCCGCAATAAGTCTCTCCATTGGTTGGGAAGGCACACTGGCATCACAGATGTGTTATTTAAGCATTTTAAAATGGCAAGACGGGTGGCGTGGGTGGGCAAAGAAAGAAAACAGCTACAAGGCGACTGTGTGGTCCTGACGTTTAGCGACTCGAGATTAGTGCATGCTATCCTAAATAGGACAGGAAACGCTTCTGTTCTTAATAATGCAATTAATGTTCTGCCACTAGGAGCTTTTTACCCACCTCTCCCAGGCTTATACAGGCCTAATGGTAAATACCCTGTGTTGTGTCCCGATGCTAGAAGATCTATAGGGGATTCCCGCAAGGGATACCTTGGAGGTGCGAATATCTCACTCTACAATCATTATGAACCCTTGATGGGAATGGAAGATCTAGATTGACCTATTACCATGGTAGAGAGGGAGGAGAACCAAGGGAAAATTGGCTTGACACTGAAAAGGGTGAGACATATAGGAAATAAGGGAATTTAATTTAAACACATGAATGCATTGGAACAATCTTCTCCTATAAATGCAAGCTACGTGGGGGAGCCTAGAAGTACACCTCCTGTAAACTGCCCAAGTAAAGATGGTCAAATTGAAAATACTGTAATAGACACCCAATGCATAAAAGAAGAAGAAGTAATTAGCCGAAAACCTAGCAAACTCTGCAAAATACTAACCTGGAATGTCGCTGGTTTAGCGGCTAAAGTAAAAGATCCCCAGTGGCTAACTTACATTAATGACTATGCCATAGTTTGTCTCCAAGAAACATGGGTAATAGAGGAGATGCACATAATTGGCTTTCAAACATTTAACATCTCAGCTTGCACTAGCAAACAGGGCCGTAATAAAGGAGGACTATGCACTTATGTCTACAATTCGTCAGGAATCTCTTATGTGAAAGTTAGAGAGGTTAGCGATTATTATCAGATTCTGACTATGAATCTATGTGGGCAAAGGGATGTAGTTTTGATAAATCTATATAGTAACATTCCTAAAGCCCAGCAAATAAATGTTCTTCCTAACTTAGGTACATCCTTAAAAAATCTTGAAGGGAAATTGAGGGAAGATATGCTTACTATCTGGATGGGTGACTTCAACTGCTCGTTGTGCCAATTTAGCGAAAAAGGTATCTGTGGGTTGGGTAATGAAAACGAAGATACATCTTCCCATTTTTCACATACTTCCTTGGGAGATTTGTTGAATGACATAGCTTTCCAATTTGATCTTGGTTATGCGAATGAATTATGTGTGCCACCCATTCCGTTTCAATCAACTTATAATGGAAAGGGATGTAACTCTATCATCGACTTTATCCTAATATCCAATAGATATTCTCGTAATGTACTTTCTTATAAGACTTCAGATATCTTAATGAGTGACCATTACCCTATTTGCCTAGATCTGGTTACAAGGGGACAGGAGAAAAAACATGATAGGAATCCGCAATATAATAGCAACATTTATCTTGCTAGCACCAACGGGTACACGCTAAACTGGGCAAAAGTGGATCCTGGGGCATTCCTCCGAGGCTTGATTAATAATAGCCCAGAGGACATAGCGTTATGCCTCTCACAGGATAAGGAGGATAAAGATATAGTTAATGCCTTCCTTAAGATCTCAGCTGAGGCCAGGAAGCTACTAACAAGACAAAAACGACATGACCAGCAACGCTCTCAGGGCTGGTTTGACAAAGAATGCACGAAGGCACATATCCATTTAAAAAAGGCTTTGCATGATATACCGAGGAGCCGGGAGAAAATAAGGCAGGCAAGATCTTTGTACAAGTTGGCACAGAAAAACCGCAGGATAACATTAAAGAAGGTAGCATGGGATGCCTTACATGAGGCTTGTACAAATAAAGATAATACCAGCTTCTGGAGAGCGGTCAATGCCCCTTTTTTTAATGATAGAGAGACAGATATTATGGATATCGCTATTAGTGGTGACACGTGGGTAGATTTCTTCTCAGGGCTCTATAAGGAAGAGACCATAGATGGTAATTTGACAGAAATAGACGCTCTGAGAATAGATAACAATATGGATCATGGACCGTTTCCCATAAGGATTAATATTACTCTTGAGGAAGTCACCAAGGCAATAAATGATAGTGCCCCAAGGAAAGCGCCAGGGCCGGACGGCATCCCGGTGGATGTCTATAAATCTAACATGGGTTTATGGGCCCCTCTCTTAAACAATGTATTAATTAGTTCTATTTGTTATGGGTTAATCCCCTCCTGGGCAGATGCCATTGTGATACCTATTTTCAAGAAAGGGAACAGAAATGAGCCTAAGTGTTATCGTCCAATATCACTATTGGATGCTTTCATGAAAATAGCGGGAAGGGTCATCTTAAATAAGCTTACGACGTGGGTCCAAGAGACAGGTGTGTTATCAGTCTCCCAATATGGTTTCCAACCAGGTCTAGGTACCATTGAACAGGGACTTAATCTGTCTCTGATAATCGACAAATATACAAAAGCCAAGAAGGGCAAACTTTTCCTCACCTTTCTGGACCTAAGCTCTGCTTTTGATTGTGTCAAACACGTTTTGTTGTGGGACACTCTTAAAGACCTAGAGCTGGACCCACCCTTGCTGCTGTTTATAAAGGAATTGTACAGGGGGGCAGGTACGAGGGTATGGTATGGGAAACAGGGAGAATGCTCAACTAGGTTCCCAATAAAAAGAGGGGTAAGGCAGGGGTGCATTCTTGCCCCTTTGCTTTTCTCCCTCTACATAAACAATCTGGGGCAATACCTGAGCAAGTTCCATTACGATTATCCAACCATCAAGGGTACTCCTGTTCCTATTTTATTATACGCAGACGACACTGTTATAATGTCCCGGACACCGCTGGGCTTGAAAAGGTCAGTCTCAAATTTTGTTACCTATATGTTGGAGCGGGATTTAAATGTAAATATCGCTAAGACATTTAGTATGAGCTGTGGGATAAGAGGGAGAAAGACATGTGGCATTTATATTGACCACAAAAAAATTGCAAGCACGGATAATTTTTCATATCTAGGTATATCCTTTGAGAGGAAGGGCATTTGGAAAGCAGCTATGAATAGCAGAAAGTTGACCCTGTCAAGAGCCATAGGAGCTGTTAAAAACTTTGCTAATAAAATAGGTGGAAGACCTGTCCCAGAGCTGTTGGCCATCTATAAATCTAAATGCACCTCAATAGGTACATATGGGTCAGACATTTGGGGCATTGAATGTTCGGACCAAATACAACACTGTGAAAATTCTTTCCTGCGCTTTCTATTGGCGGTCCCTAGTCAGACCGCCACTTTTTGTTGTCACAGGGAACTTGGCCTAGCACATATCTCTGACATTATAAAGATTACCCCTCTCCTCCTATGGCATAAGGTATGGGTATCGGCAGAGATGGGCTTTAATAGGGATGTAATTATGGACTGTCTAAAGTTGGACGGGGTGGCAAATCTGCCTTGGATTAGTTACATCAAGGGCATGACATATAATATAGGCCACCCTGAATATTTTCATAAACCTAGCAGTCTGGAAATTGTTTCCAGAAAATCCCTTAAGACACAGTGTATGAATTACCTAGAGAACAAACGTTGGCTGATCGAGAGAGACAAGAAATCGGTCATGGCAAATCACTTGATGTCCATTTGTATAGGTTTACAACCCTATTTAACAGTGGTACAAAGCTGTTTCTCGTGCATGCTCCTGGTCCGATTCCGTAGTGAGTCTTTCTTTAGGATGGTCACATTTCCTGATATCAGTAATTGGTCTTAACATCCCATATGCCCATGCGATGATATCTGTAGACTGACCACAATGCACTGCACTTTATTCTGTAAATATTATGTCGTACAGAGGAATATTTTTTTATTGCCTACCCTTAGAAGATGGAAAATAAAACAATGTAGAATAGCTTTATTAAGATTACAAATGTTAGAAAATGAATTTATCATCGCGGCCATCTCTTCCTTCTTAAAAGCTGTTATAAGGTACCGGAATACTATGTGAAGCAATTGTGATTAACTGATGTCCCTGTATTTCTCTTGTGTATATATATGGATTATATTATGTATCCCTGTTATTATAGTGATTGTGCTATTTTTCTTTTTTCTTTTTTAACTTGTTAATTGTACTAGAATTTGGAGAAGTGTATCTTCTTGTTTTTAAATAGTTTTTTACCATTGTGCTCTAATGATTTTATGATATAGAATCGAATAAAGATTTTTGACTCTGATAAGTAAAGCTTGGGATGACCTCCAAGAGGCTGGTAATCTAAAAGATAGTGCCAAATTTTGGGAAGTGATTAATAGACCATTTTTTAAAGGGCATGATGATCCTGGCATCGATGTTGTTATCCCGATAGAGGAATGAGTCTCACATTTTACAAGAATTTTCACCCCAAGAATGCGTCCCCATCATGAGGCCATGACTGTGTTCCACCTTTACTCCCATGTGATTTTCAATCTCCGTTTGAAATTCAAGAGGTTATTAATGCTATGAATAGGATTATGGCAGATATGGCTGCAGGCCCAGACAGGGTGCCAGTGGACTTTTCGTAATCAAACCCCTATTTATGGGCCCCTTTACTTACGAATGTGTTTAGATCTGTAATGCACTGGCCGACTCCTGAGTCCTTGAAGTCCGCTATCCTAGTCCATATTTTAAAAAGAGGGGACCTGTCCAAGACGACTTGCTACCTGCCAATCTCTCTGATTGACTTCAGTGCCAAGATTTTAGTCTGAAATTTATTGTCACACCTCCTACAAAAAACATCTTGTCAGAGGTCCAATTTGGTTTTAGACGCATTGTCAGGACGATTCAGAAATCTCTAAATTTCTGTTTATTTCTGGGAAGTATGTGAAGGCTAAGAAATGCTCTTTGCAGTTTCCGTTCGTTAACTTATCCAGTGCCTTCGATCTCATAAACCGCACTAAGTTGTGGGATGTAATGGGCAAAATGGGAGTGGCACACAACTTACATCAGGATCTTATAGTTAGTATCCATTATGGCCCTTCAGGTGAATACTTCCCCCACATAAGACTGACTAGGGGTATTAGGCAGGGGTGCACCTTGGCCCCTTTTCTTTTTCTGCTATATATTAATGGTGTTAGTAACTATTTAGTAGAACATAGTAGAACATGACAAAGGTGTACCTCATATGGGCCAAACATCCAATCCCATTTTATTATAAGTGGATGACACAATTCTGATTGTGCCCACTGCAAATATTCTTCAGCCCCTTTTAGAATTGTTTTAGTGTACATGGAGGATCTAGATCTTAAGGTAAATTTCTCAAAGTCATACCTAATGAAATGCACCCGCCCCAGTACCAACTCAAAGACATTTAATGTGGGGGACTCTATTTAATCAAAGCGGATCGTTTTTAATTATCTATGGATTTTGTTTAATCAGTCACTAAGCTTGACCCCACTTTCAACACTTAGATGCTAGGCTTTAAACAGGAACATTGAAACCATCTTTAGATTTGCCCGTAAGATCCCAAACAAACCAAGCCTAGAAATGTTGAATCTATGTAGGAGCAAATGCATCTCAGCGTGGGTTTATGGTGCTGGCCTCTGGGGGTTTAATAAGGCAGATATTTTACAACATGCATAATTATTTTTGTTGTGTTGTCTACTTTCAGTCCAAGGAGGCACAGCTACCTTAATATGCCATGAGGCGCTTGGGATGCCTTATCTGGAAGATCAGATTGGATTAGCCCCTTTATTATTGTGGGTCAAAATATGATCACCCCCAGAGGCTGGTCTGATAGATCCTGCATTTCAGACTATCTATTATTAGATGGGGCAGACCAGATACAATGGTTAAGGTAGTTGAAGGTCACCTTTGATAGACTGGGCCTCCTTAATCTGTATAAATGCCCTCAAACAATTGGCCCTAACCATAAACTATGCAAAAAGAATTGTTTGTAGAGCATTGTAAAATAAACGTTCAGTCGCTACCCAGACCAAGCAAACAATTGTAAATTATGCCACAGTTTCAACAACTTGGGGTTTAGAGCCTAATCTGAGGTGGTGCACTTCTCCTACATACTGGATGACCTTGTTTAGACTCTGCACTTTGCATTTTAAATTTGCTTTTCCATTCCAGGATGTATGGCAGCAGGATATATTCATGTGTGATAACTTTTTGACACAAAGGGGTCTATTAGGATGGCGGGTGGACTCCAGTCTAGTGGTGCTGGGACCGCTGTACCAATTAGGATGCGGCCGCCACCATGGCGGTCACATCCTGTATGTTTAACATTGTTGATGGCGGTGCTGTATTCAGCACCCGCCACAATGTTAAAAGGGTATGTTGTGCTTCTGCATGCACAACGTGACAGGAACCGCGTGGTGCCTGCCACCTTGTGCATGCAAATGTCGGGGGTACCATGGGTACCCCCCAAGTGCAGCCACCCACCCCCAACCCCCTGGGGGCCCGTAACAGGCCCCCAAAGGCATTCTCCGCATGACTTTTCATGGTGGAGTCTCCACCATGGAAAGGCATGAGACCACCATCATCGTAATATGGATGGGGATGCCTTCCAGGCACTGCCCCCATATTGCAGGTCTTTTCCACCCAGTAGGCAATCGGGCAGAGTGCCTACCTGCGGAAAACTGGCGGACGGTCTTTCCGTCCTCCTGGGTCTCCGCCGCCATCGTATTATGGCGGGGGGGAAATGTTAGGCGGGCGGACGGAAATGGTGGGCGGATCACCACTGCCATATGGGCGGGGGCGATCCTCCCGCCATCCTAATAGACCCCAAAGGACCACCCATTAATTTCTTTTTTGCCCTTTGTATCAAGAGTCAAGCCACCTTTTTTCGGTGCCGTTGCTGCCTAAGGCCAATGTGAGATGGCATAAGAATAGTTTGATTTAATTAAGCCTTTAGGCTCACCTGAAATCTGTTTTGCAGTTTTAAATTTCATACAATCAGTGTCTCTGTGGGAAGTAGGCCTGGTGTATGATGTCCACTAATTAAAGTGGGCACCTTGTACCAGTCCAAACAACCCTTATGGTGATTTAAGAGGTCAGATATAACCTTAGAAAGCTATCCAAGTGGTACCTGTGAAGAGGAGCCTTCAGGCTTAGTCTTTGAAGGAATGTTAAGCAGCTTGTTTTGCCAGAATGCAACCTTATAGTATTGGTTAAATGAAAGGAGAACCACACAGTAGTTATAAAAATATGTATTTATTATTATAACACACCTTAAATATCTCTCAGTATCTTCTACATGCAGATAAACACACAGCACACAATACTGTAGCACAGAAACAATTGTAAGTAGCACTAATACACAGTGGGTCCCCGGGGGAGATCAAACCATATACTAAAATAGTGGTATAAGAACCACGACTCAAGTCAAGGAAGTGTCTGGAGGATGTAGAATCGCTGGGACCCAAGTAACCATCCAAGGTGAGAAAGTAGGGACCCAACGGAGGATGGGTGCAGTGTTAGGACATGACCGCGTGCTACGTACAATTCAATGGGAGAGTGGCAGTTGCAATTTTCAAGCTTAAGGACCCTTCCCAGTGGAATATGAAAAAACCCCTTTGGAACATAGAAGGTTGGGAGCCACCCCACCCGTGGATACCGAAGTACCAGAGTTACCTATCCCAGGGGAGCCGGGTGCATAGGGCTGAAGTGGCGTCGGAAACCGCTGTTGTTCTCAATGGGAGACTTCAAAGAAATGCCACTGCTGGAAAGAAGAAAAGTGTCCGGTGGAATATGTAGGTGGATTCTTGATGAAAGAAACCTGAAAGCCGAGGCGACATGGGTCTGGGTCACTCAGGAGTGACCAGGGGCTTGGTAGACGAATACCCACTGATGCCGGGTGCCTCAGGTGTGTAGAAGATGACCTTCACTCTACAGTTGTAGGGACCAGGAGATTTCAAGGATTATCAGGAGTTGGATACGAGCTGTTCCACAAAGGATGTTTACTGCTGAGGGGTCGGTGTCCGGCGGGAGCACCAACAAGTCTTGGCAACAGCTACACACAAAGAAGGTCAAAGAAGGTTACGGTCTGGACCAGCAAGGGCCAGGGGACTCACCACAACAAGGGGAATCAGGGCAGGCCTAGAACAACCAGGGAGTCCAAATAAATCAGGATTGTTCCTCAAATAGACCCAAAGGCCGAAGGCACATGAGTCTCAAGGGGGCCTCTAGCAGTTTCACAAAACAACAGCTTGCAGGGCACAAAGTGCAAGGAGACCAAAGTCCTTTGTACAAAATATGCACAGAGGATAGGGCTAGCGATAGCCGAATGCACATGGTTATGGAATGCCAACAAGCATATGCACTTGCAAATGTACACGGTGCACAGGGGTTTGGGTAATGCGGTCTCCACGAAGGATACTGGCCTCAACCTTAGTGAGAGGGCAGCTCAACCTCAAAAAACATAGGAACCCACCTCCTGTGTTGCTGCAGCCTTCAGATTCCACAGGAGCTCAGGATCAGCAGACCGGTCAGTTGCATTACGGTGCCTGTGAATGCAGTGGAGTGACTCCTTCACCCCAAGGGAGATACTTCAGTTGTCCTTGATGCTCCACAGGTCCTGCACAGAGCCTGTATGGTGCACGGGCATAGACGATGCTTTGGACGGAGAGCGAGGCGAATTCGGACCCAGTTGAAGTCCAGCAAAGTCCAGAGTTGACTTCGCTGGACTTCAGGTCAGTGGTTTCTTGATCAGAATCTTGTCCACGTCCAATCCAGGGTCCTACAACCAGGTAAGCCCATTTGTTCCCACCGGTGAGGGTTGGACAGACTCAGAGGACCCTCCCTGGGGAGTGTCAGGACAGTGGGGAGGTTTTTCCCCTGTCATTTGTCCAGTTTCGTGCCAGAGCAGGAGCCAACAGCTCCCAGAACTGATTTGAGCTGGACTATGCACAGGGACACCAAATGTGCCCCACGTGCAGACTTTCAGGCACTTTGGAAGTGCACCCACCGAGCTCCAATACACTAAATCCAGTCTGGGAGGTGGTCACACCTCCCTGTGACAGGATGCCTATTGTGCTGCCTTCCCATGCTCGATCTTGGCTCAGCAGCAGGAGGGCAGAAATGTGTCTCTGGTCGGAAGCAACCATTTTGTGCTGTCCGGGTTGAGAAGGATGGTACCGGAAAGGACAGGGAGCCCACAAAGCTTGCTTCTGAAGGGTGGAATCATACTTCCCTCACCGGTTACCAAACACAACATGTTTTGTTTAAGGCCTTAGCATTTACCGCGAGGTTATAATGCACCTCTACCTATATGTCTGGCAAATCACTGACAGAATATCGAGGAGCTAAATATCGACCTACAAAAATATCGGTGAGAAAATATCGACTACCAGAATATCGAATTCCTATCTAAAAACAGGTAAGTATAAAAATATTGAATCCTAAATATCGTTCTAAATAATAGTTTGCTAAAATATCGACTTTTTAAATGTCTTAAAAGTAATGTAAAATTAATGAAATAAATATAATTAAGTAAAACGTACTTAAAAATACTTAAATAACCTTAAAATTCATAAATAATAAATGTAAGTTAATAAAAAAACATGCATTTTTATTTTTTATTACATATATATTAACTTAATAATATTAAAAAAACAATCAATATTTTTAATAATTAGTGTTAAAAACATAATTTTAAATATAATTATATATGTATATAAATAAACCTATAATATAAATATAAAAATAAATTATATATAATAAGTTAAAACATTAATGACATTACATTAAATATAACAATACTGAAAAGATTGCATAGGGTAAAAAAATAAAATTACTATTTCCACTCCATCAAGTGGTACAGTAGGCAACGTGTTGGATAGCGGGAGGTTAAAAATTACTATTCCCACTCCAGTGAGTGCAACAGTAGAGAAAGCATTGGATAGCGGGTGGGTAAAAATTACTATTCCCAATCCAGTGAGTGCAACAGTAGGGAAAGCGTTGGATAGCGGTATGGTAAAAATTAAAATTCCCACTCCAGTGAGTGCAACAGTAGGGAAAGCGTTGGATAGCGGGAGGGTAAAAATTACTATTCCCACTCCAGTGAGTGCAACAGTAGGGAAAGCATTGGATAGCGTAGGGGAATAATTTAATATACCCACTCCTGCAATATAATTAAAATTAATTAACAATTAATATTTTTTTTTTATTAAATTACCTCCCACCATTATCCTCTATAAACATTACCTGCAATATTGTAACATGTTAATAAATTACCATAAATAATTACCAATTAATTAATTAACTAATTACAATTAACAATATAATTCACACAATTAACACTATAAAAAAGCTTAAAACAATTATATGAAAAATAGTAAAAAATGTCATACAAATAAAGTACCTCCTACCCTACTCCCCTATCAGTCCTCAACCCACTGATAAAAAAGTACACAATTAACATATTTACAAATTAATTGTTAATAATTAATATCTAATTAATTACTAATTAATGCATTTTTTACACAATTATCATAATTACCAATTAATCATTCATTGTTATTAATCAATTTCTAATTAATTAGTAATACATTAATTCACTTAATTAACAATATATATTATTAAATATTAAATTATTAAGTAATAAAATAATACATTAATTATTTCAATTACATTACTTTGCACCCTATTCCCCTATAAACCCACAACCTGCTACAGACTTAAATTACGCAAAAAATATTTAACATATAATTAATAATTCTAAATAATGCTAAAAATGTATATTATAATTAAATTACTTCCCGCCCTATTCCCCTATAAACCCACAACCCGCTACGGAATTACATTACACAAAAATAATTAGAATAAAATTCATTACTTTTACAAAATTCAAGGATGAAAAAAGTGGTGACCCTTATACAGAATAGATCTGCTGTGCCTTGGGACATGTTTATGTACGTCAGGTACTGGGATTATGATAGAATACTTAGAGCCTGGTGTCGAGGAGACAAGAGCAAGCTACTCGATAAAAGGTTACTTGTTTAGAATTGTTATTGTCGTGTGGATGGGACAATGTATGTAAAAATGGGGTATACATCGATTAGACTATCCTAAAAAACATGACAACAGCTGCTGTGTTACACATGATATATTTTTTTTAAACAATAACTGTCCCTGTAGTAGTATGAAAAAACTAAATCATAATATGTAACAACATATGACAATGGCATCAGGGTTGCCATCATAATATAAGAAAATTTGAATATGGCAGATGCAGTGTATGTTTTTGCTGAAGGAACAACATATTATTAAGTAATGATGTTGCCCTTACATACAACATGACATGCCTACATGTGTGTCCGTTCGTGTGTGTATTTATTATTATGTGGACATATAGTTCCTCTATGTGTTAGCCTATCCCCAAGTGTGTTCTAATCCTTACTCAGTTCTACTTGAGCCTCCCTTAGATTTGGGATGCAAGGGTCCATGCATCATATAAACATTTCTTTATTTTACATTGTGAGTGGTAAGACAAGGTGACACACACTACTGACATGCTATGTAGACTTAATTATGTATGCATCCAAATGTAGCCTTGGGATGATGAGCTTGTTTGATATGATACCTGATGATCTTCCCAAAAAGTCTGAAGCTAAATGTACTGGTTACATTTCTGTTCAATTTACTGATTCAATGTTAGGTTCCACAATCATGGTCTACAGGAGGTGTATGACAACCCCCTGGACATGTATTAAATATCGAACACAGACTAAGGGAAGGCAGCAATATTTGCAGGCTTATGATACTCCACATAGAATCTGCAAGGCCAAGCCAGTGTGCCTAGACTGTATCTCCTTATCCACTTACACTTATGTGGATGACTATGATCAGCATATTGCATAGTGCAACTCTAACTCCTATATGTGGTGAAACAAGCCCCTGTGTCCAAATTTAAATATAGCCATGAGCATGAGTGTGAATTTTAGTCCTGTATGATATGGTATTTATGTCATTAAGGCTAATGTTACATTTTGTGAACCCACACAGATGGGGTCTGACTCAGTTTTCCTGGCTCATGTAGTGAATGTCTATGTAGTGAGAGTATATTGTCCATTTATTCATTTCTACTGCTAGTTATTTTTTGCTCTGGAACATAAGATTGTGTTACAATTTCAGACTATTTCTCTCACACATCATGTACATGTGCAGGATGTGCTATTTTCTAATACTTTCCCCATAGATAACATGATAGCAGAGGAAGTATGTACTTTGGAGATAAGGCGTGAGCATTTTCGGCATGTACGCAATATATATAAGGCATTGTAAGATGCACAAATGTATGAACTTTGAAGGGATGCAAGGGTCCTGGAATGTTCTGAGACCAATGACAACAGAATTGCCCACATTGCCAATGGCCGGGGCAGGCCAAGCTACCAACCTATACCCAGCCCCTTTTCCAGTGGCTATCCCAGCTGCCAAACAGCTGAGACACATATCGGCCAGAAGGCCTTGAAAGAGGGAATTGGTGTTTCACTGTAACAGTATTCATAAACTGATGAAAGTTAACCACAAACTGGATGGTATTCAGGAGGTGCAGGCCAGTCAGCGCGTGCACATGACAATCATAAAGGCGGCAATGGAGCAGATCTATCAACTCATGTGAAATATGTTATTTCTCATGTTTATCCTTTATTGTAGTATTTTAGTTGCTAATATATTAGTTAGATTGTTGATATTATAGGTTTAGATAAAATAGGTTAAGGATTTTTTATATATTACATGTGTTCTTGTTTATCTACATTTATAAGGTTTTAGTGGGTGTGGGATAATGTTTAGGCTTTGTGATAAAAAGTAATACAAAAATATATATTTGTTTAGATTTTAATTTGTAGTTAGTATATGTATAGGTGTATTCTATGTTTGTATTGTGTGACTATGTGTGTTTAGGGGAATGAAGGTTTGATGTTTAACATGTGATTTGTGTCAGATGTGTAGTATGGTTAAAGCTATGTTTAGGTAGGTTAAGGTAGTGTTAAGATAAGTTAGTGCAGGATAGGTAGGTATCGTAGTTTAGGCTTCGTATAGATAGTGTCAGTTAGGGTAGGACAGTTAGGTTAAGTTAGTTTAGGCATAGTTTAGATAGTGTAAGTTAGTGTAGTATAGGTAGTTTTAGTTAGTGGGTAGAACATTTTTATATATAAAAACCTTTTCTACATTCACACATAATAATTTCCTATGTAAGAGTTGTCATAATTCCTTAGGTTGAGTTGAGTAAATGATGTAGCAATTCCCTGCAGTGTTTCTAGATTTGTGAGAGACGCCTAATGACAAGAGTCAATCTACGTTGCAATTGTTCACTTAAGGAATCTTCAATATTCTTTGGACACTGGGAGTGGTCCTCTGTGTAAATGGATGCTCTGCCCAAGAGAGATAGTCACCTACTTTTGCATTGTGTGTGTACGTTATGCTGCATGTATAGGGGGGCTAGATCTGTCACTCCATAGTGCCCACTCATGTATGTGATGGGATACACACTAGTGCCTGCCACTCACGCAATCACCCTTGCACCATTGTACTAGTAGGTCATTGTTGTTTGCTGGTTAGTAACCACGAAAGTGGCTCACACCTGCCTGGAAATGTCAATCATCCTTGGCATCGAGTACTTGGTAAGTGTGGCGCTTCCTGCATGTGAATTTGTGTAACTACTTGCTAAGTTAGAAAAACGTTAGTCTCACGTTCCCTCTTAGCCTAGGGATGTGTAGCTTCGTTCCAGGGTCTGTTCTTTGGCTCCTATTTATTGTTATGTTTGTAAATAGTACAATTTATGTCATGTGTGGTTACAATCACACTCTATGCTTGTGAGGGCTCTCTGATACAGAGGAACACATTGTTCCTACATATTCCAGTGTGCCTTCCTACACCATTTATCATTTGACATAGGACCCCAAATACTTAGTAGTTGTTGTTTATGGTTAATGAAATCCAAGGTGTAGCACTGAGCTTCTACATCCTTAATCAGCATAGTGTGATGCTAAGTCAGAAAGAATCTGGCCATTAGTATCTGCATATTATCAGTGCATGCATTATGATAGCATTTATCAGATATCTTCAATGTTAACATTGAGGCTCATATATGTACATGAGGACATTTTCATAATAACTGAGCAAGATATCTGTGGATGTGTGAAAATATGTCAGTAGCTCACATGCCTCTCAGGATCCAATTTGTGTAGGTATGTAATTGTGTGATTAGTTGGGCTTTTTCACTGTGTGCCAGCCTAGTTACAGATACGTATTGTCACATCATGATGTTCAATAGTTCAATAAGATTATCAACATAATGCCATGGCATTGAGGAACATGATGCCTGGCCGAGTCCCACTAGATCATGTGGTTGGGTCTGTAGCACAACTACCTTGAGATGCTAAGAAGTGTACTTTAAATATACACATCCACCATGGTCTAGTTAGTCCTATCTGCAGCAGACATGCAACACGCTGCTTCACAGTGGTGAATTTATGTACAGATGTGTACATAGGCAATTTCAAAATAGCAGTTATGTGGACAACAACCCCAACATTGTTTGAGTCCAATGGATGTCTAGACAGATTCAATAGGCGATACATTTCATGTGACATGTCGAGGTGAAAAGTATTCCAGTGAGGAGGAGGTTCAAATATCTATTAGGGAAGGTAGGCCTCATCAACAGTCCACAAATGGATCAGATTAACAGGTGGGCATTCTAAAAGAGGAAAGTGCCAGGTGAACAGGGTAGTGGCATGATGCTAAACACAGGCCCAGTGAGAAACTGGTAAATACTAATGTTACTGGGCACTTTTCCACTGCAAATTGGTGAAGTCCACATCTTCCTGCTCTAATGTGCCTTTTGCCTCCCCTGTGAGTGGTGGTGTTTTTGTAGGGGGGCATCTGAGCCAAACAAACATCAGCGAAAGAAGATGTGACTACCCTGTCGCCATGAGCATTTGTCTGTGCTAACAAGGAAAGCAGCATAGTGCTGACAAGGGCCTGATGGGCTCTCAACAAGTCAACAGCATCCCTGTGAAAGGCATCGATTGTTGCAATATAGGAGTCCTGCTTCTGCTTTTTAGATTAGAGGATGGTGCAGATTACCTCCAGCTAGATGGCTCTCTAAGTGGTGTCACATTGGCAGAGGTGTTGTGACCTCTGCCTCTTGACACCAGCAATGTCAGCCAGAGACTTCCTTTCTGTGGAGGGAAGGGTAGGTGCTTTTGATTGGATCAGAAAGCAAAAGACACACAATTGATGGATGGAATGCAGAACAATTAAAAACATCCACCCCCAGTCAAGAGATCTGGGTTAAATCCATCATTCTTTTTCTCATCATGCCACTCCAGTTTAGACCTGGCCATATGCAAATCAGTCTTGACCCTGTGCCTCATGGGAACAGTCCAGCCCGAACTGCCAAGCCAGGTCCTCCCTGGACCGGAAACAAGCATCCTAGGACCGGTTTCGGGGATTCACCCCTCTTCAGCCAGGATAGCTTGATTCCAGTGGCACAGTGAGCCCAGGGCCCACGTCTGGGCATACCTGGCGCACTCAGGGCGAGAAAGCAAAAGACACACAATTGATGGACGGAATGCAGAACAATTCAAAACATTCACCCTCAGTCAAGAGATCTGGGTTAAATCCATCATTCTTTTTCTCATCATGCCACTCCAGTTTAGACCTGGCCATATGCAAATCAGTCTTGACCCTGTGCCTCATGGGAACAGTCCAGCCCGAACTGCCAAACCAGGTCCTCCCTGGACTGGCAACAAGCATCCTAGGACCGGTTTCGTGGTTTCACCCCTCTTCAGCCAGGATAGCTTGATTCCAGTGGCACAGTGAGCCCAGGACCCACGTCTGGGCATACCTGGCGCACTTAGGGCGAAAAAGCAAAAGACACACTATTGATGGACGTAATGCAGAACAATTCAAAACATTCACCCCTAGTCGAGGGATTTGGGTTAAATCCATTATTCTTTTGCTCACCATGCCACCCCAGTTTAGACCTGGCCATATGCAAATCAGTCTTGACCCTGTGCCTCATGGGAACAGTCCAGCACGAACTGCCAAGCCAGGTCCTCCCTGGCCCGCAAAGAAGCATCCTAGGACCGGTTTTGCGGTTTCACCTCTCTTAAGCCAGGATAGCTTGATTCTAGTGACACAGTGAGCCCAAGACCCACGTCTGGGCATACCTGGCGTACTTAGGGCGAGAAAGCAAAAGACACACAATTGATGGACGGAATACAGAACAATTCAAAACATTCACCCTCAGTCTGGAGATCTGGGTTAAATCCATTATTCTTTTGCTCACCATGCCACCCCAGTTTATACCTGGCCATATGCAAATCAGTCTTGACCCTGTGCCTCATGGGAACAGTCCAGCCCGAGCTGCCAAGCCAGGTCCTCCTAGGACCAAAAACAAGCATCCTAGGACCGGTTTCGGGGATTCACCCCTCTTCAGCCAGGATAGCTTGATTCCAGTGGCACAGTGAGCCCAGGGTCCACGTCTGGGCATACCTGGCGCACTCAGGGCGAGAAAGCAAAAGACACACAAATGATAGACGGAATGCAGAACAATTCAAAACATTCACCCCCAGTCAAGAGATCTGGGTTAAATCCATCATTCTTTTGCTCACCATGCCACCCCAGTTTAGTCCTGGCCATATGCAAAACAGTCTTGACCCTGTGCCTCATGGGAACAGTCCAGTCCGAACTGCCAAGCCAGGTCCTCCCTGGACCGGAAACAAGCATCCTAGGACCGGTTTCGGGGATTCACCCCTCTTCAGCCAGGATAGCTTGATTCCAGTGGCACAGTGAGCCCAGGGCCCACGTCTGGGCATACCTGGCGCACTCAGGGCGAGAAAGCAAAAGACACACAATTGATGGACGGAATGCAGAACAATTCAAAACATTCACTCTCAGTCTGGAGATCTGGGTTAAATCCATTATTCTTTTGCTCACCATGCAACCCCAGTTTATACCTGGCCATATGCAAATCAGTCTTGACCCTGTGCCTCATGGGAACAGTCCAGCCCGAGCTGCCAAGCCAGGTCCTCCCTGGACCGAAAACAAGCATCCTAGGACCGGTTTCGGGGATTCACCCCTCTTCAGCCAGGATAGCTTGATTCCAGTGGCACAGTGAGCCCAGGGTCCATGTCTGGGCATACCTCGCGCACTCAGGGCGAGAAAGCAAAAGACACACAAATGATGGACGGAATGCAGAACAATTCAAAACATTCACCCCCAGTCAAGAGATCTGGGTTAAATCCATCATTCTTTTGCTCACCATGCCACCCCAGTTTAGTCCTGGCCATATGCAAATCAGTCTTGACCCTGTGCCTCATGGGAACAGTCCAGTCCGAAATTGCCAAGCCAGGTCCTCCCTGGACCGGAAACAAGCATCCTAGGACCGGTTTCGGGAATTCACCCCTCTTCAACCAGGATAGCTTGATTCCAGTGGCACAGTTAGCCCAGGGCCCACGTCTGGGCATACCTGGCGCACTCAGGGCGAGAAAGCAAAGGACTCACATTTGATAGACGGAATGCAGAACAATTCAAAACATTCACCCCCAGTCAAGGGATCTGGGTTGAATCCATCATTCTTTTGCTCACCATGCCACCCCAGTTTAGTCCTGGCCATATGCAAAACAGTCTTGACCCTGTGCCTCATGGGAACAGTCCAGTCCGAACTGCCAAGCCAGGTCCTCCCTGGACCGGAAACAAGCATCCTAGGACAGGTTTCAGGGATTCACCCCTCTTCAGCCAGGATAGCTTGATTCCAGTGGCACAGTGAGCCCAGGGCCCACGTCTCGGCATACCTGGCGCACTCAGGGCGAGAAAGCAAAAGACACACAATTGATGGACGGAATGCAAAACAATTCAAAACATTCACCCTCAGTCTGGAGATCTGGGTTAAATCCATTATTCTTTTGCTCACCATGCCACCCCAGTTTATACCTGGCCATATGCAAATCAGTCTTGACCCTGTGCCCCATGGGAACAGTCCGGCCCGAGCTGCCAAGCCAGGTCCTCCCTGGACCGAAAACAAGCATCCTAGGACCGGTTTCGGGGATTCACCCCTCTTCAGCCAGGATAGCTTGATTCCAGTGGCACAGTGAGCCCAGGGCCCACGTCTGGGCATACCTGGCACACTCAGGGCGAGAAAGAAAAGATACACAAATGATGGACGGAATGCAGAACAATTCAAAACATTTACCCCCAGTCAAGAGATCTGGGTTAAATCCATCATTCTTTTGCTCACCATGCCACCCCAGTTTAGTCCTGGCCATATGCAAATCAGTCTTGACCCTGTGCCTCATGGGAACAGTCCAGTCCGAACTGCCAAGCCAGGTCCTCCCTGGACCGGAAACAAGCATCCTAGGACCGGTTTCGAGAATTCACCCCTCTTCAACCAGGATAGCTTGATTCCAGTGGCACAGTGAGCCCAGGGCCCATGTCTGGGCATACCTGGCGCACTCAGGGCGAGAAAGCAAAAGACACACAATTGATAGACGGAATGCAGAACAATTCAAAACATTCACCCCCAGTCAAGAGATCTGGGTTAAATCCATCATTCTTTTGCTCACCATGCCACCCCAGTTTAGTCCTGGCCATATGCAAAACAGTCTTGACCCTGTGCCTCATGGGAAAAGTCCAGTCGGAACTGCCAAGCCAGGTCCTCCCTGGACCGGAAACAAGCATCCTAGGACCGGTTTCGGGGATTCACCCCTCTTCAGCCAGGATAGCTTGATTCCAGTGGCACAGTGAGGCCAGGGCCCACGTCTGGGCATACCTGGCGCACTCAGGGCGAGAAAGCAAAAGACACACAATTGATGGACGGAATGCAGAACAATTCAAAACATTCACCCTCAGTCTGGAGATCTGGGTTAAATCTATTATTCTTTTGTTCACCATGCCACCCCAGTTTATACCTGGCCATATGCAAATCAGTCTTGACCCTGTGCCTCATGGGAACAGTCCAGCCCGAGCTGCCAAGCCAGGTCCTCCCTGGACCGAAAACAAGCATCCTAGGACCGGTTTCGGGGATTCACCCCTCTTCAGCCAGGATAGCTTGATTCCAGTGGCACAGTGAGTCCAGGGTCCACGTCTGGGCATACCTGGCACACTCAGGGCGAGAAAGCAAAAGACACACAAATGATGGACGGAATGCAGAACAATTCAAAACATTCACCCCCAGTCAAGAGATCTGGGTTAAATCCATCATTCCTTTGCTCACCATGCCACCCCAGTTTAGTCCTGGCCATATGCAAATCAGTCTTGACCCTGTGCCTCATGGGAACAGTCCAGCCCGAACTGCCAAGCCAGGTCCTCCCTGGACCAGAAACAAGCATCCTAGGACCAGTTTCGAGAATTCACCCCTCTTCAGGCAGGATAGCTTGATTCCAGTGGCACAGTGAGCCCGGGGCCCACGTCTGGGCATACCTGGCGCACTCAGGGCGAGAAAGCAAAAGACACACAATTGATGGACGGAATGCAGAACAATTCAAAACATTCACCCTCAGTCTGGAGATCTGGGTTAAATCCATTATTCTTTTGCTCACCATGCCACCCCAGTTTAGTCCTGGCCATATGCAAAACAGTCTTGACCCTGTGCCTCATGGGAACAGTCCAGTCCGAACTGCCAAGCCAGGTCCTCCCTGGACCGGAAACAAGCATCCTAGGACAGGTTTCAGGGATTCACCCCTCTTCAGCCAGGATAGCTTGATTCCAGTGGCACAGTGAGCCCAGGGCCCACGTCTCGGCATACCTGGCGCACTCAGGGCGAGAAAGCAAAAGACACACAATTGATAGACGGAATGCAGAACAATTCAAAACATTCAACCCCATTCAAGAGATTTGGGTTAAATCCATCATTCTTTTGCTCACCATGCCACCCCAGTTTAGTCCTCGCCATATGCAAAACAGTCTTGACCCTGTGCCTCATGGGAACAGTCCAGTCCGAACTGCCAAGCCAGGTCCTCCCTGGACCGGAAACAAGCATCCTAGGACCGGTTTCGGGGATTCACCCCTCTTCAGCCAGGATAGCTTGATTCCAGTGGCACAGTGAGCCCAGGTCCCACGTCTGGGCATACCTGGCGCACTCAGGGCGAGAAAGCAAAAGACACACAAATGATGGACGGAATGCAGAACAATTCAAAACATTTACCCCCAGTCAAGAGATCTGGGTTAAATCCATCATTCTTTTGCTCACCATGCCACCCCAGTTTAGTCCTGGCCATATGCAAATCAGTCTTGACCCTGTGCCTCATGGGAACAGTCCAGCCCGAACTGCCAAGCCAGGTCCTCCCTGGACCAGAAACAAGCATCCTAGGACCAGTTTCGAGAATTCACCCCTCTTCAACCAGGATAGCTTGATTCCAGTGGCACAGTGAGCCCAGGGCCCATGTCTGGGCATACCTGGCGCACTCAGGGCGAGAAAGCAAAAGACACACAATTGATAGACGGAATGCAGAACAATTCAAAGCATTCAACCCCAGTCAAGAGATTTGGGTTAAATCCATCATTCTTTTGCTCACCATGCCACCCCAGTTTAGTCCTCGCCATATGCAAAACAGTCTTGACCCTGTGCCTCATGGGAACAGTCCAGTCCGAACTGCCAAGCCAGGTCCTCCCTGGACCGGAAACAAGCATCCTAGGACCGGTTTCGGGGATTCACCCCTCTTCAGCCAGGATAGCTTGATTCCAGTGGCACAGTGAGCCCAGGGCCCACGTCTGGGCATACCTGGCGCACTCAGGGCGAGAAAGCAAAAGACACACAATTGATGGACGGAATGCAGAACAATTCAAACCATTCGCCCTCAGTCTGGAGATCTGGGTTAAATCCATTATTCTTTTTCTCACCATGCCACCCCAGTTTATACCTGGCCATTTGCAAATCAGACTTGACCCTGAGCCTCATGGGAACAGTCCTGCCCGAGCTGCCAAGCCAGGTCCTCCCTGGACCGAAAACAAGCATCCTAGGACCGGTTTCGGGGATTCACCCCTCTTCAGCCAGGATAGCTTGATTCCAGTGGCACAGTGAGCCCAGGGCCCACGTCTGGGCATACCTGGCGCACTCAGGGCGAGAAAGCAAAAGACACACAAATGATGGACGAAATGCAGAACAATTCAAAACATTCACCCCCAGTCAAGAGATCTGGGTTAAATCCATCATTCTTTTGCTCACCATGCCACCCCAGTTTAGTCCTGGCCATATGCAAATCAGTCTTGACCCTGTGCCTCACGGGAACAGTCCAGTCCGCACTGCCAAGCCAGGTCCTCCCTGGACCGGAAACAAGCATCCTAGGACCGGTTTCGGGGATTCACCTCTCTTCAACCAGGATAGCTTGATTCCAGTGGCACAGTGAGCCCAGGGCCCACGTCTGGGCATACCTGGCGTACTCAGGGCGAGAAAGCAAAAGACACACAATTAATGGACGGAATGCAGAACAATTCAAAACATTCACCCCCAGTCAAGAGATCTGGGTTAAATCCATCATTCTTTTGCTCACCATGCCACCCCAGTTTAGTCCTGGCCATATGCAAATCAGTCTTGACCCTGTGCCTCATGGGAACAGTCCAGTCCGAACTGCCAAGCCAGGTCCTCCCTGGACCGGAAACAAGCATCCTAGGGCCGGTTTCGGGAATTCACCCCTCTTCAGCCAGGATAGCTTGATTCCAGTGGCACAGTGAGCCCAGGGCCCACGTCTGGGCATACCTGGCGCACTCAGGGCGAGAAAGCAAAAGACACACAATTGATGGACGGAATGCAGAACAATTCAAAACATTCACCCTCAGTCTGGAGATCTGGGTTAAATCCATGATTCTTTTGCTCACCATGCCACCCCAGTTTATACCTGGCCATATGCAAATCAGTCTTGACCCTGTGCCTCATGGGAACAGTTCAGCCAGATCTGCCAAGCCAGGTCCTCCCTGGACCGAAAACAATCATCCTAGGACCGGTTTCGGGGATTCACCCCTCTTCAGCCAGGATAGCTTGATTCCAGTGGCACAGTGAGCCCAGGGTCCACGTCTGGGCATACCTGGCGCACTCAGGGCGAAAAAGCAAAAGACACGCAATTGATGGATGGAATGCAGAACAATTCAAAACGTTCACCCCCAGTCAAGAGATCTGGGTTAAATCCATCATTCTTTTGCTCACCATGCCACCCCAGTTTAGTCCTGGCCATATGCAAATCAGTCTTGACCCTGTGCCTCATGGGAGCAGTCCTGTCCGAACTGCCAAACCAGGTCCTCCCTGGACCGGAAACAAGCATCCTAGGACCGGTTTCGGGAATTCACCCCTCTTCAACCAGGATAGCTTGATTCCAGTGGCACAGTGAGCCCAGGGCCCACGTCTGGGCATACCTGGCGCACTCAGGGCGAGAAAGCAAAAGACACACAATTGATAGACGGAATGCAGAACAATTCAAAACATTCACCCCCAGTCAAGAGATCTGGGTTAAATCCATCGTTCTTTTGCTCACCATGCCACCCCAGTTTAGTCCTGGCCATATGCAAAACAGTCTTGACCCTGTGCCTCATGGGAGCAGTCCTGTCCGAACTGCCAAACCAGGTCCTCCCTGGACCGGAAACAAGCATCCTAGGACCGGTTTCGGGAATTCACCCTTCTTCAACCAGGATAGCTTGATTCCAGTGGCACAGTGTGCCCAGGGCCCACGTCTGGGCATACCTGGCGCACTCAGGGCGAGAAAGCAAAAGACACACAATTGATAGACGGAATGCAGAACAATTCAAAACATTCACCCCCAGTCAAGAGATCTGGGTTAAATCCATCGTTCTTTTGCTCACCATGCCACCCCAGTTTAGTCCTGGCCATATGCAAAACAGTCTTAACCCTGTGCCTCATGGGAACAGTCCAGTCCGAACTGCCAAGCCAGGTCCTCCCTGGACCGGAAACAAGCATCCTAGGACCGGTTTCGGGGATTCACCCCTCTTCAGCCAGGATAGCTTGATTCCAGTGGCACAGTGAGCCCAGGGCCCACGTCTCGGCATACTTGGCGCACTCAGGGCGAGAAAGCAAAAGACACACAATAGATGGACGGAATGCAGAACAATTCAAAACATTCACCCTCAGTCTGGAGATCTGGGTTAAATCCATAATTCTTTTGCTCACCATGCCACCCCAGTTTATACCTGGCCATATGCAAATCAGTCTTGACCCTGTGCCCCATGGGAACAGTCCAGCCCGAGCTGCCAAGCCAGGTCCTCCCTGGACCGAAAACAAGCATCCTAGGACCGGTTTCGGGGATTCACCCCTCTTCAGCCAGGATAGCTTGATTCTAGTGGCACAGTGAGCCCAGGGCCCACGTCTGGGCATACCTGGCGCACTCAGGGCGAGAAAGCAAAAGACACACAATTGATAGACGGAATGCAGAACAATTCAAAACATTCACCCCCAGTCAAGAGATCTGGGTTATATCCATCATTCTTTTGCTCACCATGCCACCCCAGTTTAGTCCTGGCCATATGCAAATCAGTCTTGACCCTGTGCCTCATGGGAGCAGTCCTGTCCGAACTGCCAAACCAGGTCCTCCCTGGACCGGAAACAAGCATCCTAGGACCGGTTTCGGGAATTCACCCTTCTTCAACCAGGATAGCTTGATTCCAGTGGCACAGTGTGCCCAGGGCCCACGTCTGGGCATACCTGGCGCACTCAGGGCGAGAAAGCAAAAGACACACAATTGATAGACGGAATGCAGAACAATTCAAAACATTCACCCCCAGTCAAGAGATCTGGGTTAAATCCATCGTTCTTTTGCTCACCATGCCACCCCAGTTTAGTCCTGGCCATATGCAAAACAGTCTTAACCCTGTGCCTCATGGGAACAGTCCAGTCCGAACTGCCAAGCCAGGTCCTCCCTGGACCGGAAACAAGCATCCTAGGACCGGTTTCGGGGATTCACCCCTCTTCAGCCAGGATAGCTTGATTCCAGTGGCACAGTGAGCCCAGGGCCCACGTCTCGGCATACTTGGCGCACTCAGGGCGAGAAAGCAAAAGACACACAATAGATGGACGGAATGCAGAACAATTCAAAACATTCACCCTCAGTCTGGAGATCTGGGTTAAATCCATAATTCTTTTGCTCACCATGCCACCCCAGTTTATACCTGGCCATATGCAAATCAGTCTTGACCCTGTGCCCCATGGGAACAGTCCAGCCCGAGCTGCCAAGCCAGGTCCTCCCTGGACCGAAAACAAGCATCCTAGGACCGGTTTCGGGGATTCACCCCTCTTCAGCCAGGATAGCTTGATTCTAGTGGCACAGTGAGCCCAGGGCCCACGTCTGGGCATACCTGGCGCACTCAGGTCAAGAAAGCAAAAGACACACAAATGATGGACGGAATGCAGAACAATTCAAAACATTCACCCCCAGTCAAGAGATCCGGGTTAAATCCATCATTCTTTTGCTCACCATGCCACCCCAGTTTAGTCCTGGCCATATGCAAATCAGTCTTGACCCTGTGCCTCATGGGAACAGTCCAGTCCGAACTGCCAAGACAGGTCCTCCCTGGACCGGAAACAAGCATCCTAGGACCGGTTTCGAGAATTCACCCCTCTTCAACCAGGATAGCTTGATTCTAGTGGCACAGTGAGCCCAGGACCCATGTCTGGGCATACCTGGAGCACTCACGGCGAGAAAGCAAAAAACACACAATTGATAGACGGAATGCAGAACAATTCAAAACATTCACCCCCAGTCAAGAGATCTGGGTTAAATCCATCATTCTTTTGCTCACCATGCCACCCCAGTTTAGTCCTGGCCATATGCAAAACAGTCTTGACCCTGTGCCTCATGGGAACAGTCCAGTCCGAACTGCCAAGCCAGGTCCTCCCTGGACCGGAAACAAGCATCCTAGGACCGGTTTCGGGGATTCACCCATCTTCAGCCAGGATAGCTTGATTCCAGTGGCACAGTGAGCCCAGGGCCCACGTCTGGGCATACCTGGCGCACTCAGGGCGAGAAAGCAAAAGACACACAATTGATGGACGAAATGCAGAACAATTCAAAAAATTCGCCCTCAGTCTGGAGATCTGGGTTAAATCCATTATTCTTTTGCTCACCATGCCACCCTAGTTTATACCTGGCCATTTGCAAATCAGACTTGACCCTGTGCCTCATGGGAACAGTCCTGCCCGAACTGCCAAGCCAGGTCCTCCCTGGACCGGAAACAAGCATCCTAGGACCGGTTTCGGGAATTCACCCCTCTTCAACCAGGATAGCTTGATTCCAGTGGCACAGTGAGCCCAGGGCCCACGTCTGGGCATACCTGGCGCACTCAGGGCGAGAAAGCAAAAGACACACAATTGATAGACGGAATGCAGAACAATTCAAAACATTCACCCCCACTCAAGAGATCTGGGTTAAATCCATTATTCTTTTGCTCACCATGCCACCCCAGTTTATACCTGGCCATAATCAAATCAGTCTTGACCCTGTGCCCCATGGGAACAGTCCAGCTCGAGCTGCCAAGCCAGGTCCTCCCTGGATCAAAAACAAGCATCCTAGGACCGGTTTCGGGGATTCACCCCTCTTCAGCCAGGATAGCTTGATTCCAGTGGCACAGTGAGCCCAGGGTCCACGTCTGGGCATACCTGGCGCGCTCAGGGCGAGAAAGCAAAAGACACACAATTGATAGACGGAATGCAGAACAATTCAAAACATTCACCCCCAGTCAAGAGATCTGGGTTATATCCATCATTCTTTTGCTCACCATGCCACCCCAGTTTAGTCCTGGCCATATGCAAATCAGTCTTGACCCTGTGCCTCATGGGAGCAGTCCTGTCCGAACTGCCAAACCAGGTCCTCCCTGGACCGGAAACAAGCATCCTAGGACCGGTTTCGGGAATTCACCCCTCTTCAACCAGGATAGCTTGATTCCAGTGGCACAGTGAGCCCAGGGCCCACGTCTGGGCATATCTGGCGCACTCAGGGCGAGAAAGCAAAAGACACACAATTGATAGACGGAATGCAGAACAATTCAAAACATTCACCCCCAGTCAAGAGATCTGGGTTAAATCCATCGTTCTTTTGCTCACCATGCCACCCCAGTTTAGTCCTGGCCATATGCAAAACAGTCTTGACCCTGTGCCTCATGGGAACAGTCCAGTCCGAACTGCCAAGCCAGGTCCTCCCTGGACCATAAACAAGCATCCTAGGACCGGTTTCGGGGATTCACCCCTCTTCAGCCAGGATAGCTTGATTCCAGTGGCACAGTGAGCCCAGGGCCCACATCTCGGCATACCTGGCGCACTCAGGGCGAGAAAGCAAAAGACACACAATTGATGGACGGAATGCAGAACAATTCAAAACATTCACCCTCAGTCTGGAGATCTGGGTTAAATACATTATTCTTTTGCTCACCATGCCACCCCAGTTTATACCTGGCCATATGCAAATGAGTCTTGACCCTGTGCCCCATGGGAACAGTCCAGCCCGAGCTGCCAAGCCAGGTCCTCCCTGGACCGAAAACAAGCATCCTAGGACCGGTTTCGGGGATTCACCCCTCTTCAGCCAGGATAGCTTGATTCTAGTGGCACAGTGAGCCCAGGGCCCACGTCTGGGCATACCTGGCGCACTCAGGGCAAGAAAGCAAAAGACACACAAATGATGGACGGAATGCAGAACAATTCAAAACATTCACCCCTAGTCAAGAGATCTGGGTTAAATCCATCATTCTTTTGCTCACCATGCCACCCCAGTTTAGTCCTGGCCATATGCAAATCAGTCTTGACCCTGTGCCTCATGGGAACAGTCCAGTCCGAACTGCCAAGCCAGGTCCTCCCTGGACCGGAAACAAGCATCCTAGGACCGGTTTCGAGAATTCACCCCTCTTCAACCAGGATAGCTTGATTCCAGTGGCACAGTGAGCCCAGGGCCCATGTCTGGGCATACCTGGCGCACTCACGGCGAGAAAGCAAAAAACACACAATTGATAGACGGAATGCAGAAGAATTCAAAACATTCACCCCCAGTCAAGAGATCTGGGTTAAATCCATCATTCTTTTGCTCACCATGCCACCCCAGTTTAGTCCTGGCCATATGCAAAACAGTCTTGACCCTGTGCCTCATGGGAACAGTCCAGTCCGAACTGCCAAGCCAGGTCCTCCCTGGACCGGAAACAAGCATCCTAGGACCGGTTTCGGGGATTCACCCCTCTTCAGCCAGGATAGCTTGATTCCAGTGGCACAGTGAGCCCAGGGCCCACGTCTGGGCATACCTGGCGCACTCAGGGCGAGAAAGCAAAAGACACACAATTGATGGACGGAATGCAGAACAATTCAAAACATTCGCCCTCAGTCTGGAGATCTGGGTTAAATCCATTATTCTTTTGCTCACCATGCCACCCTAGTTTATACCTGGCCATTTGCAAATCAGACTTGACCCTGTGCCTCATGGGAACAATCCTGCCCGAGCTGCCAAGCCAGGTCCTCCCTGGACCGAAAACAAGCATCCTAGGACCGGTTTCGGGGATTCACCCCTCTTCAGCCAGGATAGCTTGATTCCAGTGGCACAGTGAGCCCAGGGCCCACGTCTGGGCATACCTGGCGCACTCAGGGCGAGAAAGCAAAAGACACACAAATGATGGACGGAATGCAGAACAATTCAAAACATTCACCCCTAGTCAAGAGATCTGGGTTAAATCCATCATTCTTTTGCTCACCATGCCACCCCAGTTTAGTCCTGGTCATATGCAAATCAGTCTTGACCCTGTGCCTCACGGGAACAGTCCAGTCTGAACTGCCAAGCCAGGTCCTCCCTGGACCGGAAACAAGCATCCTAGGACCGGTTTCGGGGATTCACCTCTCTTCAACCAGGATAGCTTGATTCCAGTGGCACAGTGAGCCCAGGGCCCACGTCTGGGCATACCTGGCGCACTCAGGGCGAGAAAGCAAAAGACACACAATTAATGGACGGAATGCAGAACAATTCAAAACATTCACCCCCAGTCAAGAGATCTGGGTTAAATCCATTATTCTTTTGCTCACCATGCCACCCCAGTTTAGTCCTGGCCATATGCAAATCAGTCTTGACCCTGTGCCTCATGGGAACAGTCCAGTCCGAACTGCCAAGCCAGGTCCTCCCTGGACCGGAAACAAGCATCCTAGGACCGGTTTCGGGGATTCACCCCTCTTCAGCCAGGATAGCTTGATTCCAGTGGCACAGTGAGCCCAGAGCCCACGTCTGGGCATACCTGGCGCACTCAGGGCGAGAAAGCAAAAGACACACAATTGATGGACGGAATGCAGAACAATTCAAAACATTCGCCCTCAGTCTGGAGATCTGGGTTAAATCCATTATTCTTTTGCTCACCATGCCACCCTAGTTTATACCTGGCCATTTGCAAATCAGACTTGACCCTGTGCCTCATGGGAACAGTCCTGCCCGAGCTGCCAAGCCAGGTCCTCCCTGGACCGAAAACAAGCATCCTAGGACCGGTTTCGGGGATTCACCCCTCTTCAGCCAGGATAGCTTGATTCCAGTGGCACAGTGAGCCCAGGGCCCACGTCTGGGCATACCTGGCGCACTCAGGGCGAGAAAGCAAAAGACACACAAATGATGGACGGAATGCAGAACAATTCAAAACATTCACCCCCAGTCAAGAGATCTGGGTTAAATCCATCATTCTTTTGCTCACCATGCCACCCCAGTTTAGTCCTGGTCATATGCAAATCAGTCTTGACCCTGTGCCTCACGGGCACAGTCCAGTCCGAACTGCCAAGCCAGGTCCTCCCTGGACCGGAAACAAGCATCCTAGGACCGGTTTCGGGGATTCACCTCTCTTCAACCAGGATAGCTTGATTCCAGTGGCACAGTGAGCCCAGGGCCCACGTCTGGGCATACCTGGCGCACTCAGGGCGAGAAAGCAAAAGACACACAATTGATGGACGGAATGCAGAACAATTCAAAACATTCGCCCTCAGTCTGGAGATCTGGGTTAAATCCATTATTCTTTTGCTCACCATGCCACCCTAGTTTATACCTGGCCATTTGCAAATCAGACTTGACCCTGTGCCTCATGGGAACAGTCCTGCCCAAGCTGCCAAGCCAGGTCCTCCCTGGACCGAAAACAAGCATCCTAGGACCGGTTTCGGGGATTCACCCCTCTTCAGCCAGGATAGCTTGATTCCAGTGGCACAGTGAGCCCAGGGCCCACGTCTGGGCATACCTGGCGCACTCAGGGCGAGAAAGCAAAAGACACACAAATGATGGACGGAATGCAGAACAATTCAAAACATTCGCCCTCAGTCTGGAGATCTGGGTTAAATCCATTATTCTTTTGCTCACCATGCCACCCTAGTTTATACCTGGCCATTTGCAAATCAGACTTGACCCTGTGCCTCATGGGAACAATCCTGCCCGAGCTGCCAAGCCAGGTCCTCCCTGGACCGAAAACAAGCATCCTAGGACCGGTTTCGGGGATTCACCCCTCTTCAGCCAGGATAGCTTGATTCCAGTGGCACAGTGAGCCCAGGGCCCACGTCTGGGCATACCTGGCGCACTCAGGGCGAGAAAGCAAAAGACACACAAATGATGGACGGAATGCAGAACAATTCAAAACATTCACCCCTAGTCAAGAGATCTGGGTTAAATCCATCATTCTTTTGCTCACCATGCCACCCCAGTTTAGTCCTGGTCATATGCAAATCAGTCTTGACCCTGTGCCTCACGGGAACAGTCCAGTCTGAACTGCCAAGCCAGGTCCTCCCTGGACCGGAAACAAGCATCCTAGGACCGGTTTCGGGGATTCACCTCTCTTCAACCAGGATAGCTTGATTCCAGTGGCACAGTGAGCCCAGGGCCCACGTCTGGGCATACCTGGCGCACTCAGGGCGAGAAAGCAAAAGACACACAATTAATGGACGGAATGCAGAACAATTCAAAACATTCACCCCCAGTCAAGAGATCTGGGTTAAATCCATTATTCTTTTGCTCACCATGCCACCCCAGTTTAGTCCTGGCCATATGCAAATCAGTCTTGACCCTGTGCCTCATGGGAACAGTCCAGTCCGAACTGCCAAGCCAGGTCCTCCCTGGACCGGAAACAAGCATCCTAGGACCGGTTTCGGGGATTCACCCCTCTTCAGCCAGGATAGCTTGATTCAGTGGCACAGTGAGCCCAGAGCCCACGTCTGGGCATACCTGGCGCACTCAGGGCGAGAAAGCAAAAGACACACAATTGATGGACGGAATGCAGAACAATTCAAAACATTCGCCCTCAGTCTGGAGATCTGGGTTAAATCCATTATTCTTTTGCTCACCATGCCACCCTAGTTTATACCTGGCCATTTGCAAATCAGACTTGACCCTGTGCCTCATGGGAACAGTCCTGCCCGAGCTGCCAAGCCAGGTCCTCCCTGGACCGAAAACAAGCATCCTAGGACCGGTTTCGGGGATTCACCCCTCTTCAGCCAGGATAGCTTGATTCCAGTGGCACAGTGAGCCCAGGGCCCACGTCTGGGCATACCTGGCGCACTCAGGGCGAGAAAGCAAAAGACACACAAATGATGGACGGAATGCAGAACAATTCAAAACATTCGCCCTCAGTCTGGAGATCTGGGTTAAATCCATTATTCTTTTGCTCACCATGCCACCCTAGTTTATACCTGGCCATTTGCAAATCAGACTTGACCCTGTGCCTCATGGGAACAATCCTGCCCGAGCTGCCAAGCCAGGTCCTCCCTGGACCGAAAACAAGCATCCTAGGACCGGTTTCGGGGATTCACCCCTCTTCAGCCAGGATAGCTTGATTCCAGTGGCACAGTGAGCCCAGGGCCCACGTCTGGGCATACCTGGCGCACTCAGGGCGAGAAAGCAAAAGACACACAAATGATGGACGGAATGCAGAACAATTCAAAACATTCACCCCTAGTCAAGAGATCTGGGTTAAATCCATCATTCTTTTGCTCACCATGCCACCCCAGTTTAGTCCTGGTCATATGCAAATCAGTCTTGACCCTGTGCCTCACGGGAACAGTCCAGTCTGAACTGCCAAGCCAGGTCCTCCCTGGACCGGAAACAAGCATCCTAGGACCGGTTTCGGGGATTCACCTCTCTTCAACCAGGATAGCTTGATTCCAGTGGCACAGTGAGCCCAGGGCCCACGTCTGGGCATACCTGGCGCACTCAGGGCGAGAAAGCAAAAGACACACAATTAATGGACGGAATGCAGAACAATTCAAAACATTCACCCCCAGTCAAGAGATCTGGGTTAAATCCATTATTCTTTTGCTCACCATGCCACCCCAGTTTAGTCCTGGCCATATGCAAATCAGTCTTGACCCTGTGCCTCATGGGAACAGTCCAGTCCGAACTGCCAAGCCAGGTCCTCCCTGGACCGGAAACAAGCATCCTAGGACCGGTTTCGGGGATTCACCCCTCTTCAGCCAGGATAGCTTGATTCAGTGGCACAGTGAGCCCAGAGCCCACGTCTGGGCATACCTGGCGCACTCAGGGCGAGAAAGCAAAAGACACACAATTGATGGACGGAATGCAGAACAATTCAAAACATTCGCCCTCAGTCTGGAGATCTGGGTTAAATCCATTATTCTTTTGCTCACCATGCCACCCTAGTTTATACCTGGCCATTTGCAAATCAGACTTGACCCTGTGCCTCATGGGAACAGTCCTGCCCGAGCTGCCAAGCCAGGTCCTCCCTGGACCGAAAACAAGCATCCTAGGACCGGTTTCGGGGATTCACCCCTCTTCAGCCAGGATAGCTTGATTCCAGTGGCACAGTGAGCCCAGGGCCCACGTCTGGGCATACCTGGCGCACTCAGGGCGAGAAAGCAAAAGACACACAAATGATGGACGGAATGCAGAACAATTCAAAACATTCACCCCCAGTCAAGAGATCTGGGTTAAATCCATCATTCTTTTGCTCACCATGCCACCCCAGTTTAGTCCTGGTCATATGCAAATCAGTCTTGACCCTGTGCCTCACGGGCACAGTCCAGTCCGAACTGCCAAGCCAGGTCCTCACTGGACCGGAAACAAGCATCCTAGGACCGGTTTCGGGGATTCACCTCTCTTCAACCAGGATAGCTTGATTCCAGTGGCACAGTGAGCCCAGGGCCCACGTCTGGGCATACCTGGCGCACTCAGGGCGAGAAAGCAAAAGACACACAATTGATGGACGGAATGCAGAACAATTCAAAACATTCGCCCTCAGTCTGGAGATCTGGGTTAAATCCATTATTCTTTTGCTCACCATGCCACCCTAGTTTATACCTGGCCATTTGCAAATCAGACTTGACCCTGTGCCTCATGGGAACAGTCCTGCCCGAGCTGCCAAGCCAGGTCCTCCCTGGACCGAAAACAAGCATCCTAGGACCGGTTTCGGGGATTCACCCCTCTTCAGCCAGGATAGCTTGATTCCAGTGGCACAGTGAGCCCAGGGCCCACGTCTGGGCATATCTGGCGCACTCAGGGCGAGAAAGCAAAAGACTCACAAATGATGGACGGAATGCAGAACAATTCAAAACATTCACCCCCAGTCAAGAGATCTGGGTTAAATCCATCATTCTTTTGCTCACCATGCCACCCCAGTTTAGTCCTGGTCATATGCAAATCAGTCTTGACCCTGTGCCTCACGGGAACAGTCCAGTCCGAACTGCCAAGCCAGGTCCTCCCTGGACCGGAAACAAGCATCCTAGGACCGGTTTCGGGGATTCACCTCTCTTCAACCAGGATAGCTTTATTCCAGTGGCACAGTGAGCCCAGGGCCCACGTCTGGGCATACCTGGCGCACTCAGGGCGAAAAAGCAAAAGACACACAATTAATGGACGGAATGCAGAACAATTCAAAACATTCACCCCCAGTCAAGAGATCTGGGTTAAATCCATTATTCTTTTGCTCACCATGCCACCCCAGTTTAGTCCTGGCCATATGCAAATCAGTCTTGACCCTGTGCCTCATGGGAACAGTCCAGTCCGAACTGCCAAGCCAGGTCCTCCCTGGACCGGAAACAAGCATCCTAGGACCGGTTTCGGGGATTCACCCCTCTTCAGCCAGGATAGCTTGATTCCAGTGGCACAGTGAGCCCAGGGTCCACGTCTGGGCATACCTGGCGCACTCAGGGCGAGAAAGCAAAAGACACACAAATGATGGACGGAACGCAGAACAATTCAAAACATTCACCCCCAGTCAAGAGCTCTGGGTTAAATCCATCATTCTTTTGCTCACCATGCCACCCCAGTTTATACCTGGCCATATGCAAATCAGTCTTGACCCTGTGCCTCATGGGAACAGTTCAGCCCGAGTTGCCAAGCCAGGTCCAAGCAACCTAGGACCGGTTTCGGGGATTCACCCCTCTTCAGCCAGGATAGCTTGATTCCAGTGGCACAGTGAGCCCAGGGCCCACGTCTGGGCATACCTGGCACACTCAGGGCGAGAAAGCAAAAGACACACAATTGATAGACGGAATGCAGAACAATTCAAAACATTCACCCCCAGTCAAGAGATCTGGGTTAAATCCATCATTCTTTTGCTCACCATGCCACCCCAGTTTATACCTGGCCATATGCAAATCAGTCTGGACCCTGTGCCCCATGGGAACAGTCCAGCCCGAGCTGCCGAGCCAGGTCCTCCCTAGACCGAATACAAGCACCCTAGGACCGGTTTCGGGGATTCACCCCTCTTCAGCCAGGATAGCTTGATTCCAGTGGCACAGTGAGCCCAGGGTCCACGTCTGGGCATACCTGGCACACTCAGGGCGAGAAAGCAAAAGACACACAAATGATGGACGGAATGCAGAACAATTCAGAACATTCACCCCCAGTCAAGAGATCTGGGTTAAATCCATCATTATTTTGCTCAACATGCCACCCCAGTTTAGTCCTGGCCATATGCAAATCAGTCTTGACCCTGTGCCTCTTGGGCACAGTCCAGTCCGAACTGCCAAGCCAGGTCCTCCCTGGACCGGAAACAAGCATCCTAGGACCGGTTTCGAGAATTCACCCCTCTTCAACGAGGATAGCTTGATTCCAGTGGCACAGTGAGCCCAGGGCCCATGTCTGGGCATACCTGGCGCACTCAGGGCGAGAAAGCAAAAGACACACAATTGATAGATGAAATGCAGAACAATTCAAAACATTCACCCCCAGTCAACAGATCTGGGTTAAATCCATCATTCTTTTGCTCACCATGCCACCCCAGTTTAGTCCTGGCCATATGCAAATCAGTCTTGACCCTGTGCCTCATGGGAACAGTCCAGCCCGAGCTGCAAAGCCAGGTCCTCCCTGGACCGGCAACAAGCATCCTAGGACCGGTTTCGGGGATTCACCCCTCTTCAGCCAGGATAGCTTGATTCCAGTGGCACAGTGAGCCCAGGGCCCACGTCTGGGCATACCTGGCACACTCAGGGCGAGAAAGCAAAAGACACACAAATGATGGACGGAATGCAGAACAATTCAAAACATTCACCCCCAGTCAAGAGATCTGGGTTAAATCCATCATTATTTCACTCAACATGCCACCCCAGTTTAGTCCTGGCCATATGCAAATCAGTCTTGACCCTGTGCCTCTTGGGAACAGTCCAGTCCGAACTGCCAAGCCAGGTCCTCCCTGGACCGGAAACAAGCATCCTAGGACCGGTTTCGAGAATTCACCCCTCTTCAACGAGGATAGCTTGATTCCAGTGGCACAGTGAGCCCAGGGCCCATGTCTGGGCATACCTGGAGCACTCAGGGCGAGAAAGCAAAAGACACACAATTGATAGATGAAATGCAGAACAATTCAAAACATTCACCCCCAGTCAACAGATCTGGGTTAAATCCATCATTCTTTTGCTCACCATGCCACCCCAGTTTAGTCCTGGCCATATGCAAATCAGTCTTGACCCTGTGCCTCATGGGAACAGTCCAGCCCGAGCTGCCAAGCCAGGTCCTCCCTGGACCGGCAACAAGCATCCTAGGGCCGGTTTCGGGGATTCACCCCTCTTCAGCCAGGATAGCTTGATTCCAGTGGCACAGTGAGCCCAGGGTCCACGTCTGGGCATACCTGGCGCACTCAGGGCGAGAAAGCAAAAGACACACAAATGATGGACGGAATGCAGAACAATTCAAAACCTTCACCCCCAGTCAAGAGATCTGGGTTAAATCCATCCTTCTTTTGCTCACCATGCCACCCCAGTTTAGTCCTGGCCATATGCAAATCAGTCTTGACCCTGTGCCTCATGGGAACAGTCCTGTCCGAAATGCCAAGCCAGGTCCTCCCTGGACCGGAAACAAGCATCCTAGGACCGGTTTCGGGAATTCACCCCTCTTTAACCAGGATAGCTGGATTCCAGTTGCACAGTGAGCCCAGGGCCCACGTCTGGGCATACCTGGCGCACTTAGGGCGAGAAAGCAAAAGACACACAATTGATAGACGGAATGCAGAACAATTCAAAACATTCACCCCCAGTCAAGAGATCTGGGTTAAATCCATCATTCTTTTGCTCACCATGCCACCCCAGTTTATACCTGGCCATATGCAAATCAGTCTTGACCCTGTGCCCCATGGGAACAGTCCAGCCCGAGCTGCCAAGCCAGGTCCTCCCTGGACCGAAAACAAGCATCCTAGGACCGGTTTCGGGGATTCACCCCTCTTCAGCCAGGATAGCTTGATTCCAGTGGCACAGTGAGCCCAGGGCCCACGTCTGGGCATACCTGGCGCACTCAGGGCGAGAAAGCAAAAGACACACAAATGATGGACGGAATGCAAAACAATTCAAAACATTCACCCCCAGTCAAGAGATCTGGGTTAAATCCATCATTCTTTTGCTCACCATGCCACCCCAGTTTAGTCATGGCCATATGCAAATCAGTCTTGACCCTGTGCCTCATGGGAACAGTCCAGTCCGAACTGCCAAGCCAGGTCCTCCCTGGACCGGAAACAAGCATCCTAGGACCGGTTTCGAGAATTCACCCCTCTTCAACCAGGATAGCTTGATTCCAGTGGCACAGTGAGCCCAGGGCCCATGTCTGGGCATACCTGGCGCACTCAGGGCGAGAAAGCAAAAGACACACAATTGATAGACGGAATGCAGAACAATTCAAAACATTCACCCCCAGTCAAGAGATCTGGGTTAAATCCATCATTCTTTTGCTCACAATGCCACCCCAGTTTAGTCCTGGCCATATGCAAAACAGTCTTGACCCTGTGCCTCATGGGAACAGTCCAGTCCGAACTGCCAAGCCAGGTCCTCCCTGGACCGGAAACAAGCATCCTAGGACCAGTTTCGGGGATTCACCCCTCTTCAGCCAGGATAGCTTGTTTCCAGTGGCACAGTGAGCCCAGGGCCCACGTCTGGGCATACCTGGTGCACTCAGGGCGAGAAAGCAAAAGACACACAATTGATGGACGGAATGCAGAACAATTCAAAACATTCGCCCTCAGTCTGGAGATCTGGGTTAAATCCATTATTCTTTTGCTCACCATGCCACCCCAGTTTATACCTGGCCATTTGCAAATCAGACTTGACCCTGTGCCTCATGGGAACAGTCCTGCCCGAGCTGCCAAGCCAGGTCCTCCCTGGACCGAAAACAAGCATCCTAGGACCGGTTTCGGGGATTCACCCCTCTTCAGCCAGGATAGCTTGATTCCAGTGGCACAGTGAGCCCAGGGCCCACATCTGGGCATACCTGGCGCACTCAGGGCGAGAAAGCAAAAGACACACAATTGATGGACGGAATGCAGAACAATTCAAAACATTCACCCCCAGTCAAGAGATCTAGGTTAAATCCATCATTCTTTTGCTCACCATGCCACCCCAGTTTAGTCCTGGCCATATGCAAATCAGTCTTGACCCTGTGCCTCATGGGAACAGTCCAGTCCGAACTGCCAAGCCAGGTCCTCCCTGGACCGGAAACAAGCATCCTAGGACCGGTTTCGGGGATTCACCCCTCTTCAGCCAGGATAGCTTGATTCCAGTGGCACAGTGAGCCCAGGGCCCACGTCTGAGCATACCTGGCGCACTCAGGGCGAGAAAGCAAAAGACACACAATTGATGGACGGAATGCAGAACAATTCAAAACATTCACCCCCAGTCAAAAGATCTGGGTTAAATCCATCATTCTTTTGCTCACCATGCCACCCCAGTTTAGTCCTGGCCATATGCAAATCAGTTTTGACCCTGTGCCTCATGGGAACAGTCCAGTCCGAACTGTAAAGCCAGGTCCTCCCTGGAGTGGAAACAAGCATCCTAGGACCGGTTTCGGGGTTTCACCCCTCTTAAGCCAGGATAGCTTGATTCCAGTGACACAGTGAGCCCAGGGCCCACATCTGGGCACACCTGGCGCACTTAGGGCAAGAAAGCAAAAGACACACAATTGATGGATGGAAAGCAGAACAATTCAAAACATTACCCCCAGTTAAGAGATCTGGGTTAAATCCATCATTCTATTGCTCACCATGCCACCCCAGTTTAGACCTGGCCATATTCAAATCAGACTTAACCTTGTGCATCATGGGAACAGTCCAGCCCGAAATGCCAAGCCAGGTCCTCCCTGGACTGGAAACAAGCATCCTAGGACCGGTTTAGGGGTTTCACCCCTCTTCAGCCAGGGTAGCTTGATTCCAGTGGCATAGTGAGCCCGGACCCACGTCTGGGCATACCAGGCGCACCTAGGGCGAGAAAGCAAAAGACACACAATTGATGGACGGAATGCAGAACAATTCAAAACATTCACCCTCAGTCTGGAGATCTGGGTTAAATCCATTATTCTTTTGCTCACCATGCCACCCCAGTTTATACCTCGCCATATGCAAATCAGTCTTGACCCTGTGCCTCATGGGAACAGTCAAGCCCGAGCTGCCAAGCCAAGTCCTCCCTGGACCGAAAACAAGCATCCCAGGACCGGTTTCGGGGATTCACCCCTCTTCAGCCAGGATAGCTTGATTCCAGTGGCACAGTGAGCCCAGGGCCCACGTCTGGGCATACCTGGCGCACTCAGGGCGAGAAAGCAAAAGACACACAAATGATGGACGGAATGCAGAACAATTCAAAACATTCACCCCCAGTCAAGAGATCTGGGTTAAATCCATCCTTCTTTTGCTCACCATGCCACCCCAGTTTAGTCCTGGCCATATGCAAATCAGTCTTGACCCTGTGCCTCATGGGAACAGTCCAGTCCAAACTGCCAAGCCAGGTCCTCCCTGGACCGGAAACAAGCATCCTAGGACCGGTTTCGGGGATTCACCCCTCTTCAGCCAGGATAGCTTGATTCTAGTGGCACAGTGAGCCCAGGGCCCACGTCTGGGCATACCTGGTGCACTCAGGGCGAGAAAGCAAAAGACACACAATTGATGGACGGAATGCAGAACAATTCAAATCATTCACCCCCAGTCAAGAGATCTGGGTTAAATCCATCATTCTATTGCTCACCATGCCACCACAGTTTAGTCCTGGCCATATGCAAATCAGTCTTGACCCTGTGCCTCATGGGAACAGTCCAGTCCGAACTGCCAAGCCAGGTCCTCCCTGGACTGGAAACAAGCATCCTAGGACCGGTTTCGGGGTTTCACCCTTCTTAAGCCAGGATAGCTTGATTCCAGTGGTACAGTGAGCCCAGGGCCCACGTCTGGGCACACCTGGCGCACTTAGGGCGAGAAAGCAAAAGACACACAATTGATGGACAGAAAGCAGAACAATTCAAAACATTCACCCCCAGTTAGGAGATCTGGGTTAAATCCATTATTCTTTTGCTCACCATGCCACCCCAGTTTATACCTGGCCATATGCAAATCAGTCTTGACCCTGTGCCTCATGGGAACAGTTCAGCCCGAGTTGCCAAGCCAGGTCCAAGCAACCTAGGACCGGTTTCGGGGATTCACCCCTCTTCAGCCAGGATAGCTTGATTCCAGTGGCACAGTGAGCCCAGGGCCCACGTCTGGGCATACCTGGCACACTCAGGGCGAGAAAGCAAAAGACACACAAATGATGGACGGAATGCAGAACAATTCAAAACATTCACCCCCAGTCAAGAGATCTGGGTTAAATCCATCATTCTTTTGCTCACCATGCCACCCCAGTTTAGTCCTGGCCATATGCAAACCAGTCTTGACCCTGTGCCTCACGGGAACAGTCCAGTCCGAACTGCCAAGCCAGGTCCTTCCTGGACCGGAAACAAGCATCCTAGGACCGGTTTCGGGGATTCACCTCTCTTCAACCAGGTTAGCTTGATTCCAGTGGCACAGTAAGTCCAGGGCCCACGTCTGGGCATACCTGGCGCACTCAGGGCGAGAAAGCAAAAGACACACAATTGATGGACGGAATGCAGAACAATTCAAAACATTCACCCCCAGTCAAAAGATCTGGGTTAAATCCATCATTCTTTTGCTCACCATGCCACCCCAGTTTAGTCCTGGCCATATGCAAATCAGTCTTGACCCTGTGCCTCATGGGAACAGTGCAGTCCGAACTGCCAAGCCAGGTCCTCCCTGGACTGGAAACAAGTATCCTAGGACCGGTTTTGGGGTTTCACCCCTCTTAAGCCAGGATAGCTTGATTCCAGTGGCACAGTGAGCCCAGGGCCCACGTCTGGGCACACCTGGCGCACTTAGGGCGAGAAAGCAAAAGACACACAATTGATGGACGGAAAGCAGAACAATTCAAAACATTCACCCCCAGTTAAGAGATCTGGGTTAAATCCATCATTATTTTGCTCACCATGCCACCCCAGTTTAGACATGGCCATATTAAAATCAGTCTTAACCTTGTGCATCATGGGAACAGTCCAGCCCGAAATGCCAAGCCAGGTCCTCCCTGGACTGGAAACAAGCATCCTAGGACCGGTTTAGGGGTTTCACCCCTCTTCAGCCAGTGTAGCTTGATTCCAGTGGCATAGTGAGCCCGGACCCACGTCTGGGCATACCAGGCACACCTAGGGCGAGAAACCAAAAGACACACCATTGATGGACGGAATGCAGAACAATTCAAAACATTCACCCCCAGTCAAGAGATCTCGGTTAAATCCATCATTCTTTTGCTCACCATGCCACCCCAGTTTAGACCTGGCCATATTAAAATCGGTCTTAACCTTGTGCATCATGGGAACAGTCCAGCCCGAAATGCCAAGCCAGGTCCTCCCTGGACTGGAAACAAGCATCCTAGGACCGGTTTTGGAGTTTCACCCCTCTACAGCCAGGATAGCTTGATTCCAGTGGCACAGTGAGCCCATGACCCACGTCTGGGCATACCTGGTGCACTTAAGTCAAGAAGGCAAAAGACTCACAATTGATGGACGGAATGCAGAACAATTCAAAACATTCACCCCCAGTCAAAAGATCTGGGTTAAATCCATCATTCTTTTGCTCACCATGCCACCCCAGTTTAGTCCTGGCCATATGCAAATCAGTCTTGACCCTGTGCCTCATGGGAACAGTGCAGTCCGAACTGCCAAGCCAGGTCCTCCCTGGACTGGAAACAAGCATCCTAGGACCGGTTTTGGGGTTTCACCCCTCTTAAGCCAGGATAGCTTGATTCCAGTGGCACAGTGAGCCCAGGGCCCACGTCTGGGCACACCTGGCGCACTTAGGGCGAGAAAGCAAAAGACACACAATTGATGGACGGAAAGCAGAACAATTCAAAACATTCAAACCCAGTTAAGAGATCTGGGTTAAATCCATCATTATTTTGCTCACCATGCCACCCCAGTTTAGACATGGCCATATTAAAATCAGTCTTAACCTTGTGCATCATGGGAACAGTCCAGCCCGAAATGCCAAGCCAGGTCCTCCCTGGACTGGAAACAAGCATCCTAGGACCGGTTTAGGGGTTTCACCCCTCTTCAGCCAGTGTAGCTTGATTCCAGTGGCATAGTGAGCCCGGACCCACGTCTGGGCATACCAGGCACACCTAGGGCGAGAAACCAAAAGACACACCATTGATGGACGGAATGCAGAACAATTCAAAACATTCACCCCCAGTCAAGAGATCTCGGTTAAATCCATCATTCTTTTGCTCACCATGCCACCCCAGTTTAGACCTGGCCATATTAAAATCGGTCTTAACCTTGTGCATCATGGGAACAGTCCAGCCCGAAATGCCAAGCCAGGTCCTCCCTGGACTGGAAACAAGCATCCTAGGACCGGTTTTGGAGTTTCACCCCTCTACAGCCAGGATAGCTTGATTCCAGTGGCACAGTGAGCCCATGACCCACGTCTGGGCATACCTGGTGCACTTAAGTCAAGAAGGCAAAAGACTCACAATTGATGGACGGAATGCAGAACAATTCAAAACATTCACCCCCATTCAAGAGATCTGGGTTAAATCCATTATTCTTTTGCTCACCATGCCACCCCAGTTTAAACCTGGCCATATGCAAATCAGTCTTGACCCTGTGCCTCATGGGAACAGTCCAGCCTGAACTGCCAAGCCAGCTCCTCCCTGGACCAGAAACAAGCATCCAAGGACCAGTTTCGGGATTTCACCCCTCTTCAGCCAGGATACTTGTTTTGGCAGTTCGGGCTGGACTGTTCCCACGAGGCACAGGGTCAAGACTGATTTGCATATGGCTGGGTTCAAACTGGAATGGCATGGTGAACAAAAAACACGATGGATTTAGGCCCAGATCTCTGTACTGGGGTGAGTGTATGACATTTTTCTGCATTCTGTCCATCAACTGTTGTTTTTGCATTTGTTTGGATGAGAGGAATCGGTATTGAGACTGAGGCACCCACAGACTCCCACCAGGGTGCTTATTAGGATCTCCATCCCTGCTCAGACCTTATCTACCGCTCACCATTGAAAGTCAGCTTGGGGGTTCTCTTAGTCTTGAGCTGGGGTCTGGCAGGCAGATGGGGCCTATCCTTTGGCAGGCAGGTCCTCTGGAGACCCAGCAAATCTGTCATCCTTTACAGTAACTAGAGCAGGAGCTCCAATGGCATCAAGGAGTTGCTGGAGGTCCACGATGGATTTAGGCCCAGATCTCTGTACTGAGGTGAATGTATGACATTGTTCTGCATTATGTCCATCAACTGTTGTTTTTGCATTTGTCACCCCGAGTGGGACGGGTATGCCCAGACGTGGGTCCCGTGCTCTCAATGCCACTGGAATCAAGCTATCCTGGCTGAAGAGGGGTGAACCCCCGAAACTGGTCCTAGGATGCTTGTTTCCAGTCTAGGGAGGACCTGGTTTGGCAGTTCGGGCTGGACTGTTCCCATGAGGCGCAGGGTCAAGACTGATTTGCATATAGCTGGATTCACACTGGAATGGCATGGTGAGCAAAAAAACAATGGATTTAGGCCCAGATCTCTTGACTGGTGTGAATGTATGACATTGTTCTGCATTTTGTCCATCAACTGTTGTTTTTGCATTTGTCACCCCGAGTGGGACGGGTGTGCCCAGACGTGGGTCCCGTGCTCTCCATGCCACTAGAATCAAGCTATCCTGGCTGAAGAGGGGTGAAACCCTGAAACCATTCCTAGGATGCTTGTTTCCAGTCCAGGGAGGACCTGGCTTGACAGTTCGGGCTGGACTGTTCCCATGAGGCACAGGGTCAAGACTGGTTTGCATATGGCTGGGTTCAAACTGGAATGGCAAGATGAGCAAAAAAACGATGGATTTAGGCCCAGATCTCTGTACTGGGGTGAGTGTATGACATTTTTCTGCATTCTGTCCATCAACTGTTGTTTTTGCATTTGTTTGGATCAGAGGAATCGGTATTGAGACTGAGGCACCCACAGACTCCCACCAGGGTGCCTATTAGGATCTCCATCCCTGCTCAGACCTTATCTACCGCTCACCATTGAAAGTCAGCTTGGGGGTTCTCTTAGTCTTGAGCTGGGCTCTGGCAGGCAGATGGGGCCTATCCTTTGGCAAGCAGGTCCTCTGGAGACCCAGCAAATCTGTCATCCTTTACAGTAACTAGAGCAGGAGCTCCAACGGCATCAAGGAGTTGCTGGAGGTCCATGCGGGGGCCAGGATGTCATCACCAACAGGTTAGTCATCCAGGTCAGGCTGGTGGTCACAAGGTGTTGTTTCTCCCTCTGCAATGAAATAGAGATATATTAATGGTTATCTATACTAGATGTTGACATGAGTAATTTTGGCTGACATACAGACTTTATTAACATTCACTTTCTATTCAACATTGAAGTGTTTAACATATGTTACCCATAGGATTAGAGAGCAAGATACCCTGTAGTAGCCTGTCAGGTGGCAATGTCTCTATAATGTTTATGCTTCCAATGTGTGACAAGGATGAGTTTTTGTGTCATACCACACATTGGAAACACCGTACACAGCTTTCTGGCCTGCCCTACCTGTGGCGGTAAATTAAAGGTAGGTCCACATCTGCCTTGGTGATAAGCTTTCTTTTTCATGATGGCCTTACTGATTGGAGTTTCACTTATTGACACCTCTACTGTGCACATTGCACCAAGTCACCAGACTGCCTGCATTCCCTCTGGCCACTACTCAACCCACAGCTCTTGAAAAAGTGATGCGGTTTTGGTCATATACTTGAGTTGATCCTGCATTCTACCTTTCACACAGTACAGCTTCCCAGTCTGCGGTGCTGTGGTGCCTTGTATGTACATTGTACTATCATATGGCCAAGAGCTGATATTGCTACCTCTGATGCTCACCGCATTTCGTCATTGCCAGAGTTTGTCATCTGCAGAGTATCACTCATCACATAAACTCTGCCCTGCTCACTTTTACATGCACATGACTCCTCTGCCAATCCTCTAGTGTACCCAGGTTCTCAACTTTCTGTCACACACTGATGGCACACAGATCATACATTGACTGTCATGTGGCACCAACACCCTCAATGTGATTTACCATTTGCAATTGACCAACATAGCTGTCTGTAACTGAGGGCTATGGCTCAATCTGTGGCCCACATGCTAAAGTATGCTAATAGTAATGACATTCAGTGACATGCACCTACCCAGGTTAGTCACACAATTAGCCCCACACACTTCACCCTCCAAACATCACTAAGACTTGCCCATCGTCATGGAAACCTATCTATTCCTTTCACTTCACGATTCCCTGTTTGACATCCTTCTGCTTTGACATAAGTGGCATTGTCAGACAGTTCTCTTTCCAAAACCCTCCTGACAAGTGCTACATCTTCATCAAGATCCACATCACATGTAGGGTATAATACCCTAATGCCCTCTTCTATGGCATCCCTGCCCAGTTTCATCACAAGTGCCCCACTACAGACATAGCAGTGCATGAATATCGCTCAGGCTACCTTTCAGTACACACACCACTTCTCTCCTCCTTGCTGTGCAATGTTTCCCCATTCAGACACAGTGCCAGTTCAATATGCTCAACCATACCTACATTGCACTTGACTACCAAGGGCCCACCAGTGTCACACACCATTTATCCTTACTAAAAACTCTCTTAGTTCTCTGGTGTACATCACTTGCATTCACCCCAGCCCCCATGAATACATTTGTACATGACAGGAAGTAAGGTGGTCTCTACCATGGCAGCTTACACCTGTATGCTTTCATCCCTCACATTGGAACAGCTGTGTGCAATGTAGTTTCATGCTAATGATTATACATGTGGCTCTTCGCGTGTTCTTATGTGGTGATAGTTCACATACACAACTGAAGCTTCGCTCAGGCTAGGAGTTAATCCTCTGGCAACCCCATTCCATTGCTTTACAGTCCAGATTTGTCTGCATGGCATTAAAACTGGCACACTAGCCTCATAATGCAAGGAATCCTGCATTGTCACAGTAAGGGTGGGAAGGGTTCAAGTTCCATGCATAATTTGGTGTTCCAGTCTTGGTATTTTGTTTGCTATAGTGGGAATTATAGTCCTGGTCTCTCATGTTATACATTCTACTGCACGTCCCATTATACAAAGTTGAACCATGACTGGTGCTACACATCACATATGGACTGGACGAACTTGATGGAGCAGTAAAAAGCGGTGCAACGTATAACTGGGCAGTATTTTTACAATGTATGACTGGACATGTGATAAATTCCATCCCTTTTCTTGCATTCATAACATTTGTGGGCATATTGTTCCTTATTGGCACTAACCCTGTAGGTCTTGTTGGTCCTTAAGGCAAGCACTGTCATGTCCTGGGAGTCTTGCCACCAACTATGCTGGGATGACTGATGCCACCTGCTCCTCCAAGGAGTCCAGACCCTCCTGTTCCGTAGGGTCTTCTTCTCCAGTTCGCATGGCTGCCTTCAGGTTGTTGGCCAATTTCTCTTTGTTTCTACCCATATAATCATGTAAGCGCTTCTTGAACTATGGCACTGTCCTTTCAGTTTGCCCTAAACTGTTGATATTCTCCACTGTGGACTGCCAAATGGCCTCTGGAATTAGAATTTGGTTCTCCTCCTCACTGAAATTACTCTTCCTCCTTCTCTTCCAATGGGGTTCTGTCTGGACATCCTGGCTGGTATTGGGGTTTTTGGGATTGTTTCCCTGGCCACTGCTGCCTGCTCCATCTCTCCCCTTTTGGGGTGTATGTAAATTTATATTTTCAAAATGCGTCACTTTTTGTGAGATTTTTGATGCATGACACACTCCAATGTGACACAAATGTGATTTGCGGCACCGCAAAGCAACTTAGATTCATTTTGGCTACACGTCTCACTTTTCTCTGTGGCATCGGTCCTATAGGACCTTACACCATGGCGTGCTGTACCTTAGATACAGTGCATCCATGGCATTTGAAACAGTAGTACCGCAGCGCAACTTTTTCAGACACATTTCTCCCTTACTGCAACGATGCGCCTGTTCTCATAAATGAGGGCCACAGTGGTTTATGCTAGCCTGAGAGCTTGAAAGCTGGAGGTTGAAGTGCCATCAGAGTTCAACTAGATTTGGATTATAGGGAAAAACAGTATAAGTGGATGCCTTAAACTGTAGTTCACCAAATGAAGCAATTCATTTTTATTTAACTATTGTACTCAATGAAGCGAAGACATTCGAATAATTAACAACACTTGGCACTCAGTTCACAAAGGGGAGTGTATTACTTCTTGTACTCATAAATGCCTTTGTGAATCAGCCACGAAATGTCTACTTTCCTATTGGTAAATTCAGTAAGAGGGCTGAGTCCTTTCACTATGTGTGCCACTTTCACAGCATTAACACCAATATTTCATGCCTTTCACTGGACTGACCACCGCTGCATCCACTTCAACTTCAGGAAAACCACAACTCACCACCGCCCGCAACAAGCTCCCCGTAGATGCTGGAGCAAGATCACCACTGACCAGCTCACCACCTCCCTGAGCCAAAACCAACCCTCCTACACTACGGACCCCAACGAAGCTGCCCTCAACCTCACACAGTGGATCACCAACTGCGCTGACGCCCTTGCACCACTGAAGAACCCTCCCAGCAATTCCGACAGCAAGAAAGCCTCATGGTTCAAAAACGATCTCAAAGACTCCAAAAAATCCTGCCGTACCCTCGAGCAAACTTGGCGCAACGACCAGTCATCAGGAAACATGACAGCCCTCAAGACCGCCATCCGCAAACACCTCCAGCTGATCCGCACCACCAAAAGGACAGCATTCAGAGACCGACTGGACAACAATACCCACAACAGCAAGGAACTCTTCAGCATCGTCAAAGATCTCTCCAACCCCAGCGCCAGCAACAACGACATCACGCCATCACAAGACCTCTGCGACTCACTCGCCACGTTCTTCCACCGCAAGATCACCGATATACACGACAGCTTCAGCACTCACACCACGTACCCTTCCACCAAGTCTACGCCCCCCACCACCACCCTCTGCACCTGGAACCCCGTCAGCACGGAAGACACCACCCACACGATGAACACCATCCACTCCGGCTCCCCAGCGGACCCCTGCCCACACCACATCTTCAACAAAGCGACTCCATCATCGCACCCCAACTCCGGGACATCATTGTCAACTCCTTCACAGCCGCCACCTTCCCGGAGACCTGGAAGCATGCGGAGATCAGCACCCTCCTGAAGAAACCCACCGCGGATCCCACAGACCTCAAGAACTTCCGCCCCATCGCGCGCCTCCCCTTCCCAGCTAAAGTCATCGAGAAAACTGTCAACAAACAGCTGACCACCTTCCTCGAGACGAACAACTCCCTCGACCCATCGCAGTCCGGATTTCGAGCGAACCACAGCACCGAGACCGCCCTCGTTGCAGCCACCGACAACATCAGGACCCTGCTGGACAACGGTGAAACGGCCGCCCTCATCCTCCTCGACCTGTCGGCCGCATTCGACACCGTCTGCCACCGCACCCTGACAACCCGTCTCCACCACGCCGGGGTCCAAGGAAAGGCCCTGGAATGGCTCACCTCCTTCATCTCTGACAGAACTCAGAGAGTCCGTCTCCCGCCCTTCCGCGCAGCACCCACAAAGATCATCTGCGGCGTACCCAAGGATCCTCGCTCAGCCCTACCCTCTTCAATGTCTACATGAGCCCCCGCGCAGCCATCGCACGCAAACACAACTTCAACATCATCTCCTACACCTACGACACCCAACTGATCCTCTCCCTCACCAACGACCACGCCACCACCAGAGCCAGCTTCTAGGAAGGAATGAAAGACATCGCAGAGTGGATGAAGCTCAGCCGTCTGAAGCTGAACTCAGACAAGATGGAAGTCCTCATCCTCGGTCCATCCCCCTCTGCCTGGGACGACTCCTGGTGGCCCCCTGGCCTGGGAACCGCCCCCAAGCCCACGGACCACGCACGCAACCTGGGGTTCATACTTGACTCCTCCCTCACTATAACCAAACAAGTCAATGCCATTACATCTTCCTGCTTCAACACCCTCCGCATGCTCCGAAAGATCTTCCGATGGATCCCCACTGGAACCAGGAAGACGGTCACCCAGGCCCTCGTCACCAGCAGACTGGACTACGGGAACGCCCTCTATGCCGGGACCATCGCCAAACTACAGAAAAAACTCCAGCGCATACAGAACGCATCTGCTTGACTCATCCTGCACATTCCCTGACACAGCCACATCTCGGCCCACCTGAGGGACCTGCACTGGCTCCCCGTCAGCAAGAGGATCACCTTCAGACTCCTCACCCACGCACACAAGGCTCTCCATGACATGGGACCCGAATACCTCAAAACCCGCCTCACGTTTTACACACCTACCCGCCAGCTCCGCTCCGCCAGCCTCGCCCTCGCCATGGTCCCACGGATTTGCAGAACCAGAGGAAGATCCTTCTCCTACCAGGCAGCCAAGACGTGGAACTCCCTCCCCACCCACCTACGACTGACCCAGGACCATCTCTCCTTCAGGAGGCACCTCAAGACCTGGCTTTTCGAGCAGTAGCGGCACCCCCCCCAGCGCCTTGAGACCCTCACGGGTGAGTAGCGCGCTCTATAAATGTTCCTGATTGATTGATGCCCACTTCTATATTTTGATACTGACACTATGGTCACTCTGTGGATCAAAGCTGCATATTCGTCAGTTGACAACATTTCCTGATGACCCGAATTGTGGCAGATTCGAGAATAGAGTCTAACTCCATCAGGATACAGGAAGTGCCTACATCAGTGAGGCATGACGAGATGTAAAAGTGTGGGTCTGATTATTAAACATTAATAAATCAGTAGGCAACACCTACTTTCATAAAAACATAGCTACTTCTAAGAAGGGGAGCCTTCATTCATAGAAATGTTATTTTTAGAAGTATTGTTTGTAGTATAGTATGAATTGGCCTAAAGACCAGGCATCTGTGTTTTATGTCATTGAGAAAAGCGGTAGGGAAAGTGAAGCTAAATGTTTAAGCATGAGAAGTGTAAATGCAATAGTTTAACTGGTACTTGCTAAATATTTGGAGGCAGCTTTACACTCAAAATTCGAACAGCTATTTGGACCCACAAAAAGAAGGTCCAAGTATGCATCTAAAGTGATGAAGGATGCCCAATTGTCTCCATATATCATAAGGCACAAATTAAGACATTCTGGTGCAGAGAAAACAATGTTTCCGTTGGAAAGAAAAGTGATCAAAGTGCAATCTTCTCTTTCATTAAGTATTTGTAATATAACATAACCTTAAACAGGTGAATTGTCTATGGCATAAAATTCACCCGAAGGACAGATAGATTTTGCAAGGGCTATCCTGGAATCAAAACCTGTTACACATTTCTAGAACCGAAGTCTTGAAAACAAAATTGATTGCCAAATCCTGACGAATTTGAAGGTCCAGGACAGAAGAAAACAGGGATGTTGTCGTTGTGAATCCTTGCTGAAGGTTTTTCCAGCTGAAGTAATTTCAACATAATAACCTTGATCCCATTTATTGGGAAAGGTAAATTTGAGAAGTGATATCTATGTCCTCAATTGGGTAAAAAACCTTTGCTCACAATTTGAGTACAGTAATGCCTAAACCCTGTTGTTTCATCTTTATGCTATACAACATTATTTAAATTCTATTTATATTTTGTTTTTTATTCATTTTTATGATCTGTAAGATCAGATGATTTTTTTTTTTTTTTACATTGGTTGATTTGTTACATTTTGTTAGAGATTATTACTTTTGTACTGATGATTTTGTGCTTCAACACGATTTTCCTGTATTTTGTATGCTTTAAAACCAAACTAAAAATAAACAAATGTGTTCAACAAGTCTCTTCATCTTAACTACAATATTTGGAGTAAAAGGTAATATGTGATGCAAAAGCAGAGTAAATGTATATACAATTAAAAAGATAATAATTAAAGTTATTTAGGGAATCCCCAGCAAAGGTATTATTAGTATGTTCATCATATAAAATTGAAACCATTTACAATAAAAGCAACAACAAAAATGACATACTAGCTGGCCTAATATACAAAAAATGAAACTGAAATTTATCGAAGTCAAAAGGCAAAATTAATGACCAAAATATGTGGAGTCGTGAAAATTACATGCAATTATGATAGTGCATTTACAGTAGGAGAGTGTTTTAATATTATCAATTCAAACAATTACACACTTAAGATAACGAACAACCACCTAATTAATATATTAGAATTACAGTTAAAACAAAACACAGTAGACTCTCAAATGGTTATATAATCAGAGTCCCAAAGCAGTCCAAGCAGTAGATGTAACAGCTTGAGTCAGGGTTCAAGCAACAGAGGGCATAAGCAAAGAAAGTTTTAATTAAGAAAAGTATTGTATTCTGGGAATGTTATGTATACTAATCCTACTTCAGTTTATGTTGAAGAGTGTTAGACATCAGAGAGGTTAGATTTGCTATTCCTACTCCAGTCTGGGCAACAGTAGGGGAAGTGTTGGAATTTGGAGGGTTCAAATGCACTATTCTGACAGCAAACATGGAAACAGAAGGAAAACATTGGTTTTCAGGGGGGTTAGATGTACTTTTCCCTATCCAAACACTGAGCAGTATGGAACGTGTTGATCTTTGTGGAGGATAGATTTACTATTCCTATTCCTGTCAGCGCAACCATTGGGAAGTGTTTGAAAACATAAGGGTCTGAGCAACTGTAGGGAAATTGGTTGACTTGAGAGGGGTTAGGTTTACTATTGCTTCTTTAGTCTAAGCAACAGGAGGGAAATAACTTCACTTCAAATGCATTAAGTATATGAATAACTCTCTTAATGTAGAAAAAAAATAATCTCATATTATAAATATTATTAATTAGCATTACAGAATATGCATGTGAATTAAGGAACAAAAACAAAACTATAAATAAAAAGAAAGAATGAAAAGAACAAGTCAAATTAAATATGATAAATTCAACTTCCTCAACTACCAAAAAGATGATAAGATAATTACTAATAAATGTTATTTCAATTAATAATTCAATGAATATGTAAAAGCATTCAAATAATAAATATAGCAGAAACACACTTTCACAAACATTTGCCATTCAAGAAATTAAAAATGTTAAAACAATTATAAACTCTAAAAACTACATAATTTATTACAAATTAATAAATTACATCAAAATTATAAATAAATATGCATTTTTTTCCAATCAACTTATCCAAGAAAGTAAAATATAACATAAAAAAATACATGTGTGATACACTTATAAATACTAAAATACATAGTAAAATAAATTAAACAGTAGGGGGTTGTGTCATGAGGTTAGCAGGACTGTGTGATTCTCGCACCTCAGGGGTTATTTCAAGAAGTGAAAGGGGCTGTGTTGTGTCCTTTATTCTAGCCTGGGTGTTGGGTTAGGGGGTGAGTGGGGTTGTGTTGTGTGATTCTCATCTGGAATTATGGCGGCAGGTTTGTAGGCTTCTGTTGTGTGTTTGTCTCATCAGGGGTTCTGCTATGTACTTGTCTTGTCTATGGTTATGCCAGGAAGTGAGTTGTGTTGTGTTTTCTGGGGGTTGGTATGAGGTGAGTGGGGTTGTGTTGTGTGCATGGCTTGTCTCATTTGGGAGTTGCCAGGAGGTAAGTGGGCATGCGTGTTTGTCTCATCTGGGGGTTGTATTATGAGGTAGGTGGGGTTGTGTTGTGTGGTTCTCTCATCTGGATGTTGTGTCAGGAGGTGGGTAGGGTTGTGTTGTATGCTTGTCTTGTCTGAGAGTTATGTTATGAGGTGAAAGGTGTGTCCATCTGAAATTGTGAACTTTACACCCTCCACCTCCCCTCTACTCATCCCAAACGCCCTCCTACTACTATGAACTCCAAAAAAAGAAAACAATAACTTTCTGGACCCTTCCCTCTTCTATACCTCCACTATTCCTTTTTAATCCAAATAACGGACTAATATGTCTACCACTCAAATTGATTTCATATTTCCCTACACTACTTCCCCAATAATCCTGTTTGAGTTCCAGAGCCGTGTGCTACCCGCCAAAAAACAAATCAACACCTGCTCAGTGGCAACAAGCACTATATAAGTGCAAACCCTACCCTCCTCCATCCCTCCATTATCATTTTAAATCCAAATAACAGATTAACATGCTCACCAAAAAGTGCTTCAACACCTCATCACGGGTAGCAAGCACTATATAAATGCTAAACTTTTCCCTCTTCTATCCCTCCACTATTCTTCTCAATCACAGCGCATGTTCAGTAACGTTTTTCCTAGACCTACACCAACATCTGGTTGATTGCAAGCTTACTGACCCCAAGGAGCCTGCAAAGGAGGCAGACTTCAGGGTGAACACCGGAGTGTCTGGGAAGGCACTGACTGATACTTAGGGGGTGGCCCAGGTTCTCCCCAACAGAGTGAAGGGTAGGCATGCAGTGACCCAGACTGGTCTCAGTAGAGTATGTGGAAAAGAGATCCCATCTCCCTTCTAAGCATAGGAGGGAAAGATTTGATGGGCGGAGGCCCATGGTGCCCCATTTTTAGCCTCAGTGCTTGGGTTGCTCCCAGAGGGGGCACAAGCAGGGGTACCTGATCTGTACCAAGGAACCATTCACTGGTGGGAGCTCCACAGTGTCAGCAGGGCCAGGTGAGGCAGCCACCCAAGGTGCCCTACCAGTTCTGTTTTCTGAGGATACCACTCCATAGCAAAGGGTACAGGGGCCCGTATGGAGGGGCAGGAGGTGGAAACAGTACGCAGTGGGAAGTGCAGTGGGTCAGTGGTGGTCTCCTTCAACAACAGAGCTCTCTAAGATCGACCCTGATAAGGCCACTTCTGACGGGGCTCTATGTGCTGTCAGCGGGACAAAGGGCTAGAGACCTGTACTAGGCAAACTCTTGCATGAAACAGAGCCTGTCACCCTTGAAGGGGGTTGTGATTCCCATCCAGAACTCCTGGATCACCAGGCAGGTGTTCAGTCTCAGGGTGTTAATACTGGAGAATAAGATGTTGATGTACACCATGATATTTCTGTATAAAAATAAACTTGCATATCTGTTATTGAATTTACCAGATGTGACTTTCTCCTCAACTCCGAGTTAGAAATGTATGGTTAGGCAGGTTCTGCGAACTAGGCCTGAAGCAACTGATTGGCATATCCCCAGTGGGGGGGAACTCAACCCTGAGACCGAACGCGCAAATAAGAAAACACAAATTGATCCCACGGATAGGCAGCAACACCACAATAGTTTCAGGAGATTGGCCCCAATAAAACACGTTTGGTCAGAGGGGCGCGCATTCTCAAAAACACCATAAAGCAAGATGCCACACTAAGTTAGGAACACACAGCCAATCAGGACACAGAATGCACATTACAAACAGTGATCACGCACACTTCATGCCGAACATCTAGACATTTACCCACTGGCCCTCAGTATGTACAAACAAGAGCAAGGCACACCTGCTCTTCTTATCAAACCCCAAATGTAAAGGATAAAATGACGGACAAAACCAATGTACTTTGAGTCACTCTTCAGACCCCAACTATGTTGCCTGATCTCCCGTTTGCTGTGTTCAACTAAACAACTGGTCCTGTTTTGCCAAACCCCTCTTGTCCTTTTGGTGAACCAGCCAAGAGGGAGTGGTTCTTCAAGCCCGACAGCAGCCGAAGGAACAGGACACCGCCTGTATGGATTCACATCTGCACAACAAGATTGGTGAGCAGACATCACAATTGATTGGAAGTTCTGCTGAATCCGAGGGGTGTAGGTCTATCCTGAAGCCGCCATCATTGGGTAAGAGGCTACATCTGATACTTAGTCCCAGCATTTGGTGTATGGTAAACTAGGGAAGGTGAGGATCGTTTGTTGCTTGGATCACTGGGTGTGACAAAGAGGGTAGGCTTGTCTCTGGGTGTGATACAGGGGATGCTTGGCCCACTGGGTGAGATACAGAAGGCGCTCATAGGCTCGGGTGTGATATAGGGCTCACATCTCAATCTTGTTTTTTTGTCTAAAGGAGTTTTCCTAGTGCTATTGGTTTCTTAACACTGATAGTATCTGAAAGAAGTGAGAGGTGCTATTTCGCTTGGACCACTTGGTGTGACACAGCCGGTATGCATGACCTCTGGGTGCGATATGCAGTGCAATTCAGATGATAGGGAAAAATGTGGTCCTTTTGCGTAGTGAGGTGTAGCTTGTGCTTGTACAAGAGGGCCTGCAGATGTCAAATTGCTACTTCTTCTAAGCATAAATTGTTGCTATGTTTGTCCTCGAGCTGAGATCAACTGACTATCGGGTCCAATTACTTCAGTGTACCACGCAGAGCATACCCTCGTCATCAGGCAGCATTCTCTAGAAGTGGGCTAAGGTTTTGTTTGAGAAAGTAAAAATTGTTTCAGTCAATTTTACTCTCTCTCCTTTTCTTTCTCTCTATCCTCTTTTATTTTATTTTATCTCTTTTTTATCATTGTAGGGTTCAAATGTTACATTCACAATGTTTTGGATATTCTTGTGTTTAATATTGAACATTGTGTCTTGTGAATGACTTAATGCACGTATCAAGAATTAACTATTCCTGTAAACTGTTGTTCCATATCTTCTATTCCAGTGCTAACAAATTCACTGTGTTCTGATTTTTACCATTGCACTTCCTTACAGGTTGCTATTCCTCATATATGTTGTTTTATATACTAAGTTTGTTTTATGTATTGTTGCCCTAAGCTGGCCCCATAGTAAAAGTAGTTTTTGCCAGTTTAATACCTTGTACATATTCTCCTGGCAATCAGAGTTGTATTTAAATTTATTTTTAAAGACTTTTATGTTAGAAGTGTACTAGACCTTGAAAAAAGTATTCAACCCATCATGGAGTCGTCTGAAGACCATTTCTAAACTAGGTTCCCCACGCAGTCTAAAAGGTTAGAAAATGTTGTTGTCAATGGCATGCATACACCAAGGTGCATGTGGTCCCCTGGCCAGAGGGGGGAACCTTCGACATCAACATACTAGAACACACGAGGATACATGCTCAGACCAAATGCAAGGACAAAGAAAACTGAAAGAGAAGCACTGGTAGAACTATCGGCTATCTTCAAGATGGCTCAGTCCTGCGTTTCTGTTCCAGAACATGTAAACAATGTGTTCGTACCACCCCCACCCTCCACAGCCACAGAGCTACACTCCCTAATGCCTGCCCTGCCTGCTGTTCCTGCATGGGGTTACACCAGTTTGCCGGTCGCAGGGGCTGAAGGGTCCTCCACTGGGCAGTAAACAACTAGATTTAGGACAATGAGGTTGCCAGATCGGCAAACCCAGACAATTATGGCCTCATCCCTGTTCCGTACTACGACCTCCCCAAGCTCAACCCCCGTCTGCTGTGTTCAACCCACAAAACATACACTCCACGAGTGGCCGAGGATGTCATATTGGGTCTAAACAATAACATGACCAGTGATAGCGAGAAAGAAGACACAGGTGCCCTAGTGTTCGACAGTGAGGGTGAAGGTACAGGGATAGTCACGCCAGGGACTGACAGGATGCTCAAAGATACACAACCACTACTGTCCACCCTAGGCTGCCCTGATTATGACCCTGTTGTCACAATGTTGATCAATGGGACACCTCATCACTTTCTGTTTCACACAGGGTTTACGAGGTCATGGCTATGGGAGGAAACAGTCCCCCTAACAAATAGCACTGCAGCCATTCAAGGGGTCTCAGGCACTGTGGCAGGGATCCCCTTCACAGAACCCCTTGAGCTGTAGAAGGTGAGAAAAAAGGTGAAGGAACAGTTGTTGCACTTCCCTTCATTCCCAACTAATATCTCAGGACCAGACCTAATGTCTAAATTGAAAATGCCCATCCGATTTGCTGAGAATGGGACAATAGCCTGTTCCTCCCCTGGAGCTCCCGCCTCAGAGCACCGATAAGCGAGACACTCCCACTCCATTTGGACACCAGCCACAGTGGCCAAGACCAGTCTAACCCCCTTCACAGGGCTGTCCTGCAGTTTTTAGGAAATTTCCTCAAGCTGTATGAGTTAGCCAAGTTGTGGGCATGCTGCGCATACAACCTCTTAATGGAAATCGCCAAAGGACGAGGACCTTGTGAGTCAGTTAGGTACACAAAGAGCAGGAGACTTGGGCCCTCAACTTGCGCATACCCACGGAGTCATTCAGGGCTAGGTGGGGTGCCAGTATAAGGAACAGCAGGACAATGGCAGTGACCAACAGGCAGTGCGTACCTCCAGGAATACCAAGATCAGCCTTTATTGCCACACTAGCACCTCTCCTAGTGAGGAGGTGGCAAAGACAAGATTGCCCAGCACTTTGTGGTGTGTCCCACTTGCCTGAAGCCCCTTATTACTGCCGAACCCGGGGCCCAAGCGTGTGACCATTGTGGGGCACACCCAGCAAATGGTACACCACCTCCCCACGCAATGGTCCACTAGGAAGGGCCTAAAGCAGAAGCAAGCCGAGAAAAAATTCACTAGGCCGGGCCCCCAAGAACGGAGCAAAAGCCATCTCCAGGCGGGCCATATTAGCCGTGAGCATGCAAATGGCATCAGTCCTGAAGGGGACGCTAAAGCAGAACCCTAGGAGGTTCTGACCCATTTTTGACGGAAAGGTTAGAAAGGCTGATGACAGCCAGATCCTAGAGAATGTTTTTACTGACTCAGAATGGGCCACCAGGCTGACTTATGCAACCTAAAGGTGTACCATGAGCAAGATAAATAGGCCCGGGCCAGTACCTTAAAAATCCCCATCCACAAAACAAAGACCAGATCAACCCGAGCATGCAGCATACTCAGCCACAAGGAAATCAGTGAGCGTACATGCTAGAGCAGAGTTTTCGGTTTGAAAATGACTGGGTTTTGAAGCTCTGGTATGTCTATTTGTTATATTAATTTATTAATTATTAATTATTAATTATTTGTCTTGTGTAAGTGTTTATACTTACTAATCAACTTGTTTGTTTTAGCAAGAGAGAATTACACGTGGGGATGCATAAATGTGCTATTTAACAATAATGTGCATGTTTTATTAAATAAACGTTGCTGAGTGCTGTTTATTTTTAAGCACGAAATGCTTTTCGAATTAATGCTTTTCTATGTTGCAAGAGCTAGATAATTGCATACACATAAGGGTGTTAGTGGGGTTAGCACTGTTCAATCACTATGCTGTGGTAACGTTGTTTTTGTCTCTTTTAATTAAGATGGTCTATTGTGGCCTATTGTGGCCTAAATAAAGATGGCCGATACGAAAGGCCTGGCCTCGAGTAGAATTCGTGACGAGAGAGAGCCTTGCTGAATATGGTCCTGAAGTCAGCTGACCACAGTCCTTGCCTTGCTTGATTGAAAATTTCCGTGAGGACAGCAGCAGTTTTGGGCGATCTCCAAGTGAAATGAAGCGTCCTTGGCAGCTTTGGGAAAACAAAGGAGCTTTAAAGAAAGACTCTGAACTATGATCTAATTGCCGAGGAGACGTGGAGTTACACAATACAAATGTATTTTTTGGTTCCTGTTCCGTTATGTTTATTTTGTGATTTTTCCTGAGCGGAGATTTTTAAATGTAGCGATGCTACATCCTTTCCTTCTCGCTTTGCTCAGAGGTTTGACGGAAGAAGTTATTACAAATTATATTTTTCTTTGTTCAACTTGCTATAAGAATTGTTAGCCTAGAGAGGGCTTTGCCACTTGCCATTTGCCTTTTGCCGCGTTCCGAATCTGCGTTGGTGAGGATCGTTGCTGAGAGGACTTCGTCTTGAGAAACTTTACCAAGAGACTTGTCCTGACCCGTTCTGACATTTAGCTAGAATAGGTAACTATGAGAAAAATGATTTATTCTGATTGATTTATTCTGATTGATTTTCTTTGACTAATTTTAGATAAAGCAATATAATTTTGAATATGGTGTTGGTTCTTATTTCTTGTCAATTATTGAGTATCCTATTTTGATTATTATTGTATAGATTGTTTAGATTATGTTTAAGGGCAGTCTCAATAACCAGATCTTATCTACCCCGATATAGATGCAGGGTGTCTAGGAGTTTTTCTTTCCACAGGTTATTGCTGGTAGAGTATTTGAGCGTATGTTAGTGAAATGGGCCCTAGTGTATGAAGAATGTATGTGCGTGTAACTGTGAGATTACTCTATCTGTGGAAGTAGGGATATTATATGCACCCTGATCTCTATCAATTTCCTGGTAGCAGAGGATGGTTTCGATTCATCGACAGCTGGGTTATCGACCCAGCACGCTTCCGCTACGCCACCCTGCTAATAAGAGATACAGTTTGTATCATTGAGACAGAAAATGTGACACCTGAATCAAGATATGGTAATTCTTTCAGGGAGAAAGTGAATCGAAGTGGTGACGAAAATGCAAGAGAGTTAGCTAGAACTACAACAGAGCTGACTGAAAAGATTAGGGAGTTAACGAAGAATCTGGAAGCTGTTACGGTGCCTGTAACAATAGGTCCGGTTATGCCTGTGTTTGACAAGCAGAGAATAGGTGAAAATGGTTTGGTGATTCCATATGTTGGGAATAATTTGATAAGTTCAGTTGGTCCTTCAGGGGATTCAGAAAAAAGGACAGAAAGTAGTGACCTGAGACAGTCCAGACGTGACACATGTAGTGAAATATTAGATGCTAGTGAAGCTAGTTGTTCAGGGATGCCAATTTTAGAACCGCAAAAGAGAGTGGTTCCAGTGAGGAAAACTACTGCAATAACAGCTGAAGATTTGAATGATTGGATGAAATTTCTTCAGAAAAAGGATAAAGATTCGCAAACAATTGATGTGGCTAGGTTATGGGTAGAATTAGAAGAGCTTGTTACAGGGTCAGTTCCAACAGAAATTCTTAAAAGTCATCATGATGGTGAACTAATGTTTATGTGTAAGAATATTACCTGGAGAGCGAGAAATACACATGACAGGTTAAGAGCAATAGCGAATGAGCAGGGAGTTGACATTGATAAGGTTAAAGCTTTGCAAAAAACCTACAGGATGGATTTTTCAGAAAAGGACATTGAAAATTTGAATGCAACTGGTAGAACAGGACAGATTAAAGAAATGGTTGCATTATTGCGAAGATGGGGAGATGTAGAAAAATGGAAGGATAGGTGGTATAAGAAAAGAGAGGAATCTGAAGATAGAACAACTTATTCAGCTTTTCCAGTGAGAGAAAAAGAGAAATCTGTGGATAATTATCCTATGAGAGAAATACCTGGAGGAGGATATGTACATGTTCCATGGACCAGACAGGATATTTTATCATTTACGAATGATTTCCCTCGATTGAGAGAAAAGCCCGTCGAGTGGTATAGGCAGGTAGATAGGTTTGTGAAATTGTCAAAAGTGCTGTGGATAGACCTGAATAGTCTGTTTGATATAATTGTTCCAGCAGATTTGTGGACTGAGTGTAAAATAGTTGTGAGTTGGCCTACTGAGGAATATCCAAGAGATTCAAGAACAGGAGCACCAGATCCAGAGGTAATGAGAAAGTATGATCAGGTGATGGTATACCTGAAGAGTAAAGTACCTGCAAAAGAGACAGATTGGGTTAAAATAGATAGAACACAACAGGAAGCAAAAGAATCAGTTCATGCTTTTTACGAGAGGCTGATACTGGCGTTTAAACAATTTAGTGGAGATGAACACCTGGGTGACAAAGATTTGAGTCATTTTGTATACAGATTTGTATATGGCCTGAGACCTGAAATTGGTGAGAGAATTCGTGAACATACAGTGGATTGGCAGAGTAAGAAAATAGATGAGATTCTGAGACATGCTAAATACTTCAGTGATGAAATTGAAGCAAAACAAAGAAAGCTGAAAGAGAAAGCAATGTGGGCACAAGTGAAAGTTGCAGAAAGACAGGAAGCACAGTTGATGGAACAGGCAAATAATCCAGGAAATAATGCAGGGAATAGACCTAGATATGCAGGGAAAGGAAAAGGGAATCTTGAGGAAGCGAAAAAAAAGTTTCCTTGTCACAACTGTGGCCAACTAGGACATTGGAGGAATGATTGTACAAATCCACCATTAGTGAATAATGAGGGTAAAACCTTGAATCAACAGGTGCAGAACGAGGGGAATAATCAACAGCAGCAACAGCAGAAAGTTGTGAGACAGCAGAGTCAAGAGCCAAAACCGCCCTTGCCGCAGAATAGAGGAGCACAAAAGTATAATCAGGATTCGGGATTCTACAATGATGAGCAGGTAAACAAACCAAGGCGTTCTAATCAGGTACAACAGTACTTGTTAAAGAATGAAGGGAGTGAGTCTGAGGGTGATTATTGACGGTGCCGAAGAGAGGAGGAAGAGTGCATACTTGGTGCAACTCTAGAAATAGACCAGGCAGGACCATTTGTGGATGGGAAAATAAATGAAGAAGGTGTTACTTTTTTAGTAGACACAGGTGCGACAAGATCAACTGTCAGGTCAACAGATATTAGAAATCTTCCTCTCTCGGATGAAGTAATCCAAGTAGTTGGTGTAGCCAATACACAAATCAGAACACGTCTTACAGAACCAGTAAGAGTACAGATAGGGAAATTTTCAGACATGCATAGATTTATTGTCTGTGACACAAGTCCAGTGAACTTGTTAGGTAGGGATCTGTTATGCAAGATGAATTGCACAATTTTCTGTACACCGGATGGAATAGCTTTTGAAACACCAGATGAGGATGTTTTGTACCGAGTGACTCTAGAAAACAGGGAAAGTGAGTTAATTGGTGCATTTGCTGTGTTTGATCCAGAGGATTTGCCTCGAGAGCTGAGGGACACAGTGAAAAGGACAGTTTGGGATTTTACTGGAGAGGATGTGGGATTGATGAATAATGTAGATCCAGTGAAAATTGCAGTGAAAGAGGGAATTACATATCCTAACATTCCTCAGTACAAAATGACACCAGAAATAATTGAGGGAATAACTCCTATAATTGAGAAAATGATTCAGCAGGGAGTCCTGAGAGAACTACTGAGTAGTCCGTGTAATTCACCGATAATGGGGCTAAAGAAGCCTAATGGGAAATTTAGGATCGTACAGGATCTGAGAAAAGTTAATTAAATTGTGGTGGCATGTTGTCCTATTGTGCCAAATCCATCAGTGATCCTGTATCAGATTCCACATGATGCTGAGTGGTATACAGTGATTGATTTGTGTCATGCGTTCTTTTCAATTCCATTGCATCATGACAGCCAGCCGATTTTTGCATTTAGGTTTGGCCAGCGTATTTTAGCATGGTGTCGAATCCCACAGGGGTATACAGAGAGTCCTTCGATATTTAATCAGTTGTTGAAAAAATCGTTGGAGAGTTTGATCATGCCTGAAAGTTCAGTACTAGTACAATATATTGATGACCTACTTGTGGCATCAAAGACACGAGAAGCTTGTGAAGTAGATACCATAGCTTTACTGAATCATCTGGCAGATGGAGGGTTAAAGGTATCTCCAGCCAAATTGCAATTTTGCAAGAAAGAGGTGCATTATCTTGGACATAATATGGAAAAAGGTCTGAGAAAAGTGACTGATGACAGAATCAGAATCATCAGGGAAATGAAAGCTCCAAAGACCCAGAGAGAAGTGAGGATGTTCCTGGGAATGGTGGGTTATTGTCGTCAGTGGATAATTAATTTTTCACTGATAGCAAAGCCACTGATTAAACTGACAAAAAGTGAGATGACAGACCCATTGGAACTAGATGGGGAACAAATGGCAGCATTTGAAGAGCTTAAAAATAAAATGTGTGAGGCTCCAGCTTTGGGTATGCCTGATTACGAAAAGGAGTTTGAATTGTACTGCAGTGAGAGAAATGGATGTGCACTTTCAGTGTTAATTCAGAAGCACGGATTACTGAGAAGGCCTATTGCGTACTTCTCATCGACACTTGACCCTGTAGCTGTGGGTTTACCAGGTTGTCTAAAATCTGTGGCTGCAACCTGCAGGAGTCTGGAACAGAGTGAGGGAATCATAATGGGATATCCTGTAAGGGTATTCGTACCTCACAATGTGGCAATTCTTTTGACAAGAAGCAGAACTCAGTACATGTCACATAGTCGGTTGACTAAATATGAAAAAGTCATTCTGGGAGCATCAAATGTGACTCTTGAGAGATGTGTAAATGTGAATCCAGTGACACTTTTGCCGGATATTGAAAATGTGGGTGTGAAAACAGAAGATGATCATGATTGTTTGGATGTGCTTGAGTGCTGTACAAAACCGAGACCAGACATAAGGGATCTTCCCTTACATGAGAGTGATCATGTGTTGTTTGTGGATGGTTCATGCCTGAGAAATGATGATGGTGTGCTATGTGCAGCATATGCGGTGTGCAAAGTTTCAGAGGTTATGGAAGCATCACCATTGAAAGGAGTGAAATCTGCACAGGTTGCTGAATTAGTGGCATTGACAAGAGCTTGTGAAATTGGGAAAGATTTGAGGACGACTGTGATGACTGATAGTCAGTATGGATTTGGAGTGGTGCATGATTTTGGCCAGCTTTGGCTACAAAGAGGTTTCTTGACATCGAGTGGAACTCCAATAAAGAATGCTGAAGCAATTGGGAAATTACTTGAGGCGATACAGCTGCCTAAAGAGTTAGCAGTTGTAAAGTGTGCTGCCCATGGACAAGGGGATGATTTTATCACGGTTGGAAACCGGTACGCAAATGACATTGCTCAATACTGTGCAAAATCGAATCAGTCAATTAATAGGGAAAGAGAGGGGGAAATGTCTTTTTGCTCTGTGATGTTTACTAATGCCTTAGAGACATGGGATGAAGTGAAGCAGTTGCAGGATGAGGCAGGAGAGGAAGAGAAAAATGATTGGATTAAGGCAGGATGTGCCCCAAGAGAAAAAGACCATGTTTGGGTCTACAGGGATGGCAGACCAGTAATGCCCAACTCCATTTTGTCGTCAATGGCAAGGATGTATCATGGCCAGGGACATTTGGGGAGGGATGCGATGATAAGGTCGTTCAAACAGACCTGGTACAATGCAAAGTTCAGGACAATTGCAGAGAGCATCTGTCAAAGGTGTTTGATTTGTCAGCAATTTAACACTGGGAAAAAGACAGTGGTGAGTCTGGGAACAATAGGCAGAGAAGGAGGTCCTTTTACAAGAATGCAGATTGATTTCATTGAAATGCCCCAAGTGAACAGACTGAGATATGTACTAGTTGTAGTCTGTTTGTTTTCAAGATGGGTTGAGGCCTATCCGACTAGGAGAAATGATGGAGTGACAGTGGCAAAATTACTGTTAAGGGAGTTGATTCCTAGGTACGGGTTTCCAGTGACGATTGAGTCTGATAGAGGTGGACACTTCTATAATGAACTCATGAGTTTGATTTGTGAAGCATTAAGCATACAGCAGAAGCTACATTGTGCATACAGACCAGAGGCTTCTGGTGTGGTTGAGCAGATAAACGGCACAATCAAGAATAGGATTGGGAAGATGTGCTTAGCCACTGGCATGAAATGGCCGGACGTCTTGCCTCTAGTGCTAATGACTATTAGATCTACTCCAGATAGAACTACTGGTTTAAGTCTGCACGAGATAATCATGGGACGTGCAATGCGCCATGCATTTGTACCTGTCAATAAGTTGATGACAATAACTGATGACATGATTTTGGATTACTGTAAAGGCCTGGCTGACGCAGTTCATTCTGTGTTTCACCAGGTTGGAGAAGAAGCTACCACACTTGAGAAGAAGCAAGCTCATGATCTGAGTCCAGGAGACTGGGTGAGGATTAAGGTGCACAGAAGAAGAAATTGCTTAGTTCCAAGGTGGGGAAGACCGAGACAAGTCATTCTAACAACGACAACTGCAGTGAAGTGTGCTGGTGTGAAAAACTGGGTGCATGCGAGTCATACTCTGAGAGTTCCAAACCCAAAAGAGGGAACTGGTAAAGAGTATTTTGAAGAATCAGATTCCAGTGATGATGAAGACCCAGAACCAGTGAGAAAAGAAGCAGAAAAAACTCAAAGAGAACCATTGGGAGTCTCAGAAAGGAGATCAGATTCTGTAAGAGAGCCTGAAGTTTCAAAAAGCAGTGAAGAAAAAAGAAAAGAAAAGAGCAATTCCACAGAGATTACTCCTGAATCAGAAGAGAAGGAGACTGAAGAACCACTTGAGATTATACTTGAAGAAGCAGGGTCAGAAGAAGATAGAGAGGGACAGATTGCGGAAGACCCCCGAGGAGGTGTAGGGAACTCTTCTAATAAGCTAGGTGAAGGGACAAGTAGACAGCAAGAAGATTGCGTGTCGGAGATCCGAGGAGGGACAGGAGTAGGGAAGTCTCAAAAAGTGGTCAAAGAAACTGTGGAGGAAAAGAAAACTGCTAGAAAACGAAAACAGAAGGCACTTGAAACAGAATTGGATGAGAGTGAGAATGAACAAACAGAGGGTCGAGTTCTGAGAAAGAGAACTTGGATTGGAGAAAGAAACAATAAAGAAATTAGGCCGAAGAAGGTGATAAAAGGAGATCGTTGGCCTAACAACAGAGTAAAGAGATTGAGATACAGAGTGATAAGAACGAATACATCAAATGCTGAACAAGTGAATGAAGTATCGAGTCAAAATGAAGTGAAAAGAAAGGAGCAAGAAGAATCAGGAGAACCTGAAGAAATAAAAAGAATAAGAAGACCCAACCAAAAGTACAGATCACCGGAATGGTCTTATGTGGCACTGTCTGAAGAAGGAAAAGAAGAAACAGTGACTCGAGATAATCCGGAGGGGATCTTGAGAAAAGTGGTTGAGGAACAAGAAGGAATCTTAAAAGTTATTCTGACTGACATTGGAGAAGAGTCAGATGCACAAGATATTGTTGATGATCTGATACAATTTGATGTTGCTGAAGAAGAAGGAGTGAAAACTGATGAATATCCAAATTGAGTGAACTGAGAAATCACTTGGAGGAAAAGTGAAAGGAGAAAGTCTAAAATTCAGTTGTCTGAAGTAATCCAAAGCATAACAGTAGTGGAGTAGTAGAGGCTAAGTCAAAAGACAAGGTCAAAGTAATAAAATGGCTAACATAGAGGATAATCAAAGTAGATGTGCCTTCTTTAAAAGATGGTGTAGAATGTGCTGCTGCTGTACTGGATTATTAATGCTATTATGGGGAGTTTTAGTTTTATTAGTTACTTTTAAAGTTACATTTGAGATGCATACAGAAAATATGACAGATATAGAGAAGAATTCGCAAAAAGTAGTTTTGAATAGAATTAGTAATACTTACATACACAAAGATAGGTCAATTAATAATTTTTCTAGTAATGTTTTTTCGAAGTTGTTGTACGAATATGTGAAAACAATGGAAGTAAGGGATTGCTACGTTTGTATGCAATTACCTGCATCCGTTTCAGAGGGTGTTACTTATCATCATTTGCCAGCTACATATGGTATTTCATGTAGTATATTAAGTAGTGTTTTTTATTTGTTAGGGAAAGTAGATTATAAGATGTCTAACAGAGATAGTATTTTTGGGCATTTGCCAATGAACAAAGAGCTGAATCCAGCTAAAGAAGCTAACACTTTTGGTGAAATTTTTATTGAAGAAAAAGGATTAACATTAGATTACATTTTTAAGAATAATTTAACTTGCAGTCTGAAAGAAGAGGAGAAAGCTTTCCTGGATATGGTAGAGGAAAGGAGATTGAACATGCATGAGAAAGCAGGGAAATATGAAGTGAGTGAAACAATTTGGGACATTGAGATGGGAAAAGAATTGAGAAATGGGGCTAGTCCAACTTTAGCTCTAGATGTACCACAGAAGGGTAAACTATGCATTACAAGAAGGAAATCCCAATATGATACATATTTTGTTGGGACTAGTGAGTGCCATGATACATACTTCATTGCAACAGGTTGGGGTTTCAGACTAAAATAGCTAATAAAGTGATAGCTGTTAAAGATTTTATTGCAAAAATAGGTAGTACTATTATAGGTAGAATATTGTTTCCTTTAACTTGCATAATTATTGCTTTATTGATACTGAGATTAGTGTGTGTGTGTTGTAAAAACAGGGGAGGGAAAAAGAAACTGAATAAAGAGAAGAAAAACAAAAGGTTGAAAAGAGAACCACAAGAAATTGAATTAGAAGAATTGAGGGAGAGTGTTTATTTGGAAACAAAGAGGGATGATGAAAGAGTGACTGGTGTGTAGTGTTGTGTAATGAGAAAAAGACATTTCCGATTTCTCCTAAAATGGGACTAAATTTTCACTAATTATTTTTTTGGGTTTATTTGGTGATAAAATCACCAAAGGGGGGATTGCTAGGGCAGAGTTTTCAGTTTGAAAATGACTGGGTTTTAGAGCTCTGGTATGTCTATTTGTTATATTAATTTATTAATTATTAATTATTAATTATTTGTCTTGTGTAAGTGTTTATACTTACTAATCAACTCGTTTGTTTTAGCAAGAGAGAATTACACGTGGGGATGCATAAATGTGCTATTTAACAATAATGTGCATGTTTTATTAAATAAACGTTGCTGAGTGCTGTTTATTTTTAAGCACGAAATGCTTTTCGAATTAATGCTTTTCTATGTTGCAAGAGCTAGATAATTGCATACACATAAGGGTGTTAGTGGGGTTAACACTGTTCAATCACTATGCTGTGGTAACGTTGTTTTTGTCTCTTTTAATTAAGATGGTCTATTGTGGCCTATTGTGGCCTAAATAAAGATGGCCGATACGAAAGGCCTGGCCTCGAGTAGAATTCGTGACGAGAGAGAGCCTTGCTGAATATGGTCCTGAAGTCAGCTGACCACAGTCCTTGCCTTGCTTGATTGAAAATTTCCGTGAGGACAGCAGCAGTTTTGGGCGATCTCCAAGTGAAATGAAGCGTCCTTGGCAGCTTTGGGAAAACAAAGGAGCTTTAAAGAAAGACTCTGAACTATGATCTAATTGCCGAGGAGACGTGGAGTTACACGATACAAATGTATTTTTTGGTTCCTGTTCCGTTATGTTTATTTTGTGATTTTTCCTGAGCGGAGATTTTTAAATGTAGCGATGCTACATCCTTTCCTTCTCGCTTTGCTCAGAGGTTTGACGGAAGAAGTTATTACAAATTATATTTTTCTTTGTTCAACTTGCTATAAGAATTGTTAGCCTAGAGAGGGCTTTGCCACTTGCCATTTGCCTTTTGCCGCGTTCCGAATCTGCGTTGGTGAGGATCGTTGCTGAGAGGACTTCGTCTTGAGAAACTTTACCGAGAGACTTGTCCTGACCCGTTCTGACATTTAGCTAGAATATGTAACTATGAGAAAAATGATTTATTCTGATTGATTTATTCTGATTGATTTTCTTTGACTAATTTTAGATAAAGCAATATAATTTTGAATATGGTGTTGGTTCTTATTTCTTGTCAATTATTGAGTATCCTATTTTGATTATTATTGTATAGATTGTTTAGATTATGTTTAAGGGCAGTCTCAATAACCAGATCTTATCGACCCCGATATAGATGCAGGGTGTCTAGGAGTTTTTCTTTCCACAGGTTATTGCTGGTAGAGTATTTGAGCGTATGTTAGTGAAATGGGCCCTAGTGTATGAAGAATGTATGTGCGTGTAACTGTGAGATTACTCTATCTGTGGAAGTAGGGATATTATATGCACCCTGATCTCTATCATACACACTGCCGCAACAAGGACCAAGTCACTAGGGTACGCTCCAGAGTGAAAGGGCCCCATTCTTCAACATTGTAAGGCCTCCAGCTAGTGCAGGCCCCCTTTCAGTTCCAAAACGAGATGACGCTCTGGTGCCAGAAGCCAGGTTTTCTGTACTCTAGGGATAGTGGTGTCCCTACAGAACTCCATAGTCATCACACAGTTAGGAAAAAATGTGGCCCCAAGTTTGTAGGGAGGTTCACCAGGACAACCAGCTATCTCAGTTTGTTATTCACAGCACAGTAAGTCCCAGACATGCACCTGACTCTCATAGCAAGCAAGAGAGCGTGTCTCCTTCTCCCTCCAGTGTTACCAAACCAGCCACAGTATGCCATCAGATTATGCCTCTCCAAAGCAGTGGGATTTGCTTGTCACCGGGAAGGAAGACCCTGATTCCTGCTGAGGACAGCAGGCCCAAAGCATCCTATATCTAAGGGGGAGGGGGGTGACAGAAGGGATGGGATTCTCATAGATGGAGGATAAGGGCGATAGTGACCATCGCCCCCAGTAATTTCAATTAACAGCTACCGTACCTAGATCAATTAGGTCAGATGTAACCTTGGGGCCCATTTTTTACCTCTAATTTAAAATGGATCAAACGCACAACAACCAACACAAATGCTCAGGCTGAAGCTGCAATTCAACTTTTTAACTCGCAAGCAGCCAGCACAGAAGACCCAATTGCCTACTGTGGCAGTTTACTGCCACACTACTAGAACAACTTGCAGATACTCAGAAAGCAAGTGGAAAAAATAAAATTCTGAAAGACCAAAGAGTACAGCTCAAGTTCCTCAAAAAATCAATATACTCAACTCTGCGTAGACTGAGAAGATTCCCAGGGAACACCAGTACACGTTTATCCCTGAAGGACTAAAGGACAGCACTAAAAAGATTGAAATGGAACATCAATAGAGATCATGAGAATGAAATCTGGCAAAACTCCTACACGACATAAATTGCAAAAACAGTGCCCGCTTTTGGAAAACTGTGAATGGGATCATGCACCCACAACATAAGGGCATTGGGTCACACATCTCGGAAGCAAACTGGGCAAAATTTCTTACTACTCACTTCAACAACCAAACAGAAAAAGCCGGAGCACAGATGGTTAACAGTTGGACTCCAGAGGGTCAAGCTGGAGCAAGTAAAACTGATATAAGGGAGCAGGAGCTTCCAGCCACAGAAAACATACCATCAGGCGCAGCTAGCTGCCCTCTGACACTCTTAATTAAAAAGCAGATTGCCAAAGGGAGGAAAGAAGGAGCTCCGGGACTGAACAGCATTCCACATGCCCTGTTCAAAGCAAAAAGTGAAGACTGGGCGAATATCCTGCAACCACTCTTTCTGGAAGTCAGGCTGCTAAACAGAATACTGGAATCTTGGAAGGGCTCAACGATAGTGCCAATTTACAAAAAAGGAGACAAGGCTGAGACCAATAACTACCGCCTAGTAGGTCTGATTGATAATGAAGTGAAATACTTTGCGAGCACCATATTAGAGGAGCTCCCATCCTGGGCTGAGGCGAATCAGTTAATACCGCTGAACCAGACCGGTTTTCACAAAATGGCCAGCACATCAACAAACATTCTTACAATCTCTCTAATAATTGATGCAGCAAAAGCCTCTACATCTATGTTACATTGACTTTAGTGCTGCTGCCTTTGACAATGTAGAGAGGGGCAGACTGTGGGGGAAACTGGCGCGATGGGTTATACCACAGCCTACTTTAAACATGCTGTCGCTTCTACTCACAGATACCTGGGTGCAGGTGAAATCAGGCGGCGACACCCACCTTTCCTCGAAAGTTCCTTCAACAAAAGGACTGAAACAGGGCTGTGTGCTTGCACCAACACTGTTCAATCTATTCATGGCCGACCTTCCAAAGGTGGTTGATGCCGGCAATTCCCATTCACCCAGGATAGGAGGAAAAACATTGACCAATCTTATGTATGCAGACGACGTTGTTCTGCTTAGTCATACTCACACCGGTCTCCAACATCTACTGACGGAAATGCAGAACTACACAACAGAAAATAACTTAAAAATAAATCTGAGTAAGACTAGGACAATGTCAATAAACAACAAAAAGAACCTACAGAGGAATTGGTTCCTGGGAGGCACTAAACTCGATCCAGCTCACGAGTGCAAGTACCTAGGAGTCACTTTTGACAAGGAAGGCTCGTTTAGGCACCAGAAAGAGGAAATAAGAAGGAAAGGTCTGTTGATCGCTCTAACGATGAAAAACCTTGCAAATAAATTGATGGGCCCGACTCTGACCCCGCTCCTGAAGGTAGTCCATGCTAAACTTCTCCCCTTGATTGCTTATGGCAGTGAGGCAATGCGGGGAAGAAACGCTAAGAAACTGGACAATACGCAGGTCAAAGCTTATAGAACTATGTTCTGCCTTCTGCCCTACACATCACCTGCTCAAATAAGGCTGGAGTTTGGTCTTCTACAACAAGTCTTAGCCAGGTATGGCGCTTACATCATCTGCTGGCATAAGATTAGAAGTGCCACTATAAATAAGCTAAACTACTTGTTGTGGCACGACATACAAGACAGGGAGTTCTATCAAGCTAGAAGCTACCTTCAGTTAGCCCTGGAATCTACCAAACTCACAGGACTTTGGGACACGCAACTCGGCTATATCAACTTTAAAAAACTAGTCTGGAAAACCATAAAACAAATTTCCTTGGTGGAGGACAAGGCAAGCTTCTCAAACAGATCTCACGCCTGGATGACCCTTAACTCCTACAAATCACTTGCCCCACAAACATTCTTTAATCAGGGTTATCCTAAGGCCATAATATGAACTTCTTAAGGCATAGACTGGGGATTTTTCCGTGTGCTCAGCACCTTCCACCATGGCTGAGGACAAAAGCACAAGACACTTTCAGGCTGTGTAACATCAAGAATGGTGACATATTACACCTAATTTGCTTATGTAAGGAACTGCACCAAGTATGGCAACAGCGCCTAAAAGAACCTCTCAAACAGAAATGCATCCGCACCAGGAGGCAAAGAGTGCTGGCCTGCTTAAACCCTGAAAATATCCAACTGAACTGCAGATTGGTAAAATTCCTTTTGTTGGCTGATCAAAAAATGCAAAAAATACCCCAAAATGCTCTACAAAGCTTTGTCGCCGCAGGCTGTCCATCAGACGGGAAGAGGCCTTAGCCGGACCACACTAAGGATAGACTCCCAACAGCACAGGGATAATCCTTGCAATAAGTCGAGACAAATTGTACAACATACTCAATATGATTTGACAAATGGGCAAGCATGGCTGGAGCTAAAAACCTGAGACTGCACCTTACAGTATCCAACGAGCTAATAACATTCATTAATAACTACAATTAATTCTGATTTTAAACTGTAAAGAATTTTCTACCTTTGGGTTTTAACAGGTTTTATCCGAAGATTTTTTCTTTTCTTTTATAATTACAACAACCAAAAAGGCAGCAAAGGTGGATGGATTCATATTGATTGTCTGTTTAAAATGTTTTATTATTTTAAGTGTTAATATTGCAATGGTTTTAGTTAACTATGCAAAAATAAAGAAACTTGAAACATAGAAGACTATCACAGCCCCCACACAAGGTGCATGGGTAAACTCACCACCACACCCATATTGCCGACTCAAATAACACAAGGCCTCATGAACATTGTCCAAAGAAGCAATAGGCCCAATCCCAGACATTGGCTAAGTCATGCTATGTCTGCTCATTGATACACCACACCAATGGCGCAGACAGACTTTACCTATCACAAGAAAAGCCCCTGAAAAAGCTAAATGTCTCATCCACCTGTACTTATGTAGGGTTAGGGCCAAGATACAACCCGATAGAGTAGAACCCCATAGTGTAGTGGGAAACACCGCCCGGTATGAAACCAACCCCACAACATTGCACCTTTTGACTGAGTCTAGTGACATTCAAAACAAGCTAAAAAGAATGCGCTGGAGGGGCACCATAGGGGAGGACACTGATTGGCCTCGAGATTTTCCAGAGAAAATGTTCTTGAAAGTAGGAAGTCCACCGCTCTAATGCACAAACCTGCCTGCTTCTGCCTCTGTCTGTGATCCCAGGATGGCCCTTAGCACTTCTGAGTCAGTATTCATTAATAACAAGTGGACCCCAGACATGGAGTTCCAGTGCAGGGCCATTCACCTTGATGATGCAAGGGGAAAGGAGTCTAAAAGGGAAGGGTTGAATGCCAGCATAAATACCCCATGTCAGCAAATCTGAGACACTGAGATATATAGGTGCACATTGCTAAAAGGGAAGTGGCAACCCCTAATTGTACGGAAACTTACACTGTAATCTTTGTGTTTCAGAGGAAAAGAAACTATCCCACTTGGCACCATTGAAAATTGTGGGGCAATACTGCACATACCAGATCTGCAGTGGCGTGCCTCCATGTTGATGGATACCTATTGGCAGTGTGGCAAGTTTACCTGCTCCCAGATCATCCCAGATGGCTGAGTTTCTGCATGGTCATCACCATACACCCCCAAACCTGGTCATCCTTGGAGAAGATCTTCCAAAGTTGTTCTAAAATCCGCTACAGATGAAAACAACTCTATTGCATTAGGCTCAAGAAAAAAGAACTGCTAATTACTTTGTCTGGGCTCAGTACAAGGGCAATCCGGAAGAATTTAGACTGTTCTCTGCCACCCAAGTAAATGCAGTAGGGTCTATACCCGACTTTACCTTGCAAACGAAGGTGAAGGGGAACGCCCGATGGTTGCAAATAACCAGGTGGGAGATGTTTCAACTGATCAACGACACTGAGCTGAGCCTAAACGCTGTAAAGGAAGAACTAAGAGCCATCCTCCTTATGTTGATGCCACATTGCTATGTGTTGGACTTGATGACTGTGATGGAGGGTGGACTGTGTGCAAAATTGGTGCGTCCCCCTGTACTTTACTCCATGGAAACCACATGGACAACGGGATATTGGCTCTTGCAATCCAAGCACTGTATTGTCTACAGGCTGACATGAAGAAGGAGAGAGGTCCCCCTGCACAGGATTGGTTTTCCGATGTATATTCCTGGTTCTCCCAAATGGTGACCAGAATATGCCTGTCACTGTTCCAGAATTTCATTGTTTTACTGTTTTTGTGTTGTTTTCTGCAATTGGGGTTTCCACCTGTACAAACACAGTCCTCAAGTTAGGTAGAATGTAACTAACTAGGGCATTAGTAATGGACACAACAGATACTCATTGAAGATCAAATAATGTGACTGTTATTATATATGGGGTGAAAGATGTATTTAAAACTTCAGCTAGAGCGGGAATGTTAATATTAGACAATACAATGCTGATGTAAGTATAAACATGAACTCGTATCTCCATTGTTGAATTTACCCAATGTGACCTCCTCCTCAACCCCAATTGCTACACGTACCACATTTGTGATGGCTCTGAATTGGTGGTAGATTTAAGAACTGTTGCATTGCATGTTTCACTGATGTTTTTTGAATTGATGCTCAACCAACCAACCAACCAAAAAGAAAAAAATGCTGATTGCGTCGATGATGTTATTCAAATAAAAGTTTATTGTTTTCATTCAATGCATGAGCTTTTTGTCATAACTTCTGGGTTAAATGCTCAACTGCATAAAAACAAGTTCTGCTCCCAGCTAAAGATTTACTCCGAAATTTGTAGTCAGAAGCGCGCTACCAAATTAAAATTGGGAAAAAGTTTGTTTGATTTGACTCCTTTTACTAACGTAACGCGGCACATTTAGATATTTAACGTGCTATGGCTCATGACAATGGTAGGATGCGCCTTAGAATGTGTATTAACCACAAGTCTGTTTCTGTTTTCGTCGAATGTGGTTTTTGACTTTGGAAATATAGCTTTGAGAATGTAGGTTTCTCTTGTTTTTCATTTCTAGCAAAGTTTGCAAAATAAAAGGCAAAGAACGGGAATCATGTGGCGAAAATATCAAAGATTCCTTTCAGGTTAGATACAGGAGAATTCACTAACACTTGATACTGGACTAATGGTAGTTTGTGTCCACAGTGTGATTCTGTGCCCTATTTTTTAGATGTTTGAAGGTTTTCAGACTGATGCTCAATCTTATTGACTTTGCAATGTGGAAAGTTTGAGAAAGTTAAGGTAATTTATAGCGAAAGTGTGTTGTGAGTGTGCGACGATTATAATATGAGAGTTTAGAAAAAAAGAAATCTCTCTTTTTTTTGTTTAATTTTTTTTCAGCAGTCTAGGGTTCTGGGTCCAGAGGAAATCCCCCAAAAATTAACATAAAGGGGTCAAAACTCATTGACATTTCTCCACCAGATGAGTGCTTTTCATGATAATACTGCGGCTCATAGTAGAAAACATAGTACTAAAAAGACTGGTATTTTTCTTGGACGCCCAGCAGTGGCACCATCGGGTGTTGGTCCATTGAGGAAAGAAATACAATTTTAGTATCAGTTTGTGGACACTGTTTGGTAGAAATTAACCCCAAAAAAAACAATGGGACCTAGGTTGTTTAGATATTGCTTGCTGCTTAAATTGTGGTTGAATGCTTTTTGTATAAACAAGGAGATTAATTAATCACCTTCATTCTGTGCATATGTTTTTCTAATGTTATCTCTGTGTATTGATTATTCTAATGATGTTTGTAAATGGAATTTTGAAATGATTCAACTGAAGAATATTGTTGATCTAAAAAAATGAAATAATTGAAAAAGAAATAAATTGATTTAGATCATAACATGTGGGTGATCTCAAGAGTGAATGATACTATGAAAAGGTATCAGTATTGGCATTTTACTAGTTATCTTTATTATTAGGGCATAGACTTACTGACTATGGGCCGAACTTTGTGTAGTTCTATTTACTTTTAGAGAGTTTGCATTGTCTTGCTGTAGCAGTTTGGTGTCTACAGCCTGTCTCTAGTCTAATGACTGGGTGGAGTTGGCAGTTAAGCTTTGTGTTTTCCTCTGAGAGAGCCACACACAATGGGAGTGTAGGTGTGACTGGATGGGCCATCACTGGCAGGATGTGAGGGAGGAGCTGGGGCAAGCCTCACTAACACCCAAATAGGCTGCATCCTGTCTCTGCGTCAAGGCCTGCATACCCTTGTAGTTAATGTGGAGCCAGGACCAGGAAGGCAGGGCATCTGTGTGCTTCAATGCATGCTTCTAGAAGCTTCTCCCACTTCCAAGTAACAACTGTGTAGTAAAGAAGGACCTCATGCACCACCACTCCAATACACTTCTGGACCTGTGGATACTCTACCAGGAAGAGGTACTGCTGTGCTGCTGAAAAACTGCCACTCTGCTGGACTGCCACTCTGAAGGAGCTGTTGGCTTGTGGTGCTGACCTGCTGCCCTCTTGCCTGGAGAGGAAGAACTGGACATGGAACCTGTCTTGAACCCAGGACCCCAGAGAGAATCAAAGGGCTCGTCGGATGGCATCCAGATCCGAGCCTCAGGGATATAAAAGGCTCTGCAACAGCTCCTGGACTGGTATTTAGCAAGTTTTTAATCCTAAGAGGTGCCTCACAGGTCCTGGACCCTTGGTGTGGCTCTTGAGCTATTACTTTCAAGTTTTTAGGCTCTTCATGACCTCAAACAGGTCAGTTCACACTGGAACCACTCTGCTCACACCGAAAATCAGCGCAAGCCGCCACCAGCCTGTCTCTTCATCCTGCAAACATCAATGGCAAATGGAGAACTGCCAATGTGAAGTTCCAGCACAACCGTCCGTGACTGCTAATCTCTCGCACCACACTGACTATCGCCGCACACTCTGCTTGCTCTTGGTGACTCTCTGCAATGCAAACAGGACTGTTGCCCAAAAACTTGAGAAGGTAAACCTTCAGCAGAAATAATTTAGAACTGTATCTGACCTGCACTTCAACGCAATTGGCCTGAACTACTGATTTTGACCCGGTTCAGCGGGATAAGATAGCCGTGATTGGCGCTTTATGTTTTTAGGTGCTATTTCACAGTTTATTCTTTAAAGATTCATAACTCCGGTTCTACTGATTTGAGTTTAGTTGTTTTAATCTTGTTTTATTTATAAAATTAAGCTCTATTATCCTAAACTGGTGTGAGCTCTTTTTGTGTGGTGTTTTCACTGTTTTACTGTTTCAAGTGATTCACAAATTATTTATACTTTGCCTCTAAGGTAAGCCTGACTGTTGAGCACAGGTGAATTTGGGGTTTACTTTGTGCCTTACTAGAATTGTGGTTGCTGTTTGACCAGGGCTCACACCCAAGTCAACCAGTAACCCAATTTCTAACAAATGTGAAATTGTATTTATGATCAGTATACAGGAACAGAAAGTTATACCTTCCCTGTTTGAAGCTGTCATATGTTAATTAGCACTTACCTACTGCAGGTGGACCTTTTAGTGCTTCACTTTGATGAGATGGAAAAAACTGGTCTTGGAATGGAGACCCTAGCTTGGGCGTGGCAGTTTGGCCTGGGTAAAGTATAGGACATAGCTTAACCAAATAAGAGCAATTGAGGATGGTCCAAGAACTTCACAAACTTGAAGGAGATCATAAGGAGCCCTGTTTTTTTTTTTATAGTTTAGTGTTAAGGGAATTCTGGGGAAGATGACTCTTTTGATCCCACAATACACTTTATTCTGTCTGGACCCAGTTTCAGTAGAGGAGTAGCTGACTACAGAACCAGTTTCAAGCGGTTGGGTAGGAGGGGATTGTTCTTTACCACTGGTGTGCCACAACACTTCTCCAGAGGTAGAACATTTCTGCCATGCCTGGGTGCATTTTGTGTTTGGCTGCAATGAGTCAAATTATGTGTGTGAAAAAAGAGGAAGGAATGTTTAATTAATTGGCGACTCCCACCCACTGACTAGTAAACCAAACCAAAAAGTACAAAAAGTATATTCTGTCCACCCACCATTTAAGAACATTTCAGGACCTGCAGATGAACAGAAGAGGTAGAAGCCTCTTGTCTGTTAAGTGTGCAGGGATCTGAAGGACTAGACTAGATCACACTTGTATCCAGGACTGAGAAGTGGACTCCAAGTGTAAGTTTGATGACCTCATATGTGGTTACAGCGACACAAAAAGGTGCAAGAAGTCTTTCCTGGAGTGACCAATGGATCAGTGGCAAGTGGATCTTGACTGGTCTGTGCTGGTGTCCTCTGATTTATTGGGTACTGCATGGTAGTTGGCGTAACTTGCATAATTTGCTGTCGTGTAATTACACAAAGTTACAACAAAATGACATGAGATTATGCAGAATTATACAAAGAACTTAACCTTTCATTTACCGCTATTTTCTTCATGGAAAATACACCCTTGTGTCCAAAGTGGACCAGAAACTGAATTTTGTGCTAAGAAATATTAGCTAACTGCAACAAAACACAAACAGCAACAGCCACTCACACTCTATTTTTGTGCTCTTGGGTTAGCTATTTTGCCTCAAATTATTCAGAATTATACCAGAAGGCTAATCGAGTAATTGTCTGTAATTTGGCATCACAAGTGTCATGAGAAATTACCAAAATTACTCTTATTGCTGTAAATTGAAGACTAGGGAGACTTTGAATTGGCCAAAAGTAACTGTCTCAAAAAGTTGAAAAAAGTTGGAACTTAGCAAAGTTTTGGCCACCAGAGAACCTGGGGCTATCTATACAAGGGTATCTGCCCAAGGCTCACTCTCAGTGTGCAAAAAGGAATCACACTTGTCCAGCTCTGAGATTTTTACCATGCAAAAGATGGTTTCAGTGGGGACTGATGGCCAAGATATAAATCTTTGGTGCATCCAGTCCAGCTATAGCTTAAAGGCTAGACGCACTGGAAGTTTTCAAGATACAAGAAGAGACTAAGGGCCTGGAGTTTAGAAGACTTGCTACTCCATCACAAACATTAGTGATATCCTGTCTGCCTCACTGCAAGTACCAAAGGATGTAAAGCACTTGTATTAAGTTGGACAAAATATTAATCAGGATTCTGATGAAGTAACCCATCGCCAAACTCTTAACCGGGTCATAAGTTCCAATATAGAAATCTTGACTGGCTGATAGCGCAGAAAGCCACCAGCCCATGAGAGTAGGTTGGTGAGCACAAACTTAGAATGTTCTCCCTAAGAGCTATTCCTGCCAAAACCTGTTCTTTCAGAAGACCCTTACCAAATGTTAATCTGACTTTGCCAGACACATCCTTTCCACTGAAGGATGTTGAGTTCCATGAAAAAGACAATGGTCCTTTAGAGTTTGGCAGAGGGTTCACTCCATGATAGGTATCCTGTCCACCCTAATAAAAGAGGAATAGAATATATTACCATAATTACTACACAAGTCATACGATATAAAGCATTTGTAATGAGGTGGACTGAGTATTCATAATTTGTGTGGTGATTTAATCAGACCACCACATGCTAAATCATGCCCTAAATCACAAGATAATAACTTTGGCTAGGATAACACGCTTGACATATCCAACCTTTGCTCCATTGCATTTGGCCCATAAGCACTCCCAGGTCTCATTCAACACAAATAGACTTCTGATTGATGCTTTATGTTTTCCTGGCACTTTGTGACATACAATTTCAAACATTCATATATTTAGTTCCCCTGTTTTATTTTAATATCTTTTTTCTGATTTTTGTTATTACAATGTTCTTGATATTAAAAAATTGGGTGCAGGATTTTTATTGTGTTATATGTTGTATTTTTGATTGTTTTGGTACTGATAAACCCTGCACAGGCTTTCCTAACTTAAGACTGTCTGCTCTGCACCATAGTTACCAGGGATTGAGGGATTGAGCTGAAGTTTAAAATATTAAATGTGTGTTTTACCTGACAAACTTTTGGACTTATTATTTGGAAAGTATTGGCAGATCCCCCAATAAGTCATTTTCTTACACAGGTCATGACAGCAGAGTCATTATCCCAAAAGCCAGTTTGTGAAAATGTTATGCTCTTTTTTTAGAGACTCACTTAAAAAGTTTATAGAGATGTAATTCAGCAAATAATTTTCCTATAGCATCCAATTAAATGAACATTTTTGGGTCCAAAATTGAATCACATTTCCAAGATGGTGACATTTCCAATAACTCTAACGACTGGTAAAAAATTGACCCAAAGGCAAATTATTAGTACAGCTTCTGGTACACCATGTGGTCCTGGAGCCCAAGATGAGTATCTGTTCTTAAGTAATTTCAAAGCTACATCATCAGTGATGGCAAACTTGTTGTTTTCTCACTTGGAAAGTGTAAGTTTTGGGCTTTTTCTTGTAGTATAAAGTTGTAAAATGGATAAGAACATTGGAATGTTGAGAGCTCTATTGAAGACAATGGAGTAGCTTGTGGCTTTGGCCTATAACTCGGTTTCAGGACATTTACCTCCCAGTATAGCCCTAGGCTGTGAACTATAAGGCTGTATTATTCCCAAACCTTGGTTGATATGTAACAGCAGTTCATGACATGACCCAACAAAAGTCACAAAATAGGAGAATGCTTAGCAATAAAGAATTCATGTAACTGACCCATGACACATTTGTTTATCAATATTGATGTTAAAAGCCTATTTTTGTGATGTTGTTTTATTAATTTTATGATTGTGGGAAAAGCATCATCAGCTGGTATTTTTTTAGCACACCAAGGGACTTCCTAAGCACGCCTGCCACCAGAAGTATATTTTTAGTGGGGCATGGCCCGGAGCCATGATCACACATTAATGCTGTGCTCTATAGGTTCGTTGTTTCCCAAATACGGGTTGTCCTACTAAATAGTTACCCCCAGAATTCCCTGGTAAAAATGTATCAAGGACAGTATATTAAAAGGCATGTGCATAACTTCACATATTCATACCTTGAGGATATATGTACCTTGTAGGTACATGTTACAAAGTCATCCTGTGTGCCATGTGCACCCCCATTTTTTGATGATTATTACTGGTGGTAACTGACTCTGACTGTTCCTGGGCTCTGCCTAATCAGGCACAAGGCCAGTGCTATGTTGAAAACACAAAGGAAATCACACACATGCATTAGGGTACACTGTGCGTTAGGGTACACTTATAATATGCAGGGCCTACCCTATACGTCCATAGTAAATAATAGGGTAGGGGGAATAAGCTACACTTAAGTCCCTAGCATATAATAGGGCATGGAAGTGTAGAGGCCAGCAGCCCTTGTGGCACTTGCATGTGTGCATTGCTGAGTGCCTGAGGTCTTTTTAAGCAGTCCTGCTCTGTAGCACTGCTTTTAAATGTAAATTGTGCACAAACTCAACTCTGGAGGTAGGGGCTCTTAAAAAGTGAAAATCTGCAATATTGTTACATATTAGGTACCCCCAGGTTCTCCCCTAGGTGTTCCAGGTGGAGGGCATGTAATTCTAAGCAGGGTCCTTATAAAGATGTTTTATGTGCCCTGGGCACAGAGAAATTGCACATTCCACTTCCCCATTGTACCAAAATCCCTCCCTAAGTCGACTTTGGTGCTATAAGCAATGTGGAGTGAAGATTTAAATTATTGATGCATATTCAGGACCCCCAAGGTCTCCTCTAGGTGTCCCAGGGTGGGTGGTCAAGTAACTAGATGTAGGGCCTTTATCAAAGATGTTTTATGAGCCCTGGTGATGGAAAAATTGTACATTTCATTTTTCCCATTGTAGATACCTAGGGCCCATATGTATGAAAGCAAAAATTAGTCGCAAACGCTGCGAATCGCAAAAAGCAGCGTTTGCGACTGATTTTTCGCAATTTCACATGTATAACACACATCTTTAGAGAAAACTAAGAAATCGCAAAATTAGCGCTTTCTTAGGCTGCGAAACAAGAATTTTGCGATTTTCCTTGCGATTTTTTAAATTGTGATTCTTTAACCTAGCGAAATTCGCAAAAAGGATATCGCAAAATAATAATTCGCTGACACATGTATGAAAAATTCACAAATTGCGATTTCACGAAATTCGCAAATTAAGAAATCGCTATTAACACCAATTGCATGCAGGTGGTAAACTGGTGCAAGGTACTTAAACCACCCCACAATGCAACAGACCCACCCACAATGGCAGCAATGTTCGTGATAGCCAGGAGGCTGCGTATTCGGGCTCTTGCACAGAGGAGAATGAGACAGGAACGTATATTCAGGCTGCGCCTCACTCTGTTCCAGCACACTGAAGAGGACATCTATGACAAGTACAGGCTGCACCCACAGACCATAATGGACCTGATTGAGGAGCAGAAACCCTACTTGGAACACCTTACACGCAGGACACAAACAATTCCCACACATGTGCAGGTCCTGTGCTCCCTGCACCTCCTGGCGTCAGGGAGTTTCCAACGGGTAATAGCGGAGGTTGGTGGGGTGTCACAGAGTGCACTTTCGCTCTTTCTCCATGCCTTTCTAGATGCAATGCTACAGAGGCTATCACATCACATATACTTCCCCACCACCCAACAGGCATTACAGCAAACAAAACTGGACTTCTAACAGATTGCACGTTTCCCCCACGTCATTGGCTGCATCGATGGGACCCATGTGGCCATCACACCCCCATCAGCAACTGAATATGTCTACAGAAATCGGAAATGCTACCATTCCCTCAATATACAGATTGTGTGCAACGCAAAGTATATCATCACAGACATCGTACCCAAATACCCCGCAGTACACATGACTCTTTCATCTTCAGACACAGTGGAATACACAGACGTCTGAGTGCTGGAGAGTTTGGGAAGGGGTACCTGCTAGGTAAATTCATGGCACACATCAATACATCCACTACATCACTTGAGGGGGGGACATTGACTTACCTATTGTGTTTGTCCATGCAGGTGACAGTGCCTATGCAGTGCGCGTGTTACCTAAAGTCCACAAACACATTGATCAACCCCCTGGACGACCGATTATCGCAGCATGCAGGTCAATATTAGAACCTTTGGCCAAATATATTGATGTGTTCTTGAAACCATTTGTACCTGCCACACGGACCTACATTAGAGACACTATGGATTTTATCTCTAAGATAGAGAATTCAACATTCGATAGTGACCAACAGTTGTTGGTCACATTCGATGTCGAAAGTCTCTACACCAACATTCCGCAGGAAGAAGCCCTGCTGGTTCTGGAGTTGGTCCTAGAAGGTAGACCTAGACCACACAATGTACCGACTGAGTTTATCACTGCCCTAGCAAAAATCTGTCTAAAAAACAACTTCTTTGCTTTTAAAGATGATTTATACGTCCAAGTTAAAGGTGTGGCGATGGGGTGTTGTTTCGCCCCAGAAATTGCCAATCTAGTTATGGACTCTTTTGAGACACAGCATATTTTTAATGAAATGACTCCCTTTAGAACTAACATCACTCGGTGGACCCGATTTATAGATGATATTTTCATGATATGGACCGGGAATGATACACAATTACTAGAATTTCACAGATGGTTAAATGCTCGTTCAATAGACCTCAACTTTTCTATTACATACAGTGACTCTAGTATCAATTTTTTGGACGTACAGGTACATAACAAGAGTGGGAAGCTTGAAGTTAATCTTTACACCAAGCCGACTGATCGGAACACTTTATTACATTTCTCAATTGGCCATCCGAGGAATTTGAAAGAAAATTTACCATACGGTCAATTTTTAAGAATTAGACGAAACTGTACGAATAAAAATGATTACTTTGAGAATGCTGAGAGATTGCAAAAAAAATTTGCGATAGAGGCTATCCGAGAAAATTGGTAAGAACTGCCCTGAAACGAGCATGGTTCACACCACGTGAAAGTCTACTCACCCCGAAGGAAAAACAGGAGTCTAACCGTATGACGTGTGTTTTGACTTATAACCCCAAGGCTAATAAAATCAAGCAAATCATCTTACGTAATTGGAGATTAATTGAACATCTCAATATTCCCAAACCTTTGTTTGCATTTTGTAAGGGCAAAAACATACGTCAACATTTGGTAACAGCTGCTCGTACGAAACCACCGAAAGGAGGCCTAAGAAATATGCTAGGTTTGCCACCAGTTGTGGGTCACTTTAAATGTAATGGCTGTGTAGTATGCCCATACACGACTAATTCGAAATCTGTGATGCTGAATGGAAAAAACCATATCCAAAACGATTTTTCAAACTGTAACACTAAAAACGTCGTGTATTGCCTTATGTGCCCGTGTGACAAGGTATACATAGGGCAGACTACACAAACTGTAAAATGAGAGTGATACAGCATCAGTCCAGAATACGCTGTAAGACGCAGGGAGCTCCGCTTGTTCAACACTTTGTGGAGTGTAATCATAATGAAAATGATATAAGATGGTCTGTGCTCTTGGTGGTCAAGGCTCCTAATATTTTGACCGTTCAGGCCTCTTTGAACAAACTTGAGGCACGTATGATCGAAAAATACCACACTGCAAACATTGGCCTTAATGATCCCGATGAAATTTGGGCACTGATCTAGTTCTCGCCTGTATACTTGGTAAGCTGGATGCTCTATTTTTGCCCTGTTCAATCTACTTTTGTACTGATTTACGATTAGTAATAATGTATATCTTGTACAGTCCCTTGACACTTCCTGTCTGAGTATTTGTACATATTTTATATGGATCCTTAATATGTTTAGGAAAGACATATTGGTACATAATCTTCTCTCCTACATGTTGGTATTAATGTGAGTTTTAGATTGTGAGCTCCTCTCTGTGCCTTCACTGAATGCCCGATTTGTCTTTCCTTTGTCTCATGGACACACTGTCAGACATAGTACTACGAGTCCCATGATGCATTGCTGGGTGTGCTGTAAGATTTGGGCTGGAATGACATTTTGGGAGTTTACTATGCGCATTTGGGGAAGTGTGCATGGGATGGGGATGAGTGCAGATTGATTTTGCATGCATCTTACCTTGACTGCTGGATGCAGGGTCGGAGCTGTCTATGTCAGCCACACCACCAACGCTCTCAGGCAGGAGAGTTGACTCCACAAGCTCCTCATGGGGTGTTGGCTGCTCTGCAGTGGATGGTCCTCCTCCAGTCTGATTTGCGTCCTTCAGTCTGGCTGCCACCCTCTCCTTGGACCTCTGGCGCATGTCGTACCACCGCTTGTGCAGCTCTTCGATGGTACGATTGGTGACTCCCACTGCATTCACCTTATTTTGTATTTTAAGCCAAATTTTCCTCTTCCTCGCCTCTGGGACACGCAGTGCCTTCTTGCCGAAGAGGAGCTCATGGCTGCAGACCATCTCCTCAATGAGGACCTCCTGCTCCTTTTCTGAGAACTTATGCTTCCTCTTCCTCTTCTCAGCATCCTTGCCCTCTTGTTGTTTGGTGGAATCCTTTGCTGGTTGCACTCTCCTGGGATGCCTCCTCACACTCCCCAAGCAGCCTCTGGGTGTGGCTCAGGTGAGCAGATGCAGGAAATCACTCCAGTTTCCTGTTTGTGATGTCATCAGGCTGCACCTGGATTGCAGATTCCCATTTTTGCGATTTCTTAATTTGCGAATTTCGCTATTAAGAAATCGCAAAAGGGGTGTCTGAGAATATTTTGCGCTTTTTAAGAAATCGCAATATATTTGCAATTAATTTTTTACATCCCACTTAGCGAATCTCAATTTGCGAATCGCAAAATTTCGCAAATTAGGATTCGCTAAACGGGAGTTTAATACATATGCCCCCTAGCCACATAGGAAAAAATTGCAATAGTTTTGAACGCATAAATATTGCTATCATTCAAAGACTTAAAAGAATAATGATTTTGCTAAATCCAGCAATATGCCTTAGCTGAATTTATCTTAAATTGTACAGATAAGAAGTTATAAGACTTTTTTGTCTAAGATTTAAAATTCCACCTTCCTGCAGTCATCCCTGATTGGTCAGAGTTAACAGGATTAGTCAGGCTGCTTTTAGGAAGTGATAAGTGGCTTACCAGGGGAAAGGCTATATGTTGGAGAGGGTTCTGCTAACACAGGACTGCAAGAGGAGAGGGGGAGGGGCAGCAAAACATCAAGCTTCAAAGGAGGAACAGGACAGGCAGGATATGCCAGGCTTACCTATCCCTATCCCCACTGACCCAGCCAGATAGCAGTCTTAAGGAAGGAATCATCAGAGCTTAGGGGAGGAGAGATATGGAAATGAGCCACACTGGCGGTTGGTTTAGCTAGTTCTTTCTCCTCTGCTGAAATTTCAGCCATCATGAATTTTGGAGGAATAGTGTTTTGTGGGACAAGAATATGTTACACTTTGGAGGAAGATGACATGCTCTAGGGTGCTGCCTTGCACCTAATTGGATAGGAGTGCTCTCCTGCTTGACACCAGGGAACACTGAATTAATGTGTGAGAGGTGCAGAGCCTCTCAGATCTGCTGCTTGAATCTAAGAGAAGAAGAAGGATTGCCATGCTGGAAACTTAATTTGCACCATCACGCCCTGCATTCTGACTGAAATCACCTGCTGCACTATCTGGAACTACAGCCCTGTGGAAGTACCTTGCTTCAAAAAGATTAAAGAGTAGACTCCCTATAAATCTACAGTTTATCAGAGCTCACCTACCCCATAACCACCAAGAGTCCCTTGCCTGGACTGTGTCTAGTGGACTTTTGAGGGCTTTGTCCAGGTGCCTTGTGGGAATTGTACTTCCAACATTTCAAGGACTATCTTGGAGCTTCCAGACCCTTCAATTGTGTTTTTGATCCTTTGGATCCTCAAGAGGGACTTTAGGAAGAAGTTCCAGAAGTTTGGAGCAACTTTTGAAAAAAGCTCCTTAAGGTTACCGACTTAACCACTAGACCCAAGCTGGCCACCTTTAACCGTGACCCGGCCCAGACTCAAGGGTTATCCCGCTGAAGAGCTCCAGAGGTCTGACTTCCAGAGTTTCACAGAGAGTTCCCTGAAAGTCAAGCCTGCGAACTCTCACTGAATCCGGACTGGTGAAGACCTCAGAAGAAACAGCTCCAGAAAAGTCCGGAGGTAAAATTTTGACCAGGGTTTTTCACTTGGTGTAGCCGCACAGGGCTCCATCACGGTCAGCCTCAAACTTTGGCTCTGGCCTGGTCAAGTGCAACAAGATGTCCCAGAGTGGCACCATAGGCTTTTAGGCACTAAAGTGGTAATTCTTTAAAAATTCATCTCAGTACCCTACATTAAATTTTTACCTTAGGGGTGACTTAGATGTAAAAATAAGGTAGGTTACCACTTAAGAAGTATTTTTAATTCCAAAGTATAATTTGCATATAATTTACTTCTAAAGACAGTCTGCAAAGCAGGGCTGCCTTTAAAAATGAAAAAGGCAACACAGCAGTGCACCCTCTAGTGTAGGAAATCTATTGGGCCTGTGCACCTTCCTGTCGTCTTATGTCCTAGGGACTTAGAGGTAGTTTGAATCCCCCTTGCCTTATTATATATCAGGGATGGACAGGGGTATGACATTGTCAATATTAATTACACCTAGGGCACAGGCAGAGTCAGTTACCCCTAGTATCAGTCAAAACTTGGGTGTGAACTGGGCATAAAGGATGACTTTCTCACACACTTTATATGGTGTAGCATGCTGCCCTTTACGTTAGCACTTTAGTGCCAAACATAGGGGTAGTAAGTGCTATACAAATATACAATACAAAATGTATCATTGGTGCATCGCCAAGATTTATTTTGATCCTATTAAAAGCTTTTTTTTACATCAGACTTCAGATATATAAAACGTGCTTCATATGTTATTTTGTAACTGCTGGTACACATTGAAATATTTGCGCAGTTCATTTACAGGTATTTATATATTTTTTTAATTAGAAACAAATTGACATCCTACTTTACTTCTTTTCTTTTTCACACAAGGCCACTAGAATTCTGTAATTATGTGGCTGCAGTGTTTTCAGCATAATTATGATGCGTCCACATATGCCACAATATACATCTTCTGCTGCATAACGACAGATTTTAACAAAAAGCATTTTTTTTCTAACTCAAACTGATCAAAAGTTAGTAAAAATGCTGCAACATGTGCTGCTGCACAGTGGAGGGTCCTTCTCAAAGGTTGACTCATCACATTTGAGTTATTTATTGCTGTATTTTGAGGTGGAACTGGTACTAATGAAGTGAAACCTTTGCCGTGCAAATGTGTAAAAATGATAAAATAATTAAGTGATACTGGCACATTAAGCCAGATAATTTGTGTTTTCTTATCACATAATTTAGTCAACATTGCTGCAAAATTTAGGCCTCCTCTGTCATATAATTCCAGTGGCCCTGTCTGTACCCAAGTGAGATTATCACATAGTTCTTTACAAAATCCTCAAACGTTGCAGTTAAAGAAGGAAAACTAAATAACAACTCCACACATTTGTCAGAAGCCATAGAATGGCATTAGCTTGTCTTGGAACATGCAGCTAATCTAGCAAGATACATGCAAAAATTAAATGCATTTTTATTGGTCATTCACCTTTGGAACTCATGCACCTTTAAACACTGTGTCAGCTGCCACAATCATTTAAGGGGGGGGGGGGGCAAAGGAAATATGGGCTGGCCCCGTGGCTTCATCCTTGCTACCGAGCCAAGTTCTAGCACATATGAGTTCTATGTCAAATCAGTCAGTAGTTGAATACATAGGCAGGATTGGCTCCCTTATAAGTTGGAGGAGGATAAGTAAAAACATGTACCCAAAGTTGTGATAATGTTTGCTTATGAGGACATTGTGTCATATTAATTAATGCAGTGCAGTAACCAGATTTGCTGTATTTCTATGCACAAATGGGAAAGCAATGTATCACCATGTGCACTAAACTTGGTTTCCTGCTGCTGTCATTCCCTGGGTTGGCACATGATGCACAATCTCTCACCATGGTGCAGAGGTGAGTGTGCACTGTCTAGCATAGGTTTGTACTGGAAGTATACCAGTAAAATATGCAGACCAAAACCAAAAGATCCCATGAATTGAATGTGTGCTATGTATTTTAGCATGCAAGCAATGCATGGTTTTGGGGAAATTAGCATATTTTACTGTTAACGTCTGCTTCAAGGAGGCTTTGTTTGTAATGTGTAGTCCTGACTGGCTGCCTTATGTAATGTAATTTTTTGTCAAAACCCTAGGGTTTTCTGGTGAGCCTCCCAAGTACAGCCTCTTTGACACAGAATTGGATAAAATAGAGAAATCCACTGCAGAGTTCTTTAGGATCGAACAAGAAAAAAGACCACTAACGTAAAGAGGTTTATTAGGAACTACAGAGCAGACAGAACATACCCCTAGTTCACGGAGCACTTCTACACCAACAGAGTATACACAAGCCCATATTTTGGTAGTACTTGGGGTAGACACAACAATCAACACACCTTGGTAACATTTTCTGATACTTCGGCAGAGTCTTCTGACAACTCTGGCTTGGGAGAAGGACCTAGCACCTTCTCTGAGACTCCCAATCGCAATGTTTTAGGGAGCGGCCAGAGCGGCCCCCCTACGCAAGGTAGAGGTGGTACGCAACAATGGTACAGTGCACCAGGCGAGTGGCAAACACGGCAGAAGTATTATCGTTGGTAACAAACACGAATGCAGTCGTTGGGGCAGATGTACAAGAAGGTGCCGCAGTGTGACGCAGTGTTGGCTGCTCCAAGCTGCAGCACTTTCAGAGCCAAGGATATGTCGCATTCCTGTGCTCTCCCCTGCGCTGGCGCACAAACAGCTGCCATGGACCGATGAAGATACCCTTGCACCATGGTGCAACGGTGCCTGCGTCATGGGGCACCTTCCTGCACAAAAACTATCACTACAGGCATTTTCCCCTTTCAATGCGAGCAGTAGAATGCATCACGCATTGAAAGAGGAAAAAATGAGGAGAAATGGAAACATTTCTCCTAGTTGCGCCTTGCTACACCACTCCTAGGATGGCATAGCATACTAATGCATTTCCAGGTTTACGAATCCTGTCCTTGTAAATATGGGGCAGTGTAATGCGCTGCGATTGCGTCACAAAAAGTGACGTACTTACAGTGCAAGGGGCTTGGAAATCTGACCCATGGAGCATATGGAAACAATACCCATTTTCAACTTGTCGACTCATTTACTTTCTATTAAGGAGACATCACTTCTTTGCAAATAACTGCCATTTGTACCCATGACATGCCACAATTTTCTGGAACTCCAAATGAAAATGTTAAGATTTTTTAGAAAAATTTGCCTTAATGCTTTTTTCCTTAAAAACCCATTCCTTCCTTGTACGGCCCATAGACACTTTCAGCCACCATCCACATTTAATCCGCTATAGAGTTGATTTCCTCTGGAAATACACACCTTTGAAAGACTAATGGTCAATGAGATTACTAGTCTCGAAAGGTGGCCCATTTTCTTTCCATACAACCTCCCGATTACTGAAAAAAATGCAATGACCAATCTTAAAGAAGATAACTCACTGATCATCAAACCTGCAGATAAAGGCAGAGGGGTGGTAATACAAAATACCAACTCATACAAAGCAGAAATATTTAGACAACTCTCTAACAATGACAACTATCTCAAACTCAACTCAGAGCTGACCAAAGAAATTCAACAGATTATCCTTGACATCACTGGAAAAGTCAAAGCTGAAGGCTTTTTATCTAAGAATGAATTTATGTTTTTGAATAAGAAATCACCCAGAACACTGTTTATAAGCACACTTCCCAAAGTTGACAAAACATGACTGACTCTCCAGGATGCGCCATCATTTCTGGAACCCTTGGGCCAATATGGTGATTTTTTCATTAAGGACTTTTTAACCATAACACCATATTATATCAAAGATAAGATGAACATGATTAATAGAATTGAACATTGTCCATTTGATTCCACTCCAGTATCTTATGCACAGTAGGCGTTGAGTCCTTATACACCAATATTCCCCAACAAGAAGGCCTGGAAATTATTGAAAAAATCCTTGAATCCAGAGCTCGCCCTCATGCAGTCCCTTCCTCCTTCATTCTCACATTATTGAAACTTTGCTTAGCATGCAATTTCTTCCTTTTTGATTGGGACTTTTTTCTGCAGATCAAAGGGACATCCATGGGAGCAGTGTTTGCACCCAACTTGCCATACCCTTCATGGACCATGTCCCTACATAATCCATTTTGTCCCCAAATTAGCCAATGGGACGGTACATAGAAGAAATGGGGATCTGGCATGGGGATGAGAATACACTTAAAGATTTTTTCGAATGGCTAAATGTCCACTGTTGAGGCCTCACAATCTCACCAAGCTGCAGTAGATCTGAGATTGCCTTTCTTGATCTTAATATTAGATCATCCCCTGAGGGACTATTTACATCACTATTTCGCAAATCTACTGAAATAAATAACCTACTTGCTTATAGCAGTTATCACCCACGAGCCCTTTGGTATTCCCTATCATTCTCTCAATTCCTCAGACTTCGACACAACTGCTTGCTCAAAGAGGATTTCTTCTCTGAAACCAAAATTCTAAGCAGCAAATTGCAACCCAGGGGCTACCCACGCAGACTGGTCAAGCAATCCATGAAGCAGGCATGGTACTGCCCTAGAGAAGACCTACTTACTCCCAAGAAAAGTAATGACTGTATGGTCTGCGTTAATACGTTCTCACCCATGACCAACTTGGTTAAAATATGCAGTTTGAAACACTAGCCAGTGCTAAATGCTGTGGCACTCAAGTCAAGACAACAAAACTTTATTTGGTTTCAAATGAAACCCATAAAGGTTTATAAAAATGTTCACAAGAAATTATTAATTCAGAAGTCTATATACAAAGCAGCAAAAATGAAAAATTCATACAAATCTCATCAATCAAGTTAAGATAAACTTATTCGATTTTGAACAAGGACCATAAAAAAATCATAAAATCATCATAATGGATTATTATTTCAAACAACTATATACAAAGCAGCCAAATAAACAGTTCATACACATCAATTCATTATATAAAAGGCGGGAGAAATACAGACCGTAAAACATTCCTCTAATAAAATGTACAGTCTATGTTACAGGGCACTCATCATAATTTCATTATACGGCTCCCTCCATAAAGGTACATCAGTGCTTTGGGTTATATATTAAAAATATACTCTAATTGGGTTCAGTAGCAAGGCCTAATACCGTTTCCTAATAGCCAAAGCTACTTTGATAAAGTTGGAAACCCTAATACATATATTATAAGTGGCCAAAGAGGATAGATAATAGAACCCTTCTATATAAGAGTACGGCCTAATTTCTTTTAAAATCGGAATCAAAAACCTTCCTCTTGGTACCTTATAGAGGGAACAAAATAGCATAAAGTGCACAGTGCTCTGGGCTGCCACGTTATCACATGGACAAGGCACCAGTTTATCCTCCCACCCCAATTGCATTGGGAAAGCCACCAAAAAATGCAGGGTAAGTAAACGTGATCTAGTTAAATAAAAGTGAGTCTGTACATTGGTCGTAAAAGTGAGATAAAATTGCTGTTGATTCGAGGATAAACAAAGGCACCATGTTACGTCATAATTAGCATGTGATGTCTTCACCCCTGTTGGGTGTACCTCGTTTATGATGTTTTTAGCATTTTCAGGGATGCTATCTGGACAAAGTAACGCCCCAAACCTAGCTTACAGAAGCTGTCCCTTATGAATTTAAGCCAAGGAATAGAAAGTGCTTTATCTAGGTTAATACAGTCCTTAATAACCTCTCTGGAGAATACTAGTTCTTCGGACAACTAGATTTTGGCTCATAATAACAGAGGGGCAATTCTAATACGATCCTCTATGAAATCATGTCCCAGCTCTTGATGACAGAAGATCATGGGGGTTCTATTAGGAACTTGAAGCTGTTGGTTGTTGGCTTATGGCATAGATTTCTGGCCATACGAAAAAGCCCCTCAACTACCCTGCCTGCCTGTTGCACCCTTGTCGTAGCTAACGGGTCCCAACTCAGCCTATTATTAAAAACATTCCCTAAATAATTTTAATTATTCAGTTTATCAATATTCTTATCTCCCACTGTATATTTCCTTGTTTTGTCATTTTAGGACCACACATCATAATATACACTTTTATAAAATTCACTTTTAGGTCAAGAGCCAGCATAAAATCTGTAAAAGCATTAAGGAATTTTTGGAGGCCAAGTGCTGTTAGTGCCATTAACACAGTGTCATCCGCATAAGAAACTAGCGGGACCCGTGTGCCTCCAATACGCCGACAGTCAGTTTCTTTGTCTAGTAAGAGGGCCTCCAACCATTGGAGGAAATTAGAAAAAGAAAGGGGGCCAAAATACATCCCTGCCTTACACCTTCCGTGGAGGCTGTATGTCTAGTTTTCTCACCTTGAGGGCCATATCTTATAGAAATGGAGGTTGATGCATGAAGCCTGCGAAGGGGGGAAATCAAAGCCTCCTCTACACCCATGTTTCCCATCATTACCCAGAGCTTCTCCCGGTTTACAGTGTCAAAAGCACTGGACAAGTCCATGAAGGCCAGGTGGATGGAACCTTCCTGGCTCTCATGTACTTGCCCATCACCAGTGACAAGCTAAGGCACTGCTCGGTGGTGCCCATCCCTCTTCTGAAGCCATATTGTGATCTTGCCAATACCCTATTGTCTGTCGCCCATGTTTCAAGCCAGGCAAGGACACCCCTTCCTAGCAAATTTGCCGCAGCGTCAATAAGTGAGATTGGCCTATAGCAGGTGGGGTCACTTTGGTTACCTTTCTTGAATACGGGGACAACAGCGGCCTCTCTCCAGGATGCTGGGATTGAGCCAATATTCACTGCCCTAAAAACATTGGTCAGCACTGGAGCCCATAACTGGGGATTACTTTAAAAAAGATCTAGAGGGACATCAGGACCTGGCGCTTTCATGCAGACTCCCTAGCTACGGCTTCCTCAACCTCGGCCACTGTGATAGATAAACTTAACTTAGTAGTCGAAGTTAATTTTATAAGCAAATCCCCACTGGGAGCATCTAGTTGATGGCCATTGGCGTTAAAAATGGCAGAAAAATTAGTTTCCTAAGCCTCCCCTGTGATCAGGGAATCTATCCTCCTCACCTCTTCTGTGAAAAAAGGAGGATTTATAACCTCCCCAAAACTTTTGGAGTCTTTGAGGGAGCTAGCTCTCTCCAGGTCGTCCCAAGCTAATGACCTTAGTTCTGCCTTCCTCTGCTTAGCTTTGGTTTTATAGAGCTTCCTGGCAATTTTAATTTGTGCCTGGTCACGAGGATTAGCATGGAGGGCCTATTTTAATACAGCATTAGAGCATTAGAGCAAGCATTAGAGCAAGCAGCGTTAAACCACCTTCCCGGCCTTAACTGATTTGGTCAGGTTTTTTGCTATATCTGCGCATATCAATTCGAAATCATGAATGATCTCCGACGGAGACACACCATTGTGGAGACACCTCATGATTGAGTCGTAATTATCTCTAACAATGTTTGACTCAAAATCAGATGGATTTACTTTGTTCCAGTTGAGTCTTACCCCTTTATTTGGATTAAAAAGTATATGGCGATCATCAACTTTTTCAGGCTGGGCTGTTATGCCAAAAGTAGCTGTCAAGGGGTTGTGACCACTGGCAATATTTGGCTCCACCTCATAATCCTCAACAAGTACTAAAAACTTCTGTGAAGTAAACATAAAATCAATACAACTTTCCTTACCCCCTCCAACAAAAGTGGGATACTGTATTAGACGGTTGCTGGGCAAATCATTAATGAGTGCCAAGTCATTTTCCACAATGATAGAATTTAAGGCCTCACCCTGAGGAGTATGAACAAAATGCGGAAGGGGTTGCCCCTCTGTGTTTAGCAAACCGTAAGCATAGTTACAACTATGTGGGCAGGAAGAACAATTAAAATCCCCTACCCAAAAAAAGCATAGAGGTTGACATTTCTCAACAGTTTTGCTAATTTCATCCCGCAGGGCCTATATAATCTGACAGTTGTTTTGGTTAAAAATATTGTAGTAGCAATTCACAGTTAAAAGCTTGACCTGTAACATATTAAGAATTAAAATTAGTTGGTACCAGAGAGTTGTGACAACAGGGGTAATTTGTATGGCCTTGTATTTTACTGCAATCATAACAACCAACCCTCCTTTAGCTCTTCCTGCTGGGAAAGGAATTGCGTGGACCGTGTAAAAGCTATAGCCATTCAGCCCTATGTCTTCCTTATACCACGTCTCCTGTAGGCGAATAACATCAAAACCTTTAATATAATTTAGCCACACCTCATCAGTCATTTTGGATCGAATTCCTGCTATGCTCCATGAGATACATTTTAGTGAGACCTTAGTATGCGCTTGATTGATCAATCCCACTGGTTAGTCAACTACGGTTTGTTCATCTACTATATCAACCAAGTGTTGCACTTGACTAGTGATGGTCTCAATGGTCTCAATTAGAGACATTATATGGTCTTGGTTTGCCACTCCCGCTTGTTTGTCGCCCCGCAGATTGATCAACTGCGGTAGGAGACAGGTATGACTCCTGACTAGAAGTAGTAGCATTTACAGTCAAGATATTGTGTGGTGGGTCGACTACATATTTGTCTCGGCTCTCCCTACTAGAATTTGCTCTAAAAGAGGGGGATTCTAATGATTCCACCAAACCTCTATTATTATGCTCATCTAAAAAAATACCTCTCCCTTGCAGATTACAATGCATACCCAATCCGGCTACCGGAACTGACTGACTAAAACCTCCAAATGGTCAGTCAATTTCAGACAGCCCTGAGAGAACGTCCAACCGATTAGGGTGAGCAAATTAGGGAGGATTTATAGGAGGGTGTGAATTTGATTCCATCCATACTGGCATTTTCCTTGTAATAACATCATGATATGAGGGATAAAACAAAAACAAAGGATGAACCTCTATCGAGTCATCAGACCAAACACAAAAATGCGTTAGGGAAAAACGAGCACACTCTGTGTTACTCTAATTCAACACCACACAGTCCCCTACCCCATGTTCAATCGTGTGACCTAGCCAGCTCACTCGCCTAGCCATTATGATTTTTTCTGACCAATTCAATTTCTGCGATATTTTCTTATGACACCAGTGAGCCGATTTATTAATAAGGCTTTGGCAAGTTTCTTGCTGGCCTGGAACCAGACAGGGCACACCTTTCAGAATCACAGTATACGCCGTACATTCCTGGGGTAACTTTAAGACATCTTGTGCACCCCTCAGGGTCTATAGATTTGAAACCCCGTGTGGCGATTTGCCCCTGTCTTTCAGATCGATCGTGATTGGTTTATAATCCCCTGACTTGGGTTTTCAGTATTTCTACAGGGGTTTCCAGTCAGGGTCGGATCTTGTTTTGTGGAAGCCATTGAATTAATACTGCCACTATTCTGAAGGGGCTCAGTACCCATAATTTTCCCGTTTACACATGATGGTATGCTCAAAGGGGTTGTGCAACTTATTGTAACAATAGGGATTACCTCATTTAAGTTTAAATTTCTAGGACAGGAATCATTATCAGGTTGTTTGGTTGCCATCTTGGTACCTTGACCCAACAACACTTTGACAAGGTAGCCTTCGATACAATCTATTCTAGAAAGAATGGGTGTCAGGGCCTCCTGTAAAATTATGCTAAATTCATCAACAATGTTATCTGATTTATTTGGTGTAAAACTTTTCCCCCCTCCTGTTCGAGTCTTAGCAATATTTCCAACCAAGTGAGTTTGCTTAGTTCTCTTGACTCTAGGGGAGTGACCGTTTACTTTATTGTCACCCCCAGCTAGATCTGGTCGTTTTCTTTTCCCTCCAGGAGCATATGGCAGCCCAGCGGCTTTCATTTCTGGACAGGTAGTTAGTTCAGCTCCTTCATTGGGGTAGTTATTTCGTCCTGGTTTGAAATGATTACAGTTGGAAATAAAGGGGGAGGTTGCTGGTGGTTGCTGGTGCTGGCGACCCCCCTTATTGCATGCAGAATGTCTCCAATGGCCACTACAGTTTTGGAATCTAGATGTAGTCTTGCGATCAAGGCTTAGACCTCAGCCCTCCAATCCGCAATATCTGAGGGTTAATGTCCCAAAACTCTGCCGGTAGGCCACCACATGCACTCCCCACGATTTCAGGCATGTTCTCTGGCAGTCAATCTGGTGAAAATCTGCATGTGCCAGCAGTCACCTACACTTCGAGTGAATGTGAGTTCAAATACAGCCCTGTATTATTTGTGGCTTCTATTCTATGACAGTGCTACCGTATCTCCGACCCACCTCTGCTGATTAGTGCCCTTAAGTACGTGAATACAGCCCAGCAGTTCTCAGTAATGGGTGGGATCACACCTAACTAATTTGAAGTGCAGCTGCCCCCTAACGTGTGTTGCAGCTGCTTCATACGTTGTCAGGCTCAGCCCCACTCCACAAGCACCGGGGTCAGAGCTAGCTGTTGCTGCTTATTTCCTTTCAATGCCAAGATGCGACCAACGGCCCCTGGAGCCCTCCCCGGATCTCCGTGGTGTGTGGCACCCCTTTTCCCCAGCGGGTGCGGCCAATGCGGGCGGTGGGAGTCCACAAGGCTCAGGCGTCCTCTGGCGGTTTGGGTCCTGCCTCCCTCTGTTGTCAGCGGCCAAAATTCCTGGGTCCTCGTATCTGTTTCCTGAGCATTCAACTTGGAAAGACCATTATTTGCATTTGGCAAAAACAACCTCATTTGGTTAGGGCCAATTTCCCTCGTGCCACAGCAACTCCTGCTTTACCAAAACTTTGGGGGATTGAGCCCCTTGGTGGGACACTCTAAATGTGGGAACTGCAGCATATGCCAATTCACTATTGATACCAAAAACTTTGTACATCATAATTTGAACGCTGTATTAAACCAATTTTCGAATTGTAACACTTTGAATGTTGTGTATGCCATTACCTGCCACTGTGGACAAATCTATATTGGACAGACCACACAAAAGGTACGCATACGAATTTGTCAGCACAGAAGTCGAATTTGCTGCAAAATCAGTAATGCACCATTGGTTGACCATTTTGAACTTGAAGGACACACTGAAAGTGATCACGGTGGTCAAGCTGCCGCCAAGAGGCATGGCTCTGAGTGCATTATTGAATGAGGAAGAGCTGAAATGGATACTGCACATGAACAGTCTACACACAGGTCCCAATAGAGCAGGGGACTGGGCTACTCTCTTATGACTGTACCTCTGAGTACATATCCAATCAGTTTGTGGTTCCCAACTCTTGTTCCCAGATCCCAGTTGCCACATGCCTGAGAATTCGATTTTGCTTCCCATAATGACATAAATTGTATATAAGATGGTTATCATGACATACCTATTACTATACATTTTTCAGTGCTTAGTATCATAGTTATTATCCACTCATGTCAAATAATTGTATATATTGTACTCGCTTACCTCTTGTTCGGCAACATTGAACACCTTGTTATGGAATGCTACCATTATGTCATGTATTATGCCAACTTATCCAATTTGTTTCCTTTTAACTCTGCTTCAACCACTAATATGGTTGTGCTTATTGTTCTTTCGGTGCATAATGCATATTAAGGAGACTTCAGTCTCCTTTCTACAAGGCAACATAATTTGAAAATGATTGTCTTCTATTTATTTTTTTCTTATTTCTTTTCCCACCTTTTTACATTTTCCTCCTTTCAACTCCCCCTATACCCTTTTGTATTGATCCTTAATCTGTCGGTTTTCACTCACATCACCTGTTTGCCAGCTCTGGTTCATCAACATGTTAATTCTCATATTTCTGTTAGCCGGTTGCCGCTACCATCATGCACATCCCCTCTTCACACTTTACACCTTCAGACACCGCCCCTCCCCATCAAAATGGCCGCCGTAGTTACTACAACACTCTGGCCCCTTACTCATATGCGTAACTCCTATATCTATGACCAGTTTCACTCCAGTCAGCCAGATCATCAGATCCTCCTGCGCTTTCTGGGTGCCTTCACTTATCCTTCCAAGCATCTCCTGGTGGCGGGTGCTGCCCTTCCTGAGAACTCATACATCCTTGCGGTAAGTTTCCTGCTTGCTTCGAGTCACTTTTTCACTTTTCTTGCTGAATCGGACAGTTACCTATCGATTAGTCTATTCTGTTTTCAGGCTCCTGAGAACCCGCTCCCCTCAATTCACTTTTTCTTTCCTTGCTCCATCGATGGGTACCTAAAAATGTGTCTATTCTCTTTCAGTTTTGCTGCTTCCTTCAGCCTTCCAAATATGGAACAGGCTTTTTGATCATCGCTGTGCACGCAACTCTTGAGGGATTGCTCTCAGCAACTGGACGCTACGCCCTCCTCCTACTCCATTGACCCTTAAGTTTCCCTCAGGACAATATATGTCCATATGTGTCCATTCACGGCATTACCAGGTTCGTGAATTGTCTCCTACCGATATGTCATTCTGCCATTTTTTGTCCATTTCATCTTACTTCATCCCTCTGTTTCCTGGATCCCCTAGATGGTTATTCACTGCTGCCAACTCTATTGCATAGAGTTCACTTCCTATGAGGAAAGTACTGGCTCACCCCATCGGACCTATGACTAGGGCAGTTTTCAACAGGTCTATTCCCCACGCAGTCCAGGTTGGGCACTTTCACAAGTTGCATGGCTTTTTGATGCCTCCTTTTTCTGTATACTGAGATGTACAACACTTAGCCACATTTGTACATGGTTTGTGAATGATTCCTTCTCCTTCCCGAAATATTTCCTACCTTTTCTTCCCTCTCCTCTTTTTTTACAGACAATTGACACTCTCAGGCATAATCTAAGTCCTGATGAGGATCTCTGTATCAATTACTGGGATCGAAAAGTCATCGACACACAGTACCATTACAATTGCATATTACTGATTCATAAGTCCAATAGCATTGGTAACAATCATTGTGACATGATCTCTGTAACATTAATTGTCACTCCCCACTTAATGTTTGAGTTTTTTATGGATTTCCCTTGTAACGTTCACTTGTATGTTGTTTCATGTTTCCCACTTTAATTACTTTCTGTTCTATTATGTGATTGAATAAATCTTCATAAACTCTTCTTTGCTAGTTTGTAATATGCAGCCTATTTAATTTGTATGTGTATTGTAGGATGTATTTCCAAACAAAGGGACCTCTTGTTCCTTGATAAATAACCCTTACCCATGGTCCCTTCCTTTGGATTCCCTTGACCTTGAAAACACAGAACTACACAAGGCAGCACCAAGCACTTTTTGCACTCACAAAAGGTCACTGTAACAACACAAAATAACTCTTGCGCTGGAAAGTAAATATAAGTGGGTTGATTTGCTTCACTTTGCATCCCTTTGTAATGCTTATTGAGTTTTGAGTTTATTGCATTTTTCAAAGATAAAACGTGGTGTTCCATCAAATTATTTTGCTGTTTATTGTTGTGACTCTTTCAGAAAAAAAACAATTGTTATTCTCATTTATAACCTAATCCCACTAGGTTTATTCAGAGTTACTACAGTGATTGCCACTCTGAAGCCATACTTCTAGCAGTTTGTGCCAGATATTCTGTTATACATGGGGCTACATATATGAAAGACTTTTGCATTTGCAAATGGTGCCCTTCGGTAAAATCAGACATTTGTGAATTTCAAATAGCCTTTCATGATGTATGAAAGTCTTTGTAGTCGCAATTGTATGTAATCTCAAAAAGTACGATTACCGGAAATTGCGACTACAAATAGGGAATCACAAATTGCGATCACCTTAGCACATGTATGAAGCATTTTCTAAATGCAAACTGTGCATTTGGGAAAATGCAATTACCATCGACTTCAAGTGGATAGTAACCATGTGCAAATATTAAAAATTGCACATTTATTTTTTTGGGGGGTGCTTTGCGGGGAGAGGGGGGGGGAGTTCTGAGGGTTCCGGGCACCCTTGGATTTGCATTACCTAATTTGTGATTACCAATTAGGTAATCACAAATTAGCAAATGCAAAACCATTCGCACCTATAAGCCTTTTCGCCTATAGGAACACATGGAGTAATATTACCTAATAGCGATTCGATAATTACCGATTACCTGTTAGGTAATATTAAGGAATTGCAGTCTTTGGCATTCCCTACAATACATTGGAATTTACAATTTCGAAACAGCGATTCAGTAAAAACATGTGGCCCATGATGATTTTGGTAACTAGTGAGAGCCTCTGAATTGTACAGTGCTCGTTGCAATCAGCATTACAAGTTGTGCAGCGATACCAAACATTTTCCATGAGCAAATTTCACCTTGTAAATCGTGGCAGAATTTGAGTAGTGAAAACACCGCTTGTTCCAAGATTTTTTGCTCTGAGCCAGGGAATAACAGGCATACATAATTATTACAATGACCACATTTTTAGGTACCATTCTCAGAACGGGCAGATAAGACTTCACGCACTGCATTCTGCACCCGCCTGTAATGAATGCCTGACTCATATCCCTAAACATTCTCCATCACCATGTCATTCAACAAAATAATGATGTTGTGGTGCTAGAGATACTTTTAAATATATTCTGGCAAAACATGTAAAATGATTCAAGAGAACATCATTCTTCTACACTATTAAGCACAGATGGGCAAATAAAGAACCGTCAAGTAACCAAAATTGGATCCTAACCAAAACGAGCATTTCACTTTTAATTTGTGGCAGTCAAATATGTAATTATCCTATCCTTAAAGCTACTGAAACTATTGATACTTTGAACAGAACAACCAGTCATACATATACACTGCATAGCCTTATGCCAAAACACACCATGTTTAACGATATTCAAGGCAAACTCAGAGTACCTGCCAATGTTTTTCCCTTTTTATTTTTTGCTTTTATTTCATTTGGTGTTTTTGATGAGCTTGTCATGTCGCCAAGTCTCAACTTTGGAGGCTCTTCACGTTTTATACACATTTAAATACACATACTTTATAGAACTAGTACATGCTCTAAAAAAAAGTAATGCACTCTGCAATCTATTTTAAAACATTATAAGGATTTGACTTGTAGCTATAGCAACTCAATGAGAAACTGAGGACTGTAGAGTTGCCCCAGCCTTCATGTGCTCCTTAAATGGACACGGCACTTCACTTAAATGCAGTCAATGCTGGTAAAAAGGAGCATGACTTGATAGCAGCTGGGGCTGTGCATGCACACTTCGAATTTATTAAAAGTCCCACATTTTATTGTGAAACTGACATGCCGGTTCACAACCTCTGTCAGCCTTGTGCTACCACTTCAGAAAGACGTAGAGAAAAATGATGTTTATCCCTCAATGCATTGTGCATGTTAACAGTGATCCATAAAGGACCCCTGTTTCTAAAGGGCCTCAATGAATACAAGTGTTAAATATAAAATGTAAACAGTTGATGTTTTTTGGAAAACTAAATTGATCTATGAATATTTTTCTTGTGTTCTAAATTGTACATTTATCACTCTTTGCATTGCAACAATTATTCCCCAGGCTCCTATTCTTTCTACCTTTTGCGGTACCATGATGAGCCATTAAGCCCTAATCACCCATGTAATTAAACATATTGTCAGGAATTTCAGGATGGGAATGTGGCGTCCTCAGCGTTGGCTACGCCGGTGAGGCCTCTGCAGTATTAATAGGGGAATATGGGGGAGCGCAAATATAAAGCACACACTTCACAACTGTATCGGGCGATGACCCAGGTGCAACCCCCCCCTTTTATTCAACCCGTCAGGCCACGCCTGGCCAGTGAAAGACGTGCACACAGTATCCGGCTAACCGCACGGAACACAGGACCATCAACCATTACATCCCTTCCCAACTTGGATCACTAAAATCAGTTCAAAAACAAAATGGTCCAGTAAACATATAGGATGCCCAGACATTAGTCTTTGGTATCTCAACACACAACGTCCTGGAGGTGCCGGTTGGGTCGGGGATTAGGTCATAGGTTGTAGCGATGTTGGTGACCTCAGATAATAGATTATTATATTCTGAACAAAACACTACCAAAATGATAAAAATCCAATGTATAGAAGTTCAGATATTGAATTTCAAAAGATTAAGTGAAATATAGAACTAATGATAAGTAAAAATAGCTAATAGCGATTTAGGGGTTTCTTGAGGTCGCACTGGGCCTGGGTGGAGTCACAGTTGCGCCCGACCGCGATGGAGCGACGGCCGGCTACAGGACCACGCAGACCCTGGATTAACAAAGTGCCTTTCTTGGTTGCAACTCCAAATTGCGCCTGGAGGTTCACCAATGTCAATCCTCCGGGTCGAGGATGCGTTGATTCTTCTCCACGCAGGGATGGCGAGGTGTCGGTTCCATAGGCGAGATGCGGGCCTTATCTCTTGACTCTTTAGAGTGATGCACCAAGTTTCTCAGTGCAGTCAACAGGGGCATCAATCTATCTGAGCTGCTGCGTCAGAGATGCATAGTTCTGATGCTTTGGGCTCTCGAGGTGCTGCGCTGGTTCCAAGAGCGAAGCTCTGATTTTATTCATTGATGTCCACTTTGCAAGTATCTGGGTCCACTTCCAGTGAACCAGGCACAGGGGCAGTGGTAGAGATTTTGATGTCCCTGAGTCTCAAGTAACAGGAGGCAAGCCAGCAAGCCCTTGGCACACACTTTGAGAAAACTCTCCTTCAGAAAAGTCAGAGAACAGCAGGCAGAAAGGCAACAAACAGAAAAGCGGGCCTTCCAGATTAGCAGTCCAGTTGAGCCCTTTAAGCAGTACAGCAGTTCTTCTGGCAGAGCTTCAGTTTCAAGTCCAGTAGTGTCTGATTTTAGGGGGTCAGAGACCCAGTACTTATACCACAAAGTGAATTTGAAGTGGAGGTGGCTACAAAGACTGGTCTTTCAAGTGCACAAATATCCTGTCTCCTTGGGGAGTAAATCCATCCTTTGTGTGGGGACAGGACTCTACCTATTCAGTGAAGTATTAGCCCTTTCCTTCCATCCTGCCCATGCAGGGCCATCAGAATGCAGATGTATGTGGATGGGTACTCAGACACACCTAGCCTTCCTGTGTTTGTGACTGTCTAGAGGGAATGCACAAAGTGTAGGTGTCACCCAACCCACACCTATATTGGAGACAAGCTGCAAGGAACACAGAGCAGTAAGTGCAGAGAATTGTCCACATTTCTAAAAGTGGCATTTCTAAAACAGTAATGTTAAATACAACTTCCCCAGTAAGGAGTATTTATCATTACCATTCCAAAGATATAAAACATGAACTGGCTACTCTTCTCTGATCAGTAATTCCAGCTTAAAAATATTGAGGAATTAGGTAGGCCTCACAGTAATGAAAAACAAAGTTAACTGTTTTTTACTACTAGGACATGGGAAACCTAAAAGTACATGTTCCACCTTTAATTTACACAGCACCCTGCCTTAGAACTTCCTAGGGCTTACCTTAGGGCTGATTTATATGTAATAAGAGAGGATTAAGGCTGGACAGGTGGTTTTAAATGCCAAGTCAAAGTGGCAGTAAACTACACAAACAGGCCCTGCAGTGGCAGGCCTGACACAGGTTTGAAACGCTATTTGTGTGGCTGGCACAATCAGTGGTGCAGGCCCAATAGTAGCATTTAATTTACAGGTCCTGACTATATGATATACCATTTTACAAGGGACATAGAAGTAAATTAAATATGACAATCATGTATGGACCAATTACACACGTTTAGAGGAGAAAGCAAATGCACTTTAGCAGTGGTCAGCAGTGGTAAAGTGCTCAGAGTCCTAAAGCCAGCAAAAAGAAGGTCAAGGTTGAGATGACCCATCAGATAGGGCCATTTTTCAACACCCAAAGAACTGTATTTCTCTTGTTTTCTTAAAATTATCGAGTGGTGGTTCTGTGAAGGTCCAGAGTTGGAGTTGACACCATTAAGAATCTGTGTCTCCAATGTATCACCATTTCGTCATTTACCTCTGGATTCCTATTTGGGGTATTTTCAATCTGTATCTCGGTTGGAGTAGTGGTGAAAGAGGGATTGTCCGCTCTAGTCCTGGCTGGCTGGCCCAAGAAGAGAACAATTGGCTATTCATTTGCCCTGACTCTGATTCACCACCTTGTTCCCCTTCAACAAAGGGGGAAGGAAAGAAAAAACACCCCCCTCATTATCCTTCATTTCAGGAAGTCCAGCTCTGGGGGGCAAATCTTTTTCACATCTAGCTCCCCTATATTGGAATCACTTGCCTCTTTGCCTCCGTAAGTGCAATGATTTCCTTACTTTTAGGAAACTTTTTCACAACTGATAGTCTGGGTTGTTGCTTTCAAGCGTGGAGATACCCCTTTGGAGGTGATTCATGTGCATTATGAATTACTCAGTCATTCATTCATTGACTTTAATCTTGTGCCCAAAAGTAAGTCTACTAGCTCTGCTAGTGACAAAGTTCACCAGATCTAAGTTATCATCTATATCCAAATGCCTGGAGTCATGAATTGTGCCCTTTTAGACTTTGATTGATTTGTAAAGTAACTTAGAGATGGATGGACATTTTTTCAAAAGAATCACCATGTCATTGCAATTAGTAATAGTTCAACTTAACCATTGGTTCTGTTAACTTTCTTTGAAACAGGTATTCTAATTTAACCTCCACTTTAGTTTTTTCAGATTGTATTTGCTGTAATTAGTACATTTTTCAATGTATTAACGATTTAGGAGCCTTGAACTAATGTCCACTCCTCAACCCATGTGCTTGTTTCAAAGTAAGTGCCAGATCTGCAGTAAGATGATATGAAAAATCTGTTTTCTGATATACGTGCTAAATATGAAAGAATATTCATTAGTGCAATTCCTTCTCATTGTGTTAGCTGGTGGTGGATGCAATACTAACAGTGAATTTTGCTCTAGGTAGAAAACTAACCCATACATTGGAAAATATTCCAGTATCACCTAGATCTAAGAATTACCTTAACACTTGAGCTCAGATCATTCTCCTAAAGGGTATTTTAATTATAAGTTTAAGGAGCTTTTAATTTTCATTTGGCAACTCCACCCAAATAGCCTGATATTTGAACTTAGTAACAATGTATTTAAACACAGTTGAATGCTCTTCCCCATCAGCGTTCCAAGTGGCATTTATTTTTACCTTTAACAAAAAATATATTATCTGTACACAAGAATATTCCTTAATATCTAAGATGGAACAGGGAGATTAGAGATATAGTATGACCAAGTAAACTTCCTATTCCCCACCGTTCAGGTTACTATTGTGTCATATTGACTATAGCAAAACAGCATTTTAATTTTTATGTACTTAACTGCAATGCTATTTTTAATTTAACACAAACATATAATGAAACCCTCAACATTATTCACTATGAAGTGTAAATGTTTTTGTTTATATTGGTTCTGCATGTGTTTTGTTTCTGCAAGGAAACTAGGGAAATTATTTTGCTTAATTTGTATTAGTAAAACTCAAGCACATGTACATTAGAGTTTCACGGCATTAACGAAAAAGGAGTGCAGTAAATACAACATGCGAAAGCTTTAGATTAACACAATAAGAAGTAGCTTGTGAAAAGAGAGCAAAAGTGAGGATTACTTAAGGTCATAGAGGAAAATCCCTTTCTTAAAAGACAGACAGTGCAAAAGATTTAGAAATGGGGTGTTGTGATGAAGACCAGAGGTACCAGTTTTGAGCTGACTGCAAAGCCCACTGCGCTAATCGACCGCACAGGCGGGGAATTAGCGCCGCGTGGGCGGCGCGGCCGCCAACGGCCGCAGCATGACGGAACCACTCCGTCATGAGCACACGGCGACCGCGGCTCATGACGGAGTGGTTCCGTCATGAGTGGGGAAGGGGTTAAAGTGGCTTCAATAATATGACTTTAGGTTTGCGTTGCTCTTGCACCATCTCTCGTGGTGCAACAGTGGTGCAAACCGTGTCATAAATATGGCCAATAGTGTTGTTTGTAAACACTAGAAAAATGACCAAGAGAACCAAGTATTACTACTCTGGTTACCTCGGAAAAGATGTAGTTAGAGGAAAGAAGTAAAGGATGCTGTCACCCTTGTAAATAGAATACCAATATATGAGACAGAATCTGCACTTTCCTAAGAGAATCAAATGTCACCTGTATGTAGGACGTACCTCTAAGTGAGACAAGAAAGGGCGACACATGAAAGACCAGTGCTTGCCATTAAAATGTATACATTTATTTTAGTTATTTATTTATTTATTGACCGTATTACGCTCTTTTTGCCCAAAGTGTTGTACACACATAGTTATCAGTGCAAACAGAAGAAAAGACAGTTATATATTTTACAAAAGGCAATGTTGAGTCTAATAGCAAAGGAAAATAGGTCCTTTTTAAAAGTCTTCTTAACCCCTTCCCCGCTCATGACGGAACCACTCCGTCATGAGCCGCGGGTGCCGTGTGCTCATGACGGAGTGGTTCCGTCATGCTGCGGCCGTTGGCCGCCGCTCCGCCCACGCGGCGCTAATTCCCCGCCTGTGCGGGCGATTAGCGCAGTGGGCGGAGTCGTCACGGAACCACTCCGTCATGAGCACAGCTCAACCGCGCTGCCCCCAAACCCCCCCCCCCAGCGCTGCGGCGGAATTCCTGCCGCAGCCAAGGGGTTAAAGGCCAACAACTTAGGAGCTGGTCTTAAATTGGAAGAAAGATAACTCCATAAAGAAGTTGCAAGTAAGGGAGCGAAAACAAGACGAAGTACATAGGAGCGAAGTACAGACAATGAGCACAATGAAGCAGAATGCAAAGTTTGATTAAGAGTAAGTTATGTGACCTAGGTGAAGAAATCAAAACCTTCTCAGGGGTTTCACTGATACACATGGTCCTTTTAAATCAACAGCAAAGAAGAGATTGGAACAGAAGCTGTAATATAAAAGACATCTTTTTTATTAACCTCAGAAGAAGGAGATTGTGTCATACAGTAATCTCAAGTCACTGTAGGAGGCACTCTAAGAAGTACATATACCCACACAGGGGCTCAAAAGAAGGCGGTACAAGTACACATGAGAAGAGTTACACACATAGATGGTCATACAGAAAATGCACATTCAACAAGTAGGAGGAGTAATAAGTTGCTGACATCAGTTAGAACAGCCTGACAGTTCTATACTAGGAGCAGGTGCATTCTACTAGCTAGGCCCTTCTGAGCATGTGCAAGGCTGTGGAAGAGGGAGAAAGCAAATGGCCAGCACATAGCTAACTAAAATGGCTGCCAAGTACAAAATGGTTTTCAGCTCATGCTAACAGATCCCTGTAATCTTTAACACATGGTCCTTTTAGCATGAGCTAAAGACATTCCCATGATCCAGTAGGAACACAGAAATTATTTGCACATTAATTTTCATAAATTTATCAATATCCTAATTCATTGCTAGGTGGGCATTTCTCATTCTAAATATTGTTAAGCGGGTATATATAAGGTATAAGCAGGAGTACAAAGGGAACAGAGCATTGGGTCATACAGATAGCAGGAGAGAGTAATGACTAGTATCACAATAAGTATTCTTAACTTTCTAGTCCTAAGCAAATCCTAGAACCATCCAGTAAAAACATTTTCAAGGCTCCTAAGCATTTCAGTGACCATCCATTTCAATTTCAGAATAGCCAACAGCACATATCTAATAAAAACATTTTCACTAGACTTTTCCAGTGCTTCCTTTATGAGGGCTAGAGTATCAATCATTATAATCAAGGAAAGGGTAAAGTAACATTTGTCAACTGTTCAGATGAACTTTTCTCTTGCAGAATAAACATTATTCGTAATACAAATATTAAAGCATCAGATAAATTATTACAAAAATGATCCTGGATCCAGGGGACCAGGAGGACCACACAGGGCCATAGAAATTAGGACGAAGAGCTGCAAATGGCTGCTCCTCCTCAAAAATTGGACGACCAATGGGGTACATTTAAAAAAAAAAGAAGAAGAAGTCCTTGGGAAATTAAAGCTGCTGTACAACCAGCCAGAGGGGAGTCCTCTCCCTGTGTCCGCTTGAGTCTCACAGGCAGGCTCTTGTTGTTCCCACGGTGGAGCTGCACAACTCCCAACTCAGGAATCACCGCCCAGTTTCAAGGGAAAAGTTTCTTCTTTCAGAATAGGGCAATCACCCACCAGGGCAAATGCTCTCAGCGATCCTGTCCAGTGTCTCAGGCAGTGCACCAGTTTTCTTCACTTCAATCTAACAGGCACCAGAGACACAGCACCTGTACCCTGAACTCAAGTCCTTCCCTAACAACCCTTGTTTCAAAGGGGGTCACCTCAAGTAAAAACTTCCTTGCCGTTGTGGTCGGTCTGTGGCTCTCAGCTGGGCATCAAAAACTTGATCCACGATTTCTCCTTTCTGAATTGTGACCCCGTCTTTCGCTCAAGACAGTGGCAGGGGTACACACTTCACATCCCAGTGCTTCCGACCTTCTACCTTCACTGAGGTCCTAGTGGCCAGCAATGCCTGTGCTGGTTACCTTCACCTTGAATTCAAGCTGGACTGGTGCTGACTCCCCAAGCTAGATCTGATGTCCGTGCCCCTCTGGCAAAGGTTGTAAGGCAGCAAATATCTATTGGTGGACAGAACAAAAGGTTTTTAGACAAGGCACAGAAATAATATATCAACAGAGAGGATAGTCTCAGAATACTTCCTAGTCTTGGGACACCCCATATATTAGCAAGGCACACAAGAACCACTTCATCTATGTGAGAGTAAAAAAAAGCAACAGCCTGGACCTATTGGCAAGTATAAAAGGAACTCTTTGGTGAACTGACAAGAGTAATACGTCACCCAATCCCAAGCAGCCAAGGAAGTCTGTGTTTATTTACTAAATTCTGAGGAAAAGAGAAAAACAATACAGACATACTCCAAATCCTTACATCTGTGTATTTCAATATTATTCATCTGAAGACCCTCAAGAAAAGAGGAAATGTTCTACACTTTTACTCCTAGACTTTGCATTACTTGTACAGGACTGCAGACACTTCTAAAATGATTTCTCTTAATAAAAGCACCTACATTGTATGCTTAGGACCAAGCTCTCATGTTCTAGGAGCAACAGGAAAATCTAAAACTGCTAATTTAACAGGGATTCTTATTACATAAAGAACTAAAATCTTCAATATAATGGGTACATACATTTCTCCAGCAGAACATATTGTGACAAACAAACTCATATAAAACAATATTTTCCTCAAAAATGTTTGCTAAGGATCACATGGGCATCTTCCCTGCATTCTACTTTTCACGATCAAAACTATGCAACATCAGCTCTAGTAAGGACTGTCAGTTTATTAACATAGACTAGCTAATAAAAGATTAGCAATGCCCTTGCAAAACTGTATGTAGCATGAGAATAACATAAACAATAATGGTGTTATCACCTGAGAATTTTTAGAACAAAAACTACCCACATCTAGTTCCCCTTAAAGATCAAATAAGGGAACAGCAATCTAGACTACTCATCCTTTCATAATTTCATCAGACAGGATGGGCAGTAACATAACATATTTATTTATTCATTTTATTAATGATAACAATGTTTAAAACAGTATTACTGAATAGCCAATTAAATGTCTCATGGCTATTTCATAGACAGTTTAGACTAAAAAGAAATTGAGAAAAAGAGAGAGAAAACATACATTTGCCTACCCTTAATTTGTAGAGGAGCTAGCCTCCTTCCCCCATTTTGACAGTAGGAAACCTGTAACAGGTTTCACTTCTGTCAACACTATCAACCCCTATTTGTAGCAACTGGGCACAAACAAACTCTGAGGAGGTAAATAGCACATTGAGCTTGCTAAAGAACATGAATAACCAACCACCAATTCCTTTAGCAAATGTACAAGTGTAACATGAGGGCGCATTAATTCAAACTAAATCCCATTGCTTCCTTAACTTAGCCCTAAAAGCATTAGTGCTATATATATGGCAGAGCCATTCTCTTAATCAGAGTTCACATATACCATTATATTGCCTTTTGTTCATATCAGTGCACAAAAACTTGCTTTTGCCAAAAAAAGTATGCAAAACCTCTTTTTCTCTCCCAGCCCTGACATCTCGTCGTTCAAATCATTTCAAATGTCGAAGTGTCAAAGCAAACCTGGCTCTGAGCCCTGCTAGGCTTCTAAATGTAGACCTCGACCTTTAACCTATTATCAGCTGTTCCATTTTGTGTGCAAGGGTTTCCATGTAGTTCTCCCAAGTCAAAGTGACACTAGACTGAGAGCTGAACAGCAAACCCACTCCATTCCTGTCTACCAGCAATTCAGAGGTAAGCTTAATAACTTCTACCAGTTTTTTGTACATACTTATATATGTAAGCAGTGTGCTGAGTGCTTGTCTAGCAGTATAGATGTCAGCTACTTACATATGTGCATTTACTGGAGCCTAAGGCAGTTTAAAGCTGCTCTGATTGGAATAACCTCATCTAAATAGTGAATTTTACCCAATTTCGACTTTGATGTTTGAGGCACTTAAAAATGAATATCCTACAATGTTTTTACTTAATAGTCATCCCCAGAATGTCCTCTACATATCCCAGAGATGGGGGGATCAGAAATGTATAATGTATATCCTTATAAAAATGAGTTTTGTACGCCTGGGTAAAGTGACATTTCACATGTAAGTTACCCCCTATTGCTGTACAGCACAGCTTAAATTCAATTTTGATGCTAGGAGTATCATCAGTATCATTATTAGGCACTATAAATATTTAAAAATAGAATTTAATGCACCTATCTTTAATAACATTTTTTTATATAATCAAAATATATATATTTATTTATTTTTTTAATAAATCCAATCATTTTGATGAGTTTACATATGAAAAGCAAGCTGCATCCCTTGCCTATCATATTTAAATGCATTCATTCATAACCCTAAGCACAGAACCCTAACTTGAAACTTGAAAGTCTGCACCACTTTCTAAAGGACAGTCATTAATATTTAACATCAAAACCACTGATATCCTTATTTAAAAGGCATTAAGAAAATAAATCCCTACTGTCAATCTGTTCTCTGTTATCCAAAATAATGAACCTGATTTCTAACTTTTTAAACAGCAATCTGAAATGCAGGGTTTTACACCATGTTTGCACTGACTTAAGATTTAGTGGACTTCAGCATTCTTTCTTTCTGTGGCCTGGAATCAGAAATACCCACGTGCTGACACAGCTGCTTGTGATGAACAGGCGTCAAATTCACACGCCTTTCAAGCCAGCCTTTCAAGGCAGCATAAATCTATCGTTCTGTAATGTGTATTTAGTTCAACAACAACCAACTCACTCAGATAATGTGAATGCCTTTTAATACCTAATACATTAGGATAAATGCTGTGACATTTTGTATCTTAATTTATTTATTGCAATACACACAATTTCGTTTTTGATGCCTTTCCTATTCAATGCAAATTCAAATTTTATCTTTAACATCGTGGCAATTTGCACCCATGTATAGTGTCTTACTCTGTCAATTTAATGATAGCGTGCAACTATATTGCATATATTACATAATTCATTGCTGGATTATTTTAAAATATATTTTATTTTAATATTATTTTGCATAACATAATGATGACAAAAAAAACACATTGAGCTCATTCCAGATATTTTCAAAAGGGGGTTATACACTCAGAACACACAAAAGAGTGCACTTAAGGCTAGCCATTCTTGCACCAAGAGCGCAATCGCTACTTACTCACACAAATACCACTAATGACAAACCACAGACATTTAAACACACATTTAACCCACAGATCAACACTTAGGACAGAAACAAAAGACAGCCCACAGACTGTACTTAAACCAAACCATTTGTAAATACTAGTTGTATAGTCATATTCGCTAGATTTGGCTGGCAGAACACCAAGAAAAAAAATGCTCTGCATATCACCACTTATGAATGTTACTAAGTGCACAGACCAGGATCCTTTTTATGTACATATTTAGTTCCTCGGCGTACTAGTCACCGAGGATGAAATACATTTTTATACATAAACCTAGTTAGGTATCCCCTCTAGGGGAGCCGTCTAATTCTTTACAAGTTCCAAAATGGTACCTTCAAGAAAGCAACACATTCTACGATGTGTGCTAAGAACAGGCATGCCAAGAATATTGCAGCATATACAATATTATACACAAAGTAGCACTTAACTCAAAGTGTGCCGTTCAAGTTTACAAAAGTTTCTCATTACCTGCCTACATAAATTGCATTTTATGTATTTCTCACATTCCCATCACATATTGGCCAATTTCCATTTCCATATCACTATATATCACCTTATCACTTTATCGCTTTGTATCACTGTATCACGTTATATTGCTCTAAATCACTTTTTATGTCTCACTTTATATCTCACGTTATATCACTTTATATCTCACGTTATATCACTTTATATCTCACGTTTATCTGTGCAGCCAGCGCACTTCTCTCACTATCTCACAAATGACCTTACCTAGCATAGGTCTCCATATTCTAACTGCCAAGTTCGGAGTGACCAAACGGTCATTTTTAGAATACTCACACCAAAAATGTTCTCAGTCAGGAGTGGTAAGCAGTTGGAAGAGTCAAATCAGGAAGACCAGAAATATACTGGGCTGCAGAGACAGAATCTCAGTTTTAGGGTACCTTTTTATTAGAGTCCTGTTCTGTCCTCCTCAGTAGATTCTTGTATCTCATCAACACCACTCCCTTGGATAGCCACTTCTCTGATGAGCCTCACAGAGGGCACCAATTGAAGAAATCAAAACCTTCTCAGGAGTTTCACTGATACACCTGGTCCTTTTAAACCAACAGCAAAGAAGAGATTGGCACAGAAGCTGTAATATAAAATACATCTTTTTTATTAACCTCAGAAGAGGGAGATTGCGTCATACAGTAATCTCAAGTCACTGTAGGAGGCATTCTAAGGAGTACAGAGAACAGTGGCCTTATATACCCACACAGGAGCTCAAAAGAAGGCGATACAAGTACACATGAGAAGAGTTACACACATAGATGGTCATACAGAAAATGCACAGTCAACAAGTAAGAGGAGTAATAGGTTGCTGACATCAGTTAGAACAACATGACAGTTCTATACTAGGAGCAGCAGCATTCTACTAGCTAGGCCCTTCTGAGCATGTGCAAGGCTCTGGAAGAGGGAGAAAGCAAATGGCCAGCACATAGCTAACTAAAATGTCTGCCAAGTACAAAATGGGTTTCAGATCATGTTAACAGATCCCTGTAATATTTAACAGAGGAGCATAGATATTTTAGAGCCAAAGAATGATAACATTTAAAAATAAAATAAAGGAAGCTAATTTTACACTTAGAAGAAAATGGCTAATAAGGAAGTTGAAGCAAATACAGATTTGTTGATGAAGAAAGGATGTAAGAAGAGAAGATAAGCACACAAGATCTGAACAGACTGAAGTGAAACTACAAGTAAGGCTGAGCAACAGATGTGAGAGAAAAGAGTATGCAAATGTATGAGCAAGTTAAATGATAAGAAAAGAAATACGATATGTGAGATTGCCTATGATAAGGAGGTTAAAATGAGAAGATTTGAAAATAGATATGATCTGTGGAACAAAATGAAGAGAAAGTTAAAAAAACATATTTTAAGCGCTGATGAAGAGTATGGAATATTAGTAGGAGGGAAGGACACTGAGTGGATATGGACAGCAAAAAGTTTAGAGAAACATAATTTTCTAGGATTTAGTTTGAAAAAGTGAAAAGCCAACCAAACTGCCTCATTTGCAGTACAGATGCAATGCTAAAGAGAGGCAAAGACATTAGAAAAAGAAACAAAAGATTTGAGAATCACCTATAACAGAACACAGAAGAGAGCAATAAAGACAAAAAGGATCTGGACCCAGAATTGATCCATTTTTGACCACATTCAGAATCAGATCATGTACAGATAGCATCTTTTAAGAAGACAACGATTTGTCATTAAGCAAAAGCAGCAGAGAAATTGAAGCCAATTATATTATAGGATTTCTCTTTCTGATATGAGTGAAGTACAAATGTGAATACCGAAAGTAGAGAAGTTTCATTAGAATAGCCAGGATGAAAACCAGAATGGAAAGGGAATAACAGATTATTAGAATAAAGTAAGAGTTGAGAGAACACAATATGTTCTAAATTTGTCTAACAAAACAAATCATTATGATCTATATAAGATTTCTTTAACTTTTTTTTATCATGTAAATATGTACTAGTTTACCACCATCCTGCAAAGGGCTTGTACATTATATTTCATAATAGCATAGAATTTTCAAAGCATACTATGAAGGATGAGTTCACGCTCATTTAGTGCACTATGAATTTTTTGATTTTTGCTAAATGGGTTATTGCCTGTCTAGGCCCTATTATTTGATTGGGCATTCAAAAAGAAATATTTCTATTTCTTTTTTACCATAGTCTGTAGTGCTGTTTTTGAGATTTTTGAACACCTTCATTGAATGTGAGTTTGGACATATTTAAATATACTAAATATAATATAATATAATATAATATAATATAATATAATATAATGTTATGTTATGGTATGTCATGTCTTATCATATTATATAAATTACCCCACTGTCCACAATAAGGATATTGCAAGTTGCTTTATAATGTTATTGAATTCTGAGGTGACTTGCAACATCCTTATCATGTTCGTTCCCTAGAATACATTGTCAAACCATTGTTTTTTCCTCAAACCACTTAAATCATTGGTTCATAGTTCTTTCATATGCAAGTGAGAGCATGTTTTCAAACAAGAAGAATCTGAGCAGAATCTCTAGGGCAGTATTAAGCATATCAAAAAAAACTGTCAGGTGTTTGTTGCAAAAATATATTAGAATCAGTTTAATACAAGTCAGTTTTTGAAAAAGGTGCAGTAGCTCTGAATGCGTAGAAACATGCATTAAGATTCTAACTTCACTAATATTACCTAACAAAGTGCAACAAATAAACATGTTTCCATAAAGATCTCCTTTCTGCTTGTCACTATACAGCTAAAAAAACAAAGCAAAAGGACAAAAAGCAACTTTTTGCTTTGTTCCTAAAGCAACTGTTCTAATTATGCTCCATGACATGACCTGTCTTTACCCTCAGCTGCTGCCTCTGGCAGCAGGCATTGTGACATCAGAACTCAACTGTAATAAGTTAGTACAGTTGAGCTCTGACATGAATGTTTTATAATAGGTGATTGGTTGCATCACATGTTGCCAATTGAAAAGAAATTGAAGACAAAATGTTATTCAGGGGTTGCCGAATCCCATATTATATTATATTATATTATATTATATTATATTATATTATATTATATTGTATTATATTATATTATATTATATTATATCACATTATATTATATTATATTACATTACATTACATTATATTATATTATATTATATTGTGTTATATGATTTTTTTATATAAAAAACAAAGTTTACAGTGATGTTATAGTTACATGTTCAAATAAGACAAAATTAATTTTTAAAAGTAAAAAAATCACTGAAATCCACTATCTATATTATCCTACTGAAATAACTATAACATTAGTAACTCTCCTTGCATTGCTTAAGACCTCTCATGTTACATTACTCATGACATCTTAAATTACATCGTTGATGACATCATTGATGTCATGTGAAAAGTACAAATCATTAACGACCAGTCCACATTGGCATCAAATTGCTTCAAATTGAATGGACTTTGAATACTTGAACTGTGAGGCCTCTATCTGTGTTTGAGATTGTGCTGACCCTATGTACATATAAAATATTAATATTCCTAATCCAGTATTTAATAAAATTGTGTCCAAATAAATCCTTCACATCTGATCTTTTCCTACCACAGAGTATGCCTCATCAATATTGATGTATTCTTGTTAATGAGGATTAATGTGGCCGCTACCATTACGGGATTGGGTGACTCATTCCCAAATTGTGAAAAACATGATATAAAAGTGCATGAAAGGGATACTATGCCCCTTTCACCCATGGAACCAAAATTAAAAAAAACAAGAAAAAACATTTTTTAGATGTCATCAAGGTCCTACAAGACTCTTATGGGGAAAGTAGATACCTACAAGCCTTCAGACTGTGCAAACCTCTTCACAGAGAGGGCATCCCCAAAATACTATGATGCTGTAATACATGGGCAAGCTCTTACTATGCACAGTCTGTGCTCGGTGTGCAGGTTGTGCATAGTGTTATTAGGTGCTGTAAGAAATTGGAGCATTAGTTGAGAGACATGAGAACCCACCCTATTTATTTATTTTATTTACTTATCAAACGTGGCCTGAAGGTATCAGAGCACTTTGCAGAGGTGGCACAGTAGCAATTACATAAGTTAAGTATGGAGCAAATAATAATACATTGTAACAGTAAATAACGTTCCACGATAGACAGTAGTATAAAGGGACAATAGCGCAAGCCAGACCCCAAAAGTATCAGAGTTCTTAAAGAATGATCATAGCAGCAATTACATGAAATACATATGGAGTAATTAAAAATGCTAAGGAAATGTATATACGAGAAGTGTACTCTAGACAGTAGGATATGTGGACAATATAGTTCTGAGATAGTTATGGTAGGGTGCCGCGAAGGTGGGGAGAGTATATTCCTCATATAATAACCAAAAGTCTTTACTGGATGAATCACTAAAGTCACTAAGTTAACCTGAAATGAACACCTTGGTAGCTATGGCACAGAGCAGACAGGCTTAACTCAGAGCTATGTGCAAAAATATTAATGGAATACAAACACAGTAATGCAGTTGAAATACAAAACAATATTAATCCCAAAACCATTTAGAAAAATGGAGTAAAACATGTTAGATAACATGACATAAAATGACACAAATCCAATGGAAGGAACTGGAGCTATGAATTTCTAAAGTTTCAACTAGAAATAGCACCAAGAAGTGGATAGTGCATATGACAGTGAATGATAGCAGAAGATCAGGGCCTAGAAAATAATTGAAGTTGATCCAGGGATGCTTGATTGGATACGCTGTCCAAATTCATCCTTCTGACTTTAGGTTCTTTAATTCCCATTTCACCATAAGTGTTCCTGTCCTAAGCCCCCCAGGAACTCAGGGAACGCAATTAGAGACTCACAGAGGGGCAGGCAGAGGTCAACAGAAGAATCCAGTCCAGGTTCATTTGCCACAGGTTATCTGGGCAGTTGGTGGAAATGACCTCTCATAGCTTGTTGTATCCCTGTACCTTTAACAGGAGGTCAGCCTTATGACTTTTGAAGTCCACTACATTGTCTTGAGTACAAGAGAAAGAGCAGGTCCAGTCCTCCAGGGCTCCTCTGAGATATCAGACAGTGGGTTCAGTCCTTGGATCTTCCTCATTTATGCCTGGATGAATTAAAGGATAGGAATGACACCTAGGACTGCCCTAACCGATGGAGTAAAGGTCCCCAAGTCTACACCTACCCAATTTGGGCATTACCAGGATGGCTGATATCTTCATCCGCACTAAACATGGGCTCTAAAGGCTGGGGGTATGACTGGCGGGCATACTCTGTCAAAACTAGTGTTTTCCTGCATTTAGCACCAAATTCCAGTTTTAGTCATTCACTGTACTCACAACAACCTCAGAGCCAAAAATCTTGTATACTGACGCTGAGTTTTCAGCAACCATACATGGCATACAGAAGAAGTGTTTTGGTGTCCTGCCATTGCCGTTTGAAGTACACTTCATGTTTTATAAGTAAACCCAAAAGACTTGTCAAACAGGCAGTGACATTGTAATGTTAAATAATCTAATTCTGCCCAAGTGTTAGCTAACCTTTGCTTGTGACAGAAGAGGCCTTTTGAAGTGCACCCTGAGTGCCACATTAAAAATCCCAGAAAAATCTGCCAAGCAGGATGTGACATTCAAGCATGACTAGACACTTAATTGTCAAAAAGTATCCTTCTAGTCCCACTCTATATTCTATGGGCCATGAATGCCCATTCAGATCCTATTGTTTGCTGCTAGGAGCAAGTTCACACTTCATTTCCACTCATTAAAGTGCTACTTACTGGCTGGCCAAAGTGGGAGAGCAAAATGCAGATTTAGCTTCCAGGGGCATTGGACAAGACAAATATAACTTATAAAAGTTACTTTGCAATAGCATTTAGAAAAAAATCTAACTTTTCCATTCAATTGGATTTTGAATAACTATCCAAAATAGGTGTTTCAGTATTTTTCTAGCTTTTATCTCCTGAGATACAGTATTAGTATTTAATATTACATGTCCAACTTTTAAATACCATCTTATGAGTTTGCCTTAATATTTAAAATGAAGGTTTAGGCCTGTCAGGAGTTCTTGTAACTGGTCAGATCTACAGTTAAATCTTGCACAGTCAGGCTACTAGTGGCAGTCATGTTTACATTGTCACTGTAGTGGATGCAGAATGGGTGCTGCAGTCCACTTCTGACATTTACGTTACAGGACCTGGGTTGGTATTATACATTAGGGACATATAGGTAAGTTAAATATGTCAGTAAGGGGTATGTCAATTTCATCATGTTGAAAGGAGGAGCACAAGCACATTACCACTGGTTAAAAGTTGTAAAGCACATGGAGATTTAGGAAAAGGCAAACAAAATCCCTGCAAAAACACAGGGTGACCCAGCAGATATGGCAACATTTCCAATACTATTTAAAGACTATTTAGCAGCCCATTGATTCCCGGGTTAGATAGTTAGGCTAGATTTAAAAATAGAAGAGGACACACATAAAAAAAATATTGATACTGCATAAAATTGTGCATCTGCATTCCTACATTATCCATGTTGGAAACAGGAATAAACCATTCGGCAAGCGCAAGTAAGTGTTTTTATTTGTTTATTTACTTTTCACTTTCCCCTTGTATGCCGGTTTACACCACCCTCTACCCTGTCCCACCTCACTGCCCCACCACGCTCCACTGTGCAAGCTGCGACTTGACTTAGAGACCATTGCTCATTGGAAAGGTTATAGTTGAACCTAAGGTTGAATTTGTTTTCTTTCTTTTTCACATCTCACCATGCAGTCACCAGGCCAAGGTTTCTGCATCACCCTTGATCATCTGGCTATGCTTTGTGCACTGGTCCATTTCAGCTGATTTACATTAACATATCTAAAATCTAAATCAAAGTTTTTTCTATTCCTACAGCAGACATTTCTCTTGCAACGTGTTACCTTTTGGTCAAGAATGTAGAGCTAGAGTTCACGTTCATATTCAGGGAGTTTGTGTTGAGGATAATCCCTCCCCACATATGTTATGTACAATTAATTACTCTCATCGACTAGTGTGACATCTGAAACACATTCGATTTTGAGGATAAAATGTTTATTCATTTTAATCTTCATCAGTCTCTGAATGTTTGGGGAGAGGGACTGGTCTTTCTGACTGCAACAAACCTCATGGTAAATCTGCTCTGAGGATACACTGGTCACAGAACTTGCTAGATATTATATTGGCACCCTGATGAGGTCAAGCTAGTCACTTTTCTCATGTCAACTTTGATCCAAGTAGAATTCTGTTTGGTCATTTCAAGTACTCCTGTACAACCTTCTTCTATATTATTACAGTTGTGTACATTTGCTATTTCTGAGTTTCTTGTATCTATGTGCTTGATCTGGGTCCTGGAACATTCATCATAAGCCAACCCATTACAGAGGTGGAAGTGATACCATTTGTGCTATAGATTAAGTGGCAGGTGTATCTTGTAATAGTGAATGTGTTAACATCGCAGGTGCTGCTCTTTCAGTTTTCTAAATTCTTTTGGACTCAAAGCCTCAACCACACTCTTCAGAGATTGGTGAAGACAGCACTTCAGATCTTCTTTGTCCTCAAAGTTACAACCTTTCCCCTTTGTCCTTTGAGTTACAAGCTTTCATCTCTCACTTCACTATATCTGTTGATGATCCAGTCATTATCAATAGAGACTTCCAGGGATGAAAAAATACTAAATGTGGATAGCCTTTTCTGTACTAGGGTTCCTACATAGTGGCACAGATGTACTTCTACCTGCCACAAATTGTTCAGCAGCATGTTCAACAATGGAACACCTTGGCTCATGGAAAAATCCTACTGGCTAACTTCCTAGCAAACAACCAGCATTTGAATCAGACACTCTACGAGCACCCATTTTTCAGCCTCCATAATCATGGCTTTGAAACTTCTATCCTTCTATTCTTTTGTAGCACACCATGATCCACATTTTGAAGCAATTGGTGAGACATGGGTGAATATGCAATGGGTGGTCAATACATTGTTGACTAGCTTTTCTTTTCTGAGGAAGTCCTGCACTATTTCATTATTGCAATGAGGTAAACCTAGCACTGTGAAGTATCCTCCATCAACCATATCTTTGACAGTTTTATTACCATTATCTGTGGCAGCAAACACAATGCTGAGAACTCTGGATTGTAATCTTTTATAGACTTTCATATTGAATTCTTCAAGGATGTGGGCAATTTCATATGTTTTCTCCATGCAGAACATCGCAACTGTAGCATGCTGATGAATGCCTTGAAAACTATCAGCAGCTGTGAGGTCAGTGGCTAACCTTTGCTTAACCCTCTTGAAGGAGACACAGTGTGCCATGATGCACTTTTTGCCAGTAGCCTTACAATTGTTCCACCTGTCTGTAGTGAGATGGGTGGACTGCACAGTGTTCTCCTTCATTGCTTCACCAACCTATTCCAGCACTTGACAGCACTGCCATGGCACAGCAGCAATTGAAAAATCGTTCTAATATGAAATCTTCCATTTTAGATTAGAGTTTTCATAAACTCCAGGAAACCCCTCTCCTTCTAACACCGAAAAAGGGAGGAGGTCATCTGCTCTCACTCTGGACCATTTCCCATTGTAAATGGACAAGCTCACTAGTGGGGTTGTCTGGCATCTCCACGGTGAATATAGACTTGATAATGGGTTGTTGTTTTTGTTTTCTTTCTCACAATTCCACCTTGAATGACCTCTGTTGAGGTGTGATGTTGTTTAGATGCTTTATGGTGGCCTTTGCAGCAAAATACATTAATGGACCTTTGCAAACATACACAAGCAGACACATACAAAATGTTTGGCAAGCACATGTAGAAGAAGGTGGCTGAGAACAAAGAAAAATTGAGCCAATTGACCACAGCCACCAACAGGCACATGCAGACAAAAAAACAAACTACATTTCTCATCCATTTTAGGCCACCAAATTGACCAAGAATATTAAGAATATCTCTAGGCCAGCAACAGGGAAAGTGAGAAATACATTTGAAAAATGCATCAGTGGACAACAGCAGGCAACCTATGCCCCAAACAGTAAAACTCCACGTGGTAATGAGAAATCTTCACAAAATTCACAAAAGCACATGGCAAAAGAGGAAATAGATGTAAAATGCGAAGTGGGTCGCACACCGCTCGTCATACTAGCAAATAGCCCCATAGGATTCTGGAGGATGTAGTGACAGCGGCGGGTACACCTATGCCACGAGTAAAAAGTTTAAAATGCCATCCCTGGACACGTGTTTCGAGGTAATTGCCTCTCGTCAGCAGGGAGCAGGTACGTATGCGGGGTGCTGTAGACTGCCAAAAATTATCAGGTCTAGTACCTCTCACGGCGCGCGGGTGCGGGATCCGGGCTCGTCAACCCATAGCTCAGGGAGCTTTAAATACAAAATGCGAAGTGGGTCGCACACCGCTCGTCATACTAGCAAATAGCCCCATAGGATTCTGGAGGATGTAGTGACAGCGGCGGGTACACCTATGCCACGATGCTGGTGTGATGAGCGGTGTGCGACCTACTTTTCCTCAATTTAAACGGCTTCCTTAAGCCAACGGGCTGACGAGCCTTGAGTCTGCACCTGCGCGCCAGGAGAGGTACTTGACCTGCTTTTAATTACATTTGGCAGTCCACGCGGCACCCCTTTACACTGACCTGCTCCCTGCTGACGAGAGGCAACTACCTCGAAACACGTGTCCAGGGATGGCTAACGCATACACATACTGTTCTATTTACTTTTTGTGGCATAGGCGTACCCGCCGTCGCCACTACATTTCCCACAGTCCTTTGGGGCAACTTGCTGGTGTGATGAGCGGTGTGCGACCTACTTTTCCTCAATTTAAACGGCTTCCTTAAGCCAACGGGCTGACGAGCCTTGAGTCTGCACCTGCGCGCCAGGAGAGGTACTTGACCTGCTTTTAATTACATTTGGCAGTCCACGCGGCACCCCTTTACACTGACCTGCTCCCTGCTGACGAGAGGCAACTACCTCGAAACACGTGTCCAGGGATGGCTAACGCATACACATACTGTTCTATTTACTTTTTGTGGCATAGGCGTACCCGCCGTCGCCACTACATTTCCCACAGTCCTTTGGGGCAACTTGCTGGTGTGATGAGCGGTGTGCGACCTACTTTTCCTCAATTTAAACGGCTTCCTTAAGCCAACGGGCTGACGAGCCTTGAGTCTGCACCTGCGCGCCAGGAGAGGTACTTGACCTGCTTTTAATTACATTTGGCAGTCCACGCGGCACCCCTTTACACTGACCTGCTCCATGCTGACGAGAGGCAACTACCTCGAAACACGTGTCCAGGGATGGCTAACGCATACACATACTGTTCTATTTACTTTTTGTGGCATAGGCGTACCCGCCGTCGCCACTACATTTCCCACAGTCCTTTGGGGCAACTTGCTGGTGTGATGAGCGGTGTGCGACCTACTTTTCCTCAATTTAAACGGCTTCCTTAAGCCAACGGGCTGACGAGCCTTGAGTCTGCACCTGCGCGCCAGGAGAGGTACATGACCTGCTTTTAATTACATTTGGCAGTCCACGCGGCACCCCTTTACACTGACCTGCTCCCTGCTGACGAGAGGCAACTACCTCGAAACACGTGTCCAGGGATGGCTAACGCATACACATACTGTTCTATTTACTTTTTGTGGCATAGGCGTACCCGTCGTCGCCACTACATTTCCCACAGTCCTTTGGGGCAACTTGCTGGTGTGATGAGCGGTGTGCGACCTACTTTTCCTCAATTTAAACGGCTTCCTTAAGCCAACGGGCTGACGAGCCTTGAGTCTGCACCTGCGCGCCAGGAGAGGTACTTGACCTGCTTTTAATTACATTTGGCAGTCCACGCGGCACCCCTTTACACTGACCTGCTCCCTGCTGACGAGAGGCAACTACCTCGAAACACGTGTCCAGGGATGGCTAACGCATACACATACTGTTCTATTTACTTTTTGTGGCATAGGCGTACCCGCCGTCGCCACTACATTTCCCACAGTCCTTTGGGGCAACTTGCTGGTGTGATGAGCGGTGTGCGACCTACTTTTCCTCAATTTAAACGGCTTCCTTAAGCCAACGGGCTGACGAGCCTTGAGTCTGCACCTGCGCGCCAGGAGAGGTACTTGACCTGCTTTTAATTACATTTGGCAGTCCACGCGGCACCCCTTTACACTGACCTGCTCCCTGCTGACGAGAGGCAACTACCTCGAAACACGTGTCCAGGGATGGCTAACGCATACACATACTGTTCTATTTACTTTTTGTGGCATAGGCGTACCCGCCGTCGCCACTACATTTCCCACAGTCCTTTGGGGCAACTTGCTGGTGTGATGAGCGGTGTGCGACCTACTTTTCCTCAATTTAAACGGCTTCCTTAAGCCAACGGGCTGACGAGCCTTGAGTCTGCACCTGCGCGCCAGGAGAGGTACTTGACCTGCTTTTAATTACATTTGGCAGTCCACGCGGCACCCCTTTACACTGACCTGCTCCCTGCTGACGAGAGGCAACTACCTCGAAACACGTGTCCAGGGATGGCTAACGCATACACATACTGTTCTATTTACTTTTTGTGGCATAGGCGTACCCGCCGTCGCCACTACATTTCCCACAGTCCTTTGGGGCAACTTGCTGGTGTGATGAGCGGTGTGCGACCTACTTTTCCTCAATTTAAACGGCTTCCTTAAGCCAACGGGCTGACGAGCCTTGAGTCTGCACCTGCGCGCCAGGAGAGGTACTTGACCTGCTTTTAATTACATTTGGCAGTCCACGCGGCACCCCTTTACACTGACCTGCTCCCTGCTGACGAGAGGCAACTACCTCGAAACACGTGTCCAGGGATGGCTAACGCATACACATACTGTTCTATTTACTTTTTGTGGCATAGGCGTACCCGCCGTCGCCACTACATTTCCCACAGTCCTTTGGGGCAACTTGCTGGTGTGATGAGCGGTGTGCGACCTACTTTTCCTCAATTTAAACGGCTTCCTTAAGCCAACGGGCTGACGAGCCTTGAGTCTGCACCTGCGCGCCAGGAGAGGTACTTGACCTGCTTTTAATTACATTTGGCAGTCCACGCGGCACCCCTTTACACTGACCTGCTCCCTGCTGACGAGAGGCAACTACCTCGAAACACGTGTCCAGGGATGGCTAACGCATACACATACTGTTCTATTTACTTTTTGTGGCATAGGCGTACCCGCCGTCGCCACTACATTTCCCACAGTCCTTTGGGGCAACTTGCTGGTGTGATGAGCGGTGTGCGACCTACTTTTCCTCAATTTAAACGGCTTCCTTAAGCCAACGGGCTGACGAGCCTTGAGTCTGCACCTGCGCGCCAGGAGAGGTACTTGACCTGCTTTTAATTACATTTGGCAGTCCACGCGGCACCCCTTTACACTGACCTGCTCCCTGCTGACGAGAGGCAACTACCTCGAAACACGTGTCCAGGGATGGCTAACGCATACACATACTGTTCTATTTACTTTTTGTGGCATAGGCGTACCCGCCGTCGCCACTACATTTCCCACAGTCCTTTGGGGCAACTTGCTGGTGTGATGAGCGGTGTGCGACCTACTTTTCCTCAGGAAATAGATGTAACTCCAGACCACAACCATCCGAAGATGTCCATTGCCCTTGCATTATATCTCTTGAGCCCTTCTCCACATGGCCTGCCTACACCCAAAGTCTAGAGTCTCTCCATCAACAAAAAAGTTAAATATTTAATAAATCCTGAAAAGAAAGCTGTACATTGCCTCCTTCAAGCATCACTCAGTCTGACTTGAGTTGGTTATCAGTGCCCCGTGTCTAAAACAACTGCAACTCACATCAGAGAAATCATGCAAATGTTCTTCTGCAGTGGGATTTTTACGTAAGCAAAATCTTATGCAACATGGTTTGTGATGCAACCATGACCTTGGCCCTACGCACGACATCCTTAATGCAAATTTCCAAAGTTTATACAAGATTACTACTGTGAGAAATCAGATTGTTGGTTGAGTGAGGTGTTAACCCTGCTCAAGCAACATCCACAATTCCATGTTTGGGTGAACCACAAAAATCACTAAGTTAAACTCTGCTTAATCCTCTGGTACCTGAGAACAAAATAAGTCAGACCTAACTTAGAAGCAATATGTAAAGTATTTTTTCTGCACAGAAATCACTAATAAAGTAAAAATACAACACAAGAAAAATCCCACACCAATTAGAAAAGTAAAAGTAAATGTTAATACAATATTTGACACCAAAATGACAAAAATCCAGTCAGTAGGACAAGAGTTATGAATTTTTAAGGCTTAGGTTAAAAACCTAGTGCCTAAACAATCACTGCACCAACTGCAAACATCTAGTTATGTGAGACCGGTTAAAAGTGAAAAAATATGGCTGGCTACGATGGAGCACAAATTGGATACCAAGAGTGGATTGGGCCTAGTCTGCACTTACCTACGGGCTTAGAAGATGTTTTTAAACGTTTCTGAGGAGGTATAAGGTCAGCGGTGCAAGGTGGCAGGCGGTGTCCAAGGAGGAGGCATCGCTGTCAGAGAGCTGCTGGAAAAAGTTGCGGTGATGATTTCCCCGTTTGAACTTATTCTCTTTTTTAGAAGTCAAAAAATCTTTAATGGGATGAGGCTGGAGGCTGTAGCCAACAAGTGCTCCATGAGGAAGAATACCTCTTCTGAGAAGGACCGCTGAACAGGATTTGTTGCAGTAGAGAAGAACGTAGCCAGAGCTGCCTCAAAGTCAGGCTGACTGGCAATGCACCTTGGGTGAGTAGACTCAGACATTGGTCCCGGTTTCCTTTTGGTTCTCTGAGCAGTTTTTAGCCCAAAAATGTTAAGTGCCAAGTTTTGTATTTTGGCTATCTGGGTACTTTTAGCACCACTCTCAAAGGCACGAGGACTGGAAAGGCAACACTTGGAGGGTCAGGACTCACTTAGGCTGGGTCCGGGTTGGAATCTTTTGGGTTTTTGAGTCTCTGATCAGTCAGGCAACTAGCCCTTGGAATTACTCTGGTAGTCCTGCGTTCAAGAAGTGAAACATGGCTCAAGCAGCAGGGCAAGCCTCTGAGGGATCAAGGCAGGTTTCAGCAGCCAGCAAAACAGTCTTTCCAGGTACAGGTAAGCAGTCTTCTTCTTAAGTACACAGCAGGCAGTCTTCTGAGACTTCTTCCGCAGGTACAGAAAGTGAACTGAAGAGCTGGTCTAAGGGTCCTATTTTCATACCTGGTGCCTTTTTTAAGGTAGGAGATTTTTCTAGACAATTCCCTTTGAAGTGCTTGGAGTTTCTGCCTCCCCTGCCCTGGTTCCAGGCTATTTGCAGCCACAATGCGCAGGTTACAAGTCTTTTGTGTCAAGCATGGCACAACCTATTGATTTTACAAGTGGGGCTGTGCTCAGCTACTTCCCATCCTACCAGTGATGGCGCATCCAGGCATCCCTAATCCCTCTATAGTGTCAGTGTCTAGGAGGAACATACAAAGTCTAACTGCCAACTACACCCAGTAATGTGACCCAGGAACAGACTGCAGGCACCAAATAGTTATGGCATGAAAAGGGTAACTTTCTAAAAGTGGCATTTTCAAAATTGTAACTCAAAATCTGACTTTACCATTAAAGAAGATTTCTTAATTTGAATTTCTCAGACACAAAACTTGTTCCCAATCAAACGTTAGCACTTATTAGATGTAATAATGCAACCCAATATTATCCTATGGGAGAGGAAGGTCTCACAGTAGTTCAAAACAAATGTAGGAGATTTTCACTACCAGGAGAGGTAAAACTTAAAAGTATGTGTCCAGTCTTTAAATTACAATGCAGTCTGCTTTATGGGCTACCTAGGGCTTACCTTAGAGGTGACATATTCAATAAAAGGGGATTTTAAGGCTTGGCTAGGGGATATACTGCCAATCCCAATTGGCATTTTAAAACTGCATACAGGCTGCAATGGCAGGCCTGGGACAGGTTTTAAGGGGCTAGTTAAGTGGGTGGCAGAATAAGTGCTTCAGAGCCACTATATATTATACCACTTTACAAGGGACTTATAAGTAAAATAAATATGCCAATCAGGTGTATGGCAGTTTTACCATGTTTCAGGGAGCGAGCGTAAGCACTTTACAATGGTTAGCAGAGGTAAAGTTCACAGAGTCCTAAAGCCAACAAAAACAAATTCAGAATAATATGATGGTGAAAGCAAAGAGTTTGGGGGAAGACCACCCTAAGTTTGACAGGTGTAACAATTACATCCTAATAAACAAAAGTAGGCCAGAGCTTAATATGAACTCTCAGGTGAAAAACATATTTTGGTTTGTTAGTTTTTTTTAACAAGAGGTTCAAACCAAGAGCATTATTAGAGGCTGCCACTTTACATTAACTAAATAGAGAGTATATCTTCCATGAGCGATGGCATATTCATGAAAGTAGCAAGAAGTAATTTCTTGCCACAAGTGGGCAGAATAGTGTGTCTTCCATCTATCCTTGCTGTCCTCTGGTCATCCTCTACCTGCCTCCTCCATTCTGGGCTTAAACGATCTAAAATCATAGAGCTAATCAAGACTGGCTTATGCTGTGATTCGATTTTATTAGTTGGATCCCACCAATGAAGATTGAAAGGGATGATGGTTTTTTTTTCAGTAAAAAAATTCTCATCCACTTTGTTTTATAATCTGACAGTCTGTAAACATATAGATGAATTCTGCATCCAAGAGAGGCAGAAAAATATCAAAAATGTCACCAGAAATTCCATATCAGAATATAGTATAGTTTATATAAAGGCATATATTTGCATAAGCTATTTTTGCATCCCAGTATATTTAAAGAAGCAGTAATTGTTCCAGTGCTGACCTTTTTATTTACAAAAATATTTTACTCCTTAAAGCTGATTGCTACAATCCTTACAAGGTTGGGAAAATCATTATCCTACAATAGGAAGTAAAAAACAGGGATGTGGTGAAGAGAAATCTTACAAAAGGCCAAGGGACAGATTTACAAGCCCCTTGCATCACTTTTGGGCCACTGTTGTGTTACTTTTTGTGATGCGGCGTAAAAAATGCACCATCTTGCGGCCCATTTACAATGTGATCCATCTAGGGAGATGCGTCACCTTGTACAGCCCTGCGTCACATTATACCTGCATCAGGTATAATGTTTGCAGGGTGGGTGTTCCCATGAAGGAAAGCCTCGTATATTGGATTAGTGAAAGCTACAAGATTTCACTGCGCCACTTCTAGGATGCCACTGCGTCAATACCTTACGCCTGCGTGGAGCAGGCGTAAGGAGTGACGCAGTACAATAAGTATATGGCTCCCCATGCATTGATGGATTTGCGTCATGCTTGCAACATGACTCCAGCAATGTGTGACTTTTGGGCCAACAGATGAGTCAGAATTTCTGATGCATCTGTCAATCCTTGCACCATAGTGTGCCGTTTAGTTAATATGGTGCATCCATGATGGCGCAAGAGTTTCACATGTAGGTTCAGGGAAATGGACTAATCTCTGCAGATGGGTTAGTTTCTCGTAAGTCTGCCCCCTAGATTCCATCATAAAGCTTTGCCAGGTAGTTATATTTAAAAACACATCTTAAATTGTAAATTTTTTAACTAATCTTAAGACTTAATTTTTCGCTGCTAGCAAATTTCTTGAATCAAAAGAAGCTAGTTACCTCATATCAGTTGTTCGAAGGAGATGATGTAATGCTGAATCCAATGCTCAGAAAATATATTGATAAACGGTGAGAGATTGACCCATATAAGGCACTAACATGCTATGATGGTTCTCAGTTTAACCTGCTTGAAAAGAAGGATGATTCAGTGGAAATCCTCTAAAGCATAATATTTAATAAAAGTGTGATCTGGGCTGATCAGATCATAGTTCATTGCCTGTGCAATATGACTGACCCCTTAATGAGGCCAAGTAATACAGATCAAAGCCAGAAAGGTTGAAGACATCCACAGATATGGCTAAGCTCCAAAGCCTACACACCCTGGAAATTAGTTTAGTCTAGCAACAAAGATGGTTATTACTAGCTGCCACTTCTTGATAAAGGAAAGAGAGATAAAGCAAATAGGAGCATAATAAAAGCTAACTCTTCTGTTAAAATACAAAGGTAGATGTTGCCATTGTATATTTATCACTCAGTTTTAAATAGCAAAAGGACAGACTTTAGAGAACAAATATGATCATAATCTGAGCGAAGTGTCACAATGTTCAATTCAATTTAATTCAATCCAATACATTATTATTTTAAGTTAATAAAAACCATAAACATTTTCCAGTAAAAACAAATAGATCAATATTTACATGATAAAACATCATGGCTGGCATTGTCTGAAAATTATTAATAGTGCATTGTGGGAAATAGGATTACACATTGTAGACAAACATGTTGTTAGTCGTCCTGAAAGTGCTGCAGTGCCAATAAAATCCAACCAATACAGCCAAACAATTATTCAAGAAATGCACCATTTCGATACTAAGACCTTCCGGCTAAGATCACCAGTATGTCATTGAAAATAAAGGGCATTAATTCGGTTTAAACAAGACAGTATCTCAAAGTTATTAAAAACATTTTTAACTTTGCAGCCACAAAAGAAGTTATTTGAGTAGTAATCGTCACAGGGACTTGTTCTGTTCCAAAGTGTCACTGTTCTTCTGAGGTGGGAATCGACTTGTGGAAACGTTAAACGATAGAACTGACAGTCTTTGACCAACAACTACTCTTATGGGCCGATGAGAGGTTCAGTCCTAATTAATTTTTCATTTAATATCAAGAATTTAATCATTTTGCAGTTGAGCTGAGGATCGCTTGGGTCAAGTCCTTTTATTAGGGCAGTTCTGCAAGAACGAATGCCCCTAACATTAAAAGCATTTTTCAGTAATGAGACCCGAACAGATTTTAAAAGGGGACATGTACAGATCAAAATAATGAAATCCTGCTCAGCTACGCCACATAGATGACGTGTCCTAGGGCCACTATATTTCCAAAATGGTTGGCGGGCCAGAGATGGCAGCATGCCAAAACGAGTTGCCATTAGTTTTCTTTTTAATGACCAGAAAATGTTGTGCTCAAATATGCTGCCGGTTTGAGTGTGGAATATGTTTGAAGAACCATCCAGGCATGCACACGATTGGTTAGTCTGCATTTATCCTCAAAATATGAGTGCATTTGGGTTTTTTTTTTAATTAACCTGCGGAATACTGGGAAAGTAATATTCTGATTCCAGAGATCTGTTGTATTTGTTGCCTTCAATGAGGTTCTCAGGTATTCACTGCAGGTGGAATGAGGGTCTTTTTCCTGGGTCCACCAAAGGGCATTATTTAATGAACTGGTTCAATTTGTCCATATTTTGTACCATGATTTTATTGTAGAGTATCTTCTCCCAATAGCTTGTTGCGAAAGACCGAATTCCAGATGAAGGTGTGCAGGAGAGGCACTCTGTGAGTGGCCGAATATTCTTGTAGATGCTTTTATTTGTAGACTGTACAGAAATATTATCTGGCATATGCATCAAAGCTTTTTGCGATCGCAAACGGTGCGATTCGCAAAAATCGTCCATTTGTGATCGCAAAATTAGCTTTTGCGATACATCAAGGGTCAAGGCCCTCGCAATTTGAGAATTCGCAATTAATTGCGAGTTCTCAAATTGCAATTTCATTTCCTTAAATGCACTGCAAGAACCACTTTGAAGTAGCGATTTCGCAACTAGGGGGCGCAAATTACCATGAAGTTGAACTTCATGGTAATTTGCAAAAACTTTGAAAAATGCACTAAAGTGCATTTTTCAAAGTTGTAGGTTATACACGCAACATTTGTGCACAAATCAATTTCACGGGTGCAACAGGGTGTCCTTTTGACACCCTTGCACCCTTGAAATTGGATGAGCAATTTCCCATTCATTCCTATGGGCCTGTAGGCCAATAAGAATGAATGGGAAGCCATTCCTTATTTGTGACTCGCAAAAAAGGAATGTTTAGGAATCGCGTCAACTTCACATTTTTGTATACTTGTTCAGTGTTTTATAACTATTCATGTGTTGGTTTCATACTTTCATGTAATTTGAACAGAACTAAAGTATGTATAATTATGTTTTTCAAAGCAAAATTTATTCTTGGATTGAATATTATTGAACATTATTGATTATGTCTATAAAAATATTTATCATGCATATGAAGTAAATAACGAATACAAAAAAGAACATTAAATAAAAATAAAAACAGTGATTTGTAATAATTCTAGCTATATTTGCATTGATTTTTGTCTTGTCTCTGAAGTTACCGCGTTTTGTGTTTCTTTATCTTTGCACTGAGCCTGGTGCTTATTCTTTTTCCAATATATTGTATTTCCCTGCCAAGGTTTATCCTTTTTGTAGGGGACCCCTTTGTTTTCCAAATTGATGCCCAGACGTGGGTCCTGGGCACACTGTGCCACTGGATTCAAGCTATCCTGGCTGATGAGGGGTGAAACCCCGAAACCGGCCCTAGGATGCTTGTTTCCGGTCCAGGGAGGGCCTGGCTTGGCAGTTCAGGCTGGACTGTTCCCATGAGGCACAGGGTCAAGACTGATTTGCATATGGCCAGGTCTAAGCTGGAGTGGCACATTGAGCAAAAGAATGATGGATTTAACCCAGATCTCTTGAATGGGGGTGCATTCCGTCCATCAATTGTGTGTCTTTTGCTATATCTTAGCTTAGGCAGAATCCTTGTAAATAAGTGCGCAGACTTACCCCAAGTGAGGCAGGGTTCGATTCCGATTATATGGCGACAACGCTATATTAATGGCTTGTACCTCACTTGGTCTACAGCGAGTACTTGATGAATTCGCCCAGCTCATGCATAATCTTGGTTTAAAAATGAACATCAGTAAAACATTAGTTATGAAACTTGGGGAAAGTTCTACAAACTGCCGTGACATCTTTATCGAGGGTTCTAAGATTTAATTTACACCTACATTTTCATACCTAGGCATTTTATTCAACGAAGATGGGAATTGGACTAGTGCGAAGATACTATAGGGCTACACAACATTGTCTAAAATTCATTTTTCAGATAAGGGGGATAATCTATATTTTTCTTTCATTAATATAAAATGTACAAAAAAATACAAAGTGCTGGTCATTGTGAGTGGATCGGTTGTCACAGGGACAAGGTGGAAGTGCAGTAATCGCATAAGTTTTAGATGGGTGGCCTAACATAAGAGGAATATAATTTAAACAAAATCTCATTAAAATATACCTGTGTTGTAGATTCGTGACAAATGACAAGATATTTTCATGTTAATTATGATAGGTGCAGCATGATACATTCTGACAGTGGGCAGTATAAATTTAGAGTCATACCTCCTCGCATGTAAATAAGGCCAATAAGTGAGTTTTCAGCTCCTTCTTAGATATTGAGAGGCACAACTTCGGATCCTTGTAGAGGTTAACTAGCTCAACGGCCTGAAGGTTAGACTTGATATATCTTAGCCATCTTATTTTACTTACACCATCTAGTTTCAGGGCATTGTCTATAAGATCTCTAGATAGTGGGAGGGTTTCTTTCCCCCAAACTGAATCCCACATCAAGATCGGTGCAATACACATCTTTTCAGTAATATAAGGAACTGTCAGCTCCATGTTGCAGTTATAATTAGAGCATGATTGGGGAAGGGAAGACACATTTTTAAGGAAACCATCCTCTATGCACTTGAGTTTAGAGGTATCAGGAATGCCCCAGACAGCTGCGCCATAAGAGGCTGCAGATATTGTTTTTGCCTCGTAAACCTTTTTTATCACTTTGATTGGCTTGGATCTAATTTTTTTCACAAATTTAAAAAGGGCCCCAATATTATTCTCCATCAGCAATCCTCTGTTAGCAACCATACTTCTCCAATTAATATCGCTATCAAACAGGATCCCTAGATAATTAAAAGAATCTACAACATCTATGTTATTCTGTCAATGTACATTCGAAGCTGTTTCTCTTGCTTTGTACCTGCCACAAGGAGAAAGGACTTAGGGTAATTCATTTTCATGTCCAAATTATTCATAAATATTGCATACTCCTCTTTGAGTCATCGCAGTGTGTTGCCTGTGCGTGCAAGGATCACTGCATCATCAGCATAGAGGAGTATCGAGACAGGAGAGGAATTAATAAGGGGAACGTCTGTGGTAGACCCTAGCAAAGCAGATTCTACGGCATTCGTGTATAAATGAAATAAAAAGAGGGCGAGTACACACCCTTGTGTGACGCCCCTAGTGATTCTGAAGTGTCTCGTGCATTCTTCAATACATAGCCTCTTCAGCTCTATCCTCTCCCCTTTCCACTCAGTACTTTCTCTATGTGGGTTGTTTAAAAGCTCACTGTGGTCAGTATAGTTGGGCATTGGCGGATTACATATCTCAGCATATGCATTTCAACATCAATCCTTCTGGGTTCGACAGCCTCAGGTTAGCTCATCTGTTGGCTCATTTCTTGAGTACTCTTGACAGAGGGCCGGTAATTGGTGTGAAATGTATCTCATCTGATTAAATGTTACTCTGCTGTGTCACAATTTATTGGGTGCAAAAATGAACCCCAATTACACATTTTTTCCTGATAATGGCCTTAAGATTTTGATGCTTACTGCACCGAAATCTGTATGTCCTGGTATGTATGGGGTATTTTTCTACCAATGTTTTTGGGGTCCCAGCACTCAATATTTCTGATGTGTTCAGTAACAGGAGTTAATGAACATATCCAAATATAACAGTCAATTTGTAATGAGGGCCTAAGACTTTGGGAAAGCCAAGATAAGCTATAATTTGACTGCTTTCATTAATCATAGGTTGTGAAGCAAGAATGTTCATATTAATATTAGACAGCCGTAAAATCCACAGACTGGTGGACCAAAGCATGCAGGCAAGATAAGTATTAAAAATATGTGTCAGAGTTCATATTTTGGGATTTTGGCCCATGAAACAGTGTGTGAAATGCCAAGATATTTGTATAGGACTTTACTTTAAGCTAAACAACGTTAATACACTGGTTATCATATTCAAACAAAAACATTATTTGAGTTCTTCTTTTTATTGTAAAAACTTTTTACCTGAAAAGAGGAGATTGAAGGAGCATGGCCACGTGTCTGAATACAATAATTGACATTGCTATTTTAAGTCCCACTCGAAGAGAAAGTCCTTTAGGGTTTCTTGAAACAATTTCATATAAACTGCATGCGGTCACACTTAACAGACGTTTTTCGGATCCCAGAGTTGTAGGTGCTACTTAGGGAATAACTGATTAAATAAGAGGTGCTTTCTGTGAACAGGTTCAAATTATGTAACAAGGTGTTTTTTCAGAGGAAAGAAATCACACAGGATGCAATGTGCATATGTTATATTTTCAGAATTCTGCATCATGCATACCTCCAGAGATTCGCGGAATGTTGTAATTTTTTATCACTGTGATATGATAATGGAGCACAGTTCTTTGGAAGACACTTATGTTGAACTATATGAGCACCAATACATCCTTTTCAAAATCTACAAATTTACTCAGTTCCAAGGTTGCCTTCCTGACAGGAACTGGGAATGGATTTTATCCAGGCTCATTACTAAGGCCTATAACTTTGATCCACCAATAACAAAGGCCTTTCCTCCAAGACACAGCAAGGACAGTATGTTACATAAACATACAGTGAACGCAGTTAAAAAAAGAAGACTTAATACCCTGAAACAAGCTTCAGAATACCAAGGTAAGCCTTGGTCTTTTTCGAACTGGTTGGTGGGGTTGTTCTCTCCTCACCAGCATACCTGTATTCACATTACATAGCTTTTATGCTGATACCATAGGTCTCATTAAAAGACTGAATAAATAGAACATGACACTAATACTTACTAATGTTGAATGACAGACAATGGCCGCTCACCCAAGTACACATTATTCTCAAAATCATCCACTTTACTCATACAGCAGCAAGATGCAGCACACCAGCCCATGTGGCATTATATCAATATAAGTATATCCACATGAATGCATCACACTTTTGTCATTAGACAGTGACCCCCAGAGACACTGAATCTTCATACTCTATCAACTCATCTTTAATGTGTACATATTGCCGCTCAGAATCCTTCAATGCAACCACAAGTTCAGGATTTATCAGTTTATACAAAATTGTATCTTAAAGTTTGTCAAAGACGAAGATAAACTCCACATCTATCTATCAAGCATGAATCTGAGTTAAATTCCACTAAAGTGAAAGTTGTACACACCACTGAAAAGGCGCTTGCCAAGGATTGGGTCAATAAATCAAATTGGGTTGATTAACCTGTTCACAAAGTCTGGACATAAGTCCCTTCTCTTCAACATTTCCTTCCGCAAAACTTTTAAAGAAAAGAAAACTTAGAAAGCATCTAAGCAACTCTTGTTCCTGGGTAAGGACACCAGTAACTCCTAGGTACATATTTCAGAGCCACAAGGAAAGTTCTCTCCGCCCTGCATGGCATCCTCACCTTGCAGCAATAAAGATAACTTTCTATGCTCCTTTCCATCCTATCACGGGGGGCTCAAGAAATGTTACCACAAGTCATCTAGCAAGAGACATGTACTCTAACTGCCACAAAAAGCATAACACAACTCAAACAGCCAATGCAACATATAGAAAACATTACTTTGTATCCCCTTTACCTACATTTATACAGAAAAATAACTTTGGGTCTTAGCATATTGCAGAAAGTGAGACCATGAATACATTGGAAAGGAAGAATTGGAAAAAAGAAAAAATACAGAAAGAAACCTTCTCTACCTCTCCTCATTGAACATGAAACGTCATTCAACAATATCTCAGGATACAAACTTTACTCTGGCACTACAGGAAATATCTGATGATACATCTGTTCAAATTAATCTAATCATCAATATGAATGCAATAAACACCCTCATATCCCAGGGAATTCCAAACATTCCTCTCACATATTCTCATTCATTACTCCACAACCAATTCTATGTTCTTGTTTATAGTTGGAAGTAATGCTAAATGTCTGACACATGATTTGCCCTGCTCAATGTAATAGTGACTCCTTCATATAGGACAGATAGCCAAAGAATTAGGACTGATGTAGCAAAAGAGTGATTCTAGTACTAGACAGGCCTAGGACACTGTGAAAGGGAGAACCAGAACAGAACAATAGAAATCCACAATACTGGAAAAATAGAGCAAACATCAAGGGAGAAATAGAGAAATGGTTAAGTGGAAGAACCTACTGAAAAATACTTTAACTTCATTGCAACCCACTGATACAAGGTCATGAGGCCTTAATCTCTGAGGACAATATTAAGAAAGCAACTATTTTGGATAGGCTTGATTGGTCTGAATTGAAATCTGAATTTGATCTGCCTGGCCGAGACCATGCAAGAAAAAAAGCTGGACAGACTTAGTGTGAGATGTAGGCAGAATAGATTTGTTAAAGGTGGTTGTAACTTGCACATCAACTTTGACCGAATCTATTCTTTTTTTTTAACCTACCTTTGTTCTAATAGGATAGTTCGTAAAAGTCCATTTTGAAGTGGTTGCAATTCGACCTACTTCATGAATATTGTTGAGGCGGATTGGAAATTGCAACTCACTATGAACTGCATCCTTCACAGTGATGGTGGCCTGCTGAGGTAAGCAGATCACCTTGTATCTGATTGCTTTTAAATAAAACATATATATATATATATATATACGTATATACATTTTCACAGAAAAAAACATAGGTTTCAGGGGTGTTATAGTTAGCTGGCCATTTCACTCGTACAAAACCATAGAAATTCCTCCGTTATAGTTAGTTCTGCTAACTATAACTCGCGCGCCCGCAATGCACTGGCGCAGCATTCAGACACATCTCCAGATTTATGATTTCTCATAAATCTGGAGATGTGTCTTGTTCTATGGGTGTTGCGTGGGAACACCCACAGCAACACCTATGGAACAACCCTTCAATGCAAAGTTCTGTGTATGAAGGGGTCGTATTAACAAGGAGAGTAAAGACCACTACATTACAAAATGTGACGTACTGGTGGCGCAGGGTGCTTGTAAATCTACCCCATGAGTGCTTAGGTATTGGCAGACGGATACAATAAGAACATAGTGCTGGATGGGTGATTGAAGAATTGCATGAGACTGACAGGAGGTATCCTACGCTGCATGGGTACTATTTCAGTATTTAATGGAGTGGACCAACATAATGTATCTGCTTAGAGATTTGTAGGGATTATGCAAAGAATATTTTATGTGTACTTGTGTTGGTGCCTAGGACATTTTATTAACAATACCACTAGTAACTGGAATGATGACAGTGCTGCAAACAGAGTGAACACTTAATTTATAAGTGCTTTCGTATTGGTGGAGTGATAGGATAAGTAGATAGTGGTAGAAAAGTGATTTAAGAAGTGCATGGGACAGACTGGATGATTCCTACACTGCATGAGTATTAACTGGGTATTTAAAAGAGTGTATCAATAGTATGTAGCTAATTAGAGGTCTGCTTGGATAGTGCACAAAATATTATAGCTGTACTTGTGTTAGTAGCTAGGCCATTCCATAAGTTCATGACTAGTAACTAGAATAATTACAGTATTACAAACAGAGTGTATAGTGACTTTATAAGTACTTAGGTATTGGTGGAGTAATAGGATAAGCAGATAGTTCTGGATGGGTGATTGGAGAAATGCATGGGACAGACAGGAGGATTCCTACACTGCATAGGTACTAACTGGGTATTTAGAAGAGCGCATCAATAGTTTGTAGCTGGTTAGAGGTGTGCATGCATAGTGTGCAAAATATTGTACCTGCACTTGTGTTAGTGACTATGCCATTCCTTAAGTATACGACTAATAACTGGAGTAATTTCAGTGTTGCAAAGAAAGTACGTGCTGAATTTATAAGTGCTTAGCTATTGGTAGAGTGATAGGATACGTAGATAGTGCTGGATGGGTGAATGGAGAAGTACATGGGACAGACAGAAGGATTCCTAGGTTGCATGGGTAGTACTTTACTAAGTAGCTGGTTAGAGGTTTATATATATAGTGCACAGCTGAATGTAGTTGTGCATTGATAGTGTTTGGATTACTTAATCTTACCTTGACAGTAGTACATATCAAAAAAAGCTAAACATTTGGATGGTCAGAGCCTTTAGAGCCAGAGAACTAGGTCAGCAGAGCTGCTTTAGAGCCAGACAACCAGGTCACAAGAGCTGCTCTAGAGCCTAAGAACTGGGTCAGCAGAGCTGCTCTAGAAGGAGAGAACCAGGTCAGCAGAGCTGCTTTAGAGGGAGAGAAGTAGGGCAGCAGAGCTGCTCTAGACCCTAAGAACCAGGTGAGCAGAGCTGTTCTAGAGGCAGAGAACCAGGTCAGCAGAACTGCTTTAGAGGGAGAGAACCAGGGCAGCAGAGCTGCTCTACAACCAGAGAACCAGGTCAGCAGAGCTGCTTTAGAGCCTGAGAACCAGGTCAGCAGAGCTGCTCTAGAGGCAGAGAACCAGGTCAGCAAAGGTGATTTAGAGCCAGAGAACCAGGTCAGCAGAGCTGCTCTAGAGGCAGAGAACCAGGTCAGCAGAGCTGCTCTAGAACCAGAGACCCAGGTCAGCAGAGCTGCTCTAGAGCCAGAGACCAAGGTCAGCAGAGCTGCTCTAGAGTCCGAGAACCAGGTCAGCAGAGCTGTTGTAGAGCCAGAGAACCAGGTCAGCAGAGCTGTTCTAGAGCCTAAGAACTAGGTCAGCAGAGCTGCTCTAGAGCCAGAGAAACTAGGTCAGCAGAGCTGCTTTAGAGGGAGCGAACTAGGTCAGCAGAACTGCTTTAGAGCCAGAGAACCAGACCAGCAGAGCTGCTTTAGAGCCAGAGAACCAGGTCAGCAGAGCTGCTTTAGAGCCAGAGAACCAGGTCTGCAGAGCTGCTCTAGAGCCAGAGAACCAAGTCAGCAGAGCTGCTCTAACTGACACTGACTGACTGACACTGACTGATTGACACTGACTGACACTGATTGACTGACACTGACTGACACTGACACTGACTGACACTGACTGACTGACACTGACTGACTGACACTGACTGACTGACACTGACTGACATTGACTGACTGACACTGACTGATGGACACTGACTGACACTGACTGACACTGACTGACTACTCTCTACTACTCTACTACTCACTCTACTACTCTCTACTACTCTCTCTCTACTACTCACTCTCTACTACTCACTCTCTACTACTCTCTACTACACACTCTCTACTACTCTACTACTCTCTACTACTCACTCTCTACTACTCATTCTCTACTACTCTCTACTACTCACTCTCTACTACTCTCTACTACTCTCTCTCTACTACTCACTCTCTACTACTCTCTCTCTACTACTCACTCTCTACTACTCTCTACTACTACTCTCTACTACTCACTCGCTACTACTCACTCTCTACTACTCACTCTACTACTCGCTACTACTCTCTGCCACTCACTCTCTACTACTCACTCTACTACTCTCTACTACTCATTCTCTACTACTCTCTCTCTACTACTCACTCTCTACTATTTACTCTCTACTACTCACTCTCTACTACTCTCTACTACTCACTTTCTAATACTCTACTACTCTCTACTAATCACTGTCTACTACTCACTCTCTACTACTCTCTACTACTCACTCTCTACTACTCACTCTCTACTACTCTCTACTACTCTCTCTCTACTACTCACTCTCTACTACTCACTCTCTACTACTCTCTACTACTCTCTACTACTACTCTCTACTACGCACTCTCTACTACTCTCTACTACTCACTCTACTACTCTCTACTACTCTCTGCCACTCACTCTCTACTACTCTACTACTCACTCTCTACTACTCTCTACTACTCTCTCTCTACTACTCATTCCCTACTACTCACTCTACTACACTCTACTACTCATTCTCTACTACTCTCTCTCTACTACTCACTCTCTACTATTCACTCTACTACTCACTCTCTACTACTCTCTACTACTCACTCTCCACTACTCACTCTCTACAACTTGCTCTCTACTACTCACTCTCTACTACTCACTCTCTACCACTCTACTACTCTTTACTACTCTCTCTACTTCTCACTCTCTACTACTCTCTCTAATACTCACTCTCTACTACTCACTCTCTACTACTAAACTACTCTCTACTACTCACTCTCTACTACTCACTCTTACTACTCTACTACTCTCTCTCTACTACTCACTCTCTACTACTCACTCTCTACTACTCACTCTCTACTACTCTCTCTACTACTCACTCTCTACTACTCACTCTCTACTACTCTCTCTCTACTACTCTCTACTACTCTCTACTACTCACTCTCTACTACTCACTCTACTACTCACTCTACTATTCACTCCCTACTACTCACTCTACTACTCACTCTCTACCACTCTACTACTCTTTACTACTCTCTCTACTTCTCACTCTCTACTACTCTCTCTACTACTCACTCTCTACTACTCACTCTCTACTACACACTCTCTACTACTTGCTCTCTACTCTCGCTCTCTCCTACTCTCTACTACTCACTCTACTACTCACTCTCTACTACTCACTCTACTACTCACGCTCTACTACTCTCTACTACTCACTCTCTACTACTAAACTAATCTCTACTACTCACTCTCTACTACTCACTCTCTACTACTCTCTCTCTACTACTCACTCTCTACTACTCACTCTACTACTCTCTACTACTCATTCTCTACTACTCTCTCTCTACTACTCACTCTCTACTATTTACTCTCTACTACTCACTCTCTACTACTCTCTACTACTCACGTTCTAATACTCTACTACTCTCTACTAATCCCTCTCTACTACTCACTCTCTACTACTCTCTACTACTCACTCTCTACTACTCACTCTCTACTACTCTCTCTCTACTACTCACTCTCTACTACTCACTCTCTACTACTCTCTACTACTCTCTACTACTACTCTCTACTACTCACTCTCTACTACTCTCTACTACTCACTCTACTATTCTCTACTACTCTCTGCCACTCACTCTCTACTACTCTACTACTCACTCTCTACTACTCTCTACTACTCTCTCTCTACTACTCATTCTCTACTACTCACTCTACTACACTCTACTACTCATTCTCTACTACTCTCTCTCTACTACTCACTCTCTACTATTCACTCAACTACTCTCTCTCTACTACTCTCTACTACTCACTCTCCACTACTCACTCTCTACAACTTGCTCTCCACTACTCACTCTCTACTACTCACTCTCTACTACTCGCTCTCTACTACTCCCTACTACTCACTCTACTACTCACTCTCTACCACTCTATTACTCTTTACTACTCTCTCTACTTCTCACTCTCTACTACTCTCTCTTCTACTCACTCTCTACTACTCTCCACTACTCACTCTCTACTACACACTCTCTACAACTTGCTCTCTACTACTCGCTCTCTCCTACTCTCTACTACTCACTCTACTACTCACTCTCTACTATTCACTGTACTACTCACACTCTATTACTCTCTACTACTCACTCCCTACTACTCACTCTCTACTACTCTACTACTCTCTCTCTCTACTACTCACTCTCTACTACTCTCTCTCTACTACTCACTCTCTACTACTCACTCTTTCTACTACTCTCTACTGCTCACTCTCTACTCCTCTCTCTACTACTCACTCTCTACTACTCACTCTCCACTACTCTCTCTCTACTACTCTCTACTACTCTCTACTACTCACTCTACTACTCACTCTACTATTCACTCTCTACTACTTACTCTCTACTACTCTCTACTACTCACTCTCTACTACTCTTTCTCTACTACTCTCTACTACTCACTCTACTACTCACTCTCTACTACTCACTCTCTACTACTCTCTACTACTCACTCTCTACTACTCACTCTCTACTACTAAATCTCTACTACTCTCTACTACTCACTCTACTACTCACTCTCTACTACTCTCTACTACTCATGCTCTACTACTCTACTACTGACTCGCTACTACTCACTCTCTACTACTCACTCTACTACTCTCTACTACTCACTCTCTGCTACTCTCTCTACTACTCTCTACTACTCTCTACTACTCACTCTCTATTCTCTATTACTCACTCTCTACTCTCTACCTCTCTACCTCTCTCTACCTCTCTCTCTACTACTCTCTACCTCTCTACCTCTCTACCTCTACCTCTCTACCTCTACACCTCTACCTCTACACCTCTACCTCTACACCTCTACCTCTCTCTACCTCTCTCTACTGCACACATATGCACATATATATAAGCATATATATGCATATGCATTTATAAATGTATGGGTATATAAATATACATACATATATAACCATATATATAATCTGCATAGATATATAAATACAAATATAAATGCATGCATATATATACACATATATGCATACGTATGCATGTTATGTACATGAAAGTTTGAAATACACTAATACAAGCAAAGCTAAAAAGCCACCTAATTACAAACAGAATTGCTTTAACTTAAACGAGGGCGAGACCTATTGCATTTTCAATGCTTGTTTACTTTGGTTCCATCAAGAAGGCATTCAGATGTGTCACACATTTGCCATAAATTCTGAATGTTAGCATTCTAGTTGCTCATTAGATCACTGTAGTAAAGCTACTGCTCACCAGGGAAGTCTGCTGCTGGAATTCAAAGTGCATGTTTCAGTCTGCATGTCAGAATTTTTTAATGAAATAGAAGAGAATTTGAGAAGTCAAAATGTGCCCTAATTTTTCTTTCTGCAGCACTAATGATAATTTCTATGGCAAAATGAACCCCCTCATTGTGTTACTTTGCAAAATAAATGTTTTAAGTGTTACCACTTTATTCCAATTAAGATGGCATCAGGTGTGCCATACTTTTGTCATAAGTAAGACTGTTAGCACTCTAGTTGTTCTTTATAACACTCTGGGACATTCTGTCATTGGGCTATACTTGGGCTACATCTGGGTGATATTTGTGCTACATTTGGGCTCTTTTGTCTCTGGTGGCCATCTTGGGAGACTTATTTGTTATGAAGTTTCCTAATTTCCTCATTTAGTACAGTCTCCTCAGTAGGAAATACTTTCAGTTTTTTACTTTGATTCCATCTAGAAGGCATTCAGATGTGTCACACATTTGCCATAAATTCAGAATGTTAGCACTCTAGTTGCTTATTAGACCACTGTAGTAAAGCTACTGCTCACCAGGGAAGTCTGCTGCTGGTTTTGAAAGTGCATGTTTCAGTCTGCATGTCAGAATTTTTTTATGAAATAGAAGAGGATTTGAGAAGTCACTCAAATGTGCCCTAATTTTTCTTTCTGCAGCACTAATCATACTTTCTATGGCAAATTGAACCCCCTCATTTTGTTCCTTTTTAAATTAAATGTTTTAAGATTTGTCACTTTATTCCAATCAAGATGGCTTCAGGTGTGCCATACGTTTGTCATAAGTAGTACTGTTAGCGCTCTAGTTGTTCTTTAGAACACTCTGGGAAGCTGCAGTAGAACACAAAGGAATCAACTGACAGTCTCTGCCCTTGTTGGATGTACATGTTTTACTGAGAATGTCAGACTTCATTCTCACAAGACTGAGAAAGATAATGTGAATTTAACAGAAAATATGCTCTCAGTTTAGCTTACAGATCACCTTCCAAACCTCTGTGTGAAAAGCATGAGAAAATAGTTTTCTCTCAAACATGATTCATGATATCCCAGAAGAATGCTTTTTCACATGGTAAAATCACCTTAGAACACACCACAATTCCTAAAATGAGTATGGTACCATCAACAAATGATTTATAATGTAACTAAAGTCTTAAAATCTTCTATTAACTGCAATGCTTTTTAATGAGGTGCTATCGTGTATATTGGTCCCAAGATGGCTGCCAACCCTTCTTGGATATATATATCCTTTCATCAACCTCTCCAGTAAAAAGAAATTAGAGGCCACTTCGGGGAAACTTGAAAGACCTTTTAATATACAGAATCGGGCATGATGCATTTCGGCTGAATAGCCTTCTTTGGATTCTGCTGCTGACAGGTTGCTGCTCCACCCCCACCTTTGAATATCCTGAGTCTCTCCCATTGGTGGGAGTCTGCTTGGCCCCAAGTCACGTGGTTACATGACTACTGCAGTCGGATGGAAGCTGCAGTTCCCAGAAGACATCCTTTCGGGGGGATTGTGATTGTAGGGAAAGCAGAGAGTCCAAAGTCTGAAAGGGCATAGTTGTTGCAGGCAAAGGCTTGGTGTGTCTAAGTGGTATGTCCCTGTTTGGATATGTGTCCTGAGGCTTCCTTGAGTCCCCTTGAGGTCCCAGCCCCATGTACAGGTGCCCGCCGGGCCGTAAGACAAGATTACAGTGAACTTGCCTCCTTGCAAAATCACGAGCTGCACCTGGCAGCCGTCCATGGCTTGGTTTGCACTGGAGGCGGGCCGGAAACATTCCAAAAACTTGGACAAAAAGTAAACCGCAACAGCAGATGCCAGCATTGCTCCAGCCTCTTGCAGGACGAGGCCTCTTTTCACGCCTCTGGCTTGTGTGACTAAATCCTTTCATCAACCTCTCCAGTAAAAAGAAATTAGAGGCCACTTCGGGGAAACTTAAAAGACCTTTTAATGGACAGAATCGGCGCATGATGCATTTGGCCTGAATAGCCTTCTTCGGATGCCGCTGCTGACAGGGTGCTGCTCCACCCCCACCTTTGAATATTCTGTGTCTTTCCCATTGGTGGGAGTCTGCTTGGCCCCAAGTCACGTGGTTACATGACTACTGCAGTCGGATGGAAACTGCAGTTCCCAGAAGACATCCTTCCCGGGTGAGTGTGTTTGTGGGGAAAGCAGAGAGTCCAAAGTCCGAATGGGCATAGTTGTTGCAGGCAAAGACGCGGAGTGTCCAAGTGGTATGTCCCTGTTTGGATATGTGTCCTGAGGCTTCCTTGATTCCCCTTGATGTCCCAGCCCCATGTACAGGTGCCCGCCGGGCCGTAAGACAAGATTACAGTGAACTTGCCTCCTCATGAAATCACAAGCTGCACCTGGCAGCAGTATATATATATGCTATCAATGCAACTCATTTCCCTAATGGAAAATAGGATTTGTTTAAGAGTAGGCACTGGTCCATGGTATACTTTCTACTCTTAAAAAATGTTTTTGTTAATATTCGCAAAGGGGAATGGGTCTCTTGTGGACCCTTTCCCATTTGCTAACAAATTACCACTACATTTCTGTAGTTGGTAAAATATTAATGTTTTGAAACTGTATTTCGGTCAGAAAACATTAATACATCTCATTCTGAATCGAAATATGGAAGGGGTGCCCTAAATATGCCCCTTCCAAATACCGATCCAGTATTTGGTTGCAAACGCATATTGCAATTCGGTAATGTGTTGCCCTACCACAATTTAGTTTCATACGTTTTGCTACCACAAATAGGCTTCATACATCTGGCCCTTAGTCAGCATATCTAAAGTGCATGGAGGGGCAGACAGAAATTATTTTGCTATCACAAATCAACTTAAGAGGAACCCTAAGGATGCGGGCTATTTCTCAAAAGCTGCTGACAAATAGAACACTGTGAGTGTACAGCCTCTGCTGACACCATATTCCTCAAAGCAGACCATACGGGTACGGTCCCCAGGAGAACATCATGTCGGCTACACTTATTCCTTCATCATTGTGTGATCCACGAAGCTGGAGGAGATGCAAAGATGATCATAATCCGGGGTAAGAGGAACCAACCTCACAGTTCCCTGATAACTTTATATTCATGTTTCCTTCAAATATAAATCATTCAATCCTTAACCAGACTCCTAGCATCTAAAGCAATATTCCACTTTATACCAGACATGCACCATCAATCCTGTAGGCCAGGAAAGAATGTAAGACCTATCATTTCACAAAAAATATCATTGGTCCTCAATTATGTACTTGAACTCCTCTGGACCACAGATCATCAATGGAACTTCTCATATTTCCTCTTTCTAACATACAAAAACGGTATATTTTCTTGATTAAGATCCTAATATGATTATTGATATGTGTAGAAGTATCTTGCTTCACAGATATGTTTGTTTTATCCAAACATTTGTACACATACACTATGTTCTGAAGATTCGTATAGTACATGTCCTGTAATTAGTATGTCAGCTCAGGGCCTTTCAGCTGCAGTGTACCCCTTCAATCCACAAGGTACTGTGTGCACCTATTCACTTGTTCTGTAGGTATATCTTCAACATTAAATTCTTGAGACCCATCACCCAACATCAGATGAGGGGGTCTTGAACTGTGGATATAGTTGTCTTAATGCAAGAGATGTGAAAGACTGAGTCCACCCACCAGGATTGGGGTACAGTTAAATGGAAAACCCCTGAGCCACAAAGAGCACGATTGAAACAGGGCTCACAAATGTAAGCATGCATTTAGAGTCAAATTACCCCCCCTACTTTTTTTTTTATAAAAGAGCTTTCTGATGTTGATGGCCAGTTTTTGCTTCTAATCAGTCTTAAGATGTGTAGCTGCAACCAATTGTTAGCCAGGGCACTACATTTATTTTTCAATAAAGCAGTAACTGAAGGAACAGAAGTAGCTTGCATTTGATTTGGAAACATTTTGGGATGAATCCCACAGGAACAATGGAGAGGCATATGGCCCAATGACAAATGAAGAGAGTTGTTATAAGCAAATACTGAAAGTTGTAAAAACATAGCTAGTTGATTCTTATAATTCAAAGTATACCATCTAAGCCGAAACTCCAAGGTATGTTTCAGCAAGAAACGAAACTGAATTACACTTGTTGAAAAGGTGTAAATCATGAACTAAAAACATAGAAATATATTTTTCATGGTCCGTTTCCAGAAGTGAGTAGAAGCAGCAATCCAGCTGTTCTTGTGAGGTTTTCATTCTACATAACTCTCCACATATATCTTCATATTCTCTCTCATTATTGGCCTTCAAACATTTGAAGGTATTGGTGGGAAAGCACTTTTTCACCACAGTAACTAGCTCATAGAACATCATGACACTAAAGGCCTTCTTACCAGTTTGGTGGTCTTCCTGCCGGCCCGCAACTGCTGCACTGACAGGAGGACCACCAAGCCCATCCTTCCCATGAGATTATGAGTGTAATCCAGGGCAGGCTGGCAGTGCTGCGGTGGTCTCATGGCAGCGGTGGTGTGAGTCTCAAAGGAGAGCATTAAGAGCTGACTGCTTCTGTGACAGCACCTGCAGCACATTCCTGCACTGTGTGACATGCGCCATGTTGTGCATGCCAAACCATGAAGAACAAGGGGCGCAATTCCACCATGCATGCACCCACGGCCGAGATCCGGCCAGGTGCCCTGTTAGGGGCCCCTTTCCTGCATGTCTGCCAGTGGATATGTAGGTCGTAATATGCTCAGTGGTACTGGTATCGACACCGCCAGCATATTGAGGCCGGTTTCAGATCGCCGGCACAGAAAGATCCTTGATCCCGGCGGAGCTGACAGTCTCGTGGTGGTCTGATCACCACACTCCAAATACGTCTGGTGGACCTGTACGGGTGGCGGTAGTTGGACCGCTACCGTGAGTTCGGCAGTCCTGAGGACCGCCGTACTCATAATAAATTCCTAAAACAATACCTGCTTCTGCAGCAGGTCACTGTCCACAAACAAACTCTTTAGGGCTATGTTGAACATCTACTTGAACCCATGATGTCCCACCTTTTCCACATCATCTTTCTAGAAACTTAAATAAATCCCCACTTTTGGTACACTTACTCTAATTGCTGAAAAATCACAAGTAGTGTTCTTTGCTTAACTAAGACATGCTATGCCATAACGTTTTCCATTTCTGTAAGTTATATTAGAGTGAAGCCAAACTGCAAAAAACATATATCATGCCTAGTTAGTACAATTCCTGGCTCTCCAAAACCCAAAGTTTTTGTAATCCTTTCTAGCAATTACATGGATAACTTTTAAATGATATCTCCATTGTGACAATGATTGTTTTACGGCCAACACATTCGGATTGTAGATGCAATCATGTTTTTCTGAATGCAGAAAAGTCTATTTAAAATGCACTTTGGGACAAACAAGCATGCAAGGAAAATGATGCAGTGTTCATTCACACTATAAAAAGTAGTGTTGGGTCTGCATAGTGAAAAATAAGTGAAGGCATCTTTAATACACTCCAACACTTTCTGTGTTCATATCCCCAATGGAACAAAACTATAGAATTCGTGAGAGAAATAATAGACCCTGAAAAGTCTTTAAAAAACTGGCGATAGAAATTTCTCAAATTCCATAAATCAAACTTCATTTATATTACGGAGTTGAGGCCAGTATAAAACAGACAATGCCTTCTGTAGATCCATGGGTATACCCTTATCTGTAATAAAGAACCAGAGAGCCTAGAAAGGACACTAAAGTGGTTTTAAAAGCACTTTTTTTCCAAATTAGCCTACAGTGATAGTGGACAGATCCTAGACACTAACTCCATGACATTCTTTTGACGATTATCTGGGGTATCTGGAAAAAAAAGTATATGACACCATACACATCTGCCATGACACTGAAGATATTTCTGACAAGTTGTAATGCTGCTTGGGCATTACAAAAACCAAACCACAATCCAAATACTCAAGTGTCCATGCCTAGTATTGCAAGTCGTCTTCCACTCATCACGCTTACTAAATGATACGCACCATGAAGATCTCCTTTAGCCTTAGTCAAATGAAGTTGTTCAAGCAGGACTGATACTAATGGAAGTGGATATCTGATTTTTATTGTAACAGGGTTCAATTTATGATGAGCCTCATGAGGTCACAATAAGGACGTGGACTGGATCTCATTTATGTCCACTGAGATATAGCATTTTTTCATATTCAAATACAAAAGCCATTACAACGGTATCCCTTGCGATATGTTGCTATTATATGGGTAGTGACAATCCTTTAAGAAAACATTTAGGCTGCAGTAGTATCCCAAAAATAGAGGAAGCCAGACTAGCTCTCAAAGTCCTACCAGCCTAACTTAAATGTAGCCCAACATGCATGGAAAACAGCTCTTTTATCATATAATTTAGTATATATCTGTTTAATGCTGAACCTTAGATAAACATTTTACTTCCAAAATGCTTAAAAAATCATTAGTTGATTCTAAACTTTGAAGTAATCAGGGTGACCCTCACTATTTGACAAGAGAAGCAGAGTTTACACACGTTCCAGAAATTAAAGGTGCACTGAATGTCTTGTGACTATGAAAGGACTTGCTATTAATGAGCTACCACTAGTCTGTTTTCATACTTAGCGGTATATAACACTTTAAAGTGCTGTCGCTGAGAAAACAACAACACCTTTCTTGAATTAATTTGTAAACACCTTCTATGCTTACAGCTATTTATCATGACTGAAAATATGTTTACAAAGACTGAGTGTCACGAAATATAAATCTTGATAATATTTACATCTGACACCAGTATGGTACATTTATTTCAAAACTCTTCACTGCACTTGAAGGATTTGCCTGATTGAGTGGGTACACTGAAAAGCTGATTGGGAAAACTGTGCTTGAGAGATTGTTGTCATGACCTCAGGGGAAGACAAGCAATGAAAACCTCAAAAGATCTGGCAAACTAGTATGATGCCTAATACTTTTATTGTAAGCACATGCACACACAAAAGAGGAAAAAAACATGATGACACTAAAATATTAAGCACAAATTGGAAGAGAAAACGAATTGTGGGTTCCTCTTCTTTTACTGTTTTAGTTCACCTTTCAGAAAATTGCGATCCTTTTGGCACAAAGAAAAGTTAATGTTGGCACTGAATTGCTGAAACCGAAATAAGTTGATGCCCCAAATTGAATAAAAATTGTAAAAATAGAAGGGAAAAAGCATTGAGTGAATGAAACTTTTATAGCGCATGATCCAGCAGGAATGTCCTGGTGCTTAGGTGATATCAGAGGGCAGGAAAACATTTTAAACAGCCAAGTTTGATTTTTTGTGTGCAAAAGAATATGACTATAACCCACATGTACGTTGCTTTTTTGTTGTCGCAAATGGTTCACAGAAACGGTACATTTGCGACTGGAAAAAGGATTTTTCTATGTACAGAGCCCTATTATGTAATGGGTTAGCAATTCGGCATTAGGAAGGGGTGTATCTTCCTCATAGCGACTTGCAGTGCTTTGTATTAATATTTTGCAACCAAAATGCAGTCGCAAAACATTTGCATTTTACTGCCGCTTCAAGTAGGTGGTAAGCCAGATGTGAACAGGAAGGGGTTCCCAGGGGACCCCTTTCCCTTTGTGAATGCATTCAAAAACATTTGGGACCACTGCCTACTCTTAAAAAAGAAACTGGAACGTTTCATTTTTCTTTTTGAAATGCATCCTATTTTCCTTTTTTAAAACAACAGGCGCCATTTAAAAAAAAAATGTTTTATTTGAAAGCAAACAGACATGGCCATCTGCTGGCCCCTAGCAGGACATCATCCCTGTCTTTTTAGTGATTCTAATGGGTCACAAATTACGACCTACCTCATGAATATTAATTAATGGGGTACATCAATTGCAACCTCATTAGGAATCGCGGAATGTGTCAAGGACAAATTTGTACATAGGTGTTTGCGATTTCCTAATAGGGAATCACAAACATTTGCTATTAGGAACTCCCAAAATTAAACCTTTGCTGACTGAGAGGAGACAAGGACAGAACCTCGATGTCTCACCATACTAATGGGGAGTTCACAAATATAAACTTACTGCCCGCAAAATATTTGAAAATTAGCAAATAATTGAAGATGTAAAGCTAACTGTGTCTGAATAATTTGATGATTATAAAAAAAGCATATAGCCCCTGAGTGATATGGAGAAGTCTGCTAAAGGCATCAACTTGAACATCAACATTTGAACATCAAAGGGTTGTTGAGGGCCATGTCACACATGACTAACATATGTCTTGACAATATTTCATTGCTGGACAAATCCAAACATAGGAAACATGACATAACATGAATTATGGATGATGTTAATACCATTTTGAATCAACATGTGGAGATATCACATTCACATGGAGAAATAATTGCCATTCTTACTATTGAAATGTTTGGTAGCTTCTTAAAAAACAGTACACAATAGTTTATACAATGCTTCACGTGAAAAACTGGTGTCATACTTGATGACAATTTGACCATGAAGGAGCATGTTAAAACCATCTCTGGGACTTGCTTTGGCCTGATGTGCATGCTTAGAAAGGTATTTCAGTGGACTACTTTGCAGGCTAGGAAGACCCTAATCCAGGCTCTGGTAGTGAGCCATTTTGATTATGGGAACACCCTAATGGTTGGGATGAACGAAGGTCTCTTTCCCAGACTTCAGGTGGTGCAGAACACAGCAGTGAGCCTTGTTCTTAATCAGCCCCTGCGAACTCCCTCTGACGCTCTAATGCGCCTCCTTCACTGGCTCCCAATAAAACAGCAGGCCTTTTCAAACATTTATGTTTGTTTTTTAAACCTTGCATGTAAAATGACCCTGCTATCTAGAAAGGGAACTACAGCCTTATATTCCAATTTGTCAGCTGATATCCAGCGAACTACATTTGTTGTACCCCAAAAGTATCTCTAAAACCAGATTTGGGGGTCGCTCTTTCTCTTTTTTGGCTCCCTATCCCTGGAATTGTCTACCCTTGCTCTTCCTTACCTGTTCAGATCTAATGCTTTTTAGAAAATCTTTGAAAACCTGGCTGTTTTAATCTTTAACCCTAGTATTGCTCTATGAATTGTATTTTGCGGCTACGGCGCCGAGATATCCCCTCGGGTTGATTTGTTGTGCCTTATAAATTAAACACTAACTAACTAACAGCGCTGTCTCTTTGGAGGGGTATACTCTCATTGTTATCAGTTCTGCATAGACCTCTATTTCTCTACTAATAACATTTGGAAATAACTGACTATTTCTAAAGCTCTGTCAATACTCTTTTCATTTGGCCAGTGCTCTCATTTGCACTTTGTGTATACTTTTCTAGAGAATGTTAATGTGCATATTTCTTTCTATAACATAATGAAAAGACCTTGGATGTGGAAAAATATTTGGACAATTTTCAAATATGCTCATCTTCACATGAACTTAGTTCAATGGCCACACAACATTCTTTAAAAAAAACATACTGCTCAAAATCTAAAGGTGTACCTTGTCTTCTTCATGAATAGTGAAGTATAATAAAAAATGCTGCTAGTAGAAACATTTGTATGGTGATCACAACAAAAATCGTCATTATTCCTATTGATACATGGAAATAACAAAGGCCACATGTAAGTGTGCATCAGCAAGTAAAACATTTAAATAAAGTAATCATGTTGCCATTAAAGGGCATATTGTTTGCTTCCATAGCCCAAAAGGCAATCATAATCAGTACATACATAAATAGACAATATTTAAGCACCTTGAAGTTTATCATATAATATTAACTGTAACTACATGTATGCCAATAGCAATTCAATTTGTTATGTTCAGAATCAACAGATGAATATGTAAACTATTCGTGTTCAACTTTATATTTATTATCTCATCTATTCCTATGAGTTTTCAATCTATTTATAGCTAGATTAAAGAAATATTGTGGGTGTGCTGTTTTTACCAAATGAGTGATAGTACATTGTCTTAATAAACTGATTCTATAAAACTTGAGGGGTGATATATAGTTTACTGTAGAGGTTATATCATTACAATTATTACGGAGTACCCTCTCCACCCAACGATTGTCCACCTGCCCGGTTTAGAGGTGGTATGGCCACAATGATTATGTGACTGAGTATGAGGGAGTATGAGCCATCAGAGATAAGCCCCCCGGCAGTCCATTATATATAGTGTGGCTTTCTCTTTTTTACTGTCCATCACTGTCAGGTATATTGTGTAAAAAAGAGAAACATGACCCACTCACCATTAAAAATAAACTCTCATTTTATTTATTTTTTTCATTTGAAATGCATAGCAGCAAGATACATAACGACATCCATCACTAATTATTACAAACCATAAAAAAAGAAAGCATGGTCCTACATGATATACCATTGCATCAAAATAACTTAAAGCATATCAAATTTCATTTGGCCATAACACATTATCCTGCCATATAATCTCTCAAGGCCCCCCAAACCTGTAGCCCCAGTTTTCTTTTTCTATGTCCTTTAACAGCATATAGACTGTATTCCATATTAAAAACATTAAACAACTTGGCACGCCGCATTTTGAAAGAAGGAACCTCTTGCTGTAGCCAAAAGGACGCTATTGATATCCGTGCCACTGCCGTAGCCATAAAGATTAAGTAGCGATATTTATACATTGGTTTCCCCTGGTGCAGTTCTTCCCCAGTCCCTAACAGCATCATAGATTGAGAAATTTTAACAGGGGCCCCGTGATTTCTGACAGAAATCTCTCCCTAGATCCTATCAAAGAGTTTAGAGCAGTACAGGCATAAAAAATGTGGAGAATATCTGCGCTATCTGCTCCGCACCGAAAACATTTTCCATCATGCTGGCCCCCCCACTTCATCATCTTGGCAGGAGTATGGTACAAATTAAATAGCATTTTATAATGTTGACTTTTTAAATTAGCTGCCATTAGAATCCTCCCGGACAAATCAATCGATTTCTCCAATGAGATTTCGGGGTTTCCTAACCAGGTTCCCCATTTAGTATTATAATTTTCCAAGTCATCTGTTCTTCCCTCTAACAGTATTTTATATATTAGCCCAATATTTCCCTGTCGTCTAATGATTTCAGCAATTTTAAAAGTGATATTACAAATTGTATGTTTTCCCAAAAAATCCCTTACTTGTAAAAACGTAAAAATTGGGTTAAAGATAAATGATATTTCTCCGCCAGCTCTAAGAAAGAATATAAACTCCCATCCACCTGATTCATATCGCCAAGTCGGATAATGCCCTTCTCTCTCCAGGTTGCGGCCACATGATCCCAGAAGATCGAAGGTAGCATTCCAGTGGCATCAATGGGTGTATAAACAGAAAGTGCAGGCATTTAACACTTTAAAGCGGGTATCTTTAAAATAGTTGCCATCCAATCTCTTAAACAAAATGTGCTTCACCTAAGGGCCCAGAATCATCTGGTGGATTGAAGGGGCATCAGCCGCATTGCTAACCTCTTCCCCAGTCAACAAAATATGTGCATTAACCAGAATACAGGCATAGTAATAAAAAGCAAAATCAGGTACAGACCACCCTCCTCTTTCTCGAGAGAGGGTCATATATCGCTCAGCTCTTCGAGGTTTCCCTGGGGCCCACATGTATCTGGCACAGAGTGATTGTAAATATTAAATTTGTTTGCCTGGTACCTCCAAAGGCACTGCCCTAAAAAATACATAACACGGGGCAAAACATTCATCTTCAATACATTGACTCTGCCTACTAATGACAAATGCAGATTCTCCCACCTTTCAAATGGCCGTTTTACTCCCACAATAATATCACCCCAATTGACCTCTACAATCTCTTTTAAAGAAGTACGTATCTTAATACCCAGATAAGTAGCTTCACTGACCACCCTGGAATCACTATTCATTACTTGGCTCGTACATAAAATTTGGATTTTGCCTGTGTTCAATTTATATCCAGATGCCTCCCCAAATTTCTGCGCTAAATATTCTATTTCGGTGGTACTGCAAGGCGTGGATTGGAGGTAACGATCGCGATGTCATCGGCGTATGCCATTACACAAAACTGATCTTGTCGTACAGTAAAAGGTATAATCTTTTTACTCCGCTCTAACATAATGATAAAGGGGTTAATGTACAACGCAAATAAAAGGGGTGAGCACGGGCACCCTTGCCGTGTGCCTCTAGTAATCGTGAAAGTCTCAGAAAAGCGCCCCATTAAGCATATTTTCACAGTGGGGAGATGGTATAGGGCCTGTAGAGCATGAATATATCCCTGCCCAAACCCCATTTGTTGTAAGCCCCCATAAAAAATTCCAAAACACACGGTTGAATGCTTTTTCAGCATTAAGTAAAATCAGTCCTAATTCTATAGCTTCTACCTGTGCTATATCAAAGAGAGTCACTACTCTACTCACATGATCTACCATCCCCCTTCCTGGTATAAAACCATGTTGTTTTAAGGATACTAAAGGTGTCATAACTTTTGCCAACCGTGTGGCCAGAATTTTTGCATAAATTTTACTATCGCAGTTAAGAAAGGAAATTGGATGGTAGGACCCGGGTACCTCAGAAGGCTTCCCTTACTTCTTAAAAATACAGATATTGGCCCCAGCCCAGGATCGCGGTGTCTCCCCTTTTTGTGCCGTTTGAAACACCTTAAGCATATCAGATTTAACATCTTGGAAGAAGGTCTTAAAAATTTCCAGCTGCAGTTTATCCGGTCCTGCAGCTTTCCATACTGCAAATAGGCTGGAAGTCCAAGATCCATCAAAGAACACCCCATGTCCTGTCCTGTATACAATTCTGTATAAAAATCAAAGAAAACTATGAGGATTTCCTGGGGGTCAAACACCATAGCCCTGGCCGCATTTTTAATCCCAGTTATTCTTTGTTCGGCCTCCTTTATGCGTAATTTCTGGGCTAAACAACGTCCAGTGGCCTCCCCATATTCATGACACTCTTTTTTATAAGTTTGATAATTTATGACAATTTCTTTGCTCCATTCTAAATTTATTTTAGTCTTACACCTAGCTAAGTTATTCTGTAATACTGCAGTATTATGTCCTGCAGCTAGCCCATTAGCCAATTCCTCTTCAGCAGTGTTAAGTTCATTATATTATACCTGCAATGGCTGCTTAGCTAGTTTTCATTTATAAAACCCATAGCTCTGAGTTTCCCCTCTAAACCCGGCTTTGAATGTATCCCAAATAACCCCACAAGACGCAGAGTGACGATTAATCTGAAAGAACTCCTTTATCCAGACCTTCATATACTCAATAAAAATACCATCCAGCAAATGCTTTCAAAAATGAAGGCTCTTGCGGCTACACACCGCCCAAGTGCTGGAGTTTCTGCTACCACTGGTGCATGATCCGATGTCACCCTTGGATACACACAGATTTTAAGACCTGTAAATAATAGTGAGGACAGAAAACAATCATCGAGACGAACAAGCCTATTGTGTGGGTGTGAGTAAAACGTATATCCTGGGTCTTGCCTATGCAAATTACTACAGGCATCCATCAACCCGCAGTCAGTTAACAGTTGACATAAGGCCTTGCATACCCTGGGTTTTCTGCCTTTATAGCTCCGCCCACAGTTTTGGAAATCTTCGCACGTCATATTTATATTAAAGTCCCCACAGAGAAATAACGGAGTGGGCCATGTAGCAAGCTCGCCATATAGATATTCCAATATCGGGGCTTCATCGAAGTTGGAGCCATATACTGTACATAGGGTAAATGTTACTTCCCCTTCCCTACATTCCACAATGGCCCACCATCCATACATATCAGCCAGTATACGTCCAGTTGTTTGGATAAAAGGTCTTGCTAAAATTGCCACCCCTCTAATCATATTTGACTGCCGTGAGATTACCAATACTACATAACCTAACTCTGACAGAGTCTTCCGTTTCCCCCACGGGATATGCGTCTCCTGCAGACACACTACATCAGGCTGGATCACCCGTAGCTCTGTAGCCACCCTCTGCCTCGTATTATAATTATTTAACCCACACACATCCAGTGTACATATTCGAAGGCCTATCTTCTCCATATATTGCACCTTAGTATTATTTCAGGGCCATACATAAATGTTCTCAAACCTCTACACCTTTCTTTGCTGCTATGGATCATTTTTCTTTTTTCGCTCCCACCTTCCCCCTTTCCCCCACTACTACCCTTCCCCCCACGAGTCCCCCCACGAGTCCCCCCACCCCACCCCTACAGCGAGGCTTTAGTACTACTAGTCCTAGCGATGACATGCTCCCACCACCCAAAAGTGCCTCCCACACCCGTGTAATACCCACATGTAATAGCCAGTCCACAATTACTCCAATTAAAGAAAAAAAAACTACAAAAGGAAGAAGAAAAAAAGAGGAGTGAGAGAAACCCTCAAGCAAATACAAAACCCACTTCAAAATTCCTTACTTATTCTCTTCCCCCCTATAGGTATATGAAATAGTAATACTCATGGGGATATAATACATCAAAAGCAGCGAAGTACAAAAAACCATAAACAAATAGGCTCCGAAGAGACTCTGACACATAAAACTATTACTCCTCATGTACAGCCCAATGCCCTGTTTGACCAAACTATCTACTTAGCCCGCTTTGAGAGATTGAAGAAATAATTTTGCTAAGATCTCAGATGTAAAAAACCTGGTAGTTTCTTTATACACAATTTTCAGTTTGGCTGGTTGAAGTGAAAAGCTTGGACCCCCTTAGCTTGAAATGGTACAATAAGTTGGCGAAGTTGCCAGCGCTTTTCTACCATCTGATGGCAGAAATCTGGTCTGACAAAAAACTCCACCCCCTTCCCAGCTCTTTTTCTATCAGGTCGTGCCAAATCAAATACAGCTTCACATGCCAAAAAGTTGTTAAACGAAATCAATATAGCCCTAGGTTTGGGCACTGTTGCTGTTTGACCAGGCCGGGCCCGAATAGAAAAGAGGAAATGGTGTGCCCTCTGCACCTCTCTCTGCAAGTTTCCACAACGTGTCATCCTTCCCTGCACGCAGGGTCTTTGTCAGCGGTTTTTGCGCTGCCAACTCATTCTCCAGACATGAGATGCATGCTTCTGCCTCAGTGATCCTTGTAGTAAACTCTGTACATGTTTTGGCGATGTGTCGAACTGAATTTTGCATTTTGCGACAGACATTTTGTGTCCTTTAGCTATCTGCCCGTGTTTCCTCTCTGTGTGTCATTATCGTTTGGTATATGAGAGCCAAAAATACGTCTTCTACTGATTCTGTCATTCTCCGTACCAAAAAATCTGTCCTATCTGTCTCATCAGGGGGTCTAATCCCTACATTTAGCTCAGGTGAAAAAGAGTTAACTGGATGCCGAGAATCCTCTGACAGCCCTCTATTTTTACGCAATGTCTGTGGGCTGCCCTCCGATGAGTCCTCTCCCGTGTCCTCAAGAGCTGTACTGCTGTGTTCGCACAGCTCATTCCTTTGCCGATTCATCAGTACCTTCCCATTTCTCAATGCCTCATCGCTGGATACATCTGAGTGGTCAGGCAATGAAAAGAACCTTTCAACTAAGTCCACCAACTCTGCCTCCTTTGTAGGCGGCCCACCACTCAGGTACTATGCACCTTTAACAATACCAGCACACCCAGCGGTACTTATTTCCTGAGAGTCAATACTCGCATTAAGAGCTATAGTTATATTAGGCCTCACCGGCATCACTGGCATCCCAAGCTCCAGCTCACCATTGCTCACTACTGTCCTATCTGGTGCAGTTTCTACATTGTAGCCATTGCCCATACCATTATTATTGCCTGGTGTGGGGCTAAAATCTCTCACAGCAGTAGGTTGAATAAGCAGGGGTATACCAGAACCCTCCTCCGCAGCTTCCTGCCCCCCCGGACATTCACAGACATCCTCATACCCCAATGCCACAGAAAGAGTTTCCATTTGGGAGGTGTGAGAAGTCTGAGCATCTTTTTTCCTGCCTCTTCCCACCGAGAACAATTGGGGAATAGTTTGCTTTCCAGGGCTGGTCATGGTGTTAACGTTGGTACTGGTAACGCTCTCCCTCTTAGTAGTTTTACCGCAAGCGTTTGAGGCATTCTTGCCGCTTGGTGTCTCCGTGGTCTTTGCTGCAGCGCCGGCATCAGCCTGGAGCCGGGATTTCCCACTTCCGTCTTCTGGTGGCATCATCAGCATTCTCCAAATCCCTCCTCTCAGGCCTCCAGTTCTCTTGCCTGAAACTGTTGCATCCAGGTGTCCCAGTCTCGGCTGCAAGCCCCTTGCGGATACAATGTATCCGATACGAATACTGCGTAGACGCGCACACCGAGCCAGGAATGCAGCCGTGGCAAAACCAAGCATGACGATGAGTCACAGCTGTGCTCAGGGCCCAGTCTTGATCAATAATCAGAGCCCGCCTTCGTCCTCTCGCTTTCCACTACAGAGTGATCCTCTCACAGGTGTGGGAGCACAGGAGCAGCCAGCTCACTCGTCAGATGGAATTGTGGGAGAAATTTGTTTTTCTTTCATTTGAATCAACAGGCTCTCACTTATCGAGTTTGTTTTGAAAAATAAGAAACTTTGGAAAAGTTTGACGGCCGACAACTTGCTAGATGCAGTGCTTGATTATACTTTTCCTACATCGACAAGAACCACCATGAAGGCAATTCCTGTTTATGTTGTTGTATAAGATTTATTTCGACAGCAGGTGTCCTAAAAGCTATAAAAAACATTTTATAATAGGGATGTAAGTTACACATTTCATACAACAGCATGCTAAAAACATATACAAGCATTCCATACAGGTGCACCGCTGCACCCTCAGTGTGAAGTGCAGTTACCAGAGTCAGTAATTAAGAAATTGATACATATCTATCAATGAAAACATTTGTTTGATACAATAAAAGTATATGGAAATGGCAGCATAAAAGTTCTTCTTAATAAAATCCAGTGTATTAGGCTCAGGTTGCGACCCTCAGCAGACCTATATAAGATTTTTCATCCCTCTTTAGGGTAACATCATGGAAAGGTTAAAAACAGGAAGTGCACATGCATAACATGTGTGTTTAGAGCTTAAATAACCAGCCTTTGAGCCCTACAGCATTTTCGTGCCAGCATCATTCGACTGAGTGCTGTAACAATCCTGTCAGGGTCTTCCATCTAATAGGCCAAGCATGATAAGGAACTTTGCCACACAACATGCGATAATAGGTCTGGCATCTGACCTAAGGATGCACATGGCGACCCGATAGTCCTGTGTGCCCAGTTGCCAGCAAATCGGTTTTAGCCACTTGGCCCTCGAAGTGTTGTATGACGTGCAAACAAACATAACATAGGCAACACTTTTTATCGGGGCCCTGCGGCATGGGCAGTCCTTTGGTGTTTGATTGCATGGATGCCATTTTGCGGTTATTTCACAGACAGGAAGCGTGTCAAACCTAAAGTGGATGTACAACATTCTGTCCCGGGGGTCTTGAATTAAATCTATAAAAGTGCTCTAAGTGCCTGGTCTGTTTGTGGAGATAAAATTCTGCTGTTAGTCTGCCCACATTTGGTTTAGAGGTTTCTTGTTGTTCCACCCATTCCCAATACAGATGTTTGAGCTCTTCTTTCCTCGGTGGGTCCTGCTTGTCCCAATGTGCTTGTAGCCCCAATACTGACATCATTTTCCTGAGGTTAGAGATCCAGCCTATTTTGCTTCAGCATAAGGAAGGAGCTCTGGTGTCCGCCTAATATGAGCCAAAAAGAGCAAAGGGGGCAACCTTGCTTTGTCGCCAATCAATCGCCTACCCTTTTCAAGCATTAGGGGCTAAGGGGGATGTTTTGGGGCAACATCACTAAGTCCCTAAGAAACAATTTCAATAGGAGAGTTTCTCCGAGCTTCACTGTTATCAATCAATCAATGATTTTCTCAAACAAAGTCCAGTCCACAGGCCAATAGTTTCAAATTCAACTCAAATGTTCGAAATGTATTAATGAAAGCACATCATGTCATTAATTTCATCAAATCTTTTCAGCCTCATAGCATTGATTCAATTTCATCAAATCTTTTCAGCCTACACGTTTCGTCCTAACCCAGGACTTCATCAGGGCTGAAAAAAGGAGATATATACAATCATCAATCCAATGCAATATAGATAATTACTAAGTTGTACATTGTATTAATGATGGAATGCTACTCACACAATAAATTAAATTCACAATACTGCTTACAAATATGAAAACCTGCCTATCGCCATTCTAATATCACTCTACCCAGGATGATGTTCTACTTTGTTCTCTTCAATAATCTAATTATGCGTTAATCGTAATAGTGACATTGAAATACTCAGGTTATTCACTAAAACTACCTTCCATTGCCTCATTTCATCAAAATTAAGGACATCCCCATTATCTGACTGCTAATTGTTATTAGGGGTGGGCGGAATTTGCGTAATTGCGTTACGCAAATCTCCGCAAAACGGTAAAAAATCTCCGCAAACACGCAGAAATTCCGCAAACACGTGGAATTGCTTGTTCGCGATGCTTTTTTCCTTTTCGCAATCGTTGTTTGCGTGCACGGGGGGAAATATCTTGCGAACACGCATTTTGAGAACGCGAACAAGCAAAAAATTTCGCAAAGTCGCGGAACACAGATTTTGGGCAATTTCGCGTCCTCCGCGGAACGCGAAATTACCCAAATTCCGCAAATTCCGCGAGCGGAACGGAATTTACCGCCCAGGCCTAATTGTTATGTAACTATTGTAAACTACTTTAAAAAAAAAAAAAAACAAGGTTTCTCCAAATGTCATTATCAATCTGTCGTGAGGTCTTCTATGTAGTTCTTCAAAATCACCTAATTTTTAGCTGTCAGAGACATACCTTATTCTTGATTCTTTTTAAAGCCTCTCATCCCTCCTTGATCCAACCTCAATTGTTTTTTCTTGCTCTAAGTGAAATCTACAAATACAACATTATGTTACTTAATTTGAGCCTTTGATTCTAAGTCCAACGACTATTTTGTTTAAAAGCTCTCATCAATCACTGCACTAAAAACAATAATTCAAAAATCTATAATTACCATTATGATTTTAGAACTGATTTTCAAAATAATAATGTTCCAGCAACCATATACCCTATTTAATAGGAACAGTTTATCAATTTAACTTCTACTTCCACCATGTCTATTTATGTTATTACTTGTGATGAACAGGTACATTATTATATATCAATGAATTCTTATTCACTTCTCACAATCTTCCAAATTCTTTATCCTGTTGTCATCTCTATCTCAATCACGCATATCAAGTTCTGCGTAAAAAAGTATATAAACCAATTTCATCTTTTAGTGATAAACCACTAACTCCAAGTGTTACTCAGCTCTATTCTCAAATTCCGGAGGCTATCTCTGGCCCCACCAAGCACAATTATATAGTAATTCAAAGTACTTGTTCGTATTAGCACAATGAATTGTCAACAATTCCCTTTCCCCTGACTGTTACTCAGGCTATCTCTGCCCCACCAAGCATAATTATACCTCATCTAGTGGTTTATTCAAAGTACTAAATTATCAAAAAATTCCCCTTCCCATGACTGTTAATCACTCCCAAAGTAAACTATTACATACTCCAAATCTATATGTCTCCCTTTACTGCCTACATTATCCTTACTGAGACCCCAAGCACATATTATTCTCACCGTCACGACATTGGTAAGTCGTTCCCCTGAACAGCCAGTCCGATAACTCCCGCCGTCTCCAAACCCCTGGCAAACTCCTTATTTTTAAAGAGCGTCTCCACCAATCATCTTTCATTTCCAATAATCGTCTAAACCAATAGTATTCGCCTCATGGAAGCCTCCGTAATACCCATAGAATTCGGTTTCCTCTGCGGCCCGATATCTTGCTTAACGAATCCTGTCTTATGCTACCAACACCCTCCTCCGTGCACCTACTTCCTGCTTCTACATCTTTTTGCCAATTTGTTTCCTGTTTGTAAACGCACAATATCATTAGTTCTCACGTGCAACCTACGTCGTTTATACCGAATAATGTGAACACGCATTTTCATTGGTTCACACGAGCAGCCTATTCAATGCCCTCATCATGTCTTATGCTACCTGTACCCACCTCCATATACCTGCTCCCTGCTTCTATATCTTTTCACCCATTTGTTTCCTGTTTGTGAACGCACTATTTCATTGGTTCTCACACGCAGCCTATATCGTTTATGTCAAATTATTTCCTGTTTGTGAACGCACATTTTCATTGGTTCACATGCTCAGCCTCTTCAACGCACTATTCTTCAATGCTCATTTTACGTTTGTCACCATAATTCAACTTTACCTATACTCGTGTGACCAATTTAACACGCTCACCAATGATACTGTTCTACGTTAATTTCATGAACCTAAAAACATTCAGTGTAAATCTAGTCCTTCATACTCGCAATAGTCTGACTCCGACCACCTAATGTTGTTTTCATGTTTTTTTTTTCACCGCCTATATTTTGAGTATGCAACCCTGTGATCGATTTCCTCTGAGGTCAGATACCATTCTTGTCCAATCAAATCTTCCTTCAAACAATCCTCACCAAGTCACTACTTTCTATTTTTTATGTCATTAAACCCTAATAGATTTCTATTTAAAACACGCCATTAATAGGTTCCCACGGGCAACCCGTTCAAAGCGCTCATCTCCGATACGGTCTGGGTTAACTATTCTATTTATCACACCATATCAGATCAACACTAACAATCAAATATATTCTAAATCTTTCGATGTGAATCGAACCCTCAATGATCGCAATGGTGTAATCCTGGTCTCTCGTCATCCACCTGTCTCTAAGTCACCATTTCCTTCCACAATGTCCTACATTGTATTACATGCCACATTCAAGTCATCATCAATCTCTTACTAAACAATGACAACTCCTATTTCAACAGACTCTAATTCTCCCAAAAAATAATGTAACTCATTATTGCTATTAAGGACCTGAGTCACCGAACTACATCTACTGATCCATCTTGCTTCTTGCTGACGTAATTGCCATTCCCAATCACCACCTCTCATTTTCGGTACAATTCTTTGAACACCATAAAACTTAAACCTTGCTCTATCCTCATGATTTTCCCTAGTATGTTGATAAATAGAGGATCTCAAATCTTTGTTAACAATTGCTCTCCTGTGTTCTTGAATCCTAAGTTTTGGAGTGCGCTTGGTACCATGTAATTCAGTGCAAATGTCTTAAAATCTATAATTTTAAGACATTCGCACTGAATTACATATACTACTCCACAACTGTTACAAATAATAAATTTATTTATCTGGTATTTTTTCTTTGTATTCTTTGTATTGTAACTGAATTCCTTGATACGATTCACACCTAACTCACAAGTATAAAAGTATAAAACCCTTTTGGTGGAAATGGGAGCCAATTTCCTCCCTGTGAGTATGAAGGTTCTAAATAGTTCCTAGTAATTAAACTCCCTATGGTAGGACATTTCCTATAGGTGACCTTAGGTTTATCTGAATTCACATCTATTAATCCTGGTATACCTTTTAACAAATTCCAATTTTTATTCAAAATTTTGCATATTTGATTTTGATGTATACTGTATGTAGAAATAAAAGCTACTCTTTACCTTGTTTTTTTTTTCTTCCTTTTGCACTAAGGTTGACTCTCTCTTCACCAACTTCACCCTTCTTTTCGCTTTCTCCAAACAATCCTGTGAGTATCCTCTTCCTGATAATCTACGTTGTAATTCCTCCAATCCTGTTTCGAAATCTTTTTCCAAACTGCAGTTACGCCTGATCCGAATCATCTCGCCATATGAAATACCTTTTATAACTGCTGGTGGGTGTGAGCTATCTGTTATTAAAATAGAATTTGTGGCTGTTTTCTTACGGAATATCCTGCTTTGCACCTTGTCCTCAACTATGAGCCGTTAATTTAAATTTAAGAAAAACGACTAGTGCGCACAGGCGTTAAGCCCTAACCACCTTGTTTGTATTGCATTATAAGTCCCTAAGAAACTTATACTCAGATCTGCAAGGATCGTGAGCAGCCACGGTCCATGCAGGTAACAGTGGTGGGGCCGTGTAAGGGGGGATTTTGAGGGACAATGCAGAGGGAAAATTAAATAAATAATTAATCTTAACCCAGCATCGTCCCTCGGAATCTTCCATTACACGGCCCCACTGCCCCACCGATGTTACCTGCACGGACCGCGGCTGATCATGAGCCATATCGATTCCCCATAACTCTGCTCCTTACAGTGCTGTGCTGACTGCTTTGGCACCGTAATACTGTTTATGTAAAGGGATGTCGGCAGGACAGGTGGACAGCATTAAATGTGGTTGGTAGAGTAAAGGTAGTGTGATAGATTGGATTTAAAGTCCTCAATCATCTTGTCTGCATTTACTCCGTCTGCAAAAACTTATGTCAGTCCCTTAAATAGACATAATTTATGGTTATATTTACACATGACAGTTTCAAAACTATTATAAACATTTTCAACCAGTGAGGTATGTGATAATGACCCAGATAGAAAGTAATTGCATCCAAAATATTTTTTTCTAAAGAAAATGATTGAAATCATTAATGTGTTTGATTTGGATCATTGCTACTATTTCCAATAATACTTTGATGTTCAGAAAAATACTAATGTGATCTGAAAAACACAGTAAGTATAATCATATTCACAAGTTGACATCTGCTCTTTCATGAAAAGAAAAACTAAATCAAGCTACTTACAGAAAAGTGTTCTTAACTTTATTGCCAAATTGTTATATACATTCATATATGCATCACAGGTGTGTAAAGAAAATTATATGGATGTAGATCATGTCTTCTGTTGTCAAAGAACATTATTTCCTGACGTGCAAATCTTTTTTTTTTTTAATTATTTGTCTCTCTTTAAATTGTAATGAAGCATAATAATCTGTTCAAACTGAAGTTGAAATACTAATTTAATGTGTCATATACTACGTTTTCTTCAGCTTAAAATATTTCCCTAATTAGAAAAGAGTATTCATATGATATACAAAATAATTGACCATGCTTACTCAATTCTTTTTTAATGTTTAAATGCTTTATTGATTTGACCTATACTGACACTTTAAGAAATCCATAATTTACTATCTTTTATTGTCACTCCTATTACTTGTCTCAGAAATGTATGCTGTACCTTGATTTTAAATTCACAAATTACAGATTATATCTAGAACTTGTATGAAATATTTATTTACCAATAAAAAAAATATTGTGCTTTATTATTTTTCAAACAAACATTTACTGATGACAAGCTGAAAGGGCAACTTGATAAAAAAAATATGCCAAAGAGTGAAACACAGGGAACCTTGCTTATCGGCTCAAAATATATTATTAGGCGATACTCCCAGCAGTATCAAATAGTCCATCTTACATCAGAGCATGATGGGTGGCAGGGCTGGCCAACCATGTTGCTGTAGCAAAAGGTAAAAATTAGACATCTAAGGGGGGGTGGGAAGCAAACAGAATATGCTTCAATAGTAATGGAAAGCTTACATTTCCTTGTCAGTGATGGGAAATAATTCCAGATAAACAAATGCTGTAAAATAATAAAACCTTAACTGAAACAAACTAAAATAGATACATGTGTAATAATTAAAATAAAGCATGCACAATAAAAATGCAGGGAGCAGAGGCAGGACCTCTAACATATAGGGAAAATAAAATGATCACACATGTGGAATTCGGAGTGTTAATAACCAGTTATGCATGTTATGCCTCTAATACCTGCTGAAAGCTTGAAATCTGAGGTATTTAGTACATACGGTAAATACCTCACCCTGGGGTTGTGATGTTTACCCAGTGTGGTAAAAACTCAGTCCTATTCCGATCAAATTGTAATGTGGGCCACAGGGTTTAACACTTGAATACAACCCCACATCAAACAGTATCGTTAATTCTAGTTCCAATACCTACATTGCATTAATCCTTTAGAATTGCTTTCAATATTTATTAGATATTCAGCTTCTGAAATACATTCATCATTGCTTTGCTACTTAGATTTTATGATATTTTTGTTAACAGTTTTTCCCTAAGTGTCATATACTGATGATGACTTGCATTCTGTCATTTTAGCGATACTGCTCCTATTAAATGAACAGATTCACTAACCACCACAACTTCTAGGACACTTTTTTACTTTAGCAAAATGACAGAAACAAAAACATGCTAACAACGACTTTGTTCTTTCCCTCTTGTTAATTCACATTTTTTCACTTAAATAAAATCCACAGTTTTAAATGGAAGATAACAAATCTTCAACAAGAAAATTGCCTATTCAGCTTCCTCTAATGCAAACTCCATCCTGTCAAGTTGTAGAGCTACAAATGACAATGGATCTCTTCTACCCAAATCCTCCAATTTATTTTCAAAGGTTATGGGACTCTCAAACTTGTTTGGTCTTTCCTCTGAGATGTTGGGTTTCAGGTTAGCTACCAAAGGGTTTGGCATACTTGTCAGTTGGTACAACATGCATTTTAATTATTAGTTTTGTATTTCCTTCACAGTGCTTTTCGATGGCAAAGAACCAATGGATTTAAGTGAGGGTGATCTGGCAATATTTCAAAAACTGACTTTGTAACAAGAGAATTCTAGACTATATTCATGTCTTCAACTTTACAGTGAAAACAGTGACTGATTTATAACCAACCCTTGACTCCTCTGCGGAAAGGTCATCTGCCATAGTATGTGAAAGTTTGTAAATGAAGTTTACTGTGCTGTAGAAATATTGACAGCACCAGATGAAAATAAAGTGCAATATTTTCAGATCAGGACTGAGAGGGGATTTTATATGCATGTGTGTGTGTGTTTTTGTGAGTGTGAGTGAAAGAGAGTGTGTGTGTGTGTGTTTTTGTGTGTGTGTGTGTGTGAGAGAGAGAGAGAGAGAGAGAGAGAGAGAGAGAGAGAGAAGGCATGGTGAAGGGGAGATAATGCACAGAAGAACATACCAAAGGACAGATTAAAAATACAATGATTATGTTTAAGAGAAGGAAATGATGTGAGAGCTATACAAATAAAACATTTCAGGAAAATGTCAGGAGAAATAGGTAATTCTTGCCTAGTAAAGAAATGCGGTGTGAAGGTGGAACTGCAGTGTTTGAGATTCTAAAATGACCACTACCCCTTTCACAGACATTAGTAATCTATAATTCACAGCCTTCCATTTTAAGAATTGAAACATTTCAATTTGTGTAATATTCACAACAAAAAATTGTTGTTAACTATTTATCTGAAATTGCTAACAAGCATTGGGAAAGTCAACAAGGTCTGGTTTGTTTTAGGTATTTTGTTAGTGTTACAGTACGTATCTGAGTTCAATAATAGTAACCACAGAGAGACGCCCAAATACTTGTCAGGTGGCATGCTGCATGAATCACAGGATTTTAGTTTAGATGTTTTAAAATCATGTTCTATATACACAAACGATGCCCCTAAGAAAGGATACCTAGTTACACTACTTTGAAGACAACCATTTTAGAGACCCCACATTTGTCAGTCAACTGATAAAATTGATTTTATACCCATGTTATGATCCCACCAGTCAGGGATCTCAATTGTGCTTGGACAGTATGAGTAAACAGCGATTCAATAATGTAAACATCAACGACTCTATTGTCATTCAGACAACAACTTTCAAGACAATGGGCTTGTGAGTCATTTCTAAGGTTCCTAGAATAAAAGCAAGATTAAATAATAAGTACACATGAGATGAATAAAATGCAATGATTAAAAACTGAGAGAGGAGAAGGGAACACTGCTCTGACTACAATTTGAATTAATTATCTTCCAAACTAACATGTTGCATCTCAGTTGAATGAAATCATTCTAGTAACAGAGATTTACAGGTTGAGATTAATTCAGTTAAACCTTTTGCTTTGATGCTATTTAACATTGAGAACAGAACTTTTACTTTAAACTGACCAGTGAATTTCTCAAGGATATCTAAGTTTGTAGTGATGTGCAGCTACATGTGAAATTAGTGAAAATATTCCACTGTGAAGAAATAGGTTCTGAGCTATATAGCCCAAAATGTTTTTGTGGTTATTTTGAGCTTTTTTGACTTTCCGGGTTTTGGAACTCATTGTGAGCTCTGTCAAAAGGAATTGTGTCTACCATCTGCCTTTTAAAGCAAGGTCTACTACTGCACAGCTGGGGTAAGAGATTTTGGGTTCGCTGCAGGTGAACTAGTTCACAAACACATTTGCACATGTGCGTGGCTTGAGCAAGGTAAATTACCACCTGACTCACCCCAGTGTCAACTCACAGATAGTCTGTAACTTTGGCAGGTCTCAAAATATGAGTGGGAAGTGTAAGTGAGAAGTGCTTTAATGAAGTGTGCTGTGCTTCACTGAATTTTACTGCACTGTGGTACAGTTTCACCATAGTAAGAGCTAGTGACTTGCTTGACACACCAAGTTTATGCTACACAAGCATGCTAAATGCAGGAAGTATATTCATTCCACCAACTCTTCACTTCTTTTTCTACCTCAAGAGTTTTCATTTTTGTCTGTGACAGCTCATATTTGGATTCTGTTTATGAATCAACCTGCTGGGTGAAATTACCTACCCTTCTTGTCTGCCGGTGATTAAGTCTGTTTCTGGTAGGGGATGGGCAGGTACAGCATCTTTATGTAATAATGTGATTTCCTCACTTCTCTGATCTGGGACAGCTCAACCAAAGTTCAACAAAGGAAATTAGCCAGTACTTTGGAGGCAGTTCCAAGAGAGGCTCTCCTTTGAAGATTTCAAGAGATGAGACAGTCAACTGTGGCAGTTTGAGGCATATTACCATTCTATTAGAGAGCTCTTTCAACAAACCCCTTGAATTCTTCATGTTGGTATGCCCCATAATTCCTCACAGAAGTGTTGGGGCAGGGTGGGCTAATGATGTATCACATTAGGAGTGAGTGTTTGAAAAGTTTCAGCACTCCGTCCATCATCTCCTTGTGTTTGCTTTGCTCGCCCTAAGTTGGCAAGGTATGCCCAGATGTGGGTCCCTTGCTCACTGTGCCACTGGATTCAAGCTAGCCTGGCTGATGAGGGCTGTTAGCCCGAAACCAGTCCCAGGATGCTTGTTTCCGGTCCAGGGAAGACATGGCTTGGCAGTTCGGGCTGGACTGTTCCCATGAGGCACAGGGTCAAGACTGATTTGCATACAGCTGTGTCTGAACTGGGGTGGCAGAGTGAGCTAAAGAATGATGATGGATTCAACCCAGATCTGTGACTGTGGGTGAGTATTTGAAAAGTTTCAGCACTCCGTCCATCATCCCCTTGTGTTTGCGTTGTCACATTAGGATTCAACAGATGTGCCTGCCTTCTATAGTGTTCCCCCCCATTTTAAAAACTCTCCACTTCGAGACAGAGAAAACAAAATGGATTTTTCAGGGCAATAGGTAAAGCTGAAACCCTGATGGAAAGATCCCTGATGACAGGTTGTTTTTAGGATGGATTGGTTTTGACTTGGACTCTTTGACCGTGTTTTTATAAGGCTAATGGGAAAAACAACAAAAGATGGATGGAAGGCTGACCAATGCAAACTTTCACCCCAGTCACAAAGATCTGGGTTTAATACATTGTTTTTTTGCTCACCACACCTGTTTAGACCTAGCCATATGCAAATCATTCTTGACCCTGCTCCTCATGGGAACAGTCCAGCCCAAACTGCCAAGCCAGGTCCTCCCTGGACCGGAAACAAGCATCCTCAGACTGGGTTAGGGGTATCACCCATCACCAGCCTGGCTAGCTTGGGTGTAGTGGTGCAGTGAGCATGAGACCATGTCTGGACATACCCTTCCTACTTAGGGAGACAAAAGCAAAAAGAACAAATGATGGGTGGAATGCTCAACAATGCAGACATTCACCCCAGTCACAAAGATCTGGATTGTACCCATTGTTTTTTTCCTCATTACGCCACACCAGTTTGTGATGGTTCAGCTGTTAGGACTACTTTGCCCACCTAGAGCAGATTAGAGACGATGAATTTGACCAATCAAGGTGAATGTGATGTACCTTATTTAGGTCTCAAGAAAGATCAGCCAGGTACAGATTAATCAAAAAGGGCACTATGATGCAGCCCTGTTTTAAACCTTGTGTTTTTGAAATTTTCATCGATATTGTCTCTTCAGCTCCAAGTTTTATTCTAATCCATGCCTTTGTGTAGAGGAGCTGATTTGCTTGTATTAGTAGGACAGGTATGCCCCACGTATAGATCTTGGCCAAGTGGATGTGAATGTTATTGAATCTTATATTGCGCATGTATACCCGTAGGTGTCTTGGCGCTTTCAGGATCAAACATACTGCGCTGAGGTGTAGCTAATTTCTGAAAAGTCATGTCTTAAGTTGAGGAGGGTAGGTATAGTCCTGAGATATAGTGGAAGGGAGACTCCTACCACCCCAGCTCACATTTCTACTTCTAACAGTGGTCACCAAGCTCACATTGGCCAATCAAAGAGATCTTTTTGGAGAGTACCAACTAAATATATTCCAAAGAAATGTTGGACCTTCTCTGTGCAAAGCCTTGTGAGCAATGCAAAGTGCTCTAAATTTGACTCACTGGCATACTGGGAGCCAATGAAGATCCTGGATGCCTGTCGCTATTGACTAATATTTGGGAACGTCCAGGATTAATCTGGCTGCAGCATTCTGTACCGCTGCAGCTTCCTAAGTAATCTGGCCTGAAGGTTCATATATAGGCCATTACAATAGTCCACTTTGGACAAGACTAACGCGGACACAACTGTTTTTCTGGTGTTTCTGGGAATAAAGGGAAGAATTTTTCTTAAGGTTTTGATGGTGAAAAGAGAGGAGGACACAACCTTAGATACCTGGGTCTCAAAGTTAAGTTTCTCATCCATAATGAAAGCCAAGGTTCTTGGCTTTTGCTACTGGAATAGGGGGAGGGCCCAGGTTTTCTGGCCACCAGGCAGGAGACCAAGGTAGAAAGAGGTTACCAAACAGTACCACCTCTTTAGGCAATGCTTACTCATCCAGCTACTCAGGGCAATCATGCAGTCATGTAATTTTAGAGAATGATTAACATCCTTATCCACCGCTTAAATCAACAACTGGGTGTTGTCAGGGTAGGATGTGGGATTCAGGTTGAAGCTTCTAATCAGCGGGGCAAGTTCAGAGACATATATGTTAAAAGGCATCGGGCTCCACGAGGAGCCATGAGGGATCCCACAAGGCAGGATAAATGGTAAGGATATAAACTGACCTAAATGTACCGATTGGGATCTCCCTGAAGTTCATGTTAACTGCGTTAAATGCACACTTGAAGTCCACAAAACAGAAATGCAAGTTTTGATTTTTGTCCCTCATCTTATGAATTAGTATGCAAAGTAGCATGATGTTTATAGAAGTTCCTGTTCCCTTTATACAGACCACCTGGTTCATCAGGATCAGTTTGTTCTCCTCTGCCCAACTGATAGGTTTGTCAAGAAGGATTGTAGCAAAGTATTTAGCTTCAGCAACTAACAATGCTATTAGGAGGTAGATTGCCAGGATTGATCTGTCTCCTTCTTTAAATATTGGATTGTGTGAAGCCCTGTCAACTATGTGGGTCTCTTTTGCTCTAAAGGAGAAGGTGAACATGTTGCACATTTCACCCTCCCAGAACCCCGATCAAATTTATAAAATGCTTGTGGACATCTTTGGGCCCAGGTGCTCCATCACACAACCCTCAACATATTACTGTGTTGACCTGCTTTACACCGATGGGGAATAAACTCAATTTGATAGTGTGCCCACTTTATTTATTGCAGCCTTCGATGTTAATAGCATCTATCTCTAGTGTCTTTCCTCCAAAGTGTAATGTTAAGTATGAACCTCAGTCTGATTTAGGTATATAGGATGTTGTAAGTGTCTGGGTTGTCCTGGGGACACTATTAACCATGCACCAAAAGGTCTTATAGTTGGCTTTTTTAATAGACTCAAATAATTTCTACCGGGACTAATCCTGTTGTTGTTATGAATCTTTCCATTTGAGTTCTTTGTAGAATCTCCTCAGACTATGGAGTTTCGCTTGCTGACCTTGTTGCCTCCTTACCTCCGATATCCCTTAAGACATGGCTGAGCTTCTTCTTTACCGTCAGGAGCGATTGTGAGCAGCTCCTATGTCTTGTCATGTTAAATGAAGGAAGTTCAGGACCAGTTTTACAGTGCCTACTTCTTGCATGCTTGTTATTTAAAGCATCAGACAAGGCTGTCTATTCATTCGTCGGATCAAGCTGTCAAGGTGCAAATTATCCCAGGATCAATTTAAGTGATCATTCCATAGGTTTAAATTGATTTGTCTGACCAAGTAATTCTCCTATAATTAACTATGTAAATTGAGCCTAGAGTTTAGTTTGTTTTGTAATGCCTAAGGCAGAGCACCAGAGTTATTGACTGTGTGAAAGGTTAGCTGTCTAACCATGGGTCTATTCCCAAAAATGTAACTGCCGGATAAAGGGATAGTACTGTTGGAGAGAGAATCACATTGAAGCTTCTAATGACATTAGAAACCAATTATGACACTTCTACGAGAAAATAATAAATGTGAGCCAACTATGAGTTCAAGAGGACATAGAAAGACAAAAGAGAATTTTTAGTTACTTCATCATAAAAGCATGCAGAAAAGATGTAGCCTAGATGATATAATGTGTGTAAATAATATAGGCTGTGATTCACAAATTAACAAAGCAGTGTATTTTGTTAATGCTTGTTAGAAATGTGTAAATGGTTAGGTTTCACATTATAGAGTTTATCTCTAATCATTCTCTATTTACATGTGTGTATAACTAATACAAAGTATTCATATATTATGATTAAATCTGATTATGAAGGTGAATTTCACTAAAATGCATCTCTTGTGTGAGTAAAGTGTGCACCGAAATGACAAAAAGAAAAGTAGGTTATACATTCCAAGTTAACAATGCATCACTGAAACCTTTAAACATTGTATTTTACATGTGGACTAATGTTATTCATCTGACATAATATTCTGAATTTATATTTTGAGATATATTTACATGTTGGCACATTCAAAAAGTAGTAGAGTACCATACAGACACCTGTTATTTGTAACCATACTAAATGATTTTAAGTGTATCAGAGTTACAGTAGAATTATTACCCTTATATTCCCAATGAATGTATGTTTAATGATTATATATGTTTTACTTTATATTAGCTGAAATTAATGTATGCCTGACTGCATACATGGAGTTTCTTGACTTGCTGAAGCCACTACTCATGAGAGAATTTCTCAATGTAACCAACAGCACGAAACTGAGTTTTCTTTCCTGAAGTTATCATGTACAGTACAAGATACTTTGCTACATTTTCTGCTACAGTCTAGAAAATCTGCCTGAGAAACTGTCCTCTTGAACTTGCGTATGTGCTCCTGCTAAAGGAGCATTGTTCTGATGTTTCATGTATAGAACTGCGCAATTGTTCCCCCTATTTCTCTACATTGTGTGTCATTTTTATGTCACTTGACACTCATCCTATACGAACCGACCAATAAACTGAGTAGTCTGTTTAGATGAGGTGATTCCAGGAGGTGTTGCCTCTGAAATTTTTAAAATATAATATTGCCTGATTCAACTGACGGTTGCGCTGGATGGTGATGTATGGGCTGCTGGCTATTTCTTTACTTTCTGAGTTCTGCTGACACGAATGGATCATGTGTTGGAGACTTTGCGGTACTTTCCTGGCAAACTTTTCTTGACTCACCTGGCTTCTTCCCGAAATGACGTATATGCCATATGCGCCTAGTGGTCTCTTTTTTCTTGGGAGACTGCTTGAACTGGCATATTTCATGTCCCTTCCTGAACTCTTGAGCTTTGATATAGCATTATAATTTGACCAAATTGTCTTGTAACCGGATGAAAATGTATTAATGGATCTGTCTTTCTTTCAAATATTGATAAACCAGACTAAAATCACCGTATTGACTCAGCTATCATGATTCATTTTTATCCAATTGAATGTGCATTCTTAATTTGGGCTTAACAATGATCAGGAGAGATCTGATTAGAGAGCTCTCGGAGCATCAAATACTAATGCTATTATTTTGTATAGCTTTGACTGAGCTCCTGGTGTGAAAGATTTTGGCTTGCCTACTTTTTTTGGGAGATTTGGGTTTGCAGTGATAATTCTATACTTCTATAGCATTTTGTTAAGAGTAATTTACATCAATTTGATATCTAGTTTGTAGTACAGTTTTCCAGTTCCTGGTCCCCATAGGATGACTGTTGGGACCATTTATATCCGACCCCTCTCGGCACAAATAAGATCCATCAGAGGGCCAAGAGACTGGTATAACTAAGAAATGGAAAAAAATATGGGCCTAGTAATGCTACATTGCATATAATCTAGTGCCAATTGAATGGTATGTACTTGAGGGTGCAGTGTACCATGGCAGTTTGCCTTTTAGTGTTTGCAAACCTACCAATTCCAGCTTCCCCACAAAGGCAGCTCCACTTTTGTCTCTCTGCTTCATGTTCAGCAGATGGGCAGAAATATTCCAAATATTATTTTATGTGTGGATATATTTGCCAATAGCCAGAGTGTGAATTAGGTTCATATTAAAGCCACTTAATAGAAATATTTGAAGTTGTGAGCTCCTTCTAACAACACTAAAATTGTTGCCTCTACTGCTTTTGTTGTCTGTTTCTTTCTTTTTGCTTTGGGGTGAACATAGGCATTTATTAAAGTAAGCATGATATTAAACCCGGTAATCCAATTCTTATCTTCTAGAATCACTAGGCCTTGATGGTCGGTAGGTATGACTTCATATAAACAGCTTATTGAAGCAGAGATATAAATTTCAAGGACTCCCCAGTGGGTGTCCAAGGACTGATGCCTTTAGAGCTTGTTTGTAATGTGCAAGGCACCCAGGTAGCAGAATTGATCATGAAGCCAATGTTTCTTGAAGCATGATTAGATTAAATGTTTTCCAATAATTTAAAATATCCAGGTCCGCAGTTTTTAGGCTTAATTCCCCGATGTTCAATGAAAATATTTTTAAGGGATCAATCATAGCCCTAGATAGCTTTTGTAGCTGAAATGTATCCTTTGATTATCCGTTGAAATATTACTGGCAGCCAAGACCAGTCATTTTGAGACAGAATCACTGCAAATCTAATCGGTCCCAGGTTGGCATCCTCGGAGTCTAGTGGTGTCATGGTTTTTCCCCTGGCTCCTCTTAGTACCGAGGAGGTTCCCCATGTGGGTTGCAGGTGCGTTATAGCCCTTGCCTTCCTTGCTTCCAGCATGGCACTGGGGTATTTACTTGGGGGGGGAGGCCAAGCTTCTTGGGAATAATATTGATGGCTACCCAGGGTGGCTGTAACTTCTGATTTTGAACCCTATTTTTCAAAAATAGCTTTTCCTTCAACACTTTATATGCTGTTTTGCTATTTGGTGACTAAGGTAGCTTAAGTTTGGAATGTGGCTTGGGGGATGAGAAAATAAATGGAGATTATGCCTGAGCTTACCAATGTTGCCAAAGATGGAATTTCTTTTAGTAATTCCAGTATAGTCCCTCGGTTTATTATGTCAAAAGGGCTACGTAAGCTACACTGTGGAATAAATAAATCACCAGCTTGTTCTTCATTATGGAGTGTGCATCTTAGAATTTCAGTTGCATTGTAGTTTGAGACCTTTAGGTTCTGTTAAGACGGAACACCCACTTAGGGATCTACCCATCCTGTGACTAGTCCAAAGGATGACAAATCAACACTTAGGTTGGCTTTAGGGGAATTTACCTGCTGCTTAAGGCCTTGCCCTGGCCCTTGTCTGACTGATAGGTCTACTGCAACACCCAAATTTCATCACCCATTAGGATTTCTTGAGAGATCAGACTGCATGGGTGTTCAATGAAATTTTGGTTCTTGAAAGGCTAAATATTGAGTGACTGATGATATAACGGCTGGTTTAAGTATTTCTCCTCGTTATGCATCACCTGGGGAGGTGTTACACTTGATGCATTCCCAGGTCTACCACTAATGGTAAATCTGGGAGTGCAATAAAATCCATGGGTGGATGCATGGAAACACCCATGTTCCAGCCATTGAAAGCCTCACTGCTTTGTGTTACTCTAGATTTATCAAGCAATGCAGGGCCATCCAAGGTAGCTTTGTGTTGCTTGATAAATCTCACTTAGGCTTTGCGTCAACCTTGTGCCCTCTTGGGTGGTTCAAAGGTGACGCAAAACCTTGATAAATCTAGTCCTGAATGTAAGACAATACAGTTTTAAGTTTTTATTGCAGAATGGTTTTTAACTTTCAGAGAACGCTATTAGGAGTTATTATGCTTCTTTGTTGATCATTCTATCCAAATGAGTTTGTGGATGGATTTTGAAAAGTGCGATTTGAATTTTAACTAATAGTTATTGAATTTTTTATGTTTTGTATTATATGATGAATTGGTTATATTGTGCCGTACAGCACTTTTATGGCGATTTTGCCAAATAAAGTTAGATTAACTGAATGACTAGATTGTTGGATTTTGGTTTGGTGGCTGTTCACGCTTCTCCTGAAAGGGACTTTTGAAAAATGAAAAATAAGCTCCCAGCTGAGTTGTTTTTTTCCTGTTCCCAAAGACTTTTTGTTACACTACTTTTCCTGTCTTTTCCTTTGCTTTTTAGGAATGGATAGGAAAAAGATGCATACATTGAACTCAGGAGGACAAAGGGTATACAATAGCCTCTTTAAAGCATTGGGGACACACAGGAGAAACTGTGGGTACCCTTATGTCCCCACAGAGCGCATAGTACTGTATCTATTACTTTAACTCTAAGGGCTCTCAGGCTCTCAGGGGAAAGACCTTTTGTTGTTGGGTCAATTAGGGCCTCGGTTGAGGGCACTTAGAGCCTCTCAGGCAGAGGTTAGGAGCAAAGTTCAGTCTAAGTTGCCACTGGTCAGCTGAAGACTTTAAGAAAAAGCCATTTTTAAACTAGTTGTGTCCCTATAGCCACAAATGAGGACAGCCAACTAATGGCTAGGGGTAACTCCCAGGCACTCCATAACCACTGAAGTAAATGTTCCTAAGGCAACCCTACCCACTTGTTCAGTAGTTCCTGTGTGTGCTACAGCAAACGGGCCCAACATTACATTTGCGAGGGCACTTAAAAATTGCAAAAAGTCTTTGGCCACAATAATTTCGAACTCTGAGAACTCTGGCCGTGTACGAGTTTCATAAATAAAACGCTGATTTACTCTCTCATCTAACACTAAAAAAAGTAGTTTAATATAGGCCCTGGATCCACAGCAATCCAGGAGACAGACATCTAGAGAAACAAAGCAGAATCCCTTAATATCCAGACAGGAGCTACACAATCATTGTTCTCTCATCCTGCTGGATCCGTTTCAGAGTGCAGATGTTTTACATGTGCGTCAGACAGGCCTGCCAGGCAGGATTTGACACTGTTCTTCAAACATGATGCCCACATCCACCACCCTTAGGAAAAAGGTTTACAAAGGTTTGTGCCACTCTTGCAGCGCGTAAAGTGATGCAGGGCAACGCAGAACCTCGATTCAGATTTACCAAACCACACAAGGCCATCCTGTGTGACCCTGCATGGCTTAGTAAATCTGGTGCAACGCAAGACAGAGCAAGTCACTGCCTTGCATTACACTGCATGGTGGGGGCATTGTATGAATGGATTGTGGGTGTAACCACTCATTCACTCTTGTATTCTGATGCATTCCCAGATTTACCAACACTGGTAGACCTGGGAATGCATCAGAATTGTACATCTTCTCACCAGAGGTGAAACAGGGAGAAATGTCTTTATTTTTCCTCTCTGTTTTTTCTTTCTTCACAGAGATAGAGGAAAATGCCTCTCAAGATTGTTTTTTTTGGAGGAAGCTGCCCATTCCTGCACACAACCAATCCTGCCTGCAATGGAGGCACCCTTGCACCATGGCACAAAGTTGCCTGCGTTCGCGCAAGGCAGCACACTGTGCTCCAGTGCATGGAGAGGACAAGAATGCACCATATAATGTATATGGAGCATTACTGCACTCTCCTTTCTACACATCGCAGTGCAGCAAGGTGTCTTGCTGCCTTGGGTTGCATGAAACCTTGATAAATCGGCCTTGAATATTCTGCTGAGATTGAAGGATTCCAATGCATTCAAGTCAGCCTATTGTTTAGCTTCTGGGAGGAATTTCACTTCTTGTTCACACCTATATCATGCCAATTACAGGCTGAGAGTTGCTGGAGAGATAATGGAAAGTAGCCTCCAGGAGCCCTCGGCAAGCCAAAGGATCTTTCCAAAAGTTACTTTTCCTTATTATTATAGCATAATATAACTTTGCAATTGAATTGGTTTTGTAACACCTATTAAAACTAGTGGTTTATCTATTTGTATAACTAGTTCCCTTCCTGAGGTACATCATTATTATTTTAATCTATACTCTGGTTTTCCACGTTCGACAGGCAGGTCTACCACAGTGAAAATAGATTTGTGGGCATTGTCACTGGAGGGGCAGCATGGTAATATTAATTTTCTTCATGTCTTACCTTTACATAGCATGCACCCTCGCTTGTTGATTACAAGGCCTACATAGGATTGACTTACTCATATTTAAAAGAGAGGTCTCTACTTGTCAGGGTTTACACTGCAGCAGTCAGGCTACACAATGTCGGCCTGTTTGCACTGTTTGCACTGCCATTTTAGTGGCTAGAACAATATGTGCTGTAGTCCACAAGTGGCATTTAACTTCCAGGCCCTGGATGCACTTTCTACACCACAAACTATGGACTTAGGGCCGTATATAAGGCCTCAGTTGTGGTGTGCTTGCACCACGCAACATGGTACATGCGTAACTCAACTGAAAAATTAGATTCATGAAGCCACTCAAGGCCATTTTGACTGGCCCTGAGTGGCTTCATAAATCTTAGGTAAAGGAGGTGTTCCATGGGCGCTGTGTTGGTGTTACCAGAAGTGGTAAACCTGGGAATGCGCCAAAGAAATATTCTTTCCCAGGAGGGTTGTAATAAGAAGAAATGTATTCCTCTTTTTATGTGTGCTGTATTCTGCAGCACCCATAGATAGAGAAATATGCCTCTCATGAATGTTTTTGTGCAGAAAAACAATTCTATTTGCAACAAAGATACCCTTGAACCAAGGTGCAAGGGTGCCTGAGTTGGCACTAGGCATCCAAAACAGCACCAGCGCAGGGGAAAAGGCAGGAATACGCTGTAATCTTTTAGATATAGTGCATTCCTGCCTTTTTCCAGTCACGCAGCGCAGCGAGGTGATGTTCTGTGCTGCGCGACAAGTTAAATATGTCAATCAGGAATTAACCAATTTAACCATGTTTAAAGTGGGAGCCCAGGCAGTTTACTCCTGGTTATGGGTTAAGTGCACAGAGTTCCATAGCCAGCAAAAAATATAGGGTCAAAATATGTAGGTATGCTACTGTGCATAAGAAATTATGTTTTCCTTTTTATAAGAAAACATTTGGTTTAGACAATTATTTGTTAAGTGGTGTTTGTTGCATGTCTGTTTACTCAGTAACGCACACCACATACCTTAAGCATTTTTTGTATTGTTCTGCCTTGCTACCCTCAGAGAGTCAAGTGCTACAAAGGGGTACTTGGCTCAAAGTAAAACATTTTTTTTTAGCCTTAATACATTTGAAGGACTTGCATTCTTCCCAACTGATAGCTCCCTTTCCTGCAACAATAATTTCAAGGGTGGTTGGGATGGCAGCTTTTGAAATGTTTTAGTAGTATCATGTTAAAAGCAGTGTATAGAAGTCCATTTTCATCTTTGTGAAGTAGATTCTGTGATCCTCTGTATGATAAAGGCAGGAGAAGAACATCATCAACATTTTGAAAAACACTATAAACTTTATTGTCTGTAAATATCAGAAATTGTTTTAGTATGCCTCATATGAACTGAAATGCCAGATATAGACACATCTCCAAGATACCAAAAACTAATGGGGGTCTGAGTAACTGGAAATATGTTAAGTACCTTTGCATTACAAAAATGCGTCATCAAGCTCAGCACATGTCTCTGTCTAAGATAATAGGAGATTTTTGATTTTTCTGAAAGCCAATTAAGCCTCACTTATTGGAAAAGGGAATAATGTTCATTATTTGGGCTGCAGGAATAATATATTCTATATTATTTGTTTTACGTATGGTCAAAAACTTTCTGCAGGATAAAAGAAAAACTCTTCACAGTGCATATAGCTGAGGGAATACATGAAGTTGTGGGGATCACAAATAACTCCAATTTGCAGAGATCAATTTCATTTTTAGATCAGTAAACGATAAGAATTTTGGGGCATATTATCGAGATAGGCGATAAAATTATCGCCGCCTTAGCGGCAGAAAACTGCTGCTAAAACGGCGATAAGGGGCTTGATAATATGCTCTATGGAATTCCAATTGAAGCCCATGTTAGATGTGAAGGGCATCTAACCTGAGCTTCAATTGGAATTCCATAGAGCATATTATCAAGCCCATTATCGCCGTTTTAGCGGCAGTTTACTGCTGCTAAAACGGCGATAATTTTATCGCCTGTCTTGATAATATGCCTCATATTTTGTTTAGCTACATATGCCCTATTCCTAAATACACTCATGATTCACTACTTTCGTGTCTACTTAAAATCCATATTGTGCCTCTGTACGTGTGCCCCTTGCTTAGCCCAATCTAACAGATGATCCTACCAAACTGCTTTGCATAAGAGTCAAATAGAAATACTAGCCTAACACAAACTGTATCACAATGGTCATCATCCTTTTCAATAGGTATAAAGGTTGTTTTCTATCTCAGGTTTTGGAACACCTAGAAAAGTAAATCAAGCACTCCTTTTAAAATGTATTTAAAGTCCAAATCAATAGTGAAGGTGAATTTATAAGGAATATTTTTTAAAACAAAACTTTTATGAAAGTTACCTTTTACCTGCCTGAAGCTGCTGGATGCTCATTTACTTTAGCTTTTCAGAAGCTGTACACCCAGTATTTGCTCATAATGAGGTGTTTAAATTGGCATGGGTGTGGGGCGGTGTTTTTCTTATCCAAAAAGGAAAACATAGTTTGAGCGGGCTCAGCAACTTCACTAACGTCTAAGGGGCCTACCCTGTCACAAGTAAATGTAAGGTGAGACCTCGAGTGAGCCAGTCTTGCTCCCCAGTCAGGATGTATCGAACCAAGGTGAGAGACGTACCTCTAGAATTGGTTTTGAGTGACCACAGAGGAGAATTCTGCTAATTACACTGGTCACACCTTTTGGTGGGCACACATGCTTTGATTGAGAGAAGATGGTTTGCCAAGCCTTGGATTTTGGGAGTAAGGTTCACTTCAGGGTTGTCTCCAGTAGGCAAAACAGACACTGCTGCAAACGTGGGCAGGGTTATCCCTGGAAACATTTACCCTATTGGTTTTGGAGGAGTCAGGAGTCACCCCACCCAATAGCAGGTGCCGACCATAAGTGTGGCACCCCAAGTCACCACTCTCAGAAGACATTCTAGACCTGTTGAAGAACAGAAGAAGGATTACAGCTGCTGTTTGAAACATGTGAGGACACATGAAGGGCAGTACTGATCTTACTTGTACCCAGGAAAAGCAAACAGTTTTCAAGGCTCATCTGCCTGACCTTCTGTGTGGCTACAGGGAACCAAAAAGCTACAAAAGGCCTTTGCCTCGGCTTCTACCTGGCCAGTTGCCCATAGACTGCTGGTGTTCTCTTCTGGAGAAAGTTGTGACCCCAAAGTACTGTTTGTGATGTCCTTGGACCATTGGCTATGCCTAACTGAACTTCTCCTGTCATCTCTGAAAAAGTTGGGAATTATAATACATTCTGACATCCAGCTGCAGAAAGATCAGTATCAACTACCCGAGCCAAACAGGGCAAGTTACAACTTTGCTTGACTATAGAAACAGGATTCTCTCACTTGGAGCTTCCCTGCAGCAGTAAATCTGTTTCAGAAAGCCTTCAGGGAGAAGATGTCTTGCCTCATGAAACTCATTGTAGTATATATTCTGTAACCTTGCTCGACTGGAGGATGTTGAGCTCCAAAGTAAAGCCTAAGGGCCTGATTTAGTATTTTGCCGGTGACCTCCCCCTCTGCCTGGGCAATGAAGTAATTTACTCCATTGCCCTGGCAGACGTGGCACTGGCCAAATTTTGAAATGTCTGCTTCTTCAGTGGTCATTTTAATCTTAGACAGGAAGCGCCGTCACAGTAACAATCAATGCAAGTTTGCTGTATGGCTCTGTCAATCCCCAAAACGGGCTATAGAAGGAGGGGTTTGAACACAGCAGAGTGGGAATAGTCCACGCCATCATCAAACCATGGCCTGCTAGCTTCTAAATTGGGTAGGTGGACCATAATGTGGGCAGGGAAGATACTTTGCCACCGTCACGGCTCCTAAGTATGGATGTAGAAATCAAGACAAAGGCACAAAATTTTAACTTTCCCACTCAGAGCTTTTCTAACCCAAATAAATGGCTTCAGCAGGACCTCACCAATGACCACCGGGCTTTGAGAGTAATATCTTGGACACAGCCTGCAACATAGTTCTGCTGGAGGATTTTAACTTCCATTTCAGAGACAAAGTCCCAAGGTAAAATTTCAAATTAGGACATACCTACTTAATGCATCCAACCCGTGCTCCTTCTCTGTCAGCTTGAAATCATGTCTATTTCTCGTTCAATTATGACTCTAGACTATCATTGTTGATGCTTTGTCACTAAAATATTTACAAATTTATGTGTCCTGTACCCCTTAATGAATTTTAGTCATTTTGGTAAATCTTTCTCTTTTTTTATAAATTGGAGTGTGATATTTACTGTGTTTTTATTTGACTTTTTAACAGTTTTGGTACTTCTAAAGGCTTTACACATCTCTTTAAAAGAACCCTGTCTGCTCTGTGCCGTAGCTTTGTGGCAAAGCTATATTGGGTAATAATCAGGCTGTGTTGCACTTCAAACTACAACGCAAGGGCCCTACACAGATTAACACTGTAGGAAACAACCATGTTTTGTGTGATGTCCCCCCCTGATTTATGAACCCTCTGCTTTGCTAGCTTAGACCTCTATGCAATTTACCCCTGTTAAAATGTGGTCACAGACTTAACTTGCCTATAAGCCTCTAGTATATGGTGTACCCAGGGCCTGGAAGATGAATATCATTTGTGGACTGCAGCACCTATTCTGTAATCCACTATAGTGGTAGGGCAAACTTGATTTCAGGCCTATTCTGTTTAGCCTGACAACTGCCGTGAAAAAACTGCAACAAAATTTGTCAAAGTAACCCTTCCTTTTAAATACTAATAAGTCACCCCATGTAGGGCTTGCAACCCAAAAGTCACAGTGCATTTCAATTAAAAGTAGGACCTGTAGAACTTAAAATTAACATGTCCTTAAAGTGACTAGCACCCAAAAGCTATTTTCACTGTAGGAAGGTCCTGGTTGGCTCACAGGAAATTAGGGGAGTGGTATCAAATAATCATTCTGTTATCTCTGGATTAGGAACAGTTGGAAAATAGATTAAACCACTCTGTGTAATATGTATTAAAATATTAAGCAAAAGTAAATTTGTGAAAATTACCCTTTCCTGGCCCGAAGCCCCTGGAGGCTAAGCTGCATTTACTCTCCAGCAGCAGTCTAGATGAGGTGTGAAAACTGCTCCCAGCGCAGAGACAATGGCTTGGGTGTGGAAAAGTGCTCATCGTCTCCTGGCAGAAAAGACCATTTGGGGTGTGCTCACCAAATGTTAGGTGACAAATGGCAAGGCCCCAGCTTTGGTCCTCCCAGTCAAAGGTTTTCACTGAGAAGGTATTTACCATCAGAATTTTTTTTTATTAACACTCAATACCCTATAATAAAACTCAAAACCACCGAAAACATGGACAATCTAGCAGCAGATACTTTAAATTACCTTAAAGGTGCAGTAACACAACTATTTCTAACAAACATATGCTTCCAGCAGAATTCCATAACATTAAATAGAAATTCAGCTAATAGAATCAACCTTCTTATAAACACAATGCTGATGCAGAGGACTTTTCCAAACCTTCTGGAAACAGGTGAAATCACCCTTTCTTAAAAAAGTTAAATACTACCTGTAACATCCGATTCAAATATGGCCCGTCTTCAACCTACCTTGACTAGGAAAAACAATTGAAAAATATGTGACAACCTTCCGCCAAACAACCAATGCCTCGTGAAAATGAGCAATCATACCTCTAATTCGCCAACCATGTGGAGATCCGCAAGGGTGAATACTTTCCCAGCTATTGTTTAACTTATGATGAAACATCTAACAATGCATTCAATAGATACAGATGTCACGATTAACCAACATGGTAATGATTCTGAACTAAAGTTAGGGGTATAACAGATAGACAAGTTTTGATTTCTCTCCGTGTGGTGCACGAAGGGGAGTGCGAGGCACTGGCTGTGTCACTTGCACCCCTTTTCCCCTCAAGGGCTGCAGTTTCACCGGGGTTGGATTGTAAACTCGAAACTGAGTCCAATATTTTTCGATCCACATCTACTATGTCCACAAAACCCGGCCACCTGTAGGGGCCCTGAGTGCTATACTGCTCCAGGCATCTCATAATGATGTCCAAACATATATAGACTGATTGAATCCTGAAAAAAAACTCATACTAGAATGCCCTAAGCCCTGAAATAGTACATCAGAAGCAAAGCATCCTGTGTCTGGAACTTTCTCCTCATTCAATTGAGAACCCAGTCCACTTTTTAGTAGCTTACAAAGCACATTTATTCACGATATATGTCGGTTACTGCTTGATATCACAGTGCTCACTTGAAGAAAGTGCCAAGATCAATTTCTCAAATCTGAAATGCTGTGTCTATTTATTTGTCCCCTCACCAGCTTCCACAAACCTCATACCCCCCCCCCCCCCCAAAGATGTTAGGCCAATGTGATTGTGCATGGCTTCACATCAATATAGCATGGCAATACCCAAAGAGCAGATGCAAAATATATGAAAGGAACTAATGGGCATATTTATCAATGTGTTCCATCACCCTTGCATCACACAGGAGAGGTACAAGGGTGGCACAACACTAAAGCAAGATGTATCAAGCTATGCAAGGTCACCTTGTATGGCCTTGCATGGCTTGATAAATCTAGAGTAACTTAACGCAGCAGAAAGTGGTGTGTTGTGTTATTCCACCCTAGGAAGGTGTTCAATGAGAGGAGTGTGGGTGTTCCCATGCATCTACCCAGGGACTTTGGTGCATTCCGAGATTTATCAACACTGGTAAAAGTGAGAATACATCAAAAGGCTACTCCTCCCCTGGGGAGGTGCAACGAGGAGAAATATCTTTATTTTTTTTCGTTGTTTCCTCATTCTAGAGGGGCTGCAGTCTGCAGCACCCTTAGAAAAAAGGAAAATGCATCTAAGGATTGTCTTTGTGAAGAAAGGTGCCCCTTTCTGCACAAAAACAACCCTGCCTACAACGCAGGCACCCATGCACTAAGGCACAAGGATGCCTGCATTGGCACTAGGCAGTTAAAAGGGGGCCAGTGCAAGGAATGTGCAGGAATGCACTGTATAATGTTCAATTCCTGTTCTTTCCCTTTAAAGCAGCACAGTGCAGCAAGGTGGCTTGCTGCGATGCACTGAGTGAAAGTTTCATTAATTTTGCTCCTTACTAAGTGAATACATGAAAACAACGATTTGCCATACACTGCTCTCAAGCCAATTTTTAATACTGGCCTGTGTATTTGAAAGTGTTAATGTTAATGTGCACTGCATCAATGTAATTTAGATTTGGTGGCGACATATTAGCATTCCTCACCTGGTCACCACTAAACGCAAAGTATGGCCTTTTGGAATTTCATAGAACCTAATTTATTGTATCTTAAATATTGGATTTCTTGTTCTTAATCACAATTGAGTTATAGTGGGATCATCACTAAATAGGGGGCTCATACTGACATTTTGGATGTTTGCCTATTGAAACCCACGCAGATTTCCAAAACAAAGTTTGCATTTAATTTGCATATTTGTGTGTTAAGAAAAAAACTCAAATCATGGTTGAGATGCACCTCACATTATATGCCTTTATCTGCAATTGTTTACTCTGATGGCTTCTATCACGTACAATAAACATGGTGTATTCATTCAAGTTCATTCTTGGTAACGTTTTGCATTTTGCAAATAATTTAAAACAAATAATACTTTTTCAAATGCAGCTCTCCGGCAGAAAATGGTGCACTGTGTTCCAAGTAGAATGTTTACTGCTTTTTCTAGAATGTTGTTTGATTAAACAAAAACAACATTTTTCATTTATTTTCACACAAAGGGACATTGATAATTCCAGTTGACTTTTAAGTTTGCTGTATTCCGTATTTTTCTCACCAAATATATGCATGCATTTAGACACTACAATGTCTTCTGTAGCAGAAAATAATTCAAAAGGCTCACAATAAAGAACATCTGTCACATAACAAAGCATTAGAAATTGTGTTGCTCCGAAGCCATTGCATTACATTTGTCAATTTAAAGAGCAGGATCATAAAATGTTTGAACATTATTGTGCAAATGCTAGAGCAGTGTTCTCCAACAGGCAGTGGGGGGGCTAGCTAACCCTCCCTAAACCTCTCTTCATTCCTCTTCTTTAGATGAAAGCCCTTTAGTGATGGGATGTGCCTATCTCTGGGTGGGTGCACTCCCCCTGCTAAAGGTTGGCCCCTCCTCCTTGCTGGTGGTTGACAGAACTTGAGCCAGCCTTGCAGTCAAGGACCTGGATGTTCGCCCCAAGTCCTGCTGAGATAGTGGTTGGCCAGCTGTTTCTACTGGAAAGGAATTAGAACAAAAGAAAACAATTTGTGTGCATATGTTCGTAAATATACATACTTTTCAGTGATACTACTTCAAAAAGTATGAGAACGATTGACTTTGTATTGACTTTTATTTACGTTAGCCATAGTTATGTGAAAGACAAAAGTAAAGTTTGGAAACTTATTTTGTCTATTTTTTTAAATAATTCAGGCATGTAAGAAAACAGGCCTTCGATGCAAGACACCTTTTTTCATATTAGAAACATGGACGTATGAAACAATTGTGACAAACAATGGTAAATATGAAGGATATCCTTGACATGCTACCTATCACATAAAAGTTGTACTGTTAAGCTAGCAAATATGTTGTGGGTGTTTAATGGATTTATACAAAATATATCATAGCATGCAGGATAGAAAGTAAAACTTACATAATGTTAGCCATGCATGCACTTATATTAGCAATTTTGGAATGTTACGCAGATCAAGGTTAAAACTCTGTGATGGAATCTAATATGGAAGCTTTTGAAACATGACTATTGTGCTAACTCAAGTTGATTAAAGTTGCATACATGAATTACACAATTAAACACATCTTAAAGAAATGAATAATGAATTAATAAAACAGATCACCACTTTTTACTTACAACATAAAAATGAAAACCAAACATTAGAGTGGAGAGATGACTGGACCACAATGTCAAAACACGCACTCACTTAAGTTAACATACGTTACCTTCACTGCCTCCCTGGTGCTCAAATGCTTCCAGCTGAGCAGAGAGGATCAGCCTGGATGTTGCCAGGACCCTTCAGTGCATTAGTCACATACCTAGGATAGCACACAAAGAATGACCTGGGCCTAACTCCTGGTCAATCTTCGAAAGTCCTCCCAGGGCTTGAGGCAATCCGTCCTTCTTCATGTGTGGATACCAACTGCACTGCGACTCATGCTGATGCCTCCCCACATCTGGACTTGCGCTGCAATGCTCATCATGTCCCAGAAACCCCATAGAAATGAGGGTGAATTTTGAGAACCCCATTGCAAATAATGTTCAGTTCTTCAAAAGTAAAAACTATGGGCCCCTTTTTTTGTCCCAAACTCATATTGTGGGTTTTGGTTAGCAAAGGACAAACAGGATGACGTAAATGCTATTGTGTTGAAAGGATGGCTTAGAATTACCAGAAAATGGTCAACTTCTTGTATGTAATTTCCTTTTTGAAAGAGAGATGTCTGCCCGGATAATAGATGTCTCCGCCCCACATGGTGAGCAGGGCAGATCCATCTGCAAGCTGGGCAAATACTCCAAATGCAGAGGGTGCCACCCTGCATGGAGAAAATGTAAACATATTGGGGGAAAGAATGAATGGTACACATAATGGGGTGGGGATTTTAACTGCAGACTTTGCACATTATCACAGGTCTCTGCTTGCACATATATGGATGATCTTTTTGAGGGCCAAAAACACTTTGAACATACTCCCTGTGGCAATGTGTTTAATTCCATTTTATTTAAATTGTCTCTCTATTTGTCCATTGACTTGACCCCAGGGACAGGGCAGGATGCGATCAAGTGTACGAGTCGAGAATGGGACTGCCTTATTGATTTCATCGCCCTCTCTGACTATTACACACCCAAGTTGGTACATTTTTCAATTTTAAACGTTCCCTTTAGTGACCACTTTCCACTAGACATTCAATTTGAAACAGAACTCATGCATTTGCCCTTAGTAGTAGCACCACCTGTTTTCCACCATAAAAATAAGGGTCTCATGAGCAAATGGGCCTCGTTGAACGCCGAGGTGGTCCTGGGTAAACTAGTGGAAAATAACAGGTGGCAAATTCTGACCTGCCTCGATAATGAATTAAACCCTGAGACCATGTTAGTAGCATTCACAGAGATCTCTTTGACTTTAAATAAAATTCAAGAATGTAATGTGGTGTAGAAGACCACTGGCCCATAAACAGTTTAAGTGGTTTAACAATGAATGTACCAAGAGTCATAATAAGCTTGTTGAAGCTCTAAAACAGAAGCCCAGAGATCTAGCACGAGTGAAAGCCTGCCGATCCCAGTATAAAGAAAATCTTAGAAAACCGCAGGGAGACTGTTAGGAAGCAGGCTTGCGAGAGGCTATACGAAGCAAGTATTGTTATGGTATGTTATGTTAGATTATATTTGTGGACTGCCAAATCACCAAAAGGTCTCCTGGCGCTTGCAGCATTGACCCAGAGCCTGGTAACCCCTTAATCCCGCTGATACTCAGCACACAATAAGGTGGATTTATCCAAATGCCTCGGTAAACAAGATGGTCTTGAGTTTCCTCCTGAATGGAAGTTGGGTGGCTTCCCTGCGCATACTATGCGGTAGCTTGTTCCAGATCTGGGGAATCACGACTGAGAAAGCCCGCCCCCCCAATGTAGCTCTGTTAAAGCGCAGGCAGGCCAGGAAGCTAGCCTCAGATGACCGGAGACAACGTCCGGGCACGTAGGGCTTAAAGCAATCTTTGATGTAATTGGGCGCTACTCCATACTGTGCTTTATGTGCCATGCACAGGTCCTTGAACCTGACCCTCTGCTTGATAAGGAGCTAGTGTAGCTGTTGTAGCAGGGAGTGGCATGTGCTCTTCTTGGCAGTTTAAAGATCGGCATTGCCACATCATTTAAAACCACCTGAAGTTTCGCCAGGAGTTTGTCAGGAAGCCCTGTGTATACTGTGGTACCGGCGTGACAAGATTAGTGCCGTCACGACGGTACGCATGGTGGAAAATGACAACAGAGTCCTGAGCTCCTGGAGTTGACGCATCAGGCCCGTACAGCTCCCCACTACAACAAACACCTGATTGTTTAAAGTTAACTTGGTGTCCAGCTTGATACCCAGACTCTTCATGGCTGGCACCGGTGTCGGGGGGGGGTGCCAAGCTCTTGGGGCCAGAAGAGACTGGACCAGGGAGAAGCCCCTGTAGTAAGAGCAAGCACCACCTTTTACTAAAAATAGTAGCCTCTTCTGGAAGACCATCAATGCCCCCTTCTTTCAAGATAATCATAATAACACCACAGATGCCACAATTCCCCAAATAAGTAGGTTGATCATTTCCAAGCAATCTACATTAATGGGGAGGTCTGCTGATTCTTTAGATTGTGGCTAATATACAAAAGGGGCTGCGAGCAAATTAGATCCCCCAACAATTATGGAAGTCACAAAGGCTTTAGATCTCACAAAGAAAAATAAGGTCGCCAGTCTGGATGGCATACCAGCAGATCCCTTCCTGGCTAAAACTGCCCTTTGGCTTCCATTTGTAACTAACATTTTAGGCTGTGTCACAGTTACTGCCCCCCGCTTCGTGGTCAACAGCAATAATTGTCCTATTTTCAAAAGTTAGGTCGGCCCCTAAATGTTACTGTCCCATTTCATTAATTGACACAACATGTAAGCTGATGGGCAGGGTTCTACTAGACTGTCTCGAAAGTTGGATAGCAGAAAAGGGGAAATTTACAGACATCCAATATGGCTTCAGAAGGGGCCTTGGCACAGTGGAACAATGCCTTAACCTTCATTTGGTAATTGGCAAGTACACCATGGCTAAAAACCCTAATCTTAATTTGGGCTTCATGGACCTGACATCGGCCTTTGATTGTGTCATTAGAGGGAAACTATGGCAAAAAATGTTAGGAATGGGTATAGATGCCTCCTTGATCCACTTTTTAGCGCAAATGCATTGGGATGTCATGGGAACAATAAGATATGGGGCAGAGGGAGAATTTAGGGGACCGATTAGAATGAATAGTGGTGTCCGACAAGGGTGCGTGTTAGCCCCCTTTCTGTTTTGTTTGCATATAAACGATTTGGAAAGCTCTCTGAATGAAGGGGAGATTGATGTGCCACAAATGCGGGGGAGAGATCTCCCCGCACTATTGTATACAGAGACGACTGTGTATTGATCTCAAGAAAAGGTGTGGGCTTGCAGACCCTTTTAAACAGATTTGCTGATTTTATGAGCTTGCTGGGTATACAGACCAACACCGCTAAGTCACAGGTTATGGTGGTGGGGAGAGCCAAATGCAAAATGAGACCCTGTTTTATTACAAATGATAACCAGCTCAGGTGTCAACCTTTTTCTCCTTAGGCATTCCATTTGACCAAAAAGGTTGTAGGACCCATCACGTAGATGTCAAAAGAGGAGTTTTGACAGGATGCTCAAGTCCCTTTTTAGGTTTTAGAGGAAACTCTGTGGTAGACCAACTGAGTCTCTCATCAACATCTATAGTGCCCGATGTTCTGCCGTGATTTTGTATGGTGCTTGGGTGTGGGATTTCTGTAATTTGTCCATCCTACCCAGCACTAAAAACATTTTTCTCAGAAGACTATTGTCCCCACCCCCAGTCTGCCATCTACTATTTGTCATTGGGAACTAGGATTAACCCCCCTGGTGGACCGCATAGAAAGCGCTCCTATCATGCTATGGCACTCGATCTGCGTCAATGAAGAATCGTACCTTAACCAGGATATAATCCAGGACTGTTTATACTGCGACCATGCATATAAAATACCGTGGCTAAATTATGTGAAGACCCAGAGGACCCGTTTGGGGAGACGGGATCTATTTGAAAATCCCTAGCTCAGCATCTCTGTCACAAAACCACAACTAAAAAGAGATTTTTTGAATATCTTAAGAGATCATAGAGAATATAAGGAGCGCAGTAAAAAGCAGGTAGCCAAGTATTTACACCTGATTACGACAGAAAGAATTGAGCTATATCTTTTGTATCCTTTTAGTCATTTAAAAAAAAAATATCTTACAAGATTTAGATTTGGCTCTGCTTATCTATTGGTTTCATACCTGAGCCGAACACACCACAAGGCCCTTTGGGAACCCTGCCCGTGTGATTGTAAATCAGACTAAAATATGCTGCACTTTCTTTTCTTCTGCGAGCTATACAATAAACCACACAGGGAACACATTCTACCACTTTTGAGGTTCTTGAATATTTAAAAATGCAGGCCAGCATTGTTTTAATTCCAACTTCTCCAATAAATATATTTGCGAAATGATATATAGAGTCATTGCTGCTGCATTAAGGAGGTTAGTTGGAAAATAAGGGATCCTTTTTATCTGAGTTCGTGTTTTATCTGTTATGCTTTTGAGGGAAGACTTCCACATTGTTCATATTGATCATTTTTGGTTTTGTTAATCAAGCATAATTGCTTTTTAATTAATTGGCTATAATCAAGCCAGCATTTATCCATCGGCTGAATTAAAAAAACAAATCTGTAAGTCATGAACAATATGGAAAGGAATTAATTCCGACTCAATCTTGTCAGCCTTACTGGAAAGCCATTACACACTTTTTTTTTACATGTTTCTATGTTACACATTGTCTCTTGGCCAAGAAAGTTTGCACTAAAATGTCGCACTATGCACTTTGAATAATGATTGTTTTATTGCTGAGGCCCATTGTCTTTGAAAATTGACAATTGATAATGTTTTTTATTGATGTGTTCTACCTGGGCTGGCTGCTTATGGGTGGTTTTATATCTTTCACTTGTGCTTTTTATAACTTGGCGTTTTTGTGTGTATATGTGACTTTTATGGTTTTCAAAAAAACAAATAAAGTTTTTGAACTGAACTGAACTGAACACAGAATGCATTGTGACAGATGTACTAACAATTTAGAGAGAAATATATTATACAATATAGTGTGAGGATTTAACTTTAGTGTTTCAATGATACAATGAGTGTGAAAGTGAAGGTTAAATGTAATAACAATCAGAGCATATCATGTTTGACTGTCACATTATAGAAGGAAAACAGCATTGTGTGAGGGTGGTATTTGTGAACAGTATCCTAGCCCACCATACATCAGTGAATAAATCACGTCTCCAACCTTTTTTGTAATGAGCCTCACATTTTCGTCTCAGCTCAGACATTTGTTGTATTAGAAAAGGGTTTGGGGTACAGCTGTATGCATGTATATGTATGTGGTATTTCCATAACAAGAACCTAGCCAAAAGGCAGTGAAGCACTGCAATGGTAAAAGACATGCAGAATGTTTGTGACAAGTAGAGGACAGGTACCTGCTTTGTGGAAAAATAGAGCATTTTGACATAGTGTTTTTTGGAGAGTTTCATCCTACACTGTTTCCTACATTGGAGCAGCTTTGGGACCCTCCTGATGGATGCAGGGATGTTGTTCCATATCCCAAGTGCAAACATGGAAAAGGCCATTTACACTTCTGAGTCTGCAGTCTGATGGTGTCCTGGCAGCACGAATGCCATGAACCAATAGAGATGGAGAGTTTGTGTGCAAGATAAGCAGGGGTGCTGGCCATGATAGCGTGTAAATGATGCAGCAGGTTTACCTGAGTGACCTGAGTTTTGTCACCGATTTGTGGTATGTTGAGATATACCAACCGTGGCTCTCTGGTATATATTAGGTATACAAAATATATGTTGGGGCAAAGTGGTCCTATACACCTATGGTCCTATGCACACAGCAACTTGATCACATTTGCCATCAACACAGAAGCTAATGTAGTAAACAGGAGAAGCAGCTTTTCAAAACTTCACATGGTAGTTGGATTTAAAAATTCTTGTCCAGCAAATGCACAGATAAAATTGAGCCTTTTTTTTTTAAAGTCACTCAAGTGTTAGATAAAACTTCGTATTTTAAACTCAGAAAGGTATGTTACCAGTGATTTAATTACTTCTAATTTGGGTAATTGACCGCCTCAAACACTCTATTGTCATACTGAATGAAGATAAGATACATTGTTTCTTCGTGTTTCTTTGTCCATTCTATACTGTCCTAAGGCCATTCAAGCAGAATGGTGGGAATTATATTGCCTCATTTATTTAGCATCTAGCTTATTAGTCTTCATATTTGTGATGTGTGATGCTGGTTTTGAATTTTATATGTAATTTTCATAATTTCCAATGCTTAGTGGGCTGTCCGTGAAATATACTGAACTGACTAATGGCTAAATTTTATATACACACTCCTATCTGGGCCACCAGCCTCCTCATGGAACAGAAGTATGTGTCATGTTGCATTTCACTAAGAATAGTGCACTATGGGATAGTTTGTTGCTGGGAAAACATGATATAATGAAAAAGGGGGAGGAAACTTTTAGCTTCTTGTTTAGAGAATGTCCAAGAGTCACCCTCACCCTCTACAAAAGTGGCACTTCACTCTCATCACAAAGGTATTCCTTTTGACATGACTTTGTTGGACACAACTCATGGCTGCCCTCACTGGCTCAGTTGTGATGTCAGACAGGAAACACTGTCATGGTGGTAAATGCCAAATTACAAGGTTTGGTGGATGACATCTGTTAGGTTTGACAGTCATACACCAATCTTTTAACAAGTTTTTCTTTAGAAAGAAAACACATTTCTAAAAATGTTCTCAGAGGGAGTAGAGGTCATTACTTTTTTCTGACCCTAACAGCCAGGGTTTTCCTACCTCATTGTATTTTAGCTATTTTCTTGCTCCCTCTCGGGGAATCCAAAAACTCGGGGTACAGTTAGAACCAAAATGACACAGGAAAAGAAGGGACACACATTTGTCCTGTATACTTTTTTTTTTTTATAAAAAAAAGATTATGAAAGCGTAAGTGTAAAATGCCCTTCACCTCACAAAAAGGTTCACCACTAGGATGATAAAAAAATCTGCAGCTAACAGGCTGAGTAGCTGAAGAGCTAGAGCACCATAGTTTTTTACCACAAACAGCTGTAAATGGTTGCCTGTCTCAGCAATGTTTTAGGCATGCCCTGCTTTTGGCCTGGAAACATAGCAGAATTTCTTGACATATCCAAAGTAAATAACAGAACCTAACACAAAAGCATACACAAAGCAACATAATAACATCATGAAAACATAATAGCACACATCACAACAAAACAGTCAAAACAGAATGTAATACAGCAATTGTGCTACAACACAATATCACATTGCAGTGATGCTGCACAAATGCACTACAGCAAAAAAAAAATATATATATCACCACCACAAACAAATGCAACAGAACATATATACAACAATGTCCTTGTCACACATCAACACCTCTAGAATGTAGTTCCTTTAATCCATTGGAATAAGGTGTTTGAAACAAGCACAGACTTAACTTACCACCAAAGACATGAAATATCACAGTTGAATATGTTTTGAGATCTTGTCCTATTAGTGGAGTAGCATGCTAAAAGGGATGTGTCTCTCCATGGCCAAAGTCACTAAGATTTGGACCTGTTCTTAGATGATCAGAGCCAATATTGCATTATTATGCATACCAATGTATTTTTTGCTAACACAATTAGCATTCCAGCTCAGAAATTCCAGATCTTGGCTCATAAAGTTAAGATTAGTGACATGCCCATGCTAAATTTGATATAACTGCAATGTAGTCTTGGATTCTTGGATTAAATGTCTGTAGTTAATTTGAAAACACTTAATGATAGATTGTTTAGGAAGTTTAGGAATAATCTGTAACAGTTGCTGCTCTGCACAGACAGATGAAGTACAAGCATAGATGTTTCTTTAATGTATATTTTGAACCACTTTCACCTATGACTCTCAGTTCTAAATGATATGAAGTATGAAATGAAATTTGACAGAGTAGATTCTTGGGAGTTCTTCTGACCTTTACCTTATGTTTCTGTTATTCAGCTTATCAAGGATGGTGGATTTTCTGGGCTACATGTAATCACAGCTGAACTTCCAGAAAAACATTAGAGAAGACTATTGGAAAATATGAGTGGGAGATGCAATGTTTCATAGAAAAATGCTAGAAAGAGAACACTCAGGTCATCGTCTGTAGGATGGCATTGCAATTGGTGATTTCAAACCAGTTTGTGGATACAAGTCTTGGTGTTTTATTCTTTTAATTTATGTGGTAAGTAGAGTTGAACTGGGACAGATAACCCACCAGGCCTTAATTAGCAAATCAAATAGCTAAAATGTGGCCCCCAATTGAAAATAGGAGTAATTCTGAACTTGTAAAGACAAGCTCTATAAGTTTTTGCAAGGTATTGGAAACTGCATGCTTTCGTGCTCGTTGCATACAATGTTTGTGATAACATAAGAGAAAAAATGGTATACCACAACGTAAAACAGGCCCAAAAACAGCCCAAAAACCAGTCCATACACTGACCTGTCAGACCAGCCCCTATGACACTGACAAATTGCCTTATAGACCAGTACAATACGGTGGTAAGAGATAAAGGGGATTTGCTTGGAATGAGAACTTGGATGAGAGTGTTGACTGTCGAGCAGGACAGGCCTGATCGTGCTTTGCCTGGCCAGTTGAAAGCATATGGAAGAAAAGAGCTCAAGGTCCAAAACCATTTACAAGTAGTGTGCAAAGTACTAGTATATCATACCTTTTTTTCATAATTTAATTATATGCAATACAGCACACAAAAATCTACAGATCAAGTATGGTGATTGCAAAAATAGTTTTAAATGTCAAGAGACTTCTTAAATTAGCACTTTGGTATTCATAGTTTAGTTACTAAGGTGGAAGCTGTTGGGAATAAAGCTCAGAGGGGCCTAGGGGAGACAGGATGTGCTGAGACACAATTGTTAACAACTTTGGTGTTTCATGACTGCGGTCAAACACTGCAGAGTTCTAAATGGGAACCAGTTTTGATTTCTAGCAATTGACTCTCTGGGTAGTGAGACCAAACAGTCGAAGGCTTACTCAGGGGAGGTGGGCTAAAGGTTCAGCACTCAGCAACGCAACAAAGAACACTTACTAAATTGCAGCCCAGTCAGTGCATTTTCTTGCAAAAAGGAAACACTTTATTACACATACCACTAAATATTCCACAAAAATCTACAAATAAAAACAGAATGGCAGGTGAATATTCCCATGGGATACCTTATAAAGAGCCTCACAATAAACATTATATTTTGGGAATTTTCCCCAGACCTAGCATGGATCTCCCCACTTTGAAGCCAATTACTAACTCTTAACTTTCAGTGTTCTCAAACTTCTGTTTAAATGCTACCCCCATGTGTGAGTGGTTGTAAAACTTGCCATAAAAAAATTACCAACACTGTTGCCATGTGAAACAATTATTGGCACTACAGTGACTTCAAATGGTTAAATATTTGCATGGTTCCTGTTGCAGGTGATAGGCTCACCCACACAAGATGGGGTACTGATTTTATCAGAAGAAGTGAGGGATACCTGGGCAGTAGGACTTTTACTGACTCTCAGAGATACCCACAGATTGTGTATCTTGAACTCACTGAAATGTGAGGAAAATCTGTGATTTTAACTAAGTTTTAACGTTTGCAGGTCATTCTCAAGAATATGCAAAGAAAAGAGGTGCTAAATTGGTTTTGCTTGTGGTCGGGAAATGTTAGGATAAAGTCCCCTATACAAGTCAAGAAGGGGAAGAGCAATTTTTGATAGCGGACGAGGCAGTTGAACATTCGAGGTAATGCAGTTCAAGTTGAAGGTGGGCATTGGTGGTATCTTGCTAAAATTGTCAAAGTAACGTCTGGTCATGATTGTGAGAAGGACAAAGTATGCAGGAAACTTTGTCTAGCATAAATTGCGAGACTGCTATGTTGCCCTGGCTTGAATTTCCAAGAAGAAGCACTAGAGTTATTGTCACCAGAGTAGGTTTCAAACAAGACTTGTCTACTCTACTTTTATGGACTCCAACCGTTCAGGTCTTGTTTTTTTCTCAATTTATTTTTTGCTGTTTGTTTGTTTGTTTTGGAAGAAGGGGAGATGTATAGTGTTGAAAGCTCGCTTAAAAATGTATTTTGATGTATTGTGCATGCTACTTTAGCTATTACTTTGTGGTGCAAGCTTTTGGGTGAGCGCTCTATTAGAATGTACTTATGTTGCTAGGTGTCAAAAGAATGTTATGCTTTAAAACCTGACAGTTTTTGGCGAAGCTAAGTCTGGTAGAGGTAATGCACCTTTCATGCACCACAACTGTGTAGCCTGAAGAATAAGTCTTACCTGTACAATGCTTGTCCCCCAGTGTTTTTACTGCGAAATCCCAGAAGCCAAAGAAAAAAAAACTAGACTGGAGGAGCTACCCAAGCATGGACCTGGAAAGCTTTGAAGTCTTAATTGTGCATTTTACTGTACAATATAACCAGAAAGTGTCTAACATACCATGGAATCTCCATATAAAGGAACTTTGTATTTGTGGATGGTGATCTCATTGCAGTAAATATAGCTGAACAGATTTGTAAAGGTGAATTGAAGTTACCATTGGGACGAATGATTCATATGAAGTCTATGAAAACATGTTGGGCTTGTTGTGAGTCTGAAGATAGTCTCAGGACAGTTATACCCTACACTGAGGGAGTTCATAGATGTGTGAACCACCATTATAGAGCACTGTACATTCAATCATACATTCACAGTGACGTTTGTCTTTCTCTGGCATTCTAGAAACCTTCATGTAGCGACAACCATCTCATCCTAGCCTGCTTTCTGTCCTACATTCTGTCCTGGGCAACCATCCAAGCCAAGTCAACTATTCCTATACGTTGTAAAAGATATTGTTAAGAATGGCATCTGCAACAGACAAGTAACACTGTCTGTAGAGATATCACAAAAATAGAGAGCAAACTTGGCTATTTTCTCGATCCTGAACCAAGTGCTCATCCAACTTTCTTACCAAACCGTTCCTGCAAAGGCCATCACCTTTCCTCCTTTGGATGAGCTATCATCTCTTCGTGACCTAACTGTGATTGCTAAAGAACCTTCTGGCAGTATCGATTTTATGTGAATACCTGGTATTTTATATAGGTGAAAAACAGTCCTGCATTGTTTTATGAAATTAAAGTGCTAAAATTGGCTTTTTTCTGTCCAAGAAACCACTAGACCTCAGACTGAATTCAGATAAAACTGAAATAGTCATTTTTGTCAATTATTCGCTGGACTGATCACAGAGTTGTTGGCCTGATGAACTAGGGACGCCACCAATCCCATTTGCCAAGGCAAATACCCTTGGCGTGATTATTGATAATTAATTGAACTTTGAGGAACAAGTTAATGCCATCTCTTCATTGAGCTTTTTTCTCCTTAAGGTAATCAAAACCACACTTCCTGTTATCCCTGTGGACAGCAAGAAAACGGTGATTACTTCACTGATTCTTGCCAAACTAGACTACTGCAATGGGCTCTATGGTAAGCCTGAGAAGCAACTTAATAAGTTGCGAATGATCCAGAATGCCGCCGCTAGGCTCTTGTTGGGAATTCCCAAGTTTCACTCAGTCAAAAAACACCTACAAAAACTGCACTGACTCCCAGTTAAGAGTTGTATCATCTTTATGGTCCTTTGCATTACGTATAGGGCACTTCATGATACTAGTCCTACGTTTCTGAGATGCCTGCTATACTGGTATGCTCCTAAAAGACATCTTCATTTAGATGGAGCAAAATTGATAGCAACTCCGAGATTTTTCAAAACGAGCTGGGGTGGCAGAAGCTTTAGGATGGCAGCCACTAAACTCTGGAATGATCTTCCCTTCTTTATTAGAACACTACCAACCTTGTTTGCTTTCAGGAAGTCCCTGAAAACCTGGCTGTTTAATAAATAAAGACCCGTGCCTTATATGAATCTGCCTACTCTGGACCTCAACACCAAGACACCTCTGGGTATTTTTGCACTTAATAAATGTATTAACATAACACAATTTAGAATGCATGGAAGAGCACTCATTTGTATTATGTTTCATCATGAGACTATGGTGTTTATAAAGCAGTAAATACTTGTGCTAGAGACAAAGCATGCAAATTGTGAAGCTATTTAAATATAGTTGTAAACCCATTAATTTAGAAAAAACGAAACAACATTGAATCAATGGAAGATTCAACCACCATAGTTGCACACGTGCTCTGCATCCTTCCAAGGTAAAAAAAGCCAGGTTGCTTTCAACCTTAGGAAAAAAAGAATCCTGATCAATAGTCTTAAAATGTAGCAAAAATGAAATTTAATTTATTGTTGCATGGTAGAGAAAAGAAAGAGGTAACACGGTCCACTTGAAAAGATCAGGGTATTAGGTTCATTAACATGTTCAGAGTTCTCTGAAAATTGAACATTCTGGTATCCTTTGGGAGAATTGGAGAAACCGTATTTTAGAATTTTGGGAAGTAAACTCATGAAACGCATCCCAGATTTGTGTTGATGTGCCCTATCCCAAAATAATACAGTGCCTCAAACTTGCTTAAATAGAGGAAGAGGTGGTTGAAATGCATGTAATTTGCTTTTGTATAACTTCACAAACCTACACAAAAATTATGTGAAATTAGGCAGATGCAAAGCTCGCATTTGGCGCAATATTTCAGATCGAAATGCTACCTCATATATATGATTTATGCTTCGAATATGACTGAACATGGCCTATGTCTCCTTATTGCCTTACCCCACTACACCTTTGCCCCTCTGTCCTCCTGTATAGTGACCTACAATTGCCTAGTCCCCCCTTTACCTTAGTATTCCTGATAGCTTGTGTATGCCGATCCCTATGGAAATGGGATGGAAACTTTGCCCATGCATATCTCCTGACCAACTGGAATCTGATAGTCTTGTGGACATAACCTTGATAAAGAACTGACTGAATGTGGTAGAATAGGATGATTGTTACCCATATCTATCACATTATCTGGATGCGGCCAATGTTTAAATTCAAATGCATAAAATGTATGTGTCATGACATATTGATGACTCTTTTCTACTTTGATACCTTGATGAGAACAACATCAACTAAAACCTGCCTTTTTTTGGCCATTCTGCCTGCCAGATTTCCAAACTTCTCCACTGTTGGGCCAGCGGTCCAGTCCTGTTTTGTTACCGCTGCAAATTGCATATATCCATTAACCATATCTGTTGGACCATGGCTGTGCAGTGTTGTTGGATGGATAAAGTGTTGGAGTAGTCGAACATGCAGTGGACTATGATCTCAGCAATTGGCACTTTTGCTTTGGAGTGGATCACTTGCACAGAAATGCATAATATGCTCAGGGCATGGATGTGATGGATTCCAAGCTGTGAGTGCGTTTTGGGTAGAATACTGTGATCAAAATCAACGAATAATGCGACAGGAGAACAGGTTTCAGAGCACATTTGAAATCAATAAGAAACAATTGCCTCATTTTCTTGGCAGACCTCGGTCCAGGAATTCATTTCAGTAATGAACTCACCAATGAGTTCCTCGTGTTCACCCACTCTTCCTGTTGCCTTACCATGAAACCACACTCGAGGGTGACGTCACGGCTGAAGTTTGATATTTAGGGCTTGGTGCAGTGAAACATTGTTCAAACACGTCAGGGAAACCCTTCGGACCATAGTTGGAGTTGTAGACACGCTCTTCAAGTGTGATCAAGTCACTTCTAAAATCGTTTTGCTTTATCTAAAGTTTGTAAGTAATTTGAACATCTTTCGATCTTGCCACACACAAGTACGTGTGCTGCTGTGTGTATCCAACGAGGCTGTGAAACTGGTTTCCGCAAAGGATTTAGGAGCAAATGGCAGAGAAGGTATATGCTGTTACATATATGTCACATTTATGGATATGATATGTCACATGACAACATGTTTGTGTTTAATGTGATGCAGAAGTAGCAGACGCATGCCTCTAAAGTCCGGGCTGCGGGTGGCTGTTGGTAAATGTGGCTATTGCTTGTAGTGCTGATGGGGATGGTTGAGGAACAGATGTTTTATTTGGCTCTTGACATCTGTCAAGTGCGCCAAGTATACAAGGTAAATGTGCCATAACACTGAGCCACTGTAAAACAAGGCGCAGGTGATACTTAGACCTTGACATGAGGCGCTGCTATACTTGACAGATGGTAAATCACACCCCTTGCTGCAGGCACATCAACGGGGAAGCTGCTCCTTTTTCCCAGTCCCCACTTCGCCGACCGTGAATTCAGTGGTCGTCTTAAAAGTGTGTGTGGCCAGGAAGTACTGTACAGCAGCCTCTTGGCATGGGATTGGATGGTATGAAAGTGGCCTGTTGGTGATATAACGTTGCAGTACTAGTCACCTTTGCATCTGATCGTAACAGCAGTAGCACTGACGCTTGGTCCTGCCTCTTTGGAAAACCCACTAAGCTGCCGGCTGCTGTTATTAAACATTGTAACTGTGCTGGATTGATATGAATTACAATTCACAAAGCAGAGGTCCGTGGATGGCTCAGACTGCCTGCATGCACACCTATGCGCCTTCCTTTTTCTGTTTAATGGGCTGATTATATTTGTTTCATGCTGTGTCTGTTCATTTAGAGTTATCAGTATGCTGCAAAGCTTGTTGACACCTCCATCGTGTATCTTTCCTGCCCTTGTAGGCAGTCTTTAATGGTTTTCATGACTGTATAGCTTTCATATCGTTTATACTAACTAGTATGATAAGGGTGAGGGACCTATTTTAAACCTAGGTAGGAGTGGGTTAAAACTTTGGGTGATTTGAGAAGATGAGTACCATGTTTTTTTAATTCCCAATCATTTTTGTTTACATTGAATAATTCTGTTAAAGTCCTTGTAAATCTCTTGATGCTGTTATTAAGTTTGGTGTTATCCAAGACGTTTTAATTTTAATAAAATATGTTTAATATGCTTACAATATAAGGGCTTCCAGCCACCTCTTTGTACAGTGATCTTTTGTTATGTCTTTCACATTTTGCTTTTGCCCACCACCGCATATAGCATGGGGTAGTAGGTCAGTCAATCAAGAAAGCTTTATTCGATTGTAGACAAACAATCATAAAAGCACAACAGCAACATTTCATATACATTAAAATTCATATTAAAACATTATAAACCTCAACAAGCTTTCCTGAAAATTAAAAAAAGAAGTACGTTTAAGAAAGAAACAATTGTTTTCTTAGGTACAAAACTTTTTTCAAAAAAGTTGCCATCCTAAAAACAGTGTGCACATTATCTAATTGTTGTAATGTCAAGATGGCAGGTCGACATTGACGAAGCACAAAGCATTTCTTTCTTTCTTTCTTTCTTAGGACCTGAAATATTCTCAAACACTAGAGTTTAGCAAAAAGCATGAAAAAGCAAAACAAGAATTGCCGGATCTATCGGCTTTGCCAATGCTTGTATTAGATCTAGCTTGACAGAGCAGATGGTTGCAAGTTCCCCTAATATGATTTCTCTGAGACACACATAGAGTGGGCTTTGGATGCAACCATTGGAATTTCCCCCTCTATTCAAGTTATTTACTGTTGGCTCTGTCATTCCACTTTCTTTGGAGTGCTTGCCTTTCAATGCATGGAGTACTATTACACATCTGAAAAGTGCAATGAATCATCACACATTAAACTTGTTATCTCTCACATGCATAGTTCAGAAAGCAAGCCATTTTGGGTTGCTTTTATAGTGCAACAGGGTTTCTGGAAATCATTTAGGGCCTAATTTATATCTTGTCGGTATAGATAATCTGTCACAACAGAGACAGAATATCTATACCACCTAGAATGTGTTCCGCCTTTCAAATTTGGATGCGTCGGACCTTAAGTTTGATCATGGGGGAGACTTTACCATCTCTGCTGTGATTAAGCTGCTCCGATGGCCTGACAAATTAAGGGCTGTCGGAGGCAGATTTCTCATTCCACCCACCTAATTTGGATGGGCGTAATTGGAGGTCAGTTTTCACTGCCTTCACGGGCAGTGAAAACTACTGAATGGTCGTCTCGCCATGGAGAGTACTCCCATGGTGAGCAAACATTCTATTCTTTATTTTATTACCTTTTTTGGAATTTCTTTTAAAATAAAAACGAAACCAGTTTGGTGCAGGGCTCCTCCATGTTGACAGAATGGCATTCCAAACTTCAAAGAGCATGGAGAGGAACCGCAGTGATGTTCGTTCCTGTCAATGCTTTAAGAGATGATAGCCGCATTGATATCATTTCTGAATTGGATAGGTGGGATCTCTGTTAGGGCGATTGAGTAATTTACTCCATCTCCTGGATGAATAAACGGGCCAACTGCCACAATATAAGTCAGGCTCTTAGTCTGGTGAAAATTTCCAAATTTGGTTCCATTTAAGTGTTAAGATCCCAGATCTGGTAGTTTTTCCGGCCTTCCTCCAATGTAAACAATGTTGGTCCCTGAGGCATTCCCAGGCCCATATTTCACTATTTTGGCTGGTGTGTCACTCTTTGTCTATCCTTCTGTGGGCCAGCCTTTTTCATAAAACAGGTGTTTTTTTACGGGACTTCTATCCTCCACACGTTAAGAAACTCCAACAGGACGTGTGAGTGTGTATTTAGGTCTTTAGGCTTGCAAAAAAAGTGTTTGGTGCCTAGTTTAGTTTTATTTCAAGGTTAACAGCCTTGCGTCCCTCTGCTACAAGCTCATAACTTTGCTTTCTAGATTGCTCTATCAGGTGTCTTTCCTCCATTTGTCTTTATGCACAACTTCTTATCACTCTCACAGTAATGTGAGAGGTCCTCAGAACCTCCCTCCTCAACTATTCACTTGGCGTGCCCCCATAACTTCCATGTCTCAATTTGGGTAAGAAAGGTGGTAGAAGTGAAGAGTCTTGAATGGCCATACCATGCCTCCAACTGGGAAGCAAAACAAAGTATGGTGCCAATCAAAATACACATAGGGTAACTTGTCTCTATTATGGCTCCTAACTGCTTTCCCTCAGTCACTACACCAGACCACACCTCTCTTATACCACTCACCATTATCCATTATTCTTATTATTCACCCAATTCTACCAATCACTCACAATCAGTCTCACTGATAAAAAGTCACCAATGTCAAATATGGTATATAGTCTTTCCAATGTGGGTGTTACCATGAGTTAAAATTACAATTCAGATATTTTCTGGCATTCGACAACACAATACTTTACCATGCAAGCAGGTGTTTTTTAGCCATATTGTAATAAAGAAATGAAAGTAAAGTGAGTGGTGTAAGGAGTTTTAAGGTTTGTAGGATGGATAGAGCAATTGTGTTGTAAGAGTGTTTTTGAGGTTTTCAGATGTATAAGGATAGGGGGTTGTAATGATTTTTAGGGTTCAGAAAAGGGTAAATTCTAGTTTTTTTTAAACATAAAGTAATATTGTATTACCATATGTAATGCCTGCCCCGTGCCGCACACTCCCTTAACCCATGGACTGGGATTCTTTCCCTTGAAAATTCTTTAGGGGTCTGTTGAGAACACTCTCAGTTGTTTTTTGACTCCTCTCTCCTTCTTTTGGTGGAGATCCTGTTAACCATTCTGCTGATCCCCCAGGTACCTTCTTTTGGAACCTGGTGTTGAGCCAGAGGTCTGCTCCTTTTGCAAGCTCTCTGGGTACAGTGAGCTTCAAATCAACTGGGTGCTGGCGCAGCTCTGTAAAACAATTACTAAACCTGTGCTCTTTTATGAAAAAATTGTACAGCTCTTCATAATTACTCACTTTACTGCCTTTCACCCAACCATCCAGTGCCTTATTGGAATACTCCACTTAATCTAACCAAGACTAGTTGGACAGCTTCTGACTGTCTCTAAACTTTAACCAGTACTTCTCTGGGGTAAACCATATTTCCCAACCTGTGCTTCTTTCATCAGGGCATTCTCTATGTAGGATCCCTCCATGTATGTATGTATTTAAGCTTGTATAGCGCACAGCTGCCCCCAACGGCGGTGTCCCGGTGCTGCAGATACAGTGAAAGGTGAGGGCAAGTTAGATTTGTCGATCCCTAGTTTGCAAAGGGAGGCTGAAGAGCCAAGTCTTCAAATCCTTCCGGAAGATGAATTTCGATTTGGCTTTTCTGATGTGATCGGACATGAAGTTCCATAAGGTCGCGGTTTTGACGGAAAAGGACCGTCCTCCAATTCTGGGTTTAGAAAAACGGGGGATGACAAGGCACTCACGATGATTAGATCTTAGGGTCCTAGATTGATGGTATTTGCAAACTCTCTTGTTTTGGTATTTCGGGCCAGTATCATTGAGTGCTCTGTATGCAAGAGTTAGTGCCTTAAATTCAGTTCTTCTCTTGACAGGCAGCCATTGGAGACTACGCAGATGAGGGGATATGTGATGTCTTAGTGGGATGTTCCTAATGAGCCTGGCTGCCGTGTTCTGCACTGTTTGCAGTTTCCTGAGCAGGTATGCTGGCAGCCCCAAGTACAGACTATTTGCATAATCAAGCTGTGACGTAATCACCGCATGGACTATTGTTTTCCTACAGTCTATTGGTAGGACGTAAAGGAATCTCCGAAGGGTCTTCATTTTCCAGAAGCAGGACGAGGAAACATGGCCTGTCTGGGTCTTACATGACAAGGAAGTATCTAGTCTGAACCCTAGATTCCTAGCAGACGAGACTGGGAGGGGAGGGGGGTTGAGTTCTGCGGGCCACCAGAGATCTGATAGTGGGGGTGAGGGCTGGTTGAAGAATAGCACCTTAGCTGTCATCCATGCTGAAATGTCCATGAGACACTGCCTAAAGTTTGAAAATACGGCCTCAGAGCGATCTTGGAAGGAAAACATGAGCTGCGTGTCATCAGCATATGAGATAACATCAACAACTCGTTGATTTACCAGAGGGGCAAGGGGGGCGAGGTAGACATTAAAAAGGGTCGGGCTAAGTGCCGAACCCTGAGGCACTCCACAGATCAAAGGGCGAGAGTTAGAGGTGTAGGGATGCAGCCGGATTCTCTGGGAGCGGTCTTCTAGGAAGGAGCTGAACCAAGCTAGAGTAGTCCCCGTCACTCCCAACTGTTGAAGCCTGTGTAGGAGAATCTTATGAGAGACTGTGTTGAATGCCGCTGACAGGTCCAATAACACCAGCATTGCACAGTTCCCATTATCCATTGTCTCCCGGACAGTTTCTGCTACTTTGAGTTGTGCTGTCTCCATGCTGTATTGGTGCAGATCGGAGCTTCCGAATCCCCTTTACTTCCACGGACGGAGTGATCTTGCAGTCACACGCGCACACACACATCACACGCTGGTGGGGCCCATAACACCAACATTCACTCTACCACTCTATCCGTGCCATGTATAAGTGAAGACACTTGTCAATATACCTAACCAATCTGCATATACCTTGAGGTCAATGGCATCAACTTGTTGCTATAGATTTGGTGAAATAACTTAACACTCTAAATATTCAATAAACATGACAATGAAATAACCACCCGACACAGTAATTCAAACAGAATATTTGTTTATCTAAAATTGTAAGAAAAGTCAATTAAATGCAAGATCATTTTTCCCATATTTACCTATTCTGGCTAAAAGTCGTTTTCTAAGTCAGAACCGGTCCTCAGCAAATAGTTAAAGTCTTCTAGCCGTCATGTAGAGTCACCGTCCTCTCCGTCAGCATCGGGACCTCTGATCATTGGTTCGGGAAGAAGTGGCACTAGACCTCTCTAGTCTACTAATATTTATACCAAATTTACATTCCAAATGTTATAAACATGTCTTTTCAAAACAGTCGAATGGCAGAAATTATGTCGTCTTGGTACATTAGGATACAACGATGGATTTTCTCACGTATTGATAGTCTCAAATAATGAATAGAAATTAGAAGTTCATGACTAATTCGTTACTTCTACGGATGTCTCTTTAGGATAAAATGTATCTCATCCATGGGACCATTATACGTTCATCAGGTCGGATTTTGGATTCGCAACAAAACTTCACGTTCAGGGGCATCTGGCATCTCTCCCAGATTTGTCGTCATGATCATGGCTTTTCAGTTCAATTGGAGGACAAGGTCACAGTCAGCGCAAAGCCTCCTTTCAATTTTCATCTACTCAAATGCAGGCTGCGAGTGGTAGCCATTTAATAGCAGGCCACAATGGTCAACTTAAGTAAAAAGAAACACAAAACATAATTACTGCATGGAAATGATTATACAGTGTTATTCCCCTGCTAATACCCTTATGTGTATGCATTTATCTAGCCATTTGTGACATCAAAAGCCATTAATGCATATTAATTATAAGCGCAAAACACAATAACATCCCATAAGCAACATTTATTCTGTCAATTTGCTCACCAAACTAAGTTTACTTATTATTTTAGCCATGCAATAGCATTCCCACGTGTAATTCTTCTGTTAATAAGGTTGGATAGACGAGACTTGACATATATTTAGTAATTACTAATTAATCAGTAGTACTTTTAATAATGACATACGAAAATGAAACAGGTAATTGGTTTAAAAGTAAAAAACCCTGCTCCATCAATCCCCCCTTTGGTGATATCTTATCACCACAAAAATCAAAACCCAAAAATCAATTTAATTTCCCCTTTTGAAGAAATTCAAAAGGTCTTCTTGTTCATTTTTAAACCCTTGTTTCCATATCGTCTTCTCTTTTAGTTTCTATATACATGCTTTCCCTCAATTCTTCTAATTCTATTTCTTGTGGATCTCTTTCTGGTTTCTTTTGTCTCTTTTTAACATTTTCTCGTATTATTTTCTTTTTATTTCTTCTGTATCTACAACACATACACCCTAATCTAAGAATTAATAATGCAACAATTACACATGTTAATGGAAATAATATTTTACCAAAAATGGTACTACCTGTTTTAGCTACAAAATTCTTAATAGCAATCATCTTATTAGCCATTTTAGTCAAGATACTTTCAGCTTCCAGTGGTACTAATTCTTCATGCAAATCAGTAATATTTTTGATATAGACCTTTAGATCTTTGCTTTCGTCAGGAATGTAAGTGCAACAATGTTGAACTTTCAGCATTCCACAGACTCCACCCTCTTTTCCCAATAGAATGTCAAGGGCAAGACGATTTTGCATCGCCATAGTGCGTAAAGCAACCATTTCAGTATTTACCAAAAGAAATCCTCCAGCGGTGCTTGTTGACAAGCGATCCACCACTGTTGACAGCTTCCGAATGCCATATGCATTCAATGAAATTCCCATTGCTGGTATTAAAGCTCCAAAAATATCTCCTACAATTTCTGTCCATGTTTCTCTTCTATAGCGTGTTAATGGATTAGTATGTTCAGCGTTTTCTACTCTATCCATATGAAAAATCTTTGGAAAGACCAGGCCAACATAACATGTGCCAAACCAATGGTCAGGCAAACGGTAATAAGCCTTGTTCCCACAAATATAATACACTCCCGGAAAAACTGGATCTTCTCCTCCTCTAAATCCCCATCCGGTTGCAATAAAGTATGTATCATGGCACTCACTAGTCCCTATGAAATAATAATCATACTGGGATCTCTTCCTGGTAATGCATAGTTTGCCTTTCTGTGGTGCATCTATAGCCATAGTTGGACTGACTCCATTTTTCAACTCTTTCTCTTTCTCAATATCCCACACTGTTTCACTCATTTTATGCCCGTCTGCTTTCTTGTGCATGTTCAACCTTCTTCTCTCAACCATGTCTAGGAAAGTTTTCTCTTCTTCTTTCAAGCTGCAGGTTAAATTGTTTCTAAAAACATATTCTAATGTTAATTCTCTAGTTTCTATGAAAATCTCACCTAAAGTGTTAGCTTCTTTAGCAGGATTCAGTTCTTTATTCATAGGCAGTTGCCCAAGAATATTATCTACATTAGACATGTTATAATCTAATTTCCCTAATTGATAAAATATACTAATCAACACACTACATGAAATTCCATACGTAGCCGAGAGGTGATGATAAGTCACTCCCTCCGAAACAGAAGCAGGTAATTGCATACAGACGTAGCAATCCCTTACATCCATTGTCTTTACATATTTGTACAATAATTTTGAAAACACATTGCTAGAAAAATCATTAATAGACCTATCCTTATGTATATATACATTGCTAGTTCTAGTTGGAACTATCTTCTGTGAACTCTTCCCTATATTAGTCCTGTTCTCAGTATGTCCTTCTAAAGTGTTTATGGTTACTCTAAAAGAAATCAGTAGAGCAAGCACGCTCCAAAGTAGCATTAATAATCCTGTACAGCAGCAGCACATCTTGCACCATCTTTTCATGAAGGTACATCTACTTTGATTATTCTCAGTGTTAGCCATCTTGTTAATTTGACCGTGTCTTTTGACTTAGCCTCTTCTACTCCACTACCGAACTTTTTAGGGCAACAAGTACCCACCAGAATATTACACTCTATTAGTTCTTAATTTTACTTCTTCACTTTCTTCTTCAAGTGACTTCTTCGGATTTACTCAATTTGGATTTTCATCACTTTTCAGTCTTTCCTCATCATCATCAAACTGTATTAGGTCCTGAACATCCGTCTCTTCTCCAATGTCGGACAAGATAACTCTCAGGATTCCCACTGCTTCTTCTTCTTCAACCACTTTCAGTAAAGCCTCCTCTGGACTTCCTTGACTGTCTGCCTCTTCACCTTGTTCAGGCAGTGCCACATACGTCCATTCTGGTGACTTATACTTCTGGTTTGGTTTTCTGATCCTTTTAGTTCCTTCAGATATCTTTGTTTCTTCTTCTTTCGTTTGGTTTTGACTTGACACTTCGTTCACCTGTTCAGCTTTCGAGGAGTTAACTCGTGTCAGTCGATATCTCAGTCTCTTTATCTTGTTGGGCCAAAGATCTCCTTTAGCATTTCTCTTTTGTTTTCCCTCTTTATTGTTTCTCTCTCCAATCCAAGTTCTCTTTCTCAGAACTCGGCCTCCATGTATCTCATTTTCACTTTCATCAGATTCTGTCTCAGTTGCCTCTTGTTCATCAACAATCTTTCCTTCTTCAACAACTTACTTTTCTCCAACAGTCTCTTTTTCCACCAATTGAGATTTCCCTACTTCTGTCCCTCCTCGGGTCTCCGACACGCGATCTTCTTGCTGTCTACTTGTCCCTTCACCTAGCTTATTGTCGATGTTCCCTACACCTCCTCGGGGTTTTTCCGCAATCTGTCCCTCTCTTTCTTTTTCTGTCCCTTCTTCTTCAAGAATTATCTCAGGTGGAACTTGTCCAATTATCTCATTTGATTCAGGTGTCACCTCTGTTGGAATGTTCTTTTCTTTTCTTTCTTTCTTTTTGTTTTCGTCACTGTTAGTTGGAATTTCAGACACTTCTTCAGAATCTGGACTCGTCTCTGAAGTTTGTAATGTTCTTTTCAGAATTTCTTCTGGTGGGACGAAAGTTTCTCTTGACTCACTTTCCCCCCTTTCAGGATTCCTTTTTCTTTTTACTGCCTCACTGTCTGCATCATCACTGGAATCTGATTCCTCAAAGTATTCTTTTCCCTTGCCGTCACTTGGATTTGAAACTCTCAGAGTGTGACTTGCATGTATCTAATTTTTCACACTTCACAGCAGTCGTTGTGGTCAGAATGACTTGTCCTGGTCTTCCCCACCTTGGATCCAGGCAATTCCTTCTTCTGTGGACTTTTATTCTTACCCAGTCCCCTGGGCTCAGATCATGGGCTGGTTTCTTTTCAAGGGTGGTGGCGTCTTCTCCAACCTGGTGAAACACAGAATGAACTGCGTCAGCCAGGCCTTTACAGTAATCCAAAATCATGTCATCAGTTATAGTCATCAGCTTGTTGACTGGCACAAACGCATGTCTCATAGCACGTCCCATGATAATTTCATGTGGTCTCAAACCTGTTGTTCTGTCAGGAGTAGACCTAATTGTCATCAGGACTAGAGGCAAGACATCAGGCCATTTCATTCCTGTGGCCAGGCACATTTTGCCAATTCTGTTTTTGATGGTACCATTCATTTGTTCAACCACACCAGAAGCCTCTGGTCGGTAAGCACAATGTAGCTTCTGCTGTACACTCAATGCTTCACAGATCAAACCCATGATCTCATTATAAAAGTGTCCTCCTCTGTCTGATTCAATGGTCACTGGGAACCCATACCTTGGGATGAATTCTCTTAACAGTAGCTTGGCCACTGTTATCCCATCATTTCTTCTTGTTAGAAATGCCTCCACCCACCTAGAGAACAGACAGACTACCACCAGGACATATCTCAATCTGTTGACTTGGGGCATTTTGATGAAATCTATCTGCATTCTTGTGAAGGGTCCTCCCTCCCTGCCTATTGTACCTAGGCTCACCACTGTTTTCTTTCCAGGATTGAATTGCTGACATATCAGGCATCTCTGACAGAGACTCTCTGCTATCAGCCTGAATTTTGCATTATACCAGATCTGCTTAAAGGCCCTTAACATAGCATCCCTTCCCAGGTGTCCTTGGCCATGATACATCCGTGCCATCGTTGACAACATGCTATTGGGCATGACTGGTCTTCCATCCCTATAGACCCACACGTGGTCTTTTTCCCTTGGTGCACAACCTGCTTTCACCCAATCTTTCATTTCCTCATCTCCTGCCTCATCCTGCAACTGCTTCACTTCCTCCCATGTTCCCACCACATTAGTAAACATTAAAGAACAAGAAGACATTTCTCTTTCTTTACTCCGGTTAATGGAATGATAATTCCTTGCACAATACTGTGCTATGTCATTGGCAAATTTGTTCCCAAGCGTGATGAAATCATCACCTTGACCATGAGCAGCACATTTTACAACTGCTAGTTCTTTAGGCAGCTGTATCGCCTCAAGCAATTTTCCAACCACTTCAGCATTCTTTATGGGAGTTCCACTTGAGGTCAGGAAACCTCTTTGTAGCCATAACTGGCCAAAATCATGGACAACTCCGAAGCCATACTGGCTGTCAGTCATCACAGTCACTCCCACATTTCTTCCAATCTTGCAAGCCTTTGTTAGTGCCACCAATTCTGCCACCTGAGCGGATTTAACTCCTTTCAAAGGTGATGCTTCCACAACTCCTGAAACTGTACACACAGCATATGCGGCACTCAGTGTTCCTTCCTCCGTTCTCAGACAAGATCCATCCACAAACAACACATGATCACTCTCAGGCAATCTCTTATGTCTGGTCTTGGTTTTGTACAGTAATCAAGCACATCCAGGCAATCATGATCAACATCATCTCTCACTCCCACACTTTCAGCATCAGGCAACAGTGTTGCTGGATTCACATTCACTTATCTCTCAAGGCTCACATTTGTTGCTCCAAGAATGACTTTCTCATATTAAGTCAGCCGACGATGAGACAAGAACTGTGTCCGGCTCCTTGTTAAAAGGATTGCCACATCATGAGGTACGAATACCCGTACAGGATATCCCATTTTAATTCCCTCACTTTGTTCCAGACTTCTGCATGTAGCAGCTACTGCTTTCAGGCAACCTGGTAAACCCACAGCTACTGGGTCAAGTGTTGATGAGAAGTATGCAATTGGCCTCCTCAGACGTCCATGTTTCTGGATTAACACTGAAAGTGCACATCCATTTCTCTCACTACAGTACAGCTCAAATTCTTTTTCGTAATCTGGCATTCCTAGAGCAGGAGCTTCACATAGCCTGTTCTTTAACTCTTTAAATGCTGCCATTTCTTCCGGGTTTAATTCCAATGGGTCTTTCACCTCACTTTTTGTCAATTTAATCAGTGGCTTGGCAATCAAGGAAAAGTTACTTATCCACTGACGACAATAACCAACCATTCCCAGGAACATTCTCACTTCTCTCTGTGTCATTGGGGCTCTCATCCCTCTGATGATTTTAATCCTGTTGATGGTCACTTTCCTCAGGCCTTTCTCAATATTATGTCCCAGATACTGGACTTCTCTTTTGCAAAATTGCAATTTGGCTGGAGATACTTTTAATCCTCCATCTGCCAATTGATTCAGTAAAGCAATGGTGTCTACTTCACAGGCTTCACGTGTTTTTGATGCCACAAGCAGGTCATCAATGTATTGGACCAAAACTGAATTTTCAGGCATTGTTAAACTCTCCAGAGATTTCTTCAGCAATTGATTAAATATCGAAGGGCTCTCTGTATACCCCTGTGGAATTCGGCACCATGCCAAAATTCGCTCTCCAAATCTAAATGCAAAAATCGGCTGGCTGTTGTGATGCAACGGGATTGAAAAGAAAGCATGGCACAAATCAATTACTGTGTACCATTCCGCATCATGGGGAATCTGATACAAAATCACTGATGGATTTGGCACAATGGGACAGCATGGCACAACAATCTTGTTAATTTTCCTCAAATCCTGTACTATTCTGAACTTCCCATTGGGTTTCTTCAGTCCCATTATTGGTGAATTACATGGGCTGCTCAATATTTCCCTTAACACCCCCTGCTGGATCATTTTCTCAATTATGGGTGTTATTCCTTCAATTATATCAGGTGTCAGTCTGTATTGTGGGATGTTTGGGTAAACCACTCCTTCTTTTACAGTAATTTTTACTGGATCTACATTTCTCATCAGGCCCACATGTTCTCCAGTAAAATCCCAAACTGCTGCTTTTACTGTCTGTTTTAATTCTGGAGGTAATGCATCCGGATTAAACACGGCATATGTTCCCATAGCCTCACTTTCCCTGTTATCTAGGGTCATTCTGTATAGAACATCCTCATCTGGTGTCTCAAAGGTTATTCCATCTGGAGTACAGAAAATAGTGCAATTCATCTTGCACAGCAGATCCCTGCCTAACAAGTTCACAGGACTAGTGTCACACACCACGAATCGGTGCATGTCTGAGAATTTCCCTATTCTAACCCTTACTGGTTCAGTAAGATGAGTTTTGATCTGTGTGTTGGACACACCAACCACTTGGATTGCTTCGTCCGAGAGAGGAAGATTCTTTATATCAGCTGACCTGACAGTCGATCTTGTAGCTCCTGTGTCAACTAGAAAAGTAACACTTTCACCATTGATTTTTCCACCTACAAAAGGTCCTGCCTGGTCTATTTCTAGAGTTGCGCCAAGTATGCACTCTTCCTCCTCTCTTCGGCACCGTCAGAAGTCTCCCTCAGAATCACTTCCCTCATTCCTTAGCCAATATTGTGATACAGTGCTTGCGCGTTTTGGCTTGTTTACCTGTTCTTCATTGTAGAACCCCGAATCCTGGCTGTACTTCTGGGATCCTCTCTCTCTCTCTTTGCAAGAGAACTACTGCTTTTCAACTCAGGGGTCATGACTTCTGTCTTTATAATCCGCAGGGTGTCTCTCATTGGGGTAACTGATGTTCCTACCTCTGGTTCTCGTCTATACGGGGGTGGTCTTTTGTAGAACATGTCATCTAAGACATCATCATCAGACTCATTCACCCCATACCTCCTTGTTTCTACATTATGTTCTTTCTCTGTACACTTTTTCCCTTCTGTCTCCTCTGCAGTTCTTACAGGATATAATCCCTCCGTCATACTGGCATCTCACCATCTTCTCATCTGGTCATGATGAGTTTCGCGATCATACTTTCGCCCGAACATATACCTGTAATTTCCTCCACTCCTCTGCTTTTCTCGCTCCTTTACTTCATCTTCCCATTCAGTCAATGCCTCAAACTGCGTTGGCCTAGGCCGAGGCTCTAGACTCATCATCCTCTCCCGTAAGTTCCTCATTATGGCCAGATTAAATGAGCCGTGTTCCGGGAAAGCTAAAACTCCATCCTCCTTGGTATACTTTACCCAGTTGTCTAACCAAATACAGGTATGATACCCATATTTCACAACCATGAAGGATGAAGGAAGTAACTGTCCTTCCCTAGTTACAATATCCTTATCCTTGTCAAACCAGTTCTTAACCTTACTAAACAAGGATTTCTTTTTCTTTTCCTCAGCGTGGTAATACATTTTCTTATCTTCCGCAACCCTTTTGTCTTTTCAACAACTGTACGATCTCCTGTCCAATTGCAGCGCGACTCACACTAACGCACCAATCCTGGAGCGTCTACGTCACTGACTCAGTCCACGAATCCCAGCGCGACTCAAACCAACGCACCAATCCTGGAGCGTCTACGTCACCCTGTATGTCTCCCAATTCTTGTGCGGCGTACACTAGCACACCAATCACCGTGCTTCCACTGTTCTAACCCACTGTCCAATCACAGCGCGGTCTTCCTGACGTCAGCAGTCGCTGCAGCAGCTTCTGCTCCTGTCTCCTGTCTCTCTCGTCTACCCCTCCTTTACAAAACTACTCGGTAGACTTTGTTTCAACTTCTACGAGACTGTTAGTTACAACATACAAACATCTCCATTGTCCGCTTCGCTAGCCACAGAACAGCAAAAGATCTTTCCCACGAGAATTCCGCCTTTCCCGAGAGCAGCGCTTACCTCTGCCCTACTACGGAATCGTTACTTTCGTTGATAAAGTAGCACATCCCTCTACTCTACCCTTCTAACAAGCATCAATTAACTGTTTTCTCCGGAATGCTCCTAAGAGTTTCACAATTAACCAGAATGCATTCTCATTCACGCACTTTCACACCAGAAAATGTAGTACATTCACACAGAATTCTGTCTTTCCCGAGAACAGCGAACAGTCTGTCCTACTACAGAATTATATCACACGTTAACAAAGCAGTGCTTACCTCTGCTCTGTCCTTCTAACAAGCTCAGAGAATACCTATTACCTTTCTAGTGATAAGCGTTATCGGAATGCCATAAGGATCCCTGATACCTAAGACCAGAACTTCGCAGATAACCTTCGCTATCATATACACTTCTCTCACACAGAAAATATGTTTCTAATGGTAACACACGGCAATGCTACCTCATCGAACCCAGACAATGCGACGCGCAACTTCAAATGTCACACGTTTTCCCCTGTCTTCATACAGAGCCAACAATCCCGCCTCTTCCGAGAGCAGCACTCCTTCTGCCCTACTACGGAACTGTCACCGACTTCCTACGTCCCAGAAGCCGTACACACTACATAAAACTCAATACGACTTCAACATACAGTGTTAGTACAAATATCAATAATCAATAATCAATAAGCTTATATACACGCAAACTCACCAGATCAAGACAATAGTTAACCATCATTCTGCTACCAAGAAACTGGTGCAGATCGGAGCTTCCGAATCCCCTCTACTTCCACGGACGGAGTGATCTCGCAGTCACACGCGCACACACACATCACACGCTGGTGGGGCCCCTTAACGCCAACATTCACTCTACCACTCTATCCGTGCCATGTATAAGGGAAGACACTTTTCAATATACCTAACCAATCTGCATATACCTTGAGGTCAATGGCATCAACTAGTTGCTATAGATTTGGTGAAACAACCTAACACTCTAAATATTCAATAAACATGACAATGAAATAACCACCCGACACAGTAATTCAAACAGAATATTTGTTTATCTAAAATTGTAAGAAAAGCCAATTAAATGCAAGATCATTTTTCCCATATTTACCTATTCTGGATAAAAGTCGTTTTCTAAGTCAGAACCGGTCCTCAGCAAATAGTTAAAGTCTTCTAGCCGTCATGTAGAGTCACTGTCCTCTCCGTCAGCATCGGGACCTCTGATCATTGGTTCGGGAAGAAGTGGTGCAAGACCTCTCTAGTCTACTAATATTTATACCAAATTTACATTCCAAATGTTACAAACATATCTTTTCAAAACAGTCGAATGGCGGAAATTATGTCGTCTTGGTATATTAGGATACAACGATGGATTTTCTCATGTATTGATAGTCTCAAATAATGAATAGAAATTAGAAGTTCATGACTAATTCGTTACTTCTACGGATGTCTCTTTAGGATAAAATGTATCTCATCCATGGGACCATTATAAGTTCATCAGGTCGGATTTTGGATTCGCAACAAAACTTCACGTTCAGGGGCATCTGGCATCTCTCCCAGATTTGTCGTCATGATCATGGCTTTTCAGTTCAATTGGAGGACAAGGTCACAGTCAGCGCAAAGCCTCCTTTCAATTTTCATCTACTCAAATGCAGGCTGCGGGTGGTAGCCATTTTATAGCAGGCCACAATGGTCAACTTAAGTAAAAAGAAACACAAAACATAATTACTGCATGGAAATGATTATACAGTGTTATTCCCCTGCTAATACCCTTATGTGTATGCATTTATCTAGCCATTTGCGACATCAAAAGCCATTAATGCATATTAATTACAAGCGCAAAACACATTAACATCACATAAGCAACATTTATTCTGTCAATTTGCTCACCAAACTAAGTTTACTTATTATTTTAGCCATGCAATAGCATTCCCACGTGTAATTCTTCTGTTAATAAGGTTGGTTAGACGAGACTTGACATATCTTTAGTAATTACTAATTAATCAGTAGTACTTTTAATAATGACATACGAAAATGAAACAGGTAATTGGTTTAAAAGTAAAAACCCTGCTCCATCAGTATCCTGCTCTGAATCCCGACTGAATGTCTTGGAGTAGTTTATTGGATTCAAGGAATGTGGATAATTGCTTTTGCACTTCCTTTTCGAGAATCTTAGCAGGTGCTGGCAGAAGGGAGATAGGTCTAAAAATGTTCAGTATTGTAGGGTCTGCATTCTCCTTTTTGAGGATTGGTTGAACAATAGCGGTTTTCCAACTGGATGGATAAATGCCAGTTTCCAACGAGGTGTTCCAGAGCTGGTTTAATGCAGGGTTGAGCAGTGGTACTAATATTTTAAAAAACCTGGCCGGGCAAGGATCAAGTGGGGATGCGGATTGGGGGCCCGATTCACAGAACTAACTTAAGACAAAATCCTAAACTTACTACCATTTTGGTATTCACAGAAGGCACTTACTCATTTTGGTATTCACAGAAGGCACTTACTCATTTCGGTATTCACAGAAGTTAGGAGTCCTAACTTTAGGACTCCTAAATGCCTTCTGTGAATACCGAAAGTCTTAAAATTAGGATTTTTCTCAGTTTAGTAGTAGTATAGTTAGGACTCCTAACTTTAGGACTCCTAAATGCCTTCTGTGAATACCGAAAGTCTTAAAATTAGGATTTTTCTCAATTTAGTAGTCCTAAATTTAGGACTCCTAACTTTAGGACTCCTAAATGCCTTCTGTGAATACCGAAAGCGTTAAAATTAGGATTTTTCTCAGTTTAGGCGTCCTAAGGTTAGGACTCCTAACTTTACAACTACTAAACTGAGAAAAATCCTAATTTTGACGCTTTCGGTATTCACTGAAGGCATTTAGGAGTCCTAAACTTAGGACTACTAAATTGAGATAAATCCTAATTTTAAGACTTTCGGTATTCACAGGAGGCATTTAGGAGTCCTAAAGTTAGGAGTCCTAACTATACTACTACTAAACTGAGAAAAATCCTAATTTTAAGACTTTCGGTATTCACAGAAGGCATTTAGGAGTCCTAAAGTTAGGAGTCCTAAACTTAGGACTACTAAATTGAGAAAAATCCTAATTTTAAGACTGTCGGTATTCACAGAAGGCATTTAGGAGTCCTAAAGTTAGGAGTCCTAACTATACTACTACTAAACTGAGAAAAATCCTAGTTTTAAGAGTTTCGGTATTCACAGAAGGCATTTAGGAGTCCTAAAGTTAGGACTCTTAACTTCTGTGAATACCGAAAGTAGTAAGTGCCTTCTGTGAATACCAAAATGAGTAAGTGCCTTCTGTGAATACCAAAATGAGTAAGTGCCTTCTGTGAATACCAAAATGGTAGTAAGTTTAGGATTTTGTCTTAAGTTAGTTCTGTGAATCGGGCCCTTAGTTTTTTCCAACTGCTTGAGGGATGTAACCAAATCTAAAGTGCTAAATTTAGACCATGTTTTTGTCAGGAGGGGGCGAGGCAGTGGCGTGATAGATGGTTCCTTCTCCAGAAAAGCTGCATATATGTCTTGGATCTTCTCCTGGAAGAAGACTGAAAGATCCTCACAGAGTGTGGCAGAGGGGGCAACATTACTTTTCATTGCCTCTGGTTTAAGGAAACCCTGAACGATTTAAAAAATTTCCTTAGTGGAATTGTCAGCAGTTTTATTTGATTGGCGATATGATCCTTAATAATATTGCGTTTTAGTTTGTGAAACTGTTTTATTGCCTTTCTACATGTATTTTTTGCTCAGGATCGTAGGCTAAGCACCAGACTCGCTCAAGTTTCTTACAGCGGCTTTTTTCTGCTCGAAGTGCTGGTGTAAACCAAGGGGCAGAAGGTATGTGTCCGCTCAGCCCTCCACAGGGCTTGGTCGCCCCACTCACTGCTGCCGCTCCTGCCTGCCTTTGCCGCCTCCTGCCTGCAGATTCCTTCGCTCGCTGCCCGCTGCACCTGGGAATTTCCCGCTGCTCCTGGGAATTTCCCGCTGCCCGCTGCTTCTTGGAATTTCCCGCCGCTGCCTTCCTGCGGCCCCGCCCCCCTGTGATTCCATTCGCCGCCCCGCTCCCGCCACCCAGCTGCTCCTCCCTCCCGGCTCCTTACTTAACGGGACCGTAGGGGACCACAGAGTGTGTCCGCTCAGCCCTCCACAGGGCTTGGTCGCCCCACTCACTGCTGCCGATCCTGCCTGCCTTTGCAGCCTCCTGCCTGCAGATTCCTTCGCTCGCTGCCCGCTGCTCCTGGGAATTTCCCGCTGCTCCTTGGAATTTCCCGCTGCTCCTGGGAATTTCCCGCTGCCCGCTGCTTCTTGGAATTTCCCGCCGCTGCCTCCCTGCGGCCCCGCCCCCCTGTGATTCCATTCGCCGCCCCGCTCCCGCCACCCAGCTGCTCCTCCCTCCCGGCTCCTTACTTATGACGCCCCCAGAGCGACCGCGCAGCGGACACGCGCAGCGGGAGCGCCGATTGAGCGCCGAAGGTGTGCCAAAGGTAAGCCCGTCTGCGCCCGTCCGCACCTGGACCGCGCCCAGCGCCAGACCCCCTGGTCCTCGCCCTCGCCAGCACACCCTGCACATCTACGACGCCAAAATCCTCTACGCACTCAACGCCGGCCGAAACACCGCCTGCACCGCCTGCTACCGAGCCACCCCGAGACGCACCCACGGACCCTTCACCTGCCTGACCTGCCGCTTCACCGGCCTCCGGCCCAACACCGCACCTGCTAAACCGAGCCCCAGCAACAAACACCTTATGTGCATCCTGCTCAACACCCGCTCCGTTCACAGGCATGCCGTCGAACTCTGGAACCTCCTCGACTCGACAGCACCAGACATCGCCTTCCTGACGGAAACCTGGATGAACGCCTCCTCAGCGCCCGACGTCGCCATCGCCGACCCGGAAGGCTACAAAATCACCAGAAAGGACCGCATCAACCAGACAGGAGGAGGCATCGCCATCATCCACAAGAACACCATCCGCATCACGACCAACTCCGATGACACCTTCACCTCCGCCGAACACCTCCACTTCCAGATACACACCGACCCCAAGACCACACTCAGAGGCACCCTCGTCTACAGACCACCAGGACCACGCACACAGTTCAGCGAAGACATCACAAACTTCGTCAGCCCGCACGCCATCAATTCCACCGACTACATCCTCCTGGGGGACCTCAACAAGGACCGCAACACCACTGCTCTGCTGGCCAACCTGGCCAACCTCAGACTCAAGCAACTGGTAACCACCCCCACCCACTACGCCGGCCACACGCTTGACCCAGTCTTCTCATCCAGCAAATACGTCACCTTCAGCCACTCCACCAATCTCCAGTGGACTGACCACAGCTGCGTCCACTTCAGCTTCAGTAAAACGACGACCCACCACCACCCTCAACAAGCCCCCCACAGGAGCTGGTACAAGATCACCGGCGACCAGCTCACCACCTTCCTCAGCCAGAACCCCCCTACCAGCTCAACGGACCCCAACGAAGCCGCCAACAACCTCACACAGTGGATCATCAACTGCGCAGATGCCCTCGCACCACTGAAGAAGAACCCCCCCCAGCAGACGCGGCAGCAAGAAAGCCTCCTGGTTCACCGACAAGCTCATCACCTCCAAGAAGAACTGCCGCTCCCTGGAGAACACCTGGCGCACCAACCAGACCACAGACAACATGACGGCCCTCAAACACGCCACCCGCAAACACCACCAACTGATCCGCGCCACAAAGAAGACAGCCTTCAAGGAACGACTGGACAACAACACCCACAACAGCAAGGAACTCTTCAGCATCGTCAAAGAGCTCTCCAACCCTGACGCCGGAAACAATGACATCACTCCCTCGCAAGACCTCTGCGACTCCCTCGCAGCCTTCTTCCAAGACAAGATCGCCAACATTCACAACAGCTTCGGCCCACCAACCACGAACCCCACCACCGAACCGATGCCCCCCACCGCCACCCTCCGCACCTGGACCCCAGTCAGCACCGAAGACACAACACGCACAATGAACACTATCCACTCCGGATCCCCTACGGACCCCTGCCCACACCACATCTTCAACACGGCCGACCACATCATCGCACCCCACCTCCGCGACATCATCAACGCCTCCTTCAACACCGCCACCTTCCTGGAGTGCTGGAAACACGCTGAGATCAGTGCCCTGCTGAAGAAACCAACTGCAGACCCCTCCGACCTCAAGAACTACCGCCCCATCTCGCTCCTCCCGTTTCCTGCCAAAGTCATCGAGAAGACCGCCAACAGACAGCTAGCCGCCTTCCTCAAGACCAACGGATCCCTCGACCACTCGCAATCCAGCTTCCGAGCCAACCACAGCACGGAGACCGCCCTCATCGCAGCCACAGATGACATCAGATCCCTAATGGACAACGGGGACACTGCGGCCCTCATCCTCCTGGACCTCTCCGCAGCGTTCAACACTGTCTGCCACCGCACCCTGGTACAGCGCCTGAACAACACTGGCATCCAGGAGAAGGCCCTGGAGTGGATCACCTCATTCCTCCCCGGAAGAACCCAGAGAGTCCGCCTCCCCCCGTTCCAGTCAGCGGCCACCGAAGTCATCTGCGGCGTTCCACAAGGGTCATCGCTCAGCCCCACCCTCTTCAACGTCTACATGAGCCCCCTCGCAACCATCGCACGTCAACACAACCTCAAGATCATCACCTACGCCGACGACACCCAGCTGATCCTCTCCCTCACCAGCGACCCGGACGCCGCCAGAGCCAGCCTACACAAAGGGATGAAAGACGTCGCCGAATGGATGAAGAACAGCCGCCTGAAACTGAACTCAGACAAGACGGAGGTCCTCATCCTGGGATCATCACCCTCCGCCTGGGACGACTCCTGGTGGCCCCCCGCCCTGGGAGCCACCCCCAAGCCAACGGACCACGCACGCAACCTAGGCTTCATCCTGGACTCCTCCCTCTCGATGACCAGACAAGTCAACGCCGTCTCGTCTTCATGCTTCAACACCCTGCACATGCTTCGAAAGATCTTCCGGTGGATCCCTACCGAGACCAGGAAGACGGTCACCCAGGCCCTTGTCACCAGTCGGCTGGACTACGGGAACGCCCTCTATGCCGGCACCGCCGCCAAATTCCAGAAGAAACTCCAACGGATCCAGAACGCCTCAGCACGACTCATCCTGGACATCCCCCGACACAGCCACATCTCCGGACTCCTGAGAGACCTGCACTGGCTCCCCGTCAACAAAAGAATCACGTTCCGACTCCTCACCCACGCACACAAGGCCCTCCACGACCTGGGCCCCAAGTTCCTCAACAGCCACCTGACCTTCCACAAGCCCACCCGCCAGCTCCGCTCCGCCAGCCTCGCACTCGCCACCGTCCCACGCATCCGCAGAGCCACCGCCGGAGGAAGATCCTTCTCCTACCTGGCAGCCAAGACATGGAACTCCCTCCCCATCCACCTCCGGACAACGCAAGACCATCTCGCCTTCAGGAAGCAACTCAAGACCTGGCTGTTCGAGCAGTGGCGTTCCCCCCCCCCCCCCCCCCCAGCGCCTTGAGACCCTCCGGGTGAGCAGTGCGCTATACAAATGCCTATGATTGATATGTTTCTGGCCTGTTACATTGTTTTGATGGGAGTTATTTGGTCAAGGGCCGACGTGACCCAGTGGTTAAAGGTTACGGTGTCGCTGTTCGGGTCCCCGGTAGGTAGCAGAGGGGTGTTTGCTAAAAAAAGGTCCTAGTACTTCGGGGGTAACTTTCCTCCAATTCCTTCTGATTTCGTTTTCGGGTTTTATAGCATTGTGGTTTGTGAAGATAGTTATATAGAAAGGAATAAGACTGTGGTCTGACCACAAGAGGGGGATAGGATCTTCAGTTGTTAGGGTGGGGATATTTGTAAAAATGAGATCCAGGGTGTGACCAGCCCTGTGTGTTGGCTTGAGGACTAGTTGTTTAAGATTCAGTCCTGTCAGTGTCTCCGCTAGTTGGGTGGCCATGGGCCATATATCATTGTCCATGTGACCATTAAAGTCCCCTAAGACTATGAAATTATTATATTTTAGTGAGAGGTCTGCGATCTAGTCGCAAATTTCCCATAGCTCATCAGGCTTAGATGTTGGTGGCCTGTAGATCAGCAATCCCGCAATGGTGAGAATAGGGGAGATTGTGATGTTAAAGGACAGTGCTTCTATCAGGTCAGTATGTTAGACCCTTCTATGTGAGATCTCCCAGTACTTTCTAATAATCACCGCAAGTCCACCCCCCACTCTATTACCCTCCCGGTTTTCTGAAACTATTTTGTAGCCTTTTGGGATTGCCATCGAAATATCGGGGTTGGAGCTCTCTCTCATCCATGTTTCCGTTAGGAAGATGAGATCCCAAGAATTAGAATCAAGCAGTAGCCAGATGTTATCTGCGTGTTAGGAAGAGATCTACAGTTGATTAGGCAGGCTTTGATTTTGGAGGTTGACCTGTAACTGGTGGCTTGAGGCTCTGAGGGTGTGACTTCTACAAGGGCTTTACAATTTCTTCCCAAGACTTCTTTGTTAAACTTAAAAGAGCAGGACTTACAGTTAAGTTCCTGGTCGTGTGGCTCATATTCCAAAGTGCAGGGGTCAAAACATGTCGGCCTGTGGCAGGCTGTTGAGTTAAGCTCAATGATTTGCTCAAGCTCATGAATTGGGCATATGTTGTCACAGATCACCTCCACAGTCCCCTTCATTGACTCTGTGCATCTCTAAAGACACTTTAAAGGCCTCAAACCATTTATCATTATCATCCGCCACGACAAAGCTAGGCACCATGTCTTTCAGTATGTAAACCCTTTCACCTTCCTTATGCACTAAATTTTCCCTGCCACCATTATCGATGGACTGTGTGAGCCTGTTTCTCTTTAAGTCCAGTTCCTTATGGCTCAGTTTGTGGGCCAGTAACATTTTCATTTCCACTAGGGCCAGCCTTTTCTTCTCAGGGCCCTCTCAGCTTCTGCCTTTTTAACCTTCAGAGCCTTATCCATGGCTGCTTTTTCTTTAATGTCCATCTTGGCCAGTTGCAGCTTAATCTCTCTCTTCTTTTTGTAAATGATATTTTTGACACAATATTTATGTATCACAATATTGTTGTGGTCGACAATATGTCAGTGATCTCGTACAGCACCAGGTCTGCCAGCTGGATCAGGTCTGCTGGATAGCAGGAAAGGCATCTGGAAGCTTGTTGTATCCCTCAAGCTCAAAGAGAAGGTCTGCCAACTGATCCTTATAGTCCCTCCCGGAAATTGGGTTCAAGTCTTCAAGCTTTGAACTGTAGGGCAGTCCTTCTTCTGATTCTCCACAAGCCCAGGAGTATTCTGATTTCAGGTTCTGAGGATGACAATATTATGCCCAGTGTCAGCCTGTGGTTGGTGGACACCCCCTTTGGCTATCCGTAAACTGGTTCTGGCAATTTTCTGGGTTGCTTGTGTTCCCGTTCAGGGAGGATCTGGCCTGGTAGTTTGGGTCAAGACTGATTTTTATATGCCTGGGTCCAAACTGAAGTTTCATGGTGTGCAAAGTAATGATGGATTGGGCTGCAGCCCTGAGTATATACCAGTGACTGAGCGTAATGCATTCCAACCATATCTTTTTGTGTACTTCAGTACACATTCAATGTAATAAAGTAAACCAGTATTAGTCTATGAGAGTCCAGCCTTGCCACATTGAAAAAATACTTAAGGGTGTTAAATCCATGTTCTCCATGCACCCCGTCCTATCAGTCTTTAGGGCGTACCTTAGGAATGACCTATACATATTAAAAAGGAAGGTTTAGGCCTGAAAAAAAGTGTTTTACCAGGTCAAAATGGCAGTTTAAAGCTGCACTATAGACAGGCTGAAGTGGCAGGCTTGAGACATGTTATACTGTGCTACTATAGTAGGTGATTCAATGAGAGCTGCAGAGCACTAGTAGTATTTAATTTTGAGGCCCTGGTTACCTGTAGTACCATACACTAGAGACTTATAAATAAATTAAATGTACCAATTAGATAGATGCCAAATTATGCATGTTTTAAAAGAGGGAGAGCACAAGCACGTTGCCAATGGTTAGCAGGGCTAAAGTAAGCAGAATACTAATGCCAGCAAAAACGGGTTGAGAAAAAAATAGGGTAGTGAAGGCAAAACTCTGGGGGATTACCATGCAAAAGACAGTCACTTTCAGCAATATCCATGGCTTTGTACTTACATTGCAGAAGGCTGAACCATCAGTTTATACACTAATAGTGTCTGATTAATCCTACTGCGTGCAAGGATACAATGTTGATTTAACACATTGACACCTGAAAAATTCAAAGAATCTAAAGGGAAACCGGTTAAAAATAGGCTGTTTTTGGGAAAGGTAGCTATCTTACAAGACAAGCTTCCATTGGATCATGTGAGAGATACTTTGGGCCATCAATGGGAAGTGATTGACACTAAATGGAACTATAGAGCTGGCTCAACCACAAAGGCAGTGGTGCAAACTGTTAAGCTAGCAGCTATAACCAGATCTCAAATGAAAATTGCCACATATATACTAGCAACAATACAGGCAACAACAAAAGTGAAATGCCTCAATCGGCTTTCCTCCTAGATATTCCTACACCCTCAATTCAGATAAAACTCCAGTGGCTTCCATACCTGGGAGATAGAGTAATACCTAATAGGCTGTCCGGATTAGACCTAATTACAGCTAGGCCTGGTCGGAGATCGCAAACTTGCCCAAAAACTCTGCCGCGCTACGCGGTCTTCCACAAGCAGCGGTGTGTTTAGGGTCACCCCACTCAGGCTGATTCTTACTGGTGGATGTTTATCAGCGTGAAAGGCACCATACGCAGGGCAAGAGGGTGCTGCTTCTTTCTGCCACTCGAGTAGATATTCTACTCGAGCTACAGCTTCCTCAATGTGAATGGATAATTTCTCAACAGGAGTGGTCGCGACTATCAGGGACAGCCTGCGTTGAGGAATCCTACTGGGAAGTGCTCTAGCGCTGGATTTTCCTCACTTGCGCTTGCCGACTTAACATTGGTGAGCGCAAGCGAGGGAAGAAGCACATCACTGCTTTCTGTTGTCATGGGTGTACTATTACTGTGTGGTTCCCAACAGGTGGGGGTTGCCTGCTGTAAAAACACAGTCCACAAACTAGGTAGCATGCAAATAGCTAGGGAGGGGATAGGAGACATCACAGCAACACACACCATTTCAAATTATGTGACTGTCATCACATACGAGGAAAATGAAGTAGTTGAAAATTCAACTAGAGTGTGGAATGTTGAGATTGATGAATATGATAGCAATGTACAACCTGATGTATGCACGCATGGCAGCAGCAGTACTAATAAATGCAAAAATGATGTACGCTGAAAGCTATGCATGCCCAATGATGTCAATACCAGTAAATGCAATGCAAATGTATGCTGTAACCTATGCACACACAGTGATTTCAATGCCAGCAAAGCTAATTTTGATGTACACTGTAACTTATGCCTGCAAAAGGACCTCAATATCAGTGAATGCAATGTTGATGTACGATGTAACAACTGTACGTATAATAATGAGAATATCGGTAAACATGATATCTATAACCTCAATGTTGCACATGCTCACACTCATGAACCTCGTATCATTGCTGTCAGATTTATCCGAGAAGACCTCCACATCAACCCCAAGTCAGAGGTACGTGGTTAGAAATGCCCTGTCAGCCAAACCGAAGCCTACCGATTGACGGGTCACAAGTGGGGTTACACTTAGCCCAAAGGCAAACGTGCACCCAGGGAACTACCTGATTGATCCCACAGATAGAAAGTCACACCACAAACAGGAGCTAGGAGATTGGCCTTAACAAAACATATTTGGCCAAAGGTGCACATTTCCAAAATACCACAAAATGTAGATACCACATGTAGTACGGGACATTCAGCCAATCATGACACGACATGCACAGAGCAGAAGGTGATCACTTGCTCACCACACTGGACATCTGGACACGCACCTAGTGGTCCACACTAGCTCTCTCTGAGGTCAAGAGCCATCTGTGTCCCCTTTATCTGCTGTTTTTTCTTGTTCTTTATGACTATGATGCTTTTCAAAGAATGTCAAAGTGATTTATTTTACCCACTTGTGTGGCAAAAACTTCTGTACTTTGAGACTGTCTCCCAGCTGCTGCGTTGAATTAAACCAACTTGATCCTGTTTTGCCAAACGCCTCTTGTCTTTTCATTTATTTAAGGTAAAATCATATTCAAGCAACTGCTTCCTCTCAAAAAAAGAAACAAACAATTTACATTTTCCTGATAAAACCGTAAAGCTTTTTCTCCTTTATAGAGAACATATGGAATCCTTTGTTTTCAGTAGTGAGCAGTAACTACCTAATTGGCAGCAAAATTCCAGAGGAAAACATATTTTTCACCAAAAACATAAAGAAGGGGGTTTGACTTGAACTAGACCTGGGCACCGGTGTTTTGCAGACAATAGCAATGATTACATTGTTCATACTGACGAAATTACAATACCAAAACAGTAAGAGGCACCAAGATAAAAGGTTCTGTTGTTGTACTAATAATATTTTCTTCAATATGGAAAAGGTAAAGATAACACTTGTCTCTTTGTCTTTCTGTATTTATTCAGAAAAAATAACAATTATTCAACAAAAATGCATGCCAACAAGATACTACCAACATATGTTTGCAACAGCCATATGTCACTTCCCCAAAGCAAATAAATTATGTTGATTCTAATTGAAATGTTTCCATCTTTGATGCTGATTCTTAAGCCTGCAGTCTGCGTATTGCATATTCTGGTAGGTAAGTTCAGACTGACCTTATTTGGTTACACAGTTAAAGTGGAGTTCTTAAACCTCAAAATTATATCTCTGTGATATGATGGCTGAATTACAATTCAGAATGACATGGGTCTGCTTGACTCCAATACCATAGACCTTGACTACAACCTCCCCAAGCTTCAGAGGTTGCAATCTTAATTTCAGAAGCAATGACTCCAAACTTGATATCTGTTAAATGTCTGTGAAGCATACATGTCAATAAATATTTCCTAAGGCACATGATCCATGTTGTGAGGGTTCTATCTGACTGTTCCTGATGAAGACCCCGTTAAAAATGTCTTCAATGGGGGTTGAAATTCATCTTCATGTTGACTTTAATTGCTGTGGACTATGGTGATGTAACCTGTGGCCCAATGAATGTCACTCACTCCAATTTTGAGCCTTTGCTTCTGAAATTAAGAGGACATTAAGTCAACATTAGTTGTTTTTTTGCAAACTTGTACACTCCTTGTTCACTTTTGTCAAAAACCACGATCACTGCACCATTTTCCTGAGCACCTCCTGGTTGTACCGTGACATTGACTAAGTGTGAAAAGTAGTTGAATAACGGGCTTTCCAGTTTTCTAAGTTTTCACATGTTCTTTGCCTAGGAAGTACAGACTTAGAGGTTCCTCTGAGGGAACCAATTATTACAGAGGAGGCACACACATGGCTACAGGCTTACCCTGTGTATCCTGACTACCGCAGTTTACAACCTGTAAAGTGACCTGTCAAAAGAAACCTTTTTGACAGGAAAATACCTCACTTTTAAATGTTGGTAAGTAATCCTTATGTAGGACTTGTAGCCCACAAGGCAGGTTGCATGGTATTCAAATGTGGGACAAGTAGAAGATGAATATGCCTATGTGTCTATAGTGGCAAAGCCCAAAAAGCTATTATCACTGGGGCAGGCCTGAAATACTAATACTGCTAATTATGAAATGGGATTGTAAAGACTCTACTCACCTGAAGACTGTAGGAGTGAAGACAGTTCCACCAATACCTCCATGGAACAATCCTCAGCACGAATACAACAAGGGCCAACGGCTGTGCCCAAGAGGAACGGGGGGAAGGATATGGAAGGGATGTAAAGGGAAAAGGAGATGCACTCCAAAGCTTGAACCACAGCTGACATGCACCTCAGCTGGTAGTACCTATACTCCCCACAACAGGCACCTTAAAAGGGAAATACAAGAATACTATTAGAAAGGCATGGAGACAACCGTAACTAACCTACTACCACGGTTCCCTCTGACAAACTTACCAAGGTTTTAACTGTGGGTTTATCCCAGCAAGTTATTCATACAAAGTGAAAGGCACTTGCAAAACTAGAATTTGAAAAAGGGAAGGTGTGTTCAATTGATCCCCATTCTGGGGTGATAGCTCATGGTCTACGAACAGTCCTAGATACATATTTGAGGAGCGTTATTACCTTCATAACACTCAATGTCCTGCAAAAATTTCTTTCAAATCAAATCAAATCAAATCAAAAACAACTTTATTCGGCTTTAAGATAAAACCATAAAAGCTACACATTTCCATATTACAGGTAAAACATAGAATTCAAGGGAAATAGCCCATTAAAAAGATATATTCACACAGAAGAAAAGGGAACAAATGCCCAATGGCTAAAAATCATCCACATAAAATTGTGACAGGGATGCCTACCATCGCCGAGGGGGAACTAACTATCCATACAAGTCCTAAGTCTCAATGCATATTTCAAAAAGCTCACTATAAAAAGTATACACTCTGGTGTCAACAGCTGTAGATAAAAAAGAGCTGGGCGGACCTGAACAAAATTCAACTTTTTTAAAAAAGGTGTTAAAAATATCTACGAGGTGCTTCATAAAACTTAAATGCTAACACCTGGCATCTACAGCTCCCTTTTGGAACAGCAAGCAGTAAGTGGAAAAATCCATTCGAAACCTGGACAATAAATAACGCTCATAGGTCGACAATGACCCCAAAAGATATGGCTCTATAGAAGGGGTTGTTTTAAGCATCACAAATTTACGGTCACTCGATTTTCCAATTTCAAACTCTTTTTCAAGCTAATAAAAGTTTTCTTTACAAACTCAATGTCTTTCAAAGTGGTAGAATCAGGCCTGGAAACAAGATCTGGATGCCCCAGCTCTTCAAAACACCCCTTGACGTATTTCAGCCATGGTATACATAAAATGTGATCAAGACTTATGCCCTCCCTTAAATTCTGGTGGTTAAGAGCTAAGTCTTTATTTAACCAACACTTAAGCCAACACACCAGGGGACGCAAAGCCAGTATATCACATAAATATGGCATCCCCATTTCTTCGCGAACCAACAAAGTTTGATGTGCCACTAGGCACCCCTATGAGACGTTTTAAAAAGGTGTTCTCCACCACCTGCAGGGCATCTGTGGCTTTATACCCCCAGATTTCACTCCCATAGCTGGCAGTAGCAACACTTTTAGCCTGGTAAATTTTCAACATCGCCGCAATTGGGCGCTTACCCATCTTAGCAGCAAAGTTGAAAATAGCAGCATTCACCCTTGTAACCTCCCCCTTTTTTTTCTTTATAAGGGGTCCCCAGTTCAAGCGATCATCTACTAAAACCCCCAGATAAGAGAAAATTGATGTCTTTGTTTTTGCTCCTTACCCACTTTAAAAGGGTACTGTATCTTAGACCGAGTCCCGACCTGCAAGTTATAAGATTTGGAGTTGTTAATTGCCAAATCACGGGCATCCATAAAACTCAGAAAGTTGTCAAGCAGAGACTGAAGTCCCCTTGCAGTTCTAGCAATGAGGACGGCATCGTCCACATATAGCAGGACGGGTAGACCTCTTCGCCCCACGTATGAGAAATCAACCCCTGTATTTACCAAAGTTTTATCCAAATCGTTGATATATAAATTGAATAAAAAAGGGGCCAAAATACATCCCTGCCGAACCCCCCTCTCAATTCTAAAATCCCTTGATACACGGAGATCCTGAGCATATCTGATGTTAGCCTTGGTGGCCCTGTGCAAATCCTCCAGGAAATTAACCAGGTTATCCTCCGCCCCCATGGCCCTCATGGATTGCCACAGCTTCGCCCGATTAACGCAGTCGAAAGAAGAGGAAAGATCCATGAAGGCCATGTAGATCGTACCTGGGCGGGCAATTGTGTACTTCCCTATGATCAAATACAAATTGAGGCATTGGGCCAAAGTCGAACGTCCTGGACGAAACCCATACTGTATGTCGGAAATGATCTTAAACTTCTCTGCCCAGGAAGAGTCTTTCCAGTAACACCCCCCCCCCACAACCTTTACCACGGAATTAAGAATGGAGATTGGTCTATAGCACAAAGTGCTATTGCGATCGCCCTTCTTAAAAACTGGCACAATGGTTGAGGTGGCCCAGGAGGCCGGACAGCCATTCCTGGCTGCCGCGTTAAGCACAGCCACCAGTACCGGTGCCCAATAAAGTGGGTTTGATTAAAAAAAGGTCTGGTGGGATGCCGTCCGGGCTGGAAGCTTTATTACATGTCAACCTTAAGATCCCTGCCTCAACCTCCTTCTGCTCAAAAAACACAGAGGCGGTAATATTGCAATTGATCTATAGGGCACCTAAAGATGGATTTGAAATGGGCCACCCATTCGTCCTCGGTTATATGGGCACCTAATTCTCCATCCCTGTCCTACTTCAACAATGGGCGATTAACAATACCCCAGAATCTCGAACTGTTCCCTAAGGTACTTGACTCCAATAAGTCTCTCCAGGTCTCCTCCTTCAGTTTCCCCTTATGGGTGGCCAGAGCCCGTTTATACTCAGTTTGACGTGCACAAATTAAGGGTTGGTTTCTTGGGATAACTTTTAAGGCTTCCTTCAGATTTCTCGCGGCCCTAGAGCAAGAAGGGCCAAACCATCTAGGATCAGTTGACACTGTCCTATGTGAGGGAGCACTTAAAAGTTCCCCAACCTTGGTGATAATAACATCAAAAGCAGATCCAAACCACAATGCTAGCGGTAGCCCTCTAGGACAGCACCGGATTTAAGAGTAACTCAATGTAACTGCTGGTGATATAATCCATTCACCATAAGTGTGCAATTATGGTTGGCACCCGCCAGCACAATGCCGTTCCAGTTACTGGAATGTACATGTACAAAAACAACACCAAATGCACCACTTAAACAATATAATTCAAATAAGTCCAAATCCTTAAGGTTTTTTTCTTTTTCAAAAAGTTCTTCTTTATTATGCAGTAAGTCATGCAATTATAAAAATTTTCCAAAACAGCAAAAGCAGCCGACGCGTTTCGTCCACCTCTGGACTTCTTCAGGGCTGCAACAAATTTATACAAAAGCGCAATGTAAGTGATCAACATAAAGACTAGGCACAAACATTTATGACATAACAATAAAAGACATTATGGACATTTCTAGACGCATATTTGATGCCAGAAAATACAAGCTCAAATACAATTACATCATGTCTATTTTAACAATTAAAAAACAACGTGTGACATTGCAAGGAAAAACCATTAATTCATAAAATCACAGTTGCTGTTTGTAACAATATTTTTGTGACAAATTGACTGGTGGAGTAGGCAGATGAGTGTATAAGCAGAATATATGAACACTCCTCTCAAAATGCCACATAAAACGGCCTTAAGAAGCTCATTTTGTCAAAAAGGAGGGTTAAATCAATGCAAGGTAATGGGTGGTAGACCACCAGAGTCTGAAAAAATGGCAAAGCGAGAATGAACGTGATAATGCAAAAAATAAGCAAGAAGTATCACCTAGTGTGGACAACATTAGCGAGTCCAAGTCTAGGTCTGACTTGAAAGGGGAGAAAAAGATAGAGACATAGTGACTAAAGGAGAGAGGAAGGGATATACACACCAAGGAAACTTGTTGGGGAATATCACCGTCTTTGGATTCTGACTTTCTAGTTTCTGCTCCCTCACTATTTCAATTGGCAGTATTGCTGGGGGTAGAGGTCAGTTTTCCTAAAAAACAAGACGACACATAGGGTCCACTAGTATGCCAAAAGATTATATGAGAAAGGACGCCAAGTTTAAGATCATAAAAATATCTTACTCACTTTTTTTAAAAATAAAAAGCATATTAATCGATGTGGAGAAGTTGTCTATTGATTGGCCCAGATGAGGCTTGCCAATGTAATGGTGGTCAATATAAATATTCATCCAATTGTAATGGCAGCTATAACACGTTCCAAGATACCTACAATAAAGGACATATGTCAAAAAGTAACCAATCAATAATAAAAGGTCAGAAGTCCAATGATGATACTTAATGAGAGGAGTGAGAGGGGAAGGGGACATCATATTTTAAGGAAATCGCATACCTCTCTCAAAATATTAACATCAAGTCAGTTTCATTAAAGGCGCTACAGCGATCAAAACAGAGGGTACAGTAACCTATAACAATCCAAGTTTGGAATCAACCAAGGTGACATCTAAGTAGAAAAAACCGTCAATACGCTAACAAGGTGGACTTCCCCATGTAGTCTAATCATGAAAAGGAAACCTAAAACCACCTAATGTAAAGACAGGAACGTATGAGTAAACTTACCTGATTCCGTATCTCGGAGGAATAGTGAAATGCACCGATCCTATCAAGTAGCAACAGGACCTGTGATGGAAAAGTCCTGTTTAAATAGTATGCATAGCAGGTGGAATTAGTTACATTAAGTATCATCATTGGACTTCTGACCTTTTATTATTGATTGGTTACTTTTTGACATATGTCCTTTATTGTAGGTATCTTGGAACGTGTTATAGCTGCCATTACAATTGGATGAATATTTATATTGACCACCAATACATTGGCAAGCCTCATCTGGGCCAATCAATAGACAACTTCTCCACATCGGTTAATGTGCTTTTTATTTTAAAAAAAAGTGAGTAAGATATTTTTATGATCTTAAACTTGGCGTCCTTTCTCATATAATCTTTTGGCATACTAGTGGACCCTATGTGTCGTCTTGTTCTTTTAGGAAAACTGACCTCTACCCCCAGCAATACTGCCAATTGAAATAGTGAGGGAGCAGAAACTAGAAAGTCAGAATCCAAAGACGGTGATATTCCCCAACAAGTTTCCTTGGTGTGTATATCCCTTCCTCTCTCCTTTAGTCACTATGTCTCTATCTTTTTCTCCCCATTCAAGTCAGACCTAGACTTGGACTCGCTAATGTTGTCCACACTAGGTGATACTTCTTGCTTATTTTTTGCATTATCACGTTCATTCTCGCTTTGCCATTTTTTCAGACTCTGGTGGTCTACCACCCATTACCTTGCATTGATTTAACCCTCCTTTTTGACTAAATGAGCTTCTTAAGGCCGTTTTATGTGGCATTTTGAGAGGAGTGTTCATATATTCTGCTTATACACTCATCGGCCTACTCCACCAGTCAATTTGTCACAAAAATATTGTTACAAATAGCAACTGTGATTTTATGAATTAATGGTTTTTCATTGCAATGTCACACGTTGTTTTTTAATTGTTAAAATAGACATGATGTAATTGTATTTGAGCTTGTATTTTCTGGCATCAAATATGCGTCTAGAAATGTCCATAATGTCTTTTATTGTTATGTCATAAATGTTTGTGCCTAGTCTTTATGTTGATCACTTACATTGCGCTTTTGTATAAATTTGTTGCAGCCCTGAAGAAGTCCAGAGGTGGACGAAACGCGTCGGCTGCTTTGGCTGTTTTGGAAATTTTTTATAATTACATGACTTACTGCATAATAAAGAAGAACTTTTTGAAAAAGAAAAAAACCTTAAGGATTTGGACTTATTTGAATTATATTGTTTAAGTGGTGCATTTGGTGTTGTTTTTGTACAATAACATCAAAAGCACTAAGAACGCCCCCCGGAGAGGAGCCAGGTGAAACACAAAATGCTAATTCAGTTGCACAGGAAACTTTTACCTCATCATAGAAAGTGTCCGGGGATATCTGCGTCCATTTTAGGCGACGCTTTCCATCCGTGAGTCTTAACAGGCCCGGTACTATCACTCTATCTTGTGTTAGCAACATCTTACCTCCCATGTGCACACAAAGGGGGTTGTGGTCGCTGAACGCGCTATCCACAATTGGGAACCCCCAAAATTCAGACTGGAAGCCGGATGAAATCAAAATATGATCAATAAAGGATCACTCACCTCGCCCTTTAAAAGAAGGGACAGAATATATACTATCGGGACAGACAGGTACATTAGTGACATCAAGTCAGGCTCGTTGAGCAAATTGTTCAATGCGTCCCCCTGGGTACAATGCTCAAAGTGATATCCCTGCATCCTTGCATATCCCAGCTCATCCATACATACGTATTTAGGGTCTCCAAAGGGGTGGATATTAAAGTCACCCACCACCATAAGTTTATGCGCAACGAAGCCACAGGACTGCCTTATATAACAGCCCAGCTGGGCAATCTTTCAGTCTCCCTGTGCGCTTATCGCATTGTAAAAATTAATAATGCCCATACTATCATTTCCCCTCTTCAGCACGATAACTTGAAAATCCTTGTTAGCAGTCGGTAATGGCTGGACATTACAGGACACGGCCAAAGTTACAAAAATAACCGAACCACCCCTAGCTCTACCGCAATGTGACGGGGAAGCAAGGACAAAAAAAGGCTTTATAGCCCACTAAAAATAGATCACAGTTCACCAGTCAAGTCTCCTGAAGACAAATCACAGAGAATTGTCTGATAAACTTAATCTATAATGGATCCCGAAACTTAGCTGCCAGTCCTGCAATGTTCTGATTTGTTCTGCATTCCGTCCATCAATTGTGTGTCTTTTGCTTTCTCGCCCTAAGTGCGCCAGGTATGCTCAGACGTGATTCCTGGGCTCACTGTGCCACTGGAATCAAGCTATCCTGGCTGAAGAGGGGTGAAACCCCGAAACCGGTCCTAGGATGCTTGTTTCCGGTTCAGTGAGGACCTGGCTTGGCAGTTCGGGCTGGACTGTTCCCATGAGGCACAGGGTCAAGACTGATTTTCATAAAGCCAGGTCTAAACTGGGGTGGCATGGTGAGCAAAAGAATGATGGATTTAACCCAGATCTCTTGACTGGGGGTGAATGTTCTGATTTCTTCTGCATTCCGTCCATCAATTGTGTTACTTCTGCAATATTCCATGACAGGACATTTTGTTATATCTACATTAGAGAGCACCCCATGATTTACTGCCAATAAGGGGACCCTCTGCTGAGGTCTAATCTCCCCAGCCATCGAACTGAATAGTGCCCAGTTATTTGAGACAACATTTGAGTTTTGGGGTACCTGCTAGCTGTGGCTTGAAGAGGTCATTGAGTCCACCTTTCGCATGAAGAGCGTGTATTAGGAAGCCTTTTAGAATCAGCCCTATAGAAAAAACCCAAAGGAAGAATCTGAATATCCGAGCCCCGATGTAAATGATCAGAATAAGTATCCCGTAAGATTCTATTCACGAGGAAGGATCTGTTAAAATTCACAATAATACAATCTCCCCCTCCGGGTTTCGTCAAACTCCCTATCCAGCCAACACGACGCACCATAATAATGTTGGGTTCCACTCTTGGACCCACAGAAGTATTATTCAACAGCCAATGAAGAACCTTGTTTTTAAGTTGATTAAAATCCTCGTGGGACCCTGGCAGAAGCGGTGGCACATTCCCCAAGATCCCTACAAAGGGTGTAGATTGCAGGGGAAGATTAATGACCAGTAGATTCTGTAAAACACTTGTTGCCTGCCCCTGCATCTCCTAATCTTTGGGGGGGCAGACCCTGATGGTGAGTGGTTGCAGCCCCACTAGATACCTGTCTTTCTCGTGTACCATCTACCAACCCCCCTACTTCTTGAAAGGCCAAACTTTTAGAGTGGGCCTGGACTCCACTAGGGATAGGTATATTACTAGAAACTATGTTATCTCTGGTCCCATCCAAAATCACCGATTAAACGGGTTGAGCAGACCTGTTACGCTCTACTAAACATTTCTCGATTGAGTTTAATCTATCCATAATGGAGCTCAGCTTGGCGTCCAACAAGCTACTGATAGTTGATTTAAAGGCTTCCAACATAGCCGGGTGAACTATATTTACAGCAGTCAATGCAGATGCCAGATTTGTATTGGTTGCCTTGGCGGTTACATTGGGTTTTACTTTTTTGGCTTTACTCCCTAATGGCTGAGATTTTCTTTTTATACTCCCACAGGGCCTTTGTGTCGCCCTGGATTGTTGAATAGGGCCAACAACGATGCCACCATTCCCAGATATAGGGTAAGAAACACCACTCTCCCTGTTCTTGATGACAATAACTGGGGAGAGAGGCACCACGCACAGAGTTCTTCACAAGGGGGATGGGGCATCATTATTCTGTGGACCAGCACCCAGGCCAAGGGTGGAAGGCAAACTTTGAGATTCAGTAATAACTTCCCTTAAAGAGTCTGTAGGACCAACCTGGGTAGAAAATAGGCCATTGGATGGGGATCTGGAGAGACCCCTATTCACTAATTCGATTTCCTTATCAATAACCAATGCAACTCTCTGCAGAAACGCATCCATAGTTATAACGTTAGACCTCGTTACAGCCTTTAGACCTTCTTGGTTGGCTTGTGTCTCCCCATAATTCAGTAACGGAATAAAACCCTCCAAAATATGATTAATGAATAACAGCTAAAAGGTTACGTGAGGTTGCCAACACTGGACAACACAAGAACCCTGTATGAGGTTGAATATAAAAAATAATATAATGTTTCCACAACAGTCCCCTGCCGTATATCTATAGGAGCTCAGATTAATGGCAGCAGGGTATCGAGTCCAGCCAAGGGTTCCAACAACAAAAATTAAATACTCCACGCAGATAATAAGGTGACGAAGTGCTAAATACAAAGGGGGTAGACAATTTAAGGGAAACAAACAGGCAGTTAAATATTTAATATAACACGAGTGCAATGTCAATTCCAAGTCATATACTCAAGTCTGTAAGAGGGTTATAAGAAGCAGCAGGCGTCTAGGACACAGCACCCAATTTACACTCCGACCTGGATAGATGCTCCCTTCAAAATTCTAAGAGGCTAGGGACTAACATACCCCCTGCATACACTGCAGAGTGGGGGTGCTAATCCTGTTTCTTACGCTGGTAATAACTCCACTCGAGGGATCGGATATCAGGATACTAGGTGCAGACAGACAGAGATGTACAAAGGTTGCAAAACGGCTTTGGAGTCAGTTTATCGATTGAAGGTACAAAGTGCAAGGTGCAAATGTCTCATTTGTGCAAGAAGGCAGTCCATGTTACAAACTGGGAATAAAAAGGACAAATATAGAGCATTAGAAATTCAGTATTCCCACGCAATAACAGTACCTCAGGGCCTAGGTCTCCACAGCAATGATGTCAGAATGTTGGCCCGGCCCGTCCTCTTCTGGACTCTGACGGGCGCACGGATCCCGCGTTTAGGCGCCTCCTGGCACGCTGGTAGCAGGACACATGTGGAGCGCCGCAAGGGGTGATGGGATATGTGGTCTCCGGTCGGCCTGATCGACAACAGGCTTCCCCGGCTCTCCCCAGGTCTCCGCGGTGAGTGGTGATAGCAGGTAGGCAAATGGCCGATGGCAGGTACACAGATACTGAGCTTTCTTCTCCCTAGGCGCAAAAGTTTGGAGCTGCAGGCTCAATGTACTGACCTGAAGATTGATAATTGTGTCTTTCTGTTGTAGCTCGCATACGAATCCTGAAGTTGTACTGCTGTAATCCAAGGGTATTCAGATGGCGATGGTTGGTGAAAATGAATGCAGGAATTTATTGTTCCAGGCTGCTAACAAGTGGGGAAGGGAAACAAGGAGCTGGTAACTAAAAGTAAGATCTAGAAAAAATAGAGGAGAATTCAGAATGTCAGTCTGACCCTGCAGAAACACCGGGAACAAGTAGTGGGGTTCCAACTTCGCAAAAGGTTCCAGATAATTGGGGGCACAGAATCTCCCATACGTGCTTGAAGCCAAGCGCTGCTTCCTTACAGGACCAAGCTCTTTAAGGGGCCGTGCACATTGGTGGGCAAATCATGCATGAGTACAACCTCTCACGATGTCTCACACGTCATCTTCACTTCCGTTAAGGCAATAGTGGAGGCAGGGGTAGTCGAGTAACGATCTTCATGGTAGAAGTATGGAGCAGTTGTAGGCTAGGGATCATGAAGCGCGGATCGGCTATCCAGCATGTCGGCACTTATGACTCTGGTACCCCATAGGTGCAGGACGCACACTGCCCGATATTGATCAGCTAGAAAAATAACGTACGCACTATTTTCAATAGGAATTACAAATACAATTTAATTGTGAAGTCAGATTTATTTTGAATAAATATTAAAGAAAAATAACTTGTAGAAAGTTATCTCTACCCTGCCTGAAGTTCCTGGTGGATAATATACAATAACTCTGCAGTAAGTCCAAGTCTAAAGGAGGTGTAAATGAGGTGCAGAATTTTTCACAGGAGCTAGACAATCGGTCACTTTTATTGACAGGTTGACCTGCAGGGGTAGGTGTTGGAAATTGGGTTACAGGCTGAGGGGGACAAGAAAACACATGAAAAGTCCCACACAATTTAGAAAAATACAGCAAAATGTAATACATGTTTGACACCATAATCACAAAATTCCAAACAGTGGAACCAGAGAAATGCAATTTCAAAGATTTCAATAAAGTAAGTTATTTAAAAGCACTAAGCACCTGTTTGGGTTATCTGGTCATGCAAGACCGGGTGAAAGTCACAAGTTCAGGATGACCCGATTGAGCATGGTCTAGATACAGAGACCAGCTTAGTCCAGCTGAAAGAGTTACCTTTAAAGTCCAGGAGAAGAGTTCTGTTGATGGTGGAAGGGGCCATGAGGAGCAGAGATAGCATTGCCAATGGTTGTCGATGCAGTGTGAAGAGCAGGACAGGCATCACGTACAGTTGCCATGGCACAAAGATCCTGTCAGGAGTCGCAGATGTTGATGCTGTAGCCTGAAGTGCATATCTCACGTTACCGGTGTCAGAGCTGGTTGCTGTGGTCAGGTTCACCGGAACTTTGCATTGTGGGTAGTGCAGATGGCAAAATCTTGTTGCGAACAGGCCTTTTCACATTCTTAAACAGCCAAAACTTCAGGATTTCTCCTTTTCTTTGGAGACAAACTCAGTCAATGAGTCAAGAGTCCAAAACTTGAAGGGCACCTCTTGTTGGCAAGGAACTCACTCCAGCAAAGGCCAGCACTTCTCAGGCAGGTCCAGTTGCAGATCCAGGCAGCAGATGAGCTGGCAAGTTGCAGGGAGACACTGGAGTTTGTTATGCCACTGTAGTTCAGTTAGCTAAAACTTGGAGTCACTTCAGCCTGCAATGAAGGGTGCAGGTCTAGTCTTACCTCTCAGTAAGCAGGACAGCAGACAGCAGAGCAGCAGAGTAGCCAGGCAGCAGAGTGGCAGTCCTGCGGGATGCAAAGCAGCACAAGAATCCTTCTTCTGTAGTATCCACAGGTCAAGGAGTGTAATGAAGAGTTGGGTCTAAGGGTTAATTATTTATAACTGGCAACTACTTTAAAGTAGGGGATGTTTCTGGAAAAATCCCCTTTGACGTCGTTGATGTTTCCTGCCTCCCCTGCTCTGGTCTCAAGCTGGCTACTTGACCAGTGCAGTGGTGAAAAGTTATTTGTGTGAAGGCGGGGCACTGCTCATTCAGTTGCAATTGGGGCTAAATCCAGCTCACCGCCCCATTTTGCCAGTTGATGGCCCATTCAGGCACACCTCACCCATCTATTGTGTGTCTGTGTGGGGGAAAAAACAAAGCTCAACAGCTGTTGACACTCAGCCATATGTCCCAGGTACGAAATAATTAGGGGTAGGAAAATACCAAATTTCTTAAAGGTCAGATTTTTGAGGTGAAATGAGAGGATATATCAACTCAATTGCCCCTTTCTCTGTGTGAACCAGGCTACTCCATTACACTTCAGAAATCCATGAATTATCACACCATGCTGGGTGTTGGCTTTTCAATTCACAGACAGTACAAAAAAATAGCATCTTAGTGCTGAAGAAAACTCTTACCACCCTGGCATGACACATTCTTAAAGGACATATTTATTGTGGTTTCCCAAGAGAGACTCATTTATAAATTGAATGACCAACTCGGGAAGTTTAAAGAAATAAGGGGACGCCTAATTAGATGGACCCATATGAATCTTGTCCGGGTATTGTATTATGTGCTGAGGGGGTCCAGAAAGGCTGTGTTCTTTTCAGTCTTGGCTTCTTTCTCATATGTATCCAGAATTGATGGCACTGGAAGGGGAAGTGTGAAAGAGAATAGCAAAGAGATACCCTGAATGTTAAAAATATTATTCATTATTTACTATTATATTGCAAGATGTGGATTATTCTCTTCATCTGTTTGCACTGAGTACTGTTAAAGCATCTTAAAATGTCTCAATAAAGAATTATTTCACAGAAAGAATCTAATCCCTGTTCACCTTCTCTGTGGTTTCAACCCAAAATGTCTCCCTAAAATGTTATGTTGTTAAGGAACAGCAGTGTCTCCTCTGCTAAGGCGAAGGAGGATCGCCCCACTGCTCTCCGAGCAGGTCAAGAAGTAAAAATAAGATGATGATAACGCAGTGTTATTATCACTTTATTTTTCCTACTGCAGTGGCTCAGTTATCATATGTGAGTGAAGCTGGGCTCCGTGACATCAGTGAACTGCAGGTGGAGGAGTGGTGGGGCACTTTTTAAGTGCGCATGATGCTTTGGACGGCCGTCTAGGGCTAGCCAAAGCATCATGTGCACTTTGCGTGTTCTCCACCCAGGCTGCATTACAGCCTGGGTGGAGAACATGCCCAGACTCCCACTGCCTGTCTAAGTGCCAAACAAAAGCGCTCAGACCAATCACAATGCTGGCTGTGGAGATCCTGGGAACCCGGGTGCTTCCTGCTACCTGACTCGAGGAAGAAGATAGAGGAAAGGCGCCGCCTTGCATGCCGATAGTTGTGAAGTAAGTGTGTTTTTAAAAACGTTTTTTTTAAATCTTTTTCATTCCCCCCTCTACCTGCACCACCACTTCTGTCTGGTAGCAGCTGCTACTGTTAAGGAATCTCCTTGGCTTCTTCGCCATGCTTATTTTCCATTATTGCTCCATTGCAGCATTTGGTCTTGACCTCGCTTGACTCTCCTTGCTTTATCCACCTTGTGCTCAACTTTATGTTATTTTGTTACAAAAGTGGACACACTTTAGATTAGTCTCAAGATAATTTTACTCCTCCTCGCCTTCGTTATTCACTTATTTGCCATTTTGTTCTATCGTAGTCCATCTGAGTGTTTTCTTGTTTTCTTACAGAAATACTTCCAGTTTCATTCAAATGCTTTTCCATTAGTTGTTTATCTACCTCTTCTTTCACCGTCATCTACTCTACTTTTTTCATGGTCATATTGAAAGAGGACAATGGAACATATTAATTTCCCTATTTCTGTTGTATTATTTACTGGTGGCTGCTTATTTCACTGTTCAAGCCCTGATTACGAGTTGAGGTGCTATTTATCGCACCTGATAAATAATGATACCACAGGGTGTGTTAGTTATCTGGTGTGATTAATAGCACCTTTTAGGAATTGACAGGTATGCAGACTTTGGATTTAACACATCAAAATCCGCATGGTATGGTAAATACTGTACGCTTTTCCCCTGTTAAATTTCATCAGGTTTGACCTGCCAAACTTTAATGAAGGTTGAGGTACACTTCACATACCATGAGTTCCTGGCATCATACCTTCATAATTTAAAGTAAAAGAGTATAACACGTTCAAAGTTTGCAATTCGAATAGAGATAATTGAGTTCGATGACACATCAATAGTAAATGGACTTAAATTCAACAATGTTGAAAATATGTAAATCAACAAAAAATGATAACCATATGGTTTAAGTCAAAATGTATGCACCTGCTGCGCTCAAATAGGCCTCCTGTTATGAAAATGTGTTTCCTTGCCTCTAGTGTTGAATTACCAATGCTGCAGTGATTACACCCTCACAATCCATTGTGGGTATGACACCATATTTCTAAGCAGGTTGAAAAATGGGTGATTAAAAAAACTTTATGAATGTTCATTTGTTCACAGATTAAAGTCTTAGTACATGAACAGATTGTTAATTTTCATATGAAACAACTTTCAAAGACTATTAGTTATGTGATGATTGCTCCTAAGAGATTTTTCTAAGTAAACTAACATGTTTCTTGTTTCAAATTAGGCAACCTTGTGAAAAGACTGCTCACCTTCTACTGGATACTACAAATACAATGTTGTCCCTTATCATGTTCTAACGGTGTTCATTTAGCTCCTCATCACTATTGAAGCCATTGGAATTTGTGGACCCTATTGCCTCCCTTGATATCCCTTCCTGATTTATTTACTCCTGGCTCAACAAACCATGCAGTTAAGCACTGCTGTGTATGCCTGAAGTCCGTGCTCAGTCAAGTTGTGGGCAAGGCCTGACTGAGGTGTGAAGTTTTGTTGGTTTACCTAATGAGCAAATTTCATTGTTTTTTGTCTTGTTTGGAAAACATAACTGCACCTTAACTGTGTCTTTTCCATGATAGTAACCTGATATCACACATCCAGCTGCATGAATCACACCCCTGTTGTTTACCTTTTCACATTTTTCAAAAGTGTTTTCTAAGAACCACTAAGTGTTGAATGTTTTTTAACTGCTATTTATCAGTTTCAGTTTTTAACGTCTTTATTTCGAATATTCTTCATAAAAGACAAAATATTTACATACATATAAATAATAACAATATTACATAATCAATGACATTATATGAAAATTTAGCGTAAAGAACAATAGAACAAAAAGAATTAAGAATTGATTAAAACCTCAATTAAATTAAATATGTGCATAAAGACGACAAGAGAAGATTATTATTGAACAAATGCATAAAAAAAGACACAACATCAATACTGGTCGGAGACACAATCTAGTAAAGTAACGTACTATATGGGTTTTTCATGACGGTATGTTACAAACTGTCTTAGACCTTAATAACCAAGCCCATCCAAGGAATTTGGCCAATCCAATGGAAAGACATTCAGAGGTGTTAGTTCTTAGAATGAGCAAGGCTTCACTGCTCGACCGGGTCTTTAATCTATAGCATATAGGCTTTAGCCACTTGTGGCGTGGTTCACGGTAAGTATTACAAACAAACAAGAAATGACCTATTGTTTCTTTATGGTCAGTACAACATGGACAAAGTGAAGTCGCCGGCTTCTGCCAACCACTGGTGAAGGCCCGTAATGGCAATGTACCTAGACGGAACTGAAAGTAAAGTTTCCTATCTAAGGTTTTGACAATTACATCCCAAAAGCACTCGGTATGAGGGACTATTTTATGTAGCAGAAACAGACCGGTCAGGTTCGGTTTCTCTGAAAGAGCAACGTGTTCATCTTTAACCATAGACCAAAAGAGAGATTTAAAATCTTTCTTAGAGGGAAAGATGTGAGAGCCCGGCTCAAACCACAGCTGGGGGAGGCCCATTCCGATAAGAGTGTTTCTAATTGACTTAAACCATGGAATTTCACCTGCCCCCTGTTGTGATCTAACATCCTGAAGCTCTTGGGCAAACATGGCAAGTTCCGGTGTGGACCATATTCGTCTCCATAACGCCACCATCCTGTACTGGGCTTGATGTTTAATTGAATGGAACCCCATATCCATCAATAGTGGTAGAGCGGGTGTTGATGGAGGAAGACTGACTAGGTTTCGGAAAAATTTGTTCTGTATCCTATCAAGGACAGCCAGGTTCACACAACCCCATATATCAGCCCCGTATAATATGGCAGAGCTGATTTTTGCACTATATATTTTAAGAGCGGGCAATACCCTTTTGGTCAGAGAACTCCGCTGCTCCTTCACCAGACAACCGGACAGACGCGTAAATTTCAAGCTAAGCGCCGCTATTTGCTCTTTCCAGCGTAATCTATAGTCCATTGTCACACCAAGATAGGTCATAACTTCAACCTGTTCCAGACTAGACCCGTTCATCGTAACATTGCCCCTCTGTGGTTTTTTCTTTGTGAAGACCATAAATTTGGTTTTGTTGATGTTAATTTCTAAATCGTTCTCATTGCAGAAATCCACAAATTTGTCTATAGCTACCTGCAGACCCTTCTGTGTTTTAGCCAATATGAGCGTGTCATCAGCAAAAATTAAAAGGGGGAATTTAGTCCCACCCAGTGATGGGGCATCGGTAGGGGTTTCTGAGAGAAACTTAACCACTTGATTAATAAAAAGTATGAAAAGGGTAGGGGCCAGGACGCAGCCCTGTCTCACTCCACGAGTCACAGGGAAGGGTTCTGTGACCTGGCCCTGGCGGCCCCACCTAACTCTAGCAAAATTTCCCTCGTGCATCCTGATGGTAAATTCTAGGAGCGCAGAAGGAACTCCCATCTTTCTTAATGCAGCCCACATCTTTCCTCTGGGGACCAAATCAAACGCTGATTTGAGGTCCACAAATGCAGCGTATATCGTGCCACCGCTCAAAAACACAGTTTTCCAGTAGATCATAACAAATCTTAAGATCTGATCTACAGTACTAATGTGAGCCCTAAAGCCAGCTTGTAATGGAGAGAGAATGTCAGCTTCGGTCATCCAGGTGTCGATTTTTCCTAAAAGCATTCAAGCCACTACCTTTTGTAGGGCATCAATAAGACTGATGGGTCGGTAGTTTCCTGCATCAGTTTTGTCCCCTTTTTTATACACGGGCAGGATCTCTGCCCCTTTCCATGAATTTGGGATCCTGGTCCCTCTAGCTATCGCATTTGCTAGGGTAGTTATGTACGGAACCCAATGCACCTGGTCATACTTAAAAAGGTCCGCTGGGACACAGTCCATACCGGGGGCCTTACCGTTCTGGACTTGTTTAAGAGCAACTACAGTTTCTGTTTCTGTGAAGACAATGTAGTCAAGTATGGGCACCGCAGTCTGTACACTGGCATCTACCCAAGAGTGGGAGATCCGTACCGTGTTACTAAACTGCGTCGCGTAGTGCTTGACCCATTGTTCTGCAGGCACATGGTTAACAGGGACTTTCGAGTCCCCAGTCCCACCCCACCTCACAACCTCCCAGAATTTTTGTTGGTTAGATGAGGTGCTAGCTTGGTATAAATCTAACCAGCGCTGTTCGTCCCAGTTGGTTTTTGCCTCTTTAAGTACTTTCTTGTAATTAACCCTAACTAGCCTAATATCATTGGCTGACTTGGATTTAATAGCAGCTATTAGGGTGCTATGGGCAAGATGACAAGATTTATCATACCATTTGGTCCTAGTTGGTACTGGACCATTATTCCTTCCTTTTGTGGGTTCATTAAAAAAAGTTTTAAACTTATTAAACAGAGACTCATGGATCGACCCTATTTCTTCCAGGGAAGTGCCTTCATTAACTATGGGTACCATCGAATTGGTGGCTGCTGAGACCTCCACCGCAACCCTTTCTAATACGGTAGGGTTGTCTATAAGCCTAGTCCAGCGTACCCTTCTACAGTCATTCGTGAGAACAGCCTCGGCTGTAACGGTAGTGGATACAGAATCCAATCTGAGACCCTCATTCAGTAGTAATTTAATTGCCAGGGGATTATGGTCACTTTCAGGTCTTTGGACTACTTCCATATCCTCTAGGATTTTCCAAAACTCTATCTTTATTAAGAAGTAGTCAATACGGCTCGAGTGCTGGGAATTGACAAACGTGACCTTTCCCATCGAATCTGATTTAGTTCTACCGTTAGCTGCGCGCAGATCCCATTCAAGGCAGAGGCCTAACCACTGCATTGCGGCCTCGGTAACTTTTTTAATTGGAGGGATGGATAATGGTGGAATATTCCAAATTTGATCGATTTCCCCATATCCTTCTTTGTCAAGACTAGGAAAAGGTTCAAAAGAACAATTAAAATCACCTGCCACCATTATACATTTGTCGCTAGTAATATTGTTTAATAGGGAATCTAAATCGCTAGCTGCTCTCGCAGGCTTCCCACCAGGTTGCCCTCTTGCATATATGTTAATCAGAAAAAAGTCCTCGTTATTTTTACCAGACAATTTCAAGGCAAGAATATCACTACTTAAGGTAGGAATGTCTATAATTTTAAAGGCTAGGGATTGTCTGATCCAAATAACCAGACCACCTGAAGGACGACCTTTAGGTCCTTTACAGGCTGGTTTATAGTAGTTAAGGTAGCCAACCCGAAAGATGGCATCAGTTGACCAGCTTTCCTGTAAAATGATAACATCAAAAGAGTCCACATAAGAGCCCCAGTCATCCTCAGACATTTTCCCTTTTAATCCCGCTATATTCCAAGACAAAACTGTGAGGGTATTACTTGTTTCTTTCGGCAAGTTGTTAAATGGATTCACAGTCTCCTCAGGTACCAGGGGTCTATATGTGGGATTTGGAAGTTTTACCCTTTCTACCTCCCCTTGGGAATTACCACTCAGCCCTGTTACAATCTCAGCCCTGGGAGATGGAATAGGGTTAGGGGAACTCAGTACAACTTCACTCGGCCCGGGAATCGGTAGTAGATTGTCAAGTCAATCCACACCTTCCAAGCCGGATAGCGGAGCAAACCGGTTTGTGAGGTGCGGGTGAAACAAAGGGAAGACTGGGGTATCAAAGTGAAATCTCCCTCTTGGCATGTCTCTTCTAGAATGTTGAAATGGGGTGTGGGGTCTACTTGTATATAAAGCAGGATAGAAATAATTCAACAATAATGTTTGCACATCCCCAACTCTTCCGAATCTAGGTTCCCTGCTAATAAATTCAGCCACCCATGGCTCTCTGAAACTTATCAAGATCTTTCTTACCATAACCTATCCAATCCACCCTTCTTACATTAAGAATTTCAGGATTCATGTTGGGTGGGAGCGGGCGATTTTTATTAAGCCAGAATGTTACTTTATTGTAGAGGTCCTTGTATGTTTCTCTTTTACCATCTACTAAAGGAGCCACGCCAGTTAAGATGATGGTGTAAGGCTGTGACTCTGGGGGGAGATTAACACATTGTTTCCTCGGGATAGGTTTGATATAGGGCCGGATGTTTTGGTCGTGACTACTAAGAGTTTTCTTGGCCTGGGGTTGCTTTGCGGCCTTCTGTCTAGGTGCACCCTCAGAGCTAACTGTTTTCTTGGGGGCCGATACAGTTGTTGGCTGCGGGGCTTTTAACGTAGTGGGTCCCGCTTTTGAACTTGAGGCCCCTGCTTTGTTGTTCACCAGAGTAGACTTCGATGATGACAGGGCAGTGGGGGGCAAGCCTTTGGGGGCTAAACTGGCAAGAGTTCTGTTTGTAGATGCTATATTATCTTTAACCAACCTATCCAAGGAATCCATTTTTGTATTCAATAGTCTTGTCCTTTCGAATAGTGGTAAGAGCAGGGATTTCATTAGTAAATCTATCTTAGCCAGAAGTATGCCTTCTACAATACTAACTGTGGTATTATGGTCTTCTAGTTGAACCACCACATTAGTATTAGGCAACTGTATAGGTGAATCAATAGTACTTCCCGCCCCCTCAATATGTTCATCTAAGTCGGGAGAGTCTAACCTTTTACGTTTCCCAGGGTTCTGTGAGGGTAGAAGTTGTGAAAGGGGAGGGGAAGTCACTTGCTCCTTACTGATATTAAGATTAGGTGAGTCCGAGAGACCTGATTTCTCTCCAGACTGGTCTAAAAAAATAGTAGTCCCTCCATTTTGCATATTATCATATGCAGTGGTATATGAACTATCTTGACCCGTCCCCGCTAACTCCACAGTTTGGGTCTCAGGAACAGTTACAAGCACTAAATCTGTATTAACATCATTGCTATCAGTGTCTAAAAGGGAAAGCGGAATGGGGGAGACTGCCTCATTAATTTTCCCAAGAGAGGATCGCTTGCCTGTAATTATATCTAGTGAAAGACGTTTTTCAACTAGAGCGATTTCTTTCTCCAGTATGGCAGTAGAGCGTTTAAAAAACTGGTCAATTGTACCCGTAAAAGTGCCATTAGAGGTGGAGACCTGGACTTGCCTCTCTTTGCCAGATCTTAGGGTCATCTTTAGATATACAAGTAACCAAATTAACACCAACCTCAGACCTCAGAATATGTACAATAATGGGAAAAGTTAGGTCAAAGCGGTTATACTAACAATGAGGACACAAGCCTGGTTATGGTCAGATGCAATGTTTACAAAATAAACATTTAAAACATCTGTTAGGTGATACCATGAGATGTTATAAATATTGAGTGGTAAATGTTAGGAAGGTGGCCCGGCCCGGCCTCACTCGGCCTCTGACGGCCACAGACGGCCCGCCCTCTGCCCGGGCTCAGCCCGGCGCCGCCCGCGCGCGTCCCGCGACGCGGAGGGAGCCGCGGCTTTTGAAGCGCCTCCGGGCGCGCTAACACCAGGAAGTGGGCGGGGCAGCGGTGATTCACGGGAGCTGTAGTCTCCCCCAACGGCGGCCTACGATGTCGTGGAGGCGGCGGGGGAGACACACAGCGTGGGCACCCCGTCCAGGCAGCAGCAGTTTGGCGTTTTCCAGGCGCAGGTAAGGCACAGCGCAATGTGGCAATGAAAGACGGCACCCCCGCTCCACCGAGGGAGCCGCGGCTTTTGAAGCGCCTCCGGGCGCGCTAACACCAGGAAGTGGGCGGGGCAGCGGTGATTCACGGGAGCTGTAGTCTCCCCCAACGGCGGCCTACGATGTCGTGGAGGCGGCGGGGGAGACACACAGCGTGGGCACCCCGTCCAGGCAGCAGCAGTTCGGCGTTTTCCAGGCGCAGGTAAGGCACAGCGCAATGTGGCCATGAAAGACGGCACCCCCGCTCCACCGAGGGAGCCGCGGCTTTTGAAGCGCCTCCGGGCGCGCTAACACCAGGAAGTGGGCGGGGCAGCGGTGATTCACGGGAGCTGTAGTCTCCCCCAACGGCGGCCTACGATGTCGTGGAGGCGGCGGGGGAGACACACAGCGTGGGCACCCCGTCCAGGCAGCAGCAGTTCGGCGTTTTCCAGGCGCAGGTAAGGCACAGCGCAATGTGGCAATGAAAGACGGCACTGCTATTTATATGAAATATTCAATTCAGAGTGACTGCATCTATGCTGGATTTTGTGATAGATTGACCACTGCTTCCACAATACTATGGCTGGTAAATCATGTTAACTTTCTAAACAATTCATTATGTTAAAAAATCCAATTTTGGACTGCTCTGACACATTTCCATACCTAGGGGCCGATTCCGATACCGGCCGCAAAACGAACCGACCGACACGTACCCGGACCGAATACCGACCGACCGACACGGACCAGCGCCGTACGACCCGTGCAGTACGATGCAACGCGTGTGAATTACAACCGACACGTATGGAATACAAGCCGTACGACCAAGCTGTAGGGAAAATAGTGATCCGGCCGCAAAACCAACGCAAATTTCACCGATCTACACGAACCCGGAATGAACCCGACCGACCCGTACCCGCGCTGTCCGATCTGTGCAGTACGATGCAATGCGTGTAAAACCAGACCGACTCACACGGAGACCAAGCCGCACGACCGACAAGCACAGAAAACTGGGCACACAAACAATAGAGACCTTCGCGACCGATGCGTATCAAACACAGAAGATAGGCAGCGTGAACGAGGCGGAGAAGCCCGCATGAGACAACAGCAGCGTCCGTTTCCATCACATGAACGTCTCCTTCATGCCTACAGAACCCAAAGGAAAAAAGACAAAAAAAGGACCAAACAAGCAATGACAAAGTCAATAAATACCAAATAAAAAACATGGGACAAAGACACACCCACAACTCCAACTATATAAAGGACTACAATCACTACCATCATCCCTTGCAAACAGGAGACACAGCCAGCAGAAAACACCATTATACAGCAACCACAGACACACTCACAACTCACACATTACACACCCCACACACCATTACCACCTCATCCAAAAGCACACACGTACAGCCAGGAAAACCAACACCAACCCACCCTCACTTGCACCCTCACACACACATCCCTCACCACCACCACCCATCACCATGCCCCCAAAGAAGAATCCAAAGTTCACAGATAGTGAGTTAGAAGTGCTGGTAGACGAGATCATCAGAGTAGAGCCACATTTGTTTGGTACATTGGTCCAAAGGACCCCCATGTCACAGAAAACAAAGATGTGGGTGAGGATTGTGGACAAGGTGAACACCCAAGCACCAGCAAGGCGCACAAAGGACGATATCCAGAACAGGTGGTATGACGTGCGCAGGAGGGTCAAGAAACTCATCGAAAAAGATCACACCCTGAGTCAGTGCACCGGCGGTGGCCCTCCTGCCAAACCAGTCTACTTCAGGACCTGGGAGGAGAAGGTGCGGGACATCCTACCACCAGAGAGCGTCCATGGCCTAACAGACATCCCAGAGCCTGGTGAGTACACAAACAACATACCCTAGATTGTGTGGCAAGGGGACAGTGAAACCATGCACCGCAAGCAAAGCTACAGTAACCAATAGATAATCATCCCAAGATGTGTATGCCAGTCAGACAAACACAATACCTGCCATCACATAGTGACTTGGAACTGTGTCATGACATGCACCAACTTACAAATAAATAGAGCAAGTCAGTGACATAAAGTGAAATAAACAACGCCAGACAGTTTGCCACCACAAACACACTACCTCACAGTGCAGCTGACTGACAGGAAGGAATTGTGGGGATGCAGGTGAAGTGAGTGTATGCAAAAGCATGATGGGGCCGGTAGTCACAGAGAATGCTCCCCCTCCTGATTGGCCCATCAAGACCTCACTGAAACATGCCCACATCACAGGGAGTGGAAAATGACTGACAAGATGCCTGACACTGGGTCCTGCTGTGGGGAGCACAAGGCCCTGCTAGGGGTTGTGTGCAAATCAGACGCAGGACACCACTGACTGACATCCTGAAAGACAACTTGCACGCCCTACAATGGAAGCACGTTTCATGATGGAAGGAGGACTGACAGCCCTGACCATACTTACCAGCATGTGGAGACACAACCCCCTCAACACAAACTCCACACAACTCACCGGGTAGACTGCATTGACACACACATCATTTAAATATCAGCAAAAGATACCCCATACTGGGTGCTGCTGTGTGAAGCACAGGGGCTCTCATTGGACTTGTAGCCAAACAAACACCAGGATTTCACAGTCAGCCATCTTGCTATTGCTGTCACACCCCCTCACAGGGGAGCAGAGTCAAAAGGAAGGAAGTATGTGCATGCTGGGAAGGGGGGTGTAGCCAAGAGTATGATGGGAGTCGCAGTCACAGACAATCTACACCCACCCACATGTCACAATAAGCTCACACTGAACCATACCCACCTCACAGGGAGTGGGAAGGGACTGACAAGATGTCTGACACTGGGCTCTGTTGTGGGGAGCACAAGGCCATGCTGGGAACTGGCCAACCAAAAACACCAGGACTGCACAGTCAGCCATGTTGCCATTGCTGTCACACCCCCTCACAGGGAAGCAGAGCCAAGAGGAAGGAAGTATGGGCATGCTGGGAAGGGGGGTGTAGCCAAGAGTATGATGGGAGTCGCAGTCACAGACAATCTACACCCACCCACATGGCCCAGCAAGCTCACACTGAACCATGCTCACCTCACAGGGAGTGGGACTGGAGTGACAAGATGTCTGACACTGGGCTCTGTTGTGGGGAGCACAAGGCCATGCTGGGAACTGAGCACCAACAAACACCAGGACTGCACAGTCAGCCATCTTGCCATTGCTGTCACTCCCCCTCACAGGGAAGTGAAGTCAAGACGAAGGAAGTATGGGCATGCTGGGAAGGGGGGTGTAGCCAAGAGTATGATGGGAGTCGCAGTTACAGACAATCTATACCCACCCACATGGCCCAGCAAGCTCACACTGAACCATGCTCACCTCACAGGGAGAGGGAATGGACTGACAAGATGTCTGACACTGGGCTCTGTTGTGGGGAGCACAAGGCAATGCTGGGAACTGAGCACCAACAAACACCAGGACTGCACAGTCAGTCATCTTGCCATTGCTGTCACACCCCCTCACAGGGAAGCAGAATCAAGAGGAAGGAAGTATGGGCATGCTGGGAAGGGGGGTGTAGCCAAGAGTATGATGGGAGTCGCAGTCACAGACAATCTACACCCACCCACATGGCCCAGCAAGCTCACACTGAACCATACTCTCCTCACACGGAGTGGGAAGGGACTGACAAGATGTTTGACATTGGGCCCTGTTGTGGGGAGCACAAGGTCATGCTGGGAAATGGCCAACAACAATATCAAACTCTGACTATGAATAAGCTGGGAAAAAGCAGTGTACAGGCAGGCATCTGTTCGAAAAGTGGAAAATGTCTTGTTTGTGAACCATCAATGCATGTAGAAACATAACTCACATCGTGTGTCTCTTCCAAACACAGGTGGTGCTGGGCACCCAGCACCAAATGATGAGAATTCCGCGGCCCAGACTCTGGTGGACACGGAGCTCTCTGGTCTGACTCTCTCTCTGTCCTTTTCGGATGACGACGACCAACCTGGCACCTCCGGTGTGAGCCATCATGCAGCACCAGCATCATCAACCTCTGCACCCCCTGTACCCACACCGCCAGCATCTGGACACTGACAGGGCACCCCCGCCAACACGGACAGACCAAGGCCAATGAACACCCACAGCACAGGGACACAGGACCCCCAGGAAGCTACAGCAAACACCACCAGCAACACCACCCAAGGGGTCCCAGTGTCAACTGTGCGTCCCGCCGCTGGTCCTGTCTGTGTGGATAGGGGTGCTGGGAGGGGTGGGAGGCAGAGGGCGTGCCTTGCAGAGGGGTCTGGACTGCATGATGATCCCCACCTGGCACGCATCATAGATGCGTACCAGGATAGCACTGGAGGATTTGGCCAGGTAGTGGGGATCCTCAAGGACATGCAACACGAGCAGGTCGCCCACCATGCCGGCATGGAGGCCAAGTGGGATGCCCTTACTGCAGTGCATCGGGACATACTCCAATGCCTCCGCCAGATCAACACCAACCTATCCACACCTCCCTGTGTGGCCACAACATCTGTCGCAACACCATCTGCCAGCGCCACAGGGAGGGAGGAGGACTCTGGCGGAGAGTCCCCTGCACCGCAGAGGCCTGCACATGAGGATCCCCCCGGAAGAAGAGGGGTCATCCGAAGAAGGACATGTGAGAGGCAGATGTCCCAGCACATCCCCCAGGGACTCTAAACCTGTTCTGGACAATGTTCTTTGTGTGCAACCCGTTCACCTTGTCCAATCGCACACAACTTGCCCACATGACATGGAGGGTTCATGTTGGGCCAATGTAGCAGATGACTGTGGACGTTACTCTGGACATCTCATCTACCAGCACTTCTAACTCTAATGTGAACTTTGGATACCAAAAACAATGTACAGCACCCACCATCCTGTGCACTTCCCTCACACATGTTTGAAAATAAACTCACCAGTACACCTTACTTGCCTCTGTTGTGATTCCAACTTGTCATGTTCAGGGAGATGTAGATCTGCTATACAACACAGTGCATGCCAAATGCTGCAACAATGTGACCAACGTAAGGTAAGCCATGGGGATGTGACACATTTGAGGGAGACACACCACTATGGCACCACAACACATACTCACCATGGCCATGTTACTCATCCCACACAATGATGTTGACCTGAAACACATTGGCATGCACAGACACAACACCAACCACAGTCAGTGGTAACAAGTCCAGAGGTGAGGTAAGCAGATGTCACTCAGATGTGGGAAGACAGACAACGCAAATAACAAAGCGTAGCACAGGTTCATTACACATCAGCAACACGTTTATTCCACAATAGTTGCACGGTAATACTACGTAACAGTGGACACACGCTCACAAAGTTTTGGAGAATTAAAGTCCAGGGATGTGTGGTACATCAGTTGATGGGAATTGACAACTTCCACACTGGTGTTGGCTTCTGGGTATTGGGGGTCAGTGTTGACCAAACAACAGGCAAGGTACCCTGGGAAGGACAGACACAAGACACAGTCGAAAGCACAGCAGAACAGGAGAGAAATGCAATACACATGCACAAAACATGTCGCAAGAAACCTACACAAAAACAAGTTAGCAGTACTACCCTATTGTGGAGTACACACCACCTGAATGGACACATCACTGCATGCATCCAGTCAAGTGGCACACAGACACACTCAGACAGCAACAGAGCTGCCACAACACATTCCAGGCTACCTCCATACATTCACATAACAACACTTGAAACTCACATTCAGCTGAAGAAGTTGTTGATGAGCTGTGAGCGGACGTCACCCTCATCCTCATCATCACTGGCATCTTGGCCCAGCCCGGGATCCTCCACAGGTGCCGGCGGTTGGTCATTGTCATCATCATCCTGGATGAGAGGCACCTCTTTCCGCACTGCCATGTTGTGTAGCATGCAGCATACAAGGATTATTTTGCACACCTTTGCAGGCTCATATGGGAGGGCCCCACTGGTCTTGTCCAGGCAGTGAAAGTGGCTTTTAAGTAGTCCAAATGTCCGCTCAATCCCCCTCCTGCTCCAACCATGTGCCTCATTGTAGCGCAGCTCGGCTGGTGTCACAGGGTTCCTGAGGGGTGTCAGCAACCAAGGCATGTTGGGGTATCCGGAGTCACCTACACACACAAAAATGAACAAGTAGCTGAGTTTTGTAGTAGTGCGGAATACAACATTGACAAACACACACAATGAGAAACAGTCAGTACACACCGACAAGCCAGGCATGCTGAGCTGGCATCTGTGACATCATCGTTGCAATGCGACTACTCCTCATAATGTAGGCATTGTGCACAGAACCAGGGAATTGTGCACACACATGTGTGATAGACATGTCAGCAAGACATACCACCAAAGCATTGATGGAGTTGTAGTGCTTCCTGTTCCGGTATGCCTGCTCATGTGCCTGTGGTGGTATCAGGGCCACATGTGTCCCATCAATAGATCTGATGACGTTCGGCATCCTCTCCAGTGTATAAAAGGCATCCTTTATCTCCAGGAGTTCAGCTGGGCTAGGGAACTTGATGTAAAGGTCGAGGAAATGCAACATCCCTTCCAAGACATCGCGTAGCACCCGACTAAACATTGTTTGCGACATACCACCAGCACTAGCCACAGTGTACTGGAAGGTACCAGTAGCAAAGAAGTGCAGGACTGCCATCACCTTCACCTCTGGGGTCAGTGCTGTAGGGTATGTCCAGCCCGGTAGCAGATGTGGCGCCAACTGCTCCGCCAACTCCTCAATCAGTGGCCTGGTGAAGCGGTACGATCTGATCCAGTCGCATTCCTGCATGGTTGCAAGGTCTGGGAACGGTCGATGGACAGCTGGTGCCCTGCAGTACAGAGATGCACAAAGGAAGATTTTCAGTTCATCCACCCATGTGGCCATGGCCAGGCTTAATCACACATGATAGATCATGACATTACACAATGTACTGAGGTGTGTGCTGTTGTGCATGGACACATGTCACCTACATGACCACCACCTCACATCTCAATTCCACATGTCCACATGAGTCCCATGTAGTGCAATGGCCAATCATCTGGCTGTGTCACCCAACCTATGTACTGCTGCAACGTTCCAAACACACACCACAGTGACTAGTGAGGCCTTATGTCTCCCAGGCATCACGGATCTTTGCCATGCAGAAACCCAGGGTCCCTGTATTGCCACATCGACACTGGCATGGACATAGCATATCACGTACACACCACAAGGCAAGCGTAAGTCCCACAGGTTGTGGCCACTGTTGTTCCTGCCGGACCTACATGTACGTCTCTTAGACACACACACACCATCAAGGTTGATGCATATACCACATGGATGTGGAGACTGCCACCCATTGGGCACATTTGATCAGACACATCTGAGACACAACATGCACACAGACTGTGGGTGCACATCAGAATTGTGGCTACAGGTCTCACTGTGATGTACATGCCATCACCCCCTGGACTCAGGGTGTATGTGACATGCCCCAAACATATTCAACATGAAACTGTTTCCGTGACTCATGCCCATTACTGTACAATTGCACATCACAGTGGTAATGTGCACAACACACAAAGGATTCTGCCCCCATGTACATGTGCACAGCCTGGGAGTGGCTGCACAAAAGTGCCACCCAACAAACCATATGTGTCCCCCCCCAAACACCCAGAGAATGCAGCCTTACATGCCATGGGACATTGTTTGGCCAATGCTGTAATGTGGTAGGTGTCCCTGGCCAGTAAATGTGTGTTGCATCCGTAGAATAGTCTCACCAATGAGGTCCGACGTGGGTGAAAATGCGTACGCATTGCATGGTTTATGACCGAGCCGTGCGTACGCTTTGTCATTAAATGCAATGAGGTCCGACGCGGGTGACAATGCGTACGCATTGCACGGTTCATGACCGAGCCGTGCGTACGCTTTGTCATTGAATGCAATGAGGTCCGGCGCGGGTGACAATGCGTACGCATTGCACGGTTCATGACCGAGCCGTGCGTACGCTTTGTCATTGAATGCAATGAGGTGTGACGCGGGTGACAATGCGTACGCATTGCACGGTTCATGACCGAGCCGTGCGTACGCTTTGTCATTGAATGCAATGAGGTCCGGCGCGGGTGACAATGCGTACGCATTGCACGGTTCATGACCGAGCCGTGCGTACGCTTTGTCATTGAATGCAATGAGGTGTGACGCGGGTGACAATGCGTACGCATTGCACAGTTCAGGACCGAGCCGTGCGTACGCTTTGTCATTGAATGCTATGAGGTCCGACGCGGGTGACTATCATGCATAAGCATCGGGCAGGCATTGTAGTGAGGACTGCTATTTATATACGTACATTGCTAAATTAGCACAACCGCGTTAGATGTTAGAAAGCCATCTTGCCACTTTTGCTGCTTTTGCACACAACACTGCAGTTACATGCTAATATTTGAGAAATGCTTGCTCGCCTTTGCTTCACATGAGAACTGTCTGTTGTTCACATCCCTAACAGTGAGCTGCGACCTTGGTCTGAACATTGCGTAAAGAAACAGTCTGGGTCGCTAGACGGTGCATGTTTTTGGGTTCAGGTTGATCGGCCCACTATTTAGCGATAACACGCACGCAGCTGCAAATACCTGAAAGTCGAGTGCTTTTAATATTGCATGCTGCATGCTTTACACACATTCAGAAGAAGAGCTTTCCCAGGAGCAGAGTATACCTGAGCCTGTGATGTGATTCCACTAAGCTGATCTTTACGGTATGGGGTTCCCCATTCAAGACTAGTGACCTTCTATTAGTCTAATAATAATAATAATATTAGTTTACTAGCGAAAGGAAGGTGGCTGTAATCCACTGTCATTTTATTATGATTTCTCCTTTCATTTTCTATGGTATTGTAACTATGCTGATGGTTTTGATTTTACTCATTTGTCTGCTTATGTTAGCCAAAGTACTGCATCTTAGGACACAAGGTTTATAAAATAAACTCTTTAAACTTTACCGTGTCTCTGTTTACTCTTGTTGTGGACTGATATGAGAATAATAACGAACAGGTATTTCTGATTCCCACCATTCCTGAGAATACACTAAGTCGCTTTTTCTGGGATGTCTATACATTGGGACCGCCGAGATAAAATCGGATAACGAATGAGACACTGATGCTGGTCGGATAAGGGGTTCTGGGTTCTGAGGTGAGTTTTTGGTACACCACAATTCACTGAGGTCCTGGTTTCCTGCACATAGTTCTGTGCATGAGCAGAATCCCTGCAACAGCATGGTCTGAGACAGGCGTACGCCTTGGCCATTGAATCGTATGGAGACGGGTGCATGTGTATTTCCAAAATATGCGTTGTACAGTCAGTTGAACAAGCCGGGCGCACCCATTGGCTCCAGACTGTCATGGAGCAAGTGCAGGGGACTGATACCACACTCACAGGGGCTGGTTTGCAGACACACACACAGTCATCCACAACCACTCTGCAGTCCTCCGAGACCTCTCCCTCCCAGCCCCCTTCCCTTGCATCACCTGCAACCCCATCTCCCCAGAAGCTCTTCCTCTGTGACCATGACCTCTTCCCCACCGACCCATCAGATCCTGATTACAAGGGGAAGAGGAAGTCCCCACACACAGAGGGAAGTGCACCTCACACCCAGACACCCTCCCCCAGGCATAGTCAGAGTGAGACCCCCACCAGCAAGTCCCCCCCGGAGCTGGAAGAGCAAGACCCCCCGCCACCATGCAGCTTCAAGGCAAAGTCTCCGTCCTACATCCCCCAGGCCACCACTCCAGAGGTTCCCCGCCACTCCCTGCCCCGGGTTCCCCCACCCACAGATACACCATCCACAAAAGGCTAAGGCCATCCCCCCTACCACTTGCTCCTCCACACCTGGTCAGACGGTTAGTGCCACTGATGTGTGGACCGTGTCCCCCCCTGTCCTGCTGGCCTCACCTGCCCCCCATTCCGCTCCCATAGATGTAGGCACTGCAGTGGAGTCCACAACCACCCCGTCTGACTTGGGCACTTCAGTGGGGACCCAATCCACTCCATCTGACCTGCCCACTGGAGTTGTGCCAGCACCCACCCCATCTGACTTGTGCCCCACAGTTGTGACAGCACCCACCACTTCAGTCAGCTCCACTGTAGTTGCAAGTGTCTCGCCTGCATCCACCACCTCTTCACTGCCTCCTTCTGCTGCACCCTGATCCTGTCCCTGTGGTGCCTGGCCTGCCCCCATGTAGGCCCCTCCGAGGGGATGACCCCGGTCCTTAGCAGTGCAGGCAAGCAACCTGTGACAGTTGTCACTCTAGTTCACACCTTGGCATTTGGACAAGGACTGGCCATTGGCCTCTTGTTTGAACAGACGTTTAACTTTTAATATGCTGAATAAAGCTTTTTTCTTTATCCAGTGAACTTGATTTAGCTGTACATTATGTTGATGATGTTTAACATGCCCTTGCACCTGTAATGCTTGGTTTCCAATGTTGAATACTGATGTGTTGCTGTGAGGTACTCCATGTGGTCCATGAGATATGCATCCTATTCTGGTGGGTATCCATGTCATCCTTTGCAGCTACCTGGGTGTGTTATGATCAACTATTTGTGGACATCTCTGTGAACATTTCATTTGCATGGTCACATCTCTGGCTTGCACCCATGCACATATGATGTGCTTCCCATTGTCCAATTTGTCAATTCCACAAACTTTGTGCGCATCACCGCTGGATCTACAGGTGTGGGCATCATTGGTATAGGAGCAACTGGGTCCTCTGTGCAAATTGCTAGATATATGTTTTGAGTATGTGCAGATGACTTAGGGGAGACTCACGTACCCAGGCTGTTGTGACCAGAGCCTTCATTGTGTGGTAACTGATGGCTGACTGACCAAGTGTTCTGCAGACATGAGTGAGAGGTGCTGTGAATATGTTTGGAACAGCTGGGCTTCCACAGGAGTTGAGTCCCCTCAATTAAGTGTGTTGTCCCGTGACATAGCCTGGGCCCATGGTGTGTGTTGTATTAGCATGTGTGTGTGTCCACATCCCTGTTCATACACAGGCAGTGTTCTCTTGATATGTTCCTGTTGTTGATGCTTGCTGAGTGGTACTAGGTTCATCCCACTACTTTGCCATGGGCTACCAGATGTGTGGGTGGATGACACACTACTGTTAATTGGTGTATCATCATTGGGATTTGTCAGTTCTGAGTGGTGATTTTGTCAGACACAGATGGGACACAGTCAGGGTTCCCCAAGGCACTTGTTTATTTGCAAAATCATGTATTTGTCCCTAGATGGTACCTTTGAGGGATTGACACATTTGAATGTGTGTGTGACTGCTCCCACTTGTCGGGTTCATAGCTGCAATGTTGGCAGGTGTAAGCATGTGTGCCTTGTGGTTCTCCTTGGCTTCTGCATTGTCCTGGGACTGTGGCAGGTATTCTGAAGGTTACATGAGCTTTGAAGTCATGGCCATGTACCGCATACTGTGCAGTATGTCTGTCATTCGCCAGGGTTGTAAACTGTCCTTGTGTGATGTGTCTGTGCACCTTAGTTCCTACCAACATGTGTTTGTCATGGGTGCATGTGCAATGTCACCTGTCCATGTGGGCTTCACAGATGCACATTGTTGCAGTTCAGGGTGTGTGGTATTGAGGCTGGACTGATGTAAATGTTTGCATGGATGGTCCCCTAGCTCCCGTTTGTCCATGGATGAGTGATTTGTGTTTGTGTATGTGTGATGTACGTTTGTGGAACAGGACACATGTCTGGGTTTCCCAGTTTGTACGACATCTGCCTTTGTCATCACAGTGGAGGTGTCATGCATGCTTGTGTCACCCCAATGTCTGGTCCCTGGGGGTAGTGCTGGTGTGTGTCAGTCTCTTGCTGTGTTAGTTGGTGTTCATTCCAGCTTGTGTCACATGTGTCTTTTGTGCTCCCTCTCATCTCACAATGCCTGATTGCCCACTAAGGGTGTCCCAATGATGGTTTACTTTTGTATGGCACTGTGTCCACATCTGTGTCACTGTGGTTCAGCCCCCTCATGTGTTGTGCAGTTGCCTGGGGATACTGTGACACACACACATGCTGTGTCAGATGTGCAGTGTGAGGTTGCCTGTTTGTGTTTGTGCATCTGCATCAGTGCATTGGTATTGCTGTTGTGGGCCTTTGTCTGGATGCTGTTTCTGTGATTTTCCCTGCTGTCCCTGTGAGTCATATCACGTCATTGTGCACATTCATCCTGGTTGTTAGGTGCCATTGCTGGCATGGAATGGGAGTTTGTGAGCTGACACCTACAGTCTACTCAGGTTGTTTTGAATATTGTGTCTATTTTCGAGATGTGTGTATGCTTGGTGATGGTCACTTCTGCTCTTGTGTCATTGTACACTGTATGCATTGTCAGCCCCCATGTGTGGTGCTTGTCTGCACATGGCCGAGAGTGTGTTAGGTTTTCACAGCACTGTTAGCCTCACCACATCTCTGTGGGAATGGGACACAACCACTAGTTTGCCACAGAAGTGTTTAATGTGTTGGGAGCAGGGATCATACATGTTGTTTGTTATTTGCAGCTTTGACCATGATGACACTTACCTTTTGGTCACTGTGATGAGGGGGGGGAGTTTAGACCCCAACACCACAATGCTCAACATCTGCTGCAGTTTGGAATACCACACTTAACTTCTGTTCTACTCCGTGAGGGGGTGTTCTTTTTACATTGCCACAGTGCTATGGTGATGCTTGCATTGTGTAGGCCACACTCATTTGTTGGTCACACATGTGCTGTTAGTTACATTGTATGTTCAAAGTCCCCTATGAGTGGGGGTGGCAGGGGTGATGGGCAACATAATCCCTATGAGTGGGGGTGGCAGGGGTGATGGGCAACAGGTCCCCTAGGGGTGGGGGTGGCAGTAGTGCTGGGCAACAGGTCCCTCAGGGATGGGTGTGCTAGGGGTGATGCGCAACATAAGCCCTGTGAGTGGGGGTGGCAGGGGTGATGGGCAACAGGTCCCCTAGGGGTGGGGGTGGCAGTAGTGCTGGGCAACAGGTCCCCTAGGGGTGGGGATGGCAGTAGTGCTGGGCAACATAAGCCCTATGAGTGGGGGTGGCAGGGGTGATGGGCAACAGGTCCCCTGGGGTGGGAGTGGCAGGGGTGATGGGCAACATTAGCCCTATGGCTGGGGGTGGCAGAGGTGATGGGCAACAGGTCCCCTATAAGTGGGGGTGGCAGTAGTGATGGGCAACAGGTCCCCTATGAGTGGGGGTGGCAGGGGTGATGGCCAACATTAGCCCTATGGCTCGGGGTGGCAGGGGTGATGGGCAGCAGGTCCCTTAGGGGTGGGGGTGGCAGTAGTGCTGGGCCACAGGTCCCCTAGGGGTGGGGGTGGCAGTAGTGATGGGCACCAGGCCCCCTATGAGTGGAGGTGGCAGTAGTGATGGGCAACAGGTCCCCTATGAGTGGGGGTGGCAGGGGTGATGGGCAACAGGTCCCCTATGAGTGGGGGTGGCAGTAGTGATGGGCAACAGGTCCCCTAGGGGTGGGGGTGGCAGTAGTGATGGGCAACAGGTCCCCTATGAGTGGGGGTGGCAGTAGTGATGGGCAATAGGTCCCCTATGAGTGGGGGTGGCAGGGGTGATGGGCAACAGGTCACCTATAAGTGGGGGTGGCAGTAGTGATGGGCAACAGGTCCCCTATGAGTGGGGGTGGCAGGGGTGATGGGCAACATAAGCCCTATGAGTGGGGGTGGCAGGGGTGATGGGCAACAGGTCCCCTATGGCTGGGGGTGCAGGGGTGCTGAGGAACATAAGCCCTATGGGTGGGGGTGTTAGTGGTGCTGGCCATGCAACCCCTATGGTGGCCTGTTGAGAGCTGTCCGACCCGGTATCGGAATTGACCCCCCAATAGTAGTGAAGAGAAGTGATCAATGTGACCTAGAATGTCTGACATTTAAGCGTTAAGAGAGCTCAATTTGAATAACTTTCCTGAATGCGTATAGACAAAGGAGATGGGGATATTTACAAGGGAATGTTGCAGCACCGCAATGCACGCAATTTAGCAGCGCCACATGGCATCATTTAAAATCTGCAGGGATGTGACCTATTTACAAGAATACGATGAACCCCTGTGTTTTCCCTTGCGCTGTTGCTAAAAACGCAGACACTCTTGCGACATAGTGCAAGGGTACTTGCATTGCAGGGATGATTCCCTGCAACTCAGAAACTCTTGTGCCATGCTGCAAGGGTGTCTGTGTTACAGGGATGAGTGTTTATGAGCAGGATGAGATACCTTCCTGCACATAAACAATCTTTAAAGGCAATTTGCTCTTTCTATTTGTTCTGCAAAATGAACCCATAAAAAGAGCAGAAACATGGAGAAATAAAAGTATTTCTACTCATTGCACCAATATAACAACTGCAATTCAGTGGCATTCATTTTTGGCACTGCCTCAGATTTACAAAACCTTGTAAATCTGGGGCAGCATCAAATAGCTATGGGTGTCGCAGTGGAATGCCCCCAGCAACATCCATTACATGTCCCTTTTCACGCAGATACCTGAGGGAAAAGGAATAATATTACAAAACTGTATTAAGCAACGCAAAGTGGCTTAACGCTGTTGTGTCAATATGGAGCAGGGAATTGCGCTACCGGAACGTCAATGCCCTCGTAAATATGCCCCATTATTTTTCACTTTTGATCCTTGAGCGCCAGATTTGACTCATCTTAACAGGCATGAAATATTAAATTCATTATTCATTAGTTTTGCAGGCATTGGATTTGGATACATTTAGAGTAAAATTCAAATCAACAAATTGCTATGAGAGAAGCAACTTTTAAGAGAAAGAATCATTTAAATGCGGTGGAGGTAGTTAGGTTGAGTCACAAGCTCAATCAATTCGTCAGGGGTTTGTGTAGTGTGGCTACTCACCTGTGAGGGTCTCAAGGTGCTGAGGTGGGGGCTGCTTATCCGTCTGGGCCTGGACGTTCAGTTGAAGAGCCAGGTCTTGAGGTCCTTTCTGAAATGGGCCAGCGAAAGGGATTGCCTGAGGTGGAGGGGCAGTGTGTTCCAGGTCTTCTTAGCGGTGAGGTAGGAGAAGGATCTTTCTCCGGTTCTGGTCTTGTGAAACCATGAGTCAGTGAGTGGCCGGGGCAAGTTGGGTAGAGCAAAGTTGTCTGGCGGGTACTTGGAAGGAGAGGCGATGGTTCAGATATGCTGATCCTGCTTCGTGCAGAGCTTTGTAGGCTTGTGTGAGGAGCTTGAAGGTGATTCTCTTGTTGACTGGGAGCCATTAGAGTTGTCGGATCAGTTGGGTGTCTTCAGGGTAGGAGACGATGTTGAGTATATGGTTTCTAATGATGGCTGCGAGGGGGGAACCATGTAGACATTGCAGAGGGTGAGGGTCACAGAGGAGCCCTGGCACACTCTGCAGTTGATCTCTGTAGGTTCTGAGAGAAATGGGGTAGTCTGACTTGCTGTGTTCGGCAGGTAAGGAAGGAGTTGATTAAGTCCAGTGCTTTGTTGCGGATGCCGACGTTGTGGAGTCTCTTAATTAGGGTACGGTGGGAGACGGTGTCGAAGGTGGCCGAGAAGTCCAGTAAGATGAGGGCTGCGGTTTTGCCCCAGTTGAGGAGTGATTGTACTTCATCAGTTGCGTTGAGGGGTGCAATCTCAGTCCTGTGGTTCCTTCAGAAGCCAGATTAGGAGGTGTCTAGAATGTGGTTCTCTTCGATGAACTTGGAGAGTTGGGCGTTGATGGACTTTTTGATGACGAAGGCTAGTAAGGAAAGGAGGGAGATGGGTCTGAAGTTCTTGAGGTCTGTCAGGTCAGCTGACAGCTTCTTCTGCAGGGGGTTGATCTTGGCGTGTTTCCAGTCATCGGGAAAGGTGGCGGTTTTCATGGAGCAGTTAATGGTGCGGTGATGCTCAGGGATGATGGAGGGACCTGCTCTATGGAAGATGTGATATGGGCAAGGATCTGATGGAGATCTGGAGTGGATGCTCTTTATGGTCTTGAGTATGTCATACATGGTGAGTGGAGTCCTGTTGAGCACCATCTTTCGGTGTGCGGTGCAGTTGCATGTGGTGGTGGCAGGGTCTTGGTTGTCAAAGCTGTCATAGATCTGCCTGATCTTGTGGTGGAAGAAGTTGCTGAGTTTGTTCCAGAGGTCTTGGGAGGATGTGACGCATGTGGACTCACTCTTAGGCCTAGCAAGCTCCTTGACAATGGCAAGGTGTTCTTTGCTGTTGTGTCCAATGGGTGTGATGTAGATTCTGTCTTGGAGCACCCTTTTCTTTGTGGTTTTGAAGAGGAGGTGGTGTGCATTGATGGCGGTTTTGAAGGTTGTGTGGGTTTCCGGTGTTTTGTTGTTCCTCCATCTCATCTCCAGTTGTATGCAGGTGTGTTTGGACTTGTGGAGGGTGGGAGTAAACCAGCTAGCTTTCTTGAAGTATTGCTTGCCTGGTGTTGTCTTGAGGGGTGCGAGAGTGTTGGCACAGTTGGAGATCTATTCGTGAAGGTTGGGTGCTGCTGTGTTGGTGTCTGCTGGCATTGGTGGTGTGATCATGCTGAGGAAGTTGACAAGAAGTTCTTCGCTGACCTTGTTCCAGCTACGACGGGGGGTGTTGAGGGCGGTGGTGAGCGGTGGGAATGGAGAAGGCAAAATGTACTCTGTAGTTGTTGGTCCAGAAGAGTTTGGTAGTGTGGCTGAATGTGATCTTCCCACTGCCGGAGAAGACGGGGTGGAACGTGTGTCCAGCTGTGTGGGTTGGTGCAATGACTAGCTGGTTGAGTATGATGTTGGCGAGGTTCTCCAATAAGAAGGCAGTGTTCTGGTCACTGGTGTTGTCCAGGTGGAAGTTGAGGTCTCCGAGTAGGATGTAATCATTGGATGCGAGAGCCTGGAGTGCGATGAGGTCTACGATGGCATCGGTAAGGGCGGGCCGAGGCCTATAGACGCGGGTGCAGCAGAAGGTGGGTTGGGGTTGTTCTGGATTTAGAAGTTGAGGTGTTCCATGGTTATCATTGAGTTGTTCGAGTAAGTAGTCAGTAGGAGTATGTTCTTGTGGAAAATGGTGATGCCTCTTCCTCGACAGTCAGTGCAGTCCTTGTGGGTGATTTTGTAGCTGTCGGCGATGACGGTGGCAATGTCTGGTCCAGAACAGGGGTTGGTTTAGGTTTCTGTGAAGAAGGCAATGTCAGGAGAGGCAGTGTCGAGGAGGTCCCAGATTTCTATGATGTGTTTGTGGAGGGAGCGCATGTTGAGGAGGGTGCAGTTGAGCCGGGTGAAGGTGTGGCTGCTGTTCTGGCAGGAGAAGAGTCCTTGGGTCTCCTGTGGTGACGTGAGGTGGAAGGCGGCGTGGCGTCCTGAGTTGAGGGAGAGGAGGGAGCTGGTATCATAGCAGTGGAAGATCCAAGAACAAGGGTTCCTAGGTGTAGTCCAGGCACGGATGGGTGCAGATGGGTTGCCTTTGGTGTTGTCACACCAGTGGTGCGTCCGCAGCACTCACCCACTGAGCCATTAAGTAGTACTGTGGGAGCTGGACAGCTGGGAGGTGGGAAACGCTGGAAGGGTCACTAAAGGGGGCGGCCCGTGGGGATGACAGTGGCAAGGGCACCAAGGAAGCAAATAATACAGGAACAGAATAGAAACGTAAAAAAGGCTGAAGCAGAAGAAAAAAGTGGCAGAGAAAATCAGAAAAAGAGAGACAGAATGACAGTCAAGCAGCAGAGCAGTGACACTCTACCACTAAACTACCAGGGATTAGGTGCACTCAGGAGCCTATGGGTGGAGAAGGGCTTCAAACATCTGAGCAGAGGGTCAGCAGCACCGACAAGGGCAGCAGCAGCTGCCAGATGGAGCTGTGTAGAGAAGGGAGCAGTCCACTAGAAGGTCAGCTGAAGAGTTACTGAATGTCAGTGAGGAATAATATGTTTTGGACTTACACTCACTCATGTTACGGTTGTTTTACGGTCACAACAATAACAATGATGTTCATATCTTATGACAGTGAACATTTCACAAATTCCTTTCATGCATGGTCTCGCAAGCAGTAGCTTGCTTCTAATGCATAATGGGGAAGTGGAAAGCAGCACTCAGCTCAGAGTTTCTACAGAGTGAAAGTGGCCATTTGGGACATTAAAATACGTATAGCACTGTGATTTATGATCTGCTATGTATCCCCATCACTATTTTGTAACATGTATTGCATTAACATGAAAATATTTCCACACTAATCCTGAGCATATAACAAAATTCTCCGAAGCACAAAAATCTATTTTGCTGGGCAAATATTTTTTTTTAAATTAATTCCAGTGAAATGTTTAAAGTTATTAATGAACTCTCCACCTCAGATATTAACTCCTATGTAAACTCGGCGAAATGCTGTGATGTTCCCTCTTTGAAAAAGTCCACGAGTCTACATGTTTATATAAAAAAAAGCTGAAAAAGGTAATCCATACAAAGATATGACATGATTTAAATATGATAAATGAGATGAGTCACAGTGGTGAAGTGTGCCTGCCCATATTTACAAGGCCATGTAAATTTACCCTGTGTGACTTTTCATGGGCTAGTAAATGTGGGCCTCTTTCATGCATTACTCTGCTAGAAAGAGGCATACCATAGATATTGCTGTGGGTGTTCCCATGCTTCATTCATGGAATCTGACACATTCACATATTGTAAAATAATTGTTTTTAATTTATAATAAATTTAAAAAAATTTATTTTAAATTTTAAAATACATTTTCAAATTTAGAAAAATATTTTTTAGGAGTGAGATGTTGGGTTTATAGGGGATAAGGTTGGGGAGTGTTTTAAAAAATGGTTGTTAATTATAATACATTTCAAACATTTATATGTAATTTCGAAAATAAGATTTTGAGTTTTGAAATATATTTTTTTGTTGTAGGATGTTGTGTTAGGGGATAAGGGTGGGAACTGTTTTAAAATATTATTTTTAATTTTTTCAAAAAATATATTTTATATTTAATTTTTAGGGAAAAAATCGATTTTTGAAGAAATGTTTTTTAGGAGTGGGATTTATAGGGGATAGGGGTGGGGAGTGTTTTTAAAAATGGTTTTTATTTGTCATACATTTTTTAAATAATTTAAAATGTTTGAAAATTAAATTTAAAATTTTAAAATATATTTTAAAACATAATATATTTTAAAGCATAACACTTTTTAATTGGTAATATTAATATTTAAAATATTAATATCCATAATTCTTACATAGTTTTTATATTGTACATTTTATTTTGAAAGTAGATATATTTTAAAGACAAAAAAACTTATTACAATCATTACATAATTGTTTCATGTAAATATATAGAATTATAATATTAAAGATTATGGGGTCTATTAGGATGGCGGTCGGAAAACCAATCCGACTCCCATGGTAGCGGAAACCATCCACCAGCCGGTACCACGGCAAAACCAGCAATCCGATTAGGATCAACAAAATTACAACTGCTGTGGAAAGAGGCAACAAAAAACCACCCGTAGCGGTCGGAGCCGGTGTCAGAAACACACAACACCGCCGCCAGGCCCGCGGAGTAACCACCCGTGAAATTAGTATTCTCCTGATGTGACAGCGGTACGTTCCGCTGTTTCTGAATGCCGATGTAGCAAACAATGATGAATGGTAGAGACGGCGGAAGGGCTGCAGCATAGCCACCGCTGTGGACGCTCCGTGACAAATATGGCGGTCGACCAAAAAATCTCACAGCAAGGCCACCAAGTGCACACAGAAAACTAGCCCTGCCCCCAAAAACACCTAACATACCCCAATTAGACACCCTCATGGAAACTTCAAAAATATAAATCACAGGACAACCCACATAACACACCTGACAACAATACCCCATTTTGACACACCCACATAGCTGAGTAGAAAACCAGCACCTTCCCTGACCACAATCCTTTGCAATACCCCAAAAGTGAAGGGCCAAACACCACAGCTAAAAGGAGAGACAAATCAGACCACCACCACTACACACACAAACCACACACATCAACACCACAACTTCCACACCTGCACCTCTAACCAACCCCTTTGCACACCACACACCACACACATCACCACCACCACTCACACACCTGCACCCCTAACCCCTTTGCACATCACACACCATGGCACCACAGAAAATGCCCAAATTCACGGAGAGTGAGTTGTCAGTCATGGTAGATGAGATAATCAGAGTATATTCACAAGTGTTTGGTAGCCTGGATCAACAGGCACCATTAGCCACAAGAGCACAAATGTGGGCAAGGATAGTGACAAGGTCAATGCAGTAGGGACCACCCCACGCTCCAAAAATGAAATCATGAAGCAGTGGCATGACCTAAAGAGGGTTGTGAAACAGAGGAAGAACATGAACCGTGAGCTGGGTCAGAGGACTGGCGGTGGCCCTCCCATTCCACCAAAAGCATTCACTGCATGGGAGGAGAAGGTGCTTGCCATACTGCATCCAGAGAGTCTCATAGGAATAGCCGGGGAGTGCAGGCTGGTGAGGACAAACAAATGTAAACCATTACACTGCCATGTACTGTCTTGCACAACTACAAAGCTACACCTTCTAGACCCAAGTACATTCATCTGCACCACAATACCCAACACAGGCTCCACAGATGTAACATCTACTCCATCTAAATTACCCCAAAGGTAGCCTGAAACATTCCCAGGGTTGCATTTGTACAGGCAGTCAGCACTACTACTCCCACCAGGCAGCCCTGTCCCATCCCTGAGCAGGATGGAGCACTCCCTCCCACCCGGAAGCATGTGGCAGCCATTGTATTGTTCACCTTCACCTAACAGGTAGGTAGCCATCTTCTCAGGTTGTGCTTTTTGGGGTGGGAGGCCTGCACTACTACTCCCACCAGTCACCCCTGTCCCACCCCTGAGCAGGATGTGGCACTCCCCCACCCAGAAGCATGTGGCAGCCATTGCATTGTTCACCTTCAACTAACAGGTAGGTATCCATCTTCCCAGGTTGTGCTGTATGGGGTGGGAGGCCTGCACTACTACTCCCACCATGCCCCCTTGTTTCCCAGCTTAGCAAGATGGAGCACTCCCCACCCACCCAGATGCATGTGGCAGCTATTGTAGTACACCAGCCAAACCTACAGGTAGGTTGCTATCTTCACAGGGAGGGCTGTTTGGGGTGGGAGGCCTGCACTACTACTCCCGTCAGGCACCCCTGTCCCACCCCTGAGCAGGATGTGGCACCCCCCACCCAGAAGCATGTGGCAGCCATTGTAGTACACCAACCAAGCTTACAGGTAGGTAGCCATCTTAACAGAGAGGGGTGCATAGGGGTGGGAGACCTGCACCACAACTCCCAACAGGCCCCCTGTCCCACCCATGAACAGGATGTAGCTCTCCCCCAACCAGAAGCAGTTGGCAGCCATTGTAAGGTTCACCCTCACCTAACAGGTAGATAGCCATCTTAACAGGAAGGGGTGTTTGAGGGTGTGAGGCTTGAACCACAACTCCCAACAGGCCCCCTGTCCTACCCCTGAGCAAGATGGAGCACTCCCCCACACCCAGAAGCATGTGGCAGCCATTTTAAGGTTCACCCTCACCTAACAGGTAGGTAGCCATCTTAACAGGGAGAGGTGTTTGGGGGTGGGATGCCAGCACAACAACTCCCAACAGGCCCCTTGTCTCACCCCTGAGCAGGATGGAGCACTCCCCCACACCCAGAAGCATGTGGCAGGCATTGCATTGTACACCTCCACCTAACAGGTAGGTAGCCATCTTCCACAAGGAGGGGTGTGTGTGTGAGGCCTGCACCAAAACTCCCAATAGACCCCCCGTACCCACCCCTGAGCAGGATGGAGCACTCCACACCCACCCAGAAGCAGTTGGCAGCCATTGTAAGGTTCATCCTCACCTAACAGGTAGGTAGGCATCTTAACAGGGAAGGGTGTTTGGGGGTGGGAGGCCTGCACCACAACTCCCAACAGGCAAGCCTGTCACACCCCTGAGCAAGACGTGGCACTTAACCCCCACCATGAAGCATGTGGCAGCCATTGTAGTACACCAAACAAACTTACAGGTAGGCAACCATTGATCAAGGTTGTTCTGTTTGTGTGTGGGAGGCCTGTACTGCTATTCAATCCTCGGCGTAGTGGGCGTAGTGAGGCTACATGAAGCAATACGGAGTGGGGGCAAATCTACGCCCACCCACACACTTCGCGTAGCCCCACTACGCGCCGCCCGCCTCCCTCCCGCCCTCATTATACAATTACTAGAAACATTAGATAAAGAAAAATTACTTACCTGAGCTGCCGCGTCCCGGGGCTCCATCGTGCTGTTTCCTGGATATCTTCTTCCTCACGAATGCGCATGCGCGGGCGCCCGTGCATGCGCATTTCTCGGGCGCCCGCGCATGCGCATTTCTCGGGAGAAATGCGCATGCGCGGGCGCATGCACATTCGTGAGGAAGAAGCTATCCAGGAAGCAGCAAGATGGAACCCCGGGACGCGGCAGCTCAGGTAAGTAATTTTTCTTTATCTAATGTTTCTAATAATTGTAAAATGAGGGCGGGAGGGAGGCGGGCAACTCTGCTCCGCCGCGGGGTGTGCGTAGTCTGCCCCTGCTACGCAAAGTGGGCAACACTACGCACACTCCGTGGGCGGAGCGGAGCACTGCGCCCACCGTTACTGCTATTCCCACCATGCTCCATTGTTCCACAAATCATCAAGATGGAGCACTCCTTCCAAACCAGATGCATGTGTCAGCCATTGCATTGTACACTTCAAACTAACAGGCAGGTAGCCATCTTATGCTCTCTTGTCCCACCCCTGAAAAGGATGGAGCCCTCCACCACACACACACACAGATGTGTCACAAATTGTGCACACATGTGAAAAAATAACAGATATGTAGACACTACATGCACCCAGCCATTCCTCTCAAAAAGCATGGTGTCATATGACAACACCAGCCCTCTCATCCCACAAAAATACACACAGATCCTATTGCCACTTACAGTGTGCAGACAGCTAAGCGAATGTAACTGTTACAGCAACCAAATTGTGACTCACCAATTCACATGTTGAGGAAAGACTGTGCACAATCATTCACAGCACTGAATGCCTTGTGTAAGTGCCATGGGGCCAGAGCATCAAGGACCAAATGAAAACAAAGCAAGCACGGTCTGTAGTACAAATTGAGATTTGCACATGACATGACAAAGGTATGCATGAGATAACAATGTCTAGTTCATGCTCAGATGTAACTTCTGCCAGGCAGAGTAATTAACAAAGATGCTTCACATTAAATCGTCGTGGTGCTAGTCATTAGATGACAACATGTCCCTGTAATCACAAAATATGCACGTGGCGCATGGTAGGTATTGACAAGTCACACCATGGACAAGTAATGCATGTACCGCCACATCATGTTAGGACGCACAGTAGTGTGCAGACAAACAATGTGATAACTAGTAAACTGTGTGGTGTATAACCTGTGAATAAGGTACATCTAACCCGAAGCTTGAGGGGTGCACTTCAATGACTATTTCCCCTCTGTACCACAGTCGACCAAGAACTGACTGCAGAGGACAACAACAGCAAACTGCTGAGCCAGTCCCCCCCCGCCGGAAAAGGGACTCTCGGATGTTGACTCCTGGGATTCTAAGGACGTGGAGCTCAAAGCCGGCCCATCTGGTGTGCCAGGGCTCAACAGGTCCCAGGACCCCATTGTCCCCCCACCACATCAGCAGCAACACCAACTTCTCCGCAGACCCTGCTGTAATGGCCTGTGCGTGTTCCGTCCCCAACGACACCAGTGCTGCCTGCAACACGCTCCCTGCCCCAGAGTATGACCACCCCACACCACCAACTGAGGAGGGCAGGGAGGGGATGCAGGTGCCTACAGTGGTGAGGCAACAGGTCCATGGCAGCAGGGCAGGTGAGTGAGCAAGGTTCAGTCAAAGACAACCGGACACTGGGACCGAAACCCTGCACAACATCAACAGAGTCCTTGGGGCCTATGAACAGGCCCAGGGACGAAGGAGCCGGGCTGAGGAAGATTCACGCAAGCTCCTCCTGCTGATGAGATCCATGGACACCGGCATGGGCAAAACTGTGGACCTCTTGGGCCAGCTAGTGGCGGTACTCAGGGACATGCCTGTGCCACAACCAACACCTCCACCTCCCTCTGGTGGGCCGCAGGATGACAGTTCAGCATACTCCTGTGCAGACATAGAGAGGGGTGAGTCCTCAGACGCCACTGGCTCCGCAGCAGGGCCCCCCCCACAAAACAACCAATGGGCCAGCCTAAGAAGTACCTGGAAGTATCCTGTGGCAAAGCACCTGCCAAACGCCAGTCACGGAGCCAGCCATGATGGCAACACTCTTTAATGCTGCATTGACTTTTTGGACTGTCCTTACCCACACTGCCTTGTGAATGGCATCTGTCTGTTGGACTGGGTCACCACATCAATGGGGTGACTAGTCGATTGTCTCATGTACCATAACTGACTACTCACTGCTTCACTAATCACCTTATTGCAAATATTCATCCCTCTCACATGTACCCATTGTAAATAAACACTCCTTACGCACATATGTTGTTGGGTCTGCTCTGTGTTTATTCCAGGAAGTGCAGTCTTCACCATGATTACAATGTACCTGGAGCCTGGAATGTATGTAGGCAAGGAGAGGCTGAAGGGACCTAGGAAAACACAACAGAACAATATTCACTAGTCAGGTGTTGGCATCACAGCCATCACACAACACTTGTCATCAAGGTACTACAATCTGCCCACATTACAATGAGCAACAGTGCCGACATAAACATCCTGTCAAAATACCATGTCCCATGGGTCAACAACCGTCTGCAGTCACAAAGCTAACATACACCTTGCCAACAACAGCGACATCAGCAGACAATGGGTCCCTTGTACATTGTCACTCACCTTCAAGTGAAGTAGCGGTTGATGAGCTGTTGACGCAGGTCTACACCTTCCTCCTCTCCACTATCCTCATCACTGGACATGGGTTGGTTTGCAGGTGGGGGCCTCGGCTGCTCATCACCGCCCAGGAGCAGGGGGATCTCTTTGTGCAAGGCCAGGTTGTGGAGCATGCAGCATGCAACTACAATCTGACACACCTTTGTGGGCGAGTACATCAGGTCACCTCTGGATTTGTCTAGGCAGCGAAAGCGTGACTTGAGGGGACCAAAAGTACGGTCCACTACACGACTGTTCCTCCCATGGGCATCATAGTAGCCGACTTCAGCCTTGGTCATGAGATTCCGCAGTGTGCTCAGCAACCAAGGACAGTTGAGATATGCCGAGTCACCTAAGTGTGAGATACACAGACCTACTTTGCAACACAACAGTGGCATGTCACACACACGGCACACTAATTGACTCTGCATACTCACCCACAATCCATGCACGCTCAGGAAGCAGATTAGCCATCAACTGTGGTACAATGCTGTTACGCATGATGTATGAGTCATGGGCCAAGCCTGGAAATTTAGCACACACGTGCGAGATGATCATATCCGCCTGGCACACCACTTGCACATTTATGGAGTGGAAATGTTTCCGATTCCTGTAGATGTGCTTACGTGCCTGTGGTGGAACCAGCCCCCAGCATGTTTGCAATCAATGGCACCGACAACATGGAGGATGTGCCCAAGGGCATAAAAATCACCCTTAACGCCCACCAATTCATGCCTCCTGGGGAAATGGATATATCTGTCCTTGTAGATTATCATAGCGGACAGGATATCCAGTAGCACCATGCTGAACATAGGTTGCGACATTCCACCTGTGCTGGACACCGTGTGCTAGAATGATCCAGTCGCAAAAAATGCAGGGCAGCCATCACCTTAGATGTTGGGGTGAAAGCAGTTGGATATGTTCTGCAAGACTGCAGGTGGGGCTCCAACATAGTACATAGGTCTTCTAGGGTGTCTCTAGCCAGATGAAATTTCCGTATGACCTCCTCATCCTCCATGTCTGCCAGCACTGTGAAGAGACGATGCAAATTTGGTCTCCTTCTAAGTGAGATGAAAGGGGACACATGTCAATGCAATCCACCATGAAATGTGTACAACATCTTACATTTTGACTAACACAACGCCAACAATGACTGTCATCACAGTTGAGCTTACAGCACACCTTGCACTACTCGTACACGTGTCCACTTTTCACACAGCAAATACCTCCAAAACAATATCTGACTATGAGAATGCCCAAAGGGGTATGGCCACATCTTGCATGAGCAGCCCTGTGAGTATTTCATACAGCATATGTGTGAAACTGCAATACTACTGTCCTAGATGCAGTACCTGCTAAACCTTCATGCGTAAGTCGAACAGAGCACACATCAACAATGAGCACAGTCTGTGCGAAAACAACAATTGTGTGCATGAGCCAAGAAAAGTAAACAGTCAAATCAGCACATTGTTCAGTAAGACATTCATCACTGTGAGTTGCTCAGCCCTTTCACACATTGACATGTGTACCCATTGGAGGGTCCATCACAACACTGTTCTGTGTGCATGCCCAGCAATATCACAAGTGACATGTGAGGGAGTACATGCCAATGTTCAAAATCATATACACAAACATGACATGTGTAGTCAGCTGTGGGGTAAATGTAACATTGGCATTGTGTGCACATGTTGAAACGTGGAATCCAAAATCGCTCCCTCCGTCACAGACCAAAGATCTCACTAACACACTCAATCAATACATTCACTGGTGGGGCCCATAACACCAACATTCACTCATCATGGGTCTGTCTTTCTCGGGAGATGATTGTCCTTCCATACGCTGACATGAAAGGAAATACCTTTAACCTAAAGAGCAATAAATCTACATAACCTTATTCAACACATTCGTCCTAAATTCCACCTTTAGTTTTCCAGGCTGCTGCAGCTCCTGCTCCTACTGACCCCTCCTTTACAAAATTTCTCAGTAAGTTTCTCAAACCTTTTAAATTTACAAATCTGTTAGTAACTACATAAAAACACCACCATTGTCCGCTTCGCTAACCAAAGAATAGTAAAAAGACCTTCTTTACAAGAATTCCATCTTTCCCGAGAGCAGCACTTACCTCTGCCCTACTACGGAATCGTTACTTCCGTTGATAAAGTAGCACATCCCTCTACTTTACCCTACAGGGCAACAACAATTCTGTCTTTCCCGAGAGCAGCGCTTACCTCTGCCCTACTACGGAACCATTATAAACTTCCGACCTCCTACATCTCAGAAGCCGTGCAAACAACATAGAACTCGACGCAACTCAACATAGAGTGTTAATACATAAACCAATACCAATCAATAATCAATGAGCAATGTACAAGCAATAATCACCAAACCAAAAAAATAACAAACCATCATACTGCTACCAGAAAAACTGTTGCAGCGTGGAATCCAAAATCGCTCCCTCCGTCACAGACCAAAGATCTCACTAACACACTCAATCAATACAATCACTGGTGGGGCCCATAACACCACCATTCACTCATCATCGGTCTGTCTTTCTCGGGAGATGATTGTCCTTCCATACGCTGACATGAAAGGAAATACCTTTAACCTAAAGAGCAATAAATCTACATAACCTTATTCAACTCATTCATCCTAAATTTCACCTTTGGTTTTCCTTTCATATGGTGTCGATGTATCTGCTAGTTGCTGGTAGGGTGAATTTCTAATTCTCTATTTACTTTGAATTAATACATTCTCTATGAATAAACAACCCAACTCATTTGGTAATTAATCAAAATCAATCTTTATCTAAATAAATGCAAATTAAATCATTTGTTCTTCAAACCGTCAATCATCATATTTACCTATTCTGGCTAATCGTCTTCCTCTAAGTCAAAACCAGTCGTCCTGTCAATCTATGCCCATTAAATTTAGAAAGTTCAGTTCATCAGGAAATTGGGCAGCAATTTAGTCCGTCAAAGATTCAGGGAAACAGCTGTCCTGCAGCGTCACCGTCCTCTCCGTCAGCATAACGTCAGGAAACAAAGAGCGATGATTGAACGAACGCAAACTCACTATTCTACCATAATTTATAGTAAAATCACTGACAAAAAGTAACAAATATTGGTTTTGGGCTTTTCTGATTGGCTAATCAGGGGTCGTCCTACAAAGTTCTCATGAAGTATTGTCCATTATGTCATCACACTTGCTGGTTCCGGTTTTTAAAGACCATCTATTGTCCCCATGGTCCTGGCAGACTTCCCAGGACGACCTTGATGGGTACAGTCTGGCTAGGGTCAAGACGAGGCCAATGTTGCTGGTGTTAGCGCAGGCGCACTTCACCCACAACCTTGTGGAGTGATTTAGATCACGTCGTGTGCAGGAGGCGGCCATTTTGGGGTATGCCCAAATGGTCAACTTAAGCAAAACAAACACAAAACGTAATTAATACATAGAAATGGCTAATAAAATGTTAAACCCTCTCTAATTCCCCTATGTGTATGTAATTATCTAGCATAATAGCAACATTCAAAGCGATTATACTTACTATTTATGCGACTTACAATTTACGTCATAAAGCAACATATAACATGCAATATTTTAATTTCTCTAATATTAGTATGCGTACATATTTTAGTTTCCGTATTAATTTGGCCATGCAAATTCCACGTGTATTTCATTTATTAATAAGGTTGGTTAAAACTTCACATCAAACATTAATATGGTTATAATAAATGAATTATTCTTATTAGTATGTACATGCAAATTGGTGTGGGTATCCAAAGTTTTGCATTACCCGCTCCAGCAATCCCCCCTTTGGTGATTTTATCACCATACCAACAAAAATTTTGTATTTTCTGTTTTTTACAGAACTTAAATGCTTTCTTGCTCTTAATCATAATTCAGTTTCCCCTATGTCTCCTCTTTTTGCTGATTCATACATGCTCTCCTTCCACTCTTCCAATTCTATCTCCTCAAATTCTCTTTCTTGTTTCTTGTCCTTTCTTCTTAACGTTTCTCCTTTTAATCTTTTCTGGTTTTTATTATTTTTACAGCAAATACAACCTAACCTTATAACTAATAGTATGAAAATCACACGTTAGTGGAAACAATATTTTACCTAAAAATGTACTACCTAGCTTAACTAAGAAATTTTTAATAGCTGATATCTTCTTTCCAATCTTTTCCCAAACACCTTCAACCTCCAGTGGTGCAATTTCGTCATGCAATTCTGTAATATTCTTAATATAATTTTTCAGATCTTTACTTTCGTCAGGAATGTAAGTACAACAATGTTGAACTTTCAGCATTCCACAGACTCCACCCTCTTTTGCCAATAATATATCAAAGGCAAGTCGATTTTGCATTACCATAGCACGCATGGCAACCATTTCAGTGTCTACCAATAAAAATCCTCCAGTGGTGCTTGTTGACAAGCGATCCACTACTGTTGATAATTTTCTAATCTTGTTAGCATTCAGAGATATTCCCATTGCTGGTATCAATGCTCCAAAAATATCACCTACATGTTCTGTCCAAGATTCTCTCTTACTACGTACTAAATGATTACCTAAACTATGTACACCATCTTCTCCTCTATCCATATGAAAGATTTTTGGAAAAACCAGGCCTACGTAACATGTGCCATACCAATGGTCTGGCAAACGATAATATGCCCTGTTCCCACAAATAAAATATAATCCAGGAAAAACTGGATCCTTTCCACCTTTAAATCACCATCCACCCATGATTCGGTATGTATCATGGCACTCACTTTTACCTACAAAGTAATTATCATACACAGTTTGATTCCTTCTAATACATGATTTCCCATTCTGAGGACAATCTAAACCCATAGTTGCACTAGCTTCACCTTTCAAATGTTTTTCCATTTCTACATCCCAGACTGTTTTCTCCACCTTTTCTCCAGATGCCTTTCTTTGCATTTTCAGTCTCCTTTCTTCAACCATGTCTAAGAATGTATTTTCCTCTTTCTTCAAACTGCAAGTCAAATTGTTCCTAAAAATATATTCTAATGTTAGTTCTTTAGTTTCTAAGAGAAATTCACCTAATACCTTAGCAGGTTTTACCTTGTTTAGTTTGTTAATGGCAGGCACTTGCGCAAAAATGCTATCTACATCTGAAAAATAATATTCTAATTTTCCTGTCTGATAAAATAAGCTAGCTATTACACTACATGTTATTCCATATGTTGCTGGAAGGTGATGATAAGTCACTCCTTCTGAAACAGAGGCAGGTAACTGCATGCATATGTAGCAGTCCCTTACATCCATTGTCTTTACATATTCATACAATAATTTTGAAAACACATTATTATAAAAATCAGTTATAGACCTGTCTTTATGTAAATAATTGTTATCTATTCTAGTCGGAACTACCTTTTGAATCTTCCCTATATTAGTTATGTTCTCACTATGACCCTCTAGTGTATATACAGTAACCTTAAAAGAAATCAGAAGGGCAAGCATGCTCCACAGAACCATTAATAATCCTGTACAACAACAACACATTTTACACCATCTTTTCATAAATGTACATCTACCTTTGCTACTATCTATGTTAGCCATCTTTGTTAAAATGGACCGTGTCTTTTGACTTAGCCTCTTCTACTTAACAACTAGTTTTCTAACCCAAGGCTCTAAGCACCTACTTGGTTCTATCAGTTTCTATATTTTTACTTATTTTATTATTTCTTCATCAACAGCTTTCTGGATCTATTCAGTTTGGCATCTCGTCGTTTTTCACTTTCCTCTCGTCATCCAAATACAGAATTTCCTGAACTTCCAATCTTCTTCTCCAATGTCGGACAAGAGAACTCTCAGGATTTCTGATTCTTCCTCTTCTTCAACCACTTTCAGTACAGTCTCCTCTGGATTTCCTTGACTATCTGCCTCTTCTCCTTTTTCAGGCAGAGCCACGTATGTCCGTTCCGGTGACTTATACTTCTGGTTAGGTTTCCTTGTTCTTTTACTTTCTTTATTCACAATTGTTTCTTCGCCTTTGTATTTCTCTTGACTTGTCACTTCATTCACCTGTTCAGCCCTTGGTGAATTCACTCGTGTCAGCCGATATCTCAATTTCTTTATTTTATTTGGCCAAACGTCATCTTTTGCAGCTCTTTTCAGTTTACTTCCTTTGTCATTCTTTTCAATCCTCCAAGCTCTCTTTCTTAGAACACTACCTTCAGGTATTTCATTTTCGCTTTCTTCAGACTCTGTCTCAACTTGCTTTTTCTTTTCAACAATTTCCTTTTCCACCACTTGTTTCGTTTTCCCTACTTCTGTCCCTCCTCGGGTCTCCTACACGCAATCTTCCTGCTGACTACTTTTCCCTTCACCTAACTGGATGTTGCAGTTCCCTACACCTCCTCGGGGGTCTTCCGCAGAAATCTGTCCCTTTCTCTCTGTACCTGTCCCTTGTTCACTTATTTCAGGTGGAATTTCTCTCAATCTCTCATCTGGTACTTCCTTTTCACTGATTTCTTTTATTGTTTCTTCATTGTCTTTTTCTCTATTCTTTCCATGTTCTTTCCTGGAACATCGTGTTCCTTGTTCGTTTTCAGAATCTGAACTGGTATCAGAAATCTGTAATCTTCTTCTCAGAGAGCTACTTCTGGGGACTAAAGTTAGATTTAGTTCTGTTTCCCCCCTTTCAGAGTTTTCTGTTTGTTTTGACTCTTCGTCATCTGACTCAGTACTTGATTCTGACTCATCAAACTATTCTTTTTCTGTGCTGTCCGCTGGATTTGGAATCCTCAATGTATGACTGGCATGGACCCAGTTTTTCAGTCCAACACACTTCACAGCTGTTGTTGTGGTCAGAATGACTTGTCTTTGGTTTCACCCACCTTGGAACCAAACAATTTCTTCTTCTGTGGACCTTTATCCTTACCCAGTCTCCTGGGCTCAGGTGATGGGCTGGCTTCTTTTCAAGAGTGGTGGCATCCGCTCCAACCTGATGAAACATAGAATGAACTGCGTCAGCCAGGCTTTTACAGTATTCCAACACCACATCATCAGTTATAGTCATCAGCTTGTTGACTGGTATAAACACGTGTCGCATGGCGCGTCCCGTGATTATTTCATGAGGGCTTAACCCTGTAGTCCTGTCTGGAATAGATCTAATTGTCATGAGTACCAGAGGCAAGACATCAGGCCATTTCATACCTGTGGCCAAACACATTTTCCCTATTCTATTTTTGATAGTACCATTCATTTGTTCAACCACATCAGAAGCCTCTGGTCGGTAGGCACAATGTAGTTTTTGTTGTACATTCAATGCTTCACAAATTAATTTTACGATTTCATTATGGAAATGTCCTCCTCGATCTGATTCTATTGTTACTGGGAACCCAAACCTAGGGACGAACTCCCTCAACAATAGCTTTGCTACCGTCATCCCATCATTTCTTCTTTTTGGAAATGCTTCCACCCATCTAGAGAATAGACAGACCATAACCAAAACATACCGCAGTCTGTTACAGGGAGGCATCTCAATGAAATCCACTTGCGTTCTGGTAAAAGTCCCTCCTTCGCAGCCTATTGTTCCTAGACTCACTACTGTCTTTCTCCCAGAATTGTATTGCTGACATATTAGGCATCTTTGACAAAGACTTTCTGCTACAAGTCTGAACTTTGCATTGTACCAGGTCTGCTTGAATGACCTGATCATGGCGTCTCTCCCTATGTGTTCCTGGCCATGATACATCCGTGCCATGGTAGACATCATGCTATCAGGCATAACTGGTCTTCCATCTCGATAGACCCACACATGATTCTTCTCTCTTGGTGCACATCCTGCTTTTACCCACTGTTTCATTTCCTCATATCCTGCCTCTTCTTGCAACCGTCTTACCTCTTCCCAAGTTCCCGCAATGTTAGTAAACATCAAGGAGCAAGAAGACATTTCTCTTTCCTTAGCCCGATTAACCGAATTCTGATTACGTGCACAATATTGTGCCATGTCATTTGCGTATCTATTTCCCGTGGCAATATAGTCACCACCTTGACTATGAGCAGCACATTTCACAACAGCCAATTGTCTAGGCAGCTGTATCGCCTCAAGTAACTTTCCAGCCACTTCAGCATTCTTAATAGGAGTTCCACTCGAGGTTAGAAAACCTCTCTGTAGCCATAGTCATGGACGACTCCAAAGCCATACTGGCTGTCAGTTATCACAGTCACTCTCACACTTTTCCCAATTTTACATGCTCTAGTTAGGGCCACTAGTTCTGCTACTTGGGCTGATTTTTACTCCTTTTAGATAGGATGCTTCCATTACTGCTGTGACTGTGCACACTGCGTATGCCGCACTCAGCACTACTTCATCTGTTCTCAAACAAGACCCCTCAACGAACATCACAAAATCACTTTCTGGCAAAGGTACATCTTTTATATCTGGTCGTGGTTTTGTGCAAAAATCAAGTACATCCAAACAATCATGATCTGCTTCATCTCTTACTTCTACATCTCAGCATCAGGCAACAATGTTGAAGGATTCACATTCAAACATCTCGCAAGGCTCACATTAGTTGCACCTAATATGACCTTTTCATACTTAGTCAGCCGACTATGTGTCATATACTGCGTACGACTCCTTGTTAAAAGAATCACCACATCATGAGGTACAAACACTTTCAATGGATATCCCATCACAATTCCTTCACTCTGCTCCAAACTTCGGCATGTAGCAGCTACCGCTTTCAAACACCCAGGTAATGCTACAGCTACTGGGTCAAACATTGATGAAAAATATGCAATTGGTCTCCTCATCCTTCCATGTTTCTGTATTAACACAGAAAGTGCACATCCATTTCTTTCACTGCAATACAACTCAAACTCTTTCTCATAGTCAGGCATACCTAATGCAGGTGCTTCACACAAACCATCTCTCAATCGTTTACATGCTGCCAATTCTTCTTTGTTCAAATCAATAGGATCTTTCACATCACTTCTCGTTAGTCGCACCAAAGGTTTTGCAATCAAAGAAAAATTGCTAATCCACTGACGACAGTATCAAACCCTTCCCAAAAACATTCTCACCTCTCTTTGGGTCATGGGTGGTCTCATTCCTTTTATGATTCTGATTCTTTCTATCGTTATTTTCCTCAGTCCTTTCTTAAGTTTATGCCCTAAATACTGTACTTCCTTTTTGCAAAACTGTAATGTTGTTGGTGACACCTTTAGTCCTTCATCTGCCAAGTGATTTAACAATGCTATAGTGTCTACCTCACAGGCTTCACGTGTTTTCGACGCCACAAGAAGGTCGTCGATGTATTGAACCAATACTGATTTTTCAGGCATTTCTAGACTTTCCAAATATTTCTTCAATAACTGATTAAATATTGAGGGGCTTTCTGGATACCCCTGTGGAATTCGGCACCACGCCAAAATACGCTCGCCGAACCAAAATGCAAACATTTGGTGACTGTCATGGTGCAATGGGATAGAAAAGAAAGCATGGCACAGATCAATCACTGTATACCATTCTGCATCATGGGGAATCTGATACAACACCACTGATGGATTTGGTACAATGGGACAACATGACACAACAATTGTATTCACCTTTCTCAGATCTTGCACTATTCTGAATTTCCCATGAGGCTTTTTCAGTCCCATTATTGGTGAATTACATGGACTACTCATTATTTCTCCCAAGATCCCATGCCTGATCATTTTCTCTATTACAGGAGTTACTCCTTCAATTATCTCAGGTGTCAATTTATATTGAGGGACGTTTGGATAGGTTACTCCTTCCTTTACAGTTATTTTCATTGGATCTTTATTTCTCATTAGTCCTACATCTTCTCCAGTGAAATCCCAAACTTCTGCTTACACAGACTGTTTCAATTCTTTAGGTAATTCATCAGGGTTGAATACAGCATATGTTTCAGTAAACTCATTTTCTGTGTTAGCTATTTCATTTTATACAGTACATCATCATCTGGTGTTTCAAATGCTATTCCATCCGGAGTACAAAATATAGTGCAATTCATTTTGCACAACAGGTCCCTACCTAATAAATTCACAGGGCTGGTATCACACACGACAAAGCGGTGCATCTCTGAAAATGTCCCTATGCTAACTTTCACTGGTTCTGTAAGGTAAGTTTTAATCTGTCTGTTGGATACACCAACTACTTGGATCGTTTCATCCAAGAGAGGAAGATTCTTAACATCAGCTGACCTAACAGTTGATCGAGTAGCTCCAGTATCGACTAGGAAAGTAATATTTTCATTATTAACCTTCCCATCCACAAATGGTCCTGTCTGGTCTACTTCTAGAGTTGCGCCAAGTACACACTCTTCTTCCCCCCTTCAGCACCATCAATAGCTTTCTTCTGAGTCACTTCAATTGCGTTGCAGCCAATACTGCGAAACAGCGCTAGTGCGTGGCAGCTTATTTACCTGTTCTTCATTGTAGAATCCCGTCTCACTACTATACTTCTGAGAGTTTCTGCTCTGTGGGAAAGGCGGTGTTGGCACCTGATTCTGTGGGGTAACAACCTGTTGCTGTTGCTGCAGTTGACAACTCACCTCATGCTGCACCTGTGGCTTCAATGATGTATTTTCATTGTTAGTACTTGGGGGAAATTTACACTCGGATTTCCAATGCCCTACCCTACAGCAATTGTGGCATGGGAACTTCGTTTTAGCTCCTTCTATATTGCCCTTTCCTTTCCCAGGACCAAATTTCTGTCTTATTCCTGTGTTATTCGCTTGCTCCACTAATTGGGCTTCCTGTCTTTCCGCTACCTTTACCTGTGCCCACATAGCCTTCTCTTTCAATTGTCTCTGTTTTGCCTCAATCTCATCACTAAAGTATTTAGCATGTCTCAGTACTTCATCTATTTTCTTATTTTGCCAATCAACAGTATGCTGTTTAATCATTTCACTAATATCTGGACGTAAACCATATACAAATCTGAATACAAAATGACTCAAATCCTTTTCACTCAGATTCTCATCTCCACTAAACTGTTTAAACGCTAGAATTAGCCTTTCATAATATGCATGTACTGACTCTTTACTTTCTTGATGTGTTCGATCAATTTTTACCCAGTCTGTCTCTTTAGGAGGTACCTTGTTTTTCAAAAATGCCATAACCTGTTCATATTTCTTCATTACCTCAGGGTCTGGAGCTCCTGTTTTTGAATCCCTAGGGTATTCCTGAGTTGGCCAATTTATCATAAGCTTGCACTCTTTCCATAAATCTGCTGGTACTAATATGTCAAATAGACTAATCAGATCAATCCATAATACTTTAGACAATTTTACAAATCTGTCTACTTGCCTGTACCACTCAACGGGCTTCTCGCGCAGTCGAGGGAAATCATTCGTAAAAGACAAAATATCCTGTCTCGTCCATGGAACATGTACGTATCCTCCTCCTGGAATCTCTCTCATAGGGCATTCTGTCACTACCTTTTCCTTTTCTCTTACAGGGAATGCTGTAAATGTCTTGTCTGAGGCATCATCATGTTTTCGATACCACCTACTTCTCCATTTATCCACATCTTCTCAATAAAATGATTATTTCCTTAATCTGACATATCCGTCCTGTGGTGTTCAAATTTTCAATATTCTTTTCAGTGAAATCAATTCGATATGGTTTTTGTAAAGCTTTTACCTTTTCAATGTCTATTCCCATTTCATTTGCTACTTCTTCTAACCTCTCATGTAGGGGTTTCGCTCTCCATGTCACACTTTTGCACAAAAATAGTAATTCCTCATCCTGGTAAGTTTTTAATTTCTCTGTGGGGATAGTCCCTACTATTAATTCTTCCAATACCATTTGTAACTTGGCCACATCAATTGATTGGGATTCTTTATCTTTTCTCTGTAAACTTCTTAACCATTCACTTAGTTCTTCTGTAGATGGTCCTACTGGTTTCTCTATGCTACCTTGTTCTGAATTCTTTTGTGGTTCTAATAATGATTATACTGTCATTCTACTCTTTTCAGGAAAATTCTGGCTTATGAATGGATTGCCCCCCTCTTGGAACAAAACTAACATCATTGTTTTTCCCAAAAAAGGCAAACCAGTGGAAAATATGAGCTCATACAGACCATTATCTTTAATTAACTCAAACGCTAAAATCTTCTCAAAACGTCTAGAGTCCCGTTTAGCCCCATTGATACATTTGTTAGTTTCAGAGGAACAGCATGGTTTTGTTCCAGGTAGGGACATTGCTGCGCATATAAATACGGCTATTGCTGCATTCGATATTGCCAATCACTTGGATCAGCGGATTGGGATGCTGATGCTGGACGCCGAGAAGGCCTTCGACCGAGTGGCCTGGGGATTACTGAGGTGTACAATGATATCTCTAGGTCTTGGTCGGAGGTTTTGTCTTGGCGGTACAGAAACTTTTTTGTAAACCAACTGCTATAATTAAGTAAAATTAAGTATAGTGGCTTTGTTTCTTCCTCCTTTAGTATTTATCGGGGTACGCGGCATGGATGCCCGCTCTCTCCTTTACTATTCGCTTTATATATCGAGCCGTTTATTAGACACTTGCTCCACAATGTGTCTATTGCACCAGTGCTCTTTAATGGTATGTCTCTAAAAGTCACTGCGTATGCAGATGATATCGTGGTATTTACCACTGGGCCACTAGAAGCTATAACAGAGATAACCCAAGAGGCACAACGTTTTGGGTCTTTTTCTGGATACAAGCTTAACCTAAACAAGACACAGTTAATTCTTAATTTTATACCTATATTAGCCCCACCTTTGCTAGGTATTACCGCGTCTGCTACGTATCTAGGTGTGTGTCTTAGTTTACGTACTGACGATCTTATTGATTTAAACTATGAGCCACTGCTGAAAAAGGTTAATCTTGATTTGCGTAGGTGGCATAGGCTACCATTGACCATTATTGGGAGGTGTAATATAGTTAAAATGAATATATTACTCAAATTTCTTTATTTGTTTCGCACCATCCCATTAAGAGTTCCGAAGACTTTTTTCAAGCGGCTTGATAGTGTTATTGGAAGCTTTATTTGGGGCTATGGGAGGGCGAGGAGAGCTCTTAGATATATCAAGCTGTCTTTTGAACAAGGTGGTTTTAAACTCCCGGATTTCAGACCCTAGTTTTGGGCTGCCTTTGTTAGTCGGATTCAGTGCTTACTTAAGGGACCTGATGTGGTAAAACCCTGGTTCGCATATCAGTTGGCCTGTGGCTTGAATACAGGATTTTTATTACACCACATGTCTGACCCGAACTACTACAAGAGAGTTCGATTTAAGATCAGTAGGCATATCTCCCGTATTTGGCAGGACATATGTAAAGCATTTATTTTGCCAGATTGGCATGAATTTATTTTCTTATGGGGCAATCCAAGGCTCCGTGGCATATTCTCTGATTCGGTGGGGAGAATATGGCAACAACATGGCATAACACTGCTAGGACATCTTTATGAGGAACACGGCTTTAAGTCATTCGTATCATTGACAGAAGAATTTGGAATAGCCCATAATTCATTTTTCAAACACTTATAAATTAGGAACTTTTCTACCCAACGTTAAGGCCTGTTAGCTCTTCCCTCTACAACAGAGGTACTCCGGGTAATCTTTAAAACTTCGGGGCAAGGCCTTATAGGGAAAGTATATTGGTGTTTTCTAGCTGTATCGGAAGATGATGTTACACAGGTTATAGCCAAATTGAATCACATTTTTGAAGTTGAGGTGACAACTGATGAGGTTTTGGAATCATTGGCTATAATTAGTTCTTCAGTCACCTCAATTAATTTAAAGCTGCAACATCATCGTATCATGTTTATGTTGTATTACACTCCAAAGGCTATTTCTAAATGGGCCGTGTCTCATATCTCTTCTAAGTCCTATTGCCCTAAGTGTAATGAATATGCTGTGGATCTGCGACATATGTTTGTTACATGTCCAAAGCTAACTGTATATTGGTATGAGGTTGAGTAAGCTAATAGGTAAGGATACTTTATTATCCGAGAAATAAATTTTACTGGGGGCAATATCGGATACTGTCAATGTATCGAATTCTCTAGTGTCAATTTTCATTGCCTGTGCTCGTCTGTGTATTGCTAGGGCATGGATTGAAAAACTTAGTCCTAAGATTACTGATTTTTGGTTGTTACTGAGGGGGGTTTATGAAATGGAACTGGCACTCGCCAAAGCAAGGGGATCGCGATCTAGGGTAAAATTTGGGAGGGTTTGGTCCGGACTTCAGTGGGATTAGCAGTATTTACTTTTGTATTTTATTACTTACTATATTATTTGTATTAAGTGTTTATATCTATCTGTAATTATTGTCTGTGATGATGACATGTATATTTCCCGTCTGTGCCTTGAATGTTCTTTTTTTCTTTTATATTTCCTCTTTCTCTGTATAAGTGGCCAATAAAATTAAAAATGTAAAAAAAAAAAAAAAATAGTTTGAAACATTTGGTTCGAACATATTTATCGTCCGTCTCCATGGATTCTCATTTTGGCTTGGTTTTGGCTGTTCAACCTGTTTCTAGCTCTTGTAAGGAACTGTTAAACAATGTTCGCTATCTTTTTGTTTATCGAAAATGGGCATTACTGGACCTATCGTTACTGGAACAGTTACAGCTTCAAAAATTTTTGTCAATTCTCTTATTTTCTCTGTTAATTCTAAAGTGGTTTTTGCCAAATCTGCTGAGTTTTCACCATTTGTTCTATTCTCTGACTTTCTTACTACCTCTCTAATGGAGTTACTCTTCTCTAAATCTTGTGACATTGGTTCTGTCTTAATAATTCGTAATGTTTCTTTCATTGGGGCACTGGGTGTTAATATTTCTGGTTCTGGTCGATACGGTGGTGGATTTTTATAAAACATGTCATCAAGAACATCATCTTCTGATTCATTCACTCCATATCCTCTCGCTTCTACATTATGTCTTTTCTCTGTACATGTTCGTCCTCCATTATCCTCTGCAGTTCTTACAGGGAACAAACCTTCAGTCATACTAGCATTCCGCCACCTTCTCATCCGATCATCATGACTTTCATGTCCGTACTGTCGACCAAACATGTACCTATATCTTCCGCCACTTCTCTTTCTCTCTCGTTCATGCATCTCATCTTCCCATTCTGTCAATGCCTCAAACTGTGTTGGTCTAGGTCTTGGTTCTAAATTCATCATTTTCTCTCTCAAGTTTCTCAAAATTGCCAAATTAAATGAACCATGTTCTGGGAAAGCTAGGACTCCGTTGTCCTTCGTATATTTTACCCAATTGTCTAACCAAATACAAGCATGATATCCATATTTCGCAACCATAAAGGATGCAGGGGTGTTTGGTGGAGGAAGTAACTGACCTTCCCTTGTCACAATCGGTTTGTCCTTTTTAAACCACCTTTTAATTTTACCAAACCATGACTTTTTCTCCTTTTCTGGGGAATCGTAATACATTTTCCTGTCTTCCGTGTGTCGCTAGTCTCTCCTTATAACTGTACTGCTATTCTGTCCAATCGCAGCGCGACTCTCACTAACGCACCAATCTGGAGCGTCTATGTCACATCTGTAGTTCTCCAATCCCAGCGCGACGTACACTAACGCACCAATCAGGAGCATCTACATCTCTAGCTAACTAGCCAATCCCAGCGCGGTCCTTCTGATGTCAGCAACCGCTGCTGCAGCTCCTGCTCCTACTGACCCCTCCTTTACAAAATTTCTCGGTAAGTTTCTCAAACCTTTTAAATTTACAAATCTGTTAGTAACTACATAAAAACACCACCATTGTCCACTTTGCTATCCAAAGAATAGTAAAAAGACCTTCTTTACAAGAATTCCATCTTCCCCGAGAGCAGCACTTACCTCTGTCCTACTACGGAATCATTACTTCCGTTGATAAAGTAGCAGATCCCTCTAATTTACCCTTCTAACAAGCATCAACTAACCGCTTCTCTAGAATTAAGACACCTAATTGGAGACCCAATGCTCCTGAGAAATAAAAAAAGAGATTCGCAATTAATCGGAATGCCTTTTCATACACATTTTCATACAGAAAAATGTAGTATATTCACACAGAATTCTGTCTTTCCCGAGGACAGCGAACAGTCTGTCCTGCTACAGAATTATAACACTCGCTAACAAAGTAGCGCTTCCCTCTAATCTGTCCTTCTATCAAGCTCAGAGAACACCTGCTTCCTTTTCAGTGATAAGCATTATCAGAGTACCTTCTGTCCTTCTGGCCTCCTGGTACCTAAGACCAAAATTTCACAGGTAACCTTTGCTATCATACACACTTCTCTCACACAGAAAATGTCTCTAATGGCAACACACGACGATGCTACCGAATCGAACCCAGACAATGCGTCGTGCAACTCCAATCGTTACACGTTTCCCCTGTGTACCTACAGGGCAACAGCAATTCCGTCTTTCCCGAGAGCAGCGCTTACCTCTGCCCTACTACGGAACCGTTATAAACTTCCGGCTTCCTACATCCCAGAAGCCGTGCAAACAACATAGAACTCAACGCAACTCAACATAGAGTGTTAATACATAAACCAATACCAATCAATAATCAATGAGCAATGTACAAGGAATAATCACCAAACCAAAACAATAACAAACCATCATACTGCTACCAGAAAAACTGTTGCAGCGTGGAATCCAAAATCGCTCCCTCCGTTACAGACCAAAGATCTCACTAACACACTCAATCAATACAATCACTGGTGGGGCCCATAACACCAAAATTCACTCATCATCGGTCTGTCTTTCTCGGGAGATGATTGTCCTTCCATACGCTGACATGAAAGGAAATACCTTTAACCTAAAGAGCAATAAATCTACATAACCTTATTCAACTCATTCATCCTAAATTTTACCCTTGGTTTTCCTTTCATATGTCGATGAATCTGCTAGTTGCTGGTAGGGTGAATTTCTAATTCTCTATTTACTTTGAATTAATACATTCTCTATGAATAAACAACCAAACTCATTTGGTAATTTTTCAAAATCAATCTTTATCTAATTAATGCAAATTAAATCATTTGTTATTCAAACCATTAATCATCAAATTAACCTATTCTGGCTAATCGTCATTCTCTAAGTCAAATCCAGTCGTCCTGCCAATCTATGCCCATTAAATTTAGAAAGTTCAGTTCATCAGGAAATTGGGCAGCAATTCAATCTGTCAAAGATTCAGGGAAACAGCTGTCCTGCAGCATCACCGTCCTCTCCGTCAGCATAACGTCAGGAAACAAAGAGCGATGATTGAATGAACGCAACCTCACTATTCTACCATAATTTATAGTAAAATCACTGACAAAAAGTAACAAATATTGGATTTCGGCTTTTCTGATTGGCTAATCAGGGGTCGTCCTACAAAGTTCTCATGAAGTATTGTCCATTATGTCATCACACTTGCTGGTTCCGGTTTTTAAAGACCATCTATTGTCCCCATGGTCCTGGCAGGCTTCCCAGGACGACCTTGATGGGTACAGTCTGGCTAGGGTAAAGACGAGGCCACTGTTGCTGGCGTTAGCGCAGGCGCACTTCACCCAAAACCTTGTGGAGTGGTTTAGATCACGTCGTGTGCAGGAGGCGGCCATTTTGTGGTAGGCCCAAATGGTCAACTTAAGCAAAACAAACACAAAACGTAATTAATACATAGAAATGGCTAATAAAATGTTAAACCCTCTCTAATTACCAGTATGTGTATGTAATTATCTAGCATAATAGCAACATTCAAAGCGATTATACTTACTATTTATGCGACTTACAATTTACATCATAAAGCAACATATAACATGCAATATTCTAATTTCTCTAATATTAGTATGCGTACATATTTTATCCCACGTGTATTTCATTTATTAATAAGGTTGGTTAATACTTCACATCAAACATTAATATGGTTATAATTAATTAATTATTCTTATTAGTATGTACATGCAAATTGGGGAGGGTATACAAAATTTTGCATTACCTGCTCCAGCGCACAAACATGTGCCATTAATCATGTGGCCACTGTGCACTGTCGAACTGCCCATTGGCCATTCACACAGCATGATGTGTCCATAGGTGCTGTCAAAGTGCTCCGCCACCCAAATCACTGTCAGTCTAAGCAATGTATGGCACACTTATCGCGGTAGCTACCGCCTGGCCCCTGCGGTGTGTCACCACCAATACCCAAAGCCACACTCGCGGTAGTGATAGGCATATACACATGATCAAATGGCGGTTGGCATGCTCTGCCACCCAAATCACAGTCATTCATAGCAATCTATGGCACACATATCGTGGTAGCTACCGCCTGGCCCCTGCGGTGTGTCACCGCCAATGCTCAAAGCCACACTCGCTGTATTGATAGGCATATACACATGGTCAAATGGCGGCTGGCATGCTCTGCCACCCACATCACGGTCATTCATAGCAATGTATGGCACACATATCGCGGTAGCTACCGCCTGGCCCCTGCAATGTGTCACCGCCAATGCCCAATTCCACACTCGCGGTAGTGATAGGCATATACACATGGTCAAATGGCAGTTGGCATGCTCTGCCACCCAAATTACAGTCTTTCATAGCAATGTATGGCACACATATCGCGATAGCTAGCGCCTGGCCCTTGTGGTTTGTCACTGCCAATGCCCAATGCCACACTTGCGGTAATGATAGGCACATACACATGGTCAAATGGCGGTTGGCATGCCCCGCCACCCAAATCACAGTCATTCATAGCAATCTATGGCACACATATCGTGGTAGCTACCGCCTGGCCCCTGCGGTGTGTCACCGCCAATGCTCAAAGCCACACTCGCTGTATTGATAGGCATATACACATGGTCAAATGGCAGCTGGCATGCTCTGCCACCCAAATCACAGTCATTCATAGCAATCTATGGCACACATATCGTGGTAGCTACCGCCTGGCCCCTGTGGTGTGTCACCGCCAATGCTCAAAGCCACACTCGCTGTATTGATAGGCATATACACATGGTCAAATGGCGGCTGGCATGCTCTGCCACCCAAATCACGGTCATTCATAGCAATGTATGGCACACATATCGCGGTAGCTACCGCCTGGCCCCTGCAATGTTTCACCGCCAATGCCCAATTCCACACTCGCGGTAGTGATAAGCATATACACATGGTCAAATGGCAGTTGGCATGCTCTGCCACCCAAATTACAGTCTTTCATAGCAATGTATGGCACACATATCGCAATAGCTACCGCCTGGCCCCTGCGGTGTGTCACCACCAATACCCAAAGCCACACTCGCGGTAGTGATAGGCATATACACATGATCAAATGGCGGTTGGCATGCTCTGCCACCCAAATCACAGTCATTCATAGCAATCTATGGCACACATATCGTGGTATCTACCGCCTGGCCCCTGCGGTGTGTCACCGCCAATGCTCAAAGCCACACTCGCTGTATTGATAGGCATATACACATGGTCAAATGGCGGCTGGCATGCTCTGCCACCCAAATCACGGTCATTCATAGCAATGTATGGCACACATATCGCGGTAGCTACCGCCTGGCCCCTGCAATGTGTCACCGCCAATGCCCAATTCCACACTCGCGGTAGTGATAGGCATATACACATGGTCAAATGGCAGTTGGCATGCTCTGCCACCCAAATTACAGTCTTTCATAGCAATGTATGGCACACATATCGCGATAGCTAGCGCCTGGCCCCTGTGGTGTGTCACTGCCAATGCCCAATGCCACACTTGCGGTAATGATAGGCACATACACATGGTCAAATGGCGGTTGGCATGCCCCGCCACCCAAATCACGGTCATTCATAGCAACGTATGGCACACATATCGCGGTAGCTACCGCCTGGCCCCTGCTGTGTGTCACCGCCATTGCCCATGCCCTTACATCCAATGGGAACCGCAATCGCGGTAGACTAATGCAATTTTGAAAATCGTGGTAGGCGTGCTCCGACACCACGGGGCCGGTCATTGGATGCAATTGAAAGATGCACGACCACGATAGGGACCGCCTGTCCCCTGCAATGTGTCACCACCACGGCCCATGCCCTCACAGCCAATGGGAACCGCAATCATGGTAGACTAATGCAATTTTGAAAATCGCGGTAGGCATGCTCCAAAACTGCGGAGCCAGTCATTGGATACAATTGAAAGATGCATATCCACGTTAGCGACCGCCTGGCCCTTGCGGAGGGTCAACGCCACGGCCCAAGCCCTCACAGCCAATGGGAACTGCAATCGCGGTAGACTAATGGAATTTTTAAAATTGCGGTAGGCGTGCTCCGCCACCGTGGAGCCAGTCATTGGATGCAGTTGAAAAAGGCTGACCTGGAACACCAATTGCAGTAGCTTAGAACCACTAATACTAACCCAGAGGGCTATATATATGTGTGGGAGAGAGACTCACATTTCCACAGCTCACAGAGCCTGCTGCCTGCTACCCCTCAACACCAACTGCTGCTTCTGCTGTCTCCAGGGCCTGCTGCCTGCCACCCCTCAACACCAACTGCTGCGGTTCTTGTCACCTGGACACAGTGATGGTGAGGACTGAGAAGATCCGGGGCAGTCCCTTCCCTACTGAGGAGCTGGAGGTCCTGGTGGATGAGGTGCTCACACAGTATGCAAGGCTATATGGTGCTCCATATGTTGTGGTAAGTCTTTCAGAGTGGAAGTGAAATTTCAGGGGGGCACACATGAAGTTGATCTGCTGCAGTATGTGCCTGAGAGTTTGGGGTTGTGTCATGTGTGTGTAAGATCATGCCACTCGATGTCACCTCCATGACACAGTGAGCCATTCACAGGGTAAGGACATTGTTGGCTGCACATTGTTGGACACAGTGAGTCTGTCCCTAAACATATATTGAAAAGTAATGTATGTCTTGCTCACCCTCAAACTGGATAGTAGATGTGGGCAGCCTACACATAGCTTTCCGTGCTGGCATCCTGCATGTGTATGAGATGGGCAGGTACTGTGTCCACCCTCATACCTGCATGCATTTCTGTATGATTCAGTATTGTCTCTGCTTGACATATCTGTGAAGTTGGGCTGAGTTACTATCATGCCCCTGTACTGAGAGATAGTGGTACATAACACTGTGTCGCTGATTTTTTCCCCCTCTTGTCTCCCATGCCTGCAGCTCAAAGTCCACCAGTGTAAGGCCATGTGGAGGACCATTGAACGCAAGGTGCGGGCTCTGGGTGTCTCCAACCGATGGCGCACACACTGTCACAAGAGGTGGGATGACATCTGCCGGCTGGGCAAAAACGTGGCAGAGATGACGCTGGGGCTACTCCCTCGGACTGGCAGGGTAGCACGGAGGAGCATGACACCACTAATTAGCTGTGACAGCCTGAGCTGGATGCACATTTCAAGGAGCATCAGCATCAAGCTGGGGGTGAGTATTCTGGGAAGGGTGACTTTGGTTGTGAGTGGCTGCATGTGTTCACAGCCTGGGCCAGTGCTGGGCTCTGTGATGTTGGTAGTGTGCTGCAGTGGCTTGTAAGTGGCCTCTGTGTTGTGTGCAGCTGTCATGCATTTGCCGTACCTGTACTTTCTCATGTCATTGGAGTAATGGCCCTTGACATTGCATTCTGAGTCGTGGCCTTCTGGCATTGTCTGCATTGGGGTAGTCAGGGACATCCCATGGATGGGAACGGCAGTGTGCATCATCTGAGTGTGCTTTCATCAATGTGTGCATTGCCTGACATCAGAATTGTGAGGACTAGACATCTGACACCAATGTGCAACTGAAGTTGTGAGCCAAAGAACGACATGGTGGATGGCATGCGCTTGTGGCCATTGTGGACTGTTAAGTTGAAATCTGTATCTTTGTTGTCCCCTTCTGCTCCCTCCAGATGTGACAGCGGCAACATGTTTGGAGGTACGTCTTTTCCCCCCTCAGGGCCCTAGGTGTGCTCAGTGGGATTTGTGTGCCTGGTTAAACGGAGCCACCGGCAGGCTATTTGACTGTGTGGTCATCACATGGCTCACTTATGCCACGTTTGAATGATGTCACGCAAAATTTGAGTTTTGAATTGAGGTTGCACCATGTTACTGCACAGGGTGGTGTGCAAAATATCATCATCTTGTTTAGTGCTTTGGTTGCATATGATGGTTGTGTTGATGCCACTGAACTGACCCAATGTCTCTATCTCTTGCAGCATCTCCCGTGGGCACGGTAGAACAGGGGACGGACACCAGTGGTGAGGCATCAAGCACGACTTATACACACGAGCACAGTGACACTGATGTGACCAGCGCCTCGGAGGGGGACAGGAGTCTGCTTGAGGAATCACAGCCAGAGACACCAACCTCAATGTCATCTGATGCCAGCGTGGATGCATCTATGTTGGCGGGCACAGGGAGAAGGAACTCTGCCTCCTCTTCCACCACACAGCGTCCAGTGCCCACCCTCCCACCTACTTCCACTAGCGCTGCCCGTGTTCGCACCAGTAAGAAGGGAAGAGTGTCCTTCACCCCAGGCACTGCTGCCCCTGTCCCCCCTGCTGTCCTAAGTGCTGAGCCTGTAGACCTTTTGTGTTAGCTGTGTGTGGGCCAAACAACTCTCATCAATGCCTTCCTAGACCACGTCAAAAAGTTGGGCACAGGTAGTTGCTTTCATGGAGGGTCTTAATTCAGACGTGAGCGGGCTACACCGGACTGCCCAGTCTTTGTCCTCCGCAGTGACGGCAGCCATTCAACTGGCACAATCTCAGAGTCCCGCCCCAGTCCCTTTGTCCACCCCCCTGCCAGTGGCTACATCTGATGATAGTGACCACACACCACAGACCTCAAGGGCAAGATACAGCACACGCAGCACACAACAGCAGTAGCCCAAGCGGTCCAGGGTGCAGACACCATCCCCACAGAAAACGAAAGCCACCCCAGAGTGCAAAGGTAAAAGCCCTTCAGGTGACACCCAGGGCATAAAACCAAGAAGCAGGCCTTGGGCTCACATGCCTCAGAGGCATCCCCAGCCAAGGACTCTCCTGTCCCAAAAGCATCTTGCAAAGACAAGCAGAGAGTTGCCTTGCCCGCTGAGAAGCTGGTGCCTGCTAAGAGTACACATAAAAAGAGCTCCATGGGTGATTCCCCCACAACCTCATCTCCCATCCAAAGCCCTGTGAAGCAGGGAAAGGAGGGCACTGTCGGGGGTATACCTGGTAAACAGGGGATGGAGGGGCAAAGGCAAGGCCAGGCCAAGCATACTGCTGGATCCAGCATGTACCCAGAGGGAGGGCCACTGGCTGCACCTGATGCAGCTTTGGTGGAGAGTGTGCCTGTTGTGCCCGACCCACTTACCACTACTCCCAAGACAGTGAAGCCATTTAGAATACCCAAGAAGTGGAAAGGCACCCTTCCACATTTTCCCACCCACACTGTATCTCACAGCAGCATGACTGAACCTCAACGTGCCACCACACCACCCGGTCCAAGCAACCCTCCGGCTTCCAAAGCCACTGATGCCTCTATCTCAGCTGGGCCTCTCTCTCCCCCGTCCAGTCCTCCAACTGTACCCGACACTCAGCCACCTCCCAGTCCGACTGACAGCCAGGTCTGAGTGGAAGTCTCCCTCACACACCTGTCTCTCCCACAGCGGTACCTGGACTGTCCATTGTGATCCCCCTAACTGTGTTGCTGACCATGGCAGGGTACAGTCTCGCCCATTCCCTGTGCAGGATCTCATGTACTTACTCTGCATCTTGGACTGGCCACCGGCCTAGATATTCACTGCTGTTTGCCCCTTCTCTGTGCAGGATCTCATGTACCTCATCTGCACTTTGTACTGGCCACTGGCCTTGCTCTTGTCTACTTTAACTGCCTATCTGTGTAATATGTGAATAAAGACAGTAACTCCTGTTGTCTGCCTTGTCAGTGTCCATGCTAAATAAAGGGTTTTCTGTGTGGGTATGGTTTACTGTGACACATGCTCTATATGCCACTTCATCATTGCCTTTGGCTTGTTTAATTTTATTCAAGGTTTTACAGAGGTGACAGGCACTTCAGTTCTTCGTGGCTCTGAGGCTTGGGGGTGCAATGATGTTGATTTGTGATAAACTACTGTTATCATAATCACTCTTTGGTCAGGTAAGCTATATTGTACACATGCCATGTTTGTATGCAGTGCCAGCACAAAGTGGGATTCTATCCACAGTATTGCAGGCTGGCTGGCCAGGGACATCATGTCTGTGTGAACTTTCTTGATGTGTACACAGCAGTGTTGGTGTATGCTCATCTTGTGATGGCCAGGCATCCTAGTCACATGGGTGCATTTAAATGTGTGCACTTGGGTGGTCAAGAAGTGTGCAGTGTGAAGGGGTGGCTTTGTCAGTAGTGTTGATGTGTGTGTGCCCCTGCAATGTCAACTGCACACATGTGTCACCCAGGAGTTGAGTACCTGTTATTTGGATTGGTCAGCCCTGTGCTTGCTTTTGTGTGCACATGTGGGAGTTGTAGGTTGTGCACTGTGCAGTGTGTTGGTGTGTCCTTGCACTTCTGGGGGGCACTTACTTGTTGTTGGTGGCAATTGCAAGTATGCAGAGTGTGTGACTGTCAAGTCAGTGTTGTGTTTTGTTGATCAGCCACGTGTCTTGAGACTGTTTGTGATCACTGTGCAGACCTGCTCAGCCACACTGACATTGTGGGTGTGTTTCCTCATGCATTCCTGTCACTTGGGGCTTGTTTGGCTCCATTATGGCACGTGGGGTGTGGAGTCATACCATTCCCTACCTGTGCATTTGATGCCCACCCATTATGAGTCTGTACTTCATCTATTTTGGTATGGGGCACTCCTGACCTGTCCACGACCGACGTACACACCACTTCACTCTCATGTCAGTTGTCCCCTTGGGTTGCGACTGTGTGTGCATCCCCATCACTTCATTTGTTACACTATGCTTTGTGGTGCTGATCTGTGCACAGGACCAATGTGCCACTCAGGACAGTTTCTTAATTGGTCATATATGATTTTCTTGTCTTGTTTTTCAGCCATGATTTCTCATATGCAGTTCAACTGTTTGTGCTGCACTGTTCTCTGGTCATGTTGTCACCTGGGGGTCCCAGACTTGTGCATCTGTGGGTGTTGGGATAGCTGTATGTGTGTTTGCTGAGGTACTGCTTCCCTTCCTGAGTGTGATTGATGTTGTCTGTGTGCTGTGCTGATTAGTGTTGTGGGGGTTCATGGTGTGGCACTCATATCTGTGTGGAACTGGTATGTTTGATATGCACACACTGCTTGTTGTGCATGCAGTACTGTGGGTGTATGTTGCCTTGTCCTTGCCTGGGGTGCACCCCCTGATGTCCTGCTGTGTTTGCAATGTGATGGATTGGCATGTGCATCTGTTGTGTGTTTGATGTGGATGTGTGCAGTGTTTGGGCTGGGTTGTCTCTTGCAGCTTACAGATGCTCTGTGTGTGACATTCTATTTGCATGTTAGTGTGTGTGTTTTGTTAGTGTGTTGTGATTCATTCAGATGTGTGTTGCCAGTGGAGTGTGCATTACTGTTGTGTCTGTCACATGCACTTAGGGCAATTCTTGTTCCTGGGCTTGTTTACGGTGCATCCTTGGGGTTTTCACCTCCCATATGTGACCTGTCATTTGTCAGGAGTGTGCATGTGCATGCATGTGGTACACTATAACACCATGTTGACTTGATGGGTGGTGTTGTGTGTCTGTGTTTAAATGTAGGCCCATTGCTCCTAGTTTGTGTCCATGATTGTTTTGAGATGATGCACTACTTGTCTGTGTTGGGGTATGTTGTCTGTGCATTGTTCCTGACTGCTGGGGTTGTGTTCTCCTGTTCTGTCTGGGATCCCATTGCCTTTCCACAGTTTTGCTGCACAGGTCAGGTCTGGGATTGTTGTACTTCTGTGTATGTTGTTAGTGAGTTTTGTGTTTGGCTGTTGTTTTTGTGCCCGCATTGGTTCAGGCATCCCTGAGTGTGTGTGTGATGTTTGCGGATGCCTCCCAGGGATTGTGATTATTTGTCAGTGTGTTGACTGGACATTATCGGCCCCTTCTGTGTGTTTGACACTGGTTTTGTGTGCTGCAGATATGAGGTTGGAGGGATGTGTGAAGGATCCTACTGGTGTTTGACAGTCATGGAGTGTAAAAATGGGACCTGTGTGTTGTGCTGCTGACATACACCTGTCAAGTATTTGATTTAATTTGATTTGATTTATTGATTTGTATAGCGCATGCATGACCAAAGGCGTCTTGACGCTGGATTTGGCAGGAAGTACTAATTAGTGGAACCGAATGATATTCCTATAAGTTTCCAGCAAGATCAGTTGACAAATAGCCATGTTTTCAGTTGTCTTCTAAAAGACATGAATGACATACTGCTTTTTATCGATATTGGCAGGAGGTTCCAGGTTTTTGCAGTCTCCAATAGGAAGCTTCTGCCTCCCCAGCTAACCTGATTATACTTGGGTATTTGTAGCAGTGTTGACTGAGAAGATCTTAGATTTCTGGCTGGCACGTATCGTTTCAAGTGCGATCTCAAATATAATGGTCTTTTACCCTGAAGTGCTTTATAAGCTAGACATTGTGATTTAAATTTGATTCTTTTTTCCACAGGGAACCAGTGGAGTGCTCTCAATCTATAGGAAATTGATTCATATTTGGGGATGTCCAGTATTAATGTGGCCGCAGCATTCTGCAGTCATTGCAGTTTTAGTAGATACTGGGATTGTAGCCACACATGTAGGGCATTGCCATAGTCCAGTCTGGACAGAGCTAAGGTTGTTACAAGTGTCTTTAATGCATGCTGGGGAATGGAAGAATGGATCTTCCTGATCATCTTTAAAATACCCCAGAAGGTGGAGGAGAGTTTGTTAATTTGACAGTCAAATGTCAGTCTGTCATCAAAGATCACACCTAGGTTCTTAACCTTGGGAACTGGCGTAGGGCAATCGCCCAAATTGTCCGGCCACCATCTCGGCGACCCAAAGGGCGGGTTGGGGCCCAGCAGCAGGACTTCAGTTTTTTCGCCGTTCAATTTCAGGCATTTGGTCTGTATCCAATTATTTATCAGAGACATGCAGTTGTTGAAACGGTCGGCCGTCTCCTCCACATTATTTAAGACTGATACAACCACCTGGGTGTCGTCAGCATAGGAGACTACCGAAAAAATGTTGGTTGCAGATGTGTGGCTTTTCACTGTTTGACTTCAGAGACTTCCTTTCATCCCTGTGCCTATACATGGTTTGCCTTGCTGTCTCCCTGAGTTGTTGCAGAGAGGTGACTGTGGTTTGATTTCACTCAGTGTGCTAGCCATGTGTGATTTGATGGGCTAAGGGTGTTGTTATATGTTCATTCTCTTGCATGTGATGTACACATGCTTAGTGTTTGGCTCCTTGGCCTTCCATTTGTGTGCACCTCACTTTAGCTTTCCTCTATTTGTTGTTCTCTATTGCTTCTGACATCTGTTCTAAGTATGTGGCTGTGTGTCAGTATGGGATATGTCTGTGTGACTTGACAGGCTGTGTGTCCAGTTGAATGATTGTTCATATTCTGTGTGAATGTTCATTTTGTGCTTGGACTCAGTTTTCTTGCCATGTGTGTAGTGTGGATGTGGTGTGAGGGTTGTCCTGGCCCTGAGCTTCTGTGCTGTGTGTTCCTCTGCAGTCCTACCTGCTGAGACGGTCTCCCTGGTTGTATGGTGCGTGGTGCAGGGTGTGGGTTCACCTGGCTGGTAATTGTGCATGGGGGAACACAGGAGGGGCACACAGCATGTCCCTTAATGGGGGGCTATTGTGTGGAGGGTGGAGGTGTGTCCCTATGATCTTTGTGCACTGCCCATGCCTGGTGCTGGCCATGCCTTCTGCATTGTGTGCATGTTTTCCCGCATCTTCACCGCTGCGGTGAGGTGACTGGGACATTGCATCAATATTGTGGTTGGTGGGTGACCTGGATGCGCAGGGGTGATTTTGTGACAGGTAGGACATGTGTGGGTACACGTGTGGATGTGTTCCTGTCCCACCAGGGTGTCTGGTGTGGACAGGAACCGTATATCAGCACATGAGTTGTGTGTTGTGGTTGTGTGCGGAGTTGTGTGTTTGCGCACCTGCAGTGTCGTCCGCGACGGTCCATTACTTGCTGGTAGTGTATCAGATACAGCACCGCGAAGACGTGTAGAGCTGGATCCATTGCGGTCGGGACTGGGTGGAAGGGACCGGGAATCTGGTTTTGCGCTCCGCTGTCGTGCTTCCGCTGTCTCTGGTTGGGCGGATTCTCTGCTGCGGTGCGACTGTGTGTTTGGGGCATCCTGATTTGTACAGTGGACGGGATGTCATTCCCCATGAGGGTGAGTCTCCAGTGGCGGATGCACTTTGATGGCGGTTTGCGTCGCACCGCGGCTGACGGGAAATGGGCTATGTTTGGCAATACTAATATGGCGGGCGTGAGGACCGCTGCTGGCGTGTGGAAAATAGCATTTTCTGCCACCGCCAGCACTGCGGTGGTACTTCCGCCCGCCATCTTAATTTATTATTATAATTTTACAATAGTCTAAAAATATTTAATGCATTTAAAAAAATGAGATATAAATTGTAGTATTTTATTTAAACATACTAGTAAGTTTTATATCACCTTATAATATTTTTAAAATTAAAAAGCATTTATTTTATATGTTTAAAGCTGCCATATTAGTTTAGGGCTTGTATTTTTTAACCGCTCGATGGTGTTTTGGGTTATTTCGAAGGGGAGAAGCTTGTGGGTGGGAGCTGCTTCACGTCGGGCAAGGTAAGATTACTTTTCTTTATTTAAACTACATTTTTAATAGAATTGAAAGCTAGTTAGGTTGTACTTAGTGTATGTTGAGTTAGGTTTTAGAAGTTGTTTTTTTTAATGCATTATTTAGATATTAACAAATTATATGGTGTTACGTTTTTGAGGCCTATTTAAAGAGTTTAAAGTAGAGTCGTATATGTGTTACTATTTTGTGTTTAAAATTTTTAACATTGTTATTTGGTATGTTATGTGTATTTTTGTGTGGAAGGGGATGTTTGTGTTTTTATTTTATAGGTTTCATTCGAAAGAAGCTGCGGGTGCCAGAAGATTGTGTTTTTTTATTTAAGGAAGTGTGTATTAGTTTTAGCAACTCATAATTATTTAACACTTTCCAAATTTTTTGAGTTTCAAGGAGGGTTTATTGGTTTTTTAAGCTTTTTTTCGGGCTTTGTATGATTTCGAGATTGTGGATTTACTGACGGAGGATTTATTTTTGTTACAGTTGGATTTTTACTTTTTTTGGGGAGAAACCTTTTAATCTCTTTGGATTATTACCTACCTGGATTAATTTAGAAGATGTGGGATTTTCAGGTTTTAACTCACTTTTATTATCAAACATAAGCACCAGTATAGGCCAAATCCCAGAAACAACACCAAGTAATCATTAGTGAGGCATTGCGGAACAACGGCAATTGACAAGGTACAATACCAGAAACAAAATTATATTTGGAATGGTGAAATGTAAGGAAGCAGGGAAGTAAAATAATACCCAATAATAATGTGATGATAAGGTACATTACCTTATTTATTTATTTATTGAATTTGTATGGCGCACAGCTACCCGGAGGTTTCCCAGCACCTATGGACAATGCAAGACAAGAGGCAAGGACCAGCAGAAGGATTCACAGGATTTACTGATTAAAAAGCCATGTTTTCAAATTTTTGTGAAATTTGAGGTACTTTTTTTTAATTACGTAAGTGGATAGGAAGGGAGTTCCATAGGGAGAGAGCCAGAAAGTCAAAAGAGCATCCTCCCATTCTGGCTGGTTTGATTCTGGGCACCTGAAATTTTAATTGATTCGAGGATCGAAGTAAGCGTGAAGGGCGATAGTGTTGGACCAAGGCACTTAGATAGTGGGGAGCTGAGCCCATGTTTATTCTATGCATATAGCAGAGGGCTTTGAATTTGGTGCGATTGTCAATTCTCAGCCAGTGAAATGGCACATTGAATGTATAAAGATGTTTCCTGGATTGTAGTGGAAGACAATGAACTAAAGAAATGCTAATCAAAAATTTATGTTTATGAATATATGGTAATTTTCTATCATTCGTACGTGCAGTGAATTGAGCAGTCACATGTCCATGCTTTCGCAATATTGGAAGTGAATGATCAACTGTCCAACTATTGAACAATTACCAAATACATATGAGTTGCGACATTGTAGGGCGCAATGGTAAACGTTGGTTCAACATAAGCCTCAGATGTCTTGTGCTGTGTTCCATTTGGGATGTTGAAATCATTTTCCAGCACTAGCTACTGCACAACGCATACTAGTTGAAACTTTATTGACAATGCGAGTCGAATTAACAGACACGTATCACGTGATGTATAAAACATTGTATATATGTATATAACTATCTACTTCAAATAATGAATCTATAATGTACAGTTTCACATCTAAAGTGGCGATATTCTGTTATTACAAGTTCATTTGAATCATTGCATTAAATTAATTTTATTTAGTTTTTGAAATCTCGCAAAAGAATGACTGATATAGTATGTTGTTGCTTCCTATGAACTTAGAGGTGTATTTCTAAGGGAATTTGTCATCAGTAAATTACTTGATAAAGGCTAACGCCTAAACACGTCGTCTTGGTGCACATTAAAAAATTGTGCCAATATCCCTGGTGTGCCGCTTGTCTTTTTCCCCAGAGTACCGGAGGGGAGGTTTTAAATTTATAACGGCAGCTACCATTGTTGCAGCCACCAACACCGTTGGAGGGAGAACTGCGATAGCAGCTATCGGAGCAGTCTATATATATATATATATGTATGCTTATATAGTGCCAAACAACGGTCCCTTCCTCCAGGAATAAACGGAGCACCCACAGGGTTAAAAGCAGCATTTATTCCATTCTGTATGCTAAAACATGCCATTTCATTCACTCAGCACGACACGTTTTGTCTATCCAGCCTTTTTCAAATGTCTTTAGTGACGCCAATCACTATCATGCCTGTATTTGATTTGGATTGTCCATCCCCCTTCACAGTGGCCATCAAGGAAGGTCCAACAGTTGGATGTAGTTTCCTCAGCTTGCAATGTCTTAGCGTATGTTTGGTGAGCCTTGATCATGTAGTCTTGTGCAACCTGCATGATGACAACACATTTTAGCAACCCTCCATTCACATAATGAGAAAAAAATTATACATATTCCAATGACACGCTTATGCCTTTTTAATGCCACTGTGTTATCGAAAGTTGGGAGCAGTTTACATCACATGATATGCCCCTCGTCGGCCGCTATCTGCTCCTTCGTAGTACTGTACCTGAAGGTACTTGTCTACGTGACGGATCCCTTTACATGTGGTCATGTCCTTATTTCTTATCAGCAGGCACATTCCTTAATGGGCCTGCAGTGTTTCTGGCAGATTACATTACACTAGTCAAACAAATGTCACAATATCTGCTAAACTATTTGAAGATGGGTGCCTCCGGCGTGCATGTGGCTTGCACAAATTGATTGCCAAACAGCAGTCCCTTCCTCCAGGAACAAACGGAGAACTCAAGGGGTCAAAAAAAGGAGTTATTCAATTCTGTATATTAAAATATGCCATTTTGTTCACTCAGCATGACGCGTTTTGGCTATCCAGCTTTTTTCAAATGCCTTTAATGACGCCAATCACTATCATGCCTGCATTTGAATTTGATTGTCCAGTCCCCTGCACAGTGGCCATCACAGAAGGACCAACAGTTGGATGCAGTTTCCTCAGCTCACAATTCCGCCATCTTAGTGTGTGTTTGGTGAGCCTTGATCACATAGTCTTGCACCACCTACATCATGACAACACATTTTAGTAACCCTCTATTCACATAATGGGGAAAGATTGTTACATATTTCCATGACACGCTTATGACGTTTTAATGCTACTGTGTGTTGTAAGTTGGGAGCTGTTTACATGACATGATATGCCCCTCATCGGCCACTTTCTACCCCTTTGTAGTCCTGTACCTGAAGGTACCTGTCTAAGTGACAGATCCCTATACATGTGGTCATGTCCTGATTTCTTTTCAGCAGGTACATTCCTTCATGGGCCTGAGGTGGTTCTGGAAGATTCCATTACAATAGTCAAACAAATGTCACAATACCTGTCAAACTCTTTGATGACGGGCGCCTCCGGTGTGCATGTGGCCTGCAAGTATTAATTGCCAAACAACGGTCCCTTCCTCAAGGAACAAACAGAGAGAGCACTAACAGGGTTAAAAACAGCATTTATTCCATTCTGTATATTAAAATGTGCCATTTCCTTCACTCAGCATGACACATTTTGGCTATCCAGCCTTTTTCAAATGCCTTTAGTGATGCTAATCACTATCATGCCTGTATTTTTTTCTCACTAAAATGGCATCCAGTCATCCTGTGGAAGATCAGCTGGAAGAGCCTGCGGAACTGGAGGAGCATGTAAAAAAGAGAAAAGAAAGAATAGTATGGGCTTTTTTTATAGTGCCTGAGGGGGAAAGAAGGTCAACACCAGCAAAGTGACTTGCACTCCGTGCCAAAGAGTGCTTTCTCGAGGGTCAGACAAAAAATACTCGTATGGCACCTCCTCTCCAAAAAAGCACCTCAAGACAATGCATCCTATTTGTTTCTCCAAAGAAGTCATGGTGTGTCAGAAAAATGAGAGGCCTGCCCAGGCTGATGCTAATGCACTATCAGCATCGGGTGCCGCAGTTCTACCTTCACCCTGGCCACATATTTTTCCAGAGCTAGTAGATGCTTCCATCAATTGCCATAAATGTGACTCTAAACTGTGTGTTGGGGAGTAATGCATTAATGTAATTGTCAACTCAATAAAAACTCACAAGTGTTATTTTTTATTAATATGCTTCACAATCTTCTTTTTCCAGTTTTTTTAACTAGTCATGGTAGACTGTTAATTTTTTTTGTTAGAAAAAAAGTCAAAAACACCAACAACAACAAAAAATTGAAAATAAAATAATTCCAAAATTATTTTAGAAAAAACGGTTCTTATGGAACCACATAAACTGGTTAAAAAGAGAAAAATTGCCTGAGTGATTGCATGAGTGCAGGGGTAGCGCCTGAGTGATTGCAGGAGTGCATGGGTAGTGCCTGAGTGCATGGATTACTTCATGGCTAATGTTTGAGGGAATGGATGAGTGCAATAGAAGTGCCTCAATGATTGGAGGAGTGGAGGAGTAGCATCTCGCTGAGTGCACGTATAGTGCTTGAGTGATTGCAGAAGTGCATGGGAAGTGTTTGAGAGAATGGATGAGTGCAATAGTAGTGCCTGAGAATTTGGATGAGTGCATGGTTAGATCCTGAGTACATGGATGAGTACATGGGTAGTACCTGGGTAATTGGAGGAGTGCATGAGTACTGCCTGAGTGATTGCATGAAGGCATGGGTAGTGTTTGAGAGAATGGATAAGTGCAATAGTAGTGCCTGAGTGATTGGATGAGTGCAAAGGTAGTGCCTGGCTAATTGCACGAGTGCATGGGTAGTGCCTGGGTGATTGGAGGAGTGCATGGGTAGTGTTTGAGTACATGGATGAGTGCATGACTAGTGGTTGAGGCAATGGATGAGTGTAATAGTAGTGCCTGAGTGATTAGGTGAGTGCAGGGGTAAGCTAGTGCCTGAGTGATTTGAGGAGTACATGGATAGGGCCTTGCTGATTGCATGAGTGCATGGGTAGTGCCTGAGTGCATGGATAACTTCATGGGTACTGTTTGAGGGAATGGATGAGTGGAATACAAGTACCTGAATGATTGGAGGAGTGCATGAGTAGTTCCATGAGTGCATGGATGAGTGCATGGGTAGTGTTTGACGGAATGGATACGTGCATTAGTAGTGCCTGATTGAATGCATGAGTATTATTTGGGTGAATGGATGAGTGAAACAGTAGTGCCTGAGTGACTGTATGAGTGCATGGGCAGTGCCTGGCTGATTGCATGAGTGCAAGGGTACTACTTGGGTGATTGGAGGAGTGCATGGGTAGTGCACGAGTTAATGGATGGATGCAAGGATAATGCCTGAGTGAATGGATAAGTGCAAGGGAAGTGCTTGGCTGATTTCATGAGTGCAAGAATACTGCCTGGGTGACTGGAGCAATGCATGGGTAGTACCTGAGTAATTATGGGAGTCCATGGGTATTACTTGGCAGATTGTATGACTGCAGGGGTAATGCCTGGGTGATTTGAGGAATGCATGGGAGGTGCCTGAGTGAATGGATGAGTATATCAGTACTGCCTGGGTGACTGTATGACTACATGGGTAATACTTCGGTAATTGCAAGAGTGCAGGGATAGTGTCTGGGTTATTGTATGAGTGCATGAGTTTTGACTCTGTGAAAGGAAAAATGCAAAGATAATGTTTGAGTTATTCTATTAGTGCAAAAGTTAAGCTACAGAGATTATATTACAGGATGGATATTGTTTGTGGGAAAGGAGCACTATATGGCTCATGTTTTCTGAAAGTTTTTATATAGTGTATAGGATCAACATTATTTTTATTAGAAATAAATAACATTAAAATGAACTTTAAACATTGTTTTCATTATAATGCATATTATGGTATATGTTCTTACCTTTTTTACAGTTTTAGATACGTACCTATCTCGAACTGTTTTAGAGTAGTATCGTGATGAACAGCATTAAAACTCTTTTCAAACTTCCCCCATTACCTACTGTAATCAAGAAGAAGAAAAACTGTTATGTAATGTAGTGAATTATACAAAATATATTATATTTTAAGAACACAATATAATTTTAGAATGACATAACATTTTCAGTTTCCCTTTTTTGCTGTTCTCAGATTCTATTGAGTATCACGGTACTCAGTGATTTCAATGTAGTATCATCAATGAAAAGTAGGGGAAAAAACAATCAACGAGATTGTGAAAAAAAAAGTCAGCGCAGAGAATTATTGCCAATATGTGTAGCTATGTGTTTGTATATCTATAATTTCTTAATTACGTCCTTCTTGCACATTAACTCTATTATTTTTCTCAAGTACATTTGCTGAATTGTACACTCTCATTTACATCTGGTACAATATAGACAATACATATTAAAACTATTTACTTTTGAAAATAATTTTCCAAATGCAACATCAAATAGCACAAATAGTAATCCAAAGTCTAATTATTATTAGTAATTATTTCAATGTAGTCTATGTTCTTCTCACATCTTCCCAATAGGCTGAATAATGTATTTAAAATGTTTGCTTAAAAAAAATCCAACAGAAATTCGTCATTTTGTGTTCACATCTTTCCAATAGGCAGAATAATGTATTCAAAACTTTGGCTTCAAAAATATTAAATATGAATTTGGTAATTCATAAGACAATCTAGGTTTGAATTCCAAGTGATCATCATTGCAATGTGTCCATCTTTTATTACACTTTAAATATACAGTATGGTGTACCGATGTGGTAGTAGGTCCAACATGGAAAATATTAGCCACTGCTATAAAATTTCTTCCTGAAATAGATGTTTGACTTGCAACAAAATCTTAATTTTTTTTTTGTCCAATTTTCTTCCATTTGCTCTACAACGTCGTAGCATTAAAATTAGATATTTACCATATCTTTCTATATGTAATGTAGACAACATCTCTGATATACAATGTGAGCATCTCATGTCCTGATTGGCTGTTTTAATCAATTTGTTAAAAGATACTGATTCACAGTCTGGTATTGTCGAGTATAAGAATCGTTCTGTTTGTATCTAACTGATAGTAGAAAAAGAACACTCGTCACATTTATGATCCCAACTGTTACTAAGTCCAAATAAGTATTCAACCATAATTCCTTCATCTTCTAACACTGCAAACATATCCATTAAAAGTTCTTCAGCATCTTGTTGTACATTAGGAGTAAATGTCAGTGAACCACTACATATATCCAAAAGATTACGAACTTCAGAAGCAGTATGTTCAAATACATGATGTAATAAAGATCAACATCTTTTTTCATGATTTCCCATTATTTCACAATAAAGCTCTTCTAGATAAAATGCAATATTCAAAATCACGTAAGCATAGCAGTTGATACCTGAACTATTTTCCAACGGATATCCTACAGTCTTATTAACAGTTTCCATTTTCTGTTGCATCCTCAAGTGTACAAAGGCAAGCATTACGTTTGAGACCATGCTCACCTCATCAATGATTAGAAGTTTCATTTTCTTCAGTACTCTTGAAACTTCATAAGAAGCTTCTCTAGAGAGCTTTTCATATTCCAATTTTTTATCATGCTCAACTGGTAGCATAAGTAAACGATGTAAAGTAATCCCCACAATGTTCTATGCTGCTAATCTAGTTGCAGCTGTTAAAACACAAGACCATAATGCACTGGTGGTATACGCCCACTGAGGCGAGATGTATAAATCAGCCGTGAGTACAGCGTCACTGTTTCCAGCCTCCTCATCCACAGCAAAGCCAGTGATAAAGGGACAGACAGCCCCGAAACGCATAGGGCAGAAAATTGGCATATGGTTAATCTTGCTGCAACAACGAGTATACATGCCCTGCAGTCAGACGATCAATAAAAGAATTTAAGCAGCACGCCGCGTGTGGTGCCGTCATTTGGGAGCACCCTTCATGTGAAACACAAGATAAATGTGATTCTGTAGTTTGGTGGAGATAACTGGTCAAAACTTTAATTAAGAAACGTTTTCCTGTTCCAGCTTGGCACTGATGTACATTAAAATAGGTTTAATTGATGAACATTGTCATTCTTTTTTTTCATGCAGCAAACCATGTTGTATCTGTTGTGCAACTTGTTGATATATTTATTTTTGTACAATGTTTAGTTGTTCTTCTAACTTTTCTAACTGGAAAATATCACGTTGTGCTTGTTGCACTGCAGTTTCTACATCATTCATGGCAGTTGCTGCTTCATTTTTGATAACTGATTGTCCCAGTGGATCTTGACTTAGTGGACCCGAACTTTGACTATCTTGAGAACTGTCTCTGGCTATTTCAGCTGCAATAGTAGTTTCTTGTTTAATCACATCCGCCCGCCATAACTCACCACCCGCCTGCCATTTACACCCCGCCATATTACCATGGTGGGGGTACCGCGGCAGCCGGAAAGTCTGTCAGCCGGTCGCTAATCGTCACGATTGCCGGTCGGTCGGAACTCGGGAATTATATGGTGGCGGTGTCTGGAAGACACCGCCATCCATATTAAGATGCCTGGCGGTGAAGGCCTTTCCATGGCAGCGATGCCACCATGGAAAGGCATGCAAGAATTGTTTTGGGGGCCCGTTACCCCCCTACATTGCCATACACAAGGTGGCAGGCACTGTGCGGTGCCTGTCACGTTGTGCGTGACAATGCACAACATGCCTATTTAACATTGTGGCGGGTGCTGTTACAGCACCGCCCGCTGCAATGTTAAAGTCCAGAATGTGTGCCAGGGTGGCGGGGCGCATTCTAATTGGCCTTGCGGGACTGCCGCACCTAAGGTGATCAGTCCCGTTTTCCGTTACGGTGGCATTGTAATGGGGCCCTAAGTTTTCTGTGGTTAATAAGATTTCCTTTGGCATGTTTTACCAAACATCCGTCACATCCAATTACTGCATATTTTTCTTCATTTATATTTTCTATAACATTTCTTTTAAAGCTGTAATGGTTAAGTATTTCTTAGAGACATAGATGTTCCAGATGTGGACTCTTTTTGGGATAGTACGTATCTAACATATTACTTTTAACAAAATCTGTATTTTCTGGTTCATTTATTACTAAGTATTGGATTTCATGTAGAGATTTCAATACTCTATTTCGTGTGGCAGCAGGACCTAGACTTACCCAAATGATTTCTCTTGACTTTGAATATAAACTGGCAGAGCTCAACCGATCTGAACATTCTTAGGATCCAATCGCTCTATGCGAAAGCATTTTCAAGCAAAAGCTGTACAATTTCTTGCTAAGACTCTTTTCCTGTGAAATTTCTCCCCACATTTCTTTAAATTTTGTCCTTTCAGATTTGGTTATATATGACGTAACATAGCGAGCAACAGCAATTTAATTATCTGCATCATATTGAATATCGATGTTTGCATTCTACACTGTAAAAATCACAGGATTGTAGTCGTTAATATACTTTGAATCTTCAGTTCTTTTTAAGTTGTATGTAGTCTTCGGAGATTTCCGAGTTATAGTATGCCTTACTGCTGACATAAAACTATTGACTCTTCCTTTTGAAATTTTTTGACGTGGAAATCTAAAACGACATTTTGTATAAAATGTTTCCATCGGCTTCCATTTACGTCAACAATTTTTCCACATCGATGACTTTGAAACTGTAAAACTTGTTGTCTCAAGCTGTTTTCTGCTCCTTCTTTTGGAATGGCACAGCTAACATACTCTTCGATGAAAGACAAAACTAAGCTTGGGCAAAGCACTACGCTATGCTCGCATAGTTTGCGAAGTTTGCGCTACTTCGCACTACGCGAATTGCACGTAGCACTATGCAAACACGCGTAGCGTAGTGTTGCGTAGTGCAGCGGTCATTTTTTGCTTGCTCGCGGTCCTCAACGTCAAGTTGGCGACCGCGAGCAAGCAAAATGACATCCCGGCGAGACTTTTTCCTCGTTCGCGATCAGCAACATCAAGTTGGCGATCGTGGAAAATAAACCTCCCGGCGAGATTCTCAACGCGAGAAGGTCAGGTTTCTCATTGCGAGTGGTCGCGTATGCTCGCGACCGCTCGCGATGAGAAACTACCAGTTCGCGTTGAGAAAGCAGCCGCTCGAGTAAAAATCTACTCAAGTGGCAGAAAACTACAGCTCGCACTGTGCAAGATGCTGTTTTCAATGATTGCACAGTGCCGGTTGCTTGTCTGCACTGTGCAATCATTGAAAACGGCATCTTGCACAGTGCGAACAGGGTACTACGCAGTTCGCGAAGTGCTACGCGTAGCTCGTGTAGTGCGAACTGCACTTTGCGTAGCTTCGCATAGTGCTACTTCTCGAACTACGCCAAGTTTTAGACAAAACACTTTCATCAGTATCAGTTCCAAAGTTTGGTACATTCTTGATCCACAATAGCATGTGTATATGTGGTGCACCTCTGGCTTGGTACTCCTTTCTCCAAAAGAAATTAGTAACTTCTCCAAGAGGTAGATTATTTTTATTGCAGATAAAAGACATCATAGCTTGAAACCTATGAATGCAATATCTGCACACATTTACAGGATCCAAGGAACAGAGTTCTCCAGCTGTCTTCAATTCAATATTTTTAACATTTGAATTTGCTTCTCGTAGAAATTCAAGTAAATTGTCCCATGCATTTTAAGCACAGCTAAGTGCTATAAACCACGTAGGGGTACCTAAATTTCTTAACATACATTTCAGTTCTCCATGACAACAATATCAATACTCATTGGTACCACATTGACACGCCATCAAAATAATTAACTGAGATTCAAAATGATCATCTCTTTCTTGAACTTTGTCCATGAATTCCTTTGCAGAAACATGTATAAGATGAACACCTGTTTTTAATATGTGGTTCACTACATATGAAAGTGCAGACAAGTCACTTTCAAACAGAAGATGAAATATTTATTGAATGCTCTGCCGAAATCGTGGATCTTCTTAGTAAAATCTTGTCGAGCGGTATTCTGAAGCTGGAATCTGTACTGTTTGTTCATCATATTATCCACCTTCACCAGTGGGGAACAGCTGTGGAACACAATGAGCTTCTAAACTTTTTTCCCATACACTCATGGGAGTTCCCTTTGCTTTCTTCATTTGAAATAATTCAATACTGTTTCCTATCACTTCTTTTGAATGTAGAAGATGCATACAGTAATATTCGTAAATCTCTTTACTCCTGGACTTGAACACTTTTTCTATTTGGCCACTTGAAATTTCTGTTTCATCTTCTAACATATTTCCTGTTCTTCCACATTTACAGTCGTATAATAGATATTGTTCTGCATAAGATATAATGTAGCCTTTTGAAGTTTGATAACATCTACTAACTCTTGCCATATTCTTTGACACTTTGTTGTTTCACCATTAACCAGAATAACTACAGGCTCACTTTTCTCTCTCTATATACTAACATATTCAATTTTTTTCCTAAAATCTAAAAGTAAGTACACAACTCTTCCTTTCAGACCTCTTAATAAATCTGTTAGCGGCAGCTTACCTGTTTTAGGCTCCATACAAACTATGGCCTGAAATGGGTGCACATATTGAAGAAGAATGGACTCATATGCATTTAAATCTGACAGTTCCAGAGGTATAGCTACCAACTCTAAGGGGCATATTCACAAGGACTTATCTCCGATTTATCTCCACCTTAACGCAACAAAAGTGGATATAGATTTAACACCCCATTCACAAGCAGGTGCAAACTGCAGACATCACCAGTATTTCCGCTATATCTGCCCCAAAATCTAACACCACAACAGACACCACCCACTAACTCTAATGAGAAGCAGAGTATTCGTTCCCGTGCAAAAACACACAAAAAAACAACAACACCACTTTCACAACAAACTTACAGAACTGCGAAGTGAACCAAAAACAGGCGATAAGCTGCGGTGGCGGCAGGTATTTAATACCTGCCTCAAGCAGGTGTAAAGATGCAAAGGAGCCCCGCACACAGCCATACCCGAAGAACAAACAACGCCATGGAGCTACTCATCATGCAACTCGGAGCCTCAGCAGGGCCACAACACCCACCGCCACCACCCCCAGGGCCACCATCCCCCCCCGGACCCAGACCCACACCCCTCCGGACCACCACAGAGGCAGTGTAGAGTAAGGCAGCGGGCCTACCGAAAACGCACCACCCTAATGCCCGCGGAAGTCATTGCCCACTACAGGCACAAAATGACAACCATTCTCCGCATCATGACCCACATCGCCCACAGGCTGACAGTCCCAACACAGCGGAGAACCAACATCCCACCTCAGACAAAGCTGCTGGCTGTGCTGAACCTGTTGGCCTCTGGGACATTCCAACCAACAACTGCCAGAGTCGGAGGAGTCTCACAGCCAGCCCTATCAAAGTTCATCACACCTGTCCTGGATGCCATCCTCAGCTTCATACCTCAGTACCTTCACTTCCACAACACTGCGCAGGAACAGCTGGAGAGAAAGCAAGGCTTCTACGCCATAGCCAGATTCTCGGCTGTGTTGGGGGCAATTGACTGCACATATGTTACACTTGTGCCCCCTGCGCATACTGCACTGCATCAATGTGCAGGCAATAGTGGACCAACGGGGACTCTTCACCGATGTCGTCGCAAACTACCTAGGCAATGTGCACAATTCCTTCATCTTCCGACAGTCCGTCATCAACCAGCGCTTCCAGGATGGCACATATGGAACGGGAATGCACTTTGGTAAGTACCAAATCAACACACCACACATGCCACAGCCACCAATGCACAAGGCACATCTGTGGGGATGCACACGTGACCAAGCCACATTCGACATGTCAGACTACATGACCAACTACCAGACACGACTTCACCACTCCATGGTCATCCTGGGCTACCCCTGCACCTAAAAGACATTTCATGGCACCACAGCCACACAAAGGCTTGACAAGTGGAGATGCAGAATGCAGCCATGACACATGTGAGGCACTGCTCTGCCCTCATGACCCTGCCCCATTCTCCTTCAGGTCAGCGTCCCATGGCGGTGGGCCCGTGTCAGCCGCTGTGCATCCAGGGCCACTGGGGGGACCCTATATGTAGGATGGGTAGGCAGAAGGAATAGGGGACAACTAGAATCAAAAAGGAAAAAAGAAGAAACCGACTGCCTACACAGAGATAATATGTATAAGCCCAAGTTACGGTCTAGGTTACCAGAAAACGACAAGCTAAAAAGCTGACCCCAAGAGACAAAGAAACAACTGGGGGACAGTAGTCAATACTAAGGGTGGGCGTAGTTCGCGAAGTAGCACTTCGCGAAGCTACGCAAAGTGAAGTTCGCACTACGCGAGCTACGCGTAGCACTTCGCGAACTGCGAAGTAACATGTTCGCACTGTGCAAGATGTTGTTTTCAATGATTGCACAGTGCGGACAAGCAACCGGCACTGTGCAATCATTGAAAATGGCATCTTGCACAGTGCGAGCTGTAGTTTTCTGCTGCTCGAGTAGATTTTTACTCGAGCTGCAGCTTTCTCAACGCGAACTGGTAGTTTCTCATCGCGAGCGGTCGCGAGCATACGCGACCCCTCGCAATGAGAAACCTGACCTTCTCGCGTTGGGAATCTCCCCGGGAGGTTTATTTTCCATGCTCGCGATCGCGAACAAGGAAAAAGTCTCGCCAGGATGTCATTTTGCTTGCTCGCGGTCGCCTACTTGACGTTGAGGACTGCGAGCAAGCAAAAAATGACCGCAGCACTACGCAACACTACGCTACGCGTGTTCGCACTGTGCTACGTGCAGTTCGCGTAGCGCGAAGTAGCGCGAACTTCGCAAACTAAGCGAGCGTAGCGTAGTGCTTCGCCCAGGCCTAGTCAATACTAGATTTATTTAAATAAACAAAGGTCAGGATAATAATCTTTGTATACACAGTAAGCCAGAAACAATAGGTTCCACAATTCAATTATAAGAAGGTCCCACACAACAACAGACATACATACAGTCATTCATAGAACATACTGGTGGGTTCAATATGGGGCATATTTACTAGGGGTGGGCGGAATTTGCAAAATTAACTTTCGCAAATTATCGCGAAAATGTTTAAAATTATCGCAAACAAGCGGAAATATCGAGAAGATGCAGAAGTTTTTTTCCGGCATGTTTGCGAGATTTTCTGCATGGTTGCGGGTTGCCAACTTATCCATGTGGTTGCTTGCGGGCGCGGCCATCTTGTTTTGAGTTGTCTCGCGGTGCATGATCGCGAGAAGAAAGACGTGATCGCGCGACGCATGACGTCACTGTGGGCGCGAACTGTCGCGAGACAGCGCAAATGGCTAAAAACAATACAACATCTCATGGAGAACGCGACCGGATCAAGAAAACTTGTCGGCGAACGCAGGGATTCAGGTAAGGCGATCGCGCGCGCGCGAGAATGTATTATTTTACAGCGCGAGCAAGAAACAAATTATCGCCAAGCTGCGGAAACCGGAATTTTTGACATTTTCGCGCTCTCCGCGGAACGCGGAACGCGAAAATGTCAAATTATCGCAATTTCCGCGAACGGAACGAAATTTTCGCCCAGGCCTAATATTTACAAAAACACAAATTTATTCAGTAGGTTTCAAAATAATTGGTATCAAAAGAATATACAATTTGACACAATAAGGATTAACTTGTGCACTCCCAGGTTTTTACAAATAGGCGAAGTCTTCAGGTAGGCACGCGCAAATAAACGCCAACGCACGTTTCGGTGTTTGCCCAATACGGGGCTACACCTTCATCAGGGCAACGATGATGTTAAACGTGTGGGACACAACGAGACCTTTAGGCCTGATATGTATTTAAGAAGTGGTTCCTCTAGGTAGAGTTCAAGGACACTGGGGAGCGTCAGACAGCTAGACAGGTAAGTTCCGAGGTCGAGTCACCTTCAGATAGACGTTCAGGGACAACAGAGTCCAGGTTAGAAGATCAGTTGCATCAAGGTATATTCTTTTAGCAAAGTAAGATGTACAGTTCCAGAAAAGGAGGATATGGAGATGTATACGTTCCTTAGATTCGACGAAGTCGATGAGAAGAAGGTCGGATGGAATCCTCCTCACCAGTGCGCAGCGGTTCTCTGCTACGCTGTGCTTCAAATAGGCGAAACAAGCGGGTCAGAACCCGAAGAATAAAACGGGATCGTCGATATAGGCGTCGCTCAAGCAGAGATAATCAAACTATATACAGTCCAACAGGAGGATAGAGCTGGCCCTGTGTGACTCGAGTAATCCCCCCTTGTGGTTCTGACATTGTATGTCTGAGATCCTGATGTTGGAGTTGTTGCCAGCACCAGCTACTCCCTGAGGGCTGGCTTACACTCACCCCACACACAGCTAGCACAGGCATCACTGAATTGGTGGGCCTGCCATCACATCCTGCCGAAACAATTATTGACTCTTATCTCCCTGCAATGTCACAGGTGATCAAGGATATGCACTCTGCCCTTGGATGATGACACGCCTCTGGGACCCGAACACACCCACCTCAAGGCAGTACAATGCGGCCCACATGCGCACCAGGGGCATCGTTGAACGCACATTTGGCGTATTGAAATCACGTTTCAGGTGCCTGGACTGCACAGGTGGGAAGCTCCTATACAGCCCGGATGTCGTGTGCAAGATGATCGTTGCATGTTGTGTGTTGCACAACATCTGTGTTCACACCAGGGCTCCATGGATCCCACTTCCAGATGTACTGGACGATGATGATGGTGATGGGGCAGGTGGCCCACATCCCACTGCAGCTGCGACAGGAATGGCCTGTAGGAACAACATCATTGACACCAACTTCTCATGAGCACGTCACAATCTGTCCGTCCATGGCAATCATGGGACAGTAGTAGATGTCCAATTGCACTGCATGTGTGAGTAAAACGTATTTGCAGGTTACAGGTTGGAATTGTGCATTGTCATGTTACATATCCCTGGGGTTGCATGTGTGATTTGCCTGGTTGGGCACATTTGCCAATCCAGTTGTGTCCTGTGTTCAGTTGTGGAGGGGCTACTGTTTGTACCGGGATGTTGCCAATGTCAAGGTGCACTTCTGCTTATGTGCGCATGCGGCACGGTGGGTGTGTCACTCCTGCGGCTCTGATTTGCCTGCCACTGGTCTCTTTCATGCGGTGTGCCTGTCGGTTCTGTCCTTCCACGGTGCTTAGATGTTGTGGTGTTCATGTTGTCCTCTGCAGTTGGCCAGGGTGCATCCGTGGAACTCCACTGTAGCTGTCTTTTGTTCAGTGGCATTTTCCGTATGCTGTTGTTGTGCTTGTTCCCGCATTGCACGTGAGTTTGCTGCCCTCGCACTGCTTATCCGTGCTTTCCTCATCGCGGAAGGGTTCATCGCAGGTTTTCAGGTGTTGTGGTTTGTGTTTTTATTTCCATCGGGGTGGTTGTATTGCGGACATTGTCCGCGTTTTCGGCAGACTATCGCATGGTACCACCGTGTTGTGAATTCCACGTTGACACGGGGTTATCTTCCCGCAGTGGGCTGCGATATTGAAAGTTGCATTACGCTACTCTGGCGGTAGTTATCACACGTTCTTGTGAATATACCACTAAGTTGTTATGTACAGCTCTAGCTGGCATTTTGTTCTCTTCTAACATGTTGTAACAATATATACAAATACGTTGATCAGTACCCAACTCAAAACGACCTTCCACCAACAAATAAGCACCAAATTGCTGCCACTTAACATTGTTTTCCTTTTCACTTTTTAAATATACATCAACATTCCTAGTTTGACTTCTATAGTGAGTACGTCAAGAACAAATACAAACATAGTTTGGTTTTTCAGATGAAACTATCTTAAACAGTACTAATATCTTCCACCTGTTCTTCAACACCTACATTTATCAAGCTTTCACTTTCTCTGCACTCCTCCTGTTAACCAAAGAAACAAAACTCTATATTATCACAAACTTTTTTTACAATCTATACTGAACCATGCAAAAGAGCTGTGTTCATTTCACTTAAAGATAATGCAGGACTTTTTACCTAGTATGATCTCCTTACTAACTATCCTCATTTCTGAGTGATGTACTGCTAACATTCTTAAATGATGAAAGGTACTTTGACACACTTTTCTAGAAAGATAAGCCAGAGAAAGACCCTACAACTTAGTATATTTTCTCACTTTATAAGGATCTAGGTGTTGCAACATCTTAATCTTCTGTTTAATACTTTTTTGGCATATTCTCGTAAGAAAACTCATAATATATCAATATATTCCTGTCGAGTACTACAAATACTACTACAATCCCACCTATGCACTGGAGCTTGTGTACGTCTCCCTTGAACTTCTTCAGCTATTACTTCTTCCACATTTCTAGGAACCATCTTTTCTTTTTCAATTGGACAACCATCTTTCATCTCATAACAACGACCACTGGTATCAACTGCATGAACTAATGTATTTTGTTGAAAATAGCTTTCTTCATTAAGGAAAGGCTCAGTACTATGAGTGTACTTACATTCACCAGGGCCCCCGCATCAACATATACCAAAGCTTCAAGAAAAAGAAGATCTGGAGACCGCACTTTATTTTTTTCATATTTTCTGCTGCATTCACAGACTCAGCGTGAATCCCGGAAATTACTTTTTTTTTTAATGCTTTTTTGGGCCAGGGACCCCCTGAGCAGGCCTAGGGGGTCAGGGCGTTTCTACCCAGCCACCCTTTTCTTCATTTTGAACCTTTTTTCTTGTGACTCAATTCAACCGAGTCACAAGATGGCTGCCGACACATTCTGGTTTGAAGTGTTGGCAGCCAATCAGAATAAAGCTTGTGCTCGGAAGGGTTCGCGAATCCACAGTGATCACCAGATATCAATATTTTTTTAAATTTTTAATTTCTCAGAAACTACTGAATGGATTTACACCCTTTAACAAAAAGAGCGCTTTCTGAACCAAGAGCTACCTTTTTTGCCAAATTTCGTGTAATTCCGTTCAGCAGTTCAGGCTGTAGCCTCTTCCAAATTTTCCTATGGAAATTAAAATGGAAAAAACGCGTTTTGGGACCCTCCTTTTTTCGCGCTCCCCGCTTGATGAATCACTCCGAAACTTTCAAGACAGTAGCTGACCGGAGCGTCCCATACGTTTTGAAACTTTCACGAAGATTCGTCACACGGTGCCAAAGATATTGGCAAATCAAAAAACGCTTTTCCTATGGAAACTAGGTCTTAACCATAACTACCTACTGGCAATCGGCAGTAGATAATATATCTATATATATATATATATATATATATATATATATATATATATATATATATATATATATATATATATATCTTCAAGGTCTCTTACCTATTTGCACTTACCTTCTCAATATTTTTGACATGATATGTCCACAGGACATTTCTCTTTCCAATATTGTGTCACTATTCCATCTTGAGCAAGGACATCAGTTTTCCGACAAGAGAATGTTAAGAATAACTTAAATATTCCACAGTTATGTGGAAAGAACAGAATATAGTGTGTTCTATAGATTACTCTGTACTCCAGTATAAAGAGAAATAGTTGTGTATACAAACATGCCTACCAATCTCGTGAGAGATTTTTTGGTTTTGGATCTTTAATTGATTAGGCTGTGCCGCCTGTAGTCTATACCTTCCTTGTGTGAGAGGTTAGACTTTTATAGTGGTCGGAAAGATATGCTACTTATTGTTGGGTAGATTTGGTCCCTTAAATGGGAAAATATAAATGTCCTAGTTCATAGAGTCAGGGGCCCCAATGAAATTGTTAAGGTGTAAAGGAAGGGGATTCTCCTCAGGGGAAAAATGCTGTCCGCTCAAGAAACAGTAAAAGGTGCATATTTACCTGTATGTGGAATTCTACACTATGTAAAATCTGGTGCAGAAAATGGAACTTCATGGCAGTTAATACATGACATTCCCACATGTAACAGCTGTGTCTTGTGCAGCTTTTTAGGTATACTTTGAGTCATGTTTTTGAATATAAAGCACAAGTAAAAGAGCACATAGGCAGAGCTGTAAGTCTGCCTTTGTACTTCAAAGGGTTCTTTTTAGAGAACAGTGCCCTAAAATTGTATCGGCCCAGCATTAGAGGGTCAATAAAAGTGTTTATTTAAAGAACGTATTTACCAGGTCGGGCGAGAGATTGGTAAAGGATGCTTTCCATTATGTTTTAATAGGAGAGTAGGATTACATTTGTATAAAAACTGTGCGTTTTATCAACTGTATTTTTAGTTGATTACTAAGTGCCAGGAAGAATGGTGTCCAATTCTGTTTTCATTTTTGCAATGAAGCCCATCCAATATCTAGGTAATTTTTCAAATAAGTGGTTTATTTATTTAGGTGATGCTTTTCGGATTTTTTATTATTATGGCATAATGGTATCATTTACAAAATAATAAGCAATAAACATATTTACAAACTAGAAAAGAGTACAATGGCAGCACTTAATACACAGAAGCAACAACAGTAGCAAGCTCCATGCAAGTTTGTGTTGAAGAGGGTTTCAGGACCTTGAAATCAAGCTCTGCCTTACATTTCCAAGTTCTGGCACCTGGACCACAACACAATCCTCTACAGTTCAAGAATTCAGCCAGTCAGGCTGGTACAGATATTCTCTCCTCAGAGTCGTTTCTAAGATGGGCATTTCTTGCTCTCCTCTAAAAATGTACTCTAGTTGCCACTGCATACCTGTATCTGACCAGGTGTACTCTACAGTCATTACAATGGAGGGAGACCCTAATAATTCTCTCCAGACAGCAATAGGAACAAATTAACTGCAAAGGGAAAAGTAGGGGACAGGTTCGTTGATACTCTCTTTGAGTAGCATCCACTGTTCATCTTACACCCACAACTTTTAATAATAATAAAATGTTCAGGAAAAGCTGAGAGTAGCTCTAATTTCTGGCAAATCGTTAATGTTCATGAGACATTTAGAGTACACACGCGTATGATCATGATTAATGTTGCAAAGTATATGCACATACAATTGACAAATGCCTCAAACACACATAAAACAATAAATACAAAGTGTCATCTATATGTCCCAAGCCTCTAGAATTCACTTACATACGGAGTGAAATAGTCATCAACTCTTGTTGTAGAAACTACACCCCAAAACTACAAAATGCTACAAGCTAATTGATCTATAGAGCGAGTCAGGGGATCTCTCTCCTTGAGACTACAGACCCACGGAGGGTTTGCCATCTTAGGGAAAACTATGTGTACCCTTGAGAAGCACCAGGTTGCAGTTTGAAGAGTTTGAAATGACTAGGTGCTCTATAGGCTGTTGCCAAAAAGGCAAAAGGGGTGGGAATTGATAAGGGACAAACGGGCAAATATTGGGAAGGCATAGCTCACATAGTATTTGAGACTTGGAGTCAAAATGCCTAAACTGCGGTTAGTTGTGAAGAAGCAATTGTGGTTGCTGCTTTGTCCTCAAATTTAGAAGCATCAAATTTCATGTTGAAACCTGTTTTAGAAAGGAGTGATGTTAGAAATGGGGTCTCCAATTGACAGAGGTATTCACCCAATCCAAGTAGGGGCCACAATACTAGTCAGGGTAAGTTGTTTCAACATAACCTAAATTATCCTGTGCTCACCCTCTGGTACCTTGGAAGGTACACAGCCCTTACAACTAATCTGTCAACCCGCATGCAATTACAACGGGGTCATTACAATGACTGCGTTGTAACAACGCATACCATTTCCCTGCAGGTCGTGTCAACGACTTGCGGAGGGGGAGAAGGTGTTGGCTTTAAAATTTAACACTTTCCCTACTGTCCGCACAGACTGGAGTTGGAATAGTAAATTATACTATTACAACGTCCAGCGCTCCCCTCCGCAAGTCATTGTTACGACTTGCGGGGTAATGGCATGGATTGTAACGACGTGGAGGCATGTGTAAAAAAGACGCAAATTCAGCTTGAAAACTAGCAGGCAGGCTTAACTTAGAAGGCAATGTCTGAAGTATTTGTGCAATAACTCATATAGTAACACATTAAAAACTATACAAAAAGACTACATAACATTTTTGAAAAATAAAGTATGACTTTATAAATTAAACAAGACCAAAAACACCAAAATCCTATGTATAGAAGTTGAGATATTGACTTTTAAAGAAATAAATGTAGGAAAGTGCTTAGAAGCAAGTAGTGCTAAAAGGTTACTTTAGGATGTGCTGGACCAGGACAATGTCAAAGTTTTGGACCAATTGCGATGGATTGCTGACCGGCTACATGACCCACACAGGCCATGGTGATCAAAGTCCTTTGCTGGTTGCAAGCAACCAGATGCATCAATGACGAGCCCATTGAGCTCAGGATTTGGCGATCTTCGAACACACAGTGAAAGTGATGCATCACTTCCAAAGACAGGTGCCATAGCAAAAAAGCACAAGTGGGACCTTTGGGTACACTTCTCTTCCAGCCCGTGGGCTGGCAAGGAGTTCACTATGGGCTTCTGAGGTTTCCCTGATCTCTGAGGTGTCTCAAATTGGGTGAGGAGCCTCAGGGGTTTTGCATCCTACTTCCACTCGACCTCCCTCCAGTTTATGAGTGGTATCTTGAGACTGGTCCTTCAACCGAAGGTCTGCACCATTAGGCTGAACAGGAGTTAGGGGGGGAGCCCTTCATCTCCCTGCCCCTCCATCTGGGCCCTTGTATCTTCCATGTAGGAGTGGTACTCCCAGAAAACTAAACTGTCAGAACGCTTGTGGAGGCCGCCCCTCCCAGTTCTCCTGACACCAGAGGCAACACGTTCCCCAGAAGGCAGTCTATGGGCATCTGGGGACTAACTATGACCCTCCTCTGGTTCACCTCCCCACCCCACTTCATGGATACCGGGGACATAGAATGGAAATGTCCTGCCCATGGGTTGGAGTCACCCTACACACCTCGCCGGTGTACCGCTCTGGGAAATCTAGCTCCTTCACTATCTTGGCATGGCTAGCCTTGTGTCCCTCAGAGCAGTAACTGGGACCCCATTGACTTCCACCTGGTAGAGGTGATGATTCCCATCCTCAGGGATCACCAGCACACCCTCTGAATCTATTCATAACTAAGGAGATTAGGGCATGTTCAATGACCTGTCCCTGGAAACTACTTCCCCCAGGGCCACATGAACCACCCCTTTGGAGTTTCCACCAATGGGTGGTTTCTTCGGACAGACAGAGTCTCCCCGCTTGTATCCTGACTGGCAGACCTCAAAGCAGTAGGGTTGGAAATTGGGTGCCCTGGGCCACTGCCCAACAGAAAGAACCACCCGCTGTTTCTCAGATTGGGCTGATTAAGCCTTTCCTCCCCCTTACATTGAGATCTGTCAGGGTCATCTTTAACCTCCCCCTCCCTCTGTTGGGGGGAACTTGAACCACCCTTCTTAGGGTCACTCCAAGGTACCGCCTTGGACACTGTGGTGCTAGCCCAGAGGTCAGCTTCCTCAGCAGAATTCCTGGGGTCAGTCAGCTTACTGTCAACTAAGTGATGGTGCAACTCTGTAAAGCATTACTGAGCATGTTCTCTCTCATGGTCGAATTGTAAAACCCAACATAATCATTTACTTTGCTGCCCCTCACCCATCTATTCTGTGCCATACTGGAGTAATCAACAAAGGCTATCCAGGACTGGTTGGGAAAATTCTGCCTGTTACTGAATCTTTGGTGATACTTCATGGGAGTCAGCTCAAATGTTGGCAATTATAATGGCTTTCATGTGAGTATAGCTTGTTTGGTCCTCAACCTTTAACGTTAGAAGTGTGTTCCTCTCCAGTTGAGGCATATGTTTCCACTGACCCATCCTCTAGTAATCATCAAGAATCCTGTGTACCTTCAGTGCAACTTCATAAGCATAAAACCACTAATTATTGACATCTCTAACCACATACCTGTGCACCAAGTCCTTGGGTGTATACACTTTATCTCCATCAGGAACTGTATGTATGCCTCCCCATCACGGCTTGAATAAGACTGTATGCCCTTGATCTCCAGCTCCCTGAGACTAAGTTCATGAGCCAACACAAGTTTCTTATCAGCTAAGGCTTTTTCAGCCTTCAGCCTCAGACTTTTTGGCTTCCCTCTCAGTCTTTTTCTCATCAGCTTCTATCTTTAATTTTGTGAGCTCTCGCTTGAACTGTCTCTCCTCCTGCCTCTCAGCCAGTTTCTCTGGAGATAGGGCATAGAAGGAGACACTGCTTCCTGCTGTCACAGGGAGCTCAATCAATCAATCAATCAATCAGGGTTTGTATAGTGCAACCACTCACATTGTTAGGGTCTCATGGTGCTGATGGGGAGGGAGAATGCTGATCAGTCTGCGTGCTGGGGTTCAGTTGGAGAGCCAAGTCTTATGATCCTTTCTGAATTGGGTCAGCAACAGGGATTGACTAAGTCGGAGAGGCAGGGTGTTCCAGGTCTTGGTGGCGAGGCAAGAGATGGATCTTCCTCCAGTCCTGGTCTTGCGGATCCATTGCACTGTGGCCAGTTGGACAGGACGGAGGTGTCTGGTGGGTACATGGAATGAGAGGCGGTGGTTTTGGTATGGTGCTCCTGAGTCGTGGATGGCTTTGAAGGCATGTGTGAGAAGCTTGTAAGTGACTCTTTTGTTGACTGGGAGCCAGTGGAGTTCTCACAGGTGTACGGTGATGTGGCTGTGGCAGGGGATGTTAAGACGTACCTACGCTGCATTGGGAGGGACACAGAGCCAGAGGTTAACCCACCTTGATGAACGTGTGACTACAGGGGGGCGCCCTCACTCCCGCACCAGTTCCAGCAGGTTACACAGTAAACTCAATACAATTAGGAGTACAGTCACAGGACCTTAATAAGAATATTAATTACAGGAGTAGTAATCAACCTATTGCTCCACCTCAGGCGTTGGTCAGCGCAGAAGTGTCAGTAGCAACCCTATGATGAAGCATGCCACAAACCTTTGGGGGTGAGGGCAGTTTTTCAAGACTTTGCACTATGCCATTTCTTTACTTCTTTTAAAATAAATGATCTATACATCCTTACTTCTCTGTGTGTGACGATGTTAAAACAAAGTCTGGCTGTGGCGTTTTGAATGCTCTGTCGTTTTCTGAGGAGTTTTGGGTGACGCCCTCATAGAGTGCATTGTCGAAGTCAAGTCTGCTGCTGATGAGTGCGTGGGTAACCTTAATTCTGGATTTGGTGGGGATCCATCTGATGGTCTTTCAAAGCAGGCAAAGCTCGTGGAAGCATGATGAGGAAGCAACGTTGATCTGGCGGTTCATAATTAGTGAGGAGTCCAGTATGATGTTGAGGTTTCGTGCATGGTTTATGCTTGTGGGGGATGTTCCTAGCATGGTGTGACACCACGAGTCTTCCCAAGCTGAGGGGATAGTCTCAGGATGAGGACTTCAGTCTGAGTTGAATTAAAGGCATCTGTCTCTCATCCAGGTGGCGACAGCCTTCATTCCTTTGTGGAAGTTGTTTCTGGTGGCTGTGTGTTCATTGGTAAAGGAGAGGATCAGCTGGGTGTCATCAGCATTGGAGACAATGTTGAGTCTGTGGTTACTGACGATATCTGCAAGTGGGGCCATGTAGACTTTTAACAGAGTGGGCTAGAGACGGGCTAATCTCTATGGGTTCTGAGAGGAACGTAGTAGTTTTACTGGCTGTGTTCAACAGGTGAGGAAGGATTAGTTCCATTCCAGGGCCTTGTGGCTGATGCCAATGATGTGGAGTCTTGTGATTAGGATGCGGTGGGAGACAGTTTGAATGTGGCTGAGAGGTCCAGAAGGATGAAGGCTGCGGTTTCGCCCCTGCCGAGGAGGGAGCAGATGTCATCGGTGGCAGTGAGGAGGCTGATCTCAGTGCTGCCATTGCTTCAGAAAGCAGATTGGGAGATGTCCAGGATGTGGTTGACTTCAATGAGCTCAAAGAGTTAGGCGCTGATGGCCTGTTCGATAATTTGAGCTGAGAAGGGGAGCAGGGAGATGAGTCTGAAGTGCTTGAGGTCTGCCGGGTCAGTGGATGACTTCTTCAGCAGGGGTTGATCTCTGCTCGTGTCCAGTCATTGGGGAAGGTGGCGATCTTGATGGAGCAGTTGATGGTGCAGCATAGCTCGGGGGTGATGGAGTCGGTGGCTCTATGGAAGATGTGGTGTGGGGAGGGGTACGAGGGGGCTCCAGAGTGGATGCTATTCATGAGTATTCTTGAGTGTGTCGTCCATGGTGAGTGGGGTCCAGTTGAGCATGATCTGTTCAGCTCAAATTCAGGGATGTGCCCCTCAGCCACTGCAGGTGGTTCCGCAGAAGAGTAATTCCCAGTCTCTCCTGATCCATTATTCTCCTTGGATCGGGCTTCTGCCCATGCCCTCAGCGCCATTGGAAACTCTACCTTCTTTGTGGCTTCTCTGACAGGTACCCCTATCCCCTTGCACAAGCTTTTCAACTTGTTTACTGTGTAATCCTCCAGCTTGGCCACCTCCTACTTCATGACTCCACTTGCAGAATCTGCCAGAGACCTAATGTGTAGGATGGATCAACGATGCAAAGCAAGAAAAAAATTAGAAAATGTTTTAAATGGTCTTTGATGTGGATGATAGTGTTCACCAAATTACTGCTAGGCACTGCACAAACACAAGTCTATTCTCACTGCTAACCAGCAATGTTAGAAATTGGGTCCCTAGTTTGCAGAGGTTTGCACCCTGTTCAAGTAGGGACCCCAATCCTATTCTGGGTAAGTCTCAAAATAACCTTAATTATCCTGTGCTCACCTCCTGGTAGGTTGGCTGAGAGCAGGCAGGCTTAACTTAGAAGGAAATGTATAGAGTATTTGTGCAATAACTCATATATTAACACAGTGATAACACCACAAAAAGACTTTATAACAGTTTAGAAAAATAAAGTGTGACTCTATAAATAAAACAAGACCAAAATGACAAAACTTCAATGTGTGAAAGTTGAGATAATGAATTTTACTTAAATAAATGCATTAAAGCGCTTAGAAGCAAGCAGTGCTAAAAAAAGTACTTTAGGTCACACTGAACCTGGGCAAAGTCGAAGTTCAGGCCAACTGCAATTGAGTGTCGGCGGGCTAAAGGACCCACACAAACCCTGGAGAACAAACTATCTTTCCTGGTCGCAAACAACAAGATTACTCGATTTCAAGGCCTCCAGGTGCAGGATTCATCGATCTTTACCATGCAGTGAAGGCAATGCATCAGTTCCGAAGATGGGTGCCAAAACTTAAAGAGCGGGGAACTTTTCTTCGCGTTAATTTATTCACAGGAACATTTGTGAGCTTTAAAAGCTTCATGTGTGGGCTCTCGTCCTTGTGATGTACTTTTCAGTTAATGTGGCACGTCTTTCTTAAATTCTTCAGTTCACTCTCATCACGTTTTTTGAAGTGAGGCGATGGCATTTGCTGGGATGTTTCAAATTGGAAATGCCATCGCCTCACTTCAAAAAACGTGATGAGAGTGAACAGAAGAATTTAAGAAACACGTGCCACATTAACTGAAAAGTACATCACAAGGACAAGAGCCCACACATGAAGCTTTTAAAGCTCACAAATGTTCCTGTGAGTAAATTAACGCAAAGAAAAGTTCCCCGCTCTTTAATAGAGAACACAGCTTCCAGAGTCGATAACTGAAACAAAAAATAGGCAGAAGTTAAACAACTCCGGCTTGAAGAAAAGATAGAGACAACTGAGCTGACAGAAAACACACTGCTGCCCAGAAACAAGCAGTGCTGCCAAAAAACAAAGAGTCCTGATGAGAGTCCACATATTCATTATTAGAGACTCGAAACGCGTTGGCTTAATCATGACATAGGATACGAACATGGAGGAATTAGGAAATATTTTTTGTCTATATACAGAGAAAAGTCCCATGTATTTGACACCAATGTTTTCCCTGTTTTCCCTCTTTCTTAATTGAAATGTTGATGTATATAACATCTTTGAAATGTCTATAAAATAATATTTAGATATGAAATAATACTCAGACCTTGATGCTAAAGGTAGCACAAGATCATCAAGATAATAGGATGTATGGTTTATGATTTTTCTCACTTATGTTTGTTTATATTGTGTAAACACAATATTGTTGTTTAATGATTTGTGAACCACATGTACGTAAGCACTTTCTGTATAAGGACTTTATCGTCTCTTTCTGTTCCGAGTATATAACAAATATTTTTCTAAAAAGTTGAATAAAAGGTATAAATAAAGTACCAGATCAAATGAAAATAAATTGTTTGGTCTAGCGTTAATTTAAAGACTCCAAAACAAAACAGGTCCTGGCCTTTCCCCCTGTTACACGTACTTTCCAAAAGAAGCATTTGTAAAACAGTAATGTTAAATCCAGCATTACCAGTTGTGAAGATTTATCATTACAATTCCAAAGATATGAAACCTGATGCAGCTACTCTTTTCTAATCAGGAATTACAGCTTAAAAGTGTTTTAACAAATTCCCAATGCTAGCCTATGAGCGGAGTAGGCCTCACAGTAGTGAAAATTCAAATGTATCTGTTTGTCACTACCAGCACATGTAAACATAAAAGTATATTTCCTACATTTTAGTTACACAGCACCCACCTAGCTTAAGGGTGACTTATTTGTAATAAAAGGGGACTTGAGGGCTTGGCATGTAGTTTTAAATGCCAAGTCGAAGTGGCAAAAATCTGCACAAACAAGCCCTGCAGTGGATGGCCTGAGACATCGTTAGAGGGCTACTTAGATGGGTGGCACAGGCAGTGCTGCAGGCCCACAAATAGCATTTAATTTACAGACCCTGGCACATGTAGTGCACTTTACTTGGGACTTATACGTAAATTAAATATGCCAATCGGAAATGAGCCAATGTTACCATGTTTTGGGAAGAGAGCATAGCAGTGGTAAAGTGATCAGAGTTCTAAAGCCAGCAAAAATGAGGTCCGGAAAAAGAAGATGAGGAATGCAAAACGTTTAGGGTGACCAGTCAGAGATGTTCATTTTCCAACAAGTGTTTACTCCTATGTTTGACAATGCTTGCGTAATGGCCAACGTAGAAAATACACTGCAGCAGCACTAAGATGTAGAAACACATTTCTCTTATTATGGGAAGCATTTGTCAATATTCTGGTAGATATTTTTGAACTAATTAGCAAATAACTAGAAGCCTATCGTAGGTGGAGAATGAAGTTCAAACTAATACAATTATTGCAGTTTGAACTGGCACCTTAATTAAGCATGCAAATAGTGTCATAGTGCAATAATAGTATTCAGGTAAAGTGCTAAACCAGAGAAGGTATTGGATTTGTGAGGTGTCTTTTTGTTCCAAAACTGCTAAGCAATATAAATCTTTCATTAGTTTCTCTCTAACATAAACCTTCCCCCTATCGCCACAGTATTGTGTCCCAGTTACTTGTTGCTCGTAAACGATCTTCATCACAGTCCAGGCCTTCGCCTACTGCAGAGCACTGTGCTTATCCCAGCTAGGTATGCGCAATACAAATACCATATACATCCACAATAGAAATTGAATTTTAATTGTTGTATATATGATCTGATACATTTTTTGTATTCAGTCTTTACAAAGGTAAGCTCTGGTTGTAATTATTTTGAATAATCAACTCATATATATATATATATATATATATACTTTTAATTTGATGTATTTATTAGTTCAACTGTAACAGGACAATGGTTAATCCTACTTAGTAGTTCTTGGTTGGATCTCATCAGTGGATTGTAGCAGTAGCATAACGATGTGGACCCTGTTGGATTATCTGCTTGTGGTGCAAAAGAACATCTCCACCCATCAGTAGTCAACATCACATAGGAAGCAACAACTTAAATCCAGAACATCTGAGTTCTGGCCGCAGTGCAGCAAATCAGCATCATTGCCTCTCATGTGTGTAATTTGACTTTAAAATCTCTACCTCTATTTTTATTTCCCTTTGCATTGTAGACATAATAGCTCTGCATTTCATAGAAGCAGGTTTTGGGATCACACATTACATACCTGCCAACTTGAAGAACAATCTCACCATGTGAGGAGGGGGTGAGACCTTGAAGGGTCTGGGCATCGTGCCGAGAAGTATCTATGAGGTGCTTTTTAACCCTACCCTGCCACTAAGCTCCACCCCCCCCAAAACAAAAGCTTGCTGAGGCTGGTGCCCATGTCTTGAGGTGTTAGTGGACGTTGACAGTTCAAAGCCTTTGAAAACGAGGTGGAAAACCACTAATTACAGTGATTTTCAGCTCCTTTTCCCAGCCCCGTGTGATATCAGCTCCTCATTGGAAAACCGTGTGAAGGGAGCCGACATCGTGTGTCACATTGTGGTACCGTGTGAGTTGGTAGGTATGCATCATTATTTCCTGAAGAGATCTCATACGTGCAGATAACTCCCACTATATGGAGACAATTCGCTCATACTTGGAGATTACATAGCCTAACTCTATTGAGCAAAGCAAAACCAAAGGGGATGACGGATGGAGTGTTGAACATTGCAAGCACTCACCCCCAGTCAACTGATCTGGGTTTAATCCATCATCTTTCTTTAGCTCACTCCGCCACCCCAGTTCACTGGGGGTGAGTGCTTTCAATGTTGAACACTCCCTCCATCATCCTCTTTGGTTTTGCTTTGTTCGCCCCAAGTTGGCAGGGTATGCCCAGACGTGGGTCCCTTGCTCACTTTGCCACTGGATTCAAGCTAGCCTGGCTGATGACGGCTGATTAGCCAGAAACCGGTACCAGGATGCTTGTTACCGGTCCAGGGAAGACATGGCTTGGCAGTTCGGGCTGGACTGTTACCATGAGGCACAGGGTCAGACTGATTTGCATATGGCCATGTCTGAACGGGGGTGGCGGAGTGAGCTAAAGAATGATGATGGATTAAACCCAGATCAGTTGACTGGGGGTGAGTGCTTGCAATGTTCAACACTCCGTCCATAATCCCCTTTGGTTTTGCTCAACTCTATTGAGCATCATTTGCTGTGGGTTCCTAATCAGGAACACAGTTTCCAATGGACCCTTTTTAGACTGTCCACATCCCATTTTCTAGTAGCCTATCCTGTAAAGGGGAGCTATTTTTCCTGCTTATCATGCTGCCCATGTGATAATACCAACCTACTCTTATCTCCATTTATTTTCTGTAGGTTTGAAACTCCTCCAGTGCTTGGAAAGTGTTTATTTGCAGAACTGTAACTAGGTTTATTTTCTGTGCCCTTAAAATCTGAAAATCCCCGGGGGTTTCCGTCCATTCTTTGTTATGGCCGTGGGTTCTAATTATACATTTTTGTTAGTTTTTACCAGTTTTCTGTTTTTTTATGTATTTTTAATGTGCCTCTAGATTGTACCTATTTATGTCTCTTTTATGGCTAAAATGATTCGAATAAAAGTGATTGACTGACTATTTCCAAATGCACTTTGGTCATTGCAATTATTCAAATGGTACCTAAGTCTGAAGCATTTAGCTCTTTTTCAAACAACATAATTAACTAAGTCAATTTCATCCATTGGGAATGGGAAAATTAATAAATAATAGGTTAAGTAGGTATTAATTTGAGGCGTGAATAGGTCAATAGCAAATGGGGCATCATTTTAGGAATAAAATCCCTTCACGTTTAATTTACAAAGTGGTAAATGTATGTGTGCACATTCGAATTCTAGTTGTTGACGTTCTGAAAAGATCCCCGGTCATCAATTTACATAGCTTTATTTACAGTTATTCTTAAATGTAATTTTAACAAACCAAGTGTCCCATGTAGCCTTTTATGCTGCTCCCCACCTCAAACTAATTCTGTGTCCCTAAGAATGCAATTCTTGCTTTGCCATTTTATTCATTGCAACAGCAATTCCCACTATACTTGCATTTCGTTCTCAGTCATTTCCAGGTCTGGTACTTCTAATTTTCATTCTGTTACTTGCAAAATGTGCTGATACCGCACCAGGGGCTTGCTTTGCCCTATAAATTGAATAACATAAATCAGGCAATCAGGAGTGCGTAATGCCATGTTTATTCTTGCAGGGCCATGCTAAGCTCAAGCAGCTTTGAGAGGCAGGCGGAATGCAGAGTACTGGAAAATCAATTTTCTTGTCTCCAAGACGCTAATAGCTCAGATCATATTTAAAGTGCACTGTGCAAGTGCTGGAGTTTAACTTAAATATATATATTAGACATGCGGGTAATTTGTCAGCTATTGAGTTTCAAAGCGAAAATAGTGTTCAGTTGGTTTATTTAGCTCAGTGGTTCCGTTGTAAAATATGTAACTTTTCTTTGTGAACTCACTGAACATGACAGCGGTTGACAATATGCATCTTAAAATAGAACACAGGCATCTAACCTATATATGTAACACAAAAAGACATCCTACACAAAACAAAGATGCATCATGGAAATCTGGGTTCCGTTTTTATTACTAACCTCGATGTCAACACTGTACATGGACTTGGATTCACCAAAATGTAAAGTGCCGCAGAAGTGAATTCACGTACCTCATTTTGTCAGATGGCATCACAGGATGTCCCCCGCTAGGCATCCTTTGCCCTTAGGGTCTGCGGAAAGAACAGAAGGAGGAATCTACAGAAAACTATGGGGCATATCAACAACAACCGGCGATAATTATCGCTCAGCGCTCTTAGCGTGAGGATAATTATCGCCGGCTAGCATGAATTTTTATCGCTGAGATAGCGTGCTATTAGCAACGCTTATCTCAATAGCGATAAAAATCTACACGCTAACAGGCTAACGTGAGATTATCGCTGGAAACCCAGCGATAATCACACGTTACCTTGTTGATAGGGACAGGCAAACTTAGCCATGATATCCTCCTTCCATAGGATATCATGGCTAAGTCAGAAAAATAGCAGACGTAAAAAAGCAGCGTTAACCGCGGTTAGCGCTGCTTTTTTTGTCTCTAACAGGGTTAGCGACATTCTTGATAATAGGAGAAATGTCGCTTAGCGACATTTCTCCTATTATTTTACTCTGGAACGCCCCCTTTGCATCTCATTAGAGATGCAAGGGGAAGCGTAGAGTAAAAGGGTGCTAACATGCAAATTTGCGTGTTAGCACCCTGTTGTTGATAGGGCGCTAGTTTTATCTCTGCTTTTTTGGCTTTTAAAGCCAAAAAAGCAGAGATAAAGCCCTTGTTGATATGCCCCTAAGTGGGTCCTCGAGCCATACTTACAATCTCGGCATGCCCATGCCCTATTGACCTCTGAATTCAGGAGTAACAAGCGTTGAACTCACAATAGGAGGAAAAGGCAGGGGAAACAATGGGGCATATTAACAAGCCAGGCGATAAAATTATCGCCGCTTTAGCGTCAGAAAACTGCCGCTAAAACGGCGCTAATGGGCTTGATAATATGCTCTATGTAATCCCAATTGAAGCCTATGTTAAATGTGAAGGACGTCTAACATGGGCTTCATTTGGAATTCCATAGAGCATATTATCAAGCCCATTATCGTCTTTTTTGCGGCAGTATTCTGCCGCTAAAGCGGCGATAATTTTATCGCCTGGCTTGTTAATATGCCCCTTTGAAACAAAATACTGCATCTTCCGCATATTCCGTGAACCAATTGAAAGACGCAAATTATACATTTCCCAGAGTTCTGACCTCGTGTCCACACCCCGTATACATGGTATATGTGATTGTGTGTAGTCAGCCGTGGCCTGTGCAGATAAGAGTGGTGGGGCCGGGTTGGGGGCATTCGACAGACGACCACAAGAGAAAAATAAATAAATACTTATTTTTTCCTCATCGTACTCTGCCGAAATCCCCCTCACCCGGCCCACTCGTCCACGCTTTTAGCTGCATGGGTCGCAGCTGTGTGTAGTGCAACCTTCAACAGATGACAAAAGCAAAACTTCACACATGCGAAATGGCATGTTTTATCATAGGGCTCTTTCTTTGTGAGAATATGACATCTACTGGAACATGTGTAGGGTAACAGGAAGCTAGCGATGTTATGTGGGACGTACAAGGGGCCTGTATCTGAGGTGTCCTAAATCTTCAACATTTCTGCTCTTCTGATCGCATGATTGTATCCAGACTCCTGAGTACACCTGACTCCACCAACAACTATAGTCTAAAATGATGTAGGAGTAGTTCTTATTAACATTATTGTAATCCCCCTTTCCATAAGGATAAAACCGCACTGTGTAGACATCTAACATATGCCCTAGATGTAAGAAGTACAACATATCAAATTATAGATAGGTAACAGTGAATTGGGGATGTTTTTCACTAAGAGGTTCGGAGTGACATCAAACACATAACAAGAGCAAAGCTCGAATTGTCTCTGATGTCACTCAGAATCCCAAGGAGAAAAAAAACAACCCTGTAATTCACTATTTACCCATCTATATTTTCTGTTATGTAAGGTCCCTAAACCATCTGCCCCTGCTTTCAGCTGCTCTGCAGGGTTCGAGGAGTGATTGGGGAGCCATACATAACATTGCATGTTCTCCCTGGCCCAAATGTGAAAATAGTAAATTACCAGTCTGTTGTGAAGTACATTTCAACAATTATTAAGAGGTGCTACCTTTCAGGTACTGTACTGCCTTGTTTCTGACTTTTATGATGTAATGGGTTCGACTTTGGAATGTTGATGGGTTGGTGGCAATTGGACCGGCAGTTGGCATTGACTGCAGTTTAGTATGGTTGCTCCACCTTATGTGTCAAGGTATTTACTCTAATAAAGAGCTCCACTTCAATTTCATGTGTGATTCATCTTTACACTGCCATCCTTAGCCAACCCCACCACCTCTCCTGATTTTCTCCCTCCTCCATCAGCTGTGCTTTTTGCTTTCAGTAATAGCAGACATGCAGCACCTCTCTAACAGGCTCTCAGAAAGCCCTATCAGCCTGGCCTGGATGGTGTTTATGAAATAGCAGCAGTGGGCAATGTGTTTTGTTTATCAATTACTCAGACATCATAGCAGTGAGTCACCCGATTTCTAATCTGGTGTCCATTGTAGAGGTTTCCTACAGAAACTAAGCATAACAATATGTTTCAGTCCCTGGAATGCTCAATGTTTGGTCTTCTGCATTTATCAGGACAAAAAAAGAGGGAATTGACCTTTGATATTTTAGCCCTGCTCTTGATGGGACTATCAACTGGAATCGACCCAATGAGTGTTATTCACCACCAGAAAAATCCTACAGACAGGAGATGGATTTAGATCTCTAAAATATCTGTTTAGGCACCCTCTGTATGACTCTTTCACTTTGGGGGAATTAAGATTGGAGAGAAACATCTGCACTCCTCAGAAGGATGCAAGGACTATGTTACTGGTCTCGGGAGGTTTGTGGTCCAGTACATGAGTCAGGTGGGAAAAACCGTTTGGGCAAGCAAAGAGAAAATTAATGAGTAGAATGACCAGAAAGCAAAGCTGACTGGATGCCAGGAGGTTCAGGAGTTATTGATGCTGAAGCCTCTATGACCACAAGCTTTGTAAAATAAAAGATGGGGGCCATCCAATGTAGTGCAGAAGATTTCTGAAATGTACTACTTTGTTAAAACAGGTGCCACATGTGAGCCAGAGAGGGTGTTCCACATGGTTGGCGGAAACCATACCTCCAGTAAAATAATACTGTGGACATTGCATCATTGACAGAAGAGTGTTAGGAGTACAGTGAACCACTTCTTGACCTTTTGCACATTTATAAAAAGGGTACAGTGTGACCCTGCATTAACTCCTAACTAGCAGCACAATTATATAAAGGTACTTGCATGATTTTCCACTTTCCCTTCAATGAACCCAGTGTTCATACCTGTCTGTGTCCATGCTGCAGATATAGGGGTTGACTTGCTAGTGCAGCTCATGACCTATATGGTGTTAGATCTGGTCCCAAAGTGCATAAAAGTAAGGTTGGTAGGATGTTGGACCTGTGAGTAATTGAGTGATCCATTTCCCTGTAGCCATATCAGAAGTGTTGGAGCACAGGCAAGGGTCCCCATCCTGTGCTTTTGTGTTGAGTAGGGAACTCTCAATGAGTTGATTAAAACCGATGACCACCAAATCCCCGAGCCGATAAGCTGGTAGACCAGTTATTTGTTGCCAGCTTCTTGAGCACCTGAGATCTGGCCAGTGCTTATAAGTAGGTGACATTGGGGACTAGTGTGAAGGAGAAGACAATATTTTCAACACAAAAGGGCGTGTAGAGTTTAGGGTCAATCTATTTGGATTTAAGAATCCTACTGCCCTTTTCGGCGCTTTACAAACTATTTTCTATCAGGGCTTGAAGAGTTCTGAGTGATATACCTTGTTGACATTACATTCTTCAGTAACTTATGGAAGGACCACTTGAGGCACCTAGAACACGTTTTAGTCAGGATGCAGGGGATGAAAATGACCATCAAGGCAACAAAGTGCCAGTGGGGTAGTGTCTGTAGGCTACCTTTGGTATCAGGTGGGCAACACGAAGATCCACCCATTGGGTGCTAAGATCCAATCTGTGTCAGATTGGAATGCTCAAACAAACCTGACATATGAGACTCTTTTTAAAACTCACAGAACATTATCAGAATGTTGTGGCCAATTATAGATTGATAATTGCACTTTTAACAAACCTGACATGTAAAAAGAAGACTAAGAAAATGATTTGGCCTGTGGAAAGTCAGAAGACCTATGAGAACCTGAATACAGCACTATGCAGTATTCTCATGTTGAAGGCACGTCACTATGTTCAATCTACTTTGTACTGACAGATTCTTCAGACAAAGGAGTTATAGCAGCACTTGTTCAATTTAATTACATGGATTGAGAATGTCTAATGGCCTTCCTCAGTCTCTGTCTGCTTCCTAGGCAACAGAATTGGGCGGCCATTAAAAAGGATATTACTTAGGACTTTGAGGAGGTTCCAACCTTTCCTGTTTGGAACTCAGTGGCATATTTATGAATTCTGATGCAATGCCGCATTGAGGCAGCGTTGCATGAGAAGAACTTGTCCTGTGTTGCAGTGCTTCAATGCTACATGGATGTGCCGTATTTATGGTATGGCGCACCATATCACAAGCACCAAAGGTGCGTCAAAAATCCTGATGCACCGGTAGGAAGAATGGTGCAAAGTGTCAAAATGCTTCTGCTACCTACATGACACAAAGCAGATTTGTGTGTCATAAGGCACCCTTACGTGCTGCAAATACGTTTTGCGTCACACAGGAGTGGGTTGCTTAGCATAAAGCTTTAAAAAACAACGCATTTGATTCCACCAAACATATGAAGACCAATAACAGGAAAAAAATGGAGGGAACACCATCAACAAGCAGTGAGGACAACAACCCCATCCCCAGCCAAGATGAACAAACAGAAGTTCAGAGGAAGAGCAATTTTAGTGATAACCAGAAGCAAATATTAATATCTGAGTGAAATAGAATGAACACCTTGTCTTTGTAACTGCCAAATTGCCCTTAGGGAACTAGGTCACCATTTGACAACCTATAGTGGATAATCTTAACAGTGTAGGCCAAACAAAAACGGACAGTGCTGGTGTGCAAGAAGAGGTGGCATGACTACAAGAGCAGGACCAAAGAGAAACTGGCCAGGAACCTTAGGGCATCCATGAGGACCAGAGGAGGACCTGAAGTCCAGGAGGAGTTGGAACAATTGGAGGAGCAGGTGGTGTCACTCATTCAAGCAGAGCTGGTGGCAGGAATTTTCGGACAGGACAGTGCTGTGATCGAGGACCTGGAAAAAGTACAGGGTAAGTGAAAACAAGGGATGAATGGTTCATTCTGTCATGCAGTGCAGTGCAGCAAGACACTTTGCTGTACTGCACTGCACTGCATTGTGTGCAAGGAACAGGGCAGTCTCACATATGAACTCATATATCATATGACAGTAAATTAATTGCCCAGTCACAATTTTTCATGTCCTAACCAGCCAAGTTTCTCTGATCTATGTGTGATGTATGATGTATTCAGGTTGCCCATTAAATCTTGGAATTTCTAGTGTAATCTACAATTGGATTTACCAGGTATACAAGTCCAATCATATAAAGCAAAAACATGGATTGGAGTAGCACATCATTCATGGACCTTAGAAAACATGAAGCAAGAGTGTTTGTCTTGGGTCTAGGTAGCTAAAAGTGGAATATAATGTAATTTAAAGGAATGTGGATTGCCAGAGGGTTAACTTCTTACCCGAGTGGGTATCCAGGTGCTGCCTATGTGCAGGTTCTCCAAGTAGGATCTCATAAAGAGCCATATGTAAGTCACTAGCACTAAACCATATTGCACTCAACTGTCCTGATGTTCTGGGTGAGGTTATTACAGGTTTTGCCTGCTATTTAAGAGACCATGCTACGTCCTGTCTTGCTCAAATGGATATTGGGGGTGGGGTGAATGCAGGTGATGCACAGCAGAGTCCAAGATTGTTGAAAGCATAGATGGTAGGCCCCTGGTAGCGTAGTATCTTGTAAGTGTGGCTGAACATATTGAAATTGCAGTGTGACTGAACAGGAGCCATTTTATCTCAGTGAGTTGAAGTGTGACGTGTGTGCCACAAGGTAGGCTGTGTAATAGTCAGGCACTGCTCTGTTTGATAGTTTGCCATTTATGAAGCAGCTGTTGTAGGAAGCTGGCTCTGCATATACTATACCAAATTAAGATATAGTGTGCACAGAGTCCAGTGGATCCCCAACGCCATACAGATGTAGAAGTAGATATCACCTTACTCTCCATGTGGGAAAGCAATTTGTCTTTATCAAAGGGTACTGTTAAGCATTTATTGTACAGACTCAGACAAGAAATGATGACACACACACAGAAGACTGGACTCAGACAAATTGTTTGTATTAAAAATATTGCTTTGTTGTATTTTATTTTTTAGAACCAAGCAGGACATGGTACAGGTAAGTGGAATAGTACTTTTCAGGCAGATTGATCAACAAGCAAGCTGGATGCATAATGACTTTTGTTACAGATTTGTAGAATATTCAAATACAGTTGGAATTACTTTTGGATTGCTTTTGATTACTTTTGAGAGTATTTCTTGGATTAAATGTTCTACTTAGTGTGATATGCCTAGATATTACACTGGTCATTAACTAAATAAAAGGTAGGTAAAACACTTATCATCAAAACTCATTCTAATGTTTCTGTACAAACACCCTCAACACGTAAAAGTATATCAGATGAAAACAGTCCATGCAATCCCATGTAGGAAAATGAGGTTATCGGTTTGCAGGTAAGTAACCAGTCTTGAAGGTTGAGTTTCTGGGGTTATAACAAGTGCTCCCCATGGGTACAGGATGCACTCAAAAAGACCCCCTCAGGTACTAGGGCTGCGGGTGCAGAGTGCTGAGGCCCGATTTTAGACAATGCTGCTAAGAGGCCATCGGTTGGTGGCTGTTCTCATGCAAGCTACAAGGTTCAGGGAGCAAAATTCCCAGGGTTTAGCTCAGTGTAAAGGGGGATTTGATTTAACCCAAAAGGTGCACCCACAGCGGCACAGGGGAAGCTGGGTTCAGGGTGCCGATTTGTCAGTGGGCGCCCTGCTGTTTTCAGGGGTCCAGAAAGATGTCTCTTAGTTGCAGGCTGGTGTTTGCCAGTTGGGAAACCCACCAGAGGCTGGTCATTTTTCAGGGGGCATCTCTAAGATTCCCTCTGATTGTATGGTAGAATACATCCCACACTGGCATTAATGTAGGTTTATAATGATGAGAGGTTTGCTACCAATTTTCCCAGAACTCAGAAAAGCCATTATGGTGCTGTGGAGTTTGTATTGGCAAACTTCCAGACCATATACTCAATATGGCTTTACTGCACTTACAATGTCTAAGAATGGACTTAGATACTGTAGGGGTACATTGTTCATGCAACTGTACCCTCACCAGTGGTATAGTGCACCCAGGTAGGGGGGTGTCATATCTATACCATAGGCAGTGGGTTGCAGGCATGGCACCCGTGTATGTGTGCCATGTCGACTCTTAACTTTTCTCTGCACCAAAACATGCAGTCTGCAATGGCAGTGTGTGTGTGTGTGTATGGTAAGGTACAGGACCTCTAAAAGAGACACAATATTTGCAGCAGCCCTTAGAGGCCTTCCCTGGTCACCATGCCCTTGGTACCCATGGTACCTTTTACAGAGAACTTACATGTGGACAGAGAGGTGCCAATTGAGGGCACAAAGGTACCATCTTGGGAAAGAACACAGGCTCTGGGAACCTCATTGTCAGGGACCCAGGGCACATCAAGTCAAAGTGCATGAGAAAACTGGTAAAAAGTGGGGGGGGGGGGTACTGGAACAGAAACCCACTTTCCTACAGCCCGTGCCGAGATGCTGTGGCTGAGGGCATTTGTGTACTACAGTCTACATGTGATAAGGGCCTGGATGATAGTGTCACAGCTGTCAGGAGTGAGCCATAAGAAGAAAAGTCTAACTATGTAACATGTGAAAGCAGATGGAGGTGAAACATGGAACTGTGAAGTGTTAGGGTGAGGTATTCAGCATGAGGAACAGGTTTCTGGGATGGTTGGAGGGTGAGGTGTTTGGCCCTAGTCATATCGGCAGCCAGGGTAGGTACATGTTGCAGAATTTCCTCACTGCTATCTTTTGAGGCACATTATGAGCTATTACTCTCACATACAGGTAGGCATGTTGGTCGATTGCAGCTGTAACAAATGTTGGTGGTGTTTGCGTCTCCTGAGAGCCAATGTATGATATGGGTGTCATCAGTGTGTGAGATTAAGAAGAGTCCCTGGGTCTGAATGATGATTGGCAGAGGAATCATGTACCAGTACAAGTGAGTGGGCTGAGTGAAGAGATTTGCGGGACTCTGCAGATGAGCATCTTGGATTCTGAGGCAATAGAGAAAGCTGGAGCTAATGCGTATTTCCAAGTGTGGCCGTGTCTATTCCCTTCAGAGATGGTTCCCAGTGTCTACTGTAGTGGACTGTGGGAATGACTGTGTGTGCTAAGAAACTACTAGATTCCAGACAAAAAATTAAAGTATGTTATATACATGCCTTTACCATTTTATGCAGTGCAGCAACGTTGCTTGCTATGTAGAGTTGTGTTGATGTGTGTCAAATATGACCCCCCGGCCACAATATTGCACAAATTGAATAAAAGACAGTCCTCAAAATTAGATTGGTGTGTTTAGCTGTGTGAAAGCTAGAGTGTAGGATTATATGTTAGGCAGAACAAAATAGCATGATTAAAGATCAAAGGAAATGCAGGCACTCTTGCGACATGGTGCAAGTGGTGTCTTGAAGCTAATGTCACATCAGTCAATAAAAAACCCAAGTACACACATGCAGTCCACAGTTGAAGGATAAAATTAGATGTAATAATCTTATTGTTTCAGACTTACAGTTTGGTGTCAAAGATGCTTTATTCTTAGCATAGACATGTGGTGGTTCAGTAGAAATACATTCTTCATTACAGATAGGCAGCCGACACGTGTTTCTTCTGAAGAGTTTCTGAAGGCTGTATACTTGAAACAGTGTTATATCAATAAATGGTAAAACCCAGCAAAAAGTCCGGAAAAGTATTACTCAGTAGCTTCCATTGAATAGTAGGTTTGATAAGGAAAGTTATGCGGGAAAAAATACAGGAAGTGCAAGACCTTGATAAGTCTGGTAGCCAGACGCAGCCTCCATCAAGTCAAAGGTCCTTGCTTCGTCAACTGTCATGTTATTTAGGGAGTTAAAGGAAACACATATTACCTCAAGTTGCAAATGTACATGATGTTTCCTAAAATAGACTACCATTATTGTACAATCATGCATGCCAGTCCAGACCTACACCCACAAGTTAGAGTTATCAACAATATGCCTTCAGTACAAAGACATCTCCTACTGCAACAAAGCAAACTGAGCAGAGTGAGCTCAGAGTAGGTGTCCATTATGGAAATGTAGTCACAGTATGATGAGAACCATGTCATTCAGAACAGTGAGTTACACTCATGATGATGTGTCAATAGGAAATTGTGCAGTTAAGTACACTTTTAGTGTTGGGGTTCACTAAGATAAATGAGCAGTAATAAGGCAAGAAGGTTCAGCTAGTGTGCTGCTGCATTGCATGACTCATCTGGAGTTACACAAGGCAGCAGTCATTGCTAACTTTCAGTACTCTATGTCAGGTAATCAAACATAGATGAAGGGTGGGTGGCTTCCTCTTCAAGACATTAATGTAGTACACTTCACCAATTTAGCCTCAGGCAAATACACTTATATCTGACATGAATATTCTGTTATTCAGTTGTAGCAAAACCATGGTGACCTTTACATAAACAATTTTCTGTACACTCATTCTCCCAAGGCTGCATTTGTCAGCGCACAATTTAAAATAGAAAATGCATTTCCGGAGTGTGTATATGCATGTAGGAGTTCTCATCTGTACAATTTTCAAAGCCAAAGTAAGTTTATTTCAGTAATAAAAACCACAATAAATTGTACAGAAAAAACAATAACATTTTAAAGTCGCAATCGGTTGAATACCAAAATGACTTCATAATTACTGACTGTAAATGGTAATATTTCGGGTAAATTGCTGTGTAAAAATGTGAAATGCAAAAACGAAAATTTGTATACTAATCCAGATAACACCATAAGCACTTTTTCCTATTTCCTTAGATTCAAAAACTTAAATTCGTATAGGAAATAGCTCCACAGGAAAAGTTTCTACAGAATTCATAGAAAAAAACAGTAGGAATTGCTGTGTAAACTATGGGCATTAAAGTCACAGGGCCTCATTTATGAAAAGTGACGCATCACTGCGTGTAAAAAGTGATGCGCCACTTTTCACTGCGCCCTCCCTGCGACTCCAGTGATGCGTCATATTTACAGTATGACGCATCATGTCGCAAGGAGTCACAGATACGTCAGTATTTCTGACGTATCTGTAGGCGCAAAAGTGACGCATCGCTGGAGTGTGTCACAAAAGTGACGCAACTCCAGCAATGTGTCCTTTCACATGGGGCAAGCCCCATGTGAAAGGGCCTGCGTCAGTCTTACGCCTGCTGTGAGGCAGGCGCAAGAAATTGACGCATTTGCACACTAGAAGTGGCGCAGTGAAATCTCGTAGATTTCACTGCGTCACTTCTACGACCCTTTGTTGCGTCAAAACGCCCCCCTTGCATACATTATACCTGGCGCAGGTATAATGTGGCGCAGGGGTTTACAAAGTGACGCATCTACCTAGATGCGTCACTATGTAAATATGGCGCAACATGGCGCATGTTTTATGCCACTGGTGCGTCACAAAAAGTGACGCACCGGCGGCGCAAAAGTGACGCAGTGGCTCATAAATGAGCCCCACAGTATTTTCGATTATTTCTGGTTCAAGTGCGTGTGCCAAGATGTAATTAAAAATTAAAAAGGTCTACGACTCCTTTGGTCCAGAAATAATAACAGTGAAACAGGACCGCGCGAATAAGAGCGAGCTAAGTGAGACTTTCACCCAGTTTCTTAATATCCCCGTGAGTGAGGTACGGCAAGAATTGTTCCGATGTAAATCTGGTTCCCCCGACGACCCCTGCCCTGCAAAATTATGGAGTTCTATAGCCGACTTCGTAACTCCTACACTTCATCATATCTGGAACTCCTCCATTGCTTCGGGCATATTTCCGGATGCATGGAAACATGCTACCCTCCTGCCCTTAAAGAAAAAGCCTAACGGGGACCCGGAAGATCTCACTAATCTCCGCCCGATATCCCTATTAGCCGCCCCGGGAAAAATGTTGGAAAAAGTTATACAACGCCAGCTGAGTAAATTTGTAGAAGTAAACAAAATTCTCCATGAAACACAGTCTGGCTTCCGGCCCGGCTTTAGCACGGAAACAGCGCTTATTGAGGTTGCCGAGTCAGTCAGGTGGTCGATGGATGCTGGGAACTCAGCTATGCTGGTACTCCTGGATCTGTCGGCCGCCTTCGATACGGTGGACCACGCCAGACTACTCAGCCGGCTGGCCGAGATAGGATGTGGAAATGTGGATTTTCCTGATCAGTTATGTCCCCTATCTTGGACCCCAACGGTTCTATATGCATGTTACAAATACATGTATGTTCCCTCCAGTTCCAGTTTCTAAGAACGCAAATATATGTGTGTCTACCGTCGACATGTTCTCTGTCAGATCCGCCATCAAGGGCTGGATATTCGATTCCTAAGTATGAAAGGCCACCGACTTTATATGGCTAAGTTACTACATTTTTACAGTTCAGGCAAGTAGGCCCGATTCTGTCCTCAAAGCCTTTCCCTGCTCTCTGTCTCTGACAGCTTCAGCTTGAGCTCGTATCTGTATCCATGAACTTTGTCCTACTCCCTGTGCAGCTAACGGTGCCTGCCTCGGCCAGTTTTCGCCTGCCTGCCAAGAAGCTGTATTTCACCTTCGAATTATCTATCTTGCTCTTCAGCCGATGCATTCCTGTCTAGTGATTTAGGTAAACATTTCCTTTAGCTCACAAGCAAAGGACTCAGCCTTTCCGTCCTCCTGCAAATGATTCATAGCCCTGTTGCCATGGAAAGTTTTCTGCCCCTCGCATCTCATATAGACACTTAGACGCTTGTACACGCACACACAGTTAGTATAGAATAGATTCTGTCCGAGAGTCCTTCCTTGTGGATAACATAGTTCTTTAAACATAGGATGTTAGATATGATTTGGGATTAGGTTGACTTGACCCCCCAGACTTCTCGTCTCCACATGTAGAGCTAAATGTCAAGTCCCTTCACCCCCTAGTTGCACGTCACTCACACGTCATGCTGCTGCGCGCGCATCTATGCCAAGTATTATCTTATAGATCCACCTATGTCTGATAATCCTAACCAATCATGTTTCTTTTATTCCTTATTACGCCTAGTTTCGATTACGTACCTGTTATGTCACTTTTCTTATCAAATGTTACGCCTTCTACATTCGTTTCATTGTAATGTACTTATTATAAAAATGCATGTCTGTCAATAAAGTATTGTACTTCACTTCCTGAACCCTCGTGGTGACGGAACCTGAAGGCCGCGACTCGAGTCGGCCATTTTGAGTGGAATAAAGCCCATTTAGAAAACCTCTTATACCACGGATTCTGCCTCTTGTTATTTTGAGCTATTTTACTTTATTTTAAGATTCCGTATGAAATTCAGTCCGGTAAAGAAGATTTTATTTACCACATAATGGCGCCCGAACAGGGACACTTTCTCATCTCACGCGCCGGCGGTGCGTTGCAGGCCCGGTCTCCTGCCACAGCTGGACGGACCATAAACGCGTACCAGCAGGATTTCCTGTAAGCTCCCTCCGGTCAAGCGGGGGCGACTGAGGCTGCGATCAACCCAGACGAGGCGGTGAGAAGTGCGAAGTATCCCGACCAGAGCCTAGCTGAGAGAGCAAGATCCGAGGTATACAGAGGCCCACCAGGTTTCTCGAAATCCCGATGTCCAGAGGGTCCGCTGTCCGCAGTCATCGAGTCCTGTCCATTCTCTGAGGCCTTCCGTTTCAAGGAGCTACTCGGTGAGTACCATCGCCGGGGAGGCGTGTTGACGCGCACATAGGTTGTGCCGGTCAAGACGGATTTGGGTACACAAATCCGGTCTGCACTGTTTAGCAGTGTATATGTACTGTTTAGCAGTATATCAAGTATTCCGAAGTATGCAGTTATTGTCAAGAATTCAGCGTGGTGATTAGTTAGGCAGACTGTCATCATTGTCGGTCATTGTTAAATGTTTAATGTTTAATGTTTTCAGAAATGTCTTGCATATTGTGGTATGAATGATTGTTCATTGTTCACTGTTCATTATTGTGTTTTTCGTATTAAGTGAATTCAAGAGTAAGTATCAGATCAGTTGTCAATATGCCGCTTTTCTCGAAGTTAAGACAGATTACTACCAGAAAAGGGGTGCTTGAAGAAGCAGTTCCTATTCCTCCTAGGGACACTCCAGGGCATTTTATGTACCATAAGCATGGCTTAGATGCCATATTGTTTCTTGATCTATGGGTAGATTATACCAAGGGATTGCCGGAAAGTCAAAGGTGGCCCGCAGCGGGAACCTGGGATGCAGAGTGCATCATGAAAGTAGAGGAAGAGTTATGGAAAAGAAAGGTCAGACAATCACAGAAAGACGCTGTTGAGTTATGGCGTAAAGAATCTCATAGACGAACAGAAAAAGCACGTAGACAAGAAGAGAGGAGTAAAGAAAGTTCAAATAAAGTTCAAGAAAATCTATTAATTAAGGAAGGTATCCGAGTGAAATCAGAACAAGTAAATAGACAAAGAAATGCTCTTATGAATGGTATGTATCCCCTTCTAGCCGAAGGACTACCTAAGGCTGCTCCAGAGATGCCAAAAGACTTGCCACCCCCATTATTTCCAATTAAGGTACATCCAAAAGGGCATCCCAGAACCGCAGAAGATGTTTTTCTTTCCTCATATCTAGACGACGCAGCTCCCGAGTATGCTAACGCCGCACCACATAGACCGTCTGGTGTAGGGGTTCAACGTCAGGATCAGGTATCTGTCCCCGTGCAACAGCAAGTCCCGACACAAGCGTCGGCAAGCACATCTGTTTCCGCATCTGTCTCCGCAGTCGATTCTACAGGGGTATCGACACCCATAGTTGCTGTGTCACGTTCAACGAACCCATTCACACCCGACGCCCCAGATGGGGCCACGGGAGGTGCTAGCATTACCTTTACACCACCTAGAATAAATAAACTTGTCTTTCAAGAGTCAGCACATTCACGTACACCTAAATTCGTAAGTGAACGTACGCTTAAGGAACTCCTTGTAAATTGTAGATATGACCCGGTGGTTGGTAAAGAGGACGAAATGGTCCTGGCATCATTACGTATCAGGCGAGCCGCAGAGTATTTAGCAAGGTTACCAGGAATGACTACGCATCTAGATAACATATATCATTTTGTTCAAACAGGACGAGATCCAGGATGTATTAACAGAGCTATGGAATTCCAGAAAGTAGAAATACAGGGGGAACTGTTACGTTTCCTCATAAACTGTGTGATCAGAAATCAAGACCGCCCGGGGGTAGACCCGAATGCAATGCTTATTCTTACAAGATGGAGTCAGAATATATCAGAAGGGAGACACGATAAGCAAAATTGTATAATAGCCATGTGCCGAAAAATCCGTAAAGAAATAGAGCGTATTCATGAAGAAAGATTGGGAACAGACGAGTTTGAGCAAGATGAAGTGTCCGAATCAGGGAATTCCGCAAGACAGTCAGAGACCATAGCCTATGTAGGCAGAGGAGGATCCTGTGATAATGCTAGATGTTTTTCTGATCCCATACACTCAGTATGCCCAAATAATAGCAGAACGTATCCGACGCCTATAATAAATCTGAAGTCTCCTGAACATTCGTTTCAAGCCGCAGATAAAATACTACGAGAACGAAGGGGTTACCACCTCCTCGTATCCATGGATGAGCAAGAATTAGCCAGATCAGCCGTTCACTGGATTGACAGTCCTGAAAAATACGGTGATGAGACCGTAGCACACACGTTTTTTAATCTCAGTACAGATGAACAACGTTTAGCTGGAATCTATATGATTCAGCAACTCCTCATATTATATAAGAGCCAACATGCTGACCCTGGTCCTTTACCTGATATATTAACGGAACTACTCACGAACAGATGGAGAGGTTCTAGTAACAAGCTAATTAAAGAGATATTAGTGTCACGTAAGCAGTATGTCCTTTTTGTAAGTCCGGATTCTCTCTCACTGCCCCGCAGAGAAAGAGCGCCGTACTATATGGATAGACAAAATCCCCTACGAGAAGTGCACCCAATAAAAGGCGAAGACAATGAGTTTCACCGTGTATTTGTTTACACACCCATATCAAAAATGGAATTATTAGAAATGAAAAAAGTAGTACCTAGTCATGACAAAGACCCAGCGGGTTTCCACCGAGAAATTAAAGACATGTTACTGATGGGAGAGTACACCTTTCCTGATATTATGACGATATTAAAGGTGCTTTTGCCTGCTGGCATTTATGAAAAACTGAAAGAAAAAGAGTGGGAAGTGGGTGACCAAAAGATAGACTGGACAGCATTAGCAGAGGAAGAAAGGGGCCGAACTGCAGGTTCAGGGCTCGGGGATAAAGTTAAACTGTTACCAGGTTTACTAGTACAGGTACTGCCACGTTTATTAACTACAAAAAAGGAAGATTGGGGTGCAATCACAGCCTGCAAACAAAAGCAAGATGAAGACACAAGCGATTATTATGCTCGATTTGAAAAATGTTTTGGTATAAATAGTGGTATAAAAGCAAGTAGTGACTCATATCCACATTTATTTGTGACAAAATTAGTGGAAAATGCATTGCCTCCAGTAAAGAATAGAATATTGAAATTCGAGAGTACCTGGCAAAGTAACACTCCGTCGCAAATGCTACAAATGTTACAGTATCATCACAATAGAATTAGGGATGAACAAGAACACGAGCATAGACGCATGAAGGATACAAAAATGAAAATGCTAGTTTCTCAGACAGTACCAGCAGATGGTCACAAAAAGGGTGTGACACATTCTGGTGATTCTGCAGTTCCTGTAAAGGGAACCTGCAATTACTGTAAACAACTGGGCCATTATGTACACGATTGTCCAGTCCTGAAACGTAATATAGCTACAGGTATTGCAAAGGAGAGACCACGATTAGTTAGACAAGATCAGAATGAACAAGGAGCTATGCAGCATGGACAGTCCATGCCAGTTCAACAACAGTCCATGCCAGCCTCACAGCAACCCATACAGTTTGTGCCAGCTGCACCACCGTTGCCTGCTACTGCCACACAAACCACAACACGACAAATGTATCAGACTGCACAGTATGAATACCCTGAGTATCAGCGTTACGCATGAACCAGCCTAGAGAGGGAAGTTGACTTACCGCTTATCGAGATTCCTGTAGATCAAGAAGGACCTTATGTACATAGTGAATTATTAGGTCAAGATAGAAAATTCTTACTCGATACAGGGGCAAGTCGAACAACCATAAAACGTAGTGAAGTTCCAGGGGCACCCCTCTCAGGCTCTCAAAATGTTTCCCTTGGTTTTTCAGGAAAACCTATTGTTAATGAAGTATCACAGCCTCTACCACTTACGATAGGACCTTTGACACGAACTACAGATTTATTGCTTACTAAATCATGCCCAGAAAATCTGTTAGGAATTAAAACTCTGAAAGCACTAGGAGCCATAATATGTTGTTCTCCGGAAGGAGTAAGGTTGTTTTTACGTGATTTTAAAGGTCACTATGTGTCTAGAGTACATTAGATCCCGTAGCTCAGGCTTTGCCTGCATGCCTGAAATCAGTGGCAGCGACAGCTTTAGCAATCAGACAAAGCGATGCCATAGTATTAGGACACCCATTGACAGTACAAGTACCACATGCAGTAGAGGTTCTTGTGAACCGAACACAAACACAACACTTGACCATAGCAAGACTTACCGGTTATGAACTGACATTGTTTCAACCACACATAGAGATCCGACGGTGTAATACATTGAATCCTGCTACACTATTACCTGTAATTGGAACAGACCCACTAGCTCATGATTGTGTTGAAATCATTGAAATAAAGACGAAACCTAGACAAGACTTGACAGACGTTCCATTGTTAGATCCAGACCTGACGTTGTATGTAGACGGATCGTGCATGAGAACAAATACAGGAGATTTAGTGACCGCGTATGCAGTCACAACAGACACTGAAGTTATTGAGACAAATTGTATAGATACTTTGTCAGCCCAAGCAGCAGAACTTATTGCTCTAACACAAGCCTGTATTCAAGCCACAAATAAGAAAGTTAATGTATACACTGACTCACGTTATGCATTCGGAGTTGTACACGACTTCGGCGTGCTCTGGCGAGAGAGAGGTTATTTAACCTCCCATGGTGCCCACATTCAGCACGGACCCCTCATTCATGCCTTGTTAGACGCAATACATCTACCCACTGCTATATCGATTATGAAATGTAAAGCACACACGAAGGTTACTGATACCATTTCTCAAGGCAATGATTTAGCTGACAGAACAGCTAAACAGACTGCTCAGAATCGCACATTAGACATGACAAAGCCAATAGTTCAGACACCAACACAGTGTATGACAATTAAGGATCCCGCACTTGACGTAATTGACATACAGACACATGCCACAGCAGAAGAAATAAAGAAGTGGACTGAACTAGGAGGGATCCAGACAGATCAAGGATGGATGACGAAGGAGAAATCTGTATGGTTTCTCCCTGATTCCATGGTTCAAGCCATTATAGCTACAGTTCACAGTCCAGCACATTTAGGAGAGAAGGCTATGCTAGACAGCATTCAGCACATTTGGTTCAACAAACATTTACGAGCAGCAGCTAAACAAAAAGTTCGTACCTGTATGATATGTTGTCAGTTTAATCCAGGAAAGGGTGTTCCCGTAGAGCAGGGTGGATTTCAGCCTCCTGACCATCCTTTTGAAGTCCTCCAGATGGATTATATTCAGATGGAACGTTGTCGAGGATTCAAATATGTTCTCGTAGTTGTCTGCGCTCTCTCCCGTTGGACAGAGGCGTATCCCGTATCAGATTACACTGCCCCGACTACTGCCAAGCAGCTAGTTCGAGAATTCTTCCCACGGTACGGTTTACCACGTGTTGTATATTCAGATAACGGCCAGCCTTTCTCATCCGAATTAATGAAACATGTCTCACTTTTGTTGGGATATCAGTGGAAATTCCACTGTGTCCGACACCCCGAGGCAGCAGGTCTCGTGGAACGACATAATCAACTTTTAAAAATCAGACTGTCTAAAATATGTCAGGAAAAAGGTGTGGACTGGATAGTAGCTTTACCAGTTGCGCTATTTTACATGAGGATGGTAGCACACTCTCGAACAGGGCTATCACCTTATGAGGTGATCTTTGGTAGACCACCGAATATGTGGGGGACGCCTATACCCCGTAAAATAACTGATGTTGACTGTAATATGCTGACAGATTACCTGGCTTCCTTGATGTCTGCACTACAATCTTGTCGTTCACAGGTAGTCGCAGCTTTTCCCGACAACACCGAGGTGAAACCTCATGATGTAATTCCCGGCGATTATGTTCTCGTCAGGAATTTCGATCGGAAAACCCAACTGGAGCCAAGGTGGAGGCTTCCTAAGTTGGTCCTGCTGACAACCAGAACAGCTGTGAAGATCGAAGGGAGAAAAGGCTGGGTGCATTCCAGCCATATCAAGAAATTTCATGGACTTCCTCCTGACACAAACAGTACTCCCCGTGTGTCTTCCCCCATTGACTCAAAGCTACCCTTGGCTGAGGCCAGTAGCACCGAATTCTATAAGCAGAAACTCAGGTCCAGATCCAAACTGTCGGACGATTTGATTGTTTAAGTCCTCTCCAAGGTGAAGCGGTTGAATCTGTCCCGACATGTATCCCTTAGGTCTGAATGATGTAGAGTCCAGAATCATAATGAAACGACATGCTTATTGTAAATTACTGCGTAGCCACTGTATTGTGACTTTATTAATTTTGTTTTCCTTGAGTTTTTTAATAGTTACTGCAAGTATATTGTTGCATATGTATTATCCTGTTTCTAAACGTGCTTTCAATATAACTGATGAACATTCTTTTAGTGACCTACCCCCACATGAGTTGTCCTATAGACTTGCGCTGCGCAATAACACATTCATTAGTATGTTACATCATTCCCATCAGACTAGTAATGCCACCAATTGTTGGGTGTGTGGCCGACTCCCTCCCTATCAGAATAACAAAGGAGTTCTGCCTTTCTTTCCACATCCGTTCACACACAATGGCTCCTGTGGAGCATGGTTTAGTTTATTAAATTCCATAGACCCAGACACAGCAGTTTATCAACAACATTGGATATGGGGAAATCTGAATCTAGTTTTATTCAAAGTCTGTCACCCTAATAAGGAGGGTCACCCCAGTAGAACAGGAACTGATTTAGAAAATGAAGTGTATAAATTAGGTAATTTTACGCCTAATCTTATGATTTTGAATGTCAAAACCGAAGTTGAACTAATTCTGCCCACTATGTCAGTATTTCCAGTTAAGGGTGAATTATGTGTAAGAAAAGTTGGTTCCATACATATGGGCCATAGCCAATGCGTTACTACAGTAGAATATCGTGATCAAGGTAAATCTTCATTTAGAGCTTCTCGCCATTCTTACTTTATATGTGGTCAGACGACATATATGCGTCTGCCTCTAGATTGGGATGGTACCTGTTACATAGCATTCCTTCTGCCACCTGTTTTCCTAGCTCCCCCTGATTATTATCGAAATGTTCATTTAGTACACAAAAGAGAGCGTAGAGATCTCCCAGTTGTCGATTATACTAAGACGGCATGGGACAAGTATGTAGATTTCAATAAAGGTATCTTTCCCTATATAGGTACCATATCAAATAGTAAGCTGATACGCAGACTCACCAAGACTCTTGAAGCTGTAGTAAACGAGACTATAGCCGCCCTAGGCAATCTGACAGAGGAACAATCAGTGATGAGAATTGTTGTTCTCCAGAATCGTCTTGTCCTTGACGTCATCCTGGCCGATAGGGGCGGAGCTTGCAGGGTCATCGGATCCAGCTGCTGCATATTTATACCAGAAAATTCGCCATCTGTATATAAAGCTATAACACGCCTTCATAAGATTGTAAGCCAGATACACGAAAATCCAGGCACTTGGACGTGGTCCGGGTGGTTTTGGAGTGTGATATCAGCCTGGGGATGGAGAGTTCTATCCTTCCTAGGTATTGGCCTTCTTATGCTCTTCAGTTGTTGTTTATGCCTGCAATGTGGACCAGCGATTTGTGGTCTGTGTGCCACATCATGCATTCCATATCACAGTTCTCGTTCAAAATACCGGAAGAAGAAGGAAGAAGAAATGATGCTCCATGAGCAAATCGATGGAATGATGAAGATTGATATCTCTTAAAGGGCAAGTAGGGGACAAGGAGGGAATGTGGAAATGTGGATTTTCCTGATCAGTTATGTCCCCTATCTTGGACCCCAACGGTTCTATATGCATGTTACAAATACATGTATGTTCCCTCCAGTTCCAGTTTCTAAGAACGCAAATATATGTGTGTCTACCGTCGACATGTTCTCTGTCAGATCCGCCATCAATGGGCTGGATATTCGATTCCTAAGTATGAAAGGCCACCGACTTTATATGGCTAAGTTACTACATTTTTACAGTTCAGGCAAGTAGGCCCGATTCTGTCCTCAAAGCCTTTCCCTGCTCTCTGTCTCTGACAGCTTCAGCTTGAGCTCGTATCTGTATCCATGAACTTTGTCCTACTCCCTGTGCAGCTAACGGTGCCTGCCTCGGCCAGTTTTCGCCTGCCTGCCAAGAAGCTGTATTTCACCTTCGAATTATCTATCTTGCTCTTCAGCCGATGCATTCCTGTCTAGTGATTTAGGTAAACATTTCCTTTAGCTCACAAGCAAAGGACTCAGCCTTTCCGTCCTCCTGCAAATGATTCATAGCCCTGTTGCCATGGAAAGTTTTCTGCCCCTCGCATCTCATATAGACACTTAGACGCTTGTACACGCACACACAGTTAGTATAGAATAGATTCTGTCCGAGAGTCCTTCCTTGTGGATAACATAGTTCTTTAAACATAGGATGTTAGATATGATTTGGGATTAGGTTGACTTGACCCCCCAGACTTCTCGTCTCCACATGTAGAGCTAAATGTCAAGTCCCTTCACCCCCTAGTTGCACGTCACTCACACGTCATGCTGCTGCGCGCGCATCTATGCCAAGTATTATCTTATAGATCCACCTATGTCTGATAATCCTAACCAATCATGTTTCTTTTATTCCTTATTACGCCTAGTTTCGATTACGTACCTGTTATGTCACTTTTCTTATCAAATGTTACGCCTTCTACATTCGTTTCATTGTAATGTACTTATTATAAAAATGCATGTCTGTCAATAAAGTATTGTACTTCACTTCCTGAACCCTCGTGGTGACGGAACCTGAAGGCCGCGACTCGAGTCGGCCATTTTGAGTGGAATAAAGCCCATTTAGAAAACCTCTTATACCACGGATTCTGCCTCTTGTTATTTTGAGCTATTTTACTTTATTTTAAGATTCCGTATGAAATTCAGTCCGGTAAAGAAGATTTTATTTACCACAGTCACAGGGCCTCATTTATGAAAAGTGACGCATCACTGCGTGTAAAAAGTGATGCGCCACTTTTCACTGCGCCCTCCCTGCGACTCCAGTGATGCGTCATATTTACAGTATGACGCATCATGTCGCAAGGAGTCACAGATACGTCAGTATTTCTGACGTATCTGTAGGCGCAAAAGTGACGCATCGCTGGAGTGTGTCACAAAAGTGACGCAACTCCAGCAATGTGTCCTTTCACATGGGGCAAGCCCCATGTGAAAGGGCCTGCGTCAGTCTTACGCCTGCTGTGAGGCAGGCGCAAGAAATTGACGCATTTGCACACTAGAAGTGGCGCAGTGAAATCTCGTAGATTTCACTGCGTCACTTCTACGACCCTTTGTTGCGTCAAAACGCCCCCCTTGCATACATTATACCTGGCGCAGGTATAATGTGGCGCAGGGGTTTACAAAGTGACGCATCTACCTAGATGCGTCACTATGTAAATATGGCGCAACATGGCGCATGTTTTATGCCACTGGTGCGTCACAAAAAGTGACGCACCGGCGGCGCAAAAGTGACGCAGTGGCTCATAAATGAGCCCCACAGTATTTTCGATTATTTCTGGTTCAAGTGCGTGTGCCAAGATGTAATTAAAAATTAAAAAGGTCTACGACTCCTTTGGTCCAGAAATAATAACAGTGAAACAGGACCGCGCGAATAAGAGCGAGCTAAGTGAGACTTTCACCCAGTTTCTTAATATCCCCGTGAGTGAGGTACGGCAAGAATTGTTCCGATGTAAATCTGGTTCCCCCGACGACCCCTGCCCTGCAAAATTATGGAGTTCTATAGCCGACTTCGTAACTCCTACACTTCATCATATCTGGAACTCCTCCATTGCTTCGGGCATATTTCCGGATGCATGGAAACATGCTACCCTCCTGCCCTTAAAGAAAAAGCCTAACGGGGACCCGGAAGATCTCACTAATCTCCGCCCGATATCCCTATTAGCCGCCCCGGGAAAAATGTTGGAAAAAGTTATACAACGCCAGCTGAGTAAATTTGTAGAAGTAAACAAAATTCTCCATGAAACACAGTCTGGCTTCCGGCCCGGCTTTAGCACGGAAACAGCGCTTATTGAGGTTGCCGAGTCAGTCAGGTGGTCGATGGATGCTGGGAACTCAGCTATGCTGGTACTCCTGGATCTGTCGGCCGCCTTCGATACGGTGGACCACGCCAGACTACTCAGCCGGCTGGCCGAGATAGGAATTAAGGATAAGGCGCTGGATTGGGTACACTCCTATCTATCTCAGAGAACCCAGAAGGTGGCACTTGGAACAATCTCGTCATCACCCAAGCCCCTTGGCTGTGGAGTCCCGCAGGGGTCGGCTTTAAGCCCCCTTCTGTTCAATATCTACCTTGCTCCTCTCTTTACGCTAATTGCCAACTGGGGTGTCAAGGCAATTTCATATGCCGATGACACACAGCTGGTTTTTCCGTATTCCGAGATCACGCAAGAGTCCTTTTCTAAATTCAAAGGCTGTCTTCAAGACATCGCCCACTGGATGAACGCTAATAAATTAAAACTTAATGCCAACAAGACAGAGGTTGTCTTTTTTGGCAAGAGCACCCCGCCCGTGTCAGATCTTTGGTGGCCGTCGGAGATGGGTCCTGCTCCGACACCCAGTCACACGGCAAAAAATCTTGGAGTGAGATGGGATGACTGCATGTCCTTTACCTCCCATATCCAACAAGTTGCCGGTTGCTGTATGAGCAAACTGAGAAATCTGCATAAAATTCTCAGACTCCTTCCAGAAGACTGCCGGAAAACGGTGATCCATGCCACTGTGACCTCAAGGCTGGACTATGCCAATGGACTCTACCTAGGCCTACCAAAATACCTGACACAAAAGCTTCAGGTAGTTCAAAATGCGGCTGCGAGACTGTTACTGCGAATTCCACTCAAGCAGGCAGTCTCTCCGCACCTCCGATCTTTACACTGGCTGCCAGTTGCCAGCAGAATAAAGTTTAAAGCACTAACGTTGGCTTTTAGATCTTTGCATGGCTCCTGTCCAGTATACCTAAAAAACCGTCTTCCCAGATACTCCCAAGCCCGCACACTGCGGTCTAACTGCCGTGTTCAACTGGCTATTCCACTCACGAAAAAGGCCCGACTCGGGGGTCGGACTTTTTCGGCTAACGTCTCCACTCTGTGGAACACCCTCCCACAAGAAATCCAGCAGGCCCCTTCCGAATCCTGTTTTAAGACACTGCTAAAAACGTGGCTTTTTAACCAACTACGCTAGCTTTTTTAATTCCTGTATTGCTTTTTTAACTACCTCCCAGGTCTTCTGTGTTCTACTAGCGCCGGGACACCTCCTCGCGAGGTAGCTGTCGCGCTTTATAAAACCCAGTATTATTATTATTATTAATGTATAGGGTATCTCTATAGCTGTACTTTCATTTCCATAAAGGACGATGGTGGAAATAAAACATTAGACAATGTTTGAATAGGGAGAACAAGGATGATAATTATAGTCTATTTAGAGTGTTTAACATAGGGTCTCCCTGTGTTTAATTTAGTGCAGCCTTATTCCAAGGAAAAGTGCAGGGGTGTATATGCATCCTCGCTTAAAGTACAAAAGAAGATGGTGCAAGAGTCCTCAAAACAACAGAATAATACAATAACTAAGCTGAGTAGATACACATCGGGCCTCATTTATGAGAAATGACGCATCGCTGCGTGAAAGCCGCGATGCGTCACTTCTCAGTGCGCCCTCCTTGCGACATGATGGATGCGCCATATTTACAGTATGACGCATCATGTCGCAAGGAGTTACAGATAAGTCAGTATTTCTGACGTATCTGTAGGCGCAAAAATTAAGCATTGCTGGAGTGTGTCCCAAAAGTGACGCAACTCCAGCAATGTGTCCTTTCACATGGGGCAAGCCCCATGTGAAAGGGCCTGCGTCAGTCTTAAGGCTGCTGTGAGGCAGGCGTAAGATATTGACGCATTTACACCCTAGAAGTGGCGCAGTGAAATCTCATAGATTTCACTGCGTCACTTCTACGATGCTTACTTACGTTGTAACGCCGACCCTGCATACATTATACCTGACGCAAGTATAATGTAGCGCAGGGGTTTACAAAGTGACGCATCTACCTAGATGCGTCACTTTGACTAGTTTAAATTTCCTTCCACATCAGAGAGCGTAGTGTATCTTCATCTGTGGACCTTAAAATCAACATATATTTGAGGAAGGAGCCCTTCTGTGTTAGATCTTGGCTAATCATGCCGAATGCGAGTCAAATCTGAGAAGGGGGCGCATTCTGTGGGAGATGGAACAGGAGACGGAGTATCTTGCTTTGCAATGAGTTGAGGAAAACCAGTTGAGGAAAACCCCAGACTTTTGTGGAAAGGCTTCTATCCCATAGCTTTTAGGATACATTTGTCTTTCATTGCTCTGAGTAGTGGCTGGAAGTCCAGGCTTTGTAGTTTTCAATATATTAATTGAAATGCTGCAATCAAGGACGCAATTCTTGGTTTCAGTGAATTAAAATTAAGTCGGTACAACAGCTGAACTTGTAGCCAATGCCAAGATATTTATATGACATGCTTCGAAGAATATATTGGCCACCCAATGACCAGCTTCCCTTCTTACAACAAATCCAATTGGCCGCACTCTGCTCGTCTTACCAGCAAGTTGCTCCAAGGAACTATGGTCCATGTAGTGGCGACGGCGAGTACGCCTGTGCCACAGTGTTAGAAAAAAGTAAGTGTCGCATTCGCCATCCCTGGACACGTGTTTCGAGGTAGTTGCCTCTTGTCAGCAGGGAGTAGGTGAGTGTAAGGGGGTGCCGAGTAGACTGCCAAAAACGTATTAACAGGTAACGTACCACTCATGGCGCGCAGGTGCTGTTCCAGGGCTCGTCAGCCCAATGGCTGAAGGGAGCCTCAATACAACAAATCCAATTGGCCGCACTCTGCTCATCTTACCAGTAAGTTGCCCCAAGGAACTATGGCCCATGTAGTGGCGACGGCGAGTACGCCTGTGCCACAGTGTTAGAAAAAAGTAAGTGTCGCATTAGCCATCCCTAGACACGTGTTTCGAGGTAGTTGCCTCTCGTCAGCAGGGAGTAGGTGAGTGTAAGGGGGTGCCGCGTAGACTGCCAAAAACGTATTAACAGGTAACGTACCTCTCATGGCGCGCAGGTGCTGGTCCAGGGCTCGTCAGCCCAATGGCTCAAGGGAGCCTCAATACAACAAATCCAATTGGCCGCACTCTGCTCGTCTTACCAGCAAGTTGCCCCAAGGAACTATGGTCCATGTAGTGGCGACAGCGAGTACGCCTGTGCCACAGTGTTAGAAAAAAGTAAGTGTTGCATTAGCCATCCCTGGACATGTGTTTCGAGGTAGTTGCCTCTCGTCAGCAGGGAGTAGGTGAGTGTAAGGGGGTGCCGCGTAGACTGCCAAAAACGTATTTACAGGTAACGTACCACTCATGGCGCGCAGGTGCTGGTCCAGGGCTCGTAAGCCCAATGGCTCAAGGGAGCCTCAATACAACAAATCCAGTTGGCCGCACTCTGCTCGTCTTACCAGCAAGTTGCCCCAAGGAACTATGGTCCATGTAGTGGCGACGGCGAGTACGCCTGTGCCACAGTGTTAGAAAAAAGTAAGTGTCGCATTAGCCATCCCTGGACACGTGTTTCGAGGTAGTTGCCTCTCGTCAGCAGGGAGTAGGTGAGTGTAAGGGGGTGCCGCGTAGACTGCCAAAAACGTATTAACAGGTAACGTACCACTCATGGCGCGCAGGTGCTGGTCCAGGGCTCGTCAGCCCAATGGCTCAAGGGAGCCTCAATACAACAAATCCAATTGGCCGCACTCTGCTCGTCTTACCAGCAAGTTGCCCCAAGGAACTATGGTCCATGTAGTGGCGACGGCGAGTACGCCTGTGCCACAGTGTTAGAAAAAAGTAAGTGTCGCATTAGCCATCCCTGGACACGTGTTTCGAGGTAGTTGCCTCTCGTCAGCAGGGAGTAGGTGAGTGTAAGGGGGTGCCGCGTAGACTGCCAAAAACGTATTAACAGGTAACGTACCACTCATGGCGCGCAGGTGCTGGTCCAGGGCTCGCCAGCCCAATGGCTCAAGGGAGCCTCAATACAACAAATCCAATTGGCCGCACTCTGCTCGTCTTACCAGCAAGTTGCCCCAAGGAACTATGGTCCATGTAGTGGCGACGGCGAGTACGCCTGTGACACAGTGTTAGAAAAAAGTAAGTGTCGCATTAGCCATCCCTGGACACGTGTTTCGAGGTAGTTGCCTCTCGTCAGCAGGGAGTAGGTGAGTGTAAGGGGGTGCCGCGTAGACTGCCAAAAACGTATTAACAGGTAACGTACCACTCATGGCGCGCAGGTGCTGGTCCAGGGCTCGTCAGCCCAATGGCTCAAGGGAGCCTCAATACAACAAATCCAATTGGCCGCCCTCTGCTCGTCTTACCAGCAAGTTGCCCCAAGGAACTATGGTCCATGTAGTGGCGACGGCGAGTACGCCTGTGCCACAGTGTTAGAAAAAAGTAAGTGTCGCATTAGCCATCCCTGGACACGTGTTTCGAGGTAGTTGCCTCTCGTCAGCAGGGAGTAGGTGAGTGTAAGGGGGTGCCGCGTAGACTGCCAAAAACGTATTAACAGGTAACGTACCACTCATGGCGCGCAGGTGCTGGTCCAGGGCTCGTCAGCCCAATGGCTCAAGGGAGCCTCAATACAACAAATCGAATTGGCCGCACTCTGCTCGTCTTACCAGCAAGTTGCCCCAAGGAACTATGGTCCATGTAGTGGCGGCGGCGAGTACGCCTGTGCCACAGTGTTAGAAAAAAGTAAGTGTTGCATTAGCCATCCCTGGACACGTGTTTCGAGGTAGTTGCCTCTCGTCAGCAGGGAGTTGGTGAGTGTAGAGGGGTGCCACGTAGACTGCCAAAAACATATTAACAGGTAACGTACCACTCATGGCGCGCAGGTGCTGGTCCAGGGCTCGTCAGCCCAATGGCTCAAGGGAGCCTCAATACAACAAATCCAATTGGCCGCACTCTCCTCGTCTTACCAGCAAGTTGCCCCAAGGAACTATGGTCCATGTAGTGGCGACGGCGAGTACGCCTGTGCCACATTGTTAGAAAAAAGTAAGTGTCACATTAGCCATCCCTGGACACGTGTTTTGAGGTAGTTGCCTCTCGACAGCAGGGAGTAGGTGAGTGTAACGGGATGCCACGTAGACTGCCAAAAACGTATTTACAGGTAACGTACCACTCATGGCGCGCAGGTGCTGGTCCAGGGCTAGTAAGCCCAATGGCTCAAGGGAGCCTCAATACAACAAATCCAATTGGCCGCACTCTGCTCGTCTTACCAGCAAGTTGCCCCAAGGAACTATGGTCCATGTAGTGGCGACGGCGAGTACGCCTGTGCCACAGTGTTAGACAAAAGTAAGTGTCGCATTAGCAATCCCTGGACACGTGTTTCGAGGTAGTTGCCTCTCATCAGCAAGGAGTAGGTGAGTGTAAGGGGGTGCCGCGTAGACTGCCAAAAACGTATTAACAGGTAACGTACCACTCATGGCGCGCAGGTGCTGGTCCAGGGCTCGCCAGCCCAATGGCTCAAGGGAGCCTCAATACAACAAATCCAATTGGCCGCGCTCTGCTCGTCTTACCAGCAAGTTGCCCCAAGGATCTATGGTCCATGTAGTGGCGACGGCGAGTACGCCTGTGCCACAGTGTTAGAAAAAAGTAAGTGTCGCATTAGCCATCCCTGGACACGTGATTCAAGGTAGTTGCCTCTCATCAGCAGGGAGTAGGTGAGTGTAAGGGGGTGCCGCGTAGACTGCCAAAAACGTATTAACAGGTAACGTACCACTCATGGCGCGCAGGTGCTGGTCCAGGGCTCGTCAGCCCAATGGCTCAAGGGAGCCTCAATACAACAAATCCAATTGGCCACCCTCTGCTCGTCTTACCAGCAAGTTGCCCCAAGGAACTATGGTCCATGTAGTGGCGACGGCGAGTACGCCTGTGCCACAGTGTTAGAAAAAAGTAAGTGTCGCATTAGCCATCCCTGGACACGTCTTTCGAGGTAGTTGCCTCTCGTCAGCAGGGAGTAGGTGAGTGTAAGGGGGTGCCGCGTAGACTGCCAAAAACGTATTAACAGGTAACGTACCACTCATGGCGCGCAGGTGCTGGTCCAGGGCTCGCCAGCCCAATGGCTCAAGGGAGCCTCAATACAACAAATCCAATTGGCCGCACTCTGCTCGTCTTACCAGCAAGTTGCCCCAAGGAACTATGGTCCATGTAGTGGCAACGGCGAGTACGCCTGTGACACAGTGTTAGAAAAAAGTAAGTGTCGCATTAGCCATCCCTGGACACGTGTTTCGAGGTAGTTGCCTCTCGTCAGCAGGGAGTAGGTGAGTGTAAGGGGGTGCCGCGTAGACTGCCAAAAACGTATTAACAGGTCACGTACCACTCATGGCGCGCAGGTGCTGGTCCAGGGCTCGTCAGCCCAATGGCTCAAAGGAGCCTCAATACAACAAATCCAATTGGCCGCACTCTGCTCGTCTTACCAGCAAGTTGCCCCTAGGAACTATGGTCCATGTAGTGGCGACGGCGAGTACGCCTGTGCCACAGTGTTAGAAAAAAGTAAGTGTCGTATTAGCCATCCCTGGACACGTGTTTCGAGGTAGTTGCCTCTCGTCAGCAGGGAGTAGGTGAGTGTAAGGGGGTGCCGCGTAGACTGCCAAAAACGTATTAACAGGTAACGTACCACTCATGGCGCGCAGGTGCTGGTCCAGGGCTCGTCAGCCCAATGGCTCAAGGGAGCCTCAATACAACAAATCCAATTGGCCGCACTCTGCTCGTCTTACCAGCAAGTTGCCCCAAGGAACTATGGTCCATGTAGTGGCGGCGGCGAGTACGCCTGTGCCACAGTGTTAGAAAAAAGTAAGTGTTGCATTAGCCATCCCTGGACAAGTGTTTCGAGGTAGTTGCCTCTCGTCAGCAGGGAGTTGGTGAGTGTAAGGGGGTGCCGCGTAGACTGCCAAAAACATATTAACAGGTAACGTACCACTCATGGCGCGCAGGTGCTGGTCCAGGGCTCGTCAGCCCAATGGCTCAAGGGAGCCTCAATACAACAAATCCAATTGGCCGCACTCTGCTCGTCTTACCAGCAAGTTGCCCCAAGGAACTATGGTCCATGTAGTGGCGACGGCGAGTACGCCTGTGCCACAGTGTTAGAAAAAAGTAAGTGTCACATTAGCCATCCCTGGACACGTGTTTTGAGGTAGTTGCCTCTCGTCAGCAGGGAGTAGGTGAGTGTAACGGGATGCCACGTAGACTGCCAAAAACGTATTAACAGGTAACGTACCACTCATGGCGCGCAGGTGCTGGTCCAGGGCTCGGCAGCCCAATGGCTCAAGGGAGCCTCAATACAACAAATCCAATTGGCCGCACTCTGCTCGTCTTACCAGCAAGTTGCTCCAAGGAACTATGGTCCATGTAGTGGCGACGGCGAGTACGCCTGTGCCACAGTGTTAGAAAAAAGTAAGTGTCGCATTAGCCATCCCTGGACACGTGTTTTGAGGTAGTTGCCTCTCGTCAGCAGGGAGTAGGTGAGTGTAAAGGGGTGCCGCGTAGACTGCCAAAAACTTATTAACAGGTAACATACCACTAATGGCGCGCAGGTGCTGGCCCAAGGCTCTTCAGCCCAATGGCTCAAGGGAGCCTCAATACAACAAATCCAATTGGCCGCACTCTGCTCGTCTTACCAGCAAGTTGCCCCAAGGAACTATAGTCCATGTAGTGGCGACGGCGAGTACGCCTGTGCCACAGTGTTAGAAAAAAGTAAGTGTCGTATTAGCCATCCCTGGACACGTGTTTCGAGGTAGTTGCCTCTCGTCAGCAGGGAGTAGGTGAGTGTAAGGGGGTGCCGCGTAGACTGCCAAAAACGTCATAACAGGTAACGTACCACTCATGGCGCGCAGGTGCTGGTCCAGGGCTCGTCAGCCCAATGGCTCAAGGGAGCCTCAATACAACAAATCCAATTGGCCGCACTCTGCTCGTCTTACCAGCAAGTTGCCCCAAGGAACTATGGTCCATGTAGTGGCGGCGGCGAGTACGCCTGTGCCACAGTGTTAGAAAAAAGTAAGTGTTGCATTAGCCATCCCTGGACAAGTGTTTCGAGGTAGTTGCCTCTCGTCAGCAGGGAGTTGGTGAGTGTAAGGGGGTGCCGCGTAGACTGCCAAAAACATATTAACAGGTAACGTACCACTCATGGCGCGCAGGTGCTGGTCCAGGGCTCGTCAGCCCAATTGCTCAAGGGAGCCTCAATACAACAAATCCAATTGGCCGCACTCTGCTCGTCTTACCAGCAAGTTGCCCCAAGGAACTATGGTCCATGTAGTGGCGACGGCGAGTACGCCTGTGCCACAGTGTTAGAAAAAAGTAAGTGTCACATTAGCCATCCCTGGACACGTGTTTTGAGGTAGTTGCCTCTCGTCAGCAGGGAGTAGGTGAGTGTAACGGGATGCCACGTAGACTGCCAAAAACGTATTAACAGGTAACATACCACTCATGGCGCGCAGGTGCTGGTCCAGGGCTCGGCAGCCCAATGGCTCAAGGGAGCCTCAATACAACAAATCCAATTGGCCGCACTCTGCTCGTCTTACCAGCAAGTTGCTCCATGGAACTATGGTCCATGTAGTGGCGACGGCGAGTACGCCTGTGCCACAGTGTTAGAAAAAAGTAAGTGTCGCATTAGCCATCCCTGGACACGTGTTTTGAGGTAGTTGCCTCTCGTCAGCAGGGAGTAGGTGAGTGTAAAGGGGTGCCGCGTAGACTGCCAAAAACTTATTAACAGGTAACATACCACTAATGGCGCGCAGGTGCTGGCCCAAGGCTCGTCAGCCCAATGGCTCAAGGGAGCCTCAATACAACAAATCCAATTGGCCGCACTCTGCTCGCCTTACCAGCAAGTTGCCCCAAGGAACTATGGTCCATGTAGTGGCGACGGCGAGTACGCCTGTGCCAAAGTGTTAGAAAAAAGTAAGTGTCGCATTAGCCATCCCTGGACACGTGTTTCGAGGTAGTTGCCTCTTGTCAGCAGGGAGTAGGTGAGTGTAAGGGGGTGCCGCGTAGACTGCCAAAAACGTATTAACAGGTAACGTACCACTCATGGCGCGCAGGTGCTGGTCCAGGGCTCGTCAGCCCAATGGCTCAAGGGAGCCTCAATACAACAAATACAATTGGCCGCACTCTGCTCGTCTTACCAGCATGTTGCCCCAAGGAACTATGGTCCATGTAGTGGCGACGGCGAGTACGCCTGTGCCACAGTGTTAGAAAAAAGTAAGTGTTGCATTAGCCATCCCTGGACACGTGTTTCGAGGTAGTTGCCTCTCGTCAGCAGGGAGTAGGTGAGTGTAAGGGGGTGCCGCGTAGACTGCCAAAAACGTATTAACAGGTAACGTACCACTCATGGCGCGCAGGTGCTGGTCCAGTGCTCGTCAGCCCAATGGCTCAAGGGAGCCTCAATACAACAAATCCAATTGGCCGCACTCTGCTCGTCTTACCAGCAAGTTGCCCCAAGGAACTATGGTCCATGTAGTGGTGACGGCGAGTACGCCTGTGCCACAGTGTTAGAAAAAAGTAAGTGTCGCATTAGCCATCCCTGGACACGTGTTTCGAGGTAGTTGCCTCTCGTCAGCAGGGAGTAGGTGAGTGTAAGGGGGTGCCGCGTAGACTGCCAAAAACGTATTAACAGGTAACGTACCACTCATGGCGCGCAGGTGCTGGTCCAGGGCTCGTCAGCCCAATGGCTCAAGGGAGCCTCAATACAACAAATCCAATTGGCCGCACTCTGCTCGTCTTACCAGCAAGTTGCCCCAAGGAACTATGGTCCATGTAGTGGCGACGGCGAGTACGCCTGTGCCACAGTGTTAGAAAATAGTAAGTGTCGCATTAGCCATCCCTGGACACGTGTTTCGAGGTAGTTGCCTCTCGTCAGCAGGGAGTAGGTGAGTGTAAGGGGGTGCCACGTAGACTGCCAAAAACGTATTAACAGGTAACGTACCACTCATGGCGCGCAGGTGCTGGTCCAGGGCTCGTCAGCCCAATGGCTCAAGGGAGCCTCAATACAACAAATCCAATTGGCCGCACTCTGCTCGTCTTACCAGCATGTTGCCCCAAGGAACTATGGTCCATGTAGTGGCGACGGCGAGTACGCCTGTGCCACAGTGTTAGAAAAAAGTAAGTGTTGCATTAGCCATCCCTGGACACGTGTTTCGAGGTAGTTGCCTCTCGTCAGCAGGGAGTAGGTGAGTGTAAGGGGGTGCCGCGTAGACTGCCAAAAACGTATTAACAGGTAACGTACCACTCATGGCGCGCAGGTGCTGGTCCAGGGCTCGTCAGCCCAATGGCTCAAGGGAGCCTCAATACAACAAATCCAATTGGCCGCACTCTGCTCGTCTTACCAGCAAGTTGTCCCAAGGAACTATGGTCCATGTAGTGGCGACGGCGAGTACGCCTGTGCCACAGTGTTAGAAAAAAGTAAGTGTCGCATTAGCCATCCCTGGACACGTGTTTCGAGGTAGTTGCCTCTCATCAGCAGGGAGTAGGTGAGTGTAAGGGGGTGCCGCGTAGACTGCCAAAAACGTATTAACAGGTAACGTACCCATCATGGCGCGCAGGTGCTGATCCAGGGCTCGTCAGCCCAATGGCTCAAGGGAGCCTCAATACAACAAATCCAATTGGCCGCACTCTGCTCGTCTTACCAGCAAGTTGCCCCAAGGAACTATGGTCCATGTAGTGGCGACGGCGAGTACGCCTGTGCCACAGTGTTAGAAAAAAGTAAGTGTCGCATTAGCCATCCCTGGACACGTGTTTCGAGGTAGTTGCTTCTCGTCAGCAAGGAGTAGGTGAGTGTAAGGGGGTGCCGCGTAGACTGCCAAAAACGTATTAACAGGTAACGTACCACTCATGGCGCGCAGGTGCTGGTCCAGGGCTCGCCAGCCCATTGGCTCAAGGGAGCCTCAATACAACAAATCCAATTGGCCGTGCTCTGCTCGTCTTACCAGCAAGTTGCCCCAAGGATCTATGGTCCATGTAGTGGCGACGGCGAGTACGCCTGTGCCACAGTGTTAGAAAAAAGTAAGTGTCGCATTAGCCATCCCTGGACACGTGTTTCGAGGTAGTTGCCTCTCGTCAGCAGGGAGTAGGTGAGTGTAAGGGGGTGCCGCGTAGACTGCCAAAAACGTATTAACAGGTAACGTACCACTCATGGCGCGCAGGTGCTGGTCCAGGGCTCGTCAGCCCAATGGCTCAAGGGAGCCTCAATACAACAAATCCAATTGGCCGCACTCTGCTTGTCTTACCAGCAAGTTGCCCCAAGGAACTATGGTCCATGTAGTGGCGACGGCGAGTACGCCTGTGCCACAGTGTTAGAAAAAAGTAAGTGTCGCATTAGCCATCCCTGGACACGTGTTTCGAGTGAGGTTCCTCTCGTCAGCAGGGAGTAGGTGAGTGTAAGAGGGTGCCGCGTAGACTGCCAAAAACGTATTAACAGGTAACGTACCACTCATGGCACGCAGGTGCTGGTCCAGGGCTCGCCAGCCCAATGGCTCAAGGGAGCCTCAATACAACAAATCCAATTGGCCGCACTCTGCTCGTCTTACCAGCAAGTTGCTCCAAGGAACTATGGTCCATGTAGTGGCGACGGCGAGTACGCCTGTGCCACAGTGTTAGAAAAAAGTAAGTGTCGCATTAGCCATCCCTGGACACGTGTTTCGAGGTAGTTGCCTCTCGTCAGCAGGGAGTAGGTGAGTGTAAGGGGGTGCCGCGTAGACTGCCAAAAACGTATTAACAGGTAAAGTACCACTCATGGCGCGCAGGTGCTGGTCCAGGGCTCGTCAGCCCAATGGCTCAAGGGAGCCTCAATACAACAAATCCAATTGGCTGCACTCTGCTCGTCTTACCAGCAAGTTGCCCCAAGGAACTATGGTCCATGTAGTGGCGACGGCGAGTACGCCTGTGCCACAGTGTTAGAAAAAAGTAAGTGTCGCATTAGCCATTTCTGGACACGTGTTTCGAGGTAGTTGCCTCTCGTCAGCAGGGAGTAGGTGAGTGTAAGGGGGTTCCGCGTAGACTGCCAAAAACGTATTAACAGGTAACGTACCACTCATGGCGCGCAGGTGCTGGTCCAGGGCTCGTCAGCCCAATGGCTCAAGGGAGCCTCAATACAACAAATCCAATTGGCCGCACTCTGCTCGTCTTACCAGCAAGTTGCCCCAAGGAACTATGGTCCATGTAGTGGCGACGGCGAGTACGCCTGTGCCACAGTGTTAGAAAAAAGTAAGTGTCGCATTAGCCATCCCTGGACACGTGTTTTGAGGTAGTTGCCTCTCGTCAGCAGGGAGTAGGTGAGTGTAAAGGGGTGCCGCGTAGACTGCCAAAAACGTATTAACAGGTAACATACCACTCATGGCGCGCAGGTGCTGGCTCAGGGCTCGTCAGCCCAATGGCTCAAGGGAGCCTCAATACAACAAATCCAATTGGCCGCACTCTGCTCGCCTTACCAGCAAGTTGCCCCAAGGAACTATGGTCCATGTAGTGGCGACGGCGAGTACGCCTGTGCCACAGTGTTAGAAAAAAGTAAGTGTCGCATTAGCCATCCCTGGACACGTGTTTCGAGGTAGTTGCCTCTTGTCAGCAGGGAGTAGGTGAGTGTAAGGGGGTGCCGCGTAGACTGCCAAAAACGTATTAACAGGTAACGTACCACTCATGGCGCGCAGGTGCTGGTCCAGGGCTCGTCAGCCCAATGGCTCAAGGGAGCCTCAATACAACAAATCCAATTGGCCGCACTCTGCTCGTCTTACCAGCAAGTTGCCCCAAGGAACTATGGTCCATGTAGTGGCGACGGCGAGTACGCCTGTGCCACAGTGTTAGAGAAAAGTAAGTGTCGCATTAGCCATCCCTGGACACGTGTTTCGAGGTAGTTGCCTCTCGTCAGCAGGGAGTAGGTGAGTGTAAGGGGGTGCCACGTAGATTGCCAAAAACGTATTAACAGGTAACGTACCACTCATGGCGCGCAGGTGCTGGTCCAGGGCTCGTCAGCCCAATGGCTCAAGGGAGCCTCAATACAACAAATCCAATTGGCCGCACTCTGCTCGTCTTACCAGCAAGTTGCCCCAAGGAACTATGGTCCATGTAGTGGCGATGGCGAGTACGCCTGTGCCACAGTGTTAGAAAATAGTAAGTGTTGCATTAGCCATCCCTGGACACGTGTTTCGAGGTAGTTGCCTCTCGTCAGCAGGGAGTAGGTGAGTGTAAGGGGGTGCCGCGTAGACTGCCAAAAACGTATTAACAGGTAACGTACCACTCATGGCGCGCAGGTGCTGGTCAAGGGCTCGTCAGCCCAATGGCTCAAGGGAGCCTCAATACAACAAATCCAATTGGCCGCACTCTGCTCGTCTTACCAGCAAGTTGCCCCAAGGAACTATGGTCCATTTAGTGGTGACGGCGAGTACGCCTGTGCCACAGTGTTAGAAAAAAGTAAGTGTCGCATTATCCATCCCTGGACACGTGTTTTGAGGTAGTTGCCTCTCGTCAGCAGGGAGTAGGTGAGTGTAACGGGGTGCCACGTAGACTGCCAAAAACGTATTAACAGGTAACGTACCACTCATGGCGCGCAGGTGCTGGTCCAGGGCTCGGCAGCCCAATGGCTCAAGGGAGCCTCAATACAAGAAATCCAATTGGCCGCACTCTGCTCGTCTTACCAGCAAGTTGCTCCAAGGAACTATGGTCCATGTAGTGGCGACGGCGAGTACGCCTGTGCCACAGTGTTAGAAAAAAGTAAGTGTCGCATTAGCCATCCCTGGACACGTGTTTCGAGGTAGTTGCCTCTTGTCAGCAGGGAGTAGGTGAGTGTAAGGGGGTGCCGCGTAGACTGCCAAAAACGTATTAACAGGTAACGTACCACTCATGGCGCGCAGGTGCTGGTCCAGGGCTCGTCAGCCCAATGGCTCAAGGGAGCCTCAATACAACAAATCCAATTGGCCGAACTCTGCTCGTCTTACCAGCAAGTTGCCCCAAGGAACTATGGTCCATGTAGTGGCGACGGCGAGTACGCCTGTGCCACAGTGTTAGAAAAAAGTAAGTGTCGCATTAGCCATCCCTGGACACGTGTTTCGAGGTAGTTGCCTCTCGTCAGCAGGGAGTAGGTGAGTGTAAGGGGGTGCCACGTAGACTGCCAAAAACGTGTTAACAGGTAACGTACCACTCATGGCGCGCAGGTGCTGGTCCAGGGCTCGTCAGCCCAATGGCTCAAGGGAGCCTCAATACAACAAATCCAATTGGCCGCACTCTGCTCGTCTTACCAGCAAGTTGCCCCAAGGAACTATGGTCCATGTAGTGGCGACGGCGAGAACGCCTGTGCCACAGTGTTAGAAAAAAGTAAGTGTCGCATTAGCCATCCCTTGACACGTGTTTCGAGGTAGTTGCCTCTCGTCAGCAGGGAGTAGGTGAGTGTAAGGGGGTGCCGCGTAGACTGCCAAAAACGTATTAACAGGTAACGTACCACTCATGGCGCGCAGGTGCTGGTCCAGGGCTCGTCAGCCCAATGGCTCAAGGGAGCCTCAATACAACAAATCCAATTGGCCGCACTCTGCTCTTCTTACCAGCAAGTTGCCCCTAGGAACTATGGTCCATGTAGTGGCGACGGCGAGTACGCCTGTGCCACAGTGTTAGAAAATAGTAAGTGTCGCATTAGCCATCCCTGGACACGTGTTTCGAGGTAGTTGCCTCTCGTCAGCAGGGAGTAGGTGAGTGTAAGGGGGTGCCACGTAGACTGCCAAAAACGTATTAACAGGTAACGTACTACTCATGGCGCGCAGGTGCTGGTCCAGGGCTCGTCAGCCCAATGGCTCAAGGGAGCCTCAATACAACAAATCCAATTGGCCGCACTCTGCTCGTCTTACCAGCAAGTTGCCCCAAGGAACTATGGTCCATGTAGTGGCGACGGCGAGTACGCCTGTGCCACAGTGTTAGAAAAAAGTAAGTGTTGCATTAGCCATCCCTGGACACGTGTTTCGAGGTAGTTGCCTCTCGTCAGCAGGGAGTAGGTGAGTGTAAGGGGGTGCCGCGTAGACTGCCAACAACGTATTAACAGGTAACGTACCACTCATGGCGCGCAGGTGCTGGTCCAGGGCTCGTCAGCCCAATGGCTCAAGGGAGCCCCAATACAACAAATCCAATTGGCCGCACTCTGCTCGTCTTACCAGCAAGTTGCCCCAAGGAACTATGGTCCATGTAGTGGCGACGGCGAGTACGCCTGTGCCACAGTGTTAGAAAAAAGTAAGTGTCGCATTAGCCATCCCTGGACACGTGTTTCGAGGTAGTTGCCTCTCGTCAGCAGGGAGTAGGTGAGTGTAAGGGGGTGCCGCGTAGACTGCCAAAAACGTATTAACAGGTAACGTACCACTCATGGCGCGCAGGTGCTGGTCCAGGGCTCGTCAGCCCAATGGCTCAAGGGAGCCTCAATACAACAAATCCAATTGGCCGCACTCTGCTCGTCTTACCAGCAAGTTGCCCCAAGGAACTATGGTCCATGTAGTGGCGACGGCGAGTACGCCTGTGCCACAGTGTTAGAAAAAAGTAAGTGTCGCATTAGCCATCCCTGGACACGTGTTTCGAGGTAGTTGCTTCTCGTCAGCAAGGAGTAGGTGAGTGTAAGGGGGTGCCGCGTAGACTGCCAAAAACGTATTAACAGGTAACGTACCACTCATGGCGCGCAGGTGCTGGTCCAGGGCTCGTCAGCCCAATGGCTCAAGGGAGCCTCAATACAACAAATCCAATTGGCCGCGCTCTGCTCGTCTTACCAGCAAGTTGCCCCAAGGAACTATGGTCCATGTAGTGGCGACGGCGAGTACGCCTGTGCCACAGTGTTAGAAAAAAGTAAGTGTCGCATTAGCCATCCCTGGACACGTGTTTCGAGGTAGTTGCCTCTCGTCAGCAGGGAGTAGGTGAGTGTAAGGGGGTGCCGCGTAGACTGCCAAAAACGTATTAACAGGTAACGTACCACTCATGGCGCGCAGGTACTGGTCCAGGGCTCTTCAGCCCAATGGCTCAAGGGAGCCTCAATACAACAAATCCAAATGGCCACACTCTGCTCGTCTTACCAGCAAGTTGCCCCAAGGAACTATGGTCCATGTAGTGGCGACGGCGAGAATGCCTGTGCCACAGTGTTAGAAAAAAGTAAGTGTCGCATTAGCCATCCCTGGACACGTGTTTCGAGGTAGTTGCCTCTCGTCAGCAGGGAGTAGGTGAGTGTAATGGGGTGCCACGTAGACTGCCAAAAACGTATTAACAGGTAACGTACCACTCATGGCGCGCAGGTGCTGGTCCAGGGCTCGTCAGCCCAATGGCTCAAGGGAGCCTCTATACAACAAATCCAATTGGCCGCGCTCTGCTCGTCTTACCAGCAAGTTGCCCCAAGGAACTATGGTCCATGTAGTGGCGACGGCGAGTACGCCTGTGCCACAGTGTTAGAAAAAAGTAAGTGTCACATTAGCCATCCCTGGACACGTGTTTCGAGGTAGTTGCCTCTCGTCAGCAGGGAGTAGGTGAGTGTAAGGGGGTGCCGCGTAGACTGCCAAAAACGTATTAATAGGTAACGTACCACTCATGGCGCGCAGGTACTGGTCCAGGGCTCGTCAGCCCAATGGCTCAAGGGAGCCTCAATACAACAAATCCAATTGGCCACACTCTGCTCGTCTTACCAGCAAGTTGCCCCAAGGAACTATGGTCCATGTAGTGGCGACGGCGAGAATGCCTGTGCCACAGTGTTAGAAAAAAGTAAGTGTCGCATTAGCCATCCCTGGACACGTGTTTCGAGGTAGTTGCCTCTCGTCAGCAGGGAGTAGGTGAGTGTAAGGGGGTGCCACGTAGACTGCCAAAAACGTATTAACAGGTAACGTACCACTCATGGCGCGCAGGTGCTGGTCCAGGGCTCGTCAGCCCAATGGCTCAAGGGAGCCTCAATACAACAAATCCAATTGGCCGCGCTCTGCTCGTCTTACCAGCAAGTTGCCCCAAGGAACTATGGTCCATGTAGTGGCGACGGCGAGTACGCCTGTGCCACAGTGTTAGAAAAAAGTAAGTGTCGCATTAGCCATCCCTGGACACGTGTTTCGAGGTAGTTGCCTCTCGTCAGCAGGGAGTAGGTGAGTGTAAGGGGGTGCCGCGTAGACTGCCAAAAACGTATTAACAGGTAACGTACCACTCATGGCGCGCAGGTACTGGTCCAGGGCTCGTCAGCCCAATGGCTCAAGGGAGCCTCAATACAACAAATCCAATTGGCCACACTCTGCTCGTCTTACCAGCAAGTTGCCCCAAGGAACTATGGTCCATGTAGTGGCGACGGCGAGAATGCCTGTGCCACAGTGTTAGAAAAAAGTAAGTGTCGCATTAGCCATCCCTGGACACGTGTTTCGAGGTAGTTGCCTCTCGTCAGCAGGGAGTAGGTGAGTGTAAGGGGGTGCCACGTAGACTGCCAAAAACGGATTAACAGGTAATGTACCACTCATGGCGCGCAGGTGCTGGTCCAGGGCTCGTCAGCCCAATGGCTCAAGGGAGCCTCAATACAACAAATCCAATTGGCCGCACTCTGCTCGTCTTACCAGCAAGTTGCCCCAAGGAACTATGGTCCATGTAGTGGCGACGGCGAGTACGCCTGTGCCACAGTGTTAGAAAAAAGTAAGTGTCGCATTAGCCATCCCTGGACACGTGTTTCGAGGTAGTTGCCTCTCGTCAGCAGGGAGTAGGTGAGTGTAAGGGGGTGCAGCGTAGACTGCCAAAAACGTATTAACAGGTAACGTACCACTCATGGCGCGCAGGTGCTGGTCCAGGGCTCGTCAGCCCAATGGCTCAAGGGAGCCTCAATACAACAAATCCAATTGGCCGCACTCTGCTCGTCTTACCAGCAAGTTGCCCCAAGGAACTATGGTCCATGTAGTGGCGACGGCGAGTACGCCTGTGCCACAGTGTTAGAAAAAAGTAAGTGTCGCATTAGCCATCCCTGGACACGTGTTTCGAGGTAGTTGCTTCTCGTCAGCAAGGAGTAGGTGAGTGTAAGGGGGTGCCGCGTAGACTGCCAAAAACGTATTAACAGGTAACGTACCACTCATGGCGCGCAGGTGCTGGTCCAGGGCTCGTCAGCCCAATGGCTCAAGGGAGCCTCAATACAACAAATCCAATTGGCCGCGCTCTGCTCGTCTTACCAGCAAGTTGCCCCAAGGAACTATGGTCCATGTAGTGGCGACGGCGAGTACGCCTGTGCCACAGTGTTAGAAAAAAGTAAGTGTCGCATTAGTCATCCCTGGACACGTGTTTCGAGGTAGTTGCCTCTCGTCAGCAGGGAGTAGGTGAGTGTAAGGGGGTGCCGCGTAGACTGCCAAAAACGTATTAACAGGTAACGTACCACTCATGGCGCGAGGTACTGGTCCAGGGCTCGTCAGCCCAATGGCTCAAGGGAGCCTCAATACAACAAATCCAATTGGCCACACTCTGCTCGTCTTACCAGCAAGTTGCCCCAAGGAACTATGGTCCATGTAGTGGCGACGGCGAGAACGCCTGTGCCACAGTGTTAGAAAAAAGAAAGTGTCGCATTAGCCATCCCTGGACACGTGTTTCGAGGTAGTTGCCTCTCGTCAGCAGGGAGTAGGTGAGTGTAAAGGGGTGCCGCGTAGACTGCCAAAAACGTATTAACAGGTAACGTACCACTCATGGCGCGCAGGTGCTGGTCCAGGGCTCGTCAGCCCAATGGCTCAAGGGAGCCTCAATTCAACAAATCCAATTGGCCGCACTCTGCTCGTCTTACCAGCAAGTTGCCCCAAGGAACTATAGTCCATGTAGTGGCGACGGCGAGTACGCCTGTGCCACAGTGTTAGAAAAAAGTAAGTGTCGCATTAGCCATCCCTGGACACGTGTTTCGAGGTAGTTGCCTCTCGTCAGCAGGGAGTAGGTGAGTGTAAGGGGGTGCCGCATAGACTGCCAAAAACGTATTAACAGGTAACGTACCACTCATGGCGCGCAGGTGCTGGTCCAGGGCTCCTCAGCCCAATGGCTCAAGGGAGCCTCAATACAACAAATCCAATTGGCCACACTCTGCTCGTCTTACCAGCAAGTTGCCCCAAGGAACTATGGTCCATGTAGTGGCGACGGCGAGTACGCCTGTGCCACAGTGTTAGAAAAAAGTAAGTGTCGCATTAGCCATCCCTAGACACGTGTTTCGAGGTAGTTGCTTCTCGTCAGCAAGGAGTAGGTGAGTGTAAGGGGGTGCCGCGTAGACTGCCAAAAACGTATTAACAGGTAACGTACCACTCATGGCGCGCAGGTGCTGGTCCAGGGCTCGTCAGCCCAATGGCTCAAGGGAGCCTCAATACAACAAATCCAATTGGCCGCACTCTGCTCGTCTTACCAGCAAGTTGCCCCAAGGAACTATGGTCCATGTAGTGGCGACGGCGAGTACGCCTGTGCCACAGTGTTAGAAAAATGTAAGTGTCGCATTAGCCATCCCTGGACACGTGTTTCGAGGTAGTTGCTTCTCGTCAGCAAGGAGTAGGTGAGTGTAAGGGGGTGCCGCGTAGACTGCCAAAAACGTATTAACAGGTAACGTACCACTCATGGCGCGCAGGTGCTGGTCCAGGGCTCGTCAGCCCAATGGCTCAAGGGAGCCTCAATACAACAAATCCAATTGGCCGCACTCTGCTCGTCTTACCAGCAAGTTGCCCCAAGGAACTATAGTCCATGTAGTGGCGACGGCGAGTACGCCTGTGCCACAGTGTTAGAAAAAAGTAAGTGTCGCATTAGCCATCCCTGGACACGTGTTTCGAGGTAGTTGCCTCTCGTCAGCAGGGAGTAGGTGAGTGTAAGGGGGTGCCGCATAGACTGCCAAAAACGTATTAACAGGTAACGTACCACTCATGGCGCGCAGGTGCTGGTCCAGGGCTCCTCAGCCCAATGGCTCAAGGGAGCCTCAATACAACAAATCCAATTGGCCACACTCTGCTCGTCTTACCAGCAAGTTGCCCCAAGGAACTATGGTCCATGTAGTGGCGACGGCGAGTACGCCTGTGCCACAGTGTTAGAAAAAAGTAAGTGTCGCATTAGCCATCCCTGGACACGTGTTTCGAGGTAGTTGCTTCTCGTCAGCAAGGAGTAGGTGAGTGTAAGGGGGTGCCGCGTAGACTGCCAAAAACGTATTAACAGGTAACGTACCACTCATGGCGCGCAGGTGCTGGTCCAGGGCTCGTCAGCCCAATGGCTCAAGGGAGCCTCAATACAACAAATCCAATTGGCCGCACTCTGCTCGTCTTACCAGCAAGTTGCCCCAAGGAACTATGGTCCATGTAGTGGCGACGGCGAGTACGCCTGTGCCACAGTGTTAGAAAAATGTAAGTGTCGCATTAGCCATCCCTGGACACGTGTTTCGAGGTAGTTGCTTCTCGTCAGCAAGGAGTAGGTGAGTGTAAGGGGGTGCCGCGTAGACTGCCAAAAACGTATTAACAGGTAACGTACCACTCATGGCGCGCAGGTGCTGGTCCAGGGCTCGCCAGCCCAATGGCTCAAGGGAGCCTCAATACAACAAATCCAATTGGCCGCGCTCCGCTCGTCTTACCAGCAAGTTGCCCCAAGGATCTATGGTCCATGTAGTGGCGACGGCGAGTACGCCTGTGCCACAGTGTTAGAAAAAAGTAAGTATCGCATTAGCCATCCCTGGACACGTGTTTCGAGGTAGTTGCCTCTGGTCAGCAGGGAGTAGGTGAGTGTAAGGGGGTGCCGCGTAGACTGCCAAAAACGTATTAACAGGTAACGTACCACTCATGGCGCGCAGGTGCTGGTCCAGGGCTCGTCAGCCCAATGGCTCAAGGGAGCCTCAATACAACAAATCCAATTGGCCGCACTCTGCTCGTCTTACCAGCAAGTTGCCCCAAGGAACTATGGTCCATGTAGTGGCGACGGCGAGTACGCCTGTGCCACAGTGTTAGAAAAAAGTAAGTGTCGCATTAGCCATCCCTGGACACGTGTTTCGAGGTAGTTGCCTCTCGTCAGCAGGGAGTAGGTGAGTGTAAGGGGGTGCCGCGTAGACTGCCAAAAACGTATTAACAGGTAACGTACAACTCATGGCGCGCAGGTGCTGGTCCAGGGCTCGCCAGCCCAATGGCTCAAGGGAGCCTCAATACAACAAATCCAATTGGCCGCACTCTGCTCGTCTTACCAGCAAGTTGCCCCAAGGAACTATGGTCCATGTAGTGGCGACGGCGAGTACGCCTGTGCCACAGTGTTAGAAAAAAGTAAGTGTCGCATTAGCCATCCCTGGACACGTGTTTCGAGGTAGTTGCCTCTCGTCAGCAGGGAGTAGGTGAGTGTAAGGGGGTGCCGCGTAGACTGCCAAAAACGTATTAACAGGTAACGTACCGCTCATGGCGCGCAGGTGCTGGTCCAGGGCTCGTCAGCCCAATGGCTCAAGGGAGCCTCAATACAACAAATCCAATTGGCCGCACTCTGCTCGTCTTACCAGCAAGTTGCCCCAAGGAACTATGGTCCATGTAGTGGCGACGGCGAGTACACCTGTGCCACAGTGTTAGAAAAAAGTAAGTGTCGCATTAGCCATCCCTGGACACGTGTTTCGAGGTAGTTGCCTCTCGTCAGCAGGGAGTAGGTGAGTGTAAGGGGGTGCCGCGTAGACTGCCAAAAACGTATTAACAGGTAACGTACCACTCATGGCGCGCAGGTGCTGGTCCAGGGCTCGTCAGCCCAATGGCTCAAGGGAGCCTCAATACAACAAATCCAATTGGCCGCACTCTGCTCGTCTTACCAGCAAGTTGCCCCAAGGAACTATGGTCCATGTAGTGGCGGCGGCGAGTACGCCTGTGCCACAGTGTTAGAAAAAAGTAAGTGTTGCATTAGCCATCCTTGGACACGTGTTTCGAGGTAGTTGCCTCTCGTCAGCAGGGAGTTGGTGAGTGTAAGGGGGTGCCACGTAGACTGCCAAAAACATATTAACAGGTAACGTAGCACTCATGGCGTGCAGGTGCTGGTCCAGGGCTCGTCTGCCCAATGGCTCAAGGGAGCCTCAATACAACAAATCCAATTGGCCGCACTCTGCTTGTCTTACCAGCAAGTTGCCCCAAGGAACTATGGTCCATGTAGTGGCGACGGCGAGTACGCCTGTGCCACAGTGTTAGAAAAAAGTAAGTGTCGCATTAGCCATCCCTGGACACGTGTTTTGAGGTAGTTGCCTCTCGTCAGCAGGAAGTAGGTGAGTGTAACGGGGTGCCACGTAGACTGCCAAAAGCGTATTGACAGGTAACGTACCACTCATGGCGCGCAGGTGATGGTCCAGGGCTCGGCAGCCCAATGGCTCAAGGGAGCCTCAATACAACAAATCCAATTGGCCGCACTCTGCTCGTCTTACCAGCAAGTTGCTCCAAGGAACTATGGTCCATGTAGTGGCAACGGCGAGTACGCCTGTGCCACAGTGTTAGAAAAAAGTAAGTGTCGCATTAGCCATCCCTGGACACGTGTTTTGAGGTAGTTGCCTCTCGTCAGCAGGGAGTAGGTGAGTGTAAAGGGGTGCCGCGTAGACTGCCAAAAACGTATTAACAGGTAACATACCACTGATCGCGCGCAGGTGCTGGCCCAGGGCTCGTCAGCCCAATGGCTCAAGAGAGCCTCAATACAACAAATCCAATTGGCCGCACTCTGCTCGCCTTACCAGCAAGTTGCCCCAAGGAACTATGGTCCATGTAGTGGCGACGGCGAGTACGCCTGTGCCACAGTGTTAGAAAAAAGTAAGTGTCGCATTAGCCATCCCTGGACACGTGTTTCGAGGTAGTTGCCTCTTGTCAGCAGGGAGTAGGTGAGTGTAAGGGGGTGCCGCGTAGACTGCCAAAATCATATTAACAGGTTACGTACCACTCATGGCGCGCAGGTGCTGGTCCAGGGCTCGTCAGCCCAATGGCTCAAGGGAGCCTCAATACAACAAATCCAATTGGCCGCACTCTGCTCGTCTTACCAGCAAGTTGCCCCAAGGAACTATGGTCCATGTAGTGGCGGCGGCGAGTACGCCTGTGCCACAGTGTTAGAAAAAAGTAAGTGTTGCATTAGCCATCCTTGGACACGTGTTTCGAGGTAGTTGCCTCTCGTCAGCAGGGAGTTGGTGAGTGTAAGGGGGTGCCGCGTAGACTGCCAAAAACATATTAACAGGTAACGTACCACTCATGGCGTGCAGGTGCTGGTCCAGGGCTCGTCAGCCCAATGGCTCAAGGGAGCCTCAATACAACAAATCCAATTGGCCGCACTCTGCTCGTCTTACCAGCAAGTTGCCCCAAGGAACTATGGTCCATGTAGTGGCGACGGCGAGTACGCCTGTGCCACAGTGTTAGAAAAAAGTAAGTGTCGCATTAGCCATCCCTGGACACGTGTTTTGAGGTAGTTGCCTCTCGTCAGCAGGAAGTAGGTGAGTGTAACGGGGTGCCACGTAGACTGCCAAAAGCGTATTGACAGGTAACGTACCACTCATGGCACGCAGGTGATGGTCCAGGGCTCGGCAGCCCAATGGCTCAAGGGAGCCTCAATACAACAAATCCAATTGGCCGCACTCTGCTCGTCTTACCAGCAAGTTGCTCCAAGGAACTATGGTCCATGTAGTGGCGACGGCGAGTACGCCTGTGCCACAGTGTTAGAAAAAAGTAAGTGTCGCATTAGCCATCCCTGGACACGTGTTTTGAGGTAGTTGCCTCTCGTCAGCAGGGAGTAGGTGAGTGTAAAGGGGTGCCGCGTAGACTGCCAAAAACGTATTAACAGGTAACATACCACTCATCGCGCGCAGGTGCTGGCCCAGGGCTCGTCAGCCCAATGGCTCAAGAGAGCCTCAATACAACAAATCTAATTGGCCGCACTCTGCTCGCCTTACCAGCAAGTTTCCCCAAGGAACTATGGTCCATGTAGTGGCGACGGCGAGTACGCCTGTGCCACAGTGTTAGAAAAAAGTAAGTGTCGCATTAGCCATCCCTGGACACGTGTTTCGAGGTAGTTGCCTCTTGTCAGCAGGGAGTAGGTGAGTGTAAGGGGGTGCCGCGTAGACTGCCAAAATCATATTAACAGGTTACGTACCACTCATGGCGCGCAGGTGCTGGTCCAGGGCTCGTCAGCCCAATGGCTCAAGGGAGCCTCAATACAACAAATCCAATTGGCCGCACTCTGCTCGTCTTACCAGCAAGTTGCCCCAAGGAACTATGGTCCATGTAGTGGCGACGGCGAGTACGCCTGTGCCACAGTGTTAGAAAAAAGTAAGTGTCGCATTAGCCATCCCTGGACACGTGTTTCGAGGTAGTTGCCTCTCGTCAGCAGGGAGTAGGTGAGTGTAAGGGGGTGCCGCGTAGACTGCCAAAAACGTATTAACAGGTAAAGTACCACTCATGGCGTGCAGGTGCTGGTCCAGGGCTCGTCAGCCCAATGGCTCAAGGGAGCCTCAATACAACAAATCCAATTGGCCGCACTCTGCTCGTCTTACCAGCAAGTTGCCCCAAGGAACTATGGTCCATGTAGTGGCGACGGCGAGTACGCCTGTGCCACAGTGTTAGAAAAAAGTAAGTGTCGCATTAGCCATCCCTGGACACGTGTTTCGAGGTAGTTGCCTCTCGTCAGCAGGGAGTAGGTGAGTGTAAGGGGGTGCCGCGTAGACTGCCAAAAACGTATTAACAGGTAACGTACCACTCATGGCGCGCAGGTGCTGGTCCAGGGCTCATCAGCCGAATGGCTCAAGGGAGCCTCAATACAACAAATCCAATTGGCCGCACTCTGCTCGTCTTACCAGCAAGTTGCCCCAAGGAACTATGGTCCATGTAGTGGCGACGGCGAGTACGCCTGTGCCACAGTGTTAGAAAAAAGTAAGTGTCGCATTAGCCATCCCTGGACACATGTTTCGAGGTAGTTGCCTCTCGTCAGCAGGGAGTAGGTGAGTGTAAGGGGGTGCTGCGTAGACTGCCAAAAACGTATTAACAGGTAACGTACCACTCATGGCGCGCAGGTGCTGGTCCAGGGCTCGTCAGCCCAATGGCTCAAGGGAGCCTCAATACAACAAATCCAATTGGCCGCACTCTGCTCGTCTTACCAGCAAGTTGCCCCAAGGAACTATGGCCCATGTAGTGGCGACGGCGAGTACGCCTGTGCCACAGTGTTAGAAAAAAGTAAGTGTCGCATTAGCCATCCCTGGACACGTGTTTCGAGGTAGTTGCCTCTCGTCAGCAGGGAGTAGGTGAGTGTAAGGGGGTGCCGCGTAGACTGCCAAAAACGTATTAACAGGTAACGTACCACTCATGGCGCGCAGGTACTGGTCCAGGGCTCGTCAGCCCAATGGCTCAAGGGAGCCTCAATACAACAAATCCAATTGGCCACACTCTGCTCGTCTTACTAGCAAGTTGCCCCAAGGAACTATGGTCCATGTAGTGGCGACGGCGAGAACGCCTGTGCCACAGTGTTAGAAAAAAGTAAGTGTCGCATTAGCCATCCCTGGACACGTGTTTCGAGGTAGTTGCCTCTCTTCAGCAGGGAGTAGGTGAGTGTAAGGGGGTGCCGCGTAGACTGCCAAAAACGTATTAACAGGTAACGTACCACTCATGGCGCGCAGGTGCTGGTCCAGGGCTCGTCAGCTCAATGGCTCAAGGGAGCCTCAATACAACAAATCCAATTGGCCGCACTCTGCTCGTCTTACCAGCAAGTTGCCCCAAGGAACTATGGTCCATGTAGTGGCGGCGGCGAGTACGCCTGTGCCACAGTGTTAGAAAAAAGTAAGTGTCGCATTAGCCATCTCTGGACACGTGTTTCGAGGTAGTTGCCTCTCGTCAGCATGGAGTAGGTGAGTGTAAGGGGGTGCAGCGTAGACTGCCAAAAACGTATTAACAGGTAACGTACCACTCATGGCGCGCAGGTGCTGGTCCAGGGCTCGTCAGCCCAATGGCTCAAGGGAGCCTCAATAAAACAAATCCAATTGGCCGCACTCTGCTCGTCTTACCAGCAAGTTGCCCCAAGGAACTATGGTCCATGTAGTGGCGACGGCGAGTACGCCTGTGCCACAGTGTTAGAAAAAAGTAAGTGTCGCATTAGCCATCCCTGGACACGTGTTTCGAGGTAGTTGCCTCTCGTCAGCAGGGAGTAGGTGAGTGTAAGGGGGTGCCGCGTAGACTGCCAAAAATGTATTAACAGGTAACGTACCACTCATGGCGCGCAGGTGCTGGTCCAGGGCTCGTCAGCCCAATGGCTCAAGGGAGCCTCAATACAACAAATCCAATTGGCCGCACTCTGCTCGTCTTACCAGCAAGTTGCCCCAAGGAACTATGGTCCATGTAGTGGCGACGGCGAGTACGCCTGTGCCACAGTGTTAGAAAAAAGTAAGTGTTGCATTAGCCATCCCTGGACACGTGTTTCGAGGTAGTTGCCTCTCGTCAGCAGGGAGTAGGTGAGTGTAAGGGGGTGCCGCGTAGACTGCCAAAAACGTATTAACAGGTAACGTACCACTCATGGCGCGCAGGTACTGGTCCAGGGCTCGTCAGCCCAATGGCTCAAGGGAGCCTTAATACAACAAATCCAATTGGCCACACTCTGCTCGTCTTACTAGCAAGTTGCCCCAAGGAACTATGGTCCATGTAGTGGCGACGGCGAGTACGCCTTTGCCACAGTGTTAGAAAAAAGTAAGTGTCGCATTAGCCATCCCTCGACACGTGTTTCGAGGTAGTTGCCTCTCGTCAGCAGGGAGTAGGTGAGTGTAAGGGGGTGCCGCGTAGACTGCCAAAAACGTATTAACAGGTAACGTACCACTCATGGCGCGCAGGTGCTGGTCCAGGGCTCCTCAGCCCAATGGCTCAAGGGAGCCTCAATACAACAAATCCAATTGGCCGCACTCTGCTTGTCTTACCAGCAAGTTGCCCCAAGGAACTATGGTCCATGTAGTGGCGACGGCGAGTACGCCTGTGCCACAGTGTTAGAAAAAAGTAAATGTCGCATTAGCCATCCCTGGACACGTGTTTCGAGGTAGTTGCTTCTCGTCAGCAAGGAGTAGGTGAGTGTAAGGGGGTGCCGCGTAGACTGCCAAAAACGTATTAACAGGTAACGTACCACTCATGGCGCGCAGGTGCTGGTCCAGGGCTCGTCAGCCCAATGGCTCAAGGGAGCCTCAATACAACAAATCCAATTGGCCGCGCTCTGCTCGTCTTACCAGCAAGTTGCCCCAAGGAACTATGGTCCATGTAGTGGCGACGGCGAGTACGCCTGTGCCACAGTGTTAGAAAAAAGTAAGTGTCGCATTAGCCATCCCTGGACACGTGTTTCGAGGTAGTTGCCTCTCGTCAGCAGGGAGTAGGTGAGTGTAAGGGGGTGCCGCGTAGACTGCCAAAAACGTATTAACAGGTAACGTACCACTCATGGCGCGCAGGTGCTGGTCCAGGGCTCGTCAGCCCAATGGCTCAAGGGAGCCTCAATACAACAAATCCAATTGGCCACACTCTGCTCGTCTTACCAGCAAGTTGCCCCAAGGAACTATGGTCCATGTAGTGGCGACGGCGAGTACGCCTGTGCCACAGTGTTAGAGAAAAGTAAGTGTCCCATTAGCCATCCCTGGACACGTGTTTCGAGGTAGTTGCCTCTCGTCAGCAGGGAGTAGGTGAGTGTAAGGGGATGCCACGTAGACTGCCAAAAACGTATTAACAGGTAACGTACCACTCATGGCGCGCAGGTGCTGGTCCAGGGCTCGTCAGCCCAATGGCTCAAGGGAGCCTCAATACAACAAATCCAATTGGCCGCACTCTGCTCGTCTTACCAGCAAGTTGCCCCAAGGAACTATGGTCCATGTAGTGGCGACGGCGAGTACGCCTGTGCCACAGTGTTAGAAAATAGTAAGTGTTGCATTAGCCATCCCTGGACACGTGTTTCGAGGTAGTTGCCTCTCGTCAGCAGGGAGTAGGTGAGTGTAAGGGGGTGCCGCGTAGACTGCCAAAAACGTATTAACAGGTAACGTACCACTCATGGCGCGCAGGTGCTGGTCAAGGGCTCGTCAGCCCAATGGCTCAAGGGTGCCTCAATACAACAAATCCAATTGGCCGCACTCTGCTCGTCTTACCAGCAAGTTGCCCCAAGGAACTATGGTCCATGTAGTGGCGACGGCGAGTACGCCTGTGCCACAGTGTTAGAAAAAAGTAAGTGTCGCATTAGCCATCCCTGGACACGTGTTTCGAGGTAGTTGCCTCTCGTCAGCAGGGAGTAGGTGAGTGTAAGGGGGTGCCACGTAGACTGCCAAAAACGTGTTAACAGGTAACGTACCACTCATGGCGCGCAGGTGCTGGTCCAGGGCTCGTCAGCCCAATGGCTCAAGGGAGCCTCAATACAACAAATCCAATTGGCCGCACTCTGCTCGTCTTACCAGCAAGTTGCCCCAAGGAACTATGGTCCATGTAGTGGCGACGGCGAGAACGCCTGTGCCACAGTGTTAGAAAAAATTAAGTGTCGCATTAGCCATCCCTGGACACGTGTTTCGAGGTAGTTGCCTCTCGTCAGCAGGGAGTAGGTGAGTGTAAGTGGGTGCCGCGTAGACTGCCAAAAACGTATTAACAGGTAACGTACCACTCATGGCGCGCAGGTGCTGGTCCAGGGCTCGTCAGCCCAATGGCTCAAGGGAGCCTCAATACAACAAATCCAATTGGCCGCACTCTGCTCTTCTTACCAGCAAGTTGCCCCTAGGAACTATGGTCCATGTAGTGGCGACGGCGAGTACGCCTGTGCCACAGTGTTAGAAAATAGTAAGTGTCGCATTAGCCATCCCTGGACACGTGTTTCGAGGTAGTTGCCTCTCGTCAGCAGGGAGTAGGTGAGTGTAAGGGGGTGCCGCGTAGACTGCCAAAAACGTATTAACAGGTAACGTACCACTCATGGCGCGCAGGTGCTGGTCCAGGGCTCGTCAGCCCAATGGCTCAAGGGAGCCTCAATACAACAAATCCAATTGGCCGCACTCTGCTCGTCTTACCAGCAAGTTGCCCCAAGGAACTATGGTCCATGTAGTGGCGACGGCGAGTACGCCTGTGCCACAGTGTTAGAAAAAAGTAAGTGTTGCATTAGCCATCCCTGGACACGTGTTTCGAGGTAGTTGCCTCTCGTCAGCAGGGAGTAGGTGAGTGTAAGGGGGTGCCGCGTAGACTGCCAACAACGTATTAACAGGTAACGTACCACTCATGGCGCGCAGGTGCTGGTCCAGGGCTCGTCAGCCCAATGGCTCAAGGGAGCCTCAATACAACAAATCCAATTGGCCGCACTCTGCTCGTCTTACCAGCAAGTTGCCCCAAGGAACTATGGTCCATGTAGTGGCGACGGCGAGTACGCCTGTGCCACAGTGTTAGAAAAAAGTAAGTGTCGCATTAGCCATCCCTGGACACGTGTTTCGAGGTAGTTGCCTCTCGTCAGCAGGGAGTAGGTGAGTGTAAGGGGGTGCCGCGTAGACTGCCAAAAACGTATTAACAGGTAACGTACCACTCATGGCGCGCAGGTGCTGGTCCAGGGCTCGTCAGCCCAACGGCTCAAGGGAGCCTCAATACAACAAATCCAATTGGCCGCACTCTGCTCGTCTTACCAGCAAGTTGCCCCAAGGAACTATGGTCCATGTAGTGGCGACGGCGAGAATGCCTGTGCCACAGTGTTAGAAAAAAGTAAGTGTCGCATTAGCCATCCCTGGACACGTGTTTCGAGGTAGTTGCCTCTCGTCAGCAGGGAGTAGGTGAGTGTAAGGGGGTGCCACGTAGACTGCCAAAAACGTATTAACAGGTAACGTACCACTCATGGCGCGCAGGTGCTGGTCCAGGGCTCGTCAGCCCAATGGCTCAAGGGAGCCTCAATACAACAAATCCAATTGGCCGCGCTCTGCTCGTCTTACCAGCAAGTTGCCCCAAGGAACTATGGTCCATGTAGTGGCGACGGCGAGTACGCCTGTGCCACAGTGTTAGAAAAAAGTAAGTGTCGCATTAGCCATCCCTGGACACGTGTTTCGAGGTAGTTGCCTCTCGTCAGCAGAGAGTAGGTGAGTGTAAGGGGGTGCCGCGTAGACTGCCAAAAACGTATTAACAGGTAACGTACCACTCATGGCGCGCAGGTACTGGTCCAGGGCTCGTCAGCCCAATGGCTCAAGGGAGCCTCAATACAACAAATCCAATTGGCCACACTCTGCTCGTCTTACCAGCAAGTTGCCCCAAGGAACTATGGTCCATGTAGTGGCGACGGCGAGAATGCCTGTGCCACAGTGTTAGAAAAAAGTAAGTGTCGCATTAGCCATCCCTGGACACGTGTTTCGAGGTAGTTGCCTCTCGTCAGCAGGGAGTAGGTGAGTGTAAGGGGGTGCCACGTAGACTGCCAAAAACGTATTAACAGGTAACGTACCACTCATGGCGCGCAGGTGCTGGTCCAGGGCTCGTCAGCCCAATGGCTCAAGGGAGCCTCAATACAACAAATCCAATTGGCCGCGCTCTGCTCGTCTTACCAGCAAGTTGCCCCAAGGAACTATGGTCCATGTAGTGGCGACGGCGAGTACGCCTGTGCCACAGTGTTAGAAAAAAGTAAGTGTCGCATTAGCCATCCCTGGACACGTGTTTCGAGGTAGTTTCTTCTCGTCAGCAGGGAGTAGGTGAGTGTAAGGGGGTGCCGCGTAGACTGCCAAAAACGTATTAACAGGTAACGTACCACTCATGGCGCGCAGGTACTGGTCCAGGGCTCGTCAGCCCAATGGCTCAAGGGAGCCTCAATACAACAAATCCAATTGGCCACACTCTGCTCGTCTTACCAGCAAGTTGCCCCAAGGAACTATGGTCCATGTAGTGGCGACGGCGAGAATGCCTGTGCCACAGTGTTAGAAAAAAGTAAGTGTCGCATTAGCCATCCCTGGACACGTGTTTCGAGGTAGTTGCCTCTCGTCAGCAGGGAGTAGGTGAGTGTAAGGGGGTGCCACGTAGACTGCCAAAAACGTATTAACAGGTAATGTACCACTCATGGCGCGCAGGTGCTGGTCCAGGGCTCGTCAGCCCAATGGCTCAAGGGAGCCTCAATACAACAAATCCAATTGGCCGCACTCTGCTCGTCTTACCAGCAAGTTGCCCCAAGGAACTTTGGTCCATGTAGTGGCGGCGGCGAGTACGCCTGTGCCACAGTGTTAGAAAAAAGTAAGTGTCGCATTAGCCATCCCTGGACACGTGTTTCGAGGTAGTTGCCTCTCGTCAGCAGGGAGTAGGTGAGTGTAAGGGGGTGCCGCGTAGACTGCCAAAAACGTATTAACAGGTAACGTACCACTCATGGCGCGAGGTACTGGTCCAGGGCTCGTCAGCCCAATGGCTCAAGGGAGCCTCAATACAACAAATCCAATTGGTCACACTCTGCTCGTCTTACCAGCAAGTTGCCCCAAGGAACTATGGTCCATGTAGTGGCGACGGCGAGAACGCCTGTGCCACAGTGTTAGAAAAAAGAAAGTGTCGCATTAGCCATCCCTGGACACGTGTTTCGAGGTAGTTGCCTCTCGTCAGCAGGGAGTAGGTGAGTGTAAAGGGGTGCCGCGTAGACTGACAAAAACGTATTAACAGGTAACGTACCACTCATGGCGCGCAGGTGCTGGTCCAGGGCTCGTCAGCCCAATGGCTCAAGGGAGCCTCAATACAACAAATCCAATTGGCCGCACTCTGCTCGTCTTACCAGCAAGTTGCCCCAAGGAACTATGGTCCATGTAGTGGCGACGGCGAGTACGCCTGTGCCCCAGTGTTAGAAAAATGTAAGTGTCGCATTAGCCATCCCTGGACACGTGTTTCGAGGTAGTTGCTTCTCGTCAGCAAGGAGTAGGTGAGTGTAAGGGGGTGCCGCGTAGACTGCCAAAAACGTATTAACAGGTAACGTACCACTCATGGCGCGCAGGTGCTGGTCCAGGGCTCGTCAGCCCAATGGCTCAAGGGAGCCTCAATACAACAAATCCAATTGGCCGCACTCTGCTCGTCTTACCAGCAAGTTGCCCCAAGGAACTATGGTCCATGCAGTGGCGACGGCGAGTACGCCTGTGCCCCAGTGTTAGAAAAATGTAAGTGTCGCATTAGCCATCCCTGGACACGTGTTTCGAGGTAGTTGCTTCTCGTCAGCAAGGAGTAGGTGAGTGTAAGGGGGTGCCGCGTAGACTGCCAAAAACGTATTAACAGGTAACGTACCACTCATGGCGCGCAGGTGCTGGTCCAGGGCTCGCCAGCCCAATGGCTCAAGGGAGCCTCAATACAACAAATCCAATTGGCCGCGCTCTGCTCGTCTTACCAGCAAGTTGCCCCAAGGATCTATGGTCCATGTAGTGGCGACGGCGAGTACGCCTGTGCCACAGTGTTAGAAAAAAGTAAGTGTCGCATTAGCCATCCCTGGACACGTGTTTCGAGGTAGTTGCCTCTCGTCAGCAGGGAGTAGGTGAGTGTAAGGGGGTGCCGCGTAGACTGCCAAAAACGTATTAACAGGTAACGTACAACTCATGGCGCGCAGGTGCTGGTCCAGGGCTCGCCAGCCCAATGGCTCAAGGGAGCCTCAATACAACAAATCCAATTGGCCGCACTCTGCTCGTCTTACCAGCAAGTTGCCCCAAGGAACTATGGTCCATGTAGTGGCGACGGCGAGTACGCCTGTGCCACAGTGTTAGAAAAAAGTAAGTGTCGCATTAGCCATCCCTGGACACGTGTTTCGAGGTAGTTGCCTCTCGTCAGCAGGGAGTAGGTGAGTGTAAGGGGGTGCCGCGTAGACTGCCAAAAACGTATTAACAGGTAACGTACCACTCATGGCGCGCAGGTGCTGGTCCAGGGCTCGTCAGCCCAATGGCTCAAGGGAGCCTCAATACAACAAATCCAATTGGCCGCACTCTGCTCGTCTTACCAGCAAGTTGCCCCAAGGAACTATGGTCCATGTAGTGGCGACGGCGAGTACGCCTGTGCCACAGTGTTAGAAAAAAGTAAGTGTCGCATTAGCCATCCCTGGACACGTGTTTCGAGGTAGTTGCCTCTCGTCAGCAGGGAGTAGGTGAGTGTAAGGGGGTGCCGCGTAGACTGCCAAAAACGTATTAACAGGTAACGTACCACTCATGGCGCGCAGGTGCTGGTCCAGGGCTCGTCAGCCCAATGGCTCAAGGGAGCCTCAATACAACAAATCCAATTGGCCGCACTCTGCTCGTCTTACCAGCAAGTTGCCCCAAGGAACTATGGTCCATGTAGTGGCGGCGGCGAGTACGCCTGTGCCACAGTGTTAGAAAAAAGTAAGTGTTGCATTAGCCATCCTTGGACACGTGTTTCGAGGTAGTTGCCTCTCGTCAGCAGGGAGTTGGTGAGTGTAAGGGGGTGCCGCGTAGACTGCCAAAAACATATTAACAGGTAACGTAGCACTCATGGCGTGCAGGTGCTGGTCCAGGGCTCGTCAGCCCAATGGCTCAAGGGAGCCTCAATACAACAAATCCAATTGGCCGCACTCTGCTCCTCTTACCAGCAAGTTGCCCCAAGGAACTATGGTCCATGTAGTGGCGACGGCGAGTACGCCTGTGCCACAGTGTTAGAAAAAAGTAAGTGTCGCATTAGCAATCCCTGGACACGTGTTTCGAGGTAGTTGCTTCTCGTCAGCAAGGAGTAGGTGAGTGTAAGGGGGTGCCGCGTAGACTGCCAAAAACGTATTAACAGGTAACGTACCACTCATGGCGCGCAGGTGCTGGTCCAGGGCTCGTCAGCCCAATGGCTCAAGGGAGCCTCAATACAACAAATCCAATTGGCCGCACTCTGCTCGTCTTACCAGCAAGTTGCCCCAAGGAACTATGGTCCATGTAGTGGCGACGGCGAGTACGCCTGTGCCCCAGTGTTAGAAAAATGTAAGTGTCGCATTAGCCATCCCTGGACACGTGTTTCGAGGTAGTTGCTTCTCGTCAGCAAGGAGTAGGTGAGTGTAAGGGGGTGCCGCGTAGACTGCCAAAAACGTATTAACAGGTAACGTACCACTCATGGCGCGCAGGTGCTGGTCCAGGGCTCGCCAGCCCAATGGCTCAAGGGAGCCTCAATACAACAAATCCAATTGGCCGCGCTCTGCTCGTCTTACCAGCAAGTTGCCCCAAGGATCTATGGTCCATGTAGTGGCGACGGCGAGTACGCCTGTGCCACAGTGTTAGAAAAAAGTAAGTGTCGCATTAGCCATCCCTGGACACGTGTTTCGAGGTAGTTGCCTCTCGTCAGCAGGGAGTAGGTGAGTGTAAGGGGGTGCCGCGTAGACTGCCAAAAACGTATTAACAGGTAACGTACAACTCATGGCGCACAGGTGCTGGTCCAGGGCTCGCCAGCCCAATGGCTCAAGGGAGCCTCAATACAACAAATCCAATTGGCCGCACTCTGCTCGTCTTACCAGCAAGTTGCCCCAAGGAACTATGGTCCATGTAGTGGCGACGGCGAGTACGCCTGTGCCACAGTGTTAGAAAAAAGTAAGTGTCGCATTAGCCATCCCTGGACACGTGTTTCGAGGTAGTTGCCTCTCGTCAGCAGGGAGTAGGTGAGTGTAAGGGGGTGCCGCGTAGACTGCCAAAAACGTATTAACAGGTAACGTACCACTCATGGCGCGCAGGTGCTGGTCCAGGGCTCGTCAGCCCAATGGCTCAAGGGAGCCTCAATACAACAAATCCAATTGGCCGCACTCTGCTCGTCTTACCAGCAAGTTGCCCCAAGGAACTATGGTCCATGTAGTGGCGACGGCGAGTACGCCTGTGCCACAGTGTTAGAAAAAAGTAAGTGTCGCATTAGCCATCCCTGGACACGTGTTTCGAGGTAGTTGCCTCTCGTCAGCAGGGAGTAGGTGAGTGTAAGGGGGTGCCGCGTAGACTGCCAAAAACGTATTAACAGGTAACGTACCACTCATGGCGCGCAGGTGCTGGTCCAGGGCTCGTCAGCCCAATGGCTCAAGGGAGCCTCAATACAACAAATCCAATTGGCCGCACTCTGCTCGTCTTACCAGCAAGTTGCCCCAAGGAACTATGGTCCATGTAGTGGCGGCGGCGAGTACGCCTGTGCCACAGTGTTAGAAAAAAGTAAGTGTTGCATTAGCCATCCTTGGACACGTGTTTCGAGGTAGTTGACTCTCGTCAGCAGGGAGTTGGTGAGTGTAAGGGGGTGCCGCGTAGACTGCCAAAAACATATTAACAGGTAACGTAGCACTCATGGCGTGCAGGTGCTGGTCCAGGGCTCGTCAGCCCAATGGCTCAAGGGAGCCTCAATACAACAAATCCAATTGGCCGCACTCTGCTCGTCTTACCAGCAAGTTGCCCCAAGGAACTATGGTCCATGTAGTGGCGACGGCGAGTACGCCTGTGCCACAGTGTTAGAAAAAAGTAAGTGTCGCATTAGCCATCCCTGGACACGTGTTTTGAGGTAGTTGCCTCTCGTCAGCAGGAAGTAGGTGAGTGTAACGGGGTGCCACGTAGACTGCCAAAAGCGTATTGACAGGTAACGTACCACTCATGGCGCGCAGGTGATGGTCCAGGGCTAGGCAGCCCAATGGCTCAAGGGAGCCTCAATACAACAAATCCAATTGGCCGCACTCTGCTCGTCTTACCAGCAAGTTGCTCCAAGGAACTATGGTCCATGTAGTGGCGACGGCGAGTACGCCTGTGCCACAGTGTTAGAAAAAAGTAAGTGTCGCATTAGCCATCCCTGGACACGTGTTTTGAGGTAGTTGCCTCTCGTCAGCAGGGAGTAGGTGAGTGTAAAGGGGTGCCGCGTAGACTGCCAAAAACGTATTAACAGGTAACATACCACTCATTGCGCGCAGGTGCTGGCCCAGGGCTCGTCAGCCCAATGGCTCAAGAGAGCCTCAATACAACAAATCCAATTGGCCGCACTCTGCTCGCCTTACCAGCAAGTTGCCCCAAGGAACTATGGTCCATGTAGTGGCGACGGCGAGTACGCCTGTGCCACAGTGTTAGAAAAAAGTAAGTGTCGCATTAGCCATCCCTGGACACGTGTTTCGAGGTAGTTGCCTCTTGTCAGCAGGGAGTAGGTGAGTGTAAGGGGGTGCCGCGTAGACTGCCAAAATCATATTAACAGGTTACGTACCACTCATGGCGCGCAGGTGCTGGTCCAGGGCTCGTCAGCCCAATGGCTCAAGGGAGCCTCAATACAACAAATCCAATTGGCCGCACTCTGCTCGTCTTACCAGCAAGTTGCCCCAAGGAACTATGGTCCATGTAGTGGCGGCGGCGAGTACGCCTGTGCCACAGTGTTAGAAAAAAGTAAGTGTTGCATTAGCCATCCTTGGACACGTGTTTCGAGGTAGTTGCCTCTCGTCAGCAGGGAGTTGGTGAGTGTAAGGGGGTGCCGCGTAGACTGCCAAAAACATATTAACAGGTAACGTACCACTCATGGCGTGCAGGTGCTGGTCCAGGGCTCGTCAGCCCAATGGCTCAAGGGAGCCTCAATACAACAAATCCAATTGGCCGCACTCTTCTCGTCTTACCAGCAAGTTGCCCCAAGGAACTATGGTCCATGTAGTGGCGACGGCGAGTACGCCTGTGCCACAGTGTTAGAAAAAAGTAAGTGTCGCATTAGCCATCCCTGGACACGTGTTTTGGGGTAGTTGCCTCTCGTCAGCAGGAAGTAGGTGAGTGTAACGGGGTGCCACGTAGACTGCCAAAAGCGTATTGACAGGTAACGTACCACTCATGGCACGCAGGTGATGGTCCAGGGCTCGGCAGCCCAATGGCTCAAGGGAGCCTCAATACAACAAATCCAATTGGCCGCACTCTGCTCGTCTTACCAGCAAGTTGCTCCAAGGAACTATGGTCCATGCAGTGGCGACGGCGAGTACGCCTGTGCCACAGTGTTAGAAAAAAGTAAGTGTCGCATTAGCCATCCCTGGACACGTGTTTTGAGGTAGTTGCCTCTCGTCAGCAGGGAGTAGGTGAGTGTAAAGGGGTGCCGCGTAGACTGCCAAAAACGTATTAACAGGTAACATACCACTCATCGCGCGCAGGTGCTGGCCCAGGGCTCGTCAGCCCAATGGCTCAAGAGAGCCTCAATACAACAAATCTAATTGGCCGCACTCTGCTCGCCTTACCAGCAAGTTTCCCCAAGGAACTATGGTCCATGTAGTGGCGACGGCGAGTACGCCTGTGCCACAGTGTTAGAAAAAAGTAAGTGTCGCATTAGCCATCCCTGGACACGTGTTTCGAGGTAGTTGCCTCTTGTCAGCAGGGAGTAGGTGAGTGTAAGGGGGTGCCGCGTAGACTGCCAAAATCATATTAACAGGTTACGTACCACTCATGGCGCGCAGGTGCTGGTCCAGGGCTCGTCAGCCCAATGGCTCAAGGGAGCCTCAATACAACAAATCCAATTGGCCGCACTCTGCTCGTCTTACCAGCAAGTTGTCCCAAGGAACTATGGTCCATGTAGTGGGGACGGCGAGTACGCCTGTGCCACAGTGTTAGAAAAAAGTAAGTGTCGCATTAGCCATCCCTGGACACGTGTTTCGAGGTAGTTGCCTCTCGTCAGCAGGGAGTAGGTGAGTGTAAGGGGGTGCCACGTAGACTGCCAAAAACGTATTAACAGGTAACGTACCACTCATGGCACACAGGTGCTGGTCCAGGGCTCGTCAGCCCAATGGCTCAAGGGAGCCTCAATACAACAAATCCAATTGGCCGCACTCTGCTCGTCTTACCAGCAAGTTGCCCCAAGGAACTATGGTCCATGTAGTGGCGACGGCGAGTACGCCTGTGCCACAGTGTTAGAAAAAAGTAAGTGTCGCATTAGCCATCCCTGGACACGTGTTTCGAGGTAGTTGCCTCTCGTCAGCAGGGAGTAGGTGAGTGTAAGGGGGTGCCGCGTAGACTGCCAAAAACGTATTAACAGGTAACGTACCACTCATGGCGCGCAGGTGCTGGTCCAGGGCTCATCAGCCGAATGGCTCAAGGGAGCCTCAATACCACAAATCCAATTGGCCGCACTCTGCTCGTCTTACCAGCAAGTTGCCCCAAGGAACTATGGTCCATGTAGTGGCGACGGCGAGTACGCCTGTGCCACAGTGTTAGAAAAAAGTAAGTGTCGCATTAGCCATCCCTGGACACGTGTTTCGAGGTAGTTGCCTCTCGTCAGCAGGGAGTAGGTGAGTGTAAGGGGGTGCTGCGTAGACTGCCAAAAACGTATTAACAGGTAACGTACCACTCATGGCGCGCAGGTGCTGGTCCAGGGCTCGTCAGCCCAATGGCTCAAGGGAGCCTCAATACAACAAATCCAATTGGCCGCACTCTGCTCGTCTTACCAGCAAGTTGCCCCAAGGAACTATGGTCCATGTAGTGGCGACGGCGAGTACGCCTGTGTCACAGTGTTAGAAAAAAGTAAGTGTCGCATTAGCCATCCCTGGACACGTGTTTCGAGGTAGTTGCTTCTCGTCAGCAAGGAGTAGGTGAGTGTAAGGGGGTGCCGCGTAGACAGCCAAAAACGTATTAACAGGTAACGTACCACTCATGGCGCGCAGGTGCTGGTCCAGGGCTCGTCAGCCCAATGGCTCAAGGGAGCCTCAATACAACAAATCCAATTGGCCGCGCTCTGCTCGTCTTACCAGCAAGTTGCCCCAAGGAACTATGGCCCATGTAGTGGCGACGGCGAGTACGCCTGTGCCACAGTGTTAGAAAAAAGTAAGTGTCGCATTAGCCATCCCTGGACACGTGTTTCGAGGTAGTTGCCTCTCGTCAGCAGGGAGTAGGTGAGTGTAAGGGGGTGCCGCGTAGACTGCCAAAAACGTATTAACAGGTAACGTACCACTCATGGCGCGCAGGTACTGGTCCAGGGCTCGTCAGCCCAATGGCTCAAGGGAGCCTCAATACAACAAATCCAATTGGCCACACTCTGCTCGTCTTACTAGCAAGTTGCCCCAAGGAACTATGGTCCATGTAGTGGCGACGGCGAGAACGCCTGTGCCACAGTGTTAGAAAAAAGTAAGTGTCGCATTAGCCATCCCTGGACACGTGTTTCGAGGTAGTTGCCTCTCGTCAGCAGGGAGTAGGTGAGTGTAAGGGGGTGCCGCGTAGACTGCCAAAAACGTATTAACAGGTAACGTACCACTCATGGCGCGCAGGTGCTGGTCCAGGGCTCGTCAGCCCAATGGCTCAAGGGAGCCTCAATACAACAAATCCAATTGGCCGCACTCTGCTCGTCTTACCAGCAAGTTGCCCCAAGGAACTATGGTCCATGTAGTGGCGGCGGCGAGTACGCCTGTGCCACAGTGTTAGAAAAAAGTAAGTGTCGCATTAGCCATCCCTGGACACGTGTTTTGAGGTAGTTGCCTCTCGTCAGCATGGAGTAGGTGAGTGTAAGGGGGTGCAGCGTAGACTGCCAAAAACGTATTAACAGGTAACGTACCACTCATGGCGCGCAGGTGCTGGTCCAGGGCTCGTCAGCCCAATGGCTCAAGGGAGCCTCAATAAAACAAATCCAATTGGCCGCACTCTGCTCGTCTTACCAGCAAGTTGCCCCAAGGAACTATGGTCCATGTAGTGGCGACGGCGAGTACGCCTGTGCCACAGTGTTAGAAAAAAGTAAGTGTCGCATTAGCCATCCCTGGACACGTGTTTCGAGGTAGTTGCCTCTCGTCAGCAGGGAGTAGGTGAGTGTAAGGGGGTGCCGCGTAGACTGCCAAAAACGTATTAACAGGTAACGTACCACTCATGGCGCGCAGGTGCTGGTCCAGGGCTCGTCAGCCCAATGGCTCAAGGGAGCCTCAATACAACAAATCCAATTGGCCGCACTCTGCTCGTCTTACCAGCAAGTTGCCCCAAGGAACTATGGTCCATGTAGTGGCGACGGCGAGTACGCCTGTGCCACAGTGTTAGAAAAAAGTAAATGTCGCATTAGCCATCCCTGGACACGTGTTTCGAGGTAGTTGCTTCTCGTCAGCAAGGAGTAGGTGAGTGTAAGGGGGTGCCGCGTAGACTGCCAAAAACGTATTAACAGGTAACGTACCACTCATGGCGCGCAGGTACTGGTCCAGGGCTCGTCAGCCCAATGGCTCAAGGGAGCCTCAATACAACAAATCCAATTGGCCGCACTCTGCTCGTCTTACCAGCAAGTTGCCCCAAGGAACTTTGGTCCATGTAGTGGCGGCGGCGAGTACGCCTGTGCCACAGTGTTAGAAAAAAGTAAGTGTCACATTAGCCATCCCTGGACACGTGTTTCGAGGTAGTTGCCTCTCGTCAGCAGGGAGTAGGTGAGTGTAAGGGGGTGCCGCGTAGACTGCCAAAAACGTATTAACAGGTAACGTACCACTAATGGCGCGAGGTACTGGTCCAGGGCTCGTCAGCCCAATGGCTCAAGGGAGCCTCAATACAACAAATCCAATTGGCCACACTCTGCTCGTCTTACCAGCAAGTTGCCCCAAGGAACTATGGTCCATGTAGTGGCGACGGCGAGAACGCCTGTGCCACAGTGTTAGAAAAAAGAAAGTGTCGCATTAGCCATCCCTGGACACGTGTTTCGAGGTAGTTGCCTCTCGTCAGCAGGGAGTAGGTGAGTGTAAAGGGGTGCCGCGTAGACTGACAAAAACGTATTAACAGGTAACGTACCACTCATGGCGCGCAGGTGCTGGTCCAGGGCTCGTCAGCCCAATGGCTCAAGGGAGCCTCAATACAACAAATCCAACTGGCCGCACTCTGCTCGTCTTACCAGCAAGTTGCTCCAAGGAACTATGGTCCATGTAGTGGCGGCGGCGAGTACGCCTGTGCCACAGTGTTAGAAAAAAGTAAGTGTCGCATTAGCAATCCCTGGACACGTGTTTCGAGGTAGTTGCCTCTCGTCAGCATGGAGAAGGTGAGTGTAAGGGGGTGCAGCGTAGACTGCCAAAACCGTATTAACAGGTAACGTACCACTCATGGCGCGCAGGTGCTGGTCCAGGGCTCGTCAGCCCAATGGCTCAAGGGAGCCTCAACAAAAGAAATCCAATTGGCCGCACTCTGCTCGTCTTACCAGCAAGTTGCCCCAAGGAACTATGGTCCATGTAGTGGCGACGGCGAGTACGCCTGTGCCACAGATTTAGAAAAAAGTAAGTGTCGCATTAGCCATCCCTGGACACGTGTTTCGAGGTAGTTGCCTCTCGTCAGCAGGGAGTAGGTGAGTGTAAGGGGGTGCCGCGTAGACTGCCAAAAATTTATTAACAGGTAACGTACCACTCATGGCGCGCAGGTGCTGGTCCAGGGCTCCTCAGCCCAATGGCTCAAGGGAGCCTTAATACAACAAATCCAATTGGCCGCACTCTGCTCGTCTTACCAGCAAGTTGCCCCAAGGAACTATGGTCCATGTAGTGGCGACGGCGAGTACGCCTGTGCCACAGTGTTAGAAAAAAGTAAGTGTCGCATTAGCCATCCCTGGACACGTGTTTCGAGGTAGTTGCCTCTCGTCAGCAGGGAGTAGGTGAGTGTAAGGGGGTGCCGCGTAGACTGCCAAAAACGTAATAACAGGTAACGTACCACTCATGGCGCGCAGGTGCTGGTCTAGGGCTCGTCAGCCCAATGGCTCAAGGGAGCCTCAATACAACAAATCCAATTGGCCGCACTCTGCTCGTCTTACCAGCAAGTTGCCCCAAGGAATTATGGTCCATGTAGTGGCGACGGCGAGTACGCCTGTGCCACAGTGTTAGAAAAAAGTAAGTGTCGCATTAGCCATCCCTGGACACGTGTTTCGAGGTAGTTGCCTCTCGTCAGCAGGGAGTAGGTGAGTGTAAGGGGGTGCCGCGTAGACTGCCAAAAACGTATTAACATGTAACGTACCACTCATGGCACGCAGGTGCTGGTCCAGGGCTCGTCAGCCCAATGGCTCAAGGGAGCCTCAATACAACAAGTCCAATTGGCCGCACTCTGCTCGTCTTACCAGCAAGTTGCCCCAAGGAACTATGGTCCATGTAGTGGCGACGGCGAGTACGCCTGTGCTACAGTGTTAGAAAAAAGTAAGTGTCGCATTAGCCATCCCTGGACACGTGTTTCAAGGTAGTTGCTTCTTGTCAGCAAGGAGTAGGTGAGTGTAAGGGGGTGCCGCGTAGACTGCCAAAAACTTATTAACAGGTAATGTACCACTCATGGCGCGCAGGTGCTGGTCCAGGGCTCGTCAGCCCAATGGCTCAAGGGAGCCTCAATACAACAAATCCAATTTGCCGTGCTCTGCTCGTCTTACCAGCAAGTTGCCCCAAGGAACTATGGTCCATGTAGTGGCGACGGCGAGTACGCCTGTGCCACAGTGTTAGAAAAAAGTAAGTGTCGCATTAGCCATCCCTGGACACGTGTTTCGAGGTAGTTGCCTCTCGTCAGCAGGGAGTAGGTGAGTGTAAGGGGGTGCCGCGTAGACTGCCAAAAACGTATTAACAGGTAACGTACCACTCATGGCGCGCAGGTACTGGTCCAGGGCTCGTCAGCCCAATGGCTCAAGGGAGCCTTAATACAACAAATCCAATTGGCCGCACTCTGCTCGTCTTACCAGCAAGTTGCCCCAAGGAACTATGGTCCATGTAGTGGCGACGGCGAGTACGCCTGTGCCACAGTGTTAGAAAAAAGTAAGTGTCGCATTAGCCATCCCTGGACACGTGTTTCGAGGTAGTTGCCTCTCGTCAGCAGGGAGTAGGTGAGTGTAAGGGGGTGCCGCGTAGACTGCCAAAAACGTATTAACAGGTAACGTACCACTCATGGCGCGCAGGTGCTGGTCTAGGGCTCGTCAGCCCAATGGCTCAAGGGAGCCTCAATACAACAAATCCAATTGGCCGCACTCTGCTCGTCTTACCAGCAAGTTGCCCCAAGGAATTATGGTCCATGTAGTGGCGACGGCGAGTACGCCTGTGCCACAGTGTTAGAAAAAAGTAAGTGTCGCATTAGCCATCCCTGGACACGTGTTTCGAGGTAGTTGCCTCTCGTCAGCAGGGAGTAGGTGAGTGTAAGGGGGTGCTGCGTAGACTGCCAAAAACGTATTAACAGGTAACGTACCACTCATGGCGCGCAGGTGCTGGTCCAGGGCTCGTCAGCCCAATGGCTCAAGGGAGCCTCAATACAACAAATCCAATTGGCCGCACTCTGCTCGTCTTACCAGCAAGTTGCCCCAAGGAACTATGGTCCATGTAGTGGCGACGGCGAGTACGCCTGTGCTACAGTGTTAGAAAAAAGTAAGTGTCGCATTAGCCATCCCTGGACACGTGTTTCGAGGTAGTTGCTTCTTGTCAGCAAGGAGTAGGTGAGTGTAAGGGGGTACCGCGTAGACTGCCAAAAACGTATTAACAGGTAATGTACCACTCATGGCGCGCAGGTGCTGGTCCAGGGCTCGTCAGCCCAATGGCTCAAGGGAGCCTCAATACAACAAATCCAATTGGCCGCGCTCTGCTCGTCTTACCAGCAAGTTGCCCCAAGGAACTATGGTCCATGTAGTGGCGACGGCGAGTACGCCTGTGCCACAGTGTTAGAAAAAAGTAAGTGTCGCATTAGCCATCCCTGGACACGTGTTTCGAGGTAGTTACCTCTCGTCAGCAAGGAGTAGGTGAGTGTAAGGGGGTGCCGCGTAGACAGCCAAAAACGTATTAACAGGTAACGTACCACTCATGGCGCGCAGGTGCTGGTCCAGGGCTCGTCAGCCCAATGGCTCAAGGGAGCCTCAATACAACAAATCCAATTGGCCGCGCTCTGCTCGTCTTACCAGCAAGTTGCCCCAAGGAACTATGGCCCATGTAGTGGCGACGGCGAGTACGCCTGTGCCACAGTGTTAGAAAAAAGTAAGTGTCGCATTAGCCATCCCTGGACACGTGTTTCGAGGTAGTTGCCTCTCGTCAGCAGGGAGTAGGTGAGTGTAAGGGGGTGCCGCGTAGACTGCCAAAAACGTATTAACAGGTAACGTACCACTCATGGCGCGCAGGTACTGGTCCAGGGCTCGTCAGCCCAATGGCTCAAGGGAGCCTCAATACAACAAATCCAATTGGCCACACTCTGCTCGTCTTACTAGCAAGTTGCCCCAAGGAACTATGGTCCATGTAGTGGCGACGGCGAGAACGCCTGTGCCACAGTGTTAGAAAAAAGTAAGTGTCGCATTAGCCATCCCTGGACACGTGTTTCGAGGTAGTTGACTCTCGTCAGCAGGGAGTAGGTGAGTGTAAGGGGGTGCCGCGTAGACTGCCAAAAACGTATTAACAGGTAACGTACCACTCATGGCGCGCAGGTGCTGGTCCAGGGCTCGTCAGCCCAATGGCTCAAGGGAGCCTCAATACAACAAATCCAATTGGCCGCACTCTGCTCGTCTTACCAGCAAGTTGCCCCAAGGAACTATGGTCCATGTAGTGGCGGCGGCGAGTACGCCTGTGCCACAGTGTTAGAAAAAAGTAAGTGTCGCATTAGCCATCCCTGGACACGTGTTTTGAGGTAGTTGCCTCTCGTCAGCATGGAGTAGGTGAGTGTAAGGGGGTGCAGCGTAGACTGCCAAAAACGTATTAACAGGTAACGTACCACTCATGGCGCGCAGGTGCTGGTCCAGGGCTCGTCAGCCCAATGGCTCAAGGGAGCCTCAATAAAACAAATCCAATTGGCCGCACTCTGCTCGTCTTACCAGCAAGTTGCCCCAAGGAACTATGGTCCATGTAGTGGCGACGGCGAGTACGCCTGTGCCACAGTGTTAGAAAAAAGTAAGTGTCGCATTAGCCATCCCTGGACACGTGTTTCGAGGTAGTTGCCTCTCGTCAGCAGGGAGTAGGTGAGTGTAAGGGGGTGCCGCGTAGACTGCCAAAAACGTATTAACAGGTAACGTACCACTCATGGCGCGCAGGTGCTGGTCCAGGGCTCGTCAGCCCAATGGCTCAAGGGAGCCTCAATACAACAAATCCAATTGGCCGCACTCTGCTCGTCTTACCAGCAAGTTGCCCCAAGGAACTATGGTCCATGTAGTGGCGACGGCGAGTACGCCTGTGCCACAGTGTTAGAAAAAAGTAAATGTCGCATTAGCCATCCCTGGACACGTGTTTCGAGGTAGTTGCTTCTCGTCAGCAAGGAGTAGGTGAGTGTAAGGGGGTGCCGCGTAGACTGCCAAAAACGTATTAACAGGTAACGTACCACTCATGGCGCGCAGGTACTGGTCCAGGGCTCGTCAGCCCAATGGCTCAAGGGAGCCTCAATACAACAAATCCAATTGGCCGCACTCTGCTCGTCTTACCAGCAAGTTGCCCCAAGGAACTTTGGTCCATGTAGTGGCGGCGGCGAGTACGCCTGTGCCACAGTGTTAGAAAAAAGTAAGTGTCACATTAGCCATCCCTGGACACGTGTTTCGAGGTAGTTGCCTCTCGTCAGCAGGGAGTAGGTGAGTGTAAGGGGGTGCCGCGTAGACTGCCAAAAACGTATTAACAGGTAACGTACCACTAATGGCGCGAGGTACTGGTCCAGGGCTCGTCAGCCCAATGGCTCAAGGGAGCCTCAATACAACAAATCCAATTGGCCACACTCTGCTCGTCTTACCAGCAAGTTGCCCCAAGGAACTATGGTCCATGTAGTGGCGACGGCGAGAACGCCTGTGCCACAGTGTTAGAAAAAAGAAAGTGTCGCATTAGCCATCCCTGGACACGTGTTTCGAGGTAGTTGCCTCTCGTCAGCAGGGAGTAGGTGAGTGTAAAGGGGTGCCGCGTAGACTGACAAAAACGTATTAACAGGTAACGTACCACTCATGGCGCGCAGGTGCTGGTCCAGGGCTCGTCAGCCCAATGGCTCAAGGGAGCCTCAATACAACAAATCCAACTGGCCGCACTCTGCTCGTCTTACCAGCAAGTTGCTCCAAGGAACTATGGTCCATGTAGTGGCGGCGGCGAGTACGCCTGTGCCACAGTGTTAGAAAAAAGTAAGTGTCGCATTAGCAATCCCTGGACACGTGTTTCGAGGTAGTTGCCTCTCGTCAGCATGGAGAAGGTGAGTGTAAGGGGGTGCAGCGTAGACTGCCAAAACCGTATTAACAGGTAACGTACCACTCATGGCGCGCAGGTGCTGGTCCAGGGCTCGTCAGCCCAATGGCTCAAGGGAGCCTCAACAAAAGAAATCCAATTGGCCGCACTCTGCTCGTCTTACCAGCAAGTTGCCCCAAGGAACTATGGTCCATGTAGTGGCGACGGCGAGTACGCCTGTGCCACAGATTTAGAAAAAAGTAAGTGTCGCATTAGCCATCCCTGGACACGTGTTTCGAGGTAGTTGCCTCTCGTCAGCAGGGAGTAGGTGAGTGTAAGGGGGTGCCGCGTAGACTGCCAAAAATTTATTAACAGGTAACGTACCACTCATGGCGCGCAGGTGCTGGTCCAGGGCTCCTCAGCCCAATGGCTCAAGGGAGCCTTAATACAACAAATCCAATTGGCCGCACTCTGCTCGTCTTACCAGCAAGTTGCCCCAAGGAACTATGGTCCATGTAGTGGCGACGGCGAGTACGCCTGTGCCACAGTGTTAGAAAAAAGTAAGTGTCGCATTAGCCATCCCTGGACACGTGTTTCGAGGTAGTTGCCTCTCGTCAGCAGGGAGTAGGTGAGTGTAAGGGGGTGCCGCGTAGACTGCCAAAAACGTAATAACAGGTAACGTACCACTCATGGCGCGCAGGTGCTGGTCTAGGGCTCGTCAGCCCAATGGCTCAAGGGAGCCTCAATACAACAAATCCAATTGGCCGCACTCTGCTCGTCTTACCAGCAAGTTGCCCCAAGGAATTATGGTCCATGTAGTGGCGACGGCGAGTACGCCTGTGCCACAGTGTTAGAAAAAAGTAAGTGTCGCATTAGCCATCCCTGGACACGTGTTTCGAGGTAGTTGCCTCTCGTCAGCAGGGAGTAGGTGAGTGTAAGGGGGTGCCGCGTAGACTGCCAAAAACGTATTAACATGTAACGTACCACTCATGGCACGCAGGTGCTGGTCCAGGGCTCGTCAGCCCAATGGCTCAAGGGAGCCTCAATACAACAAGTCCAATTGGCCGCACTCTGCTCGTCTTACCAGCAAGTTGCCCCAAGGAACTATGGTCCATGTAGTGGCGACGGCGAGTACGCCTGTGCTACAGTGTTAGAAAAAAGTAAGTGTCGCATTAGCCATCCCTGGACACGTGTTTCAAGGTAGTTGCTTCTTGTCAGCAAGGAGTAGGTGAGTGTAAGGGGGTGCCGCGTAGACTGCCAAAAACTTATTAACAGGTAATGTACCACTCATGGCGCGCAGGTGCTGGTCCAGGGCTCGTCAGCCCAATGGCTCAAGGGAGCCTCAATACAACAAATCCAATTTGCCGTGCTCTGCTCGTCTTACCAGCAAGTTGCCCCAAGGAACTATGGTCCATGTAGTGGCGACGGCGAGTACGCCTGTGCCACAGTGTTAGAAAAAAGTAAGTGTCGCATTAGCCATCCCTGGACACGTGTTTCGAGGTAGTTGCCTCTCGTCAGCAGGGAGTAGGTGAGTGTAAGGGGGTGCCGCGTAGACTGCCAAAAACGTATTAACAGGTAACGTACCACTCATGGCGCGCAGGTACTGGTCCAGGGCTCGTCAGCCCAATGGCTCAAGGGAGCCTTAATACAACAAATCCAATTGGCCGCACTCTGCTCGTCTTACCAGCAAGTTGCCCCAAGGAACTATGGTCCATGTAGTGGCGACGGCGAGTACGCCTGTGCCACAGTGTTAGAAAAAAGTAAGTGTCGCATTAGCCATCCCTGGACACGTGTTTCGAGGTAGTTGCCTCTCGTCAGCAGGGAGTAGGTGAGTGTAAGGGGGTGCCGCGTAGACTGCCAAAAACGTATTAACAGGTAACGTACCACTCATGGCGCGCAGGTGCTGGTCTAGGGCTCGTCAGCCCAATGGCTCAAGGGAGCCTCAATACAACAAATCCAATTGGCCGCACTCTGCTCGTCTTACCAGCAAGTTGCCCCAAGGAATTATGGTCCATGTAGTGGCGACGGCGAGTACGCCTGTGCCACAGTGTTAGAAAAAAGTAAGTGTCGCATTAGCCATCCCTGGACACGTGTTTCGAGGTAGTTGCCTCTCGTCAGCAGGGAGTAGGTGAGTGTAAGGGGGTGCTGCGTAGACTGCCAAAAACGTATTAACAGGTAACGTACCACTCATGGCGCGCAGGTGCTGGTCCAGGGCTCGTCAGCCCAATGGCTCAAGGGAGCCTCAATACAACAAATCCAATTGGCCGCACTCTGCTCGTCTTACCAGCAAGTTGCCCCAAGGAACTATGGTCCATGTAGTGGCGACGGCGAGTACGCCTGTGCTACAGTGTTAGAAAAAAGTAAGTGTCGCATTAGCCATCCCTGGACACGTGTTTCGAGGTAGTTGCTTCTTGTCAGCAAGGAGTAGGTGAGTGTAAGGGGGTACCGCGTAGACTGCCAAAAACGTATTAACAGGTAATGTACCACTCATGGCGCGCAGGTGCTGGTCCAGGGCTCGTCAGCCCAATGGCTCAAGGGAGCCTCAATACAACAAATCCAATTGGCCGCGCTCTGCTCGTCTTACCAGCAAGTTGCCCCAAGGAACTATGGTCCATGTAGTGGCGACGGCGAGTACGCCTGTGCCACAGTGTTAGAAAAAAGTAAGTGTCGCATTAGCCATCCCTGGACACGTGTTTCGAGGTAGTTACCTCTCGTCAGCAGGGAGTAGGTGAGTGTAAGGGGGTGCTGCGTAGACTGCCAAAAACGTATTAACAGGTAACGTACCACTCATGGCGCGCAGGTACTGGTCCAGGGCTCGTCAGCCCAATGGCTCAAGGGAGCCTCAATACAACAAATCCAATTGGCCACACTCTGCTCGTCTTACCAGCAAGTTGCCCCAAGGAACTATGGTCCATGTAGTGGCGACGGCGAGAACGCCTGTGCCACAGTGTTAGAAAAAAGTAAGTGTCACATTAGCCATCCCTGGACACGTGTTTCGAGGTAGTTGCCTCTCGTCAGCAGGGAGTAGGTGAGTGTAAGGAGGTGCCGCGTAGACTGCCAAAAACGTATTAACAGGTAACGTACCTCTCATGGCGCGCAGGTGCTGGTCCAGGGCTCGTCAGCCCAATGGCTCAAGGGAGCCTCAATACAACAAATCCAATTGGCCGCACTCTGCTCGTCTTACCAGCAAGTTGCCCCAAGGAACTATGGTCCATGTAGTGGCGGCGGCGAGTACGCCTGTGGCCACAGTGTTAGAAAAAAGTAAGTGTCGCATTAGCCATCCCTGGACACGTGTTTCGAGGTAGTTGCCTCTCGTCAGCATGGAGTAGGTGAGTGTAAGGGGGTGCAGCGTAGACTGCCAAAAACGTATTAACAGGTAACGTACCACTCATGGCGCGCAGGTGCTGGTCCAGGGCTCGTCAGCCCAATGGCTCAAGGGAGCCTCAATAAAACAAATCCAATTGGCCGCACTCTGCTCGTCTTACCAGCAAGTTGCCCCAAGGAACTATGGTCCATGTAGTGGCGATGGCGAGTACGCCTGTGCCACAGTGTTAGAAAAAAGTAAGTGTCGCATTAGCCATCCCTGGACACGTTTTTCGAGGTAGTTGCCTCTCGTCAGCAGGGAGTAGGTGAGTGTAAGGGGGTGCCGCGTAGACTGCCAAAAACGTATTAACAGGTAACGTACCACTCATGGCGCGCAGGTGCTGGTCCAGGGCTTGTCAGCCCAATGGCTCAAGGGAGCCTCAATACAACAAATCCAATTGGCCGCACTCTGCTTGTCTTACCAGCAAGTTGCCCCAAGGAACTATGGTCCATGTAGTGGCGACGGCGAGTACGCCTGTGCCACAGTGTTAGAAAAAAGTAAGTGTCGCATTAGCCATCCCTGGACACGTGTTTCGAGGTAGTTGCGTCTCGTCAGCAAGGAGTAGGTGAGTGTAAGGGGGTGCCGCGTAGACTGCCAAAAACGTATTAACAGGTAACGTACCACTCATGGCGCGCAGGTGCTGGTCCAGGGCTCGTCAGCCCAATGGCTCAAGGGAGCCTCAATACAACAAATCCAATTGGCCGCGCTCTGCTCGTCTTACCAGCAAGTTGCCCCAAGGAACTATGGTCCATGTAGTGGCGACGGCGAGTACGCCTGTGCCACAGTGTTAGAAAAAGTAAGTGTCGCATTAGCCATCCCTGGACACGTGTTTCGAGGTAGTTGCCTCTCCTCAGCAGGGAGTAGGTGAGTGTAAGGGGGTGCCGCGTATACTGCCAAAAACGTATTAACAGGTAACGTACCACTCATGGCGCGCAGGTACTGGTCCAGGGCTCGTCAGCCCAATGGCTCAAGGGAGCCTCAATACAACAAATCCAATTGGCCACACTCTGCTCGTCTTACCAGCAAGTTGCCCCAAGGAACTATGGTCCATGTAGTGGCGACGGCGAGAACGCCTGTGCCACAGTGTTAGAAAAAAGTAAGTGTCGCATTAGCCATCCCTGGACACGTGTTTCGAGGTAGTTGCCTCTCGGCAGCAGGGAGTAGGTGAGTGTAAGGGGGTGCCGCGTAGACTGCCAAAAACGTATTAACAGGTAACGTACCACTCATGGCGCGCAGGTGCTGGTCCAGGGCTCGTCAGCCCAATGGCTCAAGGGAGCCTCAATACAACAAATCCAATTGGCCGCACTCTGCTCGTCTTACCAGCAAGTTGCCCCAAGGAACTATGGTCCATGTAGTGGCGACGGCGAGTACGCCTGTGCCACAGTGTTAGAAAAAAGTAAGTGTCGCATTAGCCATCCCTGGACACGTGTTTCGAGGTAGTTGCCTCTCGTCAGCAGGGAGTAGGTGAGTGTAAGGGGGTGCCGCGTAGACTGAGAAAAAAGTATTAACAGGTAACGTAACACTCATGGCGCGCAGGTGCTGGTCCAGGGCTCCTCAGCCCAATGGCTCAAGGGAGCCTCAATACAACAAATCCAATTGGCCACACTCTGCTCGTCTTACCAGCAAGTTGCCCCAAGGAACTATGGTCCATGTAGTGGCGACGGCGAGTACGCCTGTGCCACAGTGTTAGAAAAAAGTAAGTGTCGCATTAGCCATCCCTGGACACGTGTTTCGAGGTAGTTGCCTCTCGTCAGCAGGGACTAGGTGAGTGTAAGGGGGTGCCGCATAGACTGCCAAAAACGTATTAACATGTAACGTACCACTCATGGCACGCAGGTGCTGGTCCAGGGCTCGTCATCCCAATGGCTCAAGGGAGCCTCAATACAACAAGTCCAATTGGCCGCACTCTGCTCGTCTTACCAGCAAGTTGCCCCAAGGAACTATGGTCCATGTAGTGGCGGCGGCGAGTACGCCTGTGCCACAGTGTTAGAAAAAAGTAAGTGTCGCATTAGCCATCCCTGGACACGTGTTTCGAGGTAGTTGCCTCTCGTCATCATGGAGTAGGTGAGTGTAAGGGGGTGCAGCGTAGACTGCCAAAAACGTATTAACAGGTAACGTACCACTCATGGCGCGCAGGTGCTGGTCCAGGGCTCGTCAGCCCAATGGCTCAAGGGAGCCTCAATACAACAAATCCAATTGGCCGCACTCTGCTCGTCTTACCAGCAAGTTGCCCCAAGGAACTATGGTCCATGTAGTGGCGACGGCGAGTACGCCTGTGCCACAGTGTTAGAAAAAAGTAAGTGTCGCATTAGCCATCCCTGGACACGTGTTTCGAGGTAGTTGCCTCTCGTCAGCAGGGAGTAGGTGAGTGTAAGGGGGTGCCACGTAGACTGCCAAAAACGTATTAACAGGTAACGTACCACTCATGGCGCGCAGGTGCTGGTCCAGGGCTCCTCAGCCCAATGGCTCAAGGGAGCCTCAATACAACAAATCCAATTGGCCACACTCTGCTCGTCTTACCAGCAAGTTGCCCTAAGGAACTATGGTCCATGTAGTGGCGACGGCGAGTACGCCTGTGCCACAGTGTTAGAAAAAAGTAAGTGTCGCATTAGCCATCCCTGGACACGTGTTTCGAGGTAGTTGCCTCTCGTCAGCAGGGACTAGGTGAGTGTAAGGGGGTGCCGCATAGACTGCCAAAAACGTATTAACATGTAACGTACCACTCATGGCACGCAGGTGCTGGTCCAGGGCTCGTCATCCCAATGGCTCAAGGGAGCCTCAATACAACAAGTCCAATTGGCCGCACTCTGCTCGTCTTACCAGCAAGTTGCCCCAAGGAACTATGGTCCATGTAGTGGCGGCGGCGAGTACGCCTGTGCCACAGTGTTAGAAAAAAGTAAGTGTCGCATTAGCCATCCCTGGACACGTGTTTCGAGGTAGTTGCCTCTCGTCATCATGGAGTAGGTGAGTGTAAGGGGGTGCAGCGTAGACTGCCAAAAACGTATTAACAGGTAACGTACCACTCATGGCGCGCAGGTGCTGGTCCAGGGCTCGTCAGCCCAATGGCTCAAGGGAGCCTCAATACAACAAATCCAATTGGCCGCACTCTGCTCGTCTTACCAGCAAGTTGCCCCAAGGAACTATGGTCCATGTAGTGGCGACGGCGAGTACGCCTGTGCCACAGTGTTAGAAAAAAGTAAGTGTCGCATTAGCCATCCCTGGACACGTGTTTCGAGGTAGTTGCCTCTCGTCAGCAGGGAGTAGGTGAGTGTAAGGGGGTGCCACGTAGACTGCCAAAAACGTATTAACAGGTAACGTACCACTCATGGCGCGCAGGTGCTGGTCTAGGGCTCGTCAGCCCAATGGCTCAAGGGAGCCTCAATACAACAAATCCAATTGGCCGCACTCTGCTCGTCTTACCAGCAAGTTGCCCCAAGGAATTATGGTCCATGTAGTGGCGACGGCGAGTACGCCTGTGCCACAGTGTTAGAAAATAGTAAGTGTCGCATTAGCCATCCCTGGACACGTGTTTCGAGGTAGTTCCCTCTCGTCAGCAGGGAGTAAGTGAGTGTAAGGGGCTGCCGCGTAGACTGCCAAAAACGTATTAACAGGTAACGTACCACTCATGGCGCGCAGGTGCTGGTCCAGGGCTCGTCAGCCCAATGGCTCAAGGGAGCCTCAATACAACAAATCCAATTGGCCGCACTCTGCTCGTCTTACCAGCAAGTTGCCCCAAGGAACTATGGTCCATGTAGTGGCGACGGCGAGTACGCCTGTGCCACAGTGTTAGAAAAAAGTAAGTGTTGCATTAGCCATCCCTGGACATGTGTTTCGAGGTAGTTGCCTCTCGTCAGCAGGGAGTAGGTGAGTGTAAGGGGGTGCCGCGTAGACTGCCAAAAACGTATTAACAGGTAACGTACCACTCATGGCGCGCAGGTGCTGGTCCAGGGCTCGTCAGCCCAATGCCTCAAGGGAGCCTCAATACAACAAATCCAATTGGCCGCACTCTGCTTGTCTTACCAGCAAGTTGCCCCAAGGAACTATGGTCCATGTAGTGGCGACGGCGAGTACGCCTGTGCCACAGTGTTAGAAAAAAGTAAGTGTCGCATTAGCCATCCCTGGACACGTGTTTCGAGGTAGTTGCCTCTCGTCAGCAGGGAGTAGGTGAGTGTAAGGGGGTGCTGCGTAGACTGCCAAAAACGTATTAACAGGTAACGTACCACTCATGGCGCGCAGGTGCTGGTCCAGGGCTCGTCAGCCCAATGGCTCAAGGGAGCCTCAATACAACAAATCCAATCGGCCGCACTCTGCTCGTCTTACCAGCAAGTTGCCCCAAGGAACTATGGTCCATGTAGTGGCGACGGCGAGTACGCCTGTGCTACAGTGTTAGAAAAAAGTAAGTGTCGCATTAGCCATCCCTGGACACGTGTTTCGAGGTAGTTGCTTCTTGTCAGCAAGGAGTAGGTGAGTGTAAGGGGGTGCCGCGTAGACTGCCAAAAACGTATTAACAGGTAATGTACCACTCATGGCGCGCAGGTGCTGGTCCAGGGCTCGTCAACCCAATGGCTCAAGGGAGCCTCAATACAACAAATCCAATTGGCCGCGCTCTGCTCGTCTTACCAGCAAGTTGCCCCAAGGAACTATGGTCCATGTAGTGGCGACGGCGAGAACGCCTGTGCCACAGTGTTAGAAAAAAGTAAGTGTCGCATTAGCCATCCCTGGACACGTGTTTCGAGGTAGTTGCCTCTCGTCAGCAGGGAGTAGGTGAGTGTAAGGGGGTGCCGCGTAGACTGCCAAAAACGTATTAACAGGTAACGTACCACTCATGGCGCGCAGGTGCTGGTCCAGGGCTCCTCAGCCCAATGGCTCAAGGGAGCCTCAATACAACAAATCCAATTGGCCACACTCTGCTCGTCTTACCAGCAAGTTGCCCCAAGGAACTATGGTCCATGTAGTGGCGACGGCGAGTACGCCTGTGCCACAGTGTTAGAAAAAAGTAAGTGTCGCATTAGCCATCCCTGGACACGTGTTTCGAGGTAGTTGCCTCTCATCAGCAGGGACTAGGTGAGTGTAAGGGGGTGCCGCATAGACTGCCAAAAACGTATTAACATGTAACGTACCACTCATGGCACGCAGGTGCTGGTCCAGGGTTTGTCATCCCAATGGCTCAAGGGAGCCTCAATACAACAAGTCCAATTGGCCGCACTCTGCTCGTCTTACCAGCAAGTTGCCCCAAGGAACTATGGTCCATGTAGTGGCGGCGGCGAGTACGCCTGTGCCACAGTGTTAGAAAAAAGTAAGTGTCGCATTAGCCATCCCTGGACACGTGTTTCGAGGTAGTTGCCTCTCGTCAGCAGGGAGTAAGTGAGTGTAAGGGGGTGCAGCGTAGACTGCCAAAAACGTATTAACAGGTAACGTACCACTCATGGCGCGCAGGTGCTGGTCCAGGGCTCGTCAGCCCAATGGCTCAAGGGAGCCTCAATACAACAAATCCAATTGGCCGCACTCTGCTCGTCTTACCAGCAAGTTGCCCCAAGGAACTATGGTCCATGTAGTGGCGACGGCGAGTACGCCTGTGCCACAGTGTTAGAAAAAAGTAAGTGTCGCATTAGCCATCCCTGGACGCGTGTTTCGAGGTAGTTGCTTCTTGTCAGCAAGGAGTAGGTGAGTGTAAGGGGGTGCCGCGTAGACTGCCAAAAACGTATTAACAGGTAACGTACCACTCATGGCGCGCAGGTACTGGTCCAGGGCTCGTCAGCCCAATGGCTCAAGGGAGCCTCAATACAACAAATCCAATTGGCCACACTCTGCTCGTCTTACCAGCAAGTTGCCCCAAGGAACTATGGTCCATGTAGTGACGACGGCGAGAACGCCTGTGCCACAGTGTTAGAAAAAAGTAAGTGTCACATTAGCCATCCCTGGACACGTGTTTCGAGGTAGTTGCCTCTCGTCAGCAGGGAGTAGGTGATTGTAAGGGGGTGCCGCGTAGACTGCCAAAAACGTATTAACAGGTAACGTACCACTCATGGCGCGCAGGTGCTGGTCCAGGGCTCGTCAGCCCAATGGCTCAAGGGAGCCTCAATACAACAAATCCAATTGGCCGCACTCTGCTCGTCTTACCAGCAAGTTGCCCCAAGGAACTATGGTCCATGTAGTGGCGGCGGCGAGTACGCCTGTGCCACAGTGTTAGAAAAAAGTAAGTGTCGCATTAGCCATCCCTGGACACGTGTTTCGAGGTAGTTGCCTCTCGTCAGCATGGAGTAGGTGAGTGTAAGGGGGTGCAGCGTAGACTGCCAAAAACGTATTAACAGGTAACGTACCACTCATGGCGCGCAGGTGCTGGTCCAGGGCTCGTCAGCCCAATGGCTCAAGGGAGCCTCAATAAAACAAATCCAATTGGCCGCACTCTGCTCGTCTTACCAGCAAGTTGCCCCAAGGAACTATGGTCCATGTAGTGGCGACGGCGAGTACGCCTGTGCCACAGTGTTAGAAAAAAGTAAGTGTCGCATTAGCCATCCCTGGACACGTGTTTCGAGGTAGTTGCCTCTCGTCAGCAGGGAGTAGGTGAGTGTAAGGGGGTGCCGCGTAGACTGCCAAAAACGTATTAACAGGTAACGTACCACTCATGGCGCGCAGGTACTGGTCCAGGGCTCGTCAGCCCAATGGCTCAAGGGAGCCTCAATACAACAAATCCAATTGGCCACACTCTGCTCGTCTTACCAGCAAGTTGCCCCAAGGAACTATGGTCCACGTAGTGGCGACGGCGAGAACGCCTGTGCCACAGTGTTAGAAAAAAGTAAGTGTCGCATTAGCCATCCCTGGACACGTGTTTCGAGGTAGTTGCCTCTCGTCAGCAGGGAGTAGGTGAGTGTAAGGGGGTGCCGCGTAGACTGCCAAAAACATATTAACAGGTAACGTACCACTCATGGCGCGCAGGTGCTGGTCCAGGGCTCGTCAGCCCAATGGCTCAAGGGAGCCTCAATACAACAAATCCAATTGGCCGCACTCTGCTCGTCTTACCAGCAAGTTGCCCCAAGGAACTATGGTCCATGTAGTGGAGACGGCGAGTACGCCTGTGCCACAGTGTTAGAAAAAAGTAAGTGTCGCATTAGCCATCCCTGGACACGTGTTTCGAGGTAGTTGCCTCTCGTCAGCAGGGAGTAGGTGAGTGTAAGGGGGTGCCGCGTAGACTGCCAAAAACGTATTAACAGGTAACGTACCACTCATGGCGCGCAGGTGCTGGTCCAGGGCTCCTCAGCCCAATGGCTCAAGGGAGCCTCAATACAACAAATCCAATTGGCCACACTCTGCTCGTCTTACCAGCAAGTTGCCCCAAGGAACTATGGTCCATGTAGTGGCGACGGCGAGTACGCCTGTGCCACAGTGTTAGAAAAAAGTAAGTGTCGCATTAGCCATCCCTGGACACGTGTTTCGAGGTAGTTGCCTCTCGTCAGCAGGGAGTAGGTGAGTGTAAGGGGGTGCCGCATAGACTGCCAAAAACGTATTAACATGTAACGTACCACTCATGGCACGCAGGTGCTGGTCCAGGGCTCGTCAGCCCAATGGCTCAAGGGAGCCTCAATACAACAAGTCCAATTGGCCGCACTCTGCTCGTCTTACCAGCAAGTTGCCCCAAGGAACTATGGTCCATGTAGTGGCGGCGGCGAGTACGCCTGTGCCACAGTGTTAGAAAAAAGTAAGTGTCGCATTAGCCATCCCTGGACACGTGTTTCGAGGTAGTTGCCTCTCGTCAGCAGGGAGTAGGTGAGTGTAAGGGGGTGCTGCGTAGACTGCCAAAAACGTATTAACAGGTAACGTACCACTCATGGCGTGCAGGTGCTGGTCCAGGGCTCGTCAGCCCAATGGCTCAAGGGAGCCTCAATACAACAAATCCAATTGGCCGCACTCTGCTCGTCTTACCAGCAAGTTGCCCCAAGGAACTATGGTCCATGTAGTGGCGACGGCGAGTACGCCTGTGCCACAGTGTTAGAAAAAAGTAAGTGTCGCATTAGCCATCCCTGGACGCGTGTTTCGAGGTAGTTGCTTCTTGTCAGCAAGGAGTAGGTGAGTGTAAGGGGGTGCCGCGTAGACTGCCAAAAACGTATTAACAGGTAATGTACCACTCATGGCGCGCAGGTGCTGGTCCAGGGCTCGTCAGCCCAATGGCTCAAGGGAGCCTCAATACAACAAATCCAATTGGCCGCGCTCTGCTCGTCTTACCAGCAAGTTGCCCCAAGGAACTATGGTCCATGTAGTGGCGACGGCGAGTACGCCTGTGCCACAGTGTTAGAAAAAAGTAAGTGTCGCATTAGCCATCCCTGGACACGTGTTTCGAGGTAGTTGCCTCTCGTCAGCAGGGAGTAGGTGAGTGTAAGGGGGTGCCGCGTAGACTGCCAAAAACGTATTAACAGGTAACGTACCACTCATGGCGCGCAGGTACTGGTCCAGGGCTCGTCAGCCCAATGGCTCAAGGGAGCCTCAATACAACAAATCCAATTGGCCACACTCTGCTCGTCTTACCAGCAAGTTGCCCCAAGGAACTATGGTCCATGTAGTGACGACGGCGAGAACGCCTGTGCCACAGTGTTAGAAAAAAGTAAGTGTCACATTAGCCATCCCTGGACACGTGTTTCGAGGTAGTTGCCTCTCGTCAGCAGGGAGTAGGTGAGTGTAAGGGGGTGCCGCGTAGACTGCCAAAAACGTATTAACAGGTAACGTACCACTCATGGCGCGCAGGTGCTGGTCCAGGGCTCGTCAGCCCAATGGCTCAAGGGAGCCTCAATACAACAAATCCAATTGGCCGCACTCTGCTCGTCTTACCAGCAAGTTGCCCCAAGGAACTATGGTCCATGTAGTGGCGGCGGCGAGTACGCCTGTGCCACAGTGTTAGAAAAAAGTAAGTGTCGCATTAGCCATCCCTGGACACGTGTTTCGAGGTAGTTGCCTCTCGTCAGCATGGAGTAGGTGAGTGTAAGGGGGTGCAGCGTAGACTGCCAAAAACGTATTAACAGGTAACGTACCACTCATGGCGCGCAGGTGCTGGTCCAGGGCTCGTCAGCCCAATGGCTCAAGGGAGCCTCAATAAAACAAATCCAATTGGCCGCACTCTGCTCGTCTTACCAGCAAGTTGCCCCAAGGAACTATGGTCCATGTAGTGGCGACGGCGAGTACGCCTGTGCCACAGTGTTAGAAAAAAGTAAGTGTCGCATTAGCCATCCCTGGACACGTGTTTCGAGGTAGTTGCCTCTCGTCAGCAGGGAGTAGGTGAGTGTAAGGGGGTGCCGCGTAGACTGCCAAAAACGTATTAACAGGTAACGTACCACTCATGGCGCGCAGGTGCTGGTCCAGGGCTTGTCAGCCCAATGGCTCAAGGGAGCCTCAATACAACAAATCCAATTGGCCGCACTCTGCTCGTCTTACCAGCAAGTTGCCCCAAGGAACTATGGTCCATGTAGTGGCGACGGCGAGTACGCCTGTGCCACAGTGTTAGAAAAAGGTAAGTGTCGCATTAGCCATCCCTGGACACGAGTTTCGAGGTAGTTGCGTCTCGTCAGCAAGGAGTAGGTGAGTGTAAGGGGGTGCCGCGTAGACTGCCAAAAACGTATTAACAGGTAACGTACCTCTCATGGCGCGCAGGTGCTGGTCCAGGGCTCGTCAGCCCAATGGCTCAAGGGAGCCTCAATACAACAAATCCAATTGGCCGCGCTCTGCTCGTCTTACCAGCAAGTTGCCCCAAGGAACTATGGTCCATGTAGTGGCGACGGCGAGTACGCCTGTGCCACAGTGTTAGAAAAAGTAAGTGTCGCATTAGCCATCCCTGGACACGTGTTTTGAGGTAGTTGCCTCTCCTCAGCAGGGAGTAGGTGAGTGTAAGGGGGTGCCGCGTAGACTGCCAAAAACGTATTAACAGGTAACGTACCACTCATGGCGCGCAGGTACTGGTCCAGGGCTCGTCAGCCCAATGGCTCAAGGGAGCCTCAATACAACAAATCCAATTGGCCACACTCTGCTCGTCTTACCAGCAAGTTGCCCCAAGGAACTATGGTCCATGTAGTGGCGACGGCGAGAACGCCTGTGCCACAGTGTTAGAAAAAAGTAAGTGTCGCATTAGCCATCCCTGGACACGTGTTTCGAGGTAGTAGCCTCTCGTCAGCAGGGAGTAGGTGAGTGTAAGGGGGTGCCGCGTAGACTGCCAAAAACGTATTAACAGGTAACGTACCACTCATGGCGCGCAGGTGCTGGTCCAGGGCTCGTCAGCCCAATGGCTCAAGGGAGCCTCAATACAACAAATCCAATTGGCCGCACTCTGCTCGTCTTACCAGCAAGTTGCCCCAAGGAACTATGGTCCATGTAGTGGAGACGGCGAGTACGCCTGTGCCACAGTGTTAGAAAAAAGTAAGTGTCGCATTAGCCATCCCTGGACACGTGTTTCGAGGTAGTTGCCTCTCGTCAGCAGGGAGTAGGTGAGTGTAAGGGGGTGCCGCGTAGACTGCCAAAAACGTATTAACAGGTAACGTACCACTCATGGCGCGCAGGTGCTGGTCCAGGGCTCCTCAGCCCAATGGCTCAAGGGAGCCTCAATACAACAAATCCAATTGGCCACACTCTGCTCGTCTTACCAGCAAGTTGCCCCAAGGAACTATGGTCCATGTAGTGGCGACGGCGAGTACGCCTGTGCCACAGTGTTAGAAAAAAGTAAGTGTCGCATTAGCCATCCCTGGACACGTGTTTCGAGGTAGTTGCCTCTCGTCAGCAGGGAGTAGGTGAGTGTAAGGGGGTGCCGCATAGACTGCCAAAAACGTATTAACATGTAACGTACCACTCATGGCACGCAGGTGCTGGTCCAGGGCTCTGCAGCCCAATGGCTCAAGGGAGCCTCAATACAACAAGTCCAATTGGCCGCACTCTGCTCGTCTTACCAGCAAGTTGCCCCAAGGAACTATGGTCCATGTAGTGGCGGCGGCGAGTACGCCTGTGCCACAGTGTTAGAAAAAAGTAAGTGTCACATTAGCCATCCCTGGACACGTGTTTCGAGGTAGTTGCCTCTCGTCATCATGGAGTAGGTGAGTGTAAGGGGGTGCAGCATAGACTGCCAAAAACGTATTAACAGGTAACGTACCACTCATGGCGCGCAGGTGCTGGTCCAGGGCTCGTCAGCCCAATGGCTCACGGGAGCCTCAATAAAACAAATCCAATTGGCCGCACTCTGCTCGTCTTACCAGCAAGTTGCCCCAAGGAACTATGGTCCATGTAGTGGTGACGGCGAGTACGCCTGTGCCACAGTGTTAGAAAAAAGTAAGTGTCGCATTAGCCATCCCTGGACACGTGTTTCGAGGTAGTTGCCTCTCGTCAGCAGGGAGTAGGTGAGTGTAAGGGGGTGCCGCATAGACTGCCAAAAACGTATTAACAGGTAACGTACCACTCATGGCGCGCAGGTGCTGGTCCAGGGCTCGTCAGCCCAATGGCTCAAGGGAGCCTCAATACAACAAATCCAATTGGCCGCACTCTGCTCGTCTTACCAGCACGTTTTTCCAAGGAACTATTGTCCATGTAGTGGCGACGGCGAGTACGCCTGTGCCACAGTGTTAGAAAAAAGTAAGTGTCGCATTAGCCATCCCTGGACACGTGTTTCGAGGTAGTTGCTTCTCGTCAGCAAGGAGTAGGTGAGTGTAAGGGGGTGCCGCGTAGACTGCCAAAAACGTATTAACAGGTAACGTACCACTCATGGCGCGCAGGTGCTGGTCCAGGGCTCGTCAGCCCAATGGCTCAAGGGAGCCTCAATACAACAAATCCAATTGGCCGCGCTCTGCTCGTCTTACCAGCAAGTTGCCCCAAGGAACTATGGTCCATGTAGTGGCGACGGCGAGTACGCCTGTGCCACAGTGTTAGAAAAAGTAAGTGTCGCATTAGCCATCCCTGGACACGTGTTTCGAGGTAGTTGCCTCTCCTCAGCAGGGAGTAGGTGAGTGTAAGGGGGTGCCGCGTAGACTGCCAAAAACGTATTAACAGGTAACGTACCACTCATGGCGCGCAGGTACTGGTCCAGGGCTCGTCAGCCCAATGGCTCAAGGGAGCCTCAATACAACAAATCCAATTGGCCACACTCTGCTCGTCTTACCAGCAAGTTGCCCCAAGGAACTATGGTCCACGTAGTAGCGACGGCGAGAACGCCTGTGCCACAGTGTTAGAAAAAAGTAAGTGTCGCATTAGCCATCCCTGGACACGTGTTTCGAGGTAGTTGCCTCTCGTCAGCAGGGAGTAGGTGAGTGTAAGGGGGTGCCGCGTAGACTGCCAAAAACGTATTAACAGGTAACGTACCACTCATGGCGCGCAGGTGCTGGTCCAGGGCTCGTCAGCCCAATGGCTCAAGGGAGCCTCAATACAACAAATCCAATTGGCCGCACTCTGCTCGTCTTACCAGCAAGTTGCCCCAAGGAACTATGGTCCATGTAGTGGAGACGGCGAGTACGCCTGTGCCACAGTGTTAGAAAAAAGTAAGAGTCGCATTAGCCATCCCTGGACACGTGTTTCGAGGTAGTTGCCTCTCGTCAGCAGGGAGTAGGTGAGTGTAAGGGGGTGCCGCGTAGACTGCCAAAAACGTATTAACAGGTAACGTACCACTCATGGCGCGCAGGTGCTGGTCCAGGGCTCCTCAGCCCAATGGCTCAAGGGAGCCTCAATACAACAAATCCAATTGGCCACACTCTGCTCGTCTTACCAGCAAGTTGCCCCAAGGAACTATGGTCCATGTAGTGGCGACGGCGAGTACGCCTGTGCCACAGTGTTAGAAAAAAGTAAGTGTCGCATTAGCCATCCCTGGACACGTGTTTCGAGGTAGTTGCCTCTCGTCAGCAGGGAGTAGGTGAGTGTAAGGGGGTGCCGCATAGACTGCCAAAAACGTATTAACATGTAACGTACCACTCATGGCACGCAGGTGCTGGTCCAGGGCTCGTCAGCCCAATGGCTCAAGGGAGCCTCAATACAACAAGTCCAATTGGCCGCACTCTGCTCGTCTTACCAGCAAGTTGCCCCAAGGAACTATGGTCCATGTAGTGGCGGCGGCGAGTACGCCTGTGCCACAGTGTTAGAAAAAAGTAAGTGTCGCATTAGCCATCCCTGGACACGTGTTTCGAGGTAGTTGCCTCTCGTCAGCAGGGAGTAGGTGAGTGTAAGGGGGTGCTGCGTAGACTGCCAAAAACGTATTAACAGGTAACGTACCACTCATGGCGCGCAGGTGCTGGTCCAGGGCTCGTCAGCCCAATGGCTCAAGGGAGCCTCAATACAACAAATCCAATTGGCCGCACTCTGCTCGTCTTACCAGCAAGTTGCCCCAAGGAACTATGGTCCATGTAGTGGCGACGGCGAGTACGCCTGTGCTACAGTGTTAGAAAAAAGTAAGTGTCGCATTAGCCATCCCTGGACGCGTGTTTCGAGGTAGTTGCTTCTTGTCAGCAAGGAGTAGGTGAGTGTAAGGGGGTGCCACGTAGACTGCCAAAAACGTATTAACAGGTAATGTACCACTCATGGCGCGCAGGTGCTGGTCCAGGGCTCGTCAGCCCAATGGCTCAAGGGAGCCTCAATACAACAAATCCAATTGGCCGCGCTCTGCTCGTCTTACCAGCAAGTTGCCCCAAGGAACTATGGTCCATGTAGTGGCGACGGCGAGTACGCCTGTGCCACAGTGTTAGAAAAAAGTAAGTGTCGCATTAGCCATCCCTGGACACGTGTTTCGAGGTAGTTGCCTCTCGTCAGCAGGGAGTAGGTGAGTGTAAGGGGGTGCCGTGTAGACTGCCAAAAACGTATTAACAGGTAACGTACCACTCATGGCGCGCAGGTACTGGTCCAGGGCTCGTCAGCCCAATGGCTCAAGGGAGCCTCAATACAACAAATCCAATTGGCCACACTCTGCTCGTCTTACCAGCAAGTTGCCCCAAGGAACTATGGTCCATGTAGTGACGACGGCGAGAACGCCTGTGCCACAGTGTTAGAAAAAAGTAAGTGTCACATTAGCCATCCCTGGACACGTGTTTCGAGGTAGTTGCCTCTCGTCAGCAGGGAGTAGGTGAGTGTAAGGGGGTGCCGCGTAGACTGCCAAAAACGTATTAACAGGTAACGTACCACTCATGGCGCTCAGGTGCTGGTCCAGGGCTCGTCAGCCCAATGGCTCAAGGGAGCCTCAATACAACAAATCCAATTGGCCGCACTCTGCTCGTCTTACCAGCAAGTTGCCCCAAGGAACTATGGTCCATGTAGTGGCGGCGGCGAGTACGCCTGTGCCACAGTGTTAGAAAAAAGTAAGTGTCGCATTAGCCATCCCTGGACACGTGTTTCGAGGTAGTTGCCTCTCGTCAGCATGGAGTAGGTGAGTGTAAGGGGGTGCAGCGTAGACTGCCAAAAACGTATTAACAGGTAACGTACCACTCATGGCGCGCAGGTGCTGGTCCAGGGCTCGTCAGCCCAATGGCTCAAGGGAGCCTCAATAAAACAAATCCAATTGGCCGCACTCTGCTCGTCTTACCAGCAAGTTGCCCCAAGGAACTATGGTCCATGTAGTGGCGACGGCGAGTACGCCTGTGCCACAGTGTTAGAAAAAAGTAAGTGTCGCATTAGCCATCCCTGGACACGTGTTTCGAGGTAGTTGCCTCCCGTCAGCAGGGAGTAGGTGAGTGTAAGGGGGTGCCGCGTAGACTGCCAAAAACGTATTAACAGGTAACGTACCACTCATGGCGCGCAGGTGCTGGTCCAGGGCTTGTCAGCCCAATGGCTCAAGGGAGCCTCAATACAACAAATCCAATTGGCCGCACTCTTCTCGTCTTACCAGCAAGTTGCCCCAAGGAACTATGGTCCATGTAGTGGCGACGGCGAGTACGCCTGTGCCACAGTGTTAGAAAAAGGTAAGTGTCGCATTAGCCATCCCTGGACACGAGTTTCGAGGTAGTTGCGTCTCGTCAGCAAGGAGTAGGTGAGTGTAAGGGGGTGCCGCGTAGACTGCCAAAAACGTATTAACAGGTAACGTACCTCTCATGGCGCGCAGGTGCTGGTCCAGGGCTCGTCAGCCCAATGTTTCAAGGGAGCCTCAATACAACAAATCCAATTGGCCGCGCTCTGCTCGTCTTACCAGCAAGTTGCCCCAAGGAACTATGGTCCATGTAGTGGCGACGGCGAGTACGCCTGTGCCACAGTGTTAGAAAAAGTAAGTGTCGCATTAGCCATCCCTGGACACGTGTTTCGAGGTAGTTGCCTCTCCTCAGCAGGGAGTAGGTGAGTGTAAGGGGGTGCCGCGTAGACTGCCAAAAACGTATTAACAGGTAACGTACCACTCATGGCGCGCAGGTACTGGTCCAGGGCTCGTCAGCCCAATGGCTCAAGGGAGCCTCAATACAACAAATCCAATTGGCCACACTCTGCTCGTCTTACCAGCAAGTTTCTCCAAGGAACTATGGTCCATGTAGTGGCGACGGCGAGAACGCCTGTGCCACAGTGTTAGAAAAAAGTAAGTGTCGCATTAGCCATCCCTGGACACGTGTTTCGAGGTAGTTGCCTCTCGTCAGCAGGGAGTAGGTGAGTGTAAGGGGGTGCCGCGTAGACTGCCAAAAACGTATTAACAGGTAACGTACCACTCATGGCGCGCAGGTGCTGGTCCAGGGCTCGTCAGCCCAATGGCTCAAGGGAGCCTCAATACAACAAATCCAATTGGCCGCACTCTGCTCGTCTTACCAGCAAGTTGCCCCAAGGAACTATGGTCCATGTAGTGGAGACGGCGAGTACGCCTGTGCCACAGTGTTAGAAAAAAGTAAGTGTCGCATTAGCCATCCCTGGACACGTGTTTCGAGGTAGTTGCCTCTCGTCAGCAGGGAGTAGGTGAGTGTAAGGGGGTGCCGCGTAGACTGCCAAAAACGTATTAACAGGTAACGTACCACTCATGGCGCGCAGGTGCTGGTCCAGGGCTCCTCAGCCCAATGGCTCAAGGGAGCCTCAATACAACAAATCCAATTGGCCACACTCTGCTCGTCTTACCAGCAAGTTGCCCCAAGGAACTATGGTCCATGTAGTGGCGACGGCGAGTACGCCTGTGCCACAGTGTTAGAAAAAAGTAAGTGTCGCATTAGCCATCCCTGGACACGTGTTTCGAGGTAGTTGCCTCTCGTCAGCAGGGAGTAGGTGAGTGTAAGGGGGTGCCGCATAGACTGCCAAAAACGTATTAACATGTAACGTACCACTCATGGCACGCAGGTGCTGGTCCAGGGCTCGTCAGCCCAATGGCTCAAGGGAGCCTCAATACAACAAGTCCAATTGGCCGCACTCTGCTCGTCTTACCAGCAAATTGCCCCAAGGAACTATGGTCCATGTAGTGGCGGCGGCGAGTACGCCTGTGCCACAGTGTTAGAAAAAAGTAAGTGTCGCATTAGCCATCCCTGGACACGTGTTTCGAGGTAGTTGCCTCTCGTCATCATGGAGTAGGTGAGTGTAAGGGGGTGCAGCGTAGACTGCCAAAAACGTATTAACAGGTAACGTACCACTCATGGCGCGCAGGTGCTGGTCCAGGGCTCGTCAGCCCAATGGCTCACGGGAGCCTCAATAAAACAAATCCAATTGGCCGCACTCTGCTCGTCTTACCAGCAAGTTGCCCCAAGGAACTATGGTCCATGTAGTGGTGACGGCGAGTACGCCTGTGCCACAGTGTTAGAAAAAAGTAAGTGTCGCATTAGCCATCCCTGGACACGTGTTTCGAGGTAGTTGCCTCTCGTCAGCAGGGAGTAGGTGAGTGTAAGGGGGTGCCGCATAGACTGCCAAAAACGTATTAACAGGTAACGTACCACTCATGGCGCGCAGGTGCTGGTCCAGGGCTCGTCAGCCCAATGGCTCAAGGGAGCCTCAATACAACAAATCCAATTGGCCGCACTCTGCTCGTCTTACCAGCACGTTTTTCCAAGGAACTATTGTCCATGTAGTGGCGACGGCGAGTACGCCTGTGCCACAGTGTTAGAAAAAAGTAAGTGTCGCATTAGCCATCCCTGGACACGTGTTTCGAGGTAGTTGCTTCTCGTCAGCAAGGAGTAGGTGAGTGTAAGGGGGTGCCGCGTAGACTGCCAAAAACGTATTAACAGGTAACGTACCACTCATGGCGCGCAGGTGCTGGTCCAGGGCTCGTCAGCCCAATGGCTCAAGGGAGCCTCAATACAACAAATCCAATTGGCCGCGCTCTGCTCGTCTTACCAGCAAGTTGCCCCAAGGAACTATGGTCCATGTAGTGGCGACGGCGAGTACGCCTGTGCCACAGTGTTAGAAAAAAGTAAGTGTCGCATTAGCCATCCCTGGACACGTGTTTCGAGGTAGTTGCCTCTCGTCAGCAGGGAGTAGGTGAGTGTAAGGGGGTGCCGCGTAGACTGCCAAAAACGTATTAACAGGTAACGTACCACTCATGGCGCGCAGGTGCTGGTCCAGGGCTCGTCAGCCCAATGGCTCAAGGGAGCCTCAATACAACAAATCCAATTGGCCGCACTCTGCTCGTCTTACCAGCAAGTTGCCCCAAGGAACTATGGTCCATGTAGTGGCGACGGCGAGTACGCCTGTGCCACAGTGTTAGAAAAAAGTAAGTGTCGCATTAGCCATCCCTGGACACGTGTTTCGAGGTAGTTGCTTCTCGTCAGCACGGAGTAGGTGAGTGTAATGGGGTACCGCGTAGACTGCCAAAAACGTATTAACAGGTAACGTACCACTCATGGCGCGCAGGTGCTGGTCCAGGGCCCGTCAGCCCAATGGCTCAAGGAAGCCTCAATACAACAAATCCAATTGGCCGCGCTCTGCTCGTCTTACCAGCAAGTTGCCCCAAGGAACTATGGTCCATGTAGTGGCGACGGCGAGTACGCCTGTGCCACAGTGTGAGAAAAAAGTAAGTGTCGCATTAGCCATCCCTGGACACGTGTTTCGAGGTAGTTGCCTCTCGTCAGCAGGGAGTAGGTGAGTGTAAGGGGGTGCCGCGTAGACTGCCAAAAACGTATTAACAGGTAATGTACCACTCATGGCGCGCAGGTACTGGTCCAGGGCTAGTCAGCCCAATGGCTCAAGGGAGCCTCAATACAACAAATCCAATTGGCCACACTCTGCTCGTCTTACCAGCAAGTTGCCCCAAGGAACTATGGTCCATGTAGTGGCGACGGCGAGAACGCCTGTGCCACAGTGTTAGAAAAAAGTAAGTGTCGCATTAGCCATCCCTGGGCACGTGTTTCGAGGTAGTTGCCTCTCGTCAGCAGGGAGTAGGTGAGTGTAAGGGGGTGCCGCGTAGACTGCCAAAAACGTATTAACAGGTAACGTACCACTCATGGCGCGCAGGTGCTGGTCCAGGGCTCGTCAGCCCAATGGCTCAAGGGAGCCTCAATACAACAAATCCAATTGGCCGCACTCTGCTCGTCTTACCAGCAAGTTGCCCCAAGGAACTATGGTCCATGTAGTGGCGACGGCGAGTACGCCTGTGCCACAGTGTTAGAAAAAAGTAAGTGTCGCATTAGCCATCCCTGGACACGTGTTTCGAGGTAGTTGCCTCTCGTCAGCAGGGAGTAGGTGAGTGTAAGGGGGTGCCGCGTAGACTGCTAAAAACGTATTAACAGGTAGCGTACCACTCATGGCGCGCAGGTGCTGGTCCATGGCTCCTCAGCCCAATGGCTCAAGGGAGCCTCAATACAACAAATCCAATTGGCCATACTCTGCTCGTCTTACCAGCAAGTTGCCCCAAGGAACTATGGTCCATGTAGTGGCGACGGCGAGTACGCCTGTGCCATAGTGTTAGAAAAAAGTAAGTGTCGCATTAGCCATCCCTGGACACGTGTTTCGAGGTAGTTGCCTCTCGTCAGCAGGGAGTAGGTGAGTGTAAGGGGGTGCCACATAGACTGCCAAAAACGTATTAACATGTAACGTACCACTCATGGCACGCAGGTGCTGGTCCAGGGCTCGTCAGCCCAATGGCTCAAGGGAGCCTCAATACAACAAATCCAATTGGCCGCACTCTGCTCGTCTTACCAGCAAGTTGCCCCAAGGAACTATGGTCCATGTAGTGGCGACGGCAAGTACGCCTGTGCCACAGTGTTAGAAAAAAGTAAGTGTCGCATTAGCCATCCCTGGACACGTGTTTCGAGGTAGTTGCTTCTCGTCAGCAAGGAGTAGGTGAGTGTAAGGGGGTGCCGCGTAGACTGCCAAAAACGTATTAACAGGTAATGTACCACTCATGGCGCGCAGGTGCTGGTCCAGGGCTCGTCAGCCCAATGGCTCAAGGGAGCCTCAATACAACAAATCCAATTGGCCGCGCTCTGCTCGTCTTACCAGCAAGTTGCCCCAAGGAACTATGGTCCATGTAGTGGCGACGGCGAGTACGCCTGTGCCACAGTGTTAGAAAAAAGTGTCGCATTAGCCATCCCTGGACACGTGTTTCGAGGTAGTTGCCTCTCGTCAGCAGGGAGTAGGTGAGTGTAAGGGGGTGCCGCGTAGACTGCCAAAAACGTATTAACAGGTAACGTACCACTCATGGCGCGTAGGTACTGGTCCAGGGCTCGTCAGCCCAATGGCTCAAGGGAGCCTCAATACAACAAATCCAATTGGCCGCACTCTGCTCGTCTTACCAGCAAGTTGCCCCAAGGAACTATGGTCCATGTAGTGGCGACGGCGAGTACGCCTGTGCCACAGTGTTAGAAAAAAGTAAGTGTTGCATTAGCCATCCCTGGACACGTGTTTCGAGGTAGTTGCCTCTCGTCAGCAGGGAGTAGGTGAGTGTAAGGGGGTGCAGCATAGACTGCCAAAAACGTATTAACAGGTAACGTACCACTCATGGTGCGCAGGTGCTGGTCCAGGGCTCGTCAGCCCAATGGCTCAAGGGAGCCTCAATACAACAAATCCAATTGGCCGCACTCTGCTCGTCTTACCAGCAAGTTGCCCCAAGGAACTATGGTCCATGTAGTGGCGACGGCGAGTACGCCTGTGCCACAGTGTTAGAAAAAAGTAAGTGTCGCATTAGCCATCCCTGGACACGTGTTTCGAGGTAGTTGCCTCTCAACAGCAGGGAGTAGGTGAGTGTAAGGGGGTGCCGCATAGACTGCCAAAAACGTATTAACAGGTAACGTACCACTCATGGCGCGCAGGTGCTGGTCCAGGGCTCGTCAGCCCAATGGCTCAAGGGAGCCTCAATACAACAAATCCAATTGGCCGCACTCTGCTTGTCTTACCAGCAAGTTTTTCCAAGGAACTATGGTCCATGTAGTGGCGACGGCGAGTACGCCTGTGCCACAGTGTTAGAAAAAAGTAAGTGTCGCATTAGCCATCCCTGGACACGTGTTTCGAGGTAGTTGCCTCTCGTCAGCAGGGAGTAGGTGAGTGTAAGGGGGTGCCGCGTAGACTGCCAAAAACGTATTAACAGGTAACATACCACTCATGGCGCGCAGGTGCTGGTCCAGGGCTCGTCAGCCCAATGGCTCAAGGGAGCCTCAATACAACAAATCCAATTGGCCGCACTCTGCTCGTCTTACCAGCAAGTTGCCCCAAGGAACTATGGTCCATGTAGTGGCGACGGCGAGTACGCCTGTGCCACAGTGTTAGAAAAAAGTAAGTGTCGCATTAGCCACCCTGGACACGTGTTTCGAGGTAGTTGCCTCTTGTCAGCAGGGAGTAGGTGAGTGTAAGGGGGTGCCGCGTAGACTGCCAAAAACGAATTAACAGGTAACGTACCACTCATGGCGCGCAGGTGCTGGTCCAGGGCTCGTCAGCCCAATGGCTCAAGGGAGCCCTTGGCCGCACTCTGCTCGTCTTACCAGCAAATTGCCCCAAGGAACTATGGTCCATGTAGTGGCGACGGCGAGTACGCCTGTGCCACAGTGTTAGAAAAAAGTAAGTGTCGCATTAGCCATCCCTGGACACGTGTTTGGAGGTAGTTGCCTCTCGTCAGCAGGGAGTGGGTGAGTGTAAGGGGGTGCCGCGTAGACTGTCAAAAACGTATTAACAGGTAACGTACCACTCATGGCGCGCAGGTGCTGGTCCAGGGCTCGTCAGCCCAATGGCTCAAGGGAGCGTCAATACAACAAATCCAATTGGCCGCACTCTGCTCGTCTTACCAGCAAGTTGCCCCAAGGAACTATGGTCCATGTAGTGGCGACGGCGAGTACGCCTGTGCCACAGTGTTAGAAAAAAGTAAGTGTCGCATTAGCCATCCCTGGACACGTGTTTCGAGGTAGTTGCCTCTCGTCAGCAGGGAGTAGGTGAGTGTAAGGGGGTGCCGCATAGACTGCCAAAAACATATTAACAGGTAACGTACCACTCATGGCGCGCAGGTGCTGGTCTAGGGCTCGTCAGCCCAATGGCTCAAGGGAGCCTCAATACAACAAATCCAATTGGCCGCACTCTGCTCGTCTTACCAGCACGTTTTTCCAAGGAACTATGGTCCATGTAGTGGCGACGGCGAGTACGCCTGTGCCACAGTGTTAGAAAAAAGTAAGTGTCGCATTAGCCATCCCTGGACACGTGTTTCGAGGTAGTTGCCTCTCGTCAGCAGAAAGTAGGTGAGTGTAAGGGGGTGCCGCGTAGACTGCCAAAAACGTATTAACAGGTAACATACCACTCATGGCGCGCAGGTGCTGGTCCAGGGCTCGTCAGCCCAATGGCTCAAGGGAGCCTCAATACAACAAATCCAATTGGCCGCACTCTGCTCGTCTTACCAGCAAGTTGCCCCAAGGAACTATGGTCCATGTAGTGGCGACGGCGAGTACGCCTGTGCCACAGTGTTAGAAAAAAGTAAGTGTCGCATTAGCCATCCCTGGACACGTGTTTCGAGGTAGTTGCTTCTCGTCAGCAAGGAGTAGGTGAGTGTAAGGGGGTGCCGCGTAGACTGCCAAAAACGTATTAACAGGTAACGTACCACTCATGGCGCGCAGGTGCTGGTCCAGGGCTCGTCAGCCCAATGGCTCAAGGGAGCCTCAATACAACAAATCCAATTGGCCGCGCTCTGCTCGTCTTACCAGCAAGTTGCCCCAAGGAACTATGGTCCATGTAGTGGCGACGGCGAGTACGCCTGTGCCACAGTGTTAGAAAAAAGTAAGTGTCGCATTAGCCATCCCTGGACACGTGTTTCGAGGTAGTTGCCTCTCGTCAGCAGGGAGTAGGTGAGTGTAAGGGGGTGCCGCGTAGACTGCCAAAACGTATTAACAGGTAACGTACCACTCATGGCGCGCAGGTGCTGGTCCAGGGCTCGTCAGCCCAATGGCTCAAGGGAGCCTCAATACAACAAATCCAATTGGCCGCACTCTGCTCGTCTTACCAGCAAGTTGCCCCAAGGAACTATGGTCCATGTAGTGGGGACGGCGAGTACGCCTGTGCCACAGTGTTAGAAAAAAGTAAGTGTCGCATTAGCCATCCCTGGACACGTGTTTCGAGGTAGTTGCTTCTCGTCAGCACGGAGTAGGTGAGTGTAAGGGGGTGCCGCGTAGACTGCCAAAAACGTATTAACAGGTAACGTACCACTCATGGCGCGCAGGTACTGGTCCAGGGCTAGTCAGCCCAATGGCTCAAGGGAGCCTCAATACAACAAATCCAATTGGCCACACTCTGCTCGTCTTACCAGTAAGTTGCCCCAAGGAACTATGGTCCATGTAGTGGCGACGGCGAGAACGCCTGTGCCACAGTGTTAGAAAAAAGTAAGTGTCGCATTAGCCATCCCTGGACACGTGTTTCGAGGTAGTTGCCTCTCGTCAGCAGGGAGTAGGTGAGTGTAAGGGGGTGCCGCGTAGACTGCCAAAAACGTATTAACAGGTAACATACCACTCATGGCGCGCAGGTGCTGGTCCAGGGCTCGTCAGCCCAATGGCTCAAGGGAGCCTCAATACAACAAATCCAATTGGCCGCACTCTGCTCGTCTTACCAGCAAGTTGCCCCAAGGAACTATGGTCCATGTAGTGGCGACGGCGAGTACGCCTGTGCCACAGTGTTAGAAAAAAGTAAGTGTCGCATTAGCCATCCCTGGACACGTGTTTCGAGGTAGTTGCCTCTCGTCAGCAGGGAGTAGGTGAGTGTAAGGGGGTGCCGCGTAGACTGCCAAAAACGTATTAACAGGTAGCGTACCACTCATGGCGCGCAGGTGCTGGTCCAGGGCTCCTCAGCCCAATGGCTCAAGGGAGCCTCAATACAACAAATCCAATTGGCCACACTCTGCTCGTCTTACCAGCAAGTTGCCCCAAGGAACTATGGTCCATGTAGTGGCGACGGCGAGTACGCCTGTGCCATAGTGTTAGAAAAAAGTAAGTGTCGCATTAGCCATCCCTGGACACGTGTTACGAGGTAGTTGCCTCTCGTCAGCAGGGAGTAGGTGAGTGTAAGGGGGTGCCGCATAGACTGCCAAAAACGTATTAACATGTAACGTACCACTCATGGCACGCAGGTGCTGGTCCAGGGCTCGTCAGCCCAATGGCTCAAGGGAGCCTCAATACAACAAATCCAATTGGCCGCACTCTGCTCGTCTTACCAGCAAGTTGCCCCAAGGAACTATGGTCCATGTAGTGGCGGCGGCGAGTACGCCTGTGCCACAGTGTTAGAAAAAAGTAAGTGTCGCATTAGCCATCCCTGGACACGTGTTTCGAGGTAGTTGCCTCTCGTCAGCATGGAGTAGGTGAGGGTAAGGGGGTGCAGCGTAGACTGCCAAAAATGTATTAACAGGTAACGTACCACTCATGGCGCGCAGGTGCTGGTCCAGGGCTCGTCAGCCCAATGGCTCAAGGGAGCCTCAATACAACAAATCCAATTGGCCGCACTCTGCTCGTCTTACCAGCAAGTTGCCCCAAGGAACTATGGTCCATGTAGTGGCGACGGCGAGTACGCCTGTGCCACAGTGTTAGAAAAAAGTAAGTGTCGCATTAGCCATCCCTGGACACGTGTTTCGAGGTAGTTGCCTCTCGTCAGCAGGGAGTAGGTGAGTGTAAGGGGGTGCCGCGTAGACTGCCAAAAACGTATTAACATGTAACGTACCACTCATGGCACGCAGGTGCTGGTCCAGGGCTCGTCAGCCCAATGGCTCAAGGGAGACTCAATACAACAAATCCAATTGGCCGCACTCTGCTCGTCTTACCAGCAAGTTGCCCCAAGGAACTATGGTCCATGTAGTGGCGGCGGCGAGTACGCCTGTGCCACAGTGTTAGAAAAAAGTAAGTGTCGCATTAGCCATCCCTGGACACGTGTTTCAAGGTAGTTGCCTCTCGTCAGCAGGGAGTAGGTGAGTGTAAGGGGGTGCAGCGTAGACTGCCAAAAACGTATTAACAGGTAACGTACCACTCATGGCGCGCAGGTGCTGGTCCAGGGCTCGTCAGCCCAATGGCTCAAGGGAGCCTCAATACAACAAATCCAATTGGCCGCACTCTGCTCGTCTTACCAGCAAGTTGCCCCAAGGAACTATGGTCCATGTAGTGGCGACGGCGAGTACGCCTGTGCCACAGTGTTAGAAAAAAGTAAGTGTCGCATTAGCCATCCCTGGACACGTGTTTCGAGGTAGTTGCCTCTCAACAGCAGGGAGTAGGTGAGTGTAAGGGGGTGCCGCATAGACTGCCAAAAACTTATTAACAGGTAACGTACCACTCATGGCGCGCAGGTGCTGGTCCAGGGCTCGTCAGCCCAATGGCTCAAGGGAGCCTCAATACAACAAATCCAATTGGCCGCACTCTGCTTGTCTTACCAGCAAGTTTTTCCAATGAACTATGGTCCATGTAGTGGCGACGGCGAGTACGCCTGTGCCACAGTGTTAGAAAAAAGTAAGTGTCGCATTAGCCATCCCTGGACACGTGTTTCGAGGTAGTTGCCTCTCATCAGCAGGGAGTAGGTGAGTGTAAGGGGGTGCCGCGTAGACTGCCAAAAACGTATTAACAGGTAACGTACCACTCATGGCGCGCAGGTGCTGGTCCAGGGCTCGTCAGCCCAATGGCTCAAGGGAGCCTCAATACAACAAATCGAATTGGCCGCACTCTGCTCGTCTTACCAGCAAGTTGCCCCAAGGAACTATGGTCCATGTAGTGGCGGCGGCGAGTACGCCTGTGCCACAGTGTTAGAAAAAAGTAAGTGTCGCATTAGCCATCCCTGGACACGTGTTTCGAGGTAGTTGCCTCTTGTCAGCAGGGAGTAGGTGAGTGTAAGGGGGTGCCGCGTAGACTGCCAAAAACGTATTAACAGGTAACGTACCACTCATGGCGCGCAGGTGCTGGTCCAGGGCTCGTCAGCCCAATGGCTCAAGGGAGCCTCAATATAACAAATCCAATTGGCCGCACTCTGCTCGTCTTACCAGCACGTTTTTCCAAGGAACTATGGTCCATGTAGTGGCGACGGCGAGTACGCCTGTGCCACAGTGTTAGAAAAAAGTAAGTGTCGCATTAGCCATCCCTGGACACGTGTTTCGAGGTAGTTGCCTCTCGTCAGCAGGGAGTAGGTGAGTGTAAGGGGGTGCCACGTAGACTGCCAAAAACGTATTAACAGGTAACATACCACTCATGGCACGCAGGTGCTGGTCCAGGGCTCGTCAGCCCAGTGGCTCAAGGGAGCCTCAATGCAACAAATCCAATTGGCCGCACTCTGCTCGTCTTACCAGCAAGTTGCCCCAAGGAACTATGGTCCATGTAGTGGCGACGGCGAGTACGCCTGTGCCACAGTGTTAGACAAAAGTAAGTGTCGCATTAGCCATCCCTGGACACGTGTTTCGAGGTAGTTGCCTCTCGTCAGCAGGGAGTAGGTGAGTGTAAGGGGGTGCCGCGTAGACTGCCAAAAACGTATTAACAGGTAACGTACCACTCATGGCGCGCAGGTGCTGGTCCAGGGCTCGTCAGCCCAATGGCTCAAGGGAGCCTCAATACAACAAATCCAATTGGCCGCACTCTGCTCGTCTTACCAGCAAGTTGCCCCAAGGAACTATGGTCCATGTAGTGGCGACGGCGAGTACGCCTGTGCCACAGTGTTAGAAAAAATTAAGTGTCGCATTAGCCATCCCTGGACACGTGTTTGGAGGTAGTTGCCTCTCGTCAGCAGGGAGTGGGTGAGTGTAAGGGGGTGCCGCGTAGACTGTCAAAAACGTATTAACAGGTAACGTACCACTCATGGCGCGCAGGTGCTGGTCCAGGGCTCGTCAGCCCAATGGCTCAAGGGAGCGTCAATACAACAAATCCAATTGGCCGCACTCTGCTCGTCTTACCAGCAAGTTGCCCCAAGGAACTATGGTCCATGTAGTGGCGACGGCGAGTACGCCTGTGCCACAGTGTTAGAAAAAAGTAAGTGTCGCATTAGCCATCCCTGGACACGTGTTTCGAGGTAGTTGCCTCTCGTCAGCAGGGAGTAGGTGAGTGTAAGGGGGTGCCGCATAGACTGCCAAAAACGTATTAACAGGTAACGTACCACTCATGGCGCGCAGGTGCTGGTCCAGGGCTCGTCAGCCCAATGGCTCAAGGGAGCCTCAATACAACAAATCCAATTGGCCGCACTCTGCTCGTCTTACCAGCACATTTTTCCAAGGAACTATGGTCCATGTAGTAGCGACGGCGAGTACGCCTGTGCCACAGTGTTAGAAAAAAGTAAGTGTCGCATTAGCCATCCCTGGACACGTGTTTCGAGGTAGTTGCCTCTCGTCAGCAGGGAGTAGGTGAGTGTAAGGGGGTGCCGCGTAGACTGCCAAAAACGTATTAACAGGTAACATACCACTCATGGCGCGCAGGTGCTGGTCCAGGGCTCGTCAGCCCAATGGCTCAAGGGAGCCTCAATACAACAAATCCAATTGGCCGCACTCTGCTCGTCTTACCAGCAAGTTGCCCCAAGGAACTATGGTCCATGTAGTGGCGACGGCGAGTACGCCTGTGCCACAGTGTTAGAAAAAAGTAAGTGTCGCATTAGCCATCCCTGGACATGTGTTTCGAGGTAGTTGCTTCTCGTCAGCAAGGAGTAGGTGAGTGTAAGGGGGTGCCGCGTAGACTGCCAAAAACGTATTAACAGGTAACGTACCACTCATGGCGCGCAGGTGCTGGTCCAGGGCTCGTCAGCCCAATGGCTCAAGGGAGCCTCAATACAACAAATCCAATTGGCCGCGCTCTGCTCGTCTTACCAGCAAGTTGCCCCAAGGAACTATGGTCCACGTAGTGGCGACGGCGAGTACGCCTGTGCCACAGTGTTAGAAAAAAGTAAGTGTCGCATTAGCCATCCCTGGACACGTGTTTCGAGGTAGTTGCCTCTCGTCAGCAGGGAGTAGGTGAGTGTAAGGGGGTGCAGCGTAGACTGCCAAAAACGTATTAACAGGTAACGTACCACTCATGGCGCACAGGTGCTGGTCCAGGGCTCGTCAGCCCAATGGATCAAGGGAGCCTCAATACAACAAATCCAATTGGCCGCACTCTGCTCGTCTTACCAGCAAGTTGCCCCAAGGAACTATGGTCCATGTAGTGGCGACGGCGAGTACGCCTGTGCCACAGTGTTAGAAAAAAGTAAGTGTCGCATTAGCCATCCCTGGACACGTGTTTCGAGGTAGTTGCTTCTCGTCAGCACGGAGTAGGTGAGTGTAATGGGGTACCGCGTAGACTGCCAAAAACGTATTAACAGGTAACGTACCACTCATGGCGCGCAGGTGCTGGTCCAGGGCTCGTCAGCCCAATGGCTCAAGGGAGCCTCAATACAACAAATCCAATTGGTCGCGCTCTGCTCGTCTTACCCGCAAGTTGCCCCAAGGAACTATGGTCCATGTAGTGGTGACGGCGAGTACGCCTGTGCCACAGTGTGAGAAAAAAGTAAGTGTCGCATTAGCCATCCCTGGACACGTGTTTCGAGGTAGTTGCCTCTCGTCAGCAGGGAGTAGGTGAGTGTAAGGGGGTGCCGCGTAGACTGCCAAAAACGTATTAACAGGTAACGTACCACTCATGGCGCGCAGGTACTGGTCCAGGGCTAGTCAGCCCAATGGCTCAAGGGAGCCTCAATACAACAAATCCAATTGGCCACACTCTGCTCGTCTTACCAGCAAGTTGCCCCAAGGAACTATGGTCCATGTAGTGGCGACGGCGAGAACGCCTGTGCCACAGTGTTAGAAAAAAGTAAGTGTCGCATTAGCCATCCCTGGACACGTGTTTCGAGGTAGTTGCCTCTCGTCAGCAGGGAGTAGGTGAGTGTAAGGGGGTGCCGCGTAGACTGCCAAAAACGTATTAACAGGTAACGTACCACTCATGGCGCGCAGGTGCTGGTCCAGGGCTCGTCAGCCCAATGGCTCAAGGGAGCCTCAATACAACAAATCCAATTGGCCGCACTCTGCTCGTCTTACCAGCAAGTTGCCCCAAGGAACTATGGTCCATGTAGTGGCGACGGCGAGTACGCCTGTGCCACAGTGTTAGAAAAAAGTAAGTGTCGCATTAGCCATCCCTGGACACGTGTTTCGAGGTAGTTGCCTCTCGTCAGCAGGGAGTAGGTGAGTGTAAGGGGGTGCCGCGTAGACTGCCAAAAACTTATTAACAGGTAACATACCACTCATGGCGCGCAGGTGCTGGTCCAGGGCTCGTCAGCCCAATGGCTCAAGGGAGCCTCAATACAACAAATCCAATTGGCCGCACTCTGCTCGTCTTACCAGCAAGTTGCCCCAAGGAACTATGGTCCATGTAGTGGCGACGGCGAGTACGCCTGTGCCACAGTGTTAGAAAAAAGTAAGTGTCGCATTAGCCATCCCTGGACACGTGTTTCGAGGTAGTTGCTTCTCGTCAGCAAGGAGTAGGTGAGTGTAAGGGGGTGCCGCGTAGACTGCCAAAAACGTATTAACAGGTAACGTACCACTCATGGCGCGCAGGTGCTGGTCCAGGGCTCGTCAGCCCAATGGCTCAAGGGAGCCTCAATACAACAAATCCAATTGGCCGCGCTCTGCTCGTCTTACCAGCAAGTTGCCCCAAGGAACTATGGTCCACGTAGTGGCGACGGCGAGTACGCCTGTGCCACAGTGTTAGAAAAAAGTAAGTGTCGCATTAGCCATCCCTGGACACGTGTTTCGAGGTAGTTGCCTCTCGTCAGCAGGGAGTAGGTGAGTGTAAGGGGGTGCAGCGTAGACTGCCAAAAACGTATTAACAGGTAACGTACCACTCATGGTGCACAGGTGCTGGTCCAGGGCTCGTCAGCCCAATGGATCAAGGGAGCCTCAATACAACAAATCCAATTGGCCGCACTCTGCTCGTCTTACCAGCAAGTTGCCCCAAGGAACTATGGTCCATGTAGTGGCGACGGCGAGTACGCCTGTGCCACAGTGTTAGAAAAAAGTAAGTGTCGCATTAGCCATCCCTGGACACGTGTTTCGAGGTAGTTGCTTCTCGTCAGCACGGAGTAGGTGAGTGTAATGGGGTACCGCGTAGACTGCCAAAAACGTATTAACAGGTAACGTACCACTCATGGCGCGCATGTGCTGGTCCAGGGCTCGTCAGCCCAATGGCTCAAGGGAGCCTCAATACAACAAATCCAATTGGCCGCGCTCTGCTCGTCTTACCAGCAAGTTGCCCCAAGGAACTATGGTCCATGTAGTGGCGACGGCGAGTACGCCTGTGCCACAGTGTGAGAAAAAAGTAAGTGTCGCATTAGCCATCCCTGGACACGTGTTTCGAGGTAGTTGCCTCTCGTCAGCAGGGAGTAGGTGAGTGTAAGGGGGTGCCGCGTAGACTGCCAAAAACGTATTAACAGGTAACGTACCACTCATGGCGCGCAGGTGCTGGTCCAGGGCTCGTCAGCCCAATGGCTCAAGGGAGCCTCAATACAACAAATCCAATTGGCCGCACTCTGCTCGTCTTACCAGCAAGTTGCCCCAAGGAACTATGGTCCATGTAGTGGCGACGGCGAGTACGCCTGTGCCACAGTGTTAGAAAAAAGTAAGTGTCGCATTAGCCATCCCTGGACACGTGTTTCGAGGTAGTTGCCTCTCGTCAGCAGGGAGTAGGTGAGTGTAAGGGGGTGCCGCGTAGACTGCCAAAAACGTATTAACAGGTAGCGTACCACTCATGGCGCGCAGGTGCTGGTCAAGGGCTCCTCAGCCCAATGGCTCAAGGGAGCCTCAATACAACAAATCCAATTGGCCACACTCTGCTCGTCTTACCAGCAAGTTGCCCCAAGGAACTATGGTCCATGTAGTGGCGACGGCGAGTACACCTGTGCCATAGTGTTAGAAAAAAGTAAGTGTCGCATTAGCCATCCCTGGACACGTGTTTCGAGGTAGTTGCCTCTCGTCAGCAGGGAGTAGGTGAGTGTAAGGGGGTGCCGCATAGACTGCCAAAAACGTATTAACATGTAACGTACCACTCATGGCACGCAGGTGCTGGTCCAGGGCTCGTCAGCCCAATGGCTCAAGGGAGCCTCAATACAACAAATCCAATTGGCCGCACTCTGCTCGTCTTACCAGCAAGTTGCCCCAAGGAACTATGGTCCATGTAGTGGCGGCGGCGAGTACGCCTGTGCCACAGTGTTAGAAAAAAGTAAGTGTCGCATTAACCATCCCTGGACACGTGTTTCGAGGTAGTTGCCTCTCGTCAGCATGGAGTAGGTGAGTGTAAGGGGGTGCAGCTTAGACTGCCAAAAACGTATTAACAGGTAACGTACCACTCATGGCGCGCAGGTGCTGGTCCAGGGCTCGTCAGCCCAATGGCTCAAGGGAGCCTCAATACAACAAATCCAATTGGCCGCACTCTGCTCGTCTTACCAGCAAGTTGCCCCAAGGAACTATGGTCCATGTAGTGGCGACGGCGAGTACGCCTGTGCCACAGTGTTAGAAAAAAGTAAGTGTCGCATTAGCCATCCCTGGACACGTGTTTCGAGGTAGTTGCCTCTCGTCAGCATGGAGTAGGTGAGTGTAAGGGGGTGCAGCGTAGACTGCCAAAAACGTATTAACAGGTAACGTACCACTCATGGCGCGCAGGTGCTGGTCCAGGGCTCATCAGCCCAATGGCTCAAGGGAGCCTCAATACAACAAATCCAATTGGCCGCACTCTGCTCGTCTTACCAGCAAGTTGCCCCAAGGAACTATGGTCCATGTAGTGGCGACGGCGAGTACGCCTGTGCCACAGTGTTAGAAAAAAGTAAGTGTCGCATTAGCCATCCCTGGACACGTGTTTCGAGGTAGTTGCCTCTCGTCAGCAGGGAGTAGGTCAGTGTAAGGGGGTGCCGCGTAGACTGCCAAAAACGTATTAACAGGTAACGTACCACTCATGGCGCGCAGGTACTGGTCCAGGGCTCGTCAGCCCAATGGCTCAAGGGAGCCTCAATACAACTAATCCAATTGGCCACACTCTGCTCGTCTTACCAGCAAGTTGCCCCAAGGAACTATGGTCCATGTAGTGGCGACGGCGAGAACGCCTGTGCCACAGTGTTAGAAAAAAGTAAGTGTCGCATTAGCCATCCCTGGACACGTGTTTCGAGGTAGTTGCCTCTCGTCAGCAGGGAGTAGGTGAGTGTAAGGGGGTGCCGCGTAGACTGCCAAAAACATATTAACAGGTAACGTACCACTCATGGCGCGCAGGTGCTGGTCCAGGGCTCGTCAGCCCAATGGCTCAAGGGAGCCTCAATACAACAAATCCAATTGGCCGCACTCTGCTCGTCTTACCAGCAAGTTGCCCCAAGGAACTATGGTCCATGTAGTGGCGACGGCGAGAACGCCTGTGCCACAGTGTTAGAAAAAAGTAAGTGTCGCATTAGCCATCCCTGGACACGTGTTTCGAGGTAGTTGCCTCTCGTCAGCAGGGAGTAGGTGAGTGTAAGGGGGTGCCGCGTAGACTGCCAAAAACGTATTAACAGGTAGCGTACCACTCATGGCGCGCAGGTGCTGGTCCAGGGCTCCTCAGCCCAATGGCTCAAGGGAGCCTCAATACAACAAATCCAATTGGCCACACTCTGCTCGTCTTACCAGCAAGTTGCCCCAAGGAACTATGGTCCATGTAGTGGCGACGGCGAGTACGCCTGTGCCATAGTGTTAGAAAAAAGTAAGTGTCGCATTAGCCATCCCTGGACACGTGTTTCGAGGTAGTTGCCTCTCGTCAGCAGGGAGTAGGTGAGTGTAAGGGGGTGCCGCATAGACTGCCAAAAACGTATTAACATGTAACGTACCACTCATGGCACGCAGGTGCTGGTCCAGGGCTCGTCAGCCCAATGGCTCAAGGGAGCCTCAATACAACAAATCCAATTGGCCGCACTCTGCTCGTCTTACCAGCAAGTTGCCCCAAGGAACTATGGTCCATGTAGTGGCGGCGGCGAGTACGCCTGTGCCACAGTGTTAGAAAAAAGTAAGTGTCGCATTAACCATCCCTGGACACGTGTTTCGAGGTAGTTGCCTCTCGTCAGCATGGAGTAGGTGAGTGTAAGGGGGTGCAGCTTAGACTGCCAAAAACGTATTAACAGGTAACGTACCACTCATGGCGCGCAGGTGCTGGTCCAGGGCTCGTCAGCCCAATGGCTCAAGGGAGCCTCAATACAACAAATCCAATTGGCCGCACTCTGCTCGTCTTACCAGCAAGTTGCCCCAAGGAACTATGGTCCATGTAGTGGCGACGGCGAGTACGCCTGTGCCACAGTGTTAGAAAAAAGTAAGTGTCGCATTAGCCATCCCTGGACACGTGTTTCGAGGTAGTTGCCTCTCGTCAGCATGGAGTAGGTGAGTGTAAGGGGGTGCAGCGTAGACTGCCAAAAACGTATTAACAGGTAACGTACCACTCATGGCGCGCAGGTGCTGGTCCAGGGCTCATCAGCCCAATGGCTCAAGGGAGCCTCAATACAACAAATCCAATTGGCCGCACTCTGCTCGTCTTACCAGCAAGTTGCCCCAAGGAACTATGGTCCATGTAGTGGCGACGGCGAGTACGCCTGTGCCACAGTGTTAGAAAAAAGTAAGTGTCGCATTAGCCATCCCTGGACACGTGTTTCGAGGTAGTTGCCTCTCGTCAGCAGGGAGTAGGTCAGTGTAAGGGGGTGCCGCGTAGACTGCCAAAAACGTATTAACAGGTAACGTACCACTCATGGCGCGCAGGTACTGGTCCAGGGCTCGTCAGCCCAATGGCTCAAGGGAGCCTCAATACAACTAATCCAATTGGCCACACTCTGCTCGTCTTACCAGCAAGTTGCCCCAAGGAACTATGGTCCATGTAGTGGCGACGGCGAGAACGCCTGTGCCACAGTGTTAGAAAAAAGTAAGTGTCGCATTAGCCATCCCTGGACACGTGTTTCGAGGTAGTTGCCTCTCGTCAGCAGGGAGTAGGTGAGTGTAAGGGGGTGCCGCGTAGACTGCCAAAAACATATTAACAGGTAACGTACCACTCATGGCGCGCAGGTGCTGGTCCAGGGCTCGTCAGCCCAATGGCTCAAGGGAGCCTCAATACAACAAATCCAATTGGCCGCACTCTGCTCGTCTTACCAGCAAGTTGCCCCAAGGAACTATGGTCCATGTAGTGGCGACGGCGAGAACGCCTGTGCCACAGTGTTAGAAAAAAGTAAGTGTTGCATTAGCCATCCCTGGACACGTGTTTTGAGGTAGTTGCCTCTCGTCAGCAGGGAGTAGGTGAGTGTAAGGGGGTGCCGCGTAGACTGCCAAAAACGTATTAACAGGTAACGTACCACTCATGGCGCGCAGGTGCTGGTCCAGGGCTCCTCAGCCCAATGGATCAAGGGAGCCTCAATACAACAAATCCAATTGGCCACACTCTGCTCATCTTACCAGCAAGTTGCCCCAAGGAACTATGGTCCATGTAGTGGCGACGGCGAGTACGCCTGTGCCACAGTGTTAGAAAAAAGTAAGTGTCGCATTAGGCATCCCTGGACACGTGTTTCGAGGTAGTTGCCTCTCGTCAGCAGGGAGTAGGTGAGTGTAAGGGGGTGCCGCGTAGACTGCCAAAAACGTATTAACATGTAACGTACCACTCATGGCACGCAGGTGCTGGTCCAGGGCTCGTCAGCCCAATGGCTCAAGGGAGACTCAATACAACAAATCCAATTGGCCGCACTCTGCTCGTCTTACCAGCAAGTTGCCCCAAGGAACTATGGTCCATGTAGTGGCGACGGCGAGTACGCCTGTGCCACAGTGTTAGAAAAAAGTAAGTGTCGCATTAGCCATCCCTGGACACGTGTTTCGAGGTAGTTGCCTCTTGTCAGCAGGGAGTAGGTGAGTGTAAGGGGGTGCCGCGTAGACTGCCAAAAACGTATTAACAGGTAACGTACCACTCATGGCGCGCAGGTGCTGGTCCAGGGCTCGTCAGCCCAATGGCTCAAGGGAGCCTCAATGCAACAAATCCAATTGGCCGCACTCTGCTCGTCTTACCAGCAAGTTGCCCCAAGGAACTATGGTCCATGTAGTGGCGACGGCGAGTACGCCTGTGCCACAGTGTTAGAAAAAAGTAAGTGTCGCATTAGCCATCCCTGGACACGTGTTTCGAGGTAGTTGCCTCTCGTCAGCAGGGAGTAGGTGAGTGTAAGGGGGTGCCGCGTAGACTGCCAAAAATGTATTAACAGGTAACGTACCACTCATGGCGCGCAGGTGCTGGTCCAGGGCTCCTCAGCCCAATGGCTCAAGGGAGCCTCAATACAACAAATCCAATTGGCCACACTCTGCTCGTCTTACCAGCAAGTTGCCCCAAGGAACTATGGTCCATGTAGTGGCGACGGCGAGTACGCCTGTGCCATAGTGTTAGAAAAAAGTAAGTGTTGCATTAGCCATCCCTGGACACGTGTTTCGAGGTAGTTGCCTCTCGTCAGCAGGGAGTAGGTGAGTGTAAGGGGGTGCCGCGTAGACTGCCAAAAACGTATTAACATGTAACGTACCACTCATGGCACGCAGGTGCTGGTCCAGGGCTCGTCAGCCCAATGGCTCAAGGGAGCCTCAATACAACAAATCCAATTGGCCGCACTCTGCTCGTCTTACCAGCAAGTTGCCCCAAGGAACTATGGTCCATGTAGTGGCGGCCGCGAGTACGCCTGTGCCACAGTGTTAGAAAAAAGTAAGTGTCGCATTAGCCATCCCTGGACACGTGTTTCGAGGTAGTTGCCTCTCGTCAGCATGGAGTAGGTGAGTGTAAGGGGGTGCAGCGTAGACTGCCAAAAACGTATTAACAGGTAACGTACCACTCATGGCGCGCAGGTGCTGGTCCAGGGCTCGTCAGCCCAATGGCTCAAGGGAGCCTCAATACAACAAATCCAATTGGCCGCACTCTGCTCGTCTTACCAGCAAGTTGCCCCAAGGAACTATGGTCCATGTAGTGGCGACGGCGAGTACGCCTGTGCCACAGTGTTAGAAAAAAGTAAGTGTCGCATTAGCCATCCCTGGACACTTGTTTCGAGGTAGTTGCCTCTCGTCAGCAGGGAGTAGGTGAGTGTAAGGGGGTGCCGCATAGACTGCCAAAAACGTATTAACAGGTAACGTACCACTCATGGCGCGCAGGTGCTGGTCCAGGGCTCGTCAGCCCAATGGCTCAAGGGAGCCTCAATATAACAAATCCAATTTGCCGCACTCTGCTCGTCTTACCAGCACGTTTTTCCAAGGAACTATGGTCCATGTAGTGGCGACGGCGAGTACGCTTGTGCCACAGTGTTAGAAAAAAGTAAGTGTCGCATTAGCCATCCCTGGACACGTGTTTCGAGGTAGTTGCCTCTCGTCAGCAGGGAGTAGGTGAGTGTAAGGGGGTGCCGCGTAGACTGCCAAAAACGTATTAACAGGTAACGTACCACTCATGGCGCGCAGGTGCTGGTCCAGGGCTCCTCAGCCCAATGGCTCAAGGGAGCCTCAATACAACAAATCCAATTGGCCACACTCTGCTCGTCTTACCAGCAAGTTGCCCCAAGGAACTATGGTCCATGTAGTGGCGACGGCGAGTACGCCTGTGCCACAGTGTTAGAAAAAAGTAAGTGTCGCATTAGCCATCCCTGGACACGTGTTTCGAGGTAGTTGCCTCTCGTCAGCAGGGAGTAGGTGAGTGTAAGGGGGTGCAGCGTAGACTGCCAAAAACGTATTAACAGGTAACGTACCACTCATGGCGCGCAGGTGCTGGTCCAGGGCTCGTCAGCCCAATGGCTCAAGGGAGCCTCAATACAACAAATCCAATTGGCCGCACTCTGCTCGTCTTACCAGCAAGTTGCCCCAAGGAACTATAGTCCATGTAGTGGCGACGGCGAGTACGCCTGTGCCACAGTGTTAGAAAAAAGTAAGTGTCGCATTAGCCATCCCTGGACACGTGTTTCGAGGTAGTTGCCTCTCGTCAGCAGGGAGTAGGTGAGTGTAAGGGGGTGCCACATAGACTGCCAAAAACGTATTAACAGGTAACGTACCACTCATGGCGCGCAGGTGCTGGTCCAGGGCTCGTCAGCCCAATGGCTCAAGGGAGCCTCAATACAACAAATCCAATTGGCCGCACTCTGCTTGTCTTACCAGCAAGTTTTTCCAAGGAACTATGGTCCATGTAGTGGCGACGGCGAGTACGCCTGTGCCACAGTGTTAGAAAAAAGTAAGTGTCGCATTAGCCATCCCTGGACACGTGGTTCGAGGTAGTTGCCTCTCGTCAGCAGGGAGTAGGTGAGTGTAAGGGGGTGCCGCGTAGACTGCCAAAAACGTATTAACAGGTAACGTACCACTCATGGCGCGCAGGTGCTGGTCCAGGGCTCCTCAGCCCAATGGCTCAAGGGAGCCTCAATACAACAAATCCAATTGGCCACACTCTGCTCGTCTTACCAGCAAGTTGCCCCAAGGAACTATGGTCCATGTAGTGGCGACGGCGAGTACGCCTGTGCCATAGTGTTAGAAAAAAGTAAGTGTCGCATTAGCCATCCCTGGACACGTGTTTCGAGGTAGTTGCCTCTCGTCAGCAGGGAGTAGGTGAGTGTAAGGGGGTGCCGCGTAGACTGCCAAAAAGGTATTAACATGTAACGTACCACTCATGGCACGCAGGTGCTGGTCCAGGGCTCGTCAGCCCAGTGGCTCAAGGGAGCCTCAATGCAACAAATCCAATTGGCCGCACTCTGCTCGTCTTACCAGCAAGTTGCCCCAAGGAGCTATGGTCCATGTAGTGGCGACGGCGAGTACGCCTGTGCCACAGTGTTAGAAAAAAGTAAGTGTCGCATTAGCCATCCCTGGACACGTGTTTCGAGGTAGTTGCCTCTCAACAGCAGGGAGTAGGTGAGTGTAAGGGGGTGCCGCATAGACTGCCAAAAACGTATTAACAGGTAACGTACCACTCATGGCGCACAGGTGCTGGTCCAGGGCTCGTCAGCCCAATGGCTCAAGGGAGCCTCAATACAACAAATCCAATTGGCCGCACTCTGCTTGTCTTACCAGCAAGTTTTTCCAAGGAACTATGGTCCATGTAGTGGCGACGGCGAGTACGCCTGTGCCACAGTGTTAGAAAAAAGTAAGTGTCGCATTAGCCATCCCTGGACACGTGTTTCGAGGTAGTTGCCTCTCGTCAGCAGGGAGTAGGTGAGTGTAAGGGGGTGCTGCGTAGACTGCCAAAAACGTATTAACAGGTAACATACCACTCATGGCGCGCAGGTGCTGGTCCAGGGCTCGTCAGCCCAATGGCTCAAGGGAGCCTCAATACAACAAATCCAATTGGCCGCACTCTGCTCGTCTTACCAGCAAGTTGCCCCAAGGAACTATGGTCCATGTAGTGGCGACGGCGAGTACGCCTGTGCCACAGTGTTAGAAAAAAGTAAGTGTCGCATTAGCCATCCCTGGACACGTGTTTCGAGGTAGTTGCCTCTTGTCAGCAGGGAGTAGGTGAGTGTAAGGGGGTGCCGCGTAGACTGCCAAAAACGTATTAACAGGTAACGTACCACTCATGGCGCGCTGGTGCTGGTCCAGGGCTCGTCAGCCCAATGGCTCAAGGGAGCCCTTGGCCGCACTCTGCTCGTCTTACCAGCAAGTTGCCCCAAGGAAGTATGGTCCATGTAGTGGCGACGGCGAGTACGCCTGTGCCACAGTGTTAGAAAAAAGTAAGTGTCGCATTAGCCATCCCTGGACACGTGTTTGGAGGTAGTTGCCTCTCATCAGCAGGGAGTGGGTGAGTGTAAGGGGGTGCCGCGTAGACTGTCAAAAATGTATTAACAGGTAACGTACCACTCATGGCGCGCAGGTGCTGGTCCAGGGCTCGTCAGCCCAATGGCTCAAGGGAGCGTCAATACAACAAATCCAATTGGCCGCACTCTGTTCGTCTTACCAGCAAGTTGCCCCAAGGAACTATGGTCCATGTAGTGGCGACGGCGAGTACGCCTGTGCCACAGTGTTAGAAAAAAGTAAGTGTCGCATTAGCCATCCCTGGACACGTGTTTCGAGGTAGTTGCCTCTCGTCAGCAGGGAGTAGGTGAGTGTAAGGGGGTGCCGCGTAGACTGCCAAAAACGTATTAACATGTAACGTACCACTCATGGCACGCAGGTGCTGGTCCAGGGCTCGTCAGCCCAATGGCTCAAGGGAGCCTCAATACAACAAATCCAATTGGCCGCACTCTGCTCGTCTTACCAGCAAGTTGCCCCAAGGAACTATGGTCCATGTAGTGGCGGCGGCGAGTACGCCTGTGCCACAGTGTTAGAAAAAACTAAGTGTCGCATTAGCCATCCCTGGACACGTGTTTCGAGGTAGTTGCCTCTCGTCAGCATGGAGTAGGTGAGTGTAAGGGGGTGCAGCGTAGACTGCCAAAAACGTATTAACAGGTAACGTACCACTCATGGCGCGCAGGTGCTGGTCCAGGGCTCGTCAGCCCAATGGCTCAAGGGAGCCTCAATACAACAAATCCAATTGGCCGCACTCTGCTCGTCTTACCAGCAAGTTGCCCCAAGGAACTATGGTCCATGTAGTGGCGACGGCGAGTACGCCTGTGCCACAGTGTTAGAAAAAAGTAAGTGTCGCATTAGCCATCCCTGGACACTTGTTTCGAGGTAGTTGCCTCTCGTCAGCAGGGAGTAGGTGAGTGTAAGGGGGTGCCGCATAGACTGCCAAAAACGTATTAACAGGTAACGTACCACTCATGGCACGCAGGTGCTGGTCCAGGGCTCGTCAGCCCAATGGCTCAAGGGAGCCCTTGGCCGCACTCTGCTCGTCTTACCAGCAAGTTGCCCCAAGGAAGTATGGTCCATGTAGTGGCGACGGCGAGTACGCCTGTGCCACAGTGTTAGAAAAAAGTAAGTGTCGCATTAGCCATCCCTGGACACGTGTTTGGAGGTAGTTGCCTCTCATCAGCAGGGAGTGGGTGAGTGTAAGGGGGTGCCGCGTAGACTGTCAAAAATGTATTAACAGGTAACGTACCACTCATGGCGCGCAGGTGCTGGTCCAGGGCTCGTCAGCCCAATGGCTCAAGGGAGCGTCAATACAACAAATCCAATTGGCCGCACTCTGTTCGTCTTACCAGCAAGTTGCCCCAAGGAACTATGGTCCATGTAGTGGCGACGGCGAGTACGCCTGTGCCACAGTGTTAGAAAAAAGTAAGTGTCGCATTAGCCATCCCTGGACACGTGTTTCGAGGTAGTTGCCTCTCGTCAGCAGGAAGTAGGTGAGTGTAAGGGGGTGCCGCGTAGACTGCCAAAAACGTATTAACATGTAACGTACCACTCATGGCACGCAGGTGCTGGTCCAGGGCTCGTCAGCCCAATGGCTCAAGGGAGCCTCAATACAACAAATCCAATTGGCCGCACTCTGCTCGTCTTACCAGCAAGTTGCCCCAAGGAACTATGGTCCATGTAGTGGCGGCGGCGAGTACGCCTGTGCCACAGTGTTAGAAAAAACTAAGTGTCGCATTAGCCATCCCTGGACACGTGTTTCGAGGTAGTTGCCTCTCGTCAGCATGGAGTAGGTGAGTGTAAGGGGGTGCAGCGTAGACTGCCAAAAACGTATTAACAGGTAACGTACCACTCATGGCGCGCAGGTGCTGGTCCAGGGCTCGTCAGCCCAATGGCTCAAGGGAGCCTCAATACAACAAATCCAATTGGCCGCACTCTGCTCGTCTTACCAGCAAGTTGCCCCAAGGAACTATGGTCCATGTAGTGGCGACGGCGAGTACGCCTGTGCCACAGTGTTAGAAAAAAGTAAGTGTCGCATTAGCCATCCCTGGACACTTGTTTCGAGGTAGTTGCCTCTCGTCAGCAGGGAGTAGGTGAGTGTAAGGGGGTGCCGCATAGACTGCCAAAAACGTATTAACAGGTAACGTACCACTCATGGCGCGCAGGTGCTGGTCCAGGGCTCGTCAGCCCAATGGCTCAAGGGAGCCTCAATATAACAAATCCAATTGGCCGCACTCTGCTCGTCTTACCAGCACGTTTTTCCAAGGAACTATGGTCCATGTAGTGGCGACGGCGAGTACGCCTGTGCCACAGTGTTAGAAAAAAGTAAGTGTCGCAATAGCCATCCCTGGACACGTGTTTCGAGGTAGTTGCCTCTCGTCAGCAGGGAGTAGGTGAGTGTAAGGGGGTGCCACGTTGACTGCCAAAAACGTATTAACAGGTAACATACCACTCATGGCACGCAGGTGCTGGTCCAGGGCTCGTCAGCCCAGTGGCTCAAGGGAGCCTCAATGCAACAAATCCAATTGGCCGCACTCTGCTCGTCTTACCAGCAAGTTGCCCCAAGGAACTATGGTCCATGTAGTGGCGACGGCGAGTACGCCTGTGCCACAGTGTTAGAAAAAAGTAAGTGTCGCATTAGCCATCCCTGGACACGTGTTTCGAGGTAGTTGCCTCTCGTCAGCAGGGAGTAGGTGAGTGTAAGGGGGTGCCGCGTAGACTGCCAAAAACGTATTAACAGGTAACGTACCACTCATGGCGTGCAGGTGCTGGTCCAGGGCTCGTCAGCCCAATGGCTCAAGGGAGCCTCAATACAACAAATCCAATTGGCCGCACTCTGCTCGTCTTACCAGCAAGTTGCCCCAAGGAACTATGGTCCATGTAGTGGCGACGGCGAGTACGCCTGTGCCACAGTGTTAGAAAAAAGTAAGTGTCGCATTAGCCATCCCTGGACACGTGTTTCGAGGTAGTTGCCTCTCGTCAGCAGGGAGTAGGTGAGTGTAAGGGGGTGCCGCATAGACTGCCAAAAACGTATTAACAGGTAACGTACCACTCATGGCGCGCAGGTGCTGGTCCAGGGCTCCTCAGCCCAATGGCTCAAGGGAGCCTCAATACAACAAATCCAATTGGCCACACTCTGCTCGTCTTACCAGCAAGTTGCCCCAAGGAACTATGGTCCATGTAGTGGCGACGGCGAGTACGCCTGTGCCACAGTGTTAGAAAAAAGTAAGTGTCGCATTAGCCATCCCTGGACACGTGTTTCGAGGTAGTTGCCTCTCGTCAGCAGGGAGTAGGTGAGTGTAAGGGGGTGCAGCGTAGACTGCCAAAAACGTATTACCAGGTAACGTACCACTCATGGCGCGCAGGTGCTGGTCCAGGGCTCGTCAGCCCAATGGCTCAAGGGAGCCTCAATACAACAAATCCAATTGGCCGCACTCTGCTCGTCTTACCAGCAAGTTGCCCCAAGGAACTATAGTCCATGTAGTGGTGACGGCGAGTACGCCTGTGCCACAGTGTTAGAAAAAAGTAAGTGTCGCATTAGCTATCCCTGGACACGTGTTTCGAGGTAGTTGCCTCTCGTCAGCAGGGAGTAGGTGAGTGTAAGGGGGTGCCACATAGACTGCCAAAAACGTATTAACAGGTAACGTACCACTCATGGCGCGCAGGTGCTGGTCCAGGGCTCGTCAGCCCAATGGCTCAAGGGAGCCTCAATACAACAAATCCAATTGGCCGCACTCTGCTTGTCTTACCAGCAAGTTTTTCCAAGGAACTATGGTCCATGTAGTGGCGACGGCGAGTACGCCTGTGCCACAGTGTTAGAAAAAAGTAAGTGTCGCATTAGCCATCCCTGGACACGTGTTTCGAGGTAGTTGCCTCTCGTCAGCAGGGAGTAGGTGAGTGTAAGTGGGTGCCGCGTAGACTGCCAAAAACGTATTAACAGGTAACGTACCACTCATGGCGCGCAGGTGCTGGTCCAGGGCTCCTCAGCCCAATGGCTCAAGGGAGCCTCAATACAACAAATCCAATTGGCCACACTCTGCTCGTCTTACCAGCAAGTTGCCCCAAGGAACTATGGTCCATGTAGTGGCGACGGCGAGTACGCCTGTGCCATAGTGTTAGAAAAAAGTAAGTGTCGCATTAGCCATCCCTGGACACGTGTTTCGAGGTAGTTGCCTCTCGTCAGCAGGGAGTAGGTGAGTGTAAGGGGGTGCCGCGTAGACTGCCAAAAACGTATTAACATGTAACGTACCACTCATGGCACGCAGGTGCTGGTCCAGGGCTCGTCAGCCCAGTGGCTCAAGGGAGCCTCAATACAACAAATCCAATTGGCCGCACTCTGCTCGTCTTACCAGCAAGTTGCCCCAAGGAACTATGGTCCATGTAGTGGCGGCGGAGAGTACGCCTGTGCCACAGTGTTAGAAAAAAGTAAGTGTCGCATTAGCCATCCCTGGACACGTGTTTCGAGGTAGTTGCCTCTTGTCAGCATGGAGTAGGTGAGTGTAAGGGGGTGCAGCGTAGACTGCCAAAAACGTATTAACAGGTAACGTACCACTCATGGCGCGCAGGTGCTGGTCCAGGGCTCGTCAGCCCAATGGCTCAAGGGAGCCTCAATACAACAAATCCAATTGGCCGCACTCTGCTCGTCTTACCAGCAAGTTGCCCCAAGGAACTATGGTCCATGTAGTGGCGACGGCGAGTACGCCTGTGCCACAGTGTTAGAAAAAAGTAAGTGTCGCATTAGCCATCCCTGGACACGTGTTTCGAGGTAGTTGCCTCTCGTCAGCAGGGAGTAGGTGAGTGTAAGGGGGTGCCGCATAGACTGCCAAAAACGTATTAACAGGTAACGTACCACTCATGGCGCGCAGGTGCTGGTCCAGGGCTCGTCAACCCAATGGCTCAAGGGAGCCTCAATATAACAAATCCAATTGGCCGCACTCTGCTCGTCTTACCAGCACGTTTTTCCAAGGAACTATGGTCCATGTAGTGGCGACGGCGAGTACGCCTGTGCCACAGTGTTAGAAAAAAGTAAGTGTCGTATTAGCCATCCCTGGACACGTGTTTCGAGGTAGTTGCCTCTCGTCAGCAGGGAGTAGGTGAGTGTAAGGGGGTGCCACGTAGACTGCCAAAAACGTTTTAACAGGTAACATACCACTCATGGCGCGCAGGTGCTGGTCCAGGGCTCGTCAGCCCAATGGCCCAAGGGAGCCTCAATACAACAAATCCAATTGGCCGCACTCTGCTCGTCTTACCAGCAAGTTGCCCCAAGGAACTATGGTCCATGTAGTGGCGACGGCGAGTACGCCTGTGCCACAGTGTTAGAAAAAAGTAAGTGTCGCATTAGCCATCCCTGGACACGTGTTTCGAGGTAGTTGCTTCTTGTCAGCAAGGAGTAGGTGAGTGTAAGGGGGTGCCGCGTAGACTGCCAAAAACGTATTAACAGGTAACGTACCACTCATGGCGCGCAGGTGCTGGTCCAGGGCTCGTCAGCCCAATGGCTCAAGGGAGCCTCAATACAACAAATCCAATTGGCCGCGCTCTGCTCGGCTTACCAGCAAGTTGTCCCAAGGAACTATGGTCCATGTAGTGGCGACGGCGAGTACGCCTGTGCCACAGTGTTAGAAAAAAGTAAGTGTCGCATTAGCCATCCCTGGACACGTGTTTCGAGGTAGTTGCCTCTCGTCAGCAGGGAGTAGGTGAGGGTAAGGGGGTGCCACGTAGACTGCCAAAAACGTATTAACAGGTAACGTACCACTCATGGCGCGCAGGTGCTGGTCCAGGGCTCGTCAGCCCAATGGCTCAAGGGAACCTCAATACAACAAATCCAATTGGCCGCACTCTGCTCGTCTTACCAGCAAGTTGCCCCAAGGAACTATGGTCCATGTAGTGGCGACGGCGAGTACGCCTGTGCCACAGTGTTAGAAAAAAGTAAGTGTCGCATTAGCCATCCCTGGACACGTGTTTCGAGGTAGTTGCCTCTCGTCAGCAGGGTGTAGGTGAGTGTAAGGGGGTGCCGCGTAGACTGCCAAAAACGTATTAACAGGTAACGTACCACTCATGGCGCGCAGGTGCTGGTCCAGGGCTCCTCAGCCCAATGGCTCAAGGGAGCCTCAATACAACAAATCCAATTGGCCACACTCTGCTCGTCTTACCAGCAAGTTGCCCCAAGGAACTATGGTCCATGTAGTGGCGACGGCGAGTACGCCTGTGCAATAGTGTTAGAAAAAAGTAAGTGTCGCATTAGCCATCCCTGGACACGTGTTTCGAGGTAGTTGCCTCTCGTCAGCAGGGAGTAGGTGAGTGTAAGGGGGTGCCGCGTAGACTGCCAAAAACGTATTAACATGTAACGTACCACTCATGGCACGCAGGTGCTGGTCCAGGGCTCGTCAGCCCAGTGGCTCAAGGGAGCCTCAATACAACAAATCCAATTGGCCGCACTCTGCTCGTCTTACCAGCAAGTTGCCCCAAGGAACTATGGTCCATGTAGTGGCGGCGGAGAGTACGCCTGTGCCACAGTGTTAGAAAAAAGTAAGTGTCGCATTAGCCATCCCTGGACACGTGTTTCGAGGTAGTTGCCTCTTGTCAGCATGGAGTAGGTGAGTGTAAGGGGGTGCAGCGTAGACTGCCAAAAACGTATTAACAGGTAACGTACCACTCATGGCGCGCAGGTGCTGGTCCAGGGCTTGTCAGCCCAATGGCTCAAGGGAGCCTCAATACAACAAATCCAATTGGCCGCACTCTGCTCGTCTTACCAGCAAGTTGCCCCAAGGAACTATGGTCCATGTAGTGGCGACGGCGAGTACGCCTGTGCCACAGTGTTAGAAAAAAGTAAGTGTCGCATTAGCCATCCCTGGACACGTGTTTCGAGGTAGTTGCCTCTCGTCAGCAGGGAGTAGGTGAGTGTAAGGGGGTGCCGCATAGACTGCCAAAAACGTATTAACAGGTAACGTACCACTCATGGCGCGCAGGTGCTGGTCCAGGGCTCGTCAACCCAATGGCTCAAGGGAGCCTCAATATAACAAATCCAATTGGCCGCACTCTGCTCGTCTTACCAGCACGTTTTTCCAAGGAACTATGGTCCATGTAGTGGCGACGGCGAGTACGCCTGTGCCACAGTGTTAGAAAAAAGTAAGTGTCGTATTAGCCATCCCTGGACACGTGTTTCGAGGTAGTTGCCTCTCGTCAGCAGGGAGTAGGTGAGTGTAAGGGGGTGCCACGTAGACTGCCAAAAACGTTTTAACAGGTAACATACCACTCATGGCGCGCAGGTGCTGGTCCAGGGCTCGTCAGCCCAATGGCCCAAGGGAGCCTCAATACAACAAATCCAATTGGCCGCACTCTGCTCGTCTTACCAGCAAGTTGCCCCAAGGAACTATGGTCCATGTAGTGGCGACGGCGAGTACGCCTGTGCCACAGTGTTAGAAAAAAGTAAGTGTCGCATTAGCCATCCCTGGACACGTGTTTCGAGGTAGTTGCTTCTTGTCAGCAAGGAGTAGGTGAGTGTAAGGGGGTGCCGCGTAGACTGCCAAAAACGTATTAACAGGTAACGTACCACTCATGGCGCGCAGGTGCTGGTCCAGGGCTCGTCAGCCCAATGGCTCAAGGGAGCCTCAATACAACAAATCCAATTGGCCGCGCTCTGCTCGGCTTACCAGCAAGTTGTCCCAAGGAACTATGGTCCATGTAGTGGCGACGGCGAGTACGCCTGTGCCACAGTGTTAGAAAAAAGTAAGTGTCGCATTAGCCATCCCTGGACACGTGTTTCGAGGTAGTTGCCTCTCGTCAGCAGGGAGTAGGTGAGGGTAAGGGGGTGCCACGTAGACTGCCAAAAACGTATTAACAGGTAACGTACCACTCATGGCGCGCAGGTGCTGGTCCAGGGCTCGTCAGCCCAATGGCTCAAGGGAACCTCAATACAACAAATCCAATTGGCCGCACTCTGCTCGTCTTAACAGCAAGTTGCCCCAAGGAACTATGGTCCATGTAGTGGCGACGGCGAGTACGCCTGTGCCACAGTGTTAGAAAAAAGTAAGTGTCGCATTAGCCATCCCTGGACACGTGTTTCGAGGTAGTTGCCTCTCGTCAGCAGGGTGTAGGTGAGTGTAAGGGGGTGCCGCGTAGACTGCCAAAAACGTATTAACAGGTAACGTACCACTCATGGCGCGCAGGTGCTGGTCCAGGGCTCCTCAGCCCAATGGCTCAAGGGAGCCTCAATACAACAAATCGAATTGGCCACACTCTGCTCGTCTTACCAGCAAGTTGCCCCAAGGAACTATGGTCCATGTAGTGGCGACGGCGAGTACGCCTGTGCCACAGTGTTAGAAAAAAGTAAGTGTCGCATTAGCCATCCCTGGACACGTGTTTCGAGGTAGTTGCCTCTCGTCAGCAGGGAGTAGGTGAGTGTAAGGGGGTGCCGCGTAGACTGCCAAAAACGTATTAACATGTAACGTACCACTCATGGCACGCAGGTGCTGTTCCAGGGCTCGTCAGCCCAATGGCTCAAGGGAGCCTCAATACAACAAATCCAATTGGCCGCACTCTGCTCGTCTTACCAGCAAGTTGCCCCAAGGAACTATGGTCCATGTAGTGGCGGCGGCGAGTACGCCTGTGCCACAGTGTTAGAAAAAAGTAAGTGTCGCATTAGCCATCCCTGGACACGTGTTTCGAGGTAGTTGCCTCTCGTCAGCAGGGAGTAGGTGAGTGTAAGGGGGTGCAGCGTAGACTGCCAAAAACGTATTAACAGGTAACTTACCACTCATGGCGCGCAGGTGCTGGTCCAGGGCTCGTCAGCCCAATGGCTCAAGGGAGCCTCAATACAACAAATCCAATTGGCCGCACTCTGCTCGTCTTACCAGCAAGTTGCCCCAAGGAACTATGGTCCATGTAGTGGCGACGGCGAGTACGCCTGTGCCACAGTGTTAGAAAAAAGTAAGTGTCGCATTAGCCATCCCTGGACACGTGTTTCGAGGTAGTTGCCTCTCGTCAGCAGGGAGTAGGTGAGTGTAAGGGGGTGCCGCATAGACTGCCAAAAACGTATTAACAGGTAACGTACCACTCATGGCGCGCAGGTGCTGGTCCAGGGCTCGTCAGCCCAATGGCTCAAGGGAGCCTCAATACAACAAATCCAATTGGCCGCACTCTGCTTGTCTTACCAGCAAGTTTTTCCAAGGAACTATGCTCCATGTAGTGGCAACGGCGAGTACGCCTGTGCCACAGTGTTAGAAAAAAGTAAGTGTCGCAGTAGCCATCCCTGGACACGTGTTTCGAGGTAGTTGCCTCTCGTCAGCAGGGAGTAGGTGAGTGTAAGGGGTGCCGCGTAGACTGCCAAAAACGTATTAACAGGTAACATACCACTCATGGCGCGCAGGTGCTGGTCCAGGGCTCGTCAGCCCAATGGCTCAAGGGAGCCTCAATACAACAAATCCAATTGGCCGCACTCTGCTCGTCTTACCAGCAAGTTGCCCCAAGGAACTATGGTCCATGTAGTGGCGACGGCGAGTACGCCTGTGCCACAGTGTTAGACAAAAGTAAGTGTCGCATTAGCCATCCCTGGACACGTGTTTGGAGGTAGTTGCCTCTCGTCAGCAGGGAGTGGGTGAGTGTAAGGGGGTGCTGCGTAGACTGCCAAAAATGTATTAACAGGTAACGTACCACTCATGGCGCGCAGGTGCTGGTCCAGGGCTCGTCAGCCCAATGGCTCAAGGGAGCCTCAATACAACAAATCCAATTGGCCGCACTCTGCTCGTCTTACCAGCAAGTTGCCCCAAGGAACTATGGTCCATGTAGTGGCGACGGCGAGTACGCCTGTGCCACAGTGTTAGAAAAAAGTAAGTGTCGCATTAGCCATCCCTGGACATGTGTTTCGAGGTAGTTGCCTCTCCTCAGCAGGGAGTAGGTAAGTGTAAGGGGGTGCCGCGTAGACTGCCAAAAACGTATTAACAGGTAACGTACCACTCATGGCGCGCTGGTGCTGGTCCAGGGCTCGTCAGCCCAATGGCTCAAGGGAGCCTCAATACAACAAATCCAATTGGCCGCACTCTGCTCGTCTTACCAGCAAGTTGCCCCAAGGAACTATGGTCCATGTAGTGGCGACGGCGAGTACGCCTGTGCCACAGTGTTAGAAAAAAGTAAGTCTTGCATGAGCCATCCCTGGACACGTGTTTCGAGGTAGTTGCCTCTCGTCAGCAGGGAGTAGGTGAGTGTAAGGGGGTGCCTCGTAGACTGCCAAAAACGTATTAACAGGTAACGTACCACTCATGGCGCGCAGGTGCTGGTCCAGGGCTTGTCAGCCCAATGGCTCAAGGGAGCCTCAATACAACAAATCCAATTGGCCGCACTCTGCTCGTCTTACCAGCAAGTTGCCCCAAGGAACTATGGTCCATGTAGTGGCGACGGCGAGTACGCCTGTGCCACAGTGTTAGAAAAAAGTAAGTGTCGCATTAGCCATCCCTGGACAAGTGTTTCGAGGTAGTTGCCTCTCGTCAGCAGGGAGTAGGTGAGTGTAAGGGGGTGCAGCGTAGACTGCCAAAAACGTATTAACAGGTAACGTACCACTCATGGCGCGCAGGTGCTGGTCCAGGGCTCGTCAGCCCAATGGCTCAAGGGAGCCTCAATACAACAAATCCAATTGGCCGCACTCTGCTCGTCTTACCAGCAAGTTGCCCCAAGGAACTATGGTCCATGTAGTGGCGACGGCGAGTACGCCTGTGCCACAGTGTTAGAAAAAAGTAAGTGTCGCATTAGCCATCCCTGGACACGTGTTTCGAGGTAGTTGCCTCTCGTCAGCAGGGAGTAGGTGAGTGTAAGGCGGTGCCGCGTAGACTGCCAAAAACGTATTAACAGGTACCGTACCACTCATGACGCGCAGGTGCTGGTCCAGGGCTTGTCAGCCCAATGGCTCAAGGGAGCCTCAATACAACAAATCCAATTGGCCGCACACTGCTCGTCTTACCAGCAAGTTGCCCCAAGGAACTATGGTCCATGTAGTGGCGACGGTGGGTACGCCTGTGCCACAGTGTTAGAAAAAAGTAAGTGTCGCATTAGCCATCCCTGGACACGTGTTTCGAGGTAGTTGCCTCTCGTCAGCAGGGAGTAGGTGAGTGTAAGGGGGTGCCGCGTAGACTGCCAAAAACGTATTAACAGGTAACGTACCACTAATGGCGCGCAGGTGCTGGTCCAGGGCTCGTCAGCCCAATGGCTCAAGGGAGCCTCAATACAACAAATCCAATTGGCCGCACTCTGCTCGTCTTACCAGCAAGTTGCCCCAAGGAACTATGGTCCATGTAGTGGCGACGGCGAGTACGCCTGTGCCACAGTGTTAGAAAAAAGTAAGTGTCGCATTAGCCATCCCTGGACACGTGTTTCGAGGTAGTTGCCTCTCGTCAGCAGGGAGTAGGTGAGTGTAAGGGGGTGCCGCGTAGACTGCCAAAAACGTATTAACAGGTAACGTACCACTCATGGCGCGCAGGTGCTGGTCCAGGGCTTGTCAGCCCAATGGCTCAAGGGAGCCTCAATACAACAAATCCAATTGGCCGCACACTGCTCGTCTTACCAGCAAGTTGCCCCAAGGAACTATGGTCCATGTAGTTGCGACGGTGGGTACGCCTGTGCCACAGTGTTAGAAAAAAGTAAGTGTCGCATTAGCCATCCCTGGACACGTGTTTCGAGGTAGTTGCCTCTCGTCAGCAGGGAGTAGGTGAGTGTAAGGGGGTGCCGCGTAGACTGCCAAAAACGTATTAACAGGTAACGTACCACTCATGGCGCGCAGGTGCTGGTCCAGGGCTCGTCAGCCCAATGGCTCAAGGGAGCCTCAATACAACAAATCCAATTGGCCGCACTCTGCTCGTCTTACCAGCAAGTTGCCCCAAGGAACTATGGTCCATGTAGTGGCGACGGTGAGTACGCCTGTGCCACAGTGTTAGAAAAAAGTAAGTGTCGCATTAGCCATCCCTGGACACGTGTTTCGAGGTAGTTGCCTCTCGTCAGCAGGGAGTAGGTGAGTGTAAGGGGGTGCCGCGTAGACTGCCAAAAACGTATTAACAGGTAACCTACCACTCATGGAGCGCAGGTGCTGGTCCAGGGCTCGTCAGCCCAATGGCTCAAGGGAGCCTCAATACAACAAATCCAATTGGCCGCACTCTGCTCGTCTTACCAGCAAGTTGCCCCAAGGAACTATGGTCCATGTAGTGGCGACGGCGAGTACGCCTGTGCCACAGTGTTAGAAAAAAGTAAGTGTCGCATTAGCCATCCCTGGACACGTGTTTCGAGGTAGTTGCCTCTCGTCAGCAGGGAGTAGGTGAGTGTAAGGGGGTGCCGCGTAGACTGCCAAAAACAAATTAACAGGTAACGTACCACTCATGGCACACAGGTGCTGGTCCAGGGCTCGTCAGCCCAATGGCTCAAGGGAGCCTCAATACAACAAATCGAATTGGCCGCACTCTGCTCGTCTTACCAGCAAGTTGCCCCAAGGAACTATGGTCCATGTAGTGGCGACGGCGAGTACGCCTGTGCCACAGTGTTAGAAAAAAGTAAGTGTCGCATTAGCCATCCCTGGACATGTGTTTCGAGGTAGTTGCCTCTCCTCAGCAGGGAGTAGGTAAGTGTAAGGGGGTGCCGCGTAGACTGCCAAAAACGTATTAACAGGTAACGTACCACTCATGGCGCGCTGGTGCTGGTCCAGGGCTCGTCAGCCCAATGGCTCAAGGGAGCCTCAATACAACAAATCCAATTGGCCGCACTCTGCTCGTCTTACCAGCAAGTTGCCCCAAGGAACTATGGTCCATGTAGTGGCGACGGCGAGTACGCCTGTGCCACAGTGTTAGAAAAAAGTAAGTCTTGCATGAGCCATCCCTGGACACGTGTTTCGAGGTAGTTGCCTCTCGTCAGCAGGGAGTAGGTGAGTGTAAGGGGGTGCCTCGTAGACTGCCAAAAACGTATTAACAGGTAACGTACCACTCATGGCGCGCAGGTGCTGGTCCAGGGCTTGTCAGCCCAATGGCTCAAGGGAGCCTCAATACAACAAATCCAATTGGCCGCACTCTGCTCGTCTTACCAGCAAGTTGCCCCAAGGAACTATGGTCCATGTAGTGGCGACGGCGAGTACGCCTGTGCCACAGTGTTAGAAAAAAGTAAGTGTCGCATTAGCCATCCCTGGACAAGTGTTTCGAGGTAATTGCCTCTCGTCAGCAGGGAGTAGGTGAGTGTAAGGGGGTGCAGCGTAGACTGCCAAAAACGTATTAACAGGTAACGTACCACTCATGGCGCGCAGGTGCTGGTCCAGGGCTCGTCAGCCCAATGGCTCAAGGGAGCCTCAATACAACAAATCCAATTGGCCGCACTCTGCTCGTCTTACCAGCAAGTTGCCCCAAGGAACTATGGTCCATGTAGTGGCGACGGCGAGTACGCCTGTGCCACAGTGTTAGAAAAAAGTAAGTGTCGCATTAGCCATCCCTGGACACGTGTTTCGAGGTAGTTGCCTCTCGTCAGCAGGGAGTAGGTGAGTGTAAGGCGGTGCCGCGTAGACTGCCAAAAACGTATTAACAGGTACCGTACCACTCATGACGCGCAGGTGCTGGTCCAGGGCTTGTCAGCCCAATGGCTCAAGGGAGCCTCAATACAACAAATCCAATTGGCCGCACACTGCTCGTCTTACCAGCAAGTTGCCCCAAGGAACTATGGTCCATGTAGTGGCGACGGTGGGTACGCCTGTGCCACAGTGTTAGAAAAAAGTAAGTGTCGCATTAGCCATCCCTGGACACGTGTTTCGAGGTAGTTGCCTCTCGTCAGCAGGGAGTAGGTGAGTGTAAGGGGGTGCCGCGTAGACTGCCAAAAACGTATTAACAGGTAACGTACCACTAATGGCGCGCAGGTGCTGGTCCAGGGCTCGTCAGCCCAATGGCTCAAGGGAGCCTCAATACAACAAATCCAATTGGCCGCATTCTGCTCGTCTTACCAGCAAGTTGCCCCAAGGAACTATGGTCCATGTAGTGGCGACGGCGAGTACGCCTGTGCCACAGTGTTAGAAAAAAGTAAGTGTCGCATTAGCCATCCCTGGACACGTGTTTCGAGGTAGTTGCCTCTCGTCAGCAGGGAGTAGGTGAGTGTAAGGGGGTGCCGCGTAGACTGCCAAAAACGTATTAACAGGTAACGTACCACTCATGGCGCGCAGGTGCTGGTCCAGGGCTTGTCAGCCCAATGGCTCAAGGGAGCCTCAATACAACAAATCCAATTGGCCGCACACTGCTCGTCTTACCAGCAAGTTGCCCCAAGGAACTATGGTCCATGTAGTTGCGACGGTGGGTACGCCTGTGCCACAGTGTTAGAAAAAAGTAAGTGTCGCATTAGCCATCCCTGGACACGTGTTTCGAGGTAGTTGCCTCTCGTCAGCAGGGAGTAGGTGAGTGTAAGGGGGTGCCGCGTAGACTGCCAAAAACGTATTAACAGGTAACGTACCACTCATGGCGCGCAGGTGCTGGTCCAGGGCTCGTCAGCCCAATGGCTCAAGGGAGCCTCAATACAACAAATCCAATTGGCCGCACTCTGCTCGTCTTACCAGCAAGTTGCCCCAAGGAACTATGGTCCATGTAGTGGCGACGGTGAGTACGCCTGTGCCACAGTGTTAGAAAAAAGTAAGTGTCGCATTAGCCATCCCTGGACACGTGTTTCGAGGTAGTTGCCTCTCGTCAGCAGGGAGTAGGTGAGTGTAAGGGGGTGCCGCGTAGACTGCCAAAAACGTATTAACAGGTATCGTACCACTCATGGCGCGCAGGTGCTGGTCCAGGGCTCGTCAGCCCAATGGCTCAAGGGAGCCTCAATACAACAAATCCAATTGGCCGCACTCTGCTCGTCTTACCAGCAAGTTGCCCCAAGGAACTATGGTCCATGTAGTGGCGACGGCGAGTACGCCTGTGCCACAGTGTTAGAAAAAAGTAAGTGTCGCATTAGCCATCCCTGGACACGTGTTTCGAGGTAGTTGCCTCTCGTCAGCAGGGAGTAGGTGAGTGTAAGGGGGTGCCGCGTAGACTGCCAAAAACGTATTAACAGGTAACCTACCACTCATGGAGCGCAGGTGCTGGTCCAGGGCTCGTCAGCCCAATGGCTCAAGGGAGCCTCAATACAACAAATCCAATTGGCCGCACTCTGCTCGTCTTACCAGCAAGTTGCCCCAAGGAACTATGGTCCATGTAGTGGCGACGGCGAGTACGCCTGTGCCACAGTGTTAGAAAAAAGTAAGTGTCGCATTAGCCATCCCTGGACACGTGTTTCGAGGTAGTTGCCTCTCGTCAGCAGGGAGTAGGTGAGTGTAAGGGGGTGCCGCGTAGACTGCCAAAAACAAATTAACAGGTAACGTACCACTCATGGCACACAGGTGCTGGTCCAGGGCTCGTCAGCCCAATGGCTCAAGGGAGCGTCAATACAACAAATCCAATTGGCCGCACTCTGCTCGTCTTACCAGCAAGTTGCCCCAAGGAACTATGGTCCATGTAGTGGCGACGGCGAGTACGCCTGTGCCACAGTGTTAGAAAAAAGTAAGTGTCGCATTAGCCATCCCTGGACACGTGTTTCGAAGTAGTTGCCTCTCGTCAGCAGGGTGTAGGTGAGTGTAAGGGGGTGCCGTGTAGACTGCCAAAAATGTATTAACAGGTAACGTAACACTCATGGCGTGCAGGTGCTGGTCCAGGGCTCGTCTGCCCAATGGCTCAAGGAGCCTCAATACAACAAATCCAATTGGCCGCACTCTGCTTGTCTTACCAGCAAGTTGCCCCAAGGAACTATGGTCCATGTAGTGGCGACGGCGAGTACGCCTGTGCCACAGTGTTAGAAAAAAGTAAGTGTCGCATTAGCCATCCCTGGACACGTGTTTCGAGGTAGTTGCCTCTCGTCAGCAGGGAGTAGGTTAGTGTAAGGGGGTGCCGCGTAGACTGCCAAAATCGTATTAACAGGTAACGTACCACTCATGGCGCGCAGGTGCTGGTCCAGGGCTCGTCAGCCCAATGGCTCAAGGGAGCCTCAATACAACAAATCCAATTGGCCGCACTCTGCTCGTCTTACCAGCAAGTTGCCCCAAGGAACTATGGTCCATGTAGTGGCGACGGCGAGTACGCCTGTGCCACAGTGTTAGAAAAAAGTAAGTGTCATTAGCCATCCCTGGACACGTGTTTCGAGGTAGTTGCCTCTCATCAGCAGGGAGTAGGTGAGTGTAAGGGGGTGCCGCGTAGACTGCCAAAAACATATTAACAGGTAACGTACCACTGCTGACGAGAGGCAACTACCTCGAAACACGTGTCCAGGGATGGCTAATGCGACACATACTTTTTTGTAAACACTGTGGCACAGGCGTACTCGCCGTCGCCACTACATTGACCACAGTTCCTTGGGGCAACTTGCTGGTGTGACGAGCAGGGTGCGGCCTATTGGATTTGATTTATTACGGCTCCCTTGAGCTATCGGGCTGACGAGCCTTGGACCTGCACCTGCGCGCAATGAGAGGTACTCTACCTGTTTTAATTACTTTTTGGAAGTCCACGCGGCACCCCTATACACTTACCTGCTCCCTGCTGACGAGAGGCAACTACCTCAAAACACGTGTCCAGGGATGTCTAATGCGACACATACTTTTTTGTAAACACTGTGGCACAGGCGTACTCGCCGTCGCCACTATATTGACCACAGTTCCTTGGGGCAACTTGCTGGAGTGACGAGCAGGGTGCGGCCTATTGGATTTGATTTATTACGGCTCCCTTGAGCTATCGGGCTGACGAGCCTTGGACCTGCACTTGCGCGCCATGAGAGGTACTCTACCTGTTTTAATTACTTTTTGGCAGTCCACGCGGCACCCCTATACACTTACCTGCTCCCTGCTGACGAGAGGCAACTACCTCGAAACACGTGTCCAGGGATGGCTAATGCGACACATACTTTTTTGTAAACACTGTGGCACAGGCGTACTCGCCGTCGCCACTACATTAACCCCAGTTCCTTGGGGCAACTTGCTGGTGTGACGAGCAGGGTGCGGCCTATTGGATTTGATTTCTTACGGCTCCCTTGAGCTATCGGGCTGACGAGCCTTGGACCTGCACCTGCGCGCCATGAGAGGTACTCTCCCTGTTTTAATTACTTTTTGGCAGTCCACGCGGCACCCCTATACACTTACCTGCTCCCTGCTGACGAGAGGCAACTACCTCGAAACACGTGTCCAGGGATGGCTAATGCGACACATACTTTTTTGTAAACACTGTGGCACAGGCGTACTCACCGTCGCCACTACATTGACCACAGTTCCTTGGGGCAACTTGCTGGTGTGACGAGCAGGGTGCAGCCTATTGGATTTGATTTCTTACGGCTCCCTTGAGCTATCGGGCTGACGAGCCTTGGACCTGCACTTGCGCGCCATGAGAGGTACTCTACCTGTTTTAATTACTTTTTGGCAGTCCACGCGGCACCCCTATACACTTACCTGCTCCCTGCTGACGAGAGGCAACTACCTCGAAACACGTGTCCAGGGATGGCTAATGCGACACATACTTTTTTGTAAACACTGTGGCACAGGCGTACTCGCCGTCGCCACTACATTAACCACAGTTCCTTGGGGCAACTTGCTGGTGTGACGAGCAGGGTGCGGCCTATTGGATTTGACCAGCTTCCCTTCTTGTTGATCTTCCTGCCAAAAACCACAACCTGAGTATTTGTGAGTTGATTGTCATTTCGTTTTTTATGCAATAGAGAATAAGGTGGTTAAGTAACATTTGTAACCCAATCCCAGTCAGATTTATCAGGCTTAGGTCATTGGCATATTATTCATCTGTTCAATATCTTTGTTTCATGTTAGACCTGTTATCCTTAGGGTGGTCTTTCCCCAGACTTTTTGCCTTTTATCTCCTGTTTTTGCTGATTATTTTTTTTGGCCTAAGTACACTGAGCACTTTATCACTGCTAACCAGAGCTAAGGAGCATGTGCTTCTCCCAAAAGCATGATGACATTGGTGTATACTCGCTTGACATATTTGTTGTACTGGTAAGTCCCAAGTAAAGTAGTATACCTTATATCCAGGGCCTGTACTTCAAATGCTGCTAATGGGCTACAACATTGATTGTGCCACCTATAGAAGTAGCCTTTCAAACCTGACTCAGGCCTGCCACTGAAGTGCCTGAGTGTGCAGTTTAATGCAACTTTGACTTGACATTTAAAACTACTTGCCAAGTCTTAACCCCCTCCCTTTTATTACATGTAAGTCACCCCTAAGGTAGGCCCTAAGTAACTCTAAGGTGAGGGTGCTATGTAAGTAAAAGGTTGGACATGTATCTTTCTGTTTTGCATGTCCTGGCAGGAACAAACAGCCTATTTTGTTTTTCACTACTGTGAGCCTACTCCTCTCATAGGCTAGCATTGGGAATTCCTTAATGCACTTTTAAGCTGTAATTGTTGATCATAGAGGCGTAGCCTTTTCATGTGTGTTATGTTTGGAATCATTATGATAAACTCTCCTTAATGGTTGGATTTAACATGAATGTTTAAGAAATGTCACTTCTAGAAAGTGGCTGTTGCAAAACAAAGTGGTCACTCAAAATCAGTCCAAAGGACCTGGGTAACTAGTGAAACAATTGTCCTATAGGAAAAGGACATAAGGATTGATCTGTATCTGGGAGGGCTAAATTAGTCACTCCTTCGAGCATTATCTATATGAACCCCCTCTAAATCAATAACAACAGATAATCGGTCAGAGCAGAAAAACAGAAATAATCAAACAAAATTATGAAAGAAATGCATTTTTCAGACACACATGAAAAATGTGTTCAAAAACGTTTTGAAGTTATATTTGCAAAGAACATCGTATTCATACAGGTTTTAATATCCATACAGTTATTCATTAAACTCTTTTTTTTGTGTGATAGAAAAACTGCTCAGAGAAGGTGCTCGTGAAGAATTAAAAGTGAAGAAAAAAGAGGGTATGGGCCCATTACATATCATATTTCTTTCTATGGAAGCCAGTCCAATATATATGTACATAACAAAAACAAAATCCATTTCACCCAAAGGCAGCACAGTTATTACATGAAAATTACCACCCTGTGAATCATCTATTCAATCCATGCTTTTTATGGGATGCCAACATTTCAACCCAACACAAGAAAAGGGCCAATGATTGCCTCATCATCTTCTTAAAGACTGGGTGGGTTAATAAAGAAGTAGCAACATGAACAAAGAGGGGATAGGGTTTAGATGATTAAATTAAAAATATTTGAGTGTGTCAAGGTCAATTCTATTCAAAACAATTATGCCCTTACCTGGATACATTCATCATCCATTTGTGGTAAAACCATTTATAATTGACAAGGAATGTATAGGGCCAAAGACTGATTAGTAATTGCAAGTATTAATCTACCTAAAGAGTACCATCAGATTTGGCTGACATACAGACTGGTATACTTAGGGCCTCATTTGCCAGTAAGACTCACCCTGTAAACATGGTTTAGGTTGTCAGAAAGATCTGCAGATGTGATTTATAACAATATCCTTCCAGTACATGGATTGAATCCAAAACACTTTTCAAGAGGAAACCCAATTCTCACAGTTAACTGTTCATGAATGAATCACATCAGGTTTTAAAAACAACATATAGTGCGTCAGACAGTTAAACTAATAGCAGCAGACAAGTAAAACTAAAGCTCACAACAAAAGCTAATTAGTTTTTCTGCTGCACTTTTGGCATATCCACTCACCTTTTGATGCTACACAGTATCATCTTCCAGCAGTTGTCAACAAAAGGACAGCCATGAGTAAAGTGAATTTATAACCAACTTTATGCCAAGGTGCTCGTAGGCACTGGAGTGTGTATGCATTGGTCAGACATGAATGGTATAGCAGAGATAAGGATGAGTCATGCTCTGTCCATCATCTTTGGTCAATACAATTATAATATAACCCAGGTGCGGGCAAACCAGCGTATCAAGATCCTCTTAATGTGAGATAACATAATGCCATAACTTACGGCATGTTAAAACACACGCAGTGTGGTACCCAGCTGACATGGGCATGATGAGTTATGATTAAGTCACTCGTCAGTCCAAGCCAAATATCAACATACCTCAAATCAATGGGCCCTGTCTGCTACTAGCTTGTAATAAACTTTGTCAAGCCTTCTCTAGGTTGGGTACGTAGCAGTAAAACCAAAGAACAAAACGGGGGGGTCGGGGGGGGGGGTCGTGAATTAAAACACAGTATATTGGGATGGATCTTATTAAGAGAAGTGCGTGCAATTACAGACAGATCAATTTCAATTACTGTAATTTGGAATTAAGTCATATATGGGTCATTAAATTACATCTAGCCTTTTAAACAATACTCAGTAACTATTCAATAGCATTCTGTCTAGGTGCTTATCAAGAGAAACTGTATCACACTGTATCACACTTTAGACATGAAAATAAATTGGCAATGGGTTACATTATTCATTTATCAGCATCATTACCACTAATGTATCTAGTAGCATGGTCTATATGGTAATTGTGAGTAATATTCAAAGGTTACATATAATTGAACCTTCAATATAGTTACACATAACACTTGGAATTCATCCATTATTCAAACTAACCACTTGAAGTGATATCTCTTCATAGTCATTCAGGCCCGGGCTATAGAATCCAAAAGGTGGATCAATTTGTATTCACATAGATTTAGAATGTTTATAAAATTCCCTCCCCTGGAATTGGGGTGCACTCTCCCAATTACCACCCACCTCATGCTATCTATGGGGCGATTTACTGAAGTGAAATGCTCCACAAGCTGTGCTCATTACACCTTACTTCTTATCCGTCTGAAATGCTGCATGAGGCGTACTTTTACCTTTTGTCATGTTTGGCCTACATATAGAAGGCCACATGGACACTTAATCACATAGATCACATTCGTGCTGATGCAGTTATTGTTCTTCCTAAATGTGTATATCTGTCCATTGTGACTGAAAGTACTTGTCTACAGAGTTAGTTCACTAGCTTTGCAACTCACACACGTAAAGTGGACCATAAGCTGTGGAAGATTCCATAGTCTTTGTATGGAGGATTTGGGTGGTTCCCCTAAGAGTGAACTCACTACATAATCTTTTATGTTCTTCCCCCTTCTAAAGGAGTAAATTGGCAGTTGCCTCATCTCAATCTCATCAGCTACTAGAGACCAATGTCAATTAATAAACTTCCTCTTTGTGTTAAAAGTAGTCAAGAAATTCATCCTGTCATGGGTTATATATTAAGATGTTTGGGTTCAAGTACTGTCCCATGTAGGCAGAACTAAGCTCTTTTTCTGGCCTTCTTCACAAGGTTCTTTGAGTACCCCCTTACCAACAAATGTTCCAATAAATCCTAGGATTCTCTGAAATAATCTGGTTTACATGAACAGTTCATCCGGAGATGGAGGAGCTGATCGTAGGGTAAATTACCCTTAGGTTTCTAAGATGATGACTAGAATATTTTAGAACGGTATTCTTTTCACTATCCTTTCTGAAGAGTGTTGTGCGCATATAATTCCCCTCTACCTTAATAGTGATATATCAGAAATCAATCGCCTCTTAGCTGTATTTGATGGTGAACTTAATATTTTCAGATCTCCCCCATTCAGCAATCTATAGAAATCGAACAGCTGTTCCACACTCCCTGTCCAAACCATCAATATGTTGTCAATATAACATCACCAAATTGTTATGTGATCTCTATAGGTTGCACCGGTTGTAAAAATATGTAGGTCCTCATAATGATCCAGATAGAGAATGGCTAGGTCAGGTGCAAAAGGTTGCCCCATAACAACACCTTTTGTTTGTAAAAAATAATCAACCTGAAAGTAAAAACGTTTTTGTTCATGGCTATATCCAGCAGGCCTATTATGACACCATCATAACCTCTCCTGGCTGGGGTCTTCTTTTTAAAACTTCCATGATGACCACCAAAGCTGGTCTCTGTGGGATGTTTTTATAAATTGAGGTGATATCCATTGTAACCAGCATTTGTTCTCTGGGGTCAAACGCAAAATTATCAATCAGTTTTATGGTCTCCATCATATCTATTAGGTACGCCTCAGTGGATTCAACACTAGGCTTCAAAAATACATCCACATATTTACGCGCAGGCTCCAAATTGTAGCCACTTCTGGAGACTGTTGTCTACCTGGAGGTTTTGCCAAACCTTTGCGTATCTTAGGGAGTGTATAGATTGTGGGGGTTGGAGTTGCTTGTTGTTCAGGAAATCATGCTCAAGTTCATTGAGGTAACCCTCTTCTAACCTCACATTTGTCACCCTTCAATTCATTCAGTTATCTGTTTAGTTTCTTATAACTGACCCCATCCAGCAAGTGTGAGTCAATCTCAGATGTATAGTAAGACACATTCTAGACCACTATGGCCCCTCCATTGTCCACTGACTTAATCACTATAGTTTTATTATGTTTTAATGTTTTCAATGCCTCACGTTCGACTTCAGACACATTGTACTTCCCATATTGGGTTTTGGAGATGAGGTTCATTGTGTCCCTAAACACCACCTGTTCAAAGTCCAGTATTATATGTGTCATCAAATGCGCTGTGGTGTAAAACTAGATGGTGACCTCAGTCCAGTGTTGGAAAAAGTAGTCTGTGAGGGAATTTTATTAAAATAATATTCTAGATGGACTTTCCAAATGAACTGATGTAGTTCCATCTTTAAGTTGAAGGAATTTGGATCAAGTGTGGGTAAAAAGAGAATCCTTTTGATTAAACCTCTTCCACTGCTGACGTGAGTGTAAAATTTAGGGCTTTTCACCACCAAGGACCTAAATACCTACAGAATGGTTTCAAATGCTACCATCCAGCACGTTGCCTAAGGTCTGTAGGGCAGAACCTGCTTGTAACCCCCAGATTTAAGCTGGTGACTAGAGGGGGTAAATCCCTCTTTGTACTGGGGACCAAAGCGTGGAATAAGCTTCCTTTTGCTATACGCTCTATGTCTCATGAAACCCAATACAGGAAGGCATTAAAAACTTGGCTTTTTTCAAGAACTGACGCTGCATGTATGGCAATGGTTTAAGAATGTGATGTTTAGCGTGAAGTGTGTTCTCTCCCACCAACCCCTTTCATCTGGGTTGGGTGAGCGCCATGATACTCTCTGAGTGATAATGGCGCTATAGAAATACATTTTACATTACATTACATTACAAAATCAGAAAGGTTCACAATGGGACTAGTGAACCAGTGGTTCACCATCTGTAGTACTGTTTGTGGATCCGTATTTTCCTGTGGTTTTCTTGCTGAAAGCATACCTGCTTCCTGCCCTGTTCCTGTCTCTGCCCCACACCAGTTCACTGCGTGTCCTCTGTTCCAAGGTTGACCTCCCCTCCTATTTATGTTTTATTTTTTAAGTTTTATATAGCGCTAACTTGACTCAAAGGCTTTACATGCGCACTAGTAGCATTACATTAATTTTTTTAGGCCTGGGGAGATTCTGTGATTTGAGCAGAATCACAGGATTTTGAGCCCCCCCCCCCCCCCCCCCCCCAAGGCTCGAACTTGGTTCCCCAGCTGTAAGGTCGACTGCTCTAGCCATTAGGCCACATCCTCTCCTCCTTGCCCTCCTGGGCTGAATCCATTGGTCGTCCCCTAAAAAGGAACCAGTACCTCATATTGGTAATTATAACTCTGGTATTCAAAACCAGAGCTGCTCCCTGGGTGTTCTGTATCACTGCAGCTGGCCCCTGAGGATAATGAGAAGGTCTTATGTCTCCTAAAGCCTTCTCTCCCTCTAATGGTGTAGAGACCCTGAGAATCATGATTATGATAACTGTCTGTGAGGCAGGAGTATGTTACTTTCTTATCATAAATTCTACTGTCCCTTGCCAATTTGTCAAGTTTATAAGCCTGTGTGTTGGTGTCAAAATCTTGAATCGTCCAAGGGCTTCCATTGCATTCACTAGTGCCTTGTCATCTAAAATTTCTTTTTGATCTTTGGTTTTATCGGTACTATATACAAATACTGGAGAGGGCTTGAGAAAGTTTATTACAAGCTAGTAGCAGTAAGGGCCCATTGATGAGTTGGATGTTTATTTCTGGTTTGGACTGATGAATGAGATAATCTTCACTCATTAAACTTGTGTGAGCAGGGTACCACACCGCGTCTACTTTAACATGCTGGCAGTTATAGTATTTTGCTATCTCTTGTTAAGAGAATTTTCAGTTACTGGGTTGCCCGTACCCAGGTTATATTACAATTGTGATGACCAAAGTTGATGGACTGAGAGTGACTCATTCTTGTCTCTGCTATTGCACTCATGTCTGACCAACCCGCACACACTGCAGTGCCTATGTAACATAAAGGTGGCTATAAATTCACTTCACTTGCAGCAATCCTTTTGTTGACAGCCACCAGAAAAAGATACTGTGTAGCATTAAGAGGTGAGCGGACCAGTCGACATGCCGCACCAAAACTATTCAGCTTGTGTTGCGGGTTTTAGGATTACTTGTCTGCCGGTTTTAGTTTTAACTTTAGTTTTTAACTGTCTGATGCATTGTATGTTTCCACACAATCGCAGTAGACCCGAACTTTGACGTTCCCCCAGTCCAGCTTGACATAAAGTAACCTTTTTAGCACTACTTTCGTCTAAGCGCTTTACTGCATTCATTCCTTAAAAATCTATATCTCAACATCTATACATTGGGTTTTTGTTCTTTTGCTCTTGGTTTGTTTAGAATATAAAAATCTATTTTTCTAAACCTATGTGGATTTTGCTCGTGTTGTATTCAATGTGTTACTATGTGTGTGTGTTGCATAAATAATTTACACTTTGCCTCTTTAGATAAGCCTGACTGCTCTATGTAAGGCTACCAGAGGTTGAGCACAGGTTATCTTTAAGTTTGAGTCTAGAATACCCTGACTAGAATGGTGGATCCTGCCTGACCTCAGTGCATACCTCAGCCAACCAGAAATATTATTTCTAACATTGGGTATTTTTAAACAGATATTGTGAAATATTGGAAATACCAGTATTATTAGTACATTGTCTTCCCCCTGATATATCCAGGCATCAGACACTGGACTTTAGTTCCCCAACACTCCTCCCAACAATGTTTCTAGTCTTAATGAATCTCATGTTAAATTATTTTTGGGCCTCCATATGAAGATTGTTGATTGGGGTCATGTCCCATGACTACAACCCATATCCTTGATCACGTAAAAAGTATAAAAATACAACAATAAATACATTTGCACATTGTTACTTAGACGGAACTATCTATGTGTGTTAAATATGCTGGCAAGCTCATACGGATTTCATATACTTTTGACTGATATGTACACTGTTGAACATTGCTTTGCACATGTATATTCAAGTTCTATGTGTCATTGCATATATTCTCCATGTCCTGAGACATAGGACACTTCTACATACTGATTTTCATGTTTATGCAGTAGAATACTATGACAAGTGTTTTGGAGTGGTCTTAACAGCTCTATGTTATTTGCACTCACTACATGTACAAAGTTACACACTAATGATCGGAATCTCTGGAATATATTCAGCACATTGTAGAATGTAACAGTGCTAACATGTTTGACATTCACACATACATTTGTCCTTTTGACACATATGATGTCCTCGCTAGCCTATAGGACATTAGCACAGCCTTCGATATGTTCACTTAATTTAGCATGGCTATTTGCTTAGTACATATTTTGAATTTCCAGCATGTGACTTAGATAGATTTTTGACAACAACAGCCAATGCTTTTTGGATGGCTGGGTGTCGCGCTGAACTTAGATTGACACATAGGTATGGCAATGTAGGCCATTTTATATGAGACAAACTGATGTAGCTAAAAGTAACTTTCTAAACAGCACTTTTAGATTTCACATGTATGTATGTATGAGAATTTGCCTTGTAGGTAATTTAGTACCTATATACCTTGGTTATGACATCATTGATGTGGCAAGAGAGTGTTGAGTTTGAGATCCTGAGTATACTAGGATACCTTACCCTGATTTCATTTAATTCTACGCCATTTACTGGTGTAATGTTCAACACTCTGTCCATCATCCCCTTTGGTTTTGCTTTGGTCTCCCTAAGTTGGTAGGGTATGCCCAGACGTGGGTCCCTTGCTCACTTTGCCACTGGATTCAAGCTAGCCTGGCTGATGACAGCTGATTAGCCAGAAACCGGTCCCAGGATGCTTCTTTCCGGTCCAAGGAAGATATGGCTTGGCAGATTGGGCTGGACTGTTCCCATGAGGCACAGGGTCAGACTGATTTGCATATGGCCATGTCTGAACTGGGGTGGAGGAGTGAGCTAAAGAATGGTGATGGATTAAACCCAGATCAGTTGACTGGGGGTGAGTGCTTGCAATGTTCAATACTCCATCCATCATCCCCTTTGGTTTTGCTTTGGTCTCCCTAAGTTGGTAGGGTATGCCCAGACGTGGGTCCCTTGCTCACTTTGCCACTGGATTCAAGCTAGCCTGGCTGATGACAGCTGATTAGCCAGAAACCAGTCCCAGGATGCTTGTTTCCGGTCCAGGGAAGACATGGCATGGCAGTTTGGGCTGGACTGTTCCCAAGAGGCACAGGGTCAGACTGATTTGCATATAGCCATGTCTGAACTGGGGTGGCGGAGTGAACTAAAGAATGATGATGGATTAAACCCAGATCAGTTGACTGGGGGTGAGCGCTTGCAATGTTCAACACTCCGTCCACCATCCCCTTTGATTTTGCTTTGTTCGCCCTAAGTTGGCAGGGTATGCCCAGACGTGGGTCCCTTGCTCACTTTGCCACTGGATTCAAGCTAGCCTGGCTGATTAGCCAGAAACCGGTCCCAGGATGCCTGTTTCCAGTCCAGGAAAGACATGTCTTGGCAGTTTGGGCTGGGCTGTTCCCATGAGGCACAGGGTCAGACTGATTTGCATATGGCCATGTCTGAACTGGGGTGGCGGAGTGGGCTAAAGAATGATGATGGATTAAACCCAGATCAGTTGACTGGGGGTGAGTGCTTGCAATATTCAACACTCCATCCATCATCCCCTTTGGTTTTGCTTTGTTCACCCTAAATTGGCAGGGTATGCCCAGTTGTGGGTCCCTTGCTCACTTTGCCACTGGATTCAAGCTAGCCTGGCTGATGACGACTGATTAGCCAGAAACCGGTCCCAGGATGCTTGTTTTGGGTCCAGGGAAGACATGGCTTGGCAGTTTGGGCTGGACTGTTCCCATGAGGCACAGGGTCAGACTGATTTGCATATGGCCATGTCTGAACTGTGGTGGCGGTGTGAGCTAAAGAATGATGATGGATTAAACCCAGATCAGTTGACTGGGGTGAGTGCTTGCAATTTTCAATACTTCATCCATCATCCCCTTTGGTTTTGCTTTGTTCACCCTAAGTTGGCAGGGTATGCCCAGACGTGGGTCCCTTGCTCACTTTGCCACTGGATTCAAGCTAGCCTGGCTGATCATGGCTGATTAGCCAGAAACCGGTCCCAGGATGCTTGTTTCCGGTCCAGGGAAGACATGGCTTGGCAGTCGGGCTGGACTGTTCCCATGAGGCACAGGGTCAGACTGATTTGCATATGGCCATGTCTGAACTGGGATGGCGGAGTGATCTAAAGAATGATGATGGATTAAACCCAGATCAGTTGACTGGGGCTGAGTGCTTGCAATGTTCAACACTCCGTCCATCATCCCCTTTGGTGTTCCTATTTACTGGTGTATGGCATGATTGATATAATATCAATTGACAGTATCAGTTTTACATTAATTGACTGTGATGCAGGAAATATAGGCAAGTTGAGCCACTAAACTGGTCACATATCACATTCATGAAGTGTGTCAATGTGGGTTGATAAATATGTGCATGTTTGCATCTAGGCTATAAGAATTGCTGAGACATATGTGTACTTTGGGTATGATATATGTACCTAGATCTCACATTAACGCATGAATTGGAGCTACACTTACAGCGCATGACATATGTGGAATTTACAACTACTTCTTCCGTTATTGCTCCTGATACTTTGGTCAACATACATGTTTACTGCCGTATGTGACACATTTACTTGGGAACACATTATTTTAGTTGAACTTTTACAAATTAACAAGCCTAGATGCACCACTGCACATACACACAACTCACACTTAGCTAATATGTACCATTTCTGCTTATATTGATTTAACTTCTGAACCACATGATTATTGTATAGGTTTGGTAACCAGTGCAGAAAAAGGGATTATGTCCACTCACATGATGTGAGTGGACACAATACTTCTCATAGTTCATGTTTCCCTACTTTCGTTCAGGATTAGTGAGGGAATGACAAAATGGAACGTCATTGTCTACATATTGGAGTCAGTTATTCCCACCATGTGCATATGACACAAAATTCATACAGAAACACATAGGTGGTATTAAGTATATTTGTGGTTTCCTCACCAATGAGTAGGTCATTCCTATATGTGCTATTCTGAAACTGCTCATTGATGATACTGTGGTGGAAGATGAAGGCATTGTGTGCAATCCAAGGCTATTTAGCCAGCACGTTTATGAACTTTCCCTGATGGTCAACTATGGACTGGATATTGATATTGACATTGAGCAGTTTCAGAAAGGCACATATAGGAATGACCTACTCATTGGTAAGGAAACCACAAATGTACTTAATACCACCTACGAAGTGAAATGTATGACAAAATAGCATCTATGTGTTTCTGTATGAATGTTGTGTCATATGCACATGGTGGGAATAACTGACTTCAATATGCAGACAATGACATTCCATTTTGTCATTCCCTCACTAATGCAGATTTTCCACAGATTTAATGGTACGACCTGCTATTAATTCAGCACCCACTGTCCCCGCAGTGGACTCCTGTGGAACATGTGGCTAAGTATGTAAGGTACTGGATAAGGAGGGAGATACCAAAAGATATAAGAACTAGGCTTAGGTCAGAGTGCCCTAGACCTAGCCTAGACAGTAAGGTGGCGTATGCGCCTGAGTTGGATCAAAAAACGTTGACTTTTCTAAATAAAAGTGGAAAGGATCCCAGGAGGGGTCTAGATAAAGGGATCAAGGGTTGCCAGCATATATTAATAGATGTACTTGGACCTTTGACTAAGATTTTTGATTTGTGCGAAGAGGCACATTCAAATAACACTGGTATTGACGTAGAAGAAATGCGTCAGTGGGTCCAGAGGGCAATTTGTCATCTTGGGAACTCAAATGCAGCACTTTGTATAGAAAGGAGGAAAAGTATACTATTTAAGGTAGTTCCAAAATTAGCAGAATTGGTTAATAAAGAACTAGGGTGCATATGTATCAACATCTCCATTTGCGATTCTCAAATAGCGATTTTTAAAGAATCGCTATTTGAGAATTGGAAAACGGGATGTATTTAAAAAATCGCAAAACTTTTGCGATTTCTTAAAATTCCTTAATTGCGATTAGCAAATTGCGAAATCGCAATTAAGGAATACCTTCCCATTCATTTCTATGGGCCAGGAGACCCATAGGAATGAATGGGAAGTAATTCTCAAATTGCGATTCGCAATTTGCTAATCGCAATTTGAGAATAATTTCAAAGGTGCAAGGGTGTCATGATGACACCCTGATGCACCCCTGAAATGAGCATGTGTGTGCATATGGCGCACATACATGCCCTAAGGACATGTATGTGCGCCACGTGGCACTTTGTAAAATTCCAAAAAGTGCATTTTTAACAGAAATCGCAAATTACCACCAACTAGAAGTTGGTGGTAATTTGCAATTTCTTAAGGATAATTCGCAATGCTTTGGTGCATGTTACATATCATTTAAGAAATCGCAATTTGCGATTTCTTAAATGCTTACGCAAATTTAAGAAATCGCTAAATTAGCGATTCCTTAAATTTGCAATGAGAATTTGCCTCATACATCCCGTTTTGCGAATTTTTAATCGCAAACGCTGTTTTTTGCAAATCGCAGCGTTTGCGATTAAAAATTTGGTTGATACATATGCCCCTAGGAGAACAGAGTGAGGGTTTGCTTATTGGCAATGATTTTGTCAAAGATATGGCAAAGTACGTTGGTACATTTAACCAACTACAGAAAGCACAAAAAGTTATAAGGGGAGTTTTTGGAGTCACCGGACGAATGCGGGGTCAGTTCAGGGTATTACCAGAGGGAGCTTTGGTAAAGGAAATAGACCCTATGGAACAAGTTATGGAGGAAACTATGGAGTGCAAGATCAGAACAGGGAAGTTTTTATTTGCAAATGCAGAGGAACAGATCAAGAGGCATGCGTTCTGAGAGATGAACAAGAGGTTCCTCAGGTAAGTTTTTTACCAGACACTATTTCTATCCATGTAAAGTTGGGTGGCAGACTAGCCCAGTTAATATCAAGATGGAGGGAAATAACTCAGGATCCTTGATTTTTGGAGACAGTAGTAGGTTACAGAATAGATTGTATTCAGAAACCAGTACAAGAGAGAGTTCCAAATATTTTGCAGTTTTCAAAGGAAGTGGAGGATCTGGTAACAAAAGAAGTAGAGGCATTGGAAGCGAAAGGTGCAATAGAACTTGCAAGAGAGGTGCAAGGTTGTTTGAAAAGCAATCTGTTTTTGGTGGAGAAAAAAGAGAAAGGATGAGGCCAGTTATAAATCTAAGAGTGTTGAACCATTGGTTCCAAAATGGAGGGAATTCATATGAGGGATTTGTTTAGGAAAGGGGATTGGTTGACCCGTTTAGATTTAAAGGATGCATACCTGACCATTCCGATGAGCGAATATCAGAGGGATTACCTTACGTTCAAGTGGAAAGGAAAGCATTGGAGGTTCAAGAGTCTTCCTTTCGGGTTGACATCAGCCCCGTGGTGTTTTAGGAAGATAATGAGGCCAGTGGCAGCATGGTTGAGATCCAGAGGGATTCGTTTGATTGTTTATCTAGACGATATATTGATTATGGCAGGAGAGAGGAGTTTAGCAAAAGAGCAGATGGAGTTTGCTGTGAGAGTTCTAGAGGATTTGGGATTTGTACTGAACAGGGAGAAGTCTTGTATGGAACCGAAGCAAGTAATGCAATTTTTAGGCTTTCTAATATTGACATTGGAATGTGTGTTGAAGTTGCCTATAGAGAAGGTGAAGAAAATCAGGAAGGAAGTGAGGAGAGCAAAGAATACAGAATGGATTACGTTGAGACAAATGGCTTGGTTGTTGGGTCTCTTATCTGCATCGATTCAAGTGATATTTCTGGCTCCCCTTCATTGCAGAGCATTCCAAAGGTTGAAGGATTATCATTTGCGATGAGGTGCGAAGTATTTGCAAAAATTGAGAGTGAATCAAGAGAGTCAAGAGGAACTGGATTGGTGGTTAATGAGTCTGGAAGCTTGGAATGGGAGAGCTATATTTGGAGAGATGCCAGAGATAGAGATAGAGTTGGATGCGAGTTTGCACGGATGGGGGGCAAGGTGTGGCGAAGTGTCAACAGGGGGATGGTGGTCAAAACAGGAGAGAGAGATGCACATAAATTGTTTAGAGCTTCTGGCAGGATCTTTTGCCATCAAGAGTTTTATGAAGGATCAAGTGAAATGTGTTCTGTGGAAAATGGACAATTTCTCAGCGGTCCGATATGTGAACAAGTTGGGAGGCCCTCGGTCAAGGGGTCTAGCGGAGTTAGCAAAACAATTTTGGAAGTTTTGTTTGGAGAAGGAGATTATGGTTCAGGCTCAGTATATCCCAGGGCTGAGCAACGTAGAAGCGGATTGGTATTCAAGATACCTCAGGGATGTGAGCAATTGGAGATTGAACAGAGGGGTGTTCGAGTGGATTCAGCAGAGGTGGGGTCCACTGCAGGTGGATCTGTTTGCAGACAGGCTGAATTATCAGTTGAAGGATATTTACAGCTGGAGGATGGATCCAGAAGCAAAGGGGATAGATGCTTTTCTTCAGGTGTGGAAGAAAGAGAGGAATTATGCATTCCCTCAGTTTTCTATGATTCAGAGGGTGTTGACGAAAGTCAGAAAGGAAAAGGCAGAGTTAGTCTTGGTAACGCCTTTTTGGAAAGCTCTGGTGTGTTTTTACGATCTGATGGATCTGTTGACGGAGGATCCAGTAATGTTGCTGAACTTCCGAGAGATTTTATTGAATGTGCAGGGGAATGCACACAAATTGGTGGTGTTGCGGCAGTTGAGATTGGTAACCTTGTTGATTTCAGGAGAGTATGGCAAGTGCATGGATTATCAAAGGAGGCTGAGGTTCTCATCAATCAATCCTGGTCTGAAGGGACAACAAAGGTTTATAGGTCAGCATGGAGCAGATGGTGTAATTGGTGTGTTGCAAGGGGTTTGAATCCCGTATCAGCATCTGTAGTTGAGATGGTTAATTTTTTGTCAGCTCAGTTTTGTAGTGGTTTAGCATACAATACTGTCAATTTAAGCAGGTCGGCGATTTTGGCAGGACATGTATTGGTAGACGGTGTACCAATTGGCCAACATTCTTTGGTTAAAAGATTGGTTAAGAGTATTAGAGTAATTTTACCACTAAAAGCAAAATATAGAACACTTTGGGATGTTTCAGTGGTTTTGGAGGTATTGTCTTGGAAGCTGGCTATGATTCTGTGTTTGGTTTCTTTTAGGAGAGTTTCTGATATTAGAGCTTTAGAAGTAAATTCTAGAAGTTATCAACCAGAGGGTGTGTGCTTTGACTTAAGGAAAAGGACAAAGACTATGTCTAGAACAATTTGTTATCCTCTTTTAGAGGGGCCAAGTAGTAATGTGTGTGTAGTTAGTTGTCTTAGGGAATATGAGAAGAGGACTATAGGGTTGAGGCATTGTGGTTGCACTCAGTTATTAATTTAGTTTAAGGCAGTTTCTTCACCAACTTTAGCAAGGTGGGTTAAAGGGGTGATATGTAAGGCTGGTTTGGATGTAAGTGTGTTTGGTGTACATTCTGTTAGAGGCTAGTAAAGCTTTTAAGAAGGGTTTTAGTTTGAGTGGGATTATGAAGGCTGCTGATTGGTCTAATGATTAAACACTTAAGAAATTCTATTTTAAACCTGTGGAAAATGTGTTGGAAAGTGATTTAGATGAACTTTGAACATGCATAATGTTGGCCTTGCCATAAAATGCAGATTTTCCACAGTTTTAATGGGTAGAAAATCATGATTTTAATAAAGGCACGGAGGCTAATATTCACCTTCCTCTGTTTCCTGTCCAATTTTATTAATATTTCATTATGTTTACATAGGTTAAAAGAGAAGATTTGGACTTCGAAATCGGGAAGGAATGGATGGCAGATCCAGCAGAAGGAGCTGTGTTTTGGGACTTTGTTTATTGCGCAGCAGCTAAAAGAGGAAGATGGCTGTATGTTCTGGGAATTTATGCATGTTCTGCGTTCTAGAGTGTTTTGTGTATTCTAATTCTAAAAGATTGCTGCTGTTTTGTTTGAGGAGCTATAAAGGTGATATGCATAATATTAGCCTCCGTGCCTTTAATAAAATCATGATTTTTCTACCCATTAAAACTGTGGAATATCTGCATTAGTGAGGGAATGAAGAAATGGAACGTCATTGTCTACATATTAGAGTCAGTTAATCCCACCATGTGCATATGACACAAAATTCATTCAGAAACACATAGATGGTATTTTGTCATACATTTCAACTTCATAGTTGGTATTAAGTATATTTGTGGTTTCCTTACCAATGAGTAGGTCATTCCTATATGTGCTTTTCTGAAACTGCTCATTGGTGATACTGTGGCGGAAGATGAAGGCATTGTGTGCAATCCAAGGATATTTAGCCAGCACGTTTATGAACATTCCCTGATGGTCAACTATGGACTGGATATTGATGGAGTATGTATGTTTGTTCTTTCTGTACAGGTGGGATTTTGCAGCAGGGGGCAGCAATTGCACATGTGTGCAAACATTTGCACCAAATACATGTGGAAATCCAACTATGGCATAGAATCCGTGCTTGGTTTCTACTTGTTGCGTAGTTTTAGAGAAAAGAAGGTAATGGGGTGTGACACCAAAAATCCGCCCTGTGCAATTTCTGCCAATCTGGCTGATGTGACTTGGAAGGAACCTGACTCCAGCATGTGGAGCACAGCCATCAATTCAACATGTGTTGGAAAGTTATTGGGCCTTTCACTTTGTGGCTAGAGACTTGGAGCAATCTTTTCCTGCAATTCTATGATGGACTCCCTTTTGAGTCTCTCGAACTGTATGACCTCCTTCTTCCTGAGGTCTATCAGTGATATGTGTAGCCAGAAAACATGCTCCCTCCTCCTTCACTGCCTATGTGGTGGTGGTGGTGGTAGTGGTGATGCGCCCTCCTAGCTACTCCAAGTTGCACTATGATGACCGGACCTAACTGGGTTGTGTTGATATACCACAGCCACTGTGTCATTTCCTATGCCTCGTCTTATGATGCACTGCAATTTTGGTTCATTTCTATCTTTGCGTTGCTCTTCTACATGATGTATGGTGCAGCGCTACAGCCAAAAATATCACTGAGTTACAGTTAACTTGGATTTTGCAGGGGAATGCCTACATTTCATATATTGAGTGTTGCATGAAGCAACTGCTTTCAGCACAGCTTTTGTCCTATACAACCCTTCAAAAAGGATGCATTTTTGCAAATGCAACGTTTTATAGATATGACTTACTGTATGTGCCACAGTTGTGTCATAATTCATGGCCCAATGCCGGCGCAAGTCTCTCATAAATATACCCCTACTTCTTTGGGCTAGACAGATAAGAAGCCTTTCAAGGTGAATGGCAATGAAGGGCGAGAATCCCAAGTTGTTGAAACAGTCTAGATTTCAAAGCAGGAAGTATGCAGTATGGGAATGCAAAAAGACTTTCATGCCAGTTTTGACAATCAGAGACAAGGCTTCTCCAATATTCGATTAAGCATACAGGTTGTCTAATCTGAGAGAGGCCTCTGTTGCAATGGGAATGTCCCCTGCATGGTGTACAGGCATGTGTCCATGCCCTGAGTGACTCGACTACATATGAATATAGCATATTGTCTTTTTGTTGGCCCAGCTAGCACTCCTATCTACTCAATTTGCCCATGACCTAGGCAAATTCATGGAAAAGCCAAAACATGAAACATCACAACCTCTCACTATGCATGTGGTCTACTGCGTGAAGAAAACTTGCAAATCAAGACTGCTGTGTGCTGTTTGGCATAACTGCTGTGTTTCCAGAGGGACTAGTGCTAGGGATGTGCTGTAGAATACTGCCATCATTGCAGTAGCATTGACCTTACCCCCTAACGATGAGTAAGTATAGGTACATTTGAATTTAATTAGTAATTTGTTTCCATGGAGTTTAAAGAATCACATCGAATAAACAAATAAAAGTACAAACACACTTTTTTCAAAATAAGCTTGCTCCATTTGCTGTACTTTTACTTGTCAAAAAAAAAAGAACTATGGCAGACGGCGCAGTGGTGAATATATTTAGAATTTAACAGAAAGGATCAGATGTTGACGATTTTTAGCTGTTGCGAATGGAAAATTGGGCTGTTTGCGACTGCTAAAAAGGGTTGTAGCATGTACAAACCATATTTGGCGAGTTGGTAACCTTTTACGACTCGCAAAATAGGGTTTGTGAGTCGCTATTAGGAAGGAGAGTGCCAAGGGCGGCTCTTCCTAATAACGAGTCACAATCCCAGTTACCACCAATTTCAAATTAGTAATAAGCCACTCGCAAACAGGGAGGGGTCCACAGGGGACTCCTTCCTCTTTGTGTTTGGCAGCAAAAATATTTTTTAAGAGCAGACAGTATGAATCAGAAATGGTTAATTTTTTTCATTTAAACACATACCGTTTTCCCTTAAGGAAAATTGAATGCATTTAAAAAAAATGCTTTATTTAGAAAGAAAACACAGATGTCATGGACTGCTGTGCCCAGCAGGCCAACATCGCTGTGTTATTGCCCATTCCCAATGGGCCACAAATTGTGACCTGCATCATGAATATTGATGAGGCAGGTCATTTGCAGCCCCAGTGGGATTGCTAATGTGTCTGAGACATATTAGTACATTCCATTTTGCGAGTAACAAAACATCACAAAACGGAATGGCCATACATCTGGCCTAAAATCACTAGTGCATCAAAAGATATTCATTCAGTTCATATTTAAATAAAAAACCTCCATTTATGTTGTAGATGTTTAAAGTAAATGGCTCACAGTGCAATCTGCAATCTAAGATGTATCATCTACATTTCGACCTTGCATTAAATCAACGTATCTCATCAGTCCTAATGCTATCTGTCTTAATGATCTCCAGTTTGATATAATCTTATTGGAATTACAAAAATAAATCAGATAATCTCCTGTATCAAGATTGCAGTCCTTAGCCCAGTCACAGTAAGAATTTATTTTCTTTCTGAGGTAGTTGAAATGAATATAAAGTTATTATCTCTTATCTGTTATCTAATATTGTATTCATTTTTTCAGTAGATTTGACTCCTGCCCCCAATTGTTTATTTATTGTCTTTTGTTAAATTCGGCTCATAAAGCTGGTTCAACATATCTGGTTTCTCTCAGCAGCATCAGTCAGTGCATACAACAACAAACAAGCACATTTAAAAAGAAGTGATGTTTTCCGCATGTATTTGTTCATTGATGAGATTAACTGCAATTTATTTAAATGAATGAATGATTTAATTCGTATAGGCGCAATTTATATGATGTTAGCTTCTTAAATTTTTCCCATTGGGATATATTAAATATATTCCTCTCAAATACATCATCCTGGTCTCCTATGAGTGTAAGGGTTTTGTCCATGTTCATAAATGTTATCTGCCCAGGGCAAAACACTTGACAGCCAGACCATACATGCTGTGCTCTTGAGGGGTCCAGAGACAAGAGAGCCTACTGCCCACAGTCCTGCACCAATTCTGAGGATGCAGCTTGCGAAAAACAAACAAGTGTACTAGCTGGAACTGGCACAGCGGCATCTCCTGTAAACTGGCCACACATTGATAATGCATGGTGATCAGTATTGAACATGTACTTGTGCTTTTGTTTCCTACACACTGCTATCGCCTTGACATATTTTGGACCTAGGGGAGTCCATGAGAACAGGGAAGTGAGTATAAGAGGTGGTAGAATGCCTAATTGGACCTGTCATCAGTGACATTAAAATATGAATTGCATTTTATTTGTGTGTGCAGCATTTCTTCTTTCTGTGGCAGCAAAATACTTCTCAATTCTTAAGAGAAGCACCACTGTGGCCAATTAGACCCTACCTGTCTTTGTCCCCATAAACCAGTTCGAACAACAGGTTAGATTATGCTGAGGACTAATCAGAAGCTACAGGTTGTCCAAATAATGGCAAATAGGCTGTTCTTTAAGATTAGTAAAATTCCTTCATCTTTCCAAGGCAAGGGGCAGTCTCCACTAGGTGCCCATTGCCCAATAAGTCCATATTAAGGCCCTCTATAGGGTCTATCTGGCTTTTTTAGACCGAGAAACAATTGGATCCACCAGAGATTCACAAGTGATGTTGAGGTCAAGAGCACATCCCATTTTTATTCCACTTTAAATGACGCTGCACAATGGGCGGTAGGGTATTTTAGTCTTGTCCTGTACATTTAAGAATCAGTTGCTGAATGCTCTTCAGCAGATTGCTAATCATCAACCCTACCATCGAGACCTTAAAGGCTCTGTGTATCGCTAACAACTCTGGTTGGTTTACCTTTGAAATCCTAGAACCCAGATCCCTTTGTGTGCATATTGCACTTTACAAGTTTCTCACTCACTCACTCACTCACTCACTCACTCACTCACTCACTGTTGGAGGTTGAGTTTGGTGGAACCCTATTCAAGCAGCAACCACAAGTTCTGTCTGGGTGAAGGCACAAGTAAAACTCAAATTAAACCCTGTGCTTTACCTCTGATAGCTTGGCACTAAAAAGTCAGGCTTAACTTAGAGGCAATGTATAAAGTATTTATGTAGCACTTCAAACAGCAATAAAGTGAAAACTAAGGGTGAGCGAAGAATTCCACTCCGCTAGGGGAGTTTGCAGAGTTTTGCCCACTTTGCGCTCTGTGTGGAGCTCAGAGTTCCGCAAAACTCCATGACAGGGTGCAGAGTTTTTTCTCTTGTGCAGCTCGCCAAAGGTAAGTTGGAAAGCCTTTGCAAGAGAAAAATCACACACCAGACCTCCTCTCTGTGAGATTCCTCAACTCAGGCAAGACCTGACAGCTCATGTTGAGAAATCTGCCGGTTGCATTGAGGAAGCTGCCGCTCAAGTAGAATGTCTACTTGAGTGGAAGAAAACAGCAGCATGACGTGGAGTGCCATTTAGCTGATTTTACAGCATGGGATAAACTCCTGGCACTTAAAATCAGTGCAAGCAGCGCGACTTAACGTACACCGTCCCTTGCGGAACTCTGAGAGCATGGTGGAGTTTTTCTGTCAATTTGCGGAGTTCCGCGGAGTAGAACTCTGCAAACTCCACCCAGGCCTAGTGAAAACACATCACAAAAAAAATCTCACTCCAATTTAGAATAGAGTAAATATTAATACATTATTTGTGACCAAAAGGATCAAATTTACAGTCAGGAGAACTGGAGATATGTAAATTAAAAGTGTTAACTAAAAATAGTGCCTTAAAGTAAATACCGCCAACTTTGATCATCTGGTCATGCCAGACTGGGACAAAGTATAATTTAGGCCAAACATGATGAAGCACAGGCCAGATACAGGAACCAAGTTAGGGCCACTGAACAAAGTACCTTAAAACGCGGTTGCGAAGCATTGTGAGGTCCCACGTCGTGGATGTTTCATGCAGCTATGGCTCAGAGGAGCTGTAGGGCGGCAATGCGGAGTCCTGCATCATCATCAAGGATGACGTTGATACGGGGATTGTGATGCAAAGTAAAGTCCTGCGTCAAAGATACATCATGTATTGATGGTTCCAAAGAAGCTTCAGGGCTGAAATGTGAAGTCCTGTGTTGCTGATGTGCTGCATAGCTGAGGTTGCAATCAGGCCATGATTGGATGCATTGCACAGAGTCTGTTCTGCTTACATGACCACAGCTGAACTGGCAGAACAACTTTGGCCCACTTACAAGACTCCAGTACTAAGGTGGCACCGCTTTGGGGGTAGGACTTACTACATGCAGAGTCCAGGTGCTGGGTTCAAGGTGGAAGCAGCCTTTTCTGTCCCTGAGGCTGTGATCACGAAGCCAGCCAACGAGCCCTTGGAGCAGGAGTCCCTCTGGTGGTCCTGGGATCAAGATACAGGTCCACTCCTTCTCAGTCAGGAAGCAGGACAACAGAGTAGCAGGCCTTCTTACAGAGCAGCAAAGCAGCCCTTCCTGATTCTTCCACAGGTGTAGAGGTGTACGAAACAGTTGGGTCTGACTGTCAATTATTATTTTTACCTGGTGCCCCCTCTGAAGTAGGAGAAGGGTTTAGAGGTTTCCACACTCATAGGTGTTTGAAATTTCCTGCCTAACTGCCCTGGCCCCAGAATGTCTAGGGACACAAAAGGCTAGTGTCAAAACCCAATGTGAGTGTGCTGGGCAGAGCCTTTGTGATGTGCAAGTTTGTTAGTTGACAGCTCTTCCCTCTCATCCAGTAAGAGATGGCTGATCATGCCAACACCAATTCTTCATTCTCTCTCTGTCTGAGACCAATACACAGAGACTAACTGCCAGCTACCCCTAGCCATGTGACCTGGAGACAGGCTGCAGTCACCAAATGACTGTCACAAAAAATTGAAACTTTTTAAATGTGAAATTTTTAGAATTGTGACTTAAAATCTGATTTCACCATCAAAGAGGGTAATGGACCTGTCCCTCTCTGCAGGGTCGCACCCACAATTTGTGTCTTTAACCTCTACGTTTTACTGAATTCTTTTTTTCTGACCTTATGCCTCTACTGGCACTGCTAACCAGTACTAAAAAGCTAGGGCTCTCTCCTTAAAACATGGTAGAATATGCTTACTTCCAATTGACATATTTAATTTACTCTTAAGTCCCTAGTAAGGTGTTAACACATGTGCCCATGGCCTGGAAATGAAATGCTAATAGTAACCTGCAGCATTGATTGTGTCAACCACTCAAGAACAAAAGAATGGCAATCAATAGGTGTAAATTGATTTTTGTATGAAAGTATAATGTTACAAGGACCCATGAAATAAGTTATCCTATGTTTTTAACTATAATGGGTTACATATTTTTATCATGTGTGGAAAATGTAATTAGGTGACTAAAAAGATCGTATGTATAAAGATGATGACATATAGCCACAACAATAGCAGACTGTTGATATTGTCTATATATTCATTCTTATGCAGGACCGTGCAGAATCAGGAAACAACAAATTGAGAAAACTGTATATATTTTTTGTCTTGAAAAAGATGGAAAGAGTTGAAATAATCCATCGAAATGCGTTGACGCAATTTTAATTCACACAATCTCTACTGGAATATGGTTGTGTCATTGTACAGATAGAAGCTTGAAACAGACCATTTATTCACTGTTTTAGATGATGTGTTCAGAGAAAGACTAACAATAGTAGTATGTGAATTTGTTTTCTCTTTTGTGTTTATGTATTGATGCCTATGTCTTTGTAAAAAAACATTTTTTCCTATATGTTAATGCTATTAGTTTGTATTGAATAGAGTGAATGTACCAAGAGACAACTGTCTCTGTGGGAATTTATTGATTTTTATGGAATTTTAATTAAAGAAATACTTTTTTCTAAATATATGTTTAGTCTTTGTGTTAAGAGTTGGTCTTTTTCCCTTGAGTTTGGGTTTTTAAATGTGCTGTTCACTCTCATTTTGTGTTTATATGGAGATATGTTATTAAGATTTGTTTCAGAGGGAATTGATATTTTACTCAACCACTCAAGTAGCCTTCTAAAATGTCTCAGGCCTGACATTGCAACTTATGTGGGCAGTTTTAAACTGCCACTTCGAAATGGCAAAATAAACCTTTTGTCAAGCCCAAACCTTCCTTTTTCATTCATATCTCACCTCAGGGAATGCCCTAAACAGTCCAGAGGGCAGTCTGCAGTGTCTTTGAAAAGAAGGACATGTGCGTTTAGGTTTTATATGTCCTGTTAGTGAAAAACCCTCACATTTGTTTTTCACTACTCCAAGGGCCACCTCTCCCATATGATAACAGTGGAGTACCCTTATTTAATTTAATAAGCTGTGATTTCCAAATGAGAGGAAGTTCATGTTTAGTGTCTCTGGGATTGTAAAGATAAATCCTAACTTAAGGTGAAGTAGGATTTTAAATCACAATTTTAAAAATGCCACCTTTAAAGAAAGTTGCTATTTTCCTGTCTCTGATCACATAGCTGGGTGTAGGTGACGATTGGGCTTTGTGTATTCCTCCTGGACAGCCACACACAATAGAGGCTGAGGTGTGACTTGATGGGTCTCTATGGCAGGATGGGAGGGTAGAGGTGGACATAGCCCTATTTACACTTGAATAGGGTGTATCCTGCCCCGACACAAAGGGCTGCATACTCCGTTAGTTGGTCTGGAGCCAGGGAAGGCAAGATGCCTGGGGATCACAAAGAGAAACCACTTGAAGCTTATCCACCACTACAAAGACCCAGCTGGGAATAAATATTTGACATCAGACACCAACTCTTCAGTACACTTCTGGACCTGTGGATCCTCTGCCAGAATGAAGGACTGTTCTGCTTCTGAAAGACTGTCACTCTGCTGGACTGCTGCCTTGCTGAGCTCCTTCCTTGCTGAGCTCCTTCCTTGCTGTGCTTACCTGCTGCATGCTGACCTCTTGGTTGGATGATAAGGACAGGAACTGCATCTCCTAAACCCAGAGCCACATAGTGACTCCGGTGGCAATTTGACTGGTCTCCTGATCTGAAGCTTTAGGGAAACAACAAGCTTCCAACAACCTTGCAAATGCACCTGGAATCTGCCATCTGTGCGTCTACCAAGCCAAGTAGTGCCACCACAGTCCTGAAGCTTTGGAATTGGGCCTTAAGGTGCTCTTCCAGACTATGTGAATCCAGCGGAATTGAGTAATCTCCTCTGCAACATGGTGCAAACCTGAGTGGAACTGATGCATCTTCCATGCTGCGAGTGTCAGAATCATTGCAAAGACCCGCATTGCATTACAGTCTGTAGCGTCATTGGAACTGCCCCTGCATGACACATCCTTAATAAAGGCCCTTGCATCCCTCATCAATGGCAGCCTCAATAACTATGACGGAATCTGCATCACAGCCTCACAACTCGTTGAAACTGACTCAGTGCCCTGACTGTGTGATGCATCCTTGACGCCAGACTTTGAATAACAAGCCCTTGACAATTAGAGCATTGACCATGATGCAGAACCTCGCACCGCAGCATCGCCTCATCTTGGAACCGATGCATTGCTTTGGCTGCACAACGCATCTTCAACGTAGATCCTCTCATTGCTCCACAAACCAGAGTTTACAGTACTTTGTTCAGTGGGCCTAACTGGGTCCCTGAAGCTTGCCCACGCTCCAGCGGAGTCACCCCGAACATGTGACTTTATCCTAGTCCTGCATGACCAGCTATCCACAGTTGGTACTTTAAGCCTTTTGGCACTATTTTTACCAAAATCTTTCAAATTGAATATCCCCAGTTCCACTGATTCAATTTTTGTAATGTTGGTCTTGTTTAATTTATTACTATTTACTATATATTGCAAAACTGGTGATGGATCCATTTGTGGTGTGTTTTCACTGTGTTACTGTATGATGCGTTGCACAAATAGTTTACACATTGCCTCTGACTTAAGCCTGACTGCTCTGGGCCAAAGTGCCTGAAGGTTAAGCACATGTTAATTTAGGGATTGCTTGTGACTTTACCCTGAGAAGAAATGTAGTTGCTGCTTGAGAATGGTACCACCATCTTCAACCAGTCACCCAATTTTTCATAGATGGTTTTATGAATGTAAGAATTTTTCACTACCAGTACATGTAAAAGTCAAAGGTACATGTCCAAATTTTTAAATACATTGCAACCTACCCTATGACTGTTTGGGGCATGCCATAGGGGTGACTTAGTCATATTAAAAAGGAAGAATTAGGCCTGACAAGAGTTTTATCTTGACAGGTGGAAATGACAGATTAAAAATGCAAACACAGGCTGCAATGGCAGTCCTGAGACATGTTTAAAAGGCTTCTTAAGTGGGTGGCACATTCAGTCAGGCAGGTCCACTAGCAGCATTTAAATAAGAGGCCCTGGGTACATTCATTACCACTTTATTAGCGACTTACAAGATCAGCAAAAATGAAGGAGTAAGGCAAACCATTTAGGGGAAAACCATCCTAAGGCTGACAGGTCTAACACTCACTCACTCACTCACTCACTCACTCACTCACTCACTCACTCACTCACAGGAGCAGTTGTCTATTACCACATTTACAGGCACATGCATCTAAAGAAAAACCGGTCGCAAACGGGCAGATTCTCAGAATCTGCCCCTTTGCGACCGGTATTTTTGCATTTGGGATGCATCATCCCAAATGTAAAAATCGCAATTTAAGTAATTGAATTCACAGCGATGATTTTAAGTATGCATCTATGCATTGCATAAAAAGGAGAGTGAGTTGGTTCATCAAGGGTGTTGAGAAATGGGAATAGAATAAAATCAAAGATTATTACCTCCAATATCTAGTTTTTGTTAAAAATATTTGGAATATGGATTTAACGACAGTCGATAGACTCGAGTCGAAAAAAACTAGTAGTACTATAGCTGATCTGTTTAAGGAACTGTGTTTGTTTTTCGTAAAACATTTTGTGGAGATTTTTATCAGAATCACTGATCTGTTTTTATTTATCTTCTTTACTTCTTTCATCAGCACCCAAGGGGAAGAAAAGGGAAATTCGTAGGGTCTGGGGCAAGCTGGTCAGCTGGCACTGACCACCAGTGCTGCTGCCGAGGGCTCTGTAGATTCATGTAAGTCCTTTTATGGTTGTTGTGGCCTTCTTAGGGTAGAACGGACCGTAGAATCTTGGGGTATATTTTGTCTATTGGAATGTTGGTGCTATCTATCGTGTTTCGCGAAGATTCAGATAGCAGGCCCAAGTAAGCTAGTATTTAAAATAAAGAAAAATCTCCATGTATGTTTGTTCAGAAAGCTTTTCTTTTCCTGCTTATGCCTAGCTCTAACACAATTCAGTTAACGAGAGAGTGGCCATAGTCATTATGGACCCCCCTCCTAGCTGCGGCCGCTGCAGGTAAGAACGGTGAGCTTCAAGGGCCAGTTGAGGGGGATTTCAAGAGACGACAACAAGGGAAAATTAAATAAATAATTAATTTTCCCTCATGGTCGTCACTCAAAATCCCCCCCAACCGGCCCCACCACCCCACCGTTCTTACCTGCAGCAGCCGCGGCTGCCCCCCCACCTCAGTGCCATGTGCTGAAGACCTATTAATTTATTGTTACAGTACACGCTAGTTTTCAATGAGAGTGCGGCAAGGCTGGAAAAAATTTGGAGGTCCCACTCGCATTGCATTTGCCACCCAACCCAATAGGTTTTTCATTGCGCGTTATTCCATGCCTGGCTTATCTAACTTTGTGAAACAATCAATCAAATGCCCTGAGTGATATTTGGAAGATATCTTGTAACTGAGCTGTAGTGCTGCATTTCTGTAGTATTTGGGGTTGCATATCTGAGATCTAAAGAAAACTATGTGTAATGTTTTACAGAAAACAGAACATTGGTGATGCCGGCTCCAGTGCTGCTGCAGTAGGAGAGGGAGATGGCTCAGAAATTGCGGGGGGAGAAGCTGCAGTAGGGACGGGCACAGGTAAGTCACATATTTCTTGCAACTACTATGCTCCCTAGCTATTGACATGGCATCACTCATCGTCATCATCAAAAATGACTGTGAGGCAAACTCTCACCCAGCTTTACCAGCCACAGCGGTGGTTGAGGTATTGAGGACTCTTCTATCTGCAAATGCAGCAAAATCTCACATAATGCAATTTGATGGTTCGAGGGAGACATGAAAGAACAGAAGTCAACTTAAAAGAAAGGAAATGGTATATGGGTGAAAGGGTGGCTGGGCCATTCTTGGCATGTGCCATATTTAATCATGCAATACCCATGTGAAGTGATTCCAGAATTTACCTCTATGTTTCCCATAACAGATTAATTTACACTTGTTCATATGTTTCCCTTGTGAAATGAACCACGAGTGAATAAGCCAAAGATGTTGAATCTATGATCAGTGTAGTGGCCCCTCTGTTATATGGAAAAAAGCTCTACCTTACCTGTCTAATCCCTCAACCCTACCACCTGCAGTAGAAACAATCAAGTTCCCTTTCCTTGGTCCTTGCCAAGCACATGAAATTGTTGGAAAACGTGGTCGCGGGCATGGCCACAGAGTAAAGTGGGAGTAAGTGCATGATTTGATATCAAGTTTGGCTCATGGGACACACAGTGAAAAATGTGCCAAATAAAATCTTTATAATCTGTTCCTTTACCTGTAGTGCAGTCCATTACATTCATTTTCCTCAATGTGTACTTATGGCAAACAAGATAATATTGAGATATACGCATTTCATACATGAGGTGAGTAACTGATGTAGTATCTTATTTACTATTCAGGATCCTCTTTGGAGACAGGTTATAAAGAGAAAAGAATATGGTGAAGAGCAGGGCCATTGGAATTAGATAATTGTCAACTACAGCCAGTTGAAAACCAGCAGAGGCTCTGGCTAGCAATGAGCATGGCTTCATTATTTTACCACCACACACAAATTGTACTCCATAATATTGCATAATGCCGTGCTCATCAATGAGAAGTCATTTATTTTTCAATTGAAAGTGTCTGACCCTGTTCATTTTAGTTACTTGAAAAGCCTTTAGAAGAAAAAAATAATCCAATCACTGTTTTTTAATCCTGTAATGTTATTCTCTGCCAGTCTGAATGTTACTTTTCTGCCACACAGTTACTCCAGTTTTTTTGTTTTGCAACATGTGTGGGGAAAATAAAATATAAAATTGGCCTTGTGATTCTCCTAATCATAATCATCACATCAAATAAACTCCAATGCCCCTAGGGGCCCACCAATGTACTGCTTCTGTGTCATGCTGCTATTTAAAACAATTTTGTTTTACAATTTGTCATTTTTGTTTTTCTCAATATACCTTCTCCTGCTGGTCTGGATGGATCACCCTACAGGCATTAGAGAGAGGCCTGTTTGCAGGGGTAGAGGCTGGACCACTTCCAGCTTGAATACCGGCGGCTGGTGGTCCGGGAGGAGGAGGAGATCAATTCTCAGCTCCCGGGCCCCAGTGGAGCCAGTCCCCCTCAGCTTCCAGCCACCTAGTCATCTCATTGCCAGTGCCGCCGCCAGCCAACTACTGCCACCCCCACCAGAATGGCAACAGGCCATTGCTGCACTGCATCCTGCAGCGGCTAGACACTATTAAGGGCAGGCTCACCTCAATGGAGCAGAGCACGGACCAGCTTCAGACCGATATCCATAGTGCCCTCTTCTAACCCTTTTTTTATATTTTGTTTTGGTGGGAGGTGTTAGACTTGGGTGTCTCTAGTTGGCACAGGTATGCACTTGTGACAAATAGGGACCCTCGCCTCTAGTCAGGGTAAAGGGGTAGACTCCTAAAATAACCCCTGTTCACCCCCTTGGTAGCTTGGCACAAGCAGACAGGCTTATCTCAGAGGCAGTGTGTAAAGCATTTGTGAACACATACAGTAATCAAGTGACAACACTACAGATGGACACCACACAGGTTTTATATAAAAAATAAGTATTCTTTATATAGATTTACCACAAGACTATAAACGACAAAAATACACAATACTGTTACTTTAAGATGGTAGGATTTAGCTTAGTTCTTAAATGTGACACTTCAAGTCAATGTACCTTTTAGATGTGACACGCAGGGCAACACAAGTGTTGCAACGATGTTGATGCGATGAAGATTTTGGTGCAACGAAATAAAGATGTGAAGATCTTCCAGATGCGGCACGCTTCTCCGATGTTGCGAGAAGACTCAATTCGATGCTTCAGTTGCAGCGGCGACACACTTTACGCGATGCGACAACAGCGGCTTTGGCGGTGACACACTTCTCCGATGTTGCGAGATGCTTCCGCTCGATGCGACAGCTTGCAGCACCGACACACTTCACGCGATGCGATGACAACACCTCCGACGGCGGCACGCTTCTCTGTCTTGAGTCGCACTTCCAGCTACTTCAGTCACGCAGTCCCTCAGAAGGCCCAACACAGCAGCAGGCACTTCCAAAGAACTCTGGGAGCTGTGGGGTGACGTCTGTTGTTCCTGAGACTTCAGCAGGAGGCAAGCTCATTTTCAAGCCCTTGGAGATCCTTCACAAGTTGAGCAAAAGTACAAAAAAGTTCCTTTCTCCTCTCTTTGGCAGTAGGCAACCACTGCAGGCCAATCCACCAGTTTCAGGGATAGGTTCTCCTCAGCTTCTTCTTGGTTCCTCTCCTCAGCAGAGTTTCTTTTTGTTTCCCAAAGTGATCTAAATTCTTGGGATCAGGGTCCCAATACTTATACCCCAAAATCCTTTGTCCTCTGAAGGCAGAGGGGCCTTTGCCTTGTTCAAACCGGTTCTGTTCAGCCCTGGAGCACTTTGTTTACCTGACTCCTTCTTTCCTTTCAGAGTGCAGGGCAGAGACATCAGACGCACCACAGGAGGTGGAGCCAGCATTGTGGAGGGAAGGCACAGCTCTATTCAGGTCCCAGGTGCTACTCCTCCCACCCATCTAGATGCAGATCTCTCTATTTACCACTGGGCCACCTCACCCTGTCTCCTGGAATTCCTCAGCCCTGTCACTCAAACTCAAGACAAGGAATGCACAGCCTAGCAGAGGCAGGTTTGAATGGTTAGACCAGAAAATACCTACTTTCTAAAAGTGGTATTTTCAAACACAGAATGTTAAAACCAACTTCACTAAAAGATGTATTTTATCATCCTGAGTTCAGGCATACTAAATTCGAATTTCTACCATGTTCCCTGAGTCAGTTAGGATTATAAAATGTAATAACCAAACTGCCCATTCTGGCCTATGGAGAACAGTTAGCCTTGCAATAGTGAAAAACGAAAATGGCTGTAATTTTACTATTAGAACATGCCACACACAACAGGGTATGCCCTAACTTATCCTCACAATGCACCCTGCCCTTGAGCCTACCATAGGGGTGTCTGATATGAAGAAAAGGGAAGGTTTAGGGACTGGCAAGTGGGTGCACTTGCTCAGTCAGCATGACAGTACCAGACTGCACGCAGGCTCTGCAGTGGCAGACCTTAGACACACGTTTACAGGCTGCTTCTGTGGGTGGCACAACCAGTGCTGCAAGCCCACCAGCAGTATTTGGATTTACAAGCCCTGGGCACTCCTAGTGCGCTGTACTAGGGTCTGACAGGTAAACCAAACCAGCCAATCATGGAATCACTAATTCATACATCAGTTTACAATGGGGAGAGCATATGCACTTTATCACTTATCAGCAGTGGTAAAGTGCCCAGAGTCATAAAACAGCCAACAACAGGTCAGAAAAATATAGGAGGAAGGCAAAAAGTTCAGGGATGACCCTGCAAAAAGGGCCAAGTCCAACAGGAGGGGTTTGTTGTTTGTTGGGGCTTATGGGAGTTGGGCGTGGGATTCTAGAGATTTTGATGAACATTTTGAGTTTTGAGGCCAGGGTCAGTTTAGCTTAGGAGAGGGACGGGCATTTTGTTTGGTTGGAGAGGGTGGGTTGCTTTGTAAATAAATAAAGGGTTAAAATATTCTTTATAATCTACATTTATGCTTGAAGTAGTTTAATTTACTTTTATTTTGCACTGCTGCCTTCAAGTAGTTTTATGCAGCCTGTTTGTGTGCTTGTAACTTAAGACTAGAGAAATTGTAGCACTTAGTTATAGAGTCTAGGCTTATACGTCTCTAACTATCTTGACCATTAAGGGGAATGCTACCATGATGCGATGACCTAGGCTGTATTGTGACGAGGGTCTGAACTATCTAGATAAATAAAATAGTAGCAGTGTAGGAGTTAATTTATTTCCTACTAAGTTAAATTACAGCCATACAAGTTGTCTTACCTGAATATGCGTGCAGCAGTAACAGGGGAGGCATCACAACTTCACAAGAGAGGTCCCACTTCCAGTTCCACCCAGGTGAGAGCCAAATATAGGATTGTTCTCATCGATTGATTGATGATTATCCATTGTAGGCAACTAAATGGAAGTAGAAAGACTGAATAAGTGGGTTATATATATATATATATATATATATATATATATTACCTACTGGCGGTCGCCAGTAGGTAGTTATAGTTAGGACCACGTTTCCATAGGAAAACCTCAACATTCTATTTTGAATAACTTTGGCGCCGGTCGACGAATCCTCGCGAATTTCTCAAAATAGGTGGGGCGCTACGCTCCGCTCCTACCCTGAAAGTCTCGGGGGGATCCGTCAAGCGGGGGCTGAGATAAAAGGGGGGTCCCAAAACGTGTTTTTCCCATGCATTTTTCCATAGGACCTTTAGAACGAGCTACAGCCCGAACGGCTGAACAGAATTACTCAAAATTTTGCAGAGAGGTAGTCCCTAGGTCAAGGAAGTGCCTTTTGTAGGTTTGGTGTAAATCTGTTCAGTAGATTCTGAGAAAATAGCCTTTAAATCAATATATATATCTGAGCCCGCTTACGGTACGCTTACCGTACGCTTACGGTAAGCGTACGGTGGCGTGCGCGAGCGCGATTCTGATTGGCTCTTAGATCTTAGTAAACATTCGAATCGGCCGAAACCAGGAAGCGGCGGCCGCCATTTTGTGTATTTCACTCTGAAAAAAAAGAGTGAAAACAAGGAAAGGGGGCAATGAGGAGAGTTACAGACCCCCTAACAATTGTAAGGGGGTCAAAGAAGGACAGAAAAGTACAAAAAAAACATTTATTGATTTTAAAAAAAATCACGGGGTACGCATACGGTAAGCTTACGGTAAGCGTACGGTAAAAAAAATAAAAATAAATAAATGAAAAGCAGATTTAAGAGTTTAGAAATTAGGGAGCTCTAAAAAGAGCTGTTGTGTTTATGAAGTCATTTTTTTAGTGGTACCTACAAGTAAGTACCGATGCAGAGTCTAAGGTTCAAGAGGAAGACTCTGTTCCCTTCATCATTGAAGTGCACACCATCTCCTCTATAAATGTCTTGCATGTCATAACGGAAGTTGTTGTGGTAAATGGCACCCATACCATAGTCACGGAGGAAAGCAGAAACAGATTTGTTGACGTGCTTTCTTGCTTTGTCAATCTGTGGACAGAAATGATTGGACCAGTTCCATTTTTGCCTTTGGCATATGTTGGAAAACACAAAGGCAGTTTTAGGGAAAAGTGTAAACAGTTGTGCAAAGGTGTCCTTCACAAGCATTTCCAGACCTACCCCAGTCAAAGTGCCTAGGTCATTGCCACCACAGTGCACTATTATGAGGTCAGGGTGTTGGATTTGAATGAAGGATTTCACCAATGGCATCAATTGGTGCCACTTTAACCCTCTCTGACCAATCCATTTAATGTCTACATTTGGCAAAGCAAGGTCTCTCACCATATCTGTTTTCTCTGCAAACTTTTCACTCCAGAAGACATAGCTGTGCCCTACAATCCACACTGTGAACATCTTCAAAGGAGAACTGGATGCACTCAGGAGGTGTCTTTCAGTAGAATGGCAATATGAAAAGAAAGACAGTTTGGAAATGGAGGCATACATATTTTTTTAAAACAAAAAGAACTGATTGGCTGTTTCATACCATTCCAGAATAAAAACTAGGCTGTATGTGAAAATTAATAGAAGCATGTTTTGTATTGGTACAAAAAAATGTGTAACCAAAGAACAGTACTATGGATTTGCTGTTAGGTTTGAAAAGTCAAGCACTCTTGCTCTGTGGAATTGAAACATTGTGTGTCGAACTTCTGACCTAACTGAACACAGCAGTGTTCCATGAGCTGTTGCTATGGTAGCAGGCAGAAGTCAAGTTGGGGGAAGGGTACTAGGCAGAAGTCAAGTTGGGGGAAGGGTACTTTTGGAAAAGGGTTCGTTTTCAACCAATAGAAATGTGTGAATACATGTGAAAAAAAGGGGGAAGCACTGAGATTTGAAACTTACATGTATATGTGTGGAAAAATAGAGGGAAAGTTTGCCATTATCTGGTTCTGCTGAGAGGAGAGAGGTGAACACAACAGAGATCCTGGCTCTGATAATCTGCTGTTTGAGTGTCACATTTCTTTCACAACTAACTAATTTTAAAGGTGAGTTTACAGTTTGAGAGGGGATGTATGTGGTAACTTAAGAAATGAATAATAGAAATGGGAATTGTTTTTGTTGTAGTTACACATGGTGGTTTCATAATGTGTCAGTGTGTAAAAGTGATTTACACTTGCCCCGAAAAAAAAAAAGAGCAGTAAGTGTGCTTTCAAATTGGCAAAGAAATTTCGTTTTGGCACTAATGTGAAAACATGACTCTGTGTGCATAGAAGAATTATAGGCAGAGATTTATTGCGTCTTGCTCTGGTGATTTCACAGTTGCATTAGATGGAAAGGGGGAGCGAATTATTGGGGGAAGAAGCAGAGGCTTAGCACACACCCATGTCCTTGCCGTGTATAGTCATGCACAGTATTTACAAGCCAGTGGGGTTTTCAGGTTTAAGTCTGTAATGCAAATACATTCAGCATCACTAAGGCTGGTTGCCCTTGGTGGAGTGTAGGCAGTCACAGAGAATGCACATGGTGGTGGTCTGAAAAAAAAACAGCTTGGACACGTGCAATTAAATAAATCAAAAATAGTGGTTTCATAATGTGTCAGTGTGTAAAAGTGATTTCAAATTGTAAAAAGAGATTTTCACTTGGCCCGAAAAAAAAAAGAGCAGTAAGTGTGCTTTCAAATTGGCAAAGAAATTTCGTTTTGGGACTAATGTGAAAACATGACTCTGTGTGCATAGAAGAATTATAGGCAGAGATTTATTGCGTCTTGCTCTGGTGATTTCACAGTTGCATTAGATGGAAAGGGGGAGCGAATTATTGGGGGAAGAAGCAGAGGCTTAGCACACACCCATGTCCTTGCCGTGTATAGTCATGCACAGTATTTACAAGCCAGTGGGGTTTTCAGGTTTAAGTCTGTAATGCAAATACATTCAGCATCACTATGGCTGGTTGCCCTTGGTGGAGTGTAGGCAGTCACAGAGAATGCACATGGTGGTGGTCTGAAAAAAAAACAGCTTGGACACGTGCAATTAAATAAATCAAAAATAGTGGTTTCATAATGTGTCAGTCTGTAAAAGTGATTTCAAATTGTAAAAAGAGATTTTCACTTGGCCCGAAAAAAAAAGAGCAGTAAGTGTGCATTCAAATTGGCAAAGAAATTTCGTTTTGGCACTAATGTGAAAACATGACTCTGTGTGCATAGAAGAATTATAGGCAGAGATTTATTGCGTCTTGCTCTGGTGATTTCACAGTTGCATTAGATGGAAAGGGGGAGCGAATTTTTGGGGGAAGAAGCAGAGGCTTAGCACACACCCATGTCCTTGCCGTGTATAGTCATGCACAGTATTTACAAGCCAGTGGGGTTTTCAGGTTTAAGTCTGTAATGCAAATACATTCAGCATCACTAAGGCTGGTTGCCCTTGGTGGAGTGTAGGCAGTCACAGAGAATGCACATGGTGGTGGTCTGAAAAAAAAACAGCTTGGACACGTGCAATTAAATAAATCAAAAATAGTGGTTTCATAATGTGTCAGTCTGTAAAAGTGATTTCAAATTGTAAAAAGAGATTTTCACTTGGCCCGAAAAAAAAAGAGCAGTAAGTGTGCTTTGAAATTGGCAAAGAAATTTCGTTTTGGCACTAATGTGAAAACATGACTCTGTGTGCATAGAAGAATTATAGGCAGAGATTTATTGCGTCTTGCTCTGGTGATTTCACAGTTGCATTAGATGGAAAGGGGGAGCGAATTATTGGGGGAAGAAGCAGAGGCTTAGCACACACCCATGTCCTTGCCGTGTATAGTCATGCACAGTATTTACAAGCCAGTGGGGTTTTCAGGTTTAAGTCTGTAATGCAAATACATTCAGCATCACTAAGGCTGGTTGCCCTTGGTGGAGTGTAGGCAGTCACAGAGAATGCACATGGTGGTGGTCTGAAAAAAAAACAGCTTGGACACGTGCAATTAAATAAATCAAAAATAGTGGTTTCATAATGTGTCAGTGTGTAAAAGTGATTTCAAATTGTAAAAAGAGATTTTCACTTGGCCCGAAAAAAAAAAGAGCAGTAAGTGTGCTTTCAAATTGGCAAAGAAATTTAGTTTTGGGACTAATGTGAAAACATGACTCTGTGTGCATAGAAGAATTATAGGCAGAGATTTATTGCGTCTTGCTCTGGTGATTTCACAGTTGCATTAGATGGAAAGGGGGAGCGAATTATTGGGGGAAGAAGCAGAGGCTTAGCACACACCCATGTCCTTGCCGTGTATAGTCATGCACAGTATTTACAAGCCAGTGGGGTTTTCAGGTTTAAGTCTGTAATGCAAATACATTCAGCATCACTATGGCTGGTTGCCCTTGGTGGAGTGTAGGCAGTCACAGAGAATGCACATGGTGGTGGTCTGAAAAAAAAACAGCTTGGACACGTGCAATTAAATAAATCAAAAATAGTGGTTTCATAATGTGTCAGTCTGTAAAAGTGATTTCAAATTGTAAAAAGAGATTTTCACTTGGCCCGAAAAAAAAAGAGCAGTAAGTGTGCATTCAAATTGGCAAAGAAATTTCGTTTTGGCACTAATGTGAAAACATGACTCTGTGTGCATAGAAGAATTAAAGGCAGAGATTTATTGTGTCTTGCTCTGGTGATTTCACAGTTGCATTAGATGGAAAGGGGGAGCGAATTTTTGGGGGAAGAAGCAGAGGCTTAGCACACACCCATGTCCTTGCCGTGTATAGTCATGCACAGTATTTACAAGCCAGTGGGGTTTTCAGGTTCAAGTCTGTAATGCAAATACATTCAGCATCACTAAGGCTGGTTGCCCTTGGTGGAGTGTAGGCAGTCACAGAGAATGCACATGGTGGTGGTCTGAAAAAAAAACAGCTTGGACACGTGCAATTAAATAAATCAAAAATAGTGGTTTCATAATGTGTCAGTCTGTAAAAGTGATTTCAAATTGTAAAAAGAGATTTTCACTTGGCCCGAAAAAAAAAGAGCAGTAAGTGTGCTTTGAAATTGGCAAAGAAATTTCGTTTTGGCACTAATGTGAAAACATGACTCTGTGTGCATAGAAGAATTATAGGCAGAGATTTATTGCGTCTTGCTCTGGTGATTTCACAGTTGCATTAGATGGAAAGGGGGAGCGAATTTTTGGGGGAAGAAGCAGAGGCTTAGCACACACCCATGTCCTTGCCGTGTATAGTCATGCACAGTATTTACAAGCCAGTGGGGTTGTCAGGTTTAAGTCTGTAATGCAAATACATTAAGCATCACTAAGGCTGGTTGCCCTTGCTGGAGTGTAGGCAGTCACAGAGAATGCACATGGTGGTGGTCTGAAAAAAAAACAGCTTGGACACGTGCAATTAAATAAATCAAAAATAGTGGTTTCATAATGTGTCAGTCTGTAAAAGTGATTTCAAATTGTAAAAAGAGATTTTCACTTGGCCCGAAAAAAAAAGAGCAGTAAGTGTGCTTTGAAATTGGCAAAGAAATTTCGTTTTGGCACTAATGTGAAAACATGACTCTGTGTGCATAGAAGAATTATAGGCAGAGATTTATTGCGTCTTGCTCTGGTGATTTCACAGTTGCATTAGATGGAAAGGGGGAGCGAATTATTGGGGGAAGAAGCAGAGGCTTAGCACACACCCATGTCCTTGCCGTGTATAGTCATGCACAGTATTTACAAGCCAGTGGGGTTTTCAGGTTTAAGTCTGTAATGCAAATACATTCAGCATCACTAAGGCTGGTTGCCCTTGCTGGAGTGTAGGCAGTCACAGAGAATGCACATGGTGGTGGTCTGAAAAAAAAACAGCTTGGACACGTGCAATTAAATAAATCAAAAATAGTGGTTTCATAATGTGTCAGTCTGTAAAAGTGATTTCAAATTGTAAAAAGAGATTTTCACTTGGCCCGAAAAAAAAAGAGCAGTAAGTGTGCTTTCAAATTGGCAAAGAAATTTCGTTTTGGGACTAATGTGAAAACATGACTCTGTGTGCATAGAAGAATTATAGGCAGAGATTTATTGCGTCTTGCTCTGGTGATTTCACAGTTGCATTAGATGGAAAGGGGGAGCGAATTTTTGGGGGAAGAAGCAGAGGCTTAGCACACACCCATGTCCTTGCCGTGTATAGTCATGCACAGTATTTACAAGCCAGTGGGGTTTTCTGGTTTAAGTCTGTAATGCAAATACATTCAGCATCACTAAGGCTGGTTGCCCTTGGTGGAGTGTAGCACTGTGGACATGGGCTTTTTATAAAATCTGAAAAGTGGTTTCATAATGTGACAGTTTGTAAAAGAGATTTTCACTTGCCCAAAAAAAAGAGCAGTTTGTGTGCATTCAAATTGGCAAAGAAATTTCGTTTTGTGACTATTGTGAAAAGAAATGTAGTAATATATTTAAATACAATAACAGATTTTTTTTTTAGTTTTTTTCAGGTATTGCTGAAGAACAGTGAACAAAATTTAAGATGCCTACAAAATCTCGAGTTCAAAAAACGCTAAAAAAAAAACTATATTTGAAGACAACTGGAGGACCAAAGTTAGTAGAAGATGCTGATGTTGGGAAAAAGAAAAAATCTTCTGGTAAGCAAAAAAAACAATTTCTAAACAAAATATTCAAAACAAAGAAAAATGTACAAAATGTCTGTTCTCGGAAAAATGTAACAAAACATAGAGAAAAGCAAAAAATTGAGAATTTTGTTAATGCAAATATACCTTCTGCAATTGAAAAGTTTAACATAAACAGAAAAACAGCATTTAAAGAGATACGTAGAAAAATGTTTCAGAGAAGAGTTATGTCCAATTTGATAAAGGATATAAAGAAATATAAGCAAAAGGCTAAATATTACAAGAGAAAAAAAGAAATTGAAGCCATTGCAGCAAAAGCATTAGAATTAAAAAGGAAACTATTCATATTAATTTTGAATAGGATGCGTACATTAGATAAAATGGTTAATGTACTGAAATCACAAAGCAAAAGCAAAAGAGTAGTGAACAGAACAAACTTTTGTAAAGTGTTTTTAGGAAAGTGGATGCATAGTTCAAGTAGTGAACCTTTTTTTAATGAAGAGAGCTATTTTCAAAGTAATAGTTTGCTGCATGCAGTTGACACCAGAGGTCGTTCATACGAAGTAAAAAATGGTTGCATAATGGAGAAGGAGATAATGGTTCCAAGAGATGAGGTACAAGTGATGGCAGATGAGGCAATGGGGAGACGTCCTAAAGCCCCAGTGTACACTTGGAATTGTAGTAGTATTTGCACTGTGCGTCAGGAATCTATTGACAGATTTCGAGAGTTTCTAAGAGAATATAGTAAAAAAAGTGTAAAACAAAAGATTAAGGTGCTTCAAAGTCTGGATCCATGCAGAGTGAGAGAGAATACTGGTTTGCAGGGTCATTCTCTTGCTTGTCTATCTAGAAAAGTGTGCAATAGTGTTTTCCATCATTTTAGGATGCTGGCTGTTCATCATACTGGAATGAGAAAGTTTGTGAGACGGTTGTATTTTGCCAAAAGTCCAGCAATAAAGTTAAATGAATTGAATAGGGCTCTGTTCCGAGGAACGGTATCAGATGTAGAGAAGGTTGTTGATGAAATTCAGTTTTGTTACTTTGGTCCTGAACAAAACAGTGCAGAGAAGGACACAGTAAATGAGGCAGAAGTGGAAGACAATGTAGAACCCTCTGTAAGTAACACATTTAATGATCACATAACAAAATTTGCAATAGTCTCTAATGAAAGACCAAATTTTACTTGTATTTGTTGCCGCAGAACTCATTATAGAAAACAAACTAGGAATGTTGATCTCTACAGAAAGAGTGAAAATGAAGATAATTATAAGTGGAAGGATTTTGCCACATATATATTTCTAGAAAATTGTTTTGAATTGGGTGAAGATCAGCGTATTTGTAAATACTGTTATAACAAGTTAGAGGAAAATAGAATGCCGACCAGAGCTGTACATAATAATTTAGAATTGGATGCTATTCCTGCTGAACTTTCTGAATTAAATACATATGAGTCTATACTCATTCAATGTGTTCATCCGTTCCAGACCATAGTACGTATGGAGCCCAAAACTGGTAAATTACCTCCTTCAGATTTACTGAGAGGTTTAAAAGGTAGAGTGGTGTATTTGCCCTTGGATTTGAAAAAAAATATGGAAACTATTGATGCGGATACTTTGGAAACTGAACCATTAATTATTCTGGTTAATGGTGTACCTACAAAGAATAAGAAGATTTGGCAGGAGCTGGTAGATGTGCGGAAAGTACAAAGAGCAAATTTGTATTTGAAAAAAAATAACAAATGGTATGAATCAATTTATATAGAAGAAGAAGAAGAAGAAGAAGATTTACAAGGAGACACAGAAACACCAACTGGACAAATTGAAAAAGTGGACAAGTCAAAGGAAGAAGAAATTTATGAACATTTTAGCATACATCCTCTCCATTCGAAAGAAGTTATGGGAGACAATTTTGATCTCTTTCAGATGAAGAAAGCAAAAGGAAATCCCGTGAGTGTATGGGAGGAGAGCTTGGAAGCTCGATGTTTTCCCCAGCTGTTTCCTAAAGGAAAAGGAGGACGATACGATGAACGTCCAGAACAGATTCCAGCTTCAGAGTATCGAACTACAAGACTATATGCTGAAGATCCCAGATTTCGACAAAGTATTCCTTATTTGTTCCATCTTTTATTTGAAAGCGACTTGTCTGCACTGTCTTATGCAGTAAATCACATTTTAAAAAGTGGAGTACATTTACAAAATGTGTCTGCTAAGGATTTTATGGAGAAAGTGCAGCACCGAGATGATCATTTGGAAACACAACTGATCAATCTGATGGCTTGTCAGCGTGGGACAAATGAATATTGGTACCGACGCCATGGTGAACTAAAATGCATGTTACGCAATTTAGGAACACCAACATGGTTCCTTACCCTAAGCTGTGCCGAGTACGCTTGGGATGATTTACTGGATTTTCTACGAGAGGCCAATTCAAACATTAAAAACATCGAATACAAGACAGCAGGAGAACTGTGCTCATTGGATCCGGTTAATGTTTGCAGATATTTCAATCATAGATTTGAGGCTATGATATCCTTCATCTGCAATAAAAAAAATCCACCCCTTGGAGAAGTAGTGGATTTCTTTTGGAGAAAAGAGTACCAGGCAAGAGGTGCTCCTCATATTCATATGCTGCTGTGGATCAAGGATGCCCCAAAGTTTGGAACAGATACTGATGAAGCAGTGTTATCTTACATTGAAGAATATGCAACATGTGCTATACCTAAAAGCACAGAAGAGAACAAGTTAAAGGAGCAAGTTCTACGTTTCCAAAGTCATCGGTGTGGAAAATACTGTCGACGGAAATACAAGAGCAAAGAAAAATACTACACTAAATGTCGATTTGGATTTCCTAGACCTGTTCTTTCAAATGGAAGAGTCAACAGTTTTATGTCAGCTGTGAGACATACTATCACAAGAAAATCACCTAAGAATACCTACAACCTTAAAAGAAAAGAAGAATCAAAAAATATAAATGACTACAACCCAGTCATTTTATCCATGTGGAACGCTAACATGGATATACAGTATGTTGCTGACAATTCCATTGCTGTTGCTCGATATGTAACGTCTTACATTACGAAATCAGAAAAAACAGAATTGAAGGAAATGTGGGAAGAGATTTCTCACGAGAAGACTGTCAGTAAGAAGCTGTACAGTTTCAGTTTGAAGATGTTATCGCATCGAGAAATTGGATCCTACGAATGTTCAGATAGGTTATCTTCTGCAAGTCTCTACTCGAAGTCAAGAAGAATAATTTGGGCAAGTTTAGGCCTTGCAGCAATGAGAAATCGGGTACTGAAATCTGTTGGAGAAATTGAATATTTGGCTGAGAATGACCCAGAAAGTACAGATATATTGAAAACAAACATGTTGGACACATATTATCCCAAGAGAAGTCATCATCTGGAGAACATGTGTCTGTATGAAGTGTTACAGAACTACATTTATTCACGGAAAGCTGCAGAAGACATCAACAGTGGAAAATATAAAGTTGTTGGTGAAGAAGGATGTTTGGTGAAGCAAACCAAAGGAAGTCTGAAAAATCACCGGAAGCTGAGTTGCGACACTACCGACAAGAAAGAATTTTACTACTTGGCTCTTTTACAGTTGTTTAAACCATGGCGTACAGAGGATGAACTACTGGGAGAATTCCAGAGCTATGAAGATTCTTTTAATGCTTGCAAAGACAGCATACAATGCAGTACATTCTCAACTTATCTGCAAATGTTAAATGAAGAAATTGAACAGGAAACTACAATTGCAGCAGAAATAGCTAGAGACAGTTCTCAGGACAGCCAAAGTTCAGGGTCATACAGTCAAGATCCCCTGGGACAACCAATCGTTGAAAATGAAGCATCAATAGCCATGAATGAAGTGGAAACGGCTATGAATCAAGGTCAAGAAGAATTTATAGACTTAGAAAATTTGGAAAGACAACTGAATCAAGAGCAGCAACAAATTTATGAAGAGATCAAAAACAAAATTGATCACGGATTTCTACATATCAAAAAAGAGTGCTCATGCACATCATTTCATCCAATCAGGATGTATGTAAGCGGACAAGCTGGCACTGGAAAAAGTTTCCTAATTAAAGTCATCAGAAGCTACCTAAAGCAAAAAACGGATTCTACTTTGTCTTGTGTGGTTACTGCTCCAACTGGGTTAGCAGCATATAACATAAAAGGAATCACCTTACATCGTTTGCTAATGTTACCAGTGGAGCATGAGAACAAAATACAATTCAACAAGCTAACTGGAGAAGCATCCTTGGAAGTTTCAAGAGTATTGAAGAAGATGCAAGTTCTCATTATTGATGAGGTGAGCATGGTATCAAACTTAATGCTTGCCTTTGTGCATTTAAGAATGCAGCAAATTTTGAAGACAGACTATGACGTGTTATTTGGTGGAAAACACGTCATAGTTTTTGGGGATCTTTTGCAACTTACTCCAGTTAAAGGACAACCAGTGTTTAATACTGTGACACATGAAGACACGAAGAAGTCATTGGGAAGCATTGGAAATACAAATATTTGGTCCTTCTTTGAGTACAAGGAACTTACAACTAATATGAGGCAAGCAAACGATGAAGAATATGGAAGTATTCTGAAAGATATCAGGATTGGACTACTCACAGAAGTTGGGAAAAAAGCATTACAGAGTCGGCTGCTACATAATTTATTTCCAAAGGAAGAAATAGTTGCAGAGAAAATATACAAGAATATTGCAGAAAACAAAAGTGTCATCTGCTTAATGCCAACTCTACGTGAATGCTCAATATTTAATGAGGAGCTTTTGAAATTGGAAAAGGAAGACATCAGGAAATTGGAAGCAGTGGACAAAATTGAGGATGGAAGAATTACTGTCACAGTAACAGGCAAACTGAAAAATAAATTGGACTCACTAGAGAAGAACATCTCCAAAACAGCAGGATTAGAAAAAAAATCTATATGTTTGCATGAACTGTAGAGTGTTTTTAAGGAGAAATTTGGATGTTGAGAAAGGCTTAGTGAATGGAGCGATGGGAAGAGTTGTGGGTTTTATTAATTATCAGAAAAAAGAAGGAATTGAATGTTTAAAAATAAAATTTGATCAGATAGAAGAAGTTAAAGATATTTGTCGTTGTACAGTTCGTTTTATGCTTGTGAAAGACTTATATGTACGTAGGAAGCAGTTTCCGTTTTCACTAGCATATGCTGTAACTATCCACAAGTCTCAAGGATTGACTGTAGATTGTGCATTTGTGAACATTGGTTCAACTGTGTTCAAAGAAGGTATGGCATATGTAGCTTTGTCACGAGTCAAAACATTATCAGGTTTATTCATGATAGACTTTGATGACTCAAAAGTTAGTGCTGATACAAACTGTGTAAAGGAGTATAATAGATTAAGAAGAAGCTATGCTCCTCATTTAGGTCAGTATCCTGTGTTGGAGAAACGTGTAGTTTCTCGTAAAAGGAGAAATGAGAATATCTGTAATGAAGATATAGAGAAGAGGAAAAAAAAGAGGAGTGATGTAATTGCAAGCAAAAAGAAAAAGGAAAATGAAGAACAGGTTGTAGGATGTCATTTTGAAAATAGCTCTGGTGTCAACTGCTACGCAAATGTAGTGCTGAATGTTGCATTTTATCTGGAAAGTTTGCAAGAGCAGATAATAGTAAATCAGGGAAAAAGATTCTGTTCAGAGCTGAGTCTCCTTTTTCAAAAGCTGAGTAAAGATAAAACTCAAATAGAAAGTGCTACTGACATTAGAAAACTTTTAGATGTATGTTCAGGACGAACACAGTTTTCTCAAAATGAACAGCAAGATGCACACGAATTTTTGATGTATTTTCTTCAGGTAGTGGAAGAAGAAGGAGTTCCCATTGACATTTTTTTTGGTCTCTCTTATAAATGGGAACATAGTTGTGATAATTGTTATAATATATGTGGCTCTATTGTTGATAATGAAAGGTTTATTTATTTGACATTGCCAGAGAGTAAAACAGTCACTTTTGCAAAATTAGTTAAAGATGCTAATCATAGCATGAAATGTGGTGAGTGTAATTCTGACATGTTATCAACATTAATTTTAAGGGAATACGGACAGAATGTAATTTTAATGATGCAACGATGTAGAGCTGATGGATCAAAATTGGATACTTTAATAAAGAAGTTTACAGGACAGCAATTATCAATTTCAGGAAAAACTTTTGTAACTGTTGCAATAATTTTCCATGATGGACCTACTGTTACTTCTGGACATTACACAGTTTATCTAAAATGTGAAAAAGGCTGGACACTGTGTAATGATTCCCAATTGATTTTCAAACAACGTTTGCCTTTTGATTTAGCAAATTCCTATCTAATCTTCCTGAAACCTAAATTTTAGAGAGACTTGGCAAGATCTGGACAAAATAATTTTACCATTTTACTGGATTACCATTGCAATTTTGTAGAAAAAATATTTTTAAAATTATCATTTGGCCTAAAGGAAAGATAACCAATTGTAATGTGGACTTTTTTAATTTTTAATGCAATTTTGAAAAACCAATAATTTAGAGATAATCGGTAACTTCTGCACATTTTAAATTTTGGAATGCTATTGGACTGCCATTGGAATTTTTTTCAAAAATGATTTAAAAAATTACTATTTGGCCATGTGGAAAAGTAAGCAATTCTATTGTGGACTAAATAAATTATTCAAAAAATTTTCGTGAACCAAAATGTTACAGAGAATCGGTGAGATCTGGACAGATTAAACTTTAGAATTTTAATGGATTTCCCTTGGAAATTTATTCCAGGAAAAAAAAAAAAATACTATTTGGCCTAAAGGAAATAAAATCAGATGTATTTTGGAGTTATTTGAGATATAATATTGTGATTATACTTCTCAAACAAACATATCAGACGGTATTTTAAAGAAAAAAGTATTGTTTTTAGATGATATTCTTTTAGAATAATATGCATTTCTGTAATGATAAGTTTAAGTGAGAAGAGATTCTGGGCTTTTTTAATACAATCTTTGAGATTGTTAATTTTTTTTGCCCGCTGTAAAATGATGAATGCAATTGCTTTCACAATTTATAGTGAAATGCAATATATTCTGAAAACAGCAAAAATAAGGCAAAAATATTTTTTGGTAAAAAATGTAAATATGTGTACTGTATTATAAAATGGTTTAAAAATATTAATACTTTTTTCTTTATTTTCAGATCGATATAGAAAATTTTCGGAAACTACAACCATTTTAAAAACTATTTTTTAAAAAAACAAATGAATAAATATTTTTTTGAGTGAGTATGGTAAGTCAATAATAATAATTGTAGTCTCTCAAGGACCTTGTAATGTGATAAATGATTTTTAGTGTTTTTTTTAAAAAATAAAAAAAAAGGTACGCTTACCGTACGCGTACGGTAAAAAAAAAATAAAAAAAAGTTTTTAAAAACATGTAAAAAAAAGATGAAAGATAAGGTTGGCTCTTAAAAGAACCGTTGTGTTCATGCAGGGACAGAGGAAAGGAAGCATGGGAAAATCATTCAAAGCTACAAATGTGCTGATCTATTTTGTTGTTCACTAGGGAAACACTGGTCTCCCTATGACAAATTAGACCTTTACAAAATGTGCAATGAATATCAACCTTCCGAAATCGAAGGTTCATTTCCAGAGGGCCAGCAAAAGGAGATTCTCCCCCCACAGATGAAGGGCTCACCTGACCTGCAGAAGAAGGAGTAAGCTCTGCAGATGATGGTCCAGGCTGAGCTGTTGTGGATGTACTGGCTCGTCTTTCTGAAGAGTTACCTCCAAAAAGATGACCATGTGTCCTTCTGTGTACATCCTTGAGGTGTCTCTTCATGGTGTGATTCCCAAAGGAATACTTCCTGTCAGGATTACCTCTAGAAAGTACACGCTGACACAGCCTGCAAGTAACTAAGGGTGCATTCACCTTTTGCTGGCCTTCTGGAAAAGTAAAATAATCCCAAACATAAGAAGGCTTTACTTTCCTCGCTCTCTGCCTCAAGACAGTGCTGCTGGTGCTAGCCTCACTCTCAGAAGGGCTCTGCTGTTCTGCCATCGTATCCCAAAGACAAACCAGCTCCTTCTCCTAAGGGATCACAAGCAGAAATGAGGGGAATGGGTGTGGTGTAGGAGAGTTCTAGAACTGAAAGTACTTTCAACCAATCAAAAGTTGTGTTTCATGATCACATGACCTACCGTACGCTTACGGTACGCTTACGGTGCGCTTACGGCAAAAGTACGCATGCGCGTAAAAAAGACACGCGCTTCCGCGCATGCGCATAACAGTCACTCCCCGGCACTTCCGCGTAACGTGCGCGTGTGGCGTAAGCGCGCACGCGTCCCACGCGCAGTACGCGCGGCTACGCAAAGTACGTAACTATACGCAAGCAGCGTAGATAGATTACGGACGTTGCGTAAACCGTACGCTTACCGTGAGCTTACGGTACGCGTACTATAAAAAAAAAAAAAAAAAAAAAATAAAATCTGGAAAAAATTTTTACATGTTTATTTTAAAAAATATATATAAAAAAATATTTAAGGATTTTAAAAATTTAAGCATAGTCTTTATAAAAGGTAAGAAAATAAAATTAAAAATATGTTTGAAAAAAATGAAGAATAAAAAAAAAAAATAGCATTTAAAAAACCTTGCAAATTCACTGAAAAAACCATGGGTTTCACACACGTTATAGTTAGGAATTAGCATTTAAAAAACCTTGCAAATTCACTGAAAAAACCATGGGTTTCACACACGTTATAGTTAGGAATTAGCATTTAAAAAACCTTAGAAATTCACTGAAAAAACCATAGGTTTCATACACGTTATAGTTAGGAATTAGCATTTAAAAAACCTTAGAAATTCAGTGAAAAAACCATAGGTTTCACACATGTTATAGTTAGCTGGACATTTTACTCGTAAAAAACCAATGAAATTGCCCCGTTATAGTTAGTTCAGCTAACTATAACTCGCGCGCCCGCAATGCACTGCTGATGACGTCACATATTACATCACTCATGACATGGTCAGTGACATCACTCATGACATCACTGATGACATCTCAAATGACATCACTGATGACATCACTGATGACATCATCCTTGTGATAGAGTGGCAGACCTCCTCTCACCTTAATATAAGCTTTGATACACACATTCAAAAATAGAGACTAAAAATTTCAAAACAATGGACATACCAATACCAGTTACAACAACCTCTTCAGTAATTCTAAGATCCACATACACATCCACTCATTCACCAACAGTCCTATACAGTCACTCATACATGTACTCACTCATCATATGTACTCATACACCTATACATCCTGTTACATAATGCCACTCATCCATAGAGTTACTCACACACATAGTCACTCATGCTAATAAAGAATCAAACATACATTCACCTGCATATACAGTTATACACACACCACCACACTTACTTCTACGGAAACTTACACATACTTAGTCTTTTAAACAATCACTTATAGAAACACATACTTATTCATACAGGAACTCTTTCAATCTCTCCCTCTCACATATACTCACATATATACACCAATAGTCACATATACTAGTTTAAAACATATGTAGTTACTCCTGAAGACACTATTGAGACAGTCTTTCACTCACTAACACAGCCATACACACACTCATCCACCCATACAGTCCTGCACACATGCTGTCTTCAACACATACAAACAGTGAGTCACTCATTCATGCACCTATGCACTACGTAATACCCCCCACCGAACCATACAGACACTCAGACTGATACTCAAAAAAACAACTAATAACCTATATAGACACCCATGTAGCTACTCACCAACCCATGCAGCCACTTATACACAAAGTGAGAGATACACTTAATCAGTCAGTTACACAATCAATTTTTCAAAAACAAATCATCCATTTAGACACTTATATACCCATTTATTCTTCCATCGACCTTGAGATATACATATATAAAACATATTTAATTTTCAGAAAAACACACATTCACTGGATGATGTCATCAGTGATGTCATTTGAGATGTCATCAGTGATGTCATGAGTGATGTCACTGACCATGTCATGAGTGATGTAATATGTGACGTCATCAGCAGTGCATTGCGGGCGCGCGAGTTATAGTTAGCTGAACTAACTATAACGGGGCAATTTCATTGGTTTTTTACGAGTAAAATGTCCAGCTAACTATAACATGTGTGAAACCTATGGTTTTTTCACTGAATTTCTAAGGTTTTTTAAATGCTAATTCCTAACTATAACGTGTGTGAAACCTATGGTTTTTTCAGTGAATATATATATATATATATATATATATATATATATATATATATATATATGAATGAAAGATTTACAAACAATTAATACCACCTGAGTAGTACGTGATGAAGATGACACAATGAGAGTGCCTGGTTGTGTTAAAATAGAACAAATAGCAATACTAGTAAGTTTTGGCTAATGTGGAGCTAGCAGTATTATTTGTGAAATCCACAAGTTATCAAAAATGAATGGCGTTTCTGGTTAGTGATGATGATGCTGACAACTGATGTTCTTCATTCTATATCTGAAAAACTATGGATCTTTTTTATGCGTGGTTTAGAAATGGGCTGGTGTGGGCTACTGCTTCGAAGAATCTAGAGTAAGTTGGTGATTCATTGATTGTATAATTTTAAGCCACAGCTCAATACATCACACAGTTTGGGGGAAGAGGGTTAAGGGTTTGATTATTGGATGGGTAATGGAATTTGGGGAAAAGATTGACAAAGACATATACTACAGCTCAAAGCCAACATTCATCTGGGCAATAATCAGCAGCACATCATTCACCATAAATCTGTTGTTAGAAGGAAACAAAGGAATTAGTATGACAGATACATGAATTGCAAACAGTTTTATGCCCCAGGTTAAGACCCAATATACCATTTATCCAAATGTTCTGTCTTGTATATTAGAAAGTGACCCAACCCACCCACTTCTCTCTATGATTATTAAAAGAAAAATGATGCTGTATTGTAAAATTGGGTGATGCGTCTGCATTCTCCTCGGGAATGTCCACTCTTTGTAGCCTCTCTGCACTGGTCCGGGAGGTAAGCAGGAGTGTTGTTGAGCTCATCTAGCTTTCGCCTTTCGTTCGTGAAGGAGACTAGAAGAAGGCCTGTGGATTGTAAACGAGAAACTGTATTTTAGAATTGAGGAGAAGAACAAAAGAAAGGTAAGACTCATGAGGAGTATATCAAGATAAGAAGACTCAGGCAGAGAAAAAAAAGAGAGGAAGCTCATAGTTTCACTTTTGCCACAAGTAAAACACACACACACACACACACACACACTCACACAGAGCAGCATTTCACAAACACACTTCTCTCTATTCCAAATAGCAGAGTAGTACTAGCCAACAGACTCTTGGTTTACCTTTGATCTGAAGCCAATACATCTTGCTTCTTGCTGTGTTTTTGATGAGGTGCAGCTACCAGTTCCGCCCTGATTTCTTCTTCCATGATACTCCTCCAGTCTTGAGTGTCTCCAAGGAACCCTGTACCAGAACCAGACCAGTCATCACCATCATCATGAATCGCAAGGACCCGAGCAAGATTGAAGTGGAGTGCAGTGCACTGCTGTTGATGAACAAGTAGATAATGAAACAGAATTGCAGTATTTTGTTTGATAACTAAATTGACTGTTCAAATGTCTGTAGAACCAGAAAAAAAGGAGAACACCCATGCAATTAATTAAATGTGGCTAAGTATGAAAGGGCTGATCATCATCACCTAGAGGGAAAATACCACTCACTCAAGCCCCAAGCAATGCAAATCAATAATCAATTTCCCATTTTACAGTTCAACAACACACACCCTGCCTGAGTGTCTGTCACTACATGAATCGTCAATCAACTTAAATCATCACTCATGCAATCAGTCACTCACAGTTACAATAGTTGAAATTACTTCATCCAATCCAAGGCAAGCACAGGTAATTAAGGTAACTCAATCATCTTTGATACAGGCAATACATTGGAATTTGGTATTGGCAGGCAGTCTTGTAGATATCAAATGATTTTATGGGACAGCCGTTCTAGTACTAAGTGATGCAAAAATGGATAGGCATTAGGCAGTAGACATGAAAGTGTGGCAGGCATTGTCCCCAATGTCATGAAGGAATTGTGAAGGCTTCTTAAATGCACACTGGTCCAACTGTAATCCAGCAATATCTATGTGACTCATTACAAATTTGATGGGGCAGTATAAATCTGACACAAAAATAATAATATTCCCCTAGCTATTTCTTTTATTTTTTTTGCAAAGAAAAAACTACGTTAAAAAAAACATGAAACGTTCTATGGGGCACTGGCATTACTTAGTCTGAGAAGTAGAGTTCATCTTCAAACTTAAGTGGTTCACCAGGAAGTTGGTCAGCCAACACATAAGATTAAATTTCAGACCAATGACCCTCTTCCTCCTCCTGTGCTGCTGTTTCAGGAATGGTGTAATTGTGTGGTAGAAAATGTCAGTTCATTTTGATCATAGTCTAATCTCTCCACATTTTGAGGTGAGAGACTGGTCCTTCTCACTGTGATGACCGCACCAGCTGCACTGAACACATATTCAGCAGATACACTGGTGACAAGACAAGTCAGATACTTTATTGCCAGCCTACTGAGCTCTGGCCATTTGGCACTTCTTCCCATACCAATACATCAATAGATTTTGATCAACATAGACCTCATTTGGAACATCAAGATAGTCCTGGAACATCCTGTGGAAGGTAATTGGTTCTGCCACTTGCTCTAGCTGTTTTGCCATCGCCTCTGCACTGGACTTGAGACTGCTAATTGAAATCAGTACAATGAAGTGGTTGGTTCTTGTCCTTCTTTGTTATTGTTGCTGGTGTTCCCATGCTTCATTTAAGCTGGCCCCCAGTGGCCCTGGTCCCAGGGGCAATCTGAAAATAATGAGGGGGCTGTGTGGGCCCCCGTAGCCCCAGGAACTGCCACCTCCCTGAGGCAAAATGTGTGTAATAAATACCATTGGGGGCTCCTGCCCCATGCAGCCCCAGAGACCGCCACTTCCCCAGGTCTAATGCATTAAAATGAGGGGGGCCACGTGCCATCCGATGCCCCAGGGATCACCACCTCCCTGGGGCTAGCTCATAACATGCATGGGGGCCCAATTTCCCCCACACAGCCCCGAGGACTGCCACCTCCCCAGGGCTAATGTACAGCAACGCGAGGGCCCACGCAGCCCCCGTAGCCTGGGCAACACCACCTCTCTAGGGCTACAAAGTGGATGAGAGAGGATAAGTGCGGCCCCATGCCAGGAGCCCTTCAGACCACCACCCACCATGGCTGGCTCCAGCAATGTCCCAGGGTGCTCACCCATTGGACGTTGCAGTTTGCTATGGCTTTCTAGGAGGAGTGCTCCTGCCAAGCCATAGCAAACACTGCTACACTTCATGGAAGCAAGAGCATTAAAAATGCTCTCACTTCCATGAAGCGGAGCACAATTGCTTTTGTGCAGAGGGAGCTGCATGTTTGCAGCTCCCTCTGCCCAAAAGCAATGCCGGCTCCCGCAGGAGGTGCGTAGCTGGCAAAGCTCCGGGCCTTGAGGGTTCCCCCATGATCCAAAATGACGTGGCTGTGGCCGTGCCCGTGGGGTGGGGTCTCTGGGGAAATATGTGCCCCGGTAGGGGGCCATGCGGGACCCTACCCATTTTTTTAAAAAAAGGTTAAGGTCTGGCTCTGGGGTCGGGGTTCCCGGGACAGAAATCTACCTGGGAATGGGGGCTGCATGGCCCCCTCCCCTTTCTCAAAAAATATAAATATAGATCTATCCCCAGGGGATGGTGTCCCCGGGGCTGAAATCGGCCTCAGGAAAGGGAGCTGTGGAGTCCCCCTCCCTTTTTTTTTATTTTTTAAATAAAAAATGGTTCAGGCCCCGAGGGATGGGATCCCCAGGGCCCAAAAAGATCAAAGGAAGGGGGGCCACACAGCCACCGTTCATAAAATAAAAATGCAAATCGGAAGCTGGTAACTCGAGGTAGGCCCGCCCCTTGTCTCCATTACTCTGCGAATGCACCTCCTAGTGTGCTTTTGGATGGGGGATTAAGTCCCCTTCACTCCTGAGTGTTCTTAGGGGCCAACTAGCCCACCAGTTACCTCCAATAAGACCAACACAGTCAGATTGCTGACAGGTGGTCAGAGGCCATGCCCCTTTTTCCACCACTCTGCAAATGCACCTCTTGGTGAACTGCTGGTGGGGTGATTAGGCCCCCTTGCATCCTGAGAGCCTCAGGACTAAAGTGGACTTCCCCAAGCAGCTGTGCACCAGGAGGCTTTTTTACAGAGTGGTGGAGAAAGGGTGTGTATCCTCTGACCACCTCTCAGCGATCCAGCTGTGTGGGGCATACTTAGGGTAATACGAAGGCTAGTTGGCGCCCAGGGACCCTCAAGACGCAAGGGGACTTTATCCCCAAATAATAGTAGTGTGCCAGGAGGCGCATTCGCGGAGTGGTGGAGAAAGGGGTATGGCCTGTGACCTCCTCTCAGTAATCTCACTGTGTGGGTCATACTGGAATACACATACTCAGTTACTCACCCATACTGACACATGCACACAATCACCAACACAGCAATACAGACACCCACTCACCCATGCAACTTCCCACACATACAACAGTACCCCATATAAACAACCATAGAGGTAGTCAGACAACCAATCAATCACCCATATAGCCATTCACATACCCACACCGACACACATACACCCTTTAGACATCAACTGACACACAGGTACACACATTCACACAACCAGTCACACATCCATACATTCACTGAGACACCTAATCACTCACTTATAAAGACAGTCACACACCAGCAAAGCATCCATACAGTAATTCAAGCACCCACTGATTCACCAATACACTTTCGTACATATATTTAACACTCATACATTTTTTAAAAACACTTACAGTCACTAGATGATGTCATCAAGGATTTCATCAGTGATGTCATCAGTGAAGTCACTGACCATGTCATAAGTGATGTAATATGTGAAGTCATAAACAATGCATTGCAGGGGCCGAGATATAGTTAACTCAGCAAACTATAACAGCTGAATTTCTCTGGTTGTGTATGGGTAAATCTGACCTTAACTATAACGTCCTGTAACCTTTGTTTTTTTAGTGATATAGATATATATTTTAGTGATATATATTAATTGAATGATTGTTATATATATATATATATACCTACCTACTGGTGGTCGCCAGTAGGTAGTTATAGTTAGGACATAGGAAAAGTGTTTTTTGTTTTCCCAATAACTTTGGAGCCGGATGACGAATCTTCGCAAAATTTTCAAAACTCGTGGGGCGCTCCGGTCAGCTCCTGTCCTGAAAGTTTTAGGGTGATACGGTAAGCGGGGGCCAAGAAAAAAGGGGCGTCCCAAAACGTGTTTTTTCCATGTTATTTTCCATGGGATACTTTAGACACGGCTACAGCCTGAACTGCTGAACAGAATGACACCAAATTTGGCAAAAATGTAGCCCTTGGTTCAGAAAGAGCCCTTATTGTTAAATGGTGGAAATCCATTCAGTAGTTCCTGAGATATTACAAAAAGAAGAGGTCAGAAAATCAATTTCCCATAGGAAACTTTAGACACGGCTACAGCCCGAACTGCTGAATGGAATTACACCAAATTTGGCAACAAGTTAGCCCTTGTTTGAGAATGAACTCTTTTTGCTAAATGGTGTAAATCCGTTCAGTAGTTGCTGAGAAAATCAAAATAAAAGTTTCGATATCTATGGCCGTGGTGGATCCGCGGACCCTCCCGACCACGAGCTTTATTCTAATTGGCTGTCAACACTCCAAACTAGGACGTGTTGGCAGCCATCTTGTGACTCGGTAGAACCGAGTCACAAGAAAACCGAAAAACAAATGTGTAAAACAAGAAAATGGGACAGGCTTGAAACACCCTGACCCCCTAGGCCTGCTTAGGGGGTCCCACAAGGACCAAAAAAAGCATTAAAACAAAAAGAAATCGGCAAAGGACGCGGAGGATTCGCAGATCCTGCCGCAAAAATAAAAAGGACGAAGCGACGGCTCCCGCGCTTTGTTATTATTTAGCCCCCGGGTGTGGCAAGTCCCGGGGGAAATGTTTATAATGGGATTGGGGGCCCAAGGGCACCCCAGCCCCAGGGACCGCCCTCCCGGGGCTTGTATCTAAAATGTGTGGGAGGCCTCCAAGGCCCCCCAAACCCCGGGGACTACCACCCCCGGGGCTTTTCTTAAATATTTGCGGGTGGCACATGGCCCCCCACAGCCCCGGGGACCGCCATTCACCGGGGCTTGTTTTTAAAAAAAATAAAGAACCTGTCTGGGGGCTCGAGCCCCCAAACACACCCCGGGGACCACCACCTCCCTGGGGCACTAACTATGTAAATTCGGGGGTCCATACCCCTGGGACCACTACTTCCCCCAGGCTTTGACAATGTTGGAAGGGGGCAGCACAGCTCCCCTCCAGGAGCCCTTGATGGCCCTGGAGACTCCCACCCCCCAGGGCCGGCTCTTGCAGTGTTCCGGGGTGCCCACCCCCAGGACACTGCTGTTTGCAATGACAGGGCGGGAGCCTTGCGGCTCCTGCCGTGTCATTGCAAACTGCTTTGCTTCATTGAAGCGAGAGCATGTCAGCAGCTCCCTATGTGGAAAAGCAATGCCGGCTCCTGCAGGACGTGGGGATCCGGCAGGACCATGGGGGCATTGGGGCTTCCCCCACAGTCCCCAACGGATAGGGCCTGCCCCAGGGGATGGGGTCCCTGGGGCTAGAAAAGGCCCGGGAGGGGGGCCACGTGGCCCCTCCCCAAAACAAAAAAATAAAATAAATAAATAAATAAAGGCCGGCCACGGGGGATGGGGTCCCTGGGGCCAATAGAGGCCTCAGGAGGGGGGCCATGCAGCCCCCTCCATAAAAAAATAAAAAGACAAATATGGCCATGCCCTGGGGGATGGGGTCCCTGGGCCGGAATTGGCCACGGGAGCGGGCCCATGCGGCCCCCTTCCCATCAATTTTTATTTTTTAAAGGGGTCAGGCCCTGGGGGAATGGGTCCCCAGGGCCCAAAAAAAGGGGAAAAAAGGGGGGCCACTGTTACAATTTAAAGAAAGATACAAAGTCTAGATGATGTAGTTCAGGATTGTTGTTTTATTCTTTAGATAAGATCCATATTAAGCCTGATGCTAGGCCTTCTTCAATGCCATTCAATGCCATTCAATGCCCCACCAGGAGCAGTCTCCCTGCTGCTCAGCCCTTCCACACCAACTGATCCCTTCTTCCACTCAAACACTCTCCAACATTCTGATGACATCACACAGACTGAGCAGCAAGGCAAAGGCAGGAACAGAGGATGCATTAATCACATACAAGATTATAACACATCCCCCCCTCATCAAAATTGAACAAAATAGGAGCATGCAAAATCAAAGTTCATACATGCAACAAGACTAATCAAGAAAAATGTGCGCTGATGGACATACACACAATAAAAATCAAAGAGCTTCAAGAATAACAGAAAAGGGTAAACTTGCAACCCCAGACAGGCAAAACAGAAAACCAGAAGATAAGAAATCTCCACACGTGCGCACATGTGACGCACAGACCAACACCACACACGAAGTACCCAACCAACTCAAGGGTAATACCAAACCGGAAAGACTGAGAAGCCTCCAAATAGGGAGTCTTCTTGCGTGCGCACTCTTAACGCACAGACTAAGACCTCACACGAGGTAACACCAATCTAAGGGTAAAACCAAACAGATAAGACCTAGAAGCTTCAAAAGAAGACTTCACATGTGCGCACCCGTAACGCACAAACCAAACACCTCACATGAGGTAACCACCAACCTAAGGGTAAAACCAAACAGGTAAAACCAAGAAGCTCCAAAAGAAGTCTTCACATGTGCGCACCCGCAACGCACAGACCAAACACCTCACATGAGGTAACCACAAACCTAAGGGTAAAACCAAGCAGGTAAAACCGAGAAGCTTCAAAAGAAGACTTCACATGTGCGCACCCGTAACGCACAGACCAAACACCTCACATGAGGTAACCACCAACCTAAGGGTAAACCAAACAAGTAAAACCGAGAAGCTTCCAAAAGAAGTCTTCACATGTGCGCACCCATAACGCGCACAGACCAAACACCTCAGACGAGGCAAGACTAATAAAAGACGTACACAACAAGACCAGGGACACTGCCAATCTCTCCCTCACTATTCAAACAGATGCAAAACAAAGACACTTCACTCACTCACCCCCTCTCATACAGATATCGGAACAGATAACGGTAATTGGTACTTCATCGCATAAAAAGCACTCATGACGGAAAGACAGAATTAAGGCATTTGAGCACAAACGACAACATTAAGAAAAATGCACAGTCTCAAGAAAATAACAAACTAAAATAAGGAAGGTAGTCACCGTTGTCAGTAAGCAGCTTAAGACTGGAACATGTGAGCTATAACCAGGAGAAAAACAGTACCTTGTAGGAGGATCAACCAACAACAGTTCCTCAGAAAATCCAGACTGCCAGAACATCTTCAATTTCTTCATAGAAATAACTGGATCACCAAATGTCCACGAGGAAAGGAGGCGGTCGGCGGACTTCACAAAACGCCTCAAGATGTGAACCGGAATTCTCGAAATGCTTGATTGGCAAAAACGTGGTTGGCAAAACGGGAGCGTGCATCAGGGAATAGCCAAAGGATAACATGGATGCCAACCACAAGATGGCGGCACGTAGGTGACGACATGCCGGGTGGCTCTCGGCACGTCGTTGCATACAGAAACGAGGATGTCGTGAGGGATTCCTCTGATACCGCGCGCAGCACCACAAATAATCATCTTTCAAATCGGTAAGGCTCGCGCTGGCACCAACGAACGCTGCTAGGAGATGACGTTTTTTTTCAAATAGCGCAGCAATGAAACATACAACCAACAAAATATACCTCGACCGTTGATTCCCGAAAACAGTCAAAGGAGTCTCACAGCACAACAAAAACACTGCAGCAGAGTGCATTTAAACTTGGGAGCGGGTCTTCTCCACAACAAGCCATAGAAGATTGAGGGCAGGCACTGGGGTTAGATCTCGCCTTGGGTGTAGCCAGAAGCAGGAACAGCATGCACTTTCCCAATGACGGTACCTTGGCCAAGTCAGTCACAACTCCCCACAGTTCATTCTTAATACCCCAGCACATTATCCATAGCAGGGTAAAGTAGACAGAGGAACTCTTGGGAATCAAGAGGGAGACAGCAAACAAATAAGCAGGAGCAGGTTGCAATTCTGGGACTGTCCCAAGGACTGACTTCTTTCAAAACAGGCAGGTAGTGGACAGTAGGCAGGCAGGTAGGAGCTGGCACCTTAAATCACTGGTAAAACGTTCCTAAAATCCAACAGTCAACAGGAACCAACCCAAATCCAAAAGTATCGTACTCGCAATTACTGTCCAGGTTACAGATAATGTTCTCTGTCAACATGTAACAAGACAGGAACAGTCCAGCAAAGACAGGCAGGCTTCTTGACCATGAAGAAAAGTCTAAGACAAACTGGCACTTACTGGTTGGGGCGACCGATGAAATGGTCACTGGTGGGGCATTAGGGGTGCCAGGTTTGTACAAATCCACAGGTTGTAGTCCCTTTCTTCAGTTTTGAAAGTCCAATCTCCATTAAAGTAGCACGCAGGTTCTAAAAATCGTCGCCAATGTTGAAAAAAAAAGACCGCGATTGTGCTGGAGACCCCGACCCTTCCCTGCAACACTCTGCAAACGCGCCTTGTAGCGTGTTTTAAATTGGGGAATTAATTCCCCTTCAATACTGGGGGTCCCTGGGGGCCAACTAGCCCACCAGGTACCTCCAGTAAGAGCCACAGGGTTGCGTTGCAGAGAGATGGTCCAGGTCACGCCCCTTTTTACACCTCTCTGCAACAAAGTTCTGTGGTGCTTACTGGAAGAACCTGGTGGGCTTGTTGGACCACAGGGACCCTAAGGATTCAAGGGGACTTAATCCCCCAACTTAAAACGCGCCACGGGCTGCGCTTGCACAGTGGTGAAGGGAGGGGGCGGGGTGCGGAGGTAACATATGTGCAAACACACCCTGTGGCGCATTTTAAGTTAGGGAATAAATTCCCCTTCAATCCTGAGGGCCTCTCGGGCCAACTATCCCACAGGTACCTCCGGTAAGCACCACAGGCTGGTTGCAGAGAGGTGGTCCAGGCCACGCCCCTTTTTACACCTCTCTGCAACGCAGCTCTGTGGTGCTTACTGGAGGTACCTGGTGGGACAGTTGCACACCAGGGACCCTCAGGATCCAAGGGGACTTAATCCCCCAACTTAAAACACACCACGGGGTGCGTTTGCACAGTGGTGAAGGGAGGGGGTGGGGCCTGAGGTCACATATGTTATAAGTTAGGGAATTTACAGATGCACTGCCATCTCCTCACTAGAATTCAAACCAGTTGGAGTTAATGTATCAAAATCTATGATAAACCTTTACTCCATTCTTCTCAGTTGACGTTCTCTGTTGCCACCCCTTTCCTGTAGTGCAATCGCATTTAAAACTACATATGACAACAATTTATCGTTCTGATGGTGCATAGTATAAAAATGGCGTGCGACAGGATACTGTGCGGTATTCCTTCTGATTGCACGTAGGTGTTTTAGTATAATTTTTGTTGCATGATGGACAGTGCTGCCTATATAAAACTTGCAACAAGGGCATATCAAACAATAAACACAATAGTCAGTTTCACATGTGAAATTCCCTTTAATCATAAGTTCTCTTCTAGTATTCGGGATTTTCAGTTTGGTACAATCTACACTGTTGGCACATGCCTTGCAATGCTTGCAACATTTAAATCCATTGCCCATGTGTCAATATTCACCAGATTCACCAGTAGATATTGCGTTCATCTTTAAGTGATCTGCTCCTTCTAGAAGTGATCTGTGGTGTTTCATGGACGTATTTTTGCAAAATTGTATCAGTTCTTTAACTGTGCCAATTTTTACTGCACATTTTTCTTATTTTATATGCAGTGTTTGAAAAAGTTGTTAATAAATCTAACCTGGTCCACTGCTTCCACTGCTACAGGATTAGGGTGCAGTAGATAAGGTCTTAATAATGCATCAGCTTTTACTACAGCCTGCTTGATTGTTTTTTTGCTATAGCCCCGTTCCGCAAATCTTTCACTCGTTACCAATTTTTCTTTATTATACTCCTGCTGTGTACTGCAGTTTTGTTTAGCCCTGATCAGCTCCCCATAGGAAATACTCTGGATTAGGCTTGAAGGGTGGGCACTATTAGCATTCAATAAGCTATTACCTGCAGTTTGCTTTCTATGTAATTTCGTGACCAATTAACTTCCTTGTACCTCAATCTCAACATCCAAAAATACACTCTTCTCTTTGCTGATATTTGAAGTAAATTGTAAATTCATATCATTGTCATTAGGAAATTCACACATTGGTTAGCAGACAGTTCATCTCCTTTCCAAATTAGGAAGATGTCGTCTATAAACCGTGTCCACGTGACAATATTGTCACCAAAGATTTCCCAGGTTCCGAACACCTGCTCCTCCCACTAGCCCATCCTCAGGATATAACCACTTTTTAAAGCGATGCCAATGAATTGAGAAAAATGATGATGAAGAACTGGCATATCTTGAAAACAGACAATATCATAGGCTCGGATATTCCATCTGCCACTCTGCTAACCTTTAGAAAGGCTAGATCATTGAGGGACAGTCTTGTACAAAGTCATCTTCATACAAAACCTAATACAGGGGGGACTCTAAGGGAGCTTAGAGGTTTTTATCCTTGCGGCAAAAGCAAGGCCTGTGTAGGGAGTAAGAGAACACTCACATATCAGGTGACAGGTCTTAAGAAGCCCAAATTCATCAAAATGTTTCTCACGTGCAATACCGCTTATGTGGTGTATTGTTTGGAATGTCCATGCGGACTGCGTTATATCGGCAGTACTATCTATCCCGTAAAAATACGGGTTTTAGAACATATGAAGGTGATAGTTAAAAGGGAAGCCACTTACCCAGTGGCAAGACATTTTTCTGAGAAACATGATAGTGACAGGGAGATGTTACGATATTATGGGCTGGATCAGATCCCCATGAGTGTGAGGGGAGGTGACAGTATCAAGAAGCTGCGTAGGCTAGAATCCAGGTATATCATTGATTTGGGAACTAAGACCCCATAAGGCATAAATATAAGGGAAGAACTATAAATTCATCTTGGGGATTAAATTTGATTACAAGTAAATTATTCAATGATTGTACAATGTAACTATGATGTCAGATCTGTGTACCTTTTTTATGTTTTTTTATGATTTTGATTGTTTTTTGGTCCAAAGTACATTTTAGGAATGATACCAATTGTGAGTTCGAGCCGATACACGGCACAATTAGAAGGACTCTGGCTCAGGAACCTTAGCCGATACACAGCGTAATAATTTAGGAATTGTTTTTTATCCTGACAAAATTGTGTGTTACATTTTTAATTCTTGATATGGAATAATAATGAGATTTGCACACATTTAGATGAGATTACATATTATGTAGTCTTGGTAGCTTAGCAATGTATACAACCTTTGCTTTGGTTCCAGGGATTTGACTTGCCGACATACACTCCAATATGGCACCTGATTTTGGAAATAGGATGGTCCTTGTTTTGTTTCCAATGAGAAATGCATCATGTGATCTAGTACGTGTATTTTAAAAGTTCACCGCATTTTGGTGCGTAACATGTAAACATTTGACTAAGGCGTAAGCCGAAACGTCTCATGTTGACTGTGGATTGTACAAATTAAAGTGATTTTGGAAAAGGCAAAGACCCCTGTGAGTGCTTTCTCGAGACCGTAGAGGTGAAGGGAGTGAGCGTGCATATGCCGAATAAACTTAACGAATGTTTTCCTGAAGCCCTGCCGTGTCCCCTTATCTTTTTCGGAGGAGAAGGTGTTTTCGCATATTAGCGTGGGCCAGCAACACTCAAAGGGGACCCTTCCAGAAGTGCCCAGGGACCAGTGGCAATACCCGGACCACCTCACACCTGATGGAGGCAGAGGCCTTTGCTGCCAGCTGACAGTCCGTGAACTACACGGAGAGACGAAGTTACTTTATCGTCGTCTCCTAAGCGTTTGTCGACATCGGAATGATGAGGTTGGAAGCGCAGGGTCCAGGAAATACAATCTGCTAAGCACAGTGCTGTGATCCTAAACCTACCATTCGCTAGCCACTCACCTTGAGGAGGAAAAATCTGGCTGTATGCGACACTCGTCTTTGTGTGAACCAACTGCATGATGGGACTTGCAGTCCGTAATCTTGAACTGGTCGAGTGCTCACAGCCGAGATATGGTACAGGTGTGCCCCATGAAGGAGGGGCTAAATCAACAGGAGGAAACCTTAAAATCACAACATCGGAGGCATCTGAAGAGGCTACCGCCGAAACGCGTCATGCCGAATAAACTTAACAAATGTTTTCCTGAAGCCCTGCCGTGTCCCCTTATCTTTTTCGGAGGAGAAGGTGTTTTCGCATATTAGCGTGGGCCAGCAACACGCAAAGGGGACCCTTCCAGAAGTGCTCAGGGACCAGTGGCAATACCCGGACCACCTCACACCTGATGGAGGCAGAGGCCCTTGCTGCCAGCTGACAGTCCGTGAACTACACGGAGAGACGAAGTTACTTTATCGTCGTCTCCTAAGCGTTTGTCGACATCGGAATGATGAGGTTGGAAGCGCAGGGTCCAGGAAATACAATCTGCTAAGCACAGTGCTGTGATCCTAAACCTACCATTCGCTAGCCACTCACCTTGAGGAGGAAAAATCTGGCTGTATGCGACACTCGTCTTTGTGTGAACCAACTGCATGATGGGACTTGCAGTCTGTAATCTTGAACTGGTCGAGTGCTCACAGCCGAGATATGGTACAGGTGTGCCCCATGAAGGAGGGGCTAAATCAACAGGAGGAAACCTTAAAATCACAACATCGGAGGCATCTGAAGAGGCTACCGCCGAAACGCGTCATGCCGAACAAACTTAACAAATGTTTTCCTGAAGCCCTGCCGTGTCCCCTCATCTTTTTCGGAGGAGAAGGTGTTTTCGCATATTAGCGTGGGCCAGCAACACGCAAAGGGGACCCTTCCAGAAGTGCCCAGGGACCAGTGGCAATACCCGGACCACCTCACACCTGATGGAGGCAGAGGCCCTTGCTGCCAGCTGACAGTCCGTGAACTACACGGAGAGACGAAGTTACTTTATCGTCGTCTCCTAAGCGTTTGTCGACATCGGAATGATGAGGTTGGAAGTGCAGGGTCCAGGAAATACAATCTGCTAAGCACAGTGCTGTGATCCTAAACCTACCATTCGCTAGCCACTCACCTTGAGGAGGAAAAATCTGGCTGCATGCGAAACTCGTCTTTGTGTGAACCAACTGCATGATGGGACTTGCAGTCCGTAATCTTGAACTGGTCGAGTGCTCACAGCCGAGATATGGTACAGGTGTGCCCCATGAAGGAGGGGCTAAATCAACAGGAGGAAACCTTAAAATCACAACATCGGAGGCATCTGAAGAGGCTACCGCCAAAACGCGTCATGCCGAATAAACTTAACAAATGTTTTCCTGAAGCCCTGCCGTGTCCCCTTATCTTTTTCGGAGGAGAAGGTGTTTTCGCATATATATATATATATGTATATCTTCAACACAACTCCACACCTCCACACGACGAGAGTTCCACGGCGCCAGAGGGAATGTCCACAGGTATTTTTTACCGAAAAGTGCTTTATTTAATACACCATTAGTGCAAGCGTGGACGGTCAACGCGTTTCGGCTCCCACCTTTAACTGGACCATATATAGCAAAAATAAAGTTCAAATGCAGCGCACTCTCAGTGACACCAATACTTCAAAGGAAAAAGTTATTTATTTCCTGATAAATCGCAATGCGTTTCGGCCGTCATGCGGCCTTGGTCACATAAGTGAAAATGTAACTTGTTGGCCATATTGGAATGGAAAAGCAAAACATCCCATCATGCAAATGCAAAGTGCCCACATAGTTCAGAGACATCATGTTCTGATATGTACATTTATTAACAACATCATAATGAATATAAATATTTGTAATAAACTATCATTTGAAATTGAAATTTTCAGAAATTCATCATACATAGGTCATTAGGCATGGCGTATTTGCAAGATACCACAATATAGTGTTTGAAGTGAATGTTCGGATTGCCTGATGTAATAAAGGATAATTTCTATTCATAGTGAACGCATATGTATAATTTGAACTGAATGCATGCCCAAGTGGGTTACTCTGTCATTCTATAATTCCAGACATGGTGTCTATGTGGGAACAAGTACTGCCTTAGTCCAGAACATCTTTTTCAATAATGTATCCAGGAAAGTTTGTATGAAGAAAACAGAACAAACGTGCTCAAAATATAAAATTGATTAAAATTGATTAAAACATGTAGAGAAAATTAAGTATGTGAACAGTCCTTATCTGGGGTAGACGAGATCGAATCCAAGAAACATTCCAAAATTGAAGAAAAGGGTGGGAAGCAAAATATAGAGAAAAGAATCAGATGGTCCCTTCCTTTCCTCCTGTAAGAGGAATAGGGAGAGATTTAAACACAATTCTAACCATTAACTGATATCTGTAAATACAGAATAACGTAAAAATCTAAGATTGTATAGTATCAATTAACAGAGGTAGCATAAAATCATGTTTCAAAATGGTATATAAAAATGTAAATGTCTAAATCAACTGTAAATCGTGCTTAAAAACCATGTCAAAGAACTCCCGTCAGGGGAACCTCAATCATTATATAAATGTATTGCCATTTCCTCATCCATGTTGTGTCCCCCCGGGTGACGGGTGCCCAGGACAATTATGTATTTCAACTCCCTTTTTCTTAATGTCAGTTCTCTGTTCCCTCCACGAGGATTTTTCAGAACCTGTTCTAGAATAAAATATTTAAGTGTAGAAATGTCTGAATAGTGGAGGGCTTCGAAATGTCTGGTGACAGGGTACTTGTTTCTTATGGCACGTATGTGTTCCATGACACGTTTCTTGGCCATATGCTTGGTACTTCCCACGTACCAAAGGTCGCACGGGTACTCAAGAACATAAATCTCATAAGTGGAATAACATGTGAGAAATTGATTGATGCAGTTGTTCGTCCCTTTGGTTTTGTTGTGATATTCTTTCCTGATCATACTATTGCTGCAAGCCTTGCAATGACTGCAAGGAAAAAACCCTTGCAGAGCAAAGTTGTTGGGACAGGCATATGTGGTAATATCACTTTTGACAAGGGTGTCACGAAGACTGCGTCCCTTGCGATACGTGATACACCGTCTCGCTGTGATAAAATGCCCAATGACGGGATCTTTGGTTAAGATGTCCCAGTTTCTGGCTAGTATCTTTTGGACATCTTTGGCATTATTACTGTAAGTGAGAATGACTCTGGTAGTGTCACAGTCCTCCTGTATTGTACTAGTGGTATTAGATTTGTCTTTCAGAGTCGCAATTCTGGGACCTGAGAGAACTTTCTCTACTGCTCTGCGGGGAACCCATTTTGGGTAACCTCTTATGTGATTTATGTTCAATCAGCTTCAGCCAGTACGTGTTTCGGCCATAATGACGGCCTTGATCACATGATAGGTACGTGTCATTACGTGCTATTTACTTCCATTTTTGCGGTAGGCATGGATAACGGACTATACCCTCGCACACCTGCATATACAAAAAAATTGTAAATTCGTTGCAATGTTTACAGGATTGTGAAGAAATACAGTTTTTTTAGTATAGCTCTTCATATTTACTGCTAAAATTACGGTTTGCAATAACACCTAAATAAATACAATTCTTTTCTTCCAGGTCAGTGCCTGATAATTGTTTCAGTGTGTGTCCTCTAATTAACCTGACAGTCTCAAGACATATTGAGCGGCAAGTGCCTAGGTCACTACACACAATTGAACTCAATTTACTTATATAAAACCATTCTGATTAGTTAGAGTTTCAGAGTAAATTCTATTATGGGCGATAACGTGCTATGTGCAGTGTTTTATTTGACTAGTGCCAGTTAAGTTAACTATCACCTATCAATATCTAAAGAAAGACTTATTCACAAACACAACTGATAATTCGAGGGTAATCTTAAATACTGTACACAATGGCTACACAGAACCTAATTTCACAGAAATGTGGCTGCTCATTAACTAATCTATTGATTATTGGCCCATATTAGGAGCTCCCTGTGATGTACACAGAATAGAAGATGAAATTAATTTTATTAATTGAAAATGTTTCACAAAGCGCTTGGCACCTTCTCAAAAGTTCCATTCAAAGTTCAATCATAAGTAGACATATAATTCAGCATCAGTGGTGTGGCACCAAGGTATCTCTGTTCCTAATGATATTATTAATCATGATTCCTGATTTCTTAGTTCCTTTTCTTGATCACTTTTCCTTGGGTGGGCCCACATATGCTTGATTCCACAGTAACTGAAAAGTTGTCAATGGCCTATTACTGTTTTGTTCAAAATGGCAAGCCATGAGGTAATTCCTATTACCATTCGCATTTGCTCTTATGAGTTGTAAAACCCTCAATTTGAACTAAATTATAGTGCTACCCATGTACAGCGTATTGCATCCACATCTTAGGACATAGACAACATAGTCCATGTTCTGCAAGTAATTCTTCATTGATCATGATCACATGGCCCTCAAAGGTTCAGTAATTCTTAGCAAGTGCTATATTTTGGGAAACCTCTTGCATTCATGGAGAGTCAATTCTTTCATTCCATCTTCTGATCATAATGACTGGATGTTAATATGTCTCCCAAAGATCTTGTTTTCTTAGAGGTTATCCGTGGACCCATCTATACAATATTCTTAAGATGTTCATCCTTTTTCAAAAATGGCAATTATTTTGTAAGAACTTCCTGATGCTTTTCTGTGCCATATTCAATTCCCAAAACAATCTTTTCAACTTGTGATCCTTCTAATCTAGATTGTTGCCTTGTGAGTATAACAGCTGCTCTTGTTTTTTCACCAGTTCTCCTTCTGGCATCCTCTAATACGTTTATAAGATATCCCTTTTGAAGGACATGCTTGACCATACTACATATTTCCTTACATAGCTCCTCTGTGGAGCTCTTTCGGCCCTTAGCATTTGGCTGTATGGAATGCTCAATTTTAAAGCACCTGGATGGCCAATATTGGCATGTAAGAAGGAGTTGGTAGTCATTGATTTTCTGTTTATCCTCATTGTCAGTGAATCACCACCTGCCTCCAATTCCATATCCCAAAAATCACAGTGTAGATGGCTCTGTGTGTTTGTAAACTGTAAGTTGAGGTTAATGGGATTCAGTTGTTCTAAAAAAAGTGTTGAATTCAACCTAATTTCCTCCCTACAAAATAAACAAATCATCTATGAACCGAGCCCATAGTGCAATCCTCCGGGTGTCATACCTTGCTGTGGTAGGTATTATTTACCACTAAAGATGAAAATATTGTGGGTAAGGCAATATCTAACATTTCCAAGAGCATCTGTGTGTGGTCAAACCATTCTATTGGATGATCTCTCAAGAAATGTTCACATGCCTGGACTCCTTTATTATAATCAATAATGATACAACGTCTAGCGTTACCATTATGTATTCTTGCTTCCCTAACTCAATGTCCTTAGAAAATCCATACTATATTTTAAATATGATGGAAGATATTCCTGTAGAAATAGGTACAAATATCTAGAACTGTTTTCCAGTAAGGATCCAACTGAAACTCAATATTGGTCGTCCTGGTGGATTTTGAGTACTCTTGTGCATCTTAGGAAGAAGATAAATGGCAGCAATCTTCACGTTCTCCTCTCTAAGATACTGGTATTCCTCCCATTCCAAAAGATTTGACTCACACCATGATTTCATTTTTAAATGGTACTCCTTCTCTAGTCCCTTTATGGGATTCCCATTGAGGCAAGTGTAATATGCATCAATGTTCAGTTGTCTCCTGACTTCTAATAGATACGTTTTTCGATCCATCAGGATGATGTTACCTCCCTTTTATGAGGGCTTTATGATCAAAGATGGATTTTCAATTCATTGATATCTTTCAAATCCTTGAGGGAGAAGTTATCATTTTTAGGACTGTTCTGCCACATTTTTTCAGAAATCATTTAGGTCTTCTACGACCAAATCTTGAAACAGATCAATCTGATTCCCAGGGGGCAATTGGAGACAGATGGTTTCAGACCACTTTCTACTTGGTGATCTGTTTTAAACCCCATATTTCTTAGAGTAGTCCCATGCATTGCTTCTCCTAGTCCCTGTACTCCCAGTCCATCATTCATGTGTGTGGATATTCCTCCACTATTATCTGGGACAAACATTAAATCCTCCATTGCCTATTTCCGAATTGACAAGGCCAGGAATATCTGAAATTTTGAATATGGAGGGTATGGACTGCACTGGGATCTCACTGGTATGTGTATATACACATATATATATATATATATATATATATATATATATATATATATATATATATATATATATATATATATACACAAAGCACTCCTTCCAGGAACCTGGGGACCCGAGGGAGGTGGCGCGCGAGCCAGCAGAGCCACTGGCATATGTAAAGCAAAAATAAAGTTCAAATGCAGCGCACTTGCAGTGACACCAATACTTCGAAGGAAAACATTATTTCTTTCCTCATAAATCACAATGTGTTTGGGCCGTCATGTGGTCTTGGTCACATAAGTGAAAACAAATACTTGGAATACATTTATGCACTATCATCAACAGTGTAAAAGGACCACATCACAAAATGCCTCAATACAGTACATAACTTGTCGGTCATATTGGACTGGAAAAGTAAACATCATATCATGCAAATGCATATGCAAAGTGCCCACATAGTTCAGAGACACTATGTACTGATGTGTACATTTATAAACAACATTATAATGAATATAAATATTTGTAATCAACTATCATTTGAAATTCAAATTTTCAAAAATTCATCATACATAGGTCGTTAGGCATGGCATATTTGGAAGTATATGCATTCCACTAGTGGGCAAGTCCATATCCTATGTTCTGGTTAGATACCACAATACAGTGTTTGTAGTTAATGTTCGGAATGCCTGATGTAATAAAGGATAATTTCCATTCATAGTGAACACATATGTATAATTTGAACTGAATGCATTCCCCAAGTGGGTTACTCTGTCAGTCAGTATCCAGGAAAGTTTGCATGAAGAAAACAGAACAAACGTGCTCAAAATATAAAATTGATTCAAAAATGTAAAGAAAATTATGTATGTGAACAGTTCTTATCTAGGGTAGACGAGATCAAATCCAAGAAATACTCAAACATTGAAGAAAAGGGTAGAGAAGCCAAACATAGAGAAACACATCAGATGGTACCTTCCTTTAATCCTGTAAGAAAAATAGGGAGAGATTTAAAAACAATTCTAACCATTGTCTGTAAATACAGAATAACGTAAAAATCTAAGATTGCATAGTATCTAGTCTAGTCTAGTCAAATCCTTTATTCAATCACATACAAAATGATCATAATAGTAGAAGATAAAAAAACTGTTTTCAATAATCATTATCAATATAATAAAATACATTTAATCCATAAAAAATTAATAACAGTCAATGATTTTCCATAATATAAAACCAGTCATTACCCTGTCAAACCCCATATGATATAAAATAATTATCAAGTGGCCAACCCAGTGGCTGATTATATCACCCTCTTTTTTTCTTTTTTTCATGCAGGCCCATAGGAATGAAGCTAACGAAAAACACATCAAGGGGTCAGATAAAAATGTTAAAAAATATAAGGCCACCCGGCATTGGTTAAAATTCATTCTCCGTAATAGCGGTTTTAAATAGTCATTCCTTTTCTTCTCATATAGCCTGCAAAATAAAACTCAGTGCAAATCAGTTTATTTTGACAGATTGTTACATGAGCATAAGGTTAGATCAGCATGATTATATGTTTTGTCACGGTAGCCTAACATGAGTGGAATCATGTTCAATCGAAACCTCAGAAGTATAAACCTTTGTTGTGTATTAGTGACATCTGCCAAATAGAAAAATCCTCTCTCTGTTACTGGAGGTTCGAGCGAAAGGTTACAACTGCTTGCTTCTCTCTATGGAGTTCCATTCTCTCATACTCCACCCTCTTCAGAAACATGCTTTTGATCTTTTGCTTTGAAACCTTTTTACATGCGGATGGATCCTTAAACAGTTGAGAGAGACCAATTTTATTCAAGAGTATTTCTGTATAAGCCAACCATCTGGACCTCCTGCAGTTATCCATATTCAAACAATTCTTGATTATTGTTTGCGTCAACGGCACTGTGTCCCTTCGCCAGATTGAATACCACAAGAGTATGGGGGTCAGTTGTATTGTATCTGCGATGTAAGGGAGGCCCAGTTCCAAATGTACAATATAGTTAGAGGCAGAGACAGGGAGGCTCACTAAAGATTTAAAGATCTTATTTTCAATAGTTTGGAGGGCACCTGTGTCTACAGTGCCCCACACTCCAGTCCCATACGTTACTGCTGCCTTAACTTGCCTGGTAAATATTTCTTATTGGTAAGAGAGGTCTAGCACCTAATTTTTTAGCAAATGATTTTACAGCAGACAGGGTTCTTTCCATTACACCTTTTCTTCCTTCTACTAACCTTGACCACGACAAGTCCTTTTCAAAGAGAACCCCCGAATAGGGAAACACATCAACCACCTCTATCCTCTCCTTCTCCACATGGAAATAGGGAGTTCTATCTCTTGTCCTTGCTCCCACTATAACTAGAAATGACTTAGAGCGGTTTACCCTCAGATCTAATGAATCCATAAAGGATACATACGAGGGTATCAGGTGTTGATGCCCGCACCCTGTCCTGGCGATCAATATCACATCATCTGCATATGCTAAAATAGGTAGGAGTTGCGGGTTAAACATGGGGACATCTCTTGTAGTCTTGGTTAGGGCATTTTCTACTCCATTTGTGTAAATGGAGAATAGAAATGGAGCAAGGACGCGTCCCTGCCTTACTCCTCTGGCAATTTTAAATGAGCGTATGCAGTCCCCATTTTTATAGTTTCAAAATGGTATATAAAAATTTAAATATCTAAATAAACTGTAAATCGTGCCCAAAAACCATGTCAAAGAACTCCCATCAGGGGAACCTCAATCATTATACAAATACATTGCCATTTCCTCATCCATGTTGTGTGTCCCCGGGTGTCGGGTGCCCAGGTCAATTATGTATTTTGACTCCCTTTTTCTTAATGTCAGTTCTCTGTTCCCTACATGAGGATTTGTCAGAACCTGTTCTGGAATAAAATATTTAAGTTTCGAACTGTCTGAACAGAGGCGAGCTTCAAAATGTCTTGCAACAGGGTACTGTTGATCTTTGTTTCTTATGGCGTGCATGTGTTCCATGACACGTTTCTTGGCCATATGCTCCCCACATACCAAAGGTCACACGGGCCCTCAAGATCATAAATCAGTGATGTCATTTGAGATGACATCAGTGATGTCACTAACCATGTCATGAATGATGTAATATGTGATGTCATGAGCAGTGCATTGCGGGTGCGAGTTATAGTTAGCTCAACTAACTATAACGGCCAAAATTCTATGGTTTTGTAAGAGTGAAATGTCCAGCTAACTATAACGTCCCTGAAACCTATGTTTGTTCAGTGAATATATATATATATATATATATATATATATATATATATATTCACTGAAAAAAACATAGGTTTCAGGCATATTATAGTTAGGAATTAGCATTTAAAAAACCTTAGAAATTCACAGAAAAAAACAAAGGTTTCAGGGGCGTTATAGTTAGCTGGACTTTTCACTTATACAAAACCATTGAAATTCCCCCGTTATAGATAGTTCAGCTAACTATAACTCGCGCGCCCTCAATGCACTGCTGATGACGTCACATATTACATCACTCATGACATGGTCAGTGACATCACTCTTGACATCACTGATGATATCTCCAATGACATCACTCATGACATCACTGATGACATCATCCAGTGAATGTGTGTTTTTCTGAAAATTAAATATGTTTTATATATGTATATCTCAAGGTTGATGGAAGAATAAATGGGTATATAAGTGTCTAAATGGATGATTTTTTCTTTTAATTGATTGTATAACTGACTGATTAAGTGTATCTTAGTGAATATATGGCTTAGTGAGTAATGTTTAAATGTGTAAATATCTGTATCAGTCTCTCACTTTGTGTATAAGTGGCTGCATGTGTTGTTGAGTAGCTACATGAGTGTCTATATAGGTTATTAGTTGGTTTTTTAAGTATCAGTATGAGTGTCTGAGTATCTGTATGGTTCGGTGGGGGGTATTACGTAGTGCATAGATGCATGAATGAGTGACTCACTGCTTGTATGTGTTGAAGACAGCATGTGTGTAGGACTGGGTGGATGAGTGTGTGTATGGGTATGTTCGTGAGTGAATGACTGTCTCAATAGTGTATTTATGAGTAACTACATATGTTTTAAACTAGTATATGTGACTATTGGTGTATATAAGTGAGTATATGTGATAGTGAGAGATTGGAAGAGTTCCTGTATGAATACGTATGTGTTTCTATAAGTGATTGTTTAAAAGACTAAGTATGTGTACGTTTCTGTAGAAGTAAGTGTGGCGGTGTGTGTATAACTGTATATGCAAGTAAATGAATGTTTGATTCTTTATAAGCATGAGTGACTATGTGTGTGAGTAACTCTATGGACAAGTGGTGTTGTGTAACAGGATGTATAGGTGTTTGAGTACATTTGATGAGTGAGTACATGTATGAGTGACTGTATAGGACCGTTGGTGAATGAGTGGGTGTGTATGTGGATCTAAGAATTACTGAATAGGTTGTTGTAACTGATATTGGTATGTCCATTGTTTTGAAAAGTTAAGTTTCTATTTTTGAATGTGTGTATCAAAGGTTATATTAGGGTGAGAGGAGGTCTGCCACTCTATCACAAGGATGACGTCATCAGTGATGTCATCAGTGATGTCATCAGTGAAGTCCTTTGAGATGTCATCAGTGATGTCATGAGTGATGTCACTGACCATGTCATGAGTGATGTAATATGTGACGTCATCAGCAGTGCATTGCGGGCGCGCAAATTATAGTTAGCTAAACTAACTATAACAGGGGAATTTCAATGGCTTTGTACAAGTGAAAAGTCCACCTAACTATATCGCCCCTGAAACTTATGTTTTTTTCAGTGAATTTCTAAGGTTTTTTAAATGCTAATTCCTAACTATAGCGTGCCTGAAACCTATGTTTTTTTCCGTGAATTTCAAAGGTTTTTTAAATGCTAATTTCTAACTATACCTACAGAGATAGGACATGTGAAGAAAGAAGAAAAAATGCAAGGAAATAAAAAAACAGAAATGCAGAAAGAAGCAACAGAAGTCCTCAAAGGCAAAGAAAAGTGCAGGAAGAAGGATAACGTGCAAAAAGAACAAACAGAAGAGCAGAAAGAAGCCTTGTTTCAAAATCATCCTGTACCCTCAACTTTTTCAGACGGATACTGGTGGTAACTGAGTCTGACTAACCAGTCCTAGAGACAGCACTATGTTAAAAGACACTTAGAATACAGTGAAAACACCTACATACACTAGGGAACACTATGCATTGGTGTCCTCCTGTGATTAGCATGATCTCCTCTGTAAGCCCCTAGTATATAATAGGGCAGGGGGATTAAAACTACCTCTTAAAACGCGCCACAGGGCGTGTTTGCACACGTCACCTCAGGCCCCTTCCCCTCCCTTCCCCATTGTGTAAACACACCCTGTGGCCGTTTTAAGTTGGGAGATTAAGTCCCCTTGATTCATGAGGGTCTCTAGGGTGCAAATAGCCCACTAGGTACCTCCAGTAAGCGCCACGAGCTGCGTTGCAGAGAGATGTAAAAAGGGGCATGGCCTAGACCACCTCTGTGCAATGCAGCGCAGTGGCGCTTACTGGAAGCACCTGGTGGGCTAGTTGGCCCCCAGGGTCCCTCAGGATTGAAAGGGAATTGTTTCCCCAACTTAAAATGCGCCACAGGGTGTGTTTGCACACGTCACCTCAGGCCCCATCCCCTCCCTTCACCACTTGTAAACGGGCCGTGTGGCCATTCTGAGTTGAGAAATTAAGTCCTCCTGAATCCTAAGGGTCCCTAGGGTCAAACTAGCTCACTAGGTACCTCCAGTAAGCGCCACAGAGCTGCATTGCAGAGAGGTGTAAAAAGGTGCGTGGCCTCAGAACTCCTGTCTGCAACGCAGCTCCCTGGCGCATACTGGAGATACCTGTTGGGCTAGTTGGCCCTCAGGGACCCTCAGTATTGAAGGGGAATTAATTCCCCGACTTACAACTCGCCAGGGGGCTCGTTTGCAGAGTGTTGCAAGGAGGGGGCGTGGCCTCCGGCGTGATGCCGGTCTTTTATTTTTTAATTTTTTTTAAGAAGGGGGGCTGTGTAGCCCCCTTCTTTTTCTAATTTATTGGCCCTGAGGACCCCATCCCCCAGTGTCTGCCCCCTAATTATTTTTATAGAAAAAAAATTTTGCAAGGGGTCTGCGTGGCCCCCCTGCCGAGGCCTTAATCAGCCCCGGGGACCCCAACCCCTGGGGCATAGCCTTTTTTTTGTATTCTTTAGGAGGGGGGCTGCATTGCCCCCCTCCTCAGGCCACTTATGGCCCCGGGGGCCCCATCCCCCAGGGCCGGCCTTTGTTTTTTAATATTTTTTTATATATATATTTATAGAAACACCTAGGACATGCTGGACAAACCGTACGTACCTATCACCATGACGATTTGCGTGATATTCATTAAAAGACGACTATGCATACAATTAATCCATGTGGAATGTAATTACACCGCTAGTGAAGGTCTGACGTGTCTGACGCCCTACCGTGCCTAATCCCGGTACCCCGCTGGTGGGTACTCTCCAAGCAGACACCCTTGTCGTTTATTTATACAAACATGTGTAGCTATTGACAGGCATATTTAATACACACGCACACCCAGCCATTCAAAGAGGATTCGACAAAAATTTGACCAAAACTATGCAAGAAATCCCCCACACGGTTAATAAAACACACATCCACCGCCGGATGTGTAATACTTTTTATTTTACTCTCTGGAAAGGAGACAAACCTCACTTGAGAGTCACAGCGCGCTCCTGGCTGAGCCCAATGCTGTGTTGCACCCACCAGTGCCCGCCGAGTGCCACACACCTCTGTGTTGTATTCCCCAGCTAGTGTATATGCTATGACACTCTCTAGCCCATGTGCACAGTAACACCACCCCGTGAATATGTCATGCCACACTTGCCTTCGCACGGGTTATATTGCCCCATCTAACATGCCTTCCTCAATGCCTATGTTAGAACGCACAGCGCTATGCCATACATATTACAATCTGGGATCCATATCTTTGTCACAGTGCATATGCAACGTTACACTCCCCAGCACATATTTTATATTACAACTTTGGAGACTAGTTAGGTTACACAACATTGCCCTGTGCACATTATACTCCAAGGTGCATATCGCATAGCACGCGCATGCGCTAATGCCTGTGCTATCTTGCGCTCTCCAATGAATCTGTCATTGCGCACAATGTATTGCATATTATATTTCACGCCCCGTTCATCTTATATCACACTTTTTGGTGCATAGTTTATACCATGCACTATATCTAGTTTTCATTTTCAATCGTGCTCTCAGGACTATATTCTATATAACACTGCGTTCACCTACCCTTTTCACGGGCATTACATTTTGCGATGGGGGTGGAGGGTTTGGGGGTGTTTCTGCCAAGTGAGCCAGGAGTCACCATCATAAATGTCCTTTTCTTCCTGAATAAAAGTGAGATTATCCTGCATACTTGTTCATATTTTAAGTAGTTTGCACAGACACACATTTTAAAAACAATAATGTTCCTAATACCTGCCTTCTCTGAACAGTTAGTTTGCTGCCCCATCAACCTCCTCCCTATCCTCTGTTGTCTGAATCCATGGACTAGCCTCCTCCCTCCTGCCATGCATGGTCTGATGTGCTGCCATTTCCCTCCATTTAGCATGATGTACCAGTCCACTCCTCCTGCCCTCCATTGCCCAATTCTATGCCCCATCATTGACCTCCTGCTTAGCCTCTGTGCTTAGCTTGCTGCCCCTATTCTCCTTCCTCCTGCCCTCCGATGTCTTTGTGCATGCCCCTGCTCCATCCTTTTTGCCCACCATGTTCCATGGACCTGCCACTCCTATCTACTCTGAGTGTTCTGTTGAGCTGCCTCTCCCCTCCCACCTGCCCAGCATTGTCAGATGACTGTAACCGGTCCATACCACCTCCACCCTGCCTATCCACATTCCATGCCCCTATCCCCTTCCTCCTGTCCTCCATGGTCCATTTTACTGCCACGCCCTTCTGCCCTCCCTGGTCTGTTGTGCTGCAAATGCTCCTCCTGCCTGCCGCATGTGGTCTGTTGTGAGGCCCCTTCCTCTGAACTCTCTTGTCTGTGCCCAGGTCCTGACCCTCCCTTCTATTCTCCATGGTATCCTCCATGGTCCTTTGTGCATGCCCCTGCACCCTCCTTCTTGCCCATCATAGCCATTGTGCTGCCACAAACCCTCCCGCTTGCCATGCATGGTCTTCTGTGATGCCACAGCCCCTCCCACCTTCCTTGTGTGGTCAGCTAGCTGCCCCTGACCCCCTCCCACCTTCCCTCCATGGTCTGTGTGTATGCCATCATAGTCTCACTGTTGCTCTCCATGGTGTGTCTTGCTTCTAGTGCCCATCCTTCCTGCATTCCATGGTCATCTTACTGCTCCTGCCCTGCTCCCTTGCCCCCCGCCCTCTGTTTCCATGTGCAGACCCCTTTTCCCTCCCTCCTGGCTTGGCTGTTCTATTGTAATGCCCCTGATCCATCCCTCCTGCCCTTTATGGTCTGTTATGCTGCATCTTTCTCTCCTAATAAGAATAAAGAAACTTGGCTAAGAGGGATCAATCTCTTGTTTATTTTTACTCAAGAAACAATCAATTTTCTCGGTAATTACTTATTTCTTATAAAAAACTGTATTCATCATTATTTATCAGGGACGAATATCTCTTGGTGGGCATCAGAACACTTCAACACATAATATATACAAATTTGAACAGACATGAAACAAAACAAAAACCTCTATCTACAATTTCATTAGATCATATGAATACAAATACACATACACTTTATGTACACAGAAAATTATCAAATGTCAATTCCCCTAATCGTGGTTCCAAATCGATGTATACTTGTTATTTACAGTAATACATTTGGAGGTAATCCTTTTTGGCATCCGAGGTATTACTCCTCTCCTATTGTTTTATGTGTCTGCCAAGCAAAATAATTCTTGGATCAACACAATCAGTGGATTCCTCCTACGTCAATATGTCAACGCGTTCGCGTTTCAGCCTCCAAATATTTGGCCTCTTCAGGACGGGGATAACAAACTATCTACAAAATGGTGTGATAAAGTAAAAATAAATTAATAACAACAACTATTTATCTCAAGCTATCCCAGATTAGCCCATGCAGTGTTCGGAAGGACCACTCGTGAAGGACTCCGCGGAAACACGGAAAAACAACCTTAATCCCAATCAATTTCAAATGTTATATTTCAATTCAAACCAGGCGGGTGGCGACAGCAGGGATTCTAAGGAGGTAAGTGAAGGAATGATAAGTTCTCAGGTGGTTGTGATTACTACCTAGAGTGCGAAGGACCCACCACCACTGAAATAGGCACTGCCAGATTGCCTTGTACCTGGTTCAGGTCCAGGCGGGTATCGCAGGAGCAGTTACGCAAAAACAAAGTCTTCTCAGCGTCTAGAATGTCTACTGCCTGGTTCTAGTCCGGGCGGACCTCTCATGTGGCGTTACGCAAACTCAATGTCTTTTCCACATCTAGAATGAAGTATACAATTAAAACCACTAGAATTCGGAGTTACGATAGGTACGTGGAAGAAAGTCGTCTACCCTCATAGTGCGCCTAGGGGAGGGCAAATATGGATTACCTGGTCCATTGCCTCGGCATGTGGACGTCACCGTACGTCTGGTTCAAAACATTAAGGGGTCGCTTTAAATTCTTCCACTCGATCCCCACTTACTCATCCACTAGGGGAAAAAACAAAGACAGATCTAATTTCACTGTCTAATCCAATGCTCTCAATAATGGTACACCCACAAGTTCTACTCGTACCCTGACATGTAGGTACAGCGCACTCATATCGAGTCATCTTAATAGATACATATACTCAAAACGATGTCGCACTCACGCTCTATGACAGTGACTAAAAACTATTCACGCGAAATATACTACAAATGTGCTAACAGGCCTCATAAGCACGTTACCAGAATGTGCAAATCATAAACACTTACATGATAAGGGAGGTAACGTACACGCCTATTACTCCGCCGCTTCTGTTCCACCAAATGAAACCGCGCGGACGACCGCAAAGATAGCTTGTTTATTAGTGTGTGCGTACGTAAACGCGCCACGGGCAGCGTGCAGGACGTCACATTGTGCGAAAGGGAGAGAGGACTATTCTCCACCCAGAAGGTTACACGTCCAGTATACCGTATTCTACTTCAACGTGCTCTGATCAATTACAAGTGGCCTGGAGGATACATTGTTAAGCGGAATGGAGAAGAAAATACAAAAATCCATTGTGTATCAATCAACATACCTAACATGACAAGGGAACTTGTTAAAATGCTGAGGGCAAAATATTAATACAAGTGAAAGCCCTCTGTTGTAACCTGTTATAAATGCCCACCTAACCGTGCTCAGAGTTATTTATACCGGAAAGCATCACTCCCACTTCGGTCATCTACATCCATCTAGCTAAATGGCATAAATGTCTCACTGAGAACGGGGAGGGTACATGGAAGGACCCACTCCCATTCCACCCTTAGATCATTCCGGGTAACTGCATGAGCCAACCAGCGGGCTTACATTCTCACCGTGTTTCGTAATCACTAACACGTCATATTCTTGCTGTTCAAACTAAATTAGCATCTTCCTACATCACACATGCCCTGCTTTACTAACTAGATATCTAAGATCAAGGCCCATAGTTCATCTCTCTCGTTAAGGCCCTCTATCACAGTATGGTATCTTTCAATGAGGCGGGCTTCTATTCGGTTCAATTTCATCTCCAATTCTCCCTTGTTGTTTGCCTTAACTACAGCTAAAACAGTCCATTCAATATCGTTCTCATTATGACCTGCTTCGACATAGTGCTGTACCAGGGGTGCTCCCTGTGTTCTACACCTAATACGTGATTTATGTTGTAAAATTCGCGATTTTACCATCTGTGTCGTCTGCCCGATGTACATTTTCCCACACGGACAAGTCACCGCATATACCACATTTTTGGTATTGCAGTTGGAGAATGTTTGCATCACGTGCTCTTTGTCGTTAATCTGCAGAGTTTTGGTGTCAGTCGTATAAGCACAGGCCACGCAGTTATTACAGCTATAGTGACCTGTTACAGCAGGTAAACCCAATAGGGATCTGGTGTCATTTTTCTGCATTGGCTCCCTCATGGCTCTCACAAGATATTGCCGCAAGTTTTTGCCTTTCTTAAAGGCGAAGAATGGTTTGGGTATATTGAACTGTTCGATCAGCCTCCAATTTCTCTGAATGATTTTTTTAACTTTATTTGCTTTGGGATTAAATGTAAGTACACAAGTCATGCATTCGTTCTTTTAGGGTTTTTTTGGTGTTAGTAAGTTTTCCCTCGGTGTAAACCAAGCCCTTTTTAAAGCAGCTTGTACTGATTTTTTTTTTTAGGGTATCCTCTCGCGCATAATTTCTCCTGTAATTTATTGGCATTCTCAAAGTAGTCATTCTTATTAGTACAATTTCGTCTTATTCTAAGAAACTGACCATAGGGCAGGTTTTCTTTCAGGCTTCTGGGATGACCAGATGAAAATTCTAATAGGGTGTTTCTATCTGTGGGTTTCGTATACAGACTAACTTCCAGGCCTCCTTCGTTGTCCCAAATCCATACATCCAAGAAACTAATCCTCGTATTGTTGACATCTTTCGTGAAATTTAAATCTGGTGTACGATCGTTCAGCCAATTATGGAAACAATCCAATTCTTCTGAGTTCCCACTCCAAATGAGAAAAATGTCGTCAATGAAACGAACCCATTTGTTGATGTTATTGAAGAAAGGAGTGGTTTCATTGAAGACATATCGTTTCTCGAATTGGTCCATCACAAGGTTCGCTATTTCGGGCGCGAAACAGCAACCCATAGCCACGCCCTTTATTTGGAGGAACAACTCATTTTTGAATGCAAAAAAATTATTTTTCAGGCAGATTTTAGCTAATTCTATTAGAAATTCTGTCGGTACTTGGAATGGTCTAGTTCTCTGATTGAGAATCAATTCCATCACTACGATGGCCTCATCTTGAGGTATGTTCGTATACAGGCTTTCTATATCAAAAGAGACCAACAATTGTTGATCTCTATTAAAAGCCACATGTTCAATTTTAGAGATGAGGTCCATCGTATCCCTGACATACGCCTGCGTTGTGCTCACAAATGGTTTGAGGAAGGTGTCTATATACTTCGCCAGGGGTTCTAATATCGATCCACAAGAGGAGATAATAGGGCGACCGGGAGGGTTAATAGCATTTTTATGTACTTTTGGGAGTATATAAATCAAAGGCACTTTTTGTTTAGTGACATTTAGATATTCATACTCCTTTTTGCATAAAAACCCACTTTCTAGGGCTTTTAGTGCCCTAGTAGGGTTATCAGAGACTTTCCGGTAATGCGAGGCATTATTAAGTTTTCTATACACTTCACTGTCGTAGTCATCTATATCCCAACCCACAATTCCACCTCCCTTATCAGCTGGTTTTATCACTGTCAGGGGATTATTCATAAGGTTTCTTAGTGCCTGGTGTTCGAATTTAGAAAAATTATGTTTGAATGTAAGGCGCTTGCTGCTTAAATTGTCAATTTCTTTTAGTACCTGATTTTCAAAAAATAAAATCTCATCGGGAATCATCTCACTCTCTGGGCAGAAGGAGGATTTATTCTTTAGTCCACTTGTATTGTATTCCTGCATTTCATCAGTTTGGGAGAAGAATACTTTCAATCTGATCTTTCGTAAAAATTGTAGTATTTCAGTTTTTGTTTCTACCGGGTCTTGTAGGGCTACTGGAACAAAGGATAATCCCTTTTCCAAAACCCTCATTTCCCAGGGTGTTAAAGTGTGTTTGGATAGATTGTAAATGGGCATCAACAAGGTATTGGACTTCTCTACAAGATCATTATTGATGCCTTCACTAACGTCTACCGTCTGTACACTCGTTGGCGTGTTCGGAAGAAATTCTGTTCTGGCACTGACTGATGCATGGGTGCCCTCCATCCCCCTCGAAATCCTCTCCCCCTGCAAGTGCCTCTGTCTAAAAAAGGTTGGGGGGCGCTGGGGTATTGGTAGAATGGCTGATAGGGTTGATAATAAGTTCCTGTTCCTTGGTCTGAGTCTGAGGATGAGTCTGAAAACGTTACGAACCTAGTGCGTGACCTCCCCTTATAGGGTAAATTTAGGGAGCTGGGATTGTTATTTTTAAAGAAATCTTCTTTTAGATATGGATATACTAATTCATGTCTATAGTTTTTTATGTCGCTACTCAATTTGGTTGTTTTCAGATTTACTGTGTGTGTTTTGAACTCAGCCAAGGTTTTATTGATATTTTCCAAAAGTACCTTAGCATCTGTGATAGTCGAATCACTGGCAATTTCTTCTTCTAATCTTTTTATTTCTTTTAACTCCTCTTCACTGATACGTAATGCAGTGTTGATTGATAATACAATCCAGTCTCGTGAACATTTGGTCCCTATACCACTGAAATCTACGAGGTAGGGTTTATCATTAATAAAGATCACCGGGACATTTTTCACTTGAAGGCCTACTGGAATGGTGTTGGTCTTTAAATATTCAAGCAGTACCTGTGCGTGCAACTGTGTCCTAGTATTTTTCTTTTTTAATTGAATCAGTCTTTCTCCTTTATCCGAGTTGACAATCCTAATACCTATGGAGTCGCCTCCCAAGAGTGAGGGAATTAATTTCAATCTATTGATTTCCTCTTCAGAATAACTGACCATGTGTAATTCCATAATCCACTTACTCCCACCCACAGTAACCCTTCCTCCACACTGAACGGAACAAGTCAGGACAGCTTACAAAATTGACAAATCAACAAAATTATTTACTGACGCAAAAGAAAAGATATTCGTCTCTCTGAAATCAATTTTTCATTATCGGACACCAACTACATGAAAAAACTGGTCAATCAGCCTCACACTTGACAAAGTGTAACAAACTATCCAAAAAGTCTAATGGGGCATACCCAAATAACCCTCCCACGCCTGGGTAAGGAACATCTAATAAGAATAAAGAAACTTGGCTAAGAGGGATCAATCTCTTGTTTATTTAATCTTTCTCTCCTGTCTGTCCATTGTGGTCAGCTAGCTACCATTGCCTCTTTCCCCTCTGTTTTCTGTTGTCCATGTGCATGGTCCTGTCCCCTCCCTATTGCTTTCTATGGATTGTTGTGCTGCACTCCCGTCCCGCATGACCTGTGTGGTGTATTGTGCTGCTGCAAACCCTGACGCCTGCCCTGTAGGGTCAGTTTGATGCACCTCTCCATGTCCCTCCTGTCCTCTGTTATCCGAGTCCATGTCCCTACCCCAATTCCTCCTGCCTTCCATGATCCAATGTACCTTACTTGTGAACATTTTGAAATTGGTAAGAGGGCGATTTTGAAAAAAACTGGGGTATTGATTTCCCCCTTTGAGTTACATTGAAAAACAGGAGATTGGAGACAGGAGACAGATAAAATAAAGCCCATTTGAGCTTAAAAACATTGGATGTTTCCTGGCTGAATCGGGTCTGTTGGCATGTATGGTTGTACTACCACTGCCTCTTCCTTCTGCCCACAATGGTCTATTATATTGCCACATCCTCTCTTGCCAGTCCTGTATTGTTGGTTTGTTGCCCCTCCCCCCTTTCCACTGGCCTCCATAGTCTGTTGTGCTGCCACTGCCCTTCCTGCCTGCCCAGTGTGGTCAAATTGTTGCCTCTGCACCCCCCTACCTGCCTTCAATTTTCAGAGTCCGTGCCCCTGGCCTCTGCCTCTCAACAGTATCCTAATGAACAACTAGATTGCTAACATTCTATATTTATTACAAAAGTGTGGAACGCCTGACGTCATCTTGATGTAATCAAAACTGTAATACCTAGAGCATTTCCTTTAGAAATTACATATATGAGAGAGTCCTATTTGTATCAAAAGTATGGTTAGTGCTCTAAAAAACTAAAATGAGAACATATTTTCTGAGTTTTCAAATAGCGACAAAGCACTTTTAAATTATTTGTTACCTTTATGTTTTTTCATCCAGTTGATTAAATGTTGCACATAGGGGAGAGGATGTGGTGTTACTTCCAGAGCTGCAGACTTTGCAACTGGGGAACCAGGTTGGAGTTTCTGCTTCAGCTCGACATTCTGTGATTCTGGTCAAATCACTTAATCTCTCCATGTCTAAAACCAAAATAAATTTGTTCTTGTGTGATGTAACCAATGCTCATGTAAAGCATTCCAATACCTGACAAGTCTGCACTATATAAAACTGCAAAAACACAAAAAATAAAAAGTATTTTGCACACTTCTGTCATTAGGCTATTTTTGTGCTACATTTGGGCTCTTTTGTCTCTGGTGGTCATCTTGGGAGACTTATTTGTTATGAAGTTTCCTAATTTCCTCATTTACTACGGTCTCCTCAGTAGGAAATACTTTCAGTGTTTTGCTTTGGTTCCATCAAGAAGGCATTCAGATGTGTCACACATTTGCCATACATTCTGAATGTTAGCACTCTAGTTGTTCATTAGATCACTGTAGTAAAGCTACAGCTCACCAGGGAAGTCTGCTTCTGGTATTCAAAGTGCATGTTTCAGTCTGCATGTCAGAATTTTTTATGAAATAGAAGAGGATTTGAAAAGTCACTCAAAATGTGCACTAATTTTTCTTTCTGCAGCACTAATCAAACTTTCTATGGCAAAATGAACCCCCTCATTTTGTTACTTTTTAAATTAATTGTTTTAAGAGTTACCACTTTATACCAATCAAGATGGCTTCAGGTGTGCAATACGTTTGTCGTAAGTAGAACTGTTAGCGCTCTAGTTGTTCTTGAGAACACTCTGGGAAGCTGCAGTAGAATACAAAGGAATCAACTGACAGTCTCTGCCCTTGTTGGATGTACATGTTTTACTGAGAATGTCAGACTTCATTCTCACATGACTGAGAAAGATAATGTGAATTTACAGAAAATATGCTCTCAGTTTAGCTTATAGATCACCTTCCACACCTCTGTGGGAAAAGCATGAGAACACACCACAATTCCTAAAATGAGTATGGTACCATCAACAAATGATTTATAATGTAACTAAAGTCTTAAAACCTTCTATTAATTGCAATGCATTTTAATGAGGTGCTATCATGTATATTGGTCCCAAGATGGCTGCCAACACTTCTTGGATGAAGTGCTGACAGCCAATCAGATCTCACAATGAGATGTGTGGTTAGGCTCCGCCCAGATATATAAGTGATTTTACTTTTGATTTTCTCAGGAACTGCTGAACCATTTAACAAAAAGGCACAACTCTGAACCAAGGGCTACCTTTTTGACAAATTTGGTGTAATTCTGTCAGCAGTTCCGGCTGTAGCTGTGATTAAAGGTTCCTATGGAAAATTGCATGGGGAAAACACGTTTTGGGACCCCCCTTTTTTCTCGGCCCCCGCTTGACAAATCACCCTGCAACTTTCACGATAGGAGTGGCCTGGAGCGCCCCACCAGTTTGGAAAATTTCGCGAAGATTCGTCAACCGGCGCCAAAGTTATTCCAAATAGAATGTTGCGGATTTCCTATGGATAATAGGTCCTAACTATAACTACCTACTGGTGACCGCCAGTAGGTAATATATACATATATACATGAATATATATATATATAGATATATTCCATATGCAAGAACCCACCACTTGGAGGCCCGCTCACAGCGTGTATGAAAACTTTATGCTGCAAGGCGGCATTGATCAGCAGCACGGTAGGATACAGCAGGGATTAAGCCATCACTTTTCCAATGCGTTTCGGGCTTCATCACTCCCGTGTTCACGGGTTGGCAATGAGGGGGAGCAGCTGGCAAGTTCTTACTTTTAGCATGAAGTCCCCCCAGTGGGCGTGTGCACTCGCTGCACTCTGGTAGTCGAAGTCTTTAACGAGTTTGTAGACCTAAAGTAGATGCCGCCGTCAATCTCCTAATTTCCTTTTCTAAGCCACAGTGGGTTGTTGTGTCCACTCAATACCGCTGGCATGCCACTTAGTTACCTCACAGGACAACACAGTGTTCCTTGTTGCTCCGCGCTCGTGGCGGTTCAGGACCCGCTCGTCTGCAGGGAGGGGCTCTCCGCGACCTGGGCGGCCGCTAAATATTCCATATGCAAGAACATGCACGCAGTGAGCGGGCCTCCAAGTGTTGGGTCCTTGCATATGGAATATATATATATAAATATATATATATCAACATATATATTACCTACTGGCGGTCGCCAGTAGGTAGTTATAGTTAGGACCTATTTTCCATAGGAAATCCTCAACATTCTATTCGCAATAAGTCTGACGCCGGTTGAAGAATCTTCGCAAAATTTTCCAAACTTTTGGCCAGCTACAGTCCGCTCCTATCCTGAAAGTTTGGTGGTGATTCGTCAAGTGGGGTCGAGAAAAAATGGGGGTCCCAAAACACGCTTTCCCCATGCAAGTTCCCATAGGACCTGTTGACGCAGCTACAGCCCGAACTGCTGAACGGAATTACACCAAATTTGGCAAAGAGGTAGTCCTTAGTTCAAACTCATGCCTTTTGCATAAATGGTTTAAATCTGTTCAGTAGTTTCTGAGAAAATTAGACTAAAATAGATAGATATACTATGGCCTTGGAGGATCCGCGCACCCTAAGCGCACCCTCCCCGAACCGAGCACGCACCCTCCCGATCATGCGCTGAATGCTAATTGGCTGTGAAGTGTCTGTCTACATTCGAAACCAGGAAATATTGGCAGCCATTTTGTGCCTCGGTAGAAGCGAGGCTGAAGAAGTAAGGGGAATAAGTGTTTAAAACATATAAAGGGGGCAGGGTAGAAATACTCTGACCCTCTAGTGTTGCTTAGGGGGTCCCAGAAGGACCCCCTGGGGCCCCCTTTAAAAAAAAAAGAAATCGGCGAAATGCACGCAGGGTGCGCGGATCCGGCCGGAAAAAAAAAAAACCCGAAGCGCGGGCTTCCACGCTTCGTTAATAATTAGCCCCCGGGTGGGCCAAATCCCAGGGGCAAAATGTTGGAAAATTGATAGGGGGAGGGGGTCTGCGTGGCCCCCCTCATGGAGCCCTCGAGGGCCCTGGGGACCGCCACCCCCCAGGGCCGGCTCCTACAGTGTCCTGGGGATCCCACCCCCAGGATACTGTTGTTTGCTATGAGAGGGCTGTGAGTCTGTGTGCATTTGGGAACCACCGTGAGAGAAGCATTTGGTAACATCATGTATTTGCTGACAGATAACTGTTTTAAAACCTGTCATGTTGTCAAGTTTTAGTAGCATTAGAAGCCAGCCATTGCTTATGCATTGATAAGATGAGTCAGGCATTGACAGTAAAGGGCAGTACTGAAATATGTAGATTGTTTGCAGTCCCCTTACCCCTTCTAAAGTAGTGAATGAGTTTTGGTAAAGTCCTAGGGATAGTGTTGCTCGTCTAGAGTCACACTGTGAGTCTGTGTGCATTTGGGGACCACTGTGAGAGAAGCATTTGGGTACTTCATATCTTTGAATACGCATAACTGCTTAAAAACTTTCCTGTTCTCAAGTTTTGGTAGAATTAGAAGGCAGTCATTGCTTATGTATTCACCCAGGAACTGTCCTTGCAATACTGTAAACATTCAGTTAATATTCAAGTAGTAATGGAGTGAGGCAGGCCTTAGCACATGCATTGATTCAAATGCTTATCCACTATGCATGCAGTTATCTAACCATTTACACAGTTCTCTTTCACACCTTTAATTCCACAGTCAGTATCCATACACTTCAAGCAAACACCCTGTCACTCCCCATGTACTCCTCTAGTGACCCATTCAGCAGCATATGCTAAACCATTCACTTCGCCAAAACCCAAACACTTATAAATTCACTCAGGTACTCTCTTTGCAGTACTCTCATTATGCAGTCAGTATCCAAGTACTTATGCAGCGAGCCAGGCCTTACAACATGGACTGCTTCAAACCCCTATCCAGTATGCATACAGGCCTCTAGTCACCTACACACTTGTCTTTCACTTCTTTAATTAACTAGTCAGTATCTATATACTTCAATAAACATCCTGTCACTCATCTTGCACTCATCCAGTGACTGATCCAGTACCATGTACTAATCTTTTTACTGCGCAAAAACTGAAAAACTTAAAAGCTTTACCCAGGCACTCTCCTAGCAGTAGTCTAATGATTCAGTCAGTTTCCAGGTACTCATGTAGTGAACCATGCATTACTACATAGAGGGCTACAAATGTCTATGCAGTATGCATGAAGTCTTCTAACATACTATACACTTGTCTTTAACAGCTTCAATTCCCCAGTCAGTATCCATGTACTTTCAGCAAACATCCTGTCACTCCCCTTGCAGTGTTCCAGTGAATTATTCTGCACCATGTAGTAATGCATTCACTGTGCCAAAACTGAAACACTTGTAAATTCACCCAGGTACGCTTCTTGCAATAGTCTAATCATTCAGTCAGGCCTTAGCACATTGATTGTTTCAAACGTGTTTCCAGTATGCATGGAGGCCTCTAACTACCAACACAATTGCCTTTCAGACCTTCAATTTCTCTGTCAGTATCTATAAACTCCATAAACACTCTGTCTTTAATTGCACACCTCCACTGACTCATTTGGCAATACGTACTAACCTATTCACTGCACTAGAATCCAAAATCTTAAAAAGATTCACTGAGTCACTCTTTTTGTAGTACTCTAATCATTCAGTCAGTACTCAGGTAGTTTTGCAGTGATCCAAGTGTTGCTCTATGGACTGTTTCAAACGTCTATCCACTATGGATGTAGGTCTCTAGCCACCTACATACTTGTCTTTCACACCTTCAATATCCCAGACAGTATTCATACAGTTCCCGCAAACACTCTGTCACTCTCCTTATACTTCTCCAGTGACCCATTCAGGACCATGTACTAATCCATTCACTGTGCCGAAAGCCAACCACTTATACATTCACCCAGGCACTCTCCTTGCAGTACTCTAATCATTCAGTCAGTACCCAAGTACTCATGCAGTGAGCCAGGCCTTAGCACATGAATTGCTTCAAACGCCTATCCAGTATGCATGCAGTCCTCTAACCACCTAAACACTTGTCTTTCACACCTTCAATTCCCCAGTCAGTATACATACACTGCAGCAAACACCCTATAACTCCCCTTGCACTCCTCAAGTGACCCATTCAGCACCATGTATTAATCCATTCACTGCGCCGAAAGTCAACCAGTCTGTCACTCTCCTTATACTTCTCTAGTGACCCATTCAGCACCATGTACTAATCCATTCACTGCGCCGAAAGCCAACCATTTATAAATTCACCCAGGCTCTCTCCTTGCAGTACTCTAATCATTCAGTCAGTACCCAAATACTCATGCAGTGAGCCAGGCCTTAGCACATGAATTGCTTCAAATGCCTATCCACTATGCATGCAGTCCTCTAACCACCTACACACTTGTCTTTCACACCTTCAATTCCCTAGTCAGTATTCATACACTTCTAGCAAACACCCTGTCACTCCCCTTGCAGTCCTCTAGTGACCCATTCAGCACCATGGACTAATCCATTCACTGTGCCAAAACCCGAACACTTATAAATTCACCCAGGCACTCTCCTTGCAGTACTCTAATTATTCAGTCAGTATCCAAGAACTATTGGAATGAGACAGGCCTTAACATATGGATGGATTCAAACATGTGTCCACTATGCATGTAGGTCTCTAATCACCTACACACTTGTCTTTCACACCATCAATATCCATGTCAGTATTCATACACTTCTAGGAAACACCCTGTCACTCACCCAGTGTGTCTCCTTATAGTATTATAATTATTCAGTCAGTTAGCATGTAGTCTTTTAGTAAGGTAGGCTTTAGGGCATAAACTGCTTCAAAGTAGTATGCACTATGCATGTAGTGTTTTAACCATCGTCACACTTGTGCTTCAGGGCTATACTTTCTTAGTCAGTTTTTATATAAAATGTGTTTCTACAGTAATAGAATAGTATACATTTGAAAGTTATTAATATACTTTTATTTGTGATTCTTTTTTACAGATACTGTTTTTCAATGTTAAAATAGAGACATCATGCCAGAAAAAAAAGAAAAAGAAAAGAACAGAGACAAGAGAATTACTTGAAGAAACATCAACCACAAGTATTGAATGTACAAGATAATGTGGCTAAAAAGAAAAAAGTCTTCTGGTAAGATCACAAAGCAATTTATTAAAAATGTTTGTAGGAGCAAACAGAATGCACAGAATGCTGAAACCACTGAGAATGTTTCAACTAGAAAAAAAAATCAAAATAAGAGGAAAAGCAAACAAACAAATGTTCAGTTAAAGGAGACAAAGTATGCTAAGAGAAGGCAAAATCAGTATAAGGAATTACGCAAAAAAATATTTTACAAGAGAGTAGTACATAATTTGCTGAAAGATGTGAAGAAATATAAAAAGAGAGCTCTATTTTATAAAAAGAAGAAGCATATTGAAAACATTGTTGAAAAGGCTTTTGAAGTAAAAAGGAAACTATTCATTTTAGTATTAAACAGAATTCGATCACTAGATAAACCAATCCATTTAATGAAGGCCAAAAGTAGGAGGAAAAGAGTAATTAATTAAATTAAAAGCAGATTTTAAAGAAAAAACCCCAAAATATGCTAGAAGTTAGAGCCGCCAGGGCAGCTTATAAAACATCGATAAAAAAACGGAAGCGGGAGCTCAAGGAGAATGCGTGGAATGCATTAGTAAAGGCAAGCTCTCTGAGAGATAACATTGCGTTTTGGAAAGCAGTAAATGCCCCCTTCTTCGTTGAAAGGAATTCTGATAAGTTGGACCCTGCGATAGAAGAATCAACCTGGGTGGATCACTTTACTGAGCTTTATAAAAAAGATGTTTTGGTCAGTATAGCCTCTAAACCCTTAATCCAGCAGGCTGTTATTGAACCTACTGTCCCTGTTCTATTTCCTTTGGGGATTGTTTTTTCTGCTTCTGAAGTGGAATTGGCCCTAAAGGAAAGTGCTAGAAACAAAGCCCCCGGGCCTGACGGGGTCCCTACAGACATATATAAAGATACTGTCTCTTTATGGGCCCCCCTGTTGACTAACGTGCTAAATAGTTTTAATATTAAGGGATTTCCACCGACCTGGCAGGAAGCCATTGTGGTGCCTATTTTTAAAAAGGGAGATCGAACTGATCCCAAATGTTATAGGCCGATCTCCCTACTTGATTCACTCATGAAAGTGGCAGGTAGAATTATTTTAAACAGATTGCACACTTGGGCAGAGGAATGCGATGTTATTTCCAAGTTCCAGTACGGTTTTAAGGCTGGCCTAGGTACTGTTGAACAAGGGCTCAACTTGGCCTTAATAACTGGCAAATACATGATGGCAAAAAAGGGTAATCTTTTTATGACCTTTGTTGACCTTAGTTCAGCATTTGATTACCTGGACCACGACGTACTATGGGACACTTTAATAGGCTTGGGCATAGATTCAAACATCCTTAATTTTATCAAAGCATTATACAGAGAGGCAGGGGCTAAGGTGCGTTTCGGAAACAAAGGGGAGTGCACTGGCAAGTTTCCAGTTATGAAAGGCGTCAGACAGGGTTGTATTTTGGCACCTTTTCTTTTTAATTTGTACATAAATGAAGTGGCAGATTTTTTAATTAAACAAGAGTTAGACTATCCTCAAATTGACGGCACCGCAGTTCCTATTTTATTATATGCTGACGATGCGGTCATCATGGCCAGAACTCAGTTGGGCCTTCAAAAGGCTTTAACCAGTTTTTCTTTCTTTATGAGTTCTAGGGGTCTAAGAATAAACATAGGGAAAACCTTTACCATGTGCTGCTCGTCAAAGAATAAACTTCCTTGTAAGACTTTTATCGATAAGTCTAAGATAGAACTTACTAGCACTTTTTCATATCTGGGGATTGTTTTTAATCAAAAAGGCACTTGGAAAGCAGCAATTAGGGCTAGGAATCTTGCTTTTGCCCGTACTTTAGGAGCAATCAGACAGTTTGCCAATAAATTAGGGGGCAGGCCTGTACGTATTTTAATGGACATCTATAAGTCTAAATGTATATCAACTGCTTTATACGGATCTGGCATATGGGGTATCGCAGACCCCCAGGAAATCCAAGTAAAAGAAAACACTTTCCTGCGCTATTTGTTAGCGGTCCCCAAATCGACCTCTACATATATATGTCATAAGGAATTGGATTTGGTCTATATTTCGGATCTCATTAAAATCAACCCATTACTCTTATGGCATAAGATATGGACCTCAGAAGCAACTGCTTTTAATAGAACTATTCTGAGTGATTGCCTTAAACTAGAGAGGTGGAAAGACATTCATTGGATCTCCTATGTAAAGGAGTTTACGACCAATATGGGCCATCAAGCTTTTTTTGATAATCCCTCCTCGCTATCCTTGATCTCCAGAAAGGCTCTTAAGATAAGTTGCCTTGCTTTCCTGGAGAACAAAAGATGGCTTGAGGAGAGGACTAAGTCATCTGTAATTCAATATAATGCACTTGCCCAGGGCCCTGGCTTGCAGCTTTATCTGTCTCCTGACTACCCTTGTTACGACAGAATGTTGCTATCGCGCCTGAGAACTGGTACCTTTTATAGGTTGATAACATTCCCAGTGAGTAATGATTGGTCCTCCAATTTAATTAATTGCCCCTGTGATGATCTTGCTTTGCAATCTTCAATACATTGTGTTCTTTTTTGCAAGTATTACGCTTGGGGAAGAAAGAAATATCTGATTCCCCTCCTTAAGATCTGGGGCCTAAGACAGTGCAGATCTGCGTATCTAAAGTTACTCCTATTGGAAGATGAAATACCTATTAGTGCTGTATCCAAGTTTTTAAAATTCGCAATTCGATGTAGATTAACTTTGGATTAATTTTTAGTGTTTGTTTTTATGTCTGTTATCCCCTTTTTATGATGTACGTAACTTGTATGTAATTCGATTTCGCTTTTAACTATGTTTCTTTTGATTGTGCTTTTATGATTTTAATTCTAAAATCGAATAAAGCTATCTTTGACTTGACTTGACTTGAGTAATTAATATAAAAAAAAATTGTGATGTTTTTTTGGGAGAATGGAAACACAGTTCCAGGTCAGAGCCTTTCTTTAATAAAGAGAGTTATTTACAGAGCAAAAAATTACTGTTTGCAGTTGACACCAGTGGTAGAGGTTATGAAGTTAGAGATAGTTGTCCAATTGAGAAAGAGAAAATGGTTGAAAGAAATGCAGAAGAAGTGATAGCTGATGAAGTTCTAGGGAGACGTCCTAAACACCCTGTGTATACTTGGGCTTGCAGTAGTATTTGTAGTGTACAACAGGAATCTATTGATAAATTATGTATTTTTTTACTAGCATATAGTAAAAAAAAAGTGTTAAACAAACTATTAAGGTGTTGCAAGGACTAGACCCTTGAAGAGTTAGAAAAAATACTGGTTTGCAAGGTCATTCTCTGGCTTGTCTTTCTAGGAAAGTCTGTCAAAGTGTTTTTCACCATTTCAGGATGCTGGTAGTACATCATACTCAAATGCGGAAGTTAGTGAGAAGATTGTATTATGTGAAAAGTCTAGCACTAAAGTTAAATGAGTTGAACAGTGCTCTTTTGCGTGGCTCAGTATCAAATGTGAAGAAGGTTTGTGATGATATTGAGTTTTTTTACTTTGGTCCTCAGCAAGAGAGTGCAGAAACTGACACATTAGTAGAACAAAATGTTGAAGACAATGTAGAACCCATAATTACAAAAAATTTTGAGGATGAAATCACAAAGTTTAAGGTAATTTTAGGTGAAAGACCAAATGTTTCTTGTATTTGTTGTCGGCGAACTCACTATAAAAATCAGACTAGGGGTGTCAATCTGTATTTAAAAAGTGAAATAGAAGATAATGATAAGTGGATGGAATTTGCAACTTATTTGTTGGTAGAGGATTGTTTTGATTTGGGATCTGAGCAGCGTATTTGCAAATATTGTTATAACAAATTAGATGAGAATAAAATGCTTGCTAGAGCTACTCATAATAATCTAGAGTTGGTTGCTATTCCTCCAGAGCTGATAGATTTAAATACGTATGAGTCTATTCTCATTCAATGTGTTCACCCGTTTCAGGCTATTGTTCGTATGGAGCCTAAAACAAGTAAATTACCTCCATCAGAGTTGCAAAGAGGATTGAAAGGAAGAGTTGTGTATTTACCGTTAGATTTAAGGAAAAATATTGAAACTATTGGTGTAGACCATGCAGAAAATGAGCCACTAGTCATTCTAGTTAATGGTGTTCCTATTAAGAATAAGAAAATCTGGCAAGAGTTAGTGGATGTTAGAAAAGTGCAAAAGGCATCATTGTATCTGTTAAAAAATAATGAGTACTATAGAAATGTGTTTGTAGGACAAGAAGAAATAGATTTAGCAGAAGATACTGAAACATTAAGTGGACAAATTGAAAAAGTGGACATGTCCAGATGTGAAGAAATCTATGAACATTACAGTGTACATCCACTTCATTCCAAAGAGGTGATGGGAAATACGATTGAGTTGTTCCAAATGAAAAAGCAACAGGAAGTCCCATGAGTGTATGGGAAGAGAGCTTGGAAGCTTGTTGTTTCCCGCAGTTGTTTCCAACAGGAAAAGGTGGACGACATGATGAACGTCCTGTGCAGATTCCTGCATCTGAATATCGGACAACAAGATTATATGCAGAAGATCCAAGATTTCGACAATGTATCCCTTATATGTTTCATCTTCTGTTTGAAAGTGACTTGTCTGGATTTTCATATGCAGTAAATCACATTTTAAAAACTGGAATGCATCTGCAAAATGTAACTGCAAAGGATTTTAGGCATAAAGTGCATCAGAGAGATGATCATTTAGAATCTCAGTTGATTAATCTGATGGCATGTCAGCGTGGGACTAATGAATATTGGTACTGTGGTCATGGAGAACTGAAATGTATGCTACGGAACTTGGGAACTCCTAGATGGTTTGTTACACTAAGCTGTGCTGAGTATGCTTGGGATGATTTACTTGAATTTCTTCAAGAGGCAAATTCCAATATAAAAAATATTGAATACAAGACACCTGGAGAATTGTGCTCATTGGATCCTGTTAATGTATGCAGATATTTCAATCATAGATTTGAAGCTATGATGTCTTTCATCTGCAATAAAAAGAATCCTCCTCTTGGAGAAGTTGTGGATTTCTTTTGGAGAAAGGAGTATCAAGCAAGAGGTGCTCCTCATATACATATGTTGTTATGGATCAAGGACGCCCCCAAATTTGGAACAGATTCAGATGAAACTGTTTTGTCTTTCATTGAAGATTATGCCACATGTGCTGTACCCAATAGCAGAGAACATAAAAACTTAAAACAACAAGTCTTACGATTCCAAAGCCATCGATGTGGAAAATACTGTCTACAAAAGTACAAGTCAAAGGATAAGTTCTATACCAAATGTCGATTTGGATTTCCTCGTCCTGTATTATCCAAAGGAAGAGTCAACAGTTTTATTTCAGCTATGCGACATACCATCACAAGAAAGTCTCCGAAAAATACCTACAACTTAAGAAGAAGTGAAGAATCAAAATACATAAATGACTACAATCCAGTTATTTTATCCATGTGGAATGCTAACATGGATATTCAGTATGTTGCGGACAATTACATTGCTTTTGCACGATACGTAACATCCTACATTATAAATCACAAAAGACGGAATTGAAAGAAATGTGGGAAGAGATTTCTCAAGAGAAGACTCTAAGTAAGAAATTATACAGTTTCAGTTTGAAGATGTTATCTCATCGTGAAATTGGAGCATATGAATGTTCAGATCGGTTATCATCTACAAGTCTATATTCCAAAAGTAGAAGAATCATTTGGGTGAGTCTAGGTCTTGCAGGAATGCAAAATCGGGTACTGAAATCTGTTCAAGAAATTGAATATTTAGCAGAAAAAGAACCAGAAAGTACAGATATTTTGAAAACGAATATGTTGGACACATATTACCCAAACAGAAGTCATCCTTTTGAGAACATGTGTCTCTATGAAGTGCTGAAAAACTACACTTTTAAACAGAATACTACAGAGAACATCAATGATGGAAAATATGCAGTGATTGGTTCCGAAGGATGTCTGGTGAAACAAAGGAAAGAAAATGTAATTAATCACAGGAAACTGAGTTGCGACACTCCTGATAAAAGGGAATTTTACTATTTAGCCCTTTTGCAAATGTTCAAACCATGGCGTTCAGAACTGGAAATACTTGGAGATTTTCAGAGCTATGAAGATTAATTTAATGCTTGTAAAGATAGCATACAATGCAGTGCTTTTGCAAATTATGTGAAAATGTTGAATGATGAAATTGATCAAGAAGCTACAATTGCAGCTGAGATTGCTAAAGACAGTTCTCAAGACAGTCAAAGTTCTGCCGCACTGAGTCAAGATCCACTTGGACAACCAATTTTTGAAAATGAAGCAGCAACTGCCATGAATGAGGTGGAAACAGCAATGTATCAAGCTCAAGAAGATGAAATACAGTTAGGAAACTTGGAAGAACAACTAAATGTTGAACAGAAACAAATATATCAACAAGTGAAAGAGCAGATTGACCATGGATTACTTCATGAAAAGAAAGGGTGCTCATGTACATCATTTCAACCTATCCGAATGTATGTGAGTGGTCAAGCTGGAACAGGAAAAAGTTTCTTAATTAAAGTAATTTCAAGTTATCTGCAAAAAACAACTGAGTCGCATTTGTCTTGTGTTGTCACTGCTCCAACTGGGTTGGCAGCACATAACATTAAAGGAATTACTTTACATTGTTTACTAATGCTACCAGTAGAGCATGAGAACAAATTGGAATACCACAAGCTATCTGGAGAAGCTTGTTGTGAAGTTTCAAGAGTCTTGAAGAAAATGAAACTTCTCATTAATGATGAGGTGAGCATGGTGTCAAACTTGATGCTTGCCTTTGTGCATTTAAGAATGCAGCAAATTCTTAAAACAGAGTATGACGTGTTATTTGGAGGAAAACACGTCATAGTTTTTGGAGATCTATTGCAACTGACTCCGGTAAAAGGACAACCGGCATTTAAAACACTTGCACATGAAGATACCAGAAAGTCGTTTGGTAGTGTTGGTAATGTGAACATTTGGACTAATTTTGAATACAAAGAACTGACAACAAATATGCGACAGGCAAATGATACTGTATATGAAAGTATTCTTCAAGATATAAGAATTGGAATTCTTACAAAACATGGCAAACAAGCTTTGGAAAGTCGATTACTTTGCAATGTCTATCCAAATGAAAATGTAGTTCCTGCAAAAGTGTGCATGAAAATTGAGGAAAATCAGTGATCTGTTGAATGCCAAAACTGCGTGAGTGTTCCATATTCAACGAAGAACTATTGAAACTGGAGAATAAAGAAATTATAAAAATGGAAGCCATCAATGAAATAGAGCATGAAGGAATCACTATTATTTTGACGGGAAAGTTGAAAACAAAACTGGATTCTTTAGAAAACAAATATCTAAAACAGCTGGTTTAGAAAAGACACTATATGCGTGTGTAAACTGTTGGGTAAATTTAAGGCATAATTTGGATGTAGAAAAAGTGTTAGTTAATGGCGCAATGGGTAAAGTGGTGGATTTGTTAATTATCAGAAAAAAGAAGGAATTGAATTTTTGAAAATTAAATTTGATCAGATTGAAGATGTTAAAGAAATTGGTCGTTGTTCAGTTCATTTTTTGCTTGTTAAAGATTTATATGTCCGTAGGAAACAATTTCCATTTTCTCTGGCATATGCAGTGACTATTCATAAATCTCAAGGATTAAGTGTAGACAGTGCATTGGTGAACATTGGATCTACTGTATTTAAAGAGGGTATGGCATATGTTGCTTTGTCGCGAGTCAGAACATTATCTGGTTTGTTTTTGATTGATTTTGATGAGACAAAGGTTACTGCAGATGCAAACTGTGTAAATGAGTATAATAGGTTAAGAAGGGTGTATGCTCCAAATTTAGGTCAATATCCTTTATTTGAAAAGCGTGTGATTGGTCGAAAAAGAAGGTTTGAGAATTTCTGTTCTCAGGGTGTCGAGAAGAGAAAAGAACATCGCAAAAAAAATCTGAAAAAAATGTATACCATTTTTAATTTCTATTACTGTGAAGGTAAGTTTAACTAAGTATTAATATGCAGAATGGGCAGATCTGCAAGAACCTACAAAGATTGAACACGTTTTTAAAAACACTCTGCTTATACCGATGTAATTTTGAAATTGAGTGGTTCATAATATTTCCCATTGTACCTATTGAAGGACCGCAATCATTTCAATCATTCTTGTTTGAGCATCTTTGCAGACAAAACTCTGTGCTTACGTTCTATCATTTGGAGGCAATTTTAAAACAGAAATATGTCACTTTTTGTAACATAGTTATTGCACAAGACACTCTTTCATATTTACAAAGAGAGGAAAAGGCGCTCTGTGTACTTTTTATACTCCATGTAAATACAACCTCATCATACACACCACTTTGCGTTGAAAGGTTGTTCTATAAGTGTTGTTGTGCATGATTGCACTGAATACTCATAGAACAATCATCCAATCAAAAAAGAGGGGAGCTAGAAGAGATAGTCATCCATTCTTCTTCCATAGCTTATGTCATAAATCAAAAAGGGGAATGGATCACTTGTAACTAGAAGTAGGGGTTCTTAAATCTTTGTTTGAACCTTTAACACCTAAATAGGTGTTATGAGAACCCTCAATAGCGTATTTTAGGGTGGTGTGGGCGGTTTATCTTGATTCTCCGCCTTCAGAATACGCGTCAGCATTATCATTGGGTCTCTTGTTTTCCATGCTGCCTCCACCTGGAGGGAACCACTGCTTCTTAGTAGTGATCAGTAATATTGGTGCAAAAGGGATGATAGTGAAGTTAAAAGTGTCATGCTCACACTGCCCTCAAGGAATAAAATTTAATCTGGTGGGTGTGTGGGGAGACTATTAAAAATAGTGGTGCTGTAGGTTACATTATGTAACCAGAGCACTTTAGGTGTCCATATCAAAAGGTCGACATGTTTCTGCCCATCTGGTGCCCCAGGAGGGGGTCGTGGGGAATTCTTCAGGACCTATTCGTAGTGAGAGCTGGTGATGCCCAGTTCTAGAATTTGGAATATGCCTGTCTTCATAAATATGATAGCTAGCAATGTCTCAAGATTATTGTTACCTATAAAAAAATGAGTGAAATTAATAAGAGACAATCAATGATACGAGCACCATATTTGGTGTTTGCTGGATGTTGAAAATTAGGTGAAGAGGATTACGGAATAAACAAAAAAATGGCAATTCTTTGTGATACTGTAGAGCAACATATACAATGGCAAATCTCTGATATACTCTGTAAGGAAAAAGCCCTGGAAATACATATCTATTGATACGGTACGTAGATCAAAGTGCCAGGCATATTCTTCGATATGTTTCCCTTGGTCTGTAAACTATTTGGTTTGATTAAAACAATGTTCCAAATAACGGAAATCGTACAGAGCTTTACGCTAACTCGTCAACAAAACAGTTCAATAAGGAAGATCATTCTGTAATTTGGGCGATGTTTGCAATTAATATACTTCTAGATGGTATAAACATTTGAACTAAATGCGAACCGCAAAGAAAACAGGGGTAGGGCGGATTACCTTGAAACGTGTCCGTATTTCGGCTTTGCCTTACCAGCATTAGCGTCTCGCCTATATTGGTAGAAAAACGGGGAAGGGGAAGGAAGGATGAGGGAGGGGAGGTAGGGAAGGGAAAAGGGAGACAAGGGCATGGGAAATTACGAATACCGTTAGATTGTTGTTCGTGAAAGCGGCTTCTTGATCGTCAGGAGGATTGTCCTTCCGTACCTCCTTTGCGGGCTGAGCACGACTTGTGCTGACGCTGGCTTGCAGGACTCGTGGTAAACGAGATCCCATGTCTTGCCGATTTTTACTCTGTGTGTAAAAACTAACAAAGGACTTAGGAATTGTTCGTTAAAAGTGTTCAATAAAGTGCAACTGGCATGAGTTCTTGTCAGTTGAAAAAAGGTAAAGCCACTAAACATGGTTGGGATAGACCAGAAAAATATTTTTTGAGGATAAGATACGTGAGATGCCGATGTGGCCTGTATATATACATGTTCCATTCTGGAAAAAAAAGGGAGTAAAGAGCGAGTCAGAAAAACCTTCTTCTGGTGTATAAATCAGATTGCAGCAACTGGTCAGATGACATGTACATTATTTGAAAGTGAGCCAAGGTATATTATCGTTCAGACCTTTAGTATCTGTACTGAGGCGGTGGACCCACCTCTGTTCTCTTTCAAAAAGAATTCTTTCAGCATTGTTCTTGCATCCTACCAATGTTTCGATTATGATCCATTTTAGATCATCCACAGAGTGTTCCTGTTCAATGCAGTGACGACTCATTTTGGTAGTTTCACGTTTACATTTCACATTACTTCTGTGTTCACAGATTCTCACCTTTATTTTCCTGCATGACATTCCGATGTACCTAAGGTTGCACGGACATGTGATCATGTAGATTACAAAGGCTGTATTGCAGTTGGTGTGCTGTTTTATAGTCCATTTTAGATTTGGTGTCAGTTGAATAATCTTAGTTGGTGTCGTGAGATGACACACTGAACATTGTCCACATGGGTAGTGACCTGTAACTGGTTGTAAATCCCATAGGCTATTTTTCAATTTTGGCGGAGCTGAAGGTCGTGTGTGCACCAGAATATCTTTCAAATTTCTGGTCCTCTTATTCGCAAACCTTGGTTTTTGCCATTTCAAATCGCCTGAAATCAGAACTCGCCAGTTTCTGTTGATTATTTTCTTAACAGCGTTGCTTGCTGTGCTGTAGGTGGTGACACAGGTCGGTGTGTTATCTGCGGGGTTCCTTGATGTGGTTTCCAGTAGACATTCCCTAGGCTGGTTCCTAGCTCTTTTTTTGCATTTAGAGATAATTCTGGTTGGATAATCTCTTCTTAGCAGTTTGGAACTTAGGTCGTCCGCTTGTTTTTTGTATTCTGCTAAATCACTGCAGTTACGTTTGAGCCGTAGGAACTGGCTGTATGGTAGGTTTTCTTACAGTGGGCGTGGATGGAAACTATTGAATGAAAGGAGACTGTTTCTGGCAGTTGGTTTGAAGAATGTTGGTGTTTTAATGGTGTCCTCTTCAATGTAAATGGTGAGATCCAGAAAGTCTAGCTGTATGTTGTTAGCTGTGTAGGTGAATTTCAGACATTCATCTTGTGCGTTCATCCATTGGTGAAAATTGCTAAGACTTTCCTGGTCACCTTCCCAAATCACCATGATGTCATCAATGTATCGTTTCCAAAAACGGATGTTGGTGTTATATGGGTTTCTTGGATTTTGTATGTACATTTGTTCAAATGCGCTAACGTAGAGTCCCGCTACGCTAGGTGCAAAGGTACTCCCCATCGAAGTTCCGTGTCGCTGTTGGTAAAGTCTCCCTTCATATTCGAAATAGTTTTCCTTAAGAGCCATGGTACAGCATTGTAGGATGAAATGTCTAGGGGTTTGATATGTCCAGTTTTGGTCAAAGAGTATTGTCTCTAAAGTTTCAAGTGTTTTCTGTTGGGGTAGGCTGGTGTATAAACTTTCTACATCGAAACCTACTAAAAGCATTGTTTCGGAAGAGAAGTTTTCATTCTGCAGGAAATTTAGTAGGTCGCGAGTATCCTTCAAATAAGTAGGTGTTTGTTGGACCAATGGTTTTAAAAAATGGTCCGCAAATTGTGAGAGCGGTTCTAGGACTGATCCTATACCCGACACAATGGGGCGACCTGGAGGTGGTCTCCTCTACTTGTGTATTTTGGGGAGGGGCAGAAACATGTCGACCTTTTGATATGGACACCTAAAGTGCTCTGGTTACATAATCTAACCTACAGCACCACTATTTTTAATAGTCTCCCCACACACCCACCAGATTAAATTTTATTCCTTGAGGGCAGTGTGGGCATGACACTTTTAACTTCACTATCATCACTTTTGCACCAATATTACTGATCACTACTAAGAAGCAGTGGTTCCCTCCAGGTGGAGGCAGCATGGAAAACAAGAGACCCAATGATAATGCTGACGCGTATTCTGAAGGCGGAGAATCAAGATAAACCGCCCACACCACCCTAAAATACGCTATTGAGGGTTCTCATAACACCTATTTAGGTGTTAAAGGTTCAGACAAAGATTTAAGAACCCCTACTTCTAGTTACAAGTGATCCATTCCCCTTTTTGATTTATGACATAAGCTATGGAAGAAGAATGGATGACTATCTCTTCTAGCTCCCCTCTTTTTTGATTGGATGATATTTCGCAGCGTACAGCTGTGGGAGCCTTCACTTACTACCTTCTCGAATTTTGGGAACACTCAGTAAGTTTTCTCCTTTATATAAAGGAACCAAGGTCAGCGACGAATTGGATTTTATACAATATTCTGTGTTTACTCAACCAACCATGGCTGAAAATTTGGGTTTGAGTTATTCGGTGGACGAAATTAATGCAATTCTTTCTTTACCATCAATACTACACAGTAGTGATCTCACACAAACATTAGAACAAAATACAGACTGGGAAGAACTTTCTGAATTAAAGAAGGAGCAAGTCAGGACGGCCATTCATGGCGTCATAATGACGGAATATTTGCGAGCCAATGCAGCCCCGAGGGGACTCTGGGTACATAATGCACCACAAATTTTTCTTAAAGATCTGGCATTCCGAAAAGACTGGTCCGCGATATCGTGGAAGTGTACGAGAGACGGGCAGAAACATGTCGACCTTTTGATATGGACACCTAAAGTGCTCTGGTTACATAATCTAACCTACAGCACCACTATTTTTAATAGTCTCCCCACACACCCACCAGATTAAATTGTATTCCTTGAGGGCAGTGTGGGCATGACACTTTTAACTTCACTATCATCCCTTTTGCACCAATATTACTGATCACTACTAAGAAGCAGTGGTTCCCTCCAGGTGGAGGCAGCATGGAAAACAAGAGACCCAATGATAATGCTGACGCGTATTCTGAAGGCGGAGAATCAAGATAAACCACCCACACCACCCTAAAATACGCTATTGAGGGTTCTCATAACACCTATTTAGGTGTTAAAGGTTCAAACAAAGATTTAAGAACCCCTACTTCTAGTTACAAGTGATCCATTCCCCTTTTTGATTTACTCATGGAACAAGACACATCTCCAGATTTATCAGAAATCATAAATTTCGATATGTGTGTGAATGCTGCACCATTCTCTAATAGGTGTACGAAAGCACAACAAGGAGAATGGTTTTCTTTTCTCCTCATTTTTAAATCTTCAATGCATGCTAAAATGTTCAGCATACATTGAGGAAGAAAAATGCGTTTACTGATTGTTTTTGTGCGGGAAGGTGTGTGTTTCTACACAAAAACAAACAGCACATGACACAGATATCCTTCCACTATGGTGCAAGGGTGCCTGCGTCACCACATGGCCGCAATTTAAGCAGCCATGCAGAGAAAAGCATAGATGTGCAACATATTTATATACATATGTTGCATCCCTGAGCTTCGGAAGTACTACAGCACACTGCAGTTAAAGAGGTTACAGTGTGATGGTGCAGCACTTCCTGCACTTATACATTCACCATACGCTATTAATGCATTCATTCAGTCAATTACGTTCTAGACATACATTCATCTAAACTTTAACACACCAACAAACAAATATATAGCTCTTTTTTTAAACCAGGAAAGTTAGTTCTTAGAAGAACTTTTTTTTTCTTCGTTTTTCTTTTATATATATTTTTTTGTTTTTTTGAACAATTGTTACATTTCTTTGAATTTTCTTGAAAAAAAAGGACAGAAGGAACAAAACAATGTACTTAAGGGAAAAAAAGAAAAGAAAAAAAAAACTAGCAATGGTGACTTTCTTGCTTGCGGCAGATCAGATCAATAGACTGCTCCCCGGAGCATAAAGTAGCATTGCATTTTATGCAGAGCACTTTCAAATATTGGAACTGCGGACGGATGTCCAAATTTTGTGCAGAAGGATGCACTCTTGAACTGCTTGGCTGTGATAAATCCATAGGAGCAGGAACGACTCTCATCCTTCTGCATTCCTCCCAAGCAAGGTTTACTGGATGAAGGGTCCTTAGATGTTTCATCATGCTTGCAGTTCCACATGAATATTTTTTGTTTGGATCCCCACGAGACAGCACTCTCTGGCAAATCTTGCAGGTCACCAAGGTGGCATTGGCACCTCTGGATATGTGAAAAATTTCCACACCACAGATGAAAAACGTGGTGGGCGTGGTGGCTCTTCCAAAAAATCATCTGGAGGAGATCCAGGAGATGCCTGCTGCCCTGAATCCATTGTTTGTTAAGAAAAAAGTTTGAGCTAAGTTAAAACCTAGTCAAAAAAGCTTCTTCTCTGCAAAGAGATGCTTCTCCAAAGAAGGTCAAAAAAGAATTATTGAAATGGGTGGGGTCTTTTAATAGTTAGAACCAATCAAATCTCTTTTTTTCAGGTCACATGGGATCCGCGCACCGTGCGCTTACGCAGCACGCACCCAGCATCCGCAAAATTGAATTTAAAAAGAATATTGGATTAAATGTAAAAATATATTACTTTAATGAGTAGTTTACAGTTTGTCTTTAATTAATATTCACATGAAATACATATATATATGTTTTTTTAAATGTTAAATATTTCGCGGGATTCGCGCACCCACCGCGTCTTGCACGCACATGACGCATCGTGGAAGCGCGCAAGCGTCGCGTAACGTGCATCGTACGTGTCGCGTATAGGCTTGGAGTCGCGTACCGGTCGCAATGCAATCGCGCACCAAACACGTACCCAACGCTTACAGTACGTGGATGCTTTCGCGCAGGGATCGAGAACGGTGCGCATAGGGTGCGCGGAGCCCAAAATAATTGAAAAAAAAATAGAAAATAAAGTTTAAAAAATATTTTAAAAAACTATAAAAATATATTTTAAAACATTAACAATAAAAAAAACATAAACAAATAATATTTTTTAATTTTTAAAAGAATTAATTGAAAAAATAAGTTTAAAAAAAGGTGATAAAAATGAATTTAAAAAAACATAATTAAAGGAATTGACACACTGAAATTGAAAAATTTAGAAATTCAATGAAAATCATTCAACATCATAGCTTTAGAGATAAATTACAGTTAGGAATTAGCATTGGGACAAGAAAAAAAAGGAGAGACTCAGTAACAGAGTTGATTTTACTACACACTGAGCTTAGTCACAACATCGCGCTTCAAACATTGGTGACCAGTGTTTTTGCTCAACTTGTACATGCTGTTGGAAGGGCTCTGCCAGAGAGGACTTGGGTAAAGCTAGCCCTGTCCAAATTTGCTTGTGGGTTTGATGATGAAATCATACTCACTACAGTTTCAAAAACGTTGGTAAAGGAGCCTCTACGGACAATCTAAATAAAAACAAAACAACAACAAAACTAAAGGTTGGTTGAGATTTGAAAAGCTTTTGTGAGTGAATACCTTAAGAGATAGATGTAATACTAGACTAAAGCCTTATTATATGTTTAGCTGTACCTTATCTGCCGATACCATTCATTAGACTGGTATGAATGCCTGCTGCTGTGTTGCTGTTGAGTAGACAAGCCACAGCTTTTTTGACTCTACATACTCTCTCCGTCCCAACCCCCTTCCCCCTAGGATTTGCCACTCGAGCAGTGTCACTGCCTGTAAACTGAGAGAAAGTCTTGGGAGGATTCGGGAACTAGCTCTGTCTTCCCATTGGAATTATCTGGGAACAAAGTAGCTGGCTTATGAGGGAAGGCTAAGCCACACACCTAACATACCTTTCAGGTGGCATCATGACCAATCAAGACCAAATATTCACAGACAATCCAGCATGTGCATTATCAGGGGGCCTCAATGGCACTAACAATCTGTATGATATAATGCAGCACTTGCATCCAGATCTGAATAGGTTAAAAGCTGAAAATGCAACACTTAAGGAAGAGTTGCAACAAGAGAGGACACATTTCACACAATGAAGGGATACTAAACCCAAGGATAGTTGCCCTGTTTTGCCCCAGCCTGTGTTGGGAGAACCATTTCAGAGAGGGGCGTTTACAACTACTGACAAGAATCTGCATGTATCTGTCCCTACACCCAGTCCTTTGCCCTTAGCAGCTCCAGTACGCTTTCATGGTGACAGTACTAAATTTGCAGTCTTTATGAGTCAATAACAATTGCATTTCCTGCACAAACCTCAGGCGTTCCTCAATGATGCTGCTAAAGTAGAGTTTGCAAACTCTTATTTGGGAGGTGTATCCACTAACTGGGCAATTCCTTTAATAGAAACAAACAAACCCCTTTTGCACAATTATTCTGCTTTTAAGGCTGTTAAACCAAGTCATTTGCAAAAAATGTTTTTATCCAAGCAAGTGATAATGAGTTATTAAACCTAACACACGGTTTTAAGGAAGTAATGACTTAAATCACTGCTTTCAATCAACTGGTGGCAGAAATGCGCTGGCCGGAAGGGAAGGGATCATCCTTACTAAATCAAAAGAAAAGAGATCACCTTAAAGATTCCCTCTCACACATCGTTGATTTGGCTGACGATTGTGCAGAATTGATTAATCTTGTGGTTGAGCTAGATCACCGATTGGGTGAGTGAAACGGTGCCCAATCTCACAGTGACACCAGAGTACTTTTCTCAAAACCGAGAAGAAAGGGTCAGACAGTAAGACTCTTGATATTGAGCCTATGCCGATAGAAGGCATAAGGGGTCCACTATCTAATGAGGAAATGGAACATTGTCGTAAATGAAACCTATGTCTTTAGTGTGACAAAGCTGGTCATTTCGCTAGGTAATGTTATGCAAAACCAGTTTAGAGGTCAATTAAGGACAGAGAAACTAAGGCTACCGACCAGAAGGGAGATCGACCTCGTCGAAAGAAGACGTACAGATCTCACAATATCTGACCAGTGTATGACCACAAATTCCATGGCATCTGACAATCTGAGTCTTGTCTTTAATCTAATCAGCGCTCCCACCTTTTTGGTAATTTTCGGAGTACCTTGCTCGAATACAATAATCCAAAAATAATTTGGGTACTCCACATCGTAATCTTTGACTAACCATTTTGCACTTCTACCTGCTACCAAGAGACTCCAGAGGTGAGAATAACTCTGCCCTGTGCCTTGGGCCAAGGAACAGAAAACCTTAAATTACCCAAAGAATACCAAGACTTTCAAGATGTTGTTGACCCCGTGAAAACCACACAGCAGACCCCAATCTGAGCCTTTGATTGCTGCTTAAATCTCCTCCTGGGAGCTACGCTGCAGTGCAGTAGAATTTACGTGTTGACAGAACCTGAAACTCAATATCTACGCAAATATCTGGATGAACTATTAGAGATAGGTTTTATACGCCACTCAACATCACCTGAGTCTTCCCCACTCTTCTTTGTACCCAAGAAGAATGGGGAGTTGAGGGTTTGTGTGGATTATAGGATGGTCAATAAGGTGACTATTCAGACCAGCCATCCTCTCCCGTTAATTCCAGGACTACTTGATCAGATCAGAAATTCTACCATTTACATTGAACTAGATTTACGGGGAGCTTACCACTTAATCCATGCACAAGAAGGCGATTAATCGAAAACCATCTTTAGAACTAAGTTAAGGTTGCTTAAGTATACTGTTATGCCCGTTGGGCTTTGTAACACTCTGGCAGCATTTCAATATTTCATTAACAAAGTGTTGAGGGAGTTTTTTGATGTTTATGCAATCGTCTACATTGACGACATTCTTATTTACTCAAACACAGAACAAGAACATGTACCGCATGAACAACCCATTTTGCAGCGCCTTAGGGTAGAAGCCATTACCAATTGGCCAACTCCAATAAATGGAAAGGAAATTCAATAGATACTTGGCTTCCCCAATTTTTGTAATCATTTCATCCCCCACTTTTCAGATATAGTGCTGCCCATAGCAAATACAAGGAGATGATGGAGAGAGCGCTGAAACTTTTCAGGCAATCACCCCCAATCACAAATCTGAGTTCAATCCATTATCATTTTTTAGTTCACTTCATCACAGCAGTTCAGACACAGCTATATGCAAATCAGTCTTGACCCTGTACCTCATGGGAACAGTTCAGCCCGAAATGCCAAGCCATGTCTTCCCTGGACCGGAAACAAGCATCTTGGGACCAGTTTCAGGGATACCCCCGTATCAGCCAGGCTAGCTTGAGTTCAGTGGCAAAGTGAGCAAGATACTGATGTCGGTCATACTCTGCCAACCTAGGGCAAACAATGCAAACACAAGATGATGGACAGAGCGCTGAAACTTTTCAGACACTCACCCTCTGTCACAGATCTGGGTTGAATCCATCATCTTTCTTTAGCTCACTTCACAACCCCAGATCAGGCACAGCTAAATGCAAATCAGTCTTGACCCTGTACCTCATGAGAACAGTCCAGCCTGCACTGCCAAGCCATGTCTTCCCTGGATCAGAAACAAGCATTCTAGGACTGGTTTCGGGGTAACACCCCTCATCGGCCAGGCAAGCTTGGGTCCAATGATAAAGTAAGCAAGGGACCCATGTCCAGGCATATCCTGCCGACTTGTAGCGCACAAAGCAAACACACGGAGATGATAGACTGCACACTGAAACTTTTCAGACGCTCACCCCCAGTCACAGATCTGTGTTGAATCCATTATCATTTTTTAGCTCACTTCATCACCCCAGTTCAAACACAGGTATATGAAAATCAGTTTTGACCCTGTGACTCATGGGAACAGTCCAGCCCGAACTGCCAAACCATGTCTTCCCTGGATGGAAACAAGCATCCTGGGACCAGGTTTGGGGTAAAACCCCTCATCAGCCAGACTAGCTTGAGTCCAGTGGGAAAGTGAGCAAGGGACCCACGTCTGGGCATACCCTGCTAAGTAAGGGCGAACAAAGCAAACACAAGGAGATGATGGACGGAGCGGTGAAACTTTTCAGACACTCACCCCCAGTCACAAATCTGGGTTGAATCCATCACCATTCTTTAGCTCACTTCACCACCCCAGATCAGACACAGCTATATGCAACTCAGTATTGACCCTGTGCCTCATGGGAACAGTCCAGCCTGAACTGCCAAGGCATGTCTTCCCTGGACTAGAACCAAGCATCCTGGGACAAATTTCAGGTTAACACCCCTCATCGGCCAGGCTAACTTGAGTCCAGGGGCAAAGTAAGCAAGGGACCCTCATCTGGGTATACCCTGCCAACTTGGGGCAAACAAAGCAAACACAAGGGGATGATCGACAGAGCGCTGACTCTTTTCAGACATTCACCCCAGTAACAGATCTGGGTTGAATCCATCATCATTCTTTAACTCACTTCACCACCCCAGATCAGACACAGCTATATGAAAATCAGTCTTGACCCTGTGCCTCATGGGAACAGTCCAGCCTGAACTGCCAAGCCATGTCTTCCCTGGACTGCAAACAAGCATCCTGGGACCAGTTTCGGGGTAACACCCATCATGAGCCAGGCTAGCTTGAGCCCAGTGGCAAAGTGAGCAAGGGACCCACGTCTGGGCATACCCTGCCAACTTAGGGTGAACAAAGCAAACACAAGGAGATGATGGACAGAGCGACAGAGACACACCTTCCTGCACAAAAACAATGAGAAAATGCATTTTTCTCCTTCAATGTATGCTGAACAGCATGCATTGAAGATATAAAAATGTGGAGAAATGTTGTGCTTTCCTACACCAATTGTAGAATGGTGCACCATTCACACACATATTGAGATTTCTGATTTCTGATAAATCTAGACATGTGTCTTGTTCTATGAGTATTAAGTGCAATCATGTACAACAACACTTATAGAACACCCTTTCAACACAAAGTGGTCTAAATGATGAGGTTGTATTTACATGGAGTATAAAAAGTGCACAGAGTGCCTTTTCCTCTGTTTGTAAATATAAAAGAGTATCTTGCACAATAACTATGTTACAAAAAGTGAAATATTTCCGTTTTTAAATTTCCTTGCGAATGATAGAAGGTAAGCACAGAGTTTTGTCTGCAAAGATGTTCAAAGAAGAATGATTGAAATGATTGCGGTCCTTCAACAGCTAAAAAGGTGAAATATTATGAACCCCTCAAATCTCTTTTTTTGCAGGTCACATGATATCTGATTATGGTCAGATTTCAAAACGACATAAACAGAGTGTTCCTAGAAACGTGTTTCAACTTTGTAGCTTCTTGCAGGTCTCTTCATTCTGCATATTGAGACTTCCCTTCACAGTAATAGGAATAAAAAATGGTATTCATTTTTTGCTGTTTTTCATTCAAATACAAATTCTTAAAAATTGCTTATTTTAAAATTTGGATCTGTGAAAGAAAAGGAAAAAAAATTATAACATATAATAATACAAATTTTACAACGCAACATAATTTCCACAAAGTAATTTCTTTGCCTTTTTTGCTGTTCTCAGAATATATTGAATTTCACTCAAAATAGTGATTTCAATGGTACTCATCACTTAACAGCGGGCAAAAAAAAAACAATCATAAAGATTGTTAAAAAAAACCAACATACTATTCTCAGTAAAATACCAGAAAATACAAATCATACATATATGAAATGCTTATATATTACAAAATTTTATAACTTTAACTTATAAAAACTGTAAATGATGCCACATTAGAATAATCACTGAATAAATGACCACCAAAAAGTCCATAATTCAAAAATATACCTTTCCTTGAGGCCAAATGGTATTTTTGCACTTCTTCTTTATGTAAATTGTCCAATGGTAGTCCTATTAAATTATAATAATAAATTCCTCAGAGAGTGAATTATCTTCCTAAAACTTTGGCTTTAAAAATATTAGGTAGGAATTTTGTGATTCCCTAGGCAAATGTTGTTTGAAAACCAACTGGGCATCATTACAAAGTGTCCAGCCTTTGTCACATTTTAGATAGGCAGTGTAATGTCCAGATGTGGTGGAAGGACCATCATGGAAAATTATTGCAATTGCTACAAAAGTCCTTCCTGATATTGATAGTTGAGCTGCTACAAATTATTTTAATAAAGTATCCAATTTTCTTCCGTCAGCTGTACAACGTTGCATCATTAAAATTATGTATTTTCCATATTTTGTTAAGAATAATGTGGATAACATTTCGTATTTACATTGGCTACACTCCATGTTTTGAATTGCACCTTTCACTAATTTATTGAAAGACACTGATTTACAGTCTGGTAATGTTAAATACAGAAATCTCTCAGTGTCTACATTGGTGCTAAATGTATACATTCAATTTTCACAATAATGTTCCCATTTGTAAGAGAGGCCAAAAATATTTTCTATTTCTGCACCTTCATTTTCAAAAATTGTAAGCATATACATTAAAAATTCCTGAGCATCTTGTTGGATATTTTGTGTAAATTGTGTAGAACCAGAACACACATACAAAAGATAACGAACATCTGAAACAGATTGTATTTTAATTCTATCTGTTGTCAATATTTCATAAACAGAATGCAACAGAGAACAAAATCTTTTTTCCCGATTCTGCAAAATTTGTGCTTGCAAACCTTCCAGATATAAAACAACATTGACCACTACATTAGCATAGCAGTTGACACCAGAACTATTTTCAAACTGATAACCAACAATCTCATCAACAGTGTCCAATTGTTTTTTACCTGCAATCGCAACATTATCTTGTTCTTTTCCCTTCTTGACATCTTCAGTACAGATATTCTCTAACCTTCTTTTTCGACCAACCATATGCTTTTCAAATACAGGATATTGACCTAAATTTGGAGCATACACCCTTCTTAACCTATTATACTCTTTAATACAGTTTGCATCTGCAGTAACCTTTGTCTCATCAAAATCAATCAAAAACAAACCAGATAATGTTCTGACTCGCGGCAAAGCAACATATGCCATACCCTCTTTAAATACAGTAGATCCAATGTTCACCAATGCACTGTCTAAACTTAATCCTTGAGATTTATGAATAGTCACTGCTAGGGGTGGGCGGAATTAGCGAAGTCCACTTTCGCAAATTATCGCGAAAAAGTTAAAAATTATCGCAAACACGCGGAAATATCGCGAAGATGCGGAAGTTTTTTTCCCGCATGTTCGCGAGATTTTCTGCATGGTTGCGGCTCACCAACTTACCCATGTGGTTGCTTGTGGGCGTGGCCATCTTGTTTTCAGTTGTCTTGCGGTGCATGTTCTATGAGTATTAAGTGCAATCATGTACAACAACACTTATAGAACACCCTTTCAACACAAAGTGGTCTAAATGATGAGGTTGTATTTACATGGAGTATAAAAAGTGCACAGAGTGCCTTTTCCTCTGTTTGTTAATATAAAAGAGTATCTTGCACAATAACTATGTTACAAAAAGTGAAATATTTCCGTTTTTAAATTTCCTTGCGAATGATAGAAGGTAAGCACAGAGTTTTGTCTGCAAAGATGTTCAAAGAAGAATGATTGAAATGATTGCGGTCCTTCAACAGCTAAAAAGGTGAAATATTATGAACCCCTCAAATCTCTTTTTTTGCAGGTCACATGATATCTGATTATGGTCAGATTTCAAAACGACATAAACAGAGTGTTCCTAGAAACGTGTTTCAACTTTGTAGCTTCTTGCAGGTCTCTTCATTCTGCATATTGAGACTTCCCTTCACAGTAATAGGAATAAAAAATGGTATTCATTTTTTGCTGTTTTTCATTCAAATACAAATTCTTAAAAATTGCTTATTTTAAAATTTGGATCTGTGAAAGAAAAGGAAAAACAATTATAACATATAATAATACATATTTTACAACGCAACATAATTTCCACAAAGTAATTTCTTTGCCTTTTTTGCTGTTCTCAGAATATATTGAATTTCACTCAAAATAGTGATTTCAATGGTACTCATCACTTAACAGCGGGCAAAAAAAAAACAATCATAAAGATTGTTAAAAAAAACCAACATACTATTCTCAGTAAAATACCAGAAAATACAAATCATACATATATGAAATGCTTATATATTACAAAATTTTATAACTTTAACTTATAAAAACTGTAAATGATGCCACATTAGAATAATCACTGAATAAATGACCACCAAAAAGTCCATAATTCAAAAATATACCTTTCCTTGAGGCCAAATGGTATTTTTGCACTTCTTCTTTATGTAAATTGTCCAATGGTAGTCCTATTAAATTATAATAATAAATTCCTCAGAGAGTGAATTATCTTCCTAAAACTTTGGCTTTAAAAATATTAGGTAGGAATTTTGTGATTCCCTAGGCAAATGTTGTTTGAAAACCAACTGGGCATCATTACAAAGTGTCCAGCCTTTGTCACATTTTAGATAGGCAGTGTAATGTCCAGATGTGGTGGAAGGACCATCATGGAAAATTATTGCAATTGCTACAAAAGTCCTTCCTGATATTGATAGTTGAGCTGCTACAAATTATTTTAATAAAGTATCCAATTTTCTTCCGTCAGCTGTACAACGTTGCATCATTAAAATTATGTATTTTCCATATTTTGTTAAGAATAATGTGGATAACATTTCGTATTTACATTGGCTACACTCCATGTTTTGAATTGCACCTTTCACTAATTTATTGAAAGACACTGATTTACAGTCTGGTAATGTTAAATACAGAAATCTCTCAGTGTCTACATTGGTGCTAAATGTATACATTCAATTTTCACAATAATGTTCCCATTTGTAAGAGAGGCCAAAAATATTTTCTATTTCTGCACCTTCATTTTCAAAAATTGTAAGCATATACATTAAAAATTCCTGAGCATCTTGTTGGATATTTTGTGTAAATTGTGTAGAACCAGAACACACATACAAAAGATAACGAACATCTGAAACAGATTGTATTTTAATTCTATCTGTTGTCAATATTTCATAAACAGAATGCAACAGAGAACAAAATCTTTTTTCCCGATTCTGCAAAATTTGTGCTTGCAAACCTTCCAGATATAAAACAACATTGACCACTACATTAGCATAGCAGTTGACACCAGAACTATTTTCAAACTGATAACCAACAATCTCATCAACAGTGTCCAATTGTTTTTTACCTGCAATCGCAACATTATCTTGTTCTTTTCCCTTCTTGACATCTTCAGTACAGATATTCTCTAACCTTCTTTTTCGACCAACCATATGCTTTTCAAATACAGGATATTGACCTAAATTTGGAGCATACACCCTCCTTAACCTATTATACTCTTTAATACAGTTTGCATCTGCAGTAACCTTTGTCTTATCAAAATCAATCAAAAACAAACCAGATAATGTTCTGACTCGCGGCAAAGCAACATATGCCATACCCTCTTTAAATACAGTAGATCCAATGTTCACCAATGCACTGTCTAAACTTAATCCTTGAGATTTATGAATAGTCACTGCTAGGGGTGGGCGGAATTAGCGAAGTCCACTTTCGCAAATTATCGCGAAAAAGTTAAAAATTATCGCAAACACGCGGAAATATCGCGAAGATGCGGAAGTTTTTTTCCCGCATGTTCGCGAGATTTTCTGCATGGTTGCGGCTCACCAACTTACCCATGTGGTTGCTTGTGGGCGTGGCCATCTTGTTTTCAGTTGTCTTGCGGTGCATGTTCTATGAGTATTAAGTGCAATCATGTACAACAACACTTATAGAACACCCTTTCAACACAAAGTGGTCTAAATGATGAGGTTGTATTTACATGGAGTATAAAAAGTGCACAGAGTGCCTTTTCCTCTGTTTGTTAATATAAAAGAGTATCTTGCACAATAACTATGTTACAAAAAGTGAAATATTTCCGTTTTTAAATTTCCTTGCGAATGATAGAAGGTAAGCACAGAGTTTTGTCTGCAAAGATGTTCAAAGAAGAATGATTGAAATGATTGCGGTCCTTCAACAGCTAAAAAGGTGAAATATTATGAACCCCTCAAATCTCTTTTTTTGCAGGTCACATGATATCTGATTATGGTCAGATTTCAAAACGACATAAACAGAGTGTTCCTAGAAACGTGTTTCAACTTTGTAGCTTCTTGCAGGTCTCTTCATTCTGCATATTGAGACTTCCCTTCACAGTAATAGGAATAAAAAATGGTATTCATTTTTTGCTGTTTTTCATTCAAATACAAATTCTTAAAAATTGCTTATTTTAAAATTTGGATCTGTGAAAGAAAAGGAAAAACAATTATAACATATAATAATACATATTTTACAACGCAACATAATTTCCACAAAGTAATTTCTTTGCCTTTTTTGCTGTTCTCAGAATATATTGAATTTCACTCAAAATAGTGATTTCAATGGTACTCATCACTTAACAGCGGGCAAAAAAAAAACAATCATAAAGATTGTTAAAAAAAACCAACATACTATTCTCAGTAAAATACCAGAAAATACAAATCATACATATATGAAATGCTTATATATTACAAAATTTTATAACTTTAACTTATAAAAACTGTAAATGATGCCACATTAGAATAATCACTGAATAAATGACCACCAAAAAGTCCATAATTCAAAAATATACCTTTCCTTGAGGCCAAATGGTATTTTTGCACTTCTTCTTTATGTAAATTGTCCAATGGTAGTCCTATTAAATTATAATAATAAATTCCTCAGAGAGTGAATTATCTTCCTAAAACTTTGGCTTTAAAAATATTAGGTAGGAATTTTGTGATTCCCTAGGCAAATGTTGTTTGAAAACCAACTGGGCATCATTACAAAGTGTCCAGCCTTTGTCACATTTTAGATAGGCAGTGTAATGTCCAGATGTGGTGGAAGGACCATCATGGAAAATTATTGCAATTGCTACAAAAGTCCTTCCTGATATTGATAGTTGAGCTGCTACAAATTATTTTAATAAAGTATCCAATTTTCTTCCGTCAGCTGTACAACGTTGCATCATTAAAATTATGTATTTTCCATATTTTGTTAAGAATAATGTGGATAACATTTCGTATTTACATTGGCTACACTCCATGTTTTGAATTGCACCTTTCACTAATTTATTGAAAGACACTGATTTACAGTCTGGTAATGTTAAATACAGAAATCTCTCAGTGTCTACATTGGTGCTAAATGTATACATTCAATTTTCACAATAATGTTCCCATTTGTAAGAGAGGCCAAAAATATTTTCTATTTCTGCACCTTCATTTTCAAAAATTGTAAGCATATACATTAAAAATTCCTGAGCATCTTGTTGGATATTTTGTGTAAATTGTGTAGAACCAGAACACACATACAAAAGATAACGAACATCTGAAACAGATTGTATTTTAATTCTATCTGTTGTCAATATTTCATAAACAGAATGCAACAGAGAACAAAATCTTTTTTCCCGATTCTGCAAAATTTGTGCTTGCAAACCTTCCAGATATAAAACAACATTGACCACTACATTAGCATAGCAGTTGACACCAGAACTATTTTCAAACTGATAACCAACAATCTCATCAACAGTGTTCAATTGTTTTTTACCTGCAATCGCAACATTATCTTGTTCTTTTCCCTTCTTGACATCTTCAGTACAGATATTCTCTAACCTTCTTTTTCGACCAACCATATGCTTTTCAAATACAGGATATTGACCTAAATTTGGAGCATACACCCTTCTTAACCTATTATACTCTTTAATACAGTTTGCATCTGCAGTAACCTTTGTCTCATCAAAATCAATCAAAAACAAACCAGATAATGTTCTGACTCGCGGCAAAGCAACATATGCCATACCCTCTTTAAATACAGTAGATCCAATGTTCACCAATGCACTGTCTAAACTTAATCCTTGAGATTTATGAATAGTCACTGCTAGGGGTGGGCGGAATTAGCGAAGTCCACTTTCGCAAATTATCGCGAAAATGTTAAAAATTATCGCAAACACGCGGAAATATCGCGAAGATGCGGAAGTTTTTTTCCCGCATGTTCGCGAGATTTTCTGCATGGTTGCGGCTCACCAACTTACCCATGTGGTTGCTTGTGGGCGTGGCCATCTTGTTTTCAGTTGTCTCGCGGTGCATGTTCTATGAGTATTAAGTGCAATCATGTACAACAACACTTATAGAACACCCTTTCAACACAAAGTGGTCTAAATGATGAGGTTGTATTTACATGGAGTATAAAAAGTGCACAGAGTGCCTTTTCCTCTGTTTGTAAATATAAAAGAGTATCTTGCACAATAACTATGTTACAAAAAGTGAAATATTTCCGTTTTTAAATTTCCTTGCGAATGATAGAAGGTAAGCACAGAGTTTTGTCTGCAAAGATGTTCAAAGAAGAATGATTGAAATGATTGCGGTCCTTCAACAGCTAAAAAGGTGAAATATTATGAACCCCTCAAATCTCTTTTTTTGCAGGTCACATGATATCTGATTATGGTCAGATTTCAAAACGACATAAACAGAGTGTTCCTAGAAACGTGTTTCAACTTTGTAGCTTCTTGCAGGTCTCTTCATTCTGCATATTGAGACTTCCCTTCACAGTAATAGGAATAAAAAATGGTATTCATTTTTTGCTGTTTTTCATTCAAATACAAATTCTTAAAAATTGCTTATTTTAAAATTTGGATCTGTGAAAGAAAAGGAAAAACAATTATAACATATAATAATACATATTTTACAACGCAACATAATTTCCACAAAGTAATTTCTTTGCCTTTTTTGCTGTTCTCAGAATATATTGAATTTCACTCAAAATAGTGATTTCAATGGTACTCATCACTTAACAGCGGGCAAAAAAAAAACAATCATAAAGATTGTTAAAAAAAACCAACATACTATTCTCAGTAAAATACCAGAAAATACAAATCATACATATATGAAATGCTTATATATTACAAAATTTTATAACTTTAACTTATAAAAACTGTAAATGATGCCACATTAGAATAATCACTGAATAAATGACCACCAAAAAGTCCATAATTCAAAAATATACCTTTCCTTGAGGCCAAATGGTATTTTTGCACTTCTTCTTTATGTAAATTGTCCAATGGTAGTCCTATTAAATTATAATAATAAATTCCTCAGAGAGTGAATTATCTTCCTAAAACTTTGGCTTTAAAAATATTAGGTAGGAATTTTGTGATTCCCTAGGCAAATGTTGTTTGAAAACCAACTGGGCATCATTACAAAGTGTCCAGCCTTTGTCACATTTTAGATAGGCAGTGTAATGTCCAGATGTGGTGGAAGGACCATCATGGAAAATTATTGCAATTGCTACAAAAGTCCTTCCTGATATTGATAGTTGAGCTGCTACAAATTGTTTTATTAAAGTATCCAATTTTCTTCCGTCAGCTGTACAACGTTGCATCATTAAAATTATGTATTTTCCATATTTTGTTAAGAATAATGTGGATAACATTTCGTATTTACATTGGCTACACTCCATGTTTTGAATTGCACCTTTCACTAATTTATTGAAAGACACTGATTTACAGTCTGGTAATGTTAAATACAGAAATCTCTCAGTGTCTACATTGGTGCTAAATGTATACATTCAATTTTCACAATAATGTTCCCATTTGTAAGAAAGGCCAAAAATATTTTCTATTTCTGCACCTTCATTTTCAAAAATTGTAAGCATATACATTAAAAATTCCTGAGCATCTTGTTGGATATTTTGTGTAAATTGTGTAGAACCAGAACACACATACAAAAGATAACGAACATCTGAAACAGTTTGTATTTTAATTGTATCTGTTGTCAATATTTCATAAACAGAATGCAACAGAGAACAAAATCTTTTTTCCCGATTCTGCAAAATTTGTGCTTGCAAACCTTCCAGATATAAAACAACATTGACCACTACATTAGCATAGCAGTTGACACCAGAACTATTTTCAAACTGATAACCAACAATCTCATCAACAGTGTCCAATTGTTTTTTACCTGCAATCGCAACATTATCTTGTTCTTTTCCCTTCTTGACATCTTCAGTACAGATATTCTCTAACCTTCTTTTTCGACCAACCATATGCTTTTCAAATACAGGATATTGACCTAAATTTGGAGCATACACCCTTCTTAACCTATTATACTCTTTAATACAGTTTGCATCTGCAGTAACCTTTGTCTCATCAAAATCAATCAAAAACAAACCAAATAATGTTCTGACTCGCGGCAAAGCAACATATGCCATACCCTCTTTAAATACAGTAGATCCAATGTTCACCAATGCACTGTCTAAACTTAATCCTTGAGATTTATGAATAGTCACTGCTAGGGGTGGGCGGAATTAGCGAAGTCCACTTTCGCAAATTATCGCGAAAATGTTAATAATTATCGCAAACACGCGGAAATATCGCGAAGATGCGGAAGTTTTTTTCCCGCATGTTCGCGAGATTTTCTGCATGGTTGCGGCTCACCAACTTACCCATGTGGTTGCTTGTGGGCGCGGCCATCTTGTTTTCAGTTGTCTCGCGGTGCATGATCGAGAGAAGAAAGACGTGATCGCGCGACGCATGACGTCACTACGGGTGCGAACTGTCGCGAGACAGCGCAAATGGCTAAAAACAATACAACATCTCATGGAGAACGCAACCGGATCAAGAAAACTTGTCGGCGAACGCAGGGATTCAGGTAAGGCGATCGCGCGCGCGCGAGAATGTATTATTTTACAGCGTGAGCAAGAAACAAATTATCGCCAAGCTGTGGAATGCGGAAATTTTGACATTTTCGCGCTTTCCGCGGAACGCGAAAATGTCAAATTATCGCAATTTCCGCAAACGGAACGAAATTTTAGCCCAGGCCTAGTCACTGCATGTGCCAGAGAAAATGGAAATTGTTTCCTACGGACATATACATTTTTAACAAGCAAAAAACAAACTGAACAACAACCAATTTCTTTAACTTCATCAATCTGATCAAATTTAATTTTTAAAAATTCAATTCCTTCTTTTTTCTGATAATTCACAAAATCCACCACTTTACCCATTGCACCATTAACTAAACTTTTCTCTACATCCAAATTACGCCTTAAAATTACCCGACAGTTTACACACACATACAGTGTCTTTTCCAAACCAGAAGTTTTAGATATTTTTTTTTCTAAACAATCTAGTTTTGATTTCAACTTACCCGTCAAAATAATAGTGATTCCTTCATGCAGTATTTTATCGATGGCTTCCATTTTTACAATTTCTTCATTTTCCAATTTTAATAATTCTTCGTTGAATATTGAACACTCACGCAGTGTCGGCATTAAGCAAATCACTAACTTGTTTTTAGAAATTTCCACGTACACTTTTGCAGCAACTACATTTTCATTTGGAAAGACATTGCAAAGTAATCGACTCCCCAAAGCTTCTTTCCCTTTTTTTGAAAGAATTCCAGTTCTTATGTCTTAAAGAATACTTCCATATTCAGCATCATTAGCCTGTCGCATATTTGTTGTCAGTTCTTTGTATTCAAAATTACTCCAAATGTTCACATTACCAACACTGCCAAGATATCTTCATGGGCAAGTGTTTTAAATACCGGTTGTCCTTTTACCGGTGTCAGTTGCAGTAGATCTCCAAAAACTATGACGTGTTTTCCTCCAAATAACACGTCATACTCTGAATAGAATTTGCTGCATTCTTAAATGCACAAAGGCAAGCATCAAGTTTGAAACCATGATCACCTCATCAATAATGAGAAGTTTCATTTTCTTCAGCACTCTTGAAACTTCACAACAAGCATCTCCAGATAGCTTGTGGTATTCCAATTTGTTCTCATGCTCTACTGGCAGCATTAGTAAACGATGTAATGTAATTCCTTTAATGTTATGTGCTGCCAACCCAGTTGGAGCAGTGACAACACAAGACAAATGCGACTCAGTTGTATTTTGGAGATAACTTGTAATTACTTTAATTAAGAAACTCTTTCCTGTTCCAGCTTGACCATTCGCATACATTCGGATAGGTTGAAATGATGTACATGAGCACCCTTTTTTTCATGAAATAATCCATGGTCAATCTGCTCTTTCACTTGCGGATATATTTGTTTCTGTTCAACATTTAGTTGCTCTTCCAAGTTTCCTAACTCTTTTGCATCTTCTTGTGCTTGATACATTGCTGTTTCCACCTCATTCATTGAAATCCCTGCTTCATTTTCAACAATTGGTTGTCCTAGTGGATCTTGACTCAGTGCAGCAGAACTTTGACTGTCTTGAGAACTGTCTCTAGCAATCTCAGCTGCAATTGTAGCTTCTTGATCAATTTCATCATTCAACATTTTCACATAATTTGCGAAAGCACTGCATTGTATGCTATCTTTACAAACATTAAATGAATCTTCATAGCTGGGAAAATCTCCAAGTAAGTCCAGTTCAGAACGCCATGGTTTGAACATTTGCAAAAGGGCTAAATAGTAAAATTCCCTTTTGTCAGCAGTGTCGCAACTCAGTTTTCTGTGATTAATTAAATTTCCTTTCCTTTGTTTCACCAGACATCCTTCAGAACCAATCACTCCATATTTTCCATCGTTGATGTTCTCTGTAATATTCCGTTTAAAAGTGTAGTTTTGCAGCACTTCATAGAGACACATGTTCTCAAGATGATGACTTCTCTTTGGATAGTATGTGTCCAACATATTGGTTTTCAAAATATCTGTACTTTCAGGGTCATTTTCTGCTAAATATTCAATTTCTTGAACAGATTTCAGTACCCGATTTCGCATTCCTGCAAGACCTAGACTCACCCAAATGATTCTTCTACTTTTGGAATATAGACTTGCAGATGATAACCGATCTGAACATTCATATGCTCCAATTTCATGATGCGATAACATCTTCAAACTGAAACTGTATAATTTCTTACTTAGACTCTTCTCGTGAGAAATCTCTTCCCACATTTCTTTCAATTCAGTCTTTTCTGATTTAGTAATGTAAGACGTTACATATCGAGCAACAGCAATGGAATTGTCCACAACACACTGAATATCCATGTTAGCGTTCCACATGGATAAAATAACTGGATTGTAGTCATTTATGTATTTTGATTCTTTGCTTCTTCTTAAGTTGTAGGTGTTTTTCGGAGACTTTCTTGTGATGGTATGTCGTACAGCTGACATAAAACTGTTCACTCTTCCTTTGGATAATACAGGACGTGGAAATTCAAAACGACATTTGGTATAGAACTTATCCTTTGACTTGTACTTTCGTCGACAGTATTTTCCACACCTGTGGCTTTGAAATCGTAAGACTTGTTGTTTTAAGTTTTTGTCTTCTCTGCTATTTGGAAGAGCACATGTAGCATAATCTTCAATGAAAGACAAAACCGTTTCATCTGAATCTGTTCCAAATTTGGGGGCGTCCTTGACCCATAATAACATATGTATGTGAGGAGCACCTCTTGCTTGATACTCCTTTCTCCAAAAGAAATCCACAACTTCTCCAAGAGGAGGATTCTTTTTATTGCAGATGAAAGACATCATAGCTTCAAATCTAGGATTGAAATATCTGCATACATTGATAGGATCCAAAGAGCACAATTCTCCAGGTGTCTTTTATTCAATATTTTTTATATTGGAATTTGCCTCTCGAAGAAATTCAAGTAAATCATCCCAAGCATACTCAGCACAGCTTAGTGTAACAAACCATGTAGGAGTTCCCAAGTTCCGTAGCATGCATTTCAGTTCTCCATGTCGACGGTACCAATATTTATTAGTCCCACGCTGACATGCCATCAGATTAATCAACTGAGATTCTAAATGATCATCTCTCTGATGCACTTTATCCATAAAATCCTTTGCAGTTACATTTTGAGGATGCATTCCAGTTTTTAAAATGTGATTTACTGCATATGAAAGTCCAGTTAAGTCACTTTCAAACAGAAGATGAAACATATAAGGGATACATTGTTGAAATCTTGGTTCTTCTGCATATAATCTTGTTGTTTGATATTCAGATGCAGGAATCTGCACAGGACGTTCATCATATCGTCCACCTTTTCCTGTTGGAAACAACTGCGGGAAACAACGAGCTTCCAAGCTCTCTTCCCATACACTCATGGGACTTCCTGTTGCTTTTTTCATTTAAAACAACTCAATTGTATTCCCCATCACCTCTTTGGAATGCAGTGGATGTACACTGTAATGTTCATAGATCTCTTCACATCTGGACATGTCCACTTTTTCAATTTGTCCACTTAATGTTTCACTATCTTCTGCTAAATCTATTTCTTCTTCTCCAACAAACACATTTCTTAACAGATACAATGATGCCTTTTGCACTTTTCTAACATCCACTAACTCTTGCCAGATTTTCTTATTCTTAGTAGGAACACCATTAACTAGAATGACTAGTGGCTCATTTTCTGCATGATCTACACCAATAGTTTCAACATTTTTCCTTAAATCTAATGGTAAATACACAACTCTTCCTTTCAATCCTCTTTGCAACTCTGATGGAGGTTATTTACTTGTTTTGGGCTCCATACGAACAATACCCTGAAACGGGAGAACACATTGTATCAGAATAGACTCATACGTATTTAAATCAATCAGCTCTGGAGGAATATCAACCAACTCTAGATTATTATGAACAACTCTAGCAGGCATTTTATTCTCATCTAATTTATTATAACAATATTTGCAAATACGCTGCTCACATCCCAAATCAAAACAATCCTCTACCCACAAATAAGTTGCAAATTCCATCCACTTATCATTATCTTCTATTTCACTTTTTAAATACAGGTTGACACCCCTAGTCTGATTTTTATAGTTACTTCGCCGACAACAAATACAAGAAACATTTGGTCTTTCACCTGAAATTACCTTAAACTTTGTGATTTCATCCTCAAATGTTTCTGTAATTACAGGTTCTACATTGTCCTCAACATTTTGTTCTACTAATGTGTCAGTTTCTTCACTCTCTTGCTTAGGCCCAAAGTAACAAAACTCAATATCCTCACAGACCTGCTTCACATCTCAAACTGACCCATGTAAAAGAGCACTATTCAACTCACTTAACGTTAGTGCTGGACTTTTTGCATAATACAACCTTCTCACTAACTTCCGCATTTGAGTATGAGGTACTGCCAGCATTCTGAAATGGGGAAAAACACTTTCACAAACGTTCCTAGAAAGACAAGCCAGAGAATGACCTTGCAAACCAGTATGTTTTCTCACTCTGCAAGGGTCTAGTCCTTGCAACAGCTTAATCTTTTGTTTTACACTTTTTTTAGTAAAGGCTCGTAAGAAACTTCATAATTTTTCAATAGATTCCTGTCGTACACTACAAACACTACTGCAATGCCAAGTGTACACAGGGTTTTTAGCACGTCTCCCTAAAACTTCATCAGCTATCACTTCTTCTGCATTTCTTTCAACCATTGTCTCTTTCTCCATTGGACAACCATCACTAACCTCATAACCTCTACCACTGGTGTCAACTGCATACAATAATTTTTCACTTAGTGAATAACTCTCTTCATTAAAAAAAGGGTCTGAACTAGAACTGTGTTTCCATTCTCCCAAAAAAAATTACAATTTTTTTTTTATTAATAACTCTTTTCCTCCTACTTTTGGCCTTCATTACATATATTGGTTTATCTAGTCATCAAATTCTGTTTAACACTAAAATAAACAGTTTCCTTTTTACTTCAAAAGCCTTTTCCACTATGCTTTCAATATGCTTCTTCTTTTTATAAAATAAAGCTCTCTTTTTATATTTCTTCACATCTTTCAGCAAATTATGCACTACTATCTAGTAAAATATTTTTTTGCGTAATTCCTTATACTGATTTTGTCTTCTTTTACCATACTTTATCTCCTTTGACTGAACATTTGGTTTTTTACTTTTCCTCTTATTTTGGTTTTTTGTCTTACTTAAAAAAAATTCTGAAGTTGCAGCATTCTCTACATTCTGTTTGCTCCTACAAACATTTTTAATAAATTGCTTCGTGATCTTACCAGAAGATATTTTCCTTTTAGCCACATTATCTTGCACATTCAATACTTGTGGTTGATGTTTCTTCAAATAATCCTCCTGTCTCTCTTCTTTTTCTTTTTTTTCTGGCATAATTTCTCAATTTTAACGCTGAAAAACAGTATCTGCAAAAAAAAATCACAAATAAATGTATATTAATAACTTTAAAATGTACAGTATTCCATTACTGTACAAACACATTTTATATAAGAACTGACTAAGAAACTATAGCCCTGAACCACAAGTGTGACGATGATTAAAACACTACATACATAGTGCATACTACTTTGAAGCAGTTCATGCCCTAAAGCCTACCTCACTAAAAGACTACATGCTGACTGACTGAATGATTACAGTACTAAAAGGAGACACACTGGGTGAGTAACAGGGTGTTTCCTAGAAGTGTATGAATACTAACTGAAATTGAAGGTGCGAAAGAGAACTGTGTAGCTGATAAGAGAACTGAATGCATACTGGATAGGAATTTAAAGCAGTCCATGTACTAAGGCCTAGCTCACTGCATGAGTACTTGGGTACCGACTGAATGATTGGACTACAGTAAGGAGACTGCCTGGATGAATTTATAATTGGTAGGCTTTTCGCACAGGGAATGGATTAGTACTTGGTACTGAATGGGTCACTAGAAGAGTGCAAAGGGAGTGACAGGATGTTTGCTGGACTATATGGATACTGACTAGGGAATTGAAAGTGTAAAAGACAAGTCTCTAGGTGGTTAGAAAACTGCATGCATAGTGCATAGGGGTTTGAAGCAGTCCATTTGCTAAGGCCTGGCTCAGTGCATGAATACTTAGACATTGACTGAATAATTAGAGTACTGGAAAGAGAGTGTCTTGGTGAATTTATAAGTGTTTCGTGTTTTGGCACAGTAAATGGATTACTACATGGTGCTGAATGGGTCACTAGAAGACTGCAAAGGGAGTGACAGGGTGTTTCCTGGAAGTGTATGGATACTGACTAAGGAATTGAAGGTGTAAAAAACAACTGTATAGGTGGTTAGAGAACTACATGCATACTGCACAGACATTTGAAGCAGTCTATTTGGTAATGAATTGTTCACAACATAACTACTTAGAAACTGACTAAATCATCAGACTACTTCTAGGACAGTGCCTGGGTAAAAAAATGTAATTTTCAGTTCTGGTGCAGTGAAGACAATACTACATGGTACTGCACTTTAGTGTCAAAGCATGACTCATTTTATCAATGCATAAGCAAACACTGGCTTCTAATGCTACTAAAACTTGACAGCATGACATGTTTTAAAACACTTATCTGCCACCAAATACACAATGTTACCAAATGCTTCTCTCACAGTGGTTCCCAAATGCACACAAACTCACAGTGTGATTCTACACAACAACCACTATCCCTAGGAGATTACCAAACCTCATTCACTACAGTGGAAGTGGTAAGGGAACTGCACACAATCTACATATTTCTCGACTGCACTTTAGTGTCAATACCTGACTCATTTAATCAACGCATAAGCAAAGACTGGCTTCTAATGCTTCTAAAACTTCACAACATGACATGTTTTAAAACAATTATCTGTCAGCAAATACACAATGTTACCAAACGCTTCTCTCACAGTGGTTCCCAAATGCACACAGACTCATAATGTGATTCTAGACAAGCACCACTATCCCTAGGAGTTTACCAAACCTCATTCACTACACTGGAAGTGGTAAGGGAACTGCACACAATCTACATATTTCACGACTACACTTTACTGTCAATACCTAACTCATTTAATGAAAGCATAAGCCATAACTGTCTTCTAATGCTACTAAAACTTGACAACATGACAGGTTTTAAAACAGTTATCTGTCAGCAAATACACGATGTTACCAAACGCTTCTCTCACAGTGGTTCCCAAATTCACACAGACTCACAGTGTGATTCTAGACAAGCACCACTATCCCTAGCAGTTTACCAAAACTCATTCACTACAGTGGAAGAGGTAAGGGAATTGCACACAATCTACATATTTCCCGACTGCAATTTAGTGTCAATGCCTGAGTCATTTAATCAACACATAAGCAAAGACTAACTTCTAATGCTACTAAAACTTCACAACATGACAGGTTTTAAAACAGGTATCTGTCAGCAAATACACGATGTTACCAAACCATTCTCTCACAGTGGTTCCCAAATGTACACAGACTCACAGTGTGATTCTAGACAAGCACCACTATCCCTAGGAGTTTACCAAAACTCATTCACTACAGTGGAAGAGGTAAGGGAACTGCACACAATCTATATGTTTCACGACTGCACTTTAGTGTCAATGCCTGACTCATTTAATCAATGCATAAGCAAAGACTGGCTTCTAATGCTACAAAGACTTGACAACATGACAGGTTTTAAAACAGTTATCTGTCAGCAAATACACAATGTTGCCAAACACTTCTCTCACAGTGGTTCCCAAATGCACACAGACTCACAGTGTGATTCTAGACAAGCACCACTATCCCTAGAAGTTTACCAAAACTCATTCACTAGTCTGGAACTGGTAAAGGAACTGCACACAATCTACATATTTCACGACTACACTTTACAGTCAATACCTAACTCATTTAATGAAAGCATAAGCCATAACTGTCTTCTAATGCTACTAAAACTTCACAACATGACATGTTTTAAAACAGTTATCTGTCAGCAAATACTCGATGTTACCAAACGCTTCTCTCACAGTGGTTCCCAAATGTACACAGACTCACAGTGTGATTCTAGACAAGCACCACTATCCCTAGGAGTTTACCAAAACTCATTCACTACAGTGGAAGAGGTAAGGGAACTGCACACAATCTACATATTTCACAACTGCAGTTTAGTGTCAATGCCTGACTCATTTAATCAACGCATAAGCAAAGACTGGCTTCTAATGCTACTAAAACTTGACAACATCACAGGTTTTGAAAGAGTTATCTGGCAGCAAATACAAGATATTTCTAAATGCTTCGATCACAGTGGTTCCCAAATGCACACAGGCTCTCTGTGTGATTCTAGACAAACAACACTACCCCTTGCACTATACCAAAACACATTTCTTCATCTATAAGAGGTACTACATTTTAGTATAGAAACATAACATAACTCCTTTCACAAATTCATAAACAATGTCTGGTTTCTAATTCTACCAAAATATAAAAACAGCACAGTTATCTGTCTGCAAACACATGAAAAACACAAATGCCTATCACAGACTGGTTTCTACATGCACACACACTGTCAATAAGATTTTAGAGAAAAAAAGTACTCCCTACACTTTAGCAGAAGAAATACATTAGTCTGATTAAAATCAAAATAGTCTACATACATCCCCTCACAATTAAATAACTCACCTTTCAAGATGTTTTGCAGATTAAGAAGTATATCAGTTACACACCAGAGATCAGTCACACACCATATTTTCTTATACAGAATCTCTGCACTGTGCACCTCTCAGCAGAACCAAAGAATGGCAAAGTTTCCCTCTCTTTTTCCACACATATACATGTAAACATCAAATCACATTCCTTCCCACATAAATTCAAAAGCAAATACACATTTCTATTGGTTAAACATTTCAACCCTTTCCAAATGACATAAACTTCAACCCTTCCCCCAATCTGCCTTCTGCCCGTTACCATAGAAACAGGTAATGGAACACTGTACTGGGGACACAGGTCACAAGTTCAGCACACACAATGTTGCTAATCAAAACAGCAAGTGTGCTTGACTTCTCAACATATCAGCTTATCATATATAATGTTCCTTACAATCGGTTTTTGTTAACCAATAAGAATCATGCGTTTAAAAAACAGAAATATGCACCCTACCTTTCAGTGTAGAAAGTTGTTAAACAACCAATGATTTCTTGTCTTTTTTCAAAATTGCATATTAGCCACCATTTTAGAAACATCTTACTTTCCAAACCGCCATTTCATTTAGAGAGAACATCTGAGTGCATCCAGACCTCCTTACAAGATGCTTACAGTGTGGATTGTGGGACACAACTACATTTTCTGGAGCCAAAGGTATGCAGAAAACAAAGGCATTCACAAAGACCTAGGTTTGCCAAATGTAGACATTAAATGGATTGGACAGAGAGGGTTAAAGTGGCACCAATTGATGCCATTGGTGAAATCCCTTATGCAAATCCAACACCCTGACCTCATAATAGTGCACTGTGGTGGCAATGACCTAGGCACTTTGACTGGGGTATCAATCAATCTTACTTTATTTCGATTTAAATTATAAATCATAAAAAGCATACAATAAAAACATTCAATAAAATTACAATCCTTTAAAAAAAATATAAAAAGGAACAAGATTGTTTCCAAGTTAAAAGAAAGGTCTCTATCTTACAAGAACTTTCTATAAACATAGCCAAAAACATTAAAATTATCGAAGTTATAACATTAGATAGACTCGATAGCTCTTTGATCTAGAATCTTTCGATGATGAACAATGGATTTCAAAAACGTGGCTACTGTAAATACCAATAAGTCTCCCTCCAACATCTGCAAAAAGAGTAAGGCTGGGCGACATTGTCTGAGTCCAGTGCGCCTCAAAAAGGGAACAAGCAGATTTTTCCTAATTTCTGCAAAACATTTACAGAAAAGGACAGTGTGGAGAGTTGATTGTGGGGAAATAAGGTCACAAGAGCAAGCAGGTAAAATTTTGGCCCAGTTGTTTTGAACTGGGAAGGCAATTATTCGATAGAAAATATTCATCCTGAGTCTTACCAATAAGTATCGCTCATAGCTTGTCATATTTAGAGTAAGATAGGGCTGCAGTGTTGGTATCGATTGAATCATTAGACTATGAGTGACAGATGGTTTACTAACTTCGCTCAATAGTCTCATCTCCTCCAGATGGGCGAGTGCTTTAGTTTTTAAGATCTTTCTCGACACCTCATATATTGATGTGGGATTGTAAAAGTACTTATCCCAACCCAAATCATGGAAGAAGGTTGCAATATGCCGCAGCCACTTTGACCTGTGGACGTTATCCAGGGTTAGACAGTCCAACAGGAGCGACTGGGTAAGGGTGGCTTTATCTGATGACCATATTTTGCGCCATAGCAAAAGTGGCTCCACTTTTGCTAGGTCCGCCAGATGTACAAGACCCAGTTCTAGATGACAAGCGAAAGTTCCCGTACTCCCCGGAGCTGAAAGGAGAGACCTCAGAAAGGAATTTTCAACTTTCTGGATAGTGTCCGTGTTCACGAAGCCCCAGAGAGCGGCCCCATATAAAGCCACTGATAAACATTTGGCTTTATAGATCTGGATATTTCAGTTGGAGCTCTATTGCCTAATTTCCTAATGAAGTTGAGGAGGGCTGTAACTGTTCTCAAGAAGAGTAATCTTCGAGTTTCCACTGCCGCTTTCCAAGATAATTTGTGGTCCATTGTTATGCCTAAGTAAGAGTAAGTATGGGTAGAAACTATTTTTTGGTTGTTCAGATAGATACCCTTCATTTTGTTTGTGTTTGTGTGGGAAGAACTTGACCTCATGACGAAGGTTTTAGTTATATTTATCCTGAGGTCAAGACTCGCCATGAATGTAAAGTATCTATTTAGATTTTTTTGTAGTTCACGGGGGGTACGGGACAATATGACCGAGTCATCTGCATAAAGTAGTGCAGGAATTGGACGCTTATTTATCATCGGGAGATCCTGGGATTCCTTCAGCATCTCTTTTTCCAGAGCGTTAGTGTATAATGTAAAAAGAAAAGGGGCTAGGACACATCCTTGCCTAACCCCTTTTTCTACTGGAAATGGGTCTGTCAGCTCCCCCCCTGCCCCATAACGGACTCGAGCAGAGGCATTAGCATAAAGTGCCCTAACAAATATAAGCAAGTTCGAAGGGACCCCCATGTCAGCCAATATTACCCAAAGTTTGGAATGGGAAACACAATCAAACGCGGCTGACAAGTCCACGTAGAGCATGTACAAATCTCCTTTTTTAATATGCACATACTTGTCAATCAAAAGCGAAAGGTTTAGGGCCTGCTCGATGGTCCCCAGGCCCTGACGAAACCCGTACTGTAAATCTGAGATGACCCTACCTTCATCAGCCCAATCTTGCAATTGTTCTAGAATGACTCTACCTGCCATCTTGCCCAGGGAGTCTAATAGAGAGATTGGGCGATAGCAGGATACTGAGTCCCGGTCACCTTTCTTGAAAATGGGGATTAGTATGGATTTTGACCAAGATGGTAATAAACCCATCTTGCAGGTTGCATTCAGGACTCTGGTTAAAATAGGGATCCAGAGGTCCACTTGGTCTTTAAATAGGTCGATAGGAACACCGTCTGGGCCCGGTGCCTTCCCGTTCTTGCTTGCATTCAAGGCCGAGGCGGTCTGTTCCAGAGAAAACTGTAAATCAATAGGGTAAATTGAGGATGGTTCATTTGGAGGGTTAGGATTCAAATAATCTAAGTCCTGGAGTTCGGGTGACTCCTTACCTACCGAGAAAATTTTGGAAAAGTATAGGACCCATTCCTTTTCCTCAATCGCTAGATCTAGCTTAGCATGATGTGTGTTGTCATTCAGGAAAGGGGACTTTCCTACTTGCCAGAAGGCTGCCATGTTTTTTTGGGAGCAGGTTTCGTGCAATTGTTCCCAAAGCTGGGTTTTTAGTGCTTTTTTCCTGTTTCTTAGAGCGTGATTATAAGCTTTCCTAAGTGTTAATATCTCATGTGGTACCCTAAGTGTTTTTCTCAGTGCCGTTTTTAAATTAGAATATGCAACTGTGCAATCATGGTTGAACCAACCTTTCTGTTTTTTTTAAACATGTTTTGTTTCCACCCACAATACTTCGCTGATTGCCATAACAATCCGTTCGAAGCTTACGATAACCTCTGAGTGGGTTGAATGTGGGTTGAGACAAGTCATGATGGATGGGTTGGCCCTCGCAATCACTTGTTTAGTCACCTCCATAGGTACTACGTTCCCCCATTTGAGTGCATATCCATTCAGTCTGGTCAGAGCTAGGTTATTTTGTGATAGAATAGTTCTCATGCTTCTCTTTAATTTGTGAGTCAAAGAGAGAGAGATACTAAGGGGATAATGATCACTGAGCGGGACTAAATGTCTAGTGAAAACAGCATCTTCAGTCCTCTTAACATTTGAAACCAGAATGTAATCTATGATTGTCGAGCACCCTCTCCCATGAAATGTGGGAGCCAAGGTTTGATTCTTTCCATTCCTGATGTTTACTTGAACCAAATCTAGTTCAAATAAGGTTTCATTTAGGTAGTTACCTAAAGTTGAGTGTCTGAAGTGAGGTATTGGGTTATCAAATTCATCCAAAATGCCACATATGTTCTTGTTATCAATATAGTGGCATGGACCAAGATTGAAGTCCCCCCCCAGATAATCACCGCATCACTTATTTTCTTCGTCATGCTGGATTTTAATGTGGACCGCATCTGGGATACCACGGTAATTGTTTCAGCCTCAGGGAGGTTATTATAGAAATTCACTATAATAAAGCTGTCCCCTTTATTTAAACTCAAACTAAGAATCTGGATGTTTAGATCAAGGTTCATGGGGACTACTTTCTTTATTTTTAGGAGGTTCGAAATATAAATTGATAAACCTCCTTTCGCTCTACCTGAGACGGAAGGTTGGGCAGAAGAAAAAAAAGTTTTATAACCTACCATGTGTATCGGTTCAACAGTCCAGGTCTCTTGGAGTGCTAAGACATCAAACCTGGGACCAAAATTCCTCCATATATCGTTGGTAATCTTAGAGCGTTGTCCTGCAATGTTCCAAAATAAGACTGCTACTTGAGATTTTAACCCCTCTCCTAAGCATGTCTGAGAATTGGGAATAAAAGAGAGATTTGAGTTCTGTTCTGTATTTAGAATAGGTTGAGTTTTGTCTAAGATTTTGGAATTAAGTGGTAATTCCGTAGGTAATAAAGGATTCTGGATATGCTTTAGATTAACATCCTGAGACATATGCATGACAGAATTAATGTTAAGATTGTCCTCCATATTAGTAGAGGGCACCTTTTGAAATCTATCAATATCACTGTTTTCTACTCCATTTAGGTTCAGTCAATCCACTCCTTCCATGTCTATCAATTCTGCGTTTCGATTATAAAGAGGTAGGAAGTAATCATCCTGATGACAAGATGGAGGACAAGGACGATACTCGTGGCGTTGAAAGGAAGACCTTGGTTGACCAGACTGATAATGAATTGGGGTCATAAAAACAATTACGCTGAGGATGAGATAGTGCGGTACGGTATTTGTAGTTCTCTGTGAGAGACCTTACCGCGTTATTCCTATATTGATGAGAAGAGTTGTAATAATCTCTCTGGCCTGGAAAAGGGGGCCTTAAACAGTCCTCTGGGTGTTGTGACGTATAAGTAACACAGTCACTTTGTCGATTGTAGGAGAGCCTGAGGTAAATGTCTTGGCGTTGGAGTAATGGACTAGTACGCCCATCCAGATTTTGAATCAGTATACTCGAATTATTTTTAGCAGAAAAGTGTACTCTGGGATAGAAGTAGGTCAAATCACGTACCTCGATTGAATTAGAAGATTTAAGAGAAGGATAATTTAGGATGTATCTTACAGCTCTTTTGTCTCTGAAGTTAATCGTTATAATGTCGCCCATGATATCCTTTGTCCTACTTCCTAGCCAGGAGAGACAAGAAGGATTTCTCCATTGATATCTGGGGGAAGAGGGCATTTCGTTCGGAGCCAAAATATAACTTTATTTTTTAATTGGCTGTGGTCTTCTCTTTTTCCATCCTCTAGGGGAGGGACTCCAGTTAGGACCACCACCAAGGGAACTGCTTCTGGGGGAAGGTCTACGTTAGCATTTTTTTGAGTGGGTGTCCTTGCCAAATCTTCGGACTCAGTATGTATTACGGTTGTTTGTTTAGGGTTTAATTGGCTATTGGATTCATTACCGCCGCTACGTCCTTATCTTTAGATTGTACATCCGTACTTGTTGTTTGAGGAGGCATCGTTTGCTGGATGTTTAATTTTGCCGGGCTGGTAGCTCTAGCAATCAGTCCCTCCTGGTTATTGTTACTTATGGTCGATACAATCAGTGGAGGGAGTGATAAAGACCTTGCTAGTTCCTTGGTTCCCTCCTTAATCTCCTCAATTGCCTTTTCTAGATTCCCCAATTGTCGGGCTATGAATTTTAATCTTTCTGTTAATGGTAATGTGAGTGATCTAATCAATTTCCCAATATTCTCCAATAATATAGTATCTGATGTTTCGATTTGGGCACTAATATCTGGTATAGGAGTTTTTGTTATAAGATTGCTTAATTTAGCAGTTGTAATGTTGCTTTTGGACTTAGGTTTTTTTTGATAGAGGCCCCTTCTTTTTCCTTCTTTTTAGTATGGAGCCTTGTGGCCCTGAACTTTCCGAAATCTTAGTTGCATTTCGGACAGTCTGCACTGGGGACAGTGAATCATCCATCAAGACATCCCTTTCAGCTAGAGTGTTATTCAAACAAAGGGGTGAAATGACAATATGCTCATTGTCTAGATCTGGTGGAGGAGTAATATCTCTAAGAAGTAGAGGCGTGCCATCACCAAAGGAAGCATCAAGACCATCACTTCCATGAGATATGATGGGTTGTGGTGACATCACTACCTGCGAGGAGAGAAGGGATAAACAACTATTTTTTACGTGCTCGACGGACCGTCGTCTCTCAGCCCGTAAATCGTCTAAAGCCATTGCCTTATCTATTTCTATGATAGGCCTAATACCAAAATTGTCCAATGTCCCTCGATTAGCGTATCCTCTCCTCAGAGGCTTTTCTTTAGAGGCGGACAAATTCATAATGGGTGTTACAGTTAATGCGTTTACCAATACAACGAAGCTACAACTGCAAATGTAGTAAATGGTAAACAACAGCTATAACACGTGAGTTAACATATGTCAATGTTCATATCATCCAGGTAACTTACTAATCGATGTGCATGAGGTCAAGTGCGAGGAACGTCCTTGAGCAGCAGAAAGGAAAGTGGCCCAGTCCAGTCTCCTCAGTCCTCTGAGGGCCTCAGAGGGCCCGCCCTTTGCCCGGGCTTAGCCCGGCGCCGCCCGCGCGCGGTCCCACGACGCGGGGAGTGTGACCAGTTTAAATAGTGCCTCCAGGCGCGAGTGTCCACCTATCGACTTCCGGGATAGAAGCGGAGGAGTCTGGGGATTGTGGTCCCACCTCCACACAGCGGCCGCAAAGGTGACTGTAGCGGCGGCGGGAGGGAGACCTGACCAGCAGAGCACAGACTCAGGTAGGGAGAGCCCCAAGGTAGTAGAATTCAGTTGACCAGTCCAAGCTTCGAGGGTATCACAGCGCCCGCTCCACCGAGAGTGTGACCAGTTTAAATAGCGCCTCCAGGCGCGAGTGTCCACCTATCAACTTCCGGGATAGAAGCGGAGGAGTCTGGGGATTGCGGTCCCACCTCCAAACAGCAGCCGCAAAGGTGACTGTAGCGGCGGCGGGAGGGAGACCTGACCAGCAGAGCACAGACTCAGGTAGGGAGAGCCCCAAGGTAGTAGAATTCAGTTGACCAGTCCAAGCTTCGAGGGTATCACAGCGCCCGCTCCACCGGGAGTGTGACCAGTTTAAATAGCGCCTCCAGGCGCGAGTGTCCACCTATCGACTTCCGGGATAGAAGCGGAGGAGTCTGGGGATTGTGGTCCCACCTCCACACAGCGGCCGCAAAGGTGACTGTAGCGGCGGCGGGAGGGAGACCTGACCAGCAGAGCACAGACTCAGGTAGGGAGAGCCCCAAGGTAGTAGAATTCAGTTGACCAGTCCAAGCTTCGAGGGTATCACAGTGACTGGGGTAGGTCTGGAAATGCTTATGAGGGACACCTTTGCAGAACTGATTTCACTTTTCCCTAAGACTGCCTTTGTGTACTCTAACATATTCCAAAGGCAGAAATGGAACTGGTCTAATCATTTTTGTCCACAGATTGAGAAAGCTAGGAAACATGTGAATAAATCTGTTTCTGCTTTTCTCCGAGACTATAGAATGGGGTCCATTTACAATAACAATCTGCGCTTTCATATGCAAGAGATGTATAGGAGAGATGGAGTACACTTTACTGATGAAGGAAACAGAGTCTTCCTCAACGACTTTAGACTCGGTATAGGTACTTACTTATAAGTACCAAAAACTCTCAATGAACACAACAGCTCTTTTTAGAGCCACTCAAGAACAAAACACTTAAGGTTGATCTTTATCTCCCAGCAATTTCATATTTTTTTCCCTTGGATCCGCGAACCCACCGCGAGAGGATCCGTGCATCCAACGCGATAGGATGCGTGCACCGTGCGCGCATTTCGCCTTTTTTTTTTTAAAAAAGGGGGCCCCAGAGGGTCCTTCTGGGACCCCCTAAGCACCTCTAGAGGGTCAGAGTATTTCCACTCTGCCCCCTTTATATGTTTTACACACTTATTCCCCTTGCATCTTCAGCCTCGCTTCTACCGAGGCCGAAAATGGCCGCCAACAGTTCCTGGTTTCGAATGTAGACAGACACTCGATAGCCAATTAGCATTCAGCGTGCGATCGGGAGGGTGCGCGCTCGGTTCGGGGAGGGTGCGCTAACGGTGTGGGTAGGGTCCACGGATCCTCCCCGGCCATAGATATCACTAACTTTTTTACCCTAATTTTCTCAGGAACTACTGAACAGATTCACACCATATATGCAAAAGGCATGAGTCCGAACTGAGGACTACCTCTTTGCCAAATTTGGTGTCATTCCGTTCAGCGGTTCGGGCTGTAGCTGCAACAACAGATCCTATGGGAAATTGCATGGGGAAAACGCGTTTTGGGAACCCCCCTTTTTTCTCGGCCCCCACTTGACGGATCACTGCAAAACTTTCAGGATAGGAGCGAAGCAGAGCTGGACAAAGGTTTGGAAAATTTTGCGAGGATTCGTCAACCGGCGCCAACGTTATTCCAAATAGGTTTTTTTTTTTTTTTTCCTGGGATATATGGGTTTGCCGTGCCCTATCTGTATTTTTCATTTGTTCTCCGTAAAGTTGTCAAATGCTCCATAGGAAATGTATAATTTAAAATGATTTCTGTGATGAACTTATATGGTACGAGCTAATGTATTATTTTCAAGCTGAATAATAAAAAATATTACATTTTTTTTTTTTTTAAATAGAATGTTGCGGATTTCCTATGGAAAATAGGTCCTAACTGTAACATGTCTCTTTTACATATGATGGCATTAGGAAAAGGTACATACATATGCATACTAGGTTTTAGGAATATAGTGAGAATTACATCTATATACTTAAGCACTAGGTGTGCACAGATGAAAAGAGGCTCATATCTCTCTTTCACTCATGAATTCACTTTGGCATTCTTATTCTTTTTTTTCTTTTTTCATTGATCATCAAAGTCTTTATTTTGGTAAGAATACCATAAAAGACACAAGGGATCGCAGAATAAGTTTTGAGCATAGCAAAATAAATAAAACAGTACATTTCAATGATAAAAACAAAACAGTCTAAAAATATCATGAGTATAAAAATTAAGCTAGCAGGTGTTAAGAAAACAGTAATTAGGGCCTACGGATAATATGTAGGTCTCGATTATCATCGCAAGTTCATACCAGCTAGGAGGATAGATATGCAACCTGGGCAAAGTCTCATTTCAGAAATAAAAACGTTTGATGACATTGAAAATATTCGCCAATGCAACAGTCCATAGTTATCATCACAAATACCATTCCACATAGACGGTTGGAGTGCGATTACAGATTTGTCATGAACAAGAGTCTGATGCAGATGCCTTGGCTGCTGTTAATTACATTCTACAATTGTGCAAGTAATTTTCCATCACAGGTTTATGTCCACATGGAACATAAGTGTGCAAAATCTGGCAAAGAGCCAATATTAAAAAGGCAAGTACTAAAGGATTCAGTCACATGCCAATACAATAAAAAACAGTAAAAACACATTTCATACTAACATATAGAAAGACTAAGAAAATATTACTTCCAATTTTTAAGTTTGCTGTTCTATATAGCAAATATGTATACTAAGGGATTAATTGTGTATGCTGCTCCCAGGACTGGGCCAAGAGGAAGTAAACGCCCTCCTTCTAATTGCCCATGCATGTCTCAAATATTTTGCAGCTGCGCACACAAACAGGGATCTTTTATCTGATTTTAGTATGCGCAGCGCTGCTCTAAAGTCTTGAGTACCCAGTTCTCTGTAGACAGGAGAGAGTCATCTGCTCCTAGGTTTGGCGTATGCTATACAAGCAAAAAATAAAAGTTGGCAGTAGATTCTTGTGGGCAGGGACAACAAGGGCAACCCTTTGACTGTACTTTGTTATGCAGTCAAGAATTTGTGAATGCATTGATGGGCAGGCAGCCAAGCCTGAACTGGATGTATAGCTTCCTATCAGTCGGCACTTTAATGATGTCGAGGTATCTTTCGTGCGTACCGCTATGCTTAGAATCACTAAATTCCTCATTCAGTCTCCCTTGGTTGCTAGCTAAATAGGTGATGCGTTCAGCTCCTTCCCAATAGAGAGATTTGATCTGTCCTCTAGCAAAGGGTATTGGGCAACCAATGTTGTGTCCTGCAAGACCTATGTGTGATAAAAGACTTTTGTCATACTTTGTCCAGCCAATTTTGTGCATGGTATCGGGGGCACAAATCTCCTAGAAAGCAGCTGCATAAAGCGACAGTTCCGGGGTGGAGACTATCCGCTGCCAAAACAGTGAGGGACAGAGTTTTGCTAGGTCGGTTATAGGTTTAATGCCCATATCGAGCAGTATTGGGCGAGTGGGGGTACTCTGTGGCAAGGAGACCAGATTTTTAAGAAACCTGTTCTCCAAGGGTGTTAGGTAATTTATTCTTGCCATGCCCCACAACTCAGCACCATAAAGTGCACTGCTCATGGCCTTGCAACTATACAGTTTCAATGCCGGTGCAACAGGCTTGGTGTGGGAGAGACGATGTTCTTTACGTAGGGCCCGTGTTACCTGGGAGAATTTGAGGAAGGCCTTGTTCAGATTGTGCTTCCAGGTCATGTCCTCGGATATCTTTATTCTAAGGTAATTGAAGGAACTGACTCTTTCAAATGGAACATTGTCTAGTAACAATTTGCCCTTGAAGGACTTGTGGGGATTTAAAAGCATAAGCTTGGTTTTTGATGTATTCATTTCAAGCCCCCTCCTATCGCAAAAGATCTTGAAGTGATCTATCAATTTTTGCTTACCCTTTGGGGTCTTTGAGACAAGAAGAGTGTCATCTGCAAATGGGAGGGTAGGTATTCTTTGCTTTGCTAAGGATGGGGCATCCACTGGGATGGTAGATAGAACCTCGGCAATGTGGTTGATGTACAATGAGAATAGAGTTGGGGCCAGGACACATCCTTGGCGGACTCCCTGCTGGACCTTGATGGGATTTGTGACCTGTCCTTGGCTATCCCACATGACCCTGGCAAAATTCTCATCATGGAGCCCGATTAGAAGTGCAAGGATGCCCGGCGGCATTCCCATCTCCCTGAGGACCCGCCATAAATTGTCCCTGGGAACGAGATTAAATGCAGTCTTTAAATCAATAAATGCAATGTACAAGCGCCCTATGCTCAGCAAAACCATCTTCCAGTACAGCATAAACAGTCGAAAGACCTGATCGACTGTGCCAGTTTTACACCGGAAACCCACTTGGAGGGAAGAAAGAATGTCATTTTCTTCCATCCAGTCCATGATTTTACATAATAGTGAGCGACAGACAACTTTCTGGACACAGTCGATCTGGCTAATCGGTCAGTAGTTTGCAGGTATAGACCTTTTTCCCTTTTTGAAAATGGGGATCACTTCCTCCCCTTTCCAAATTCTGGGATACTCCCTCCTCCCGCAATATCATTGGCAAGGGTCAGTATGTATGTAGCCCTGAAGAGATCCCCTGGGATGTCATCAGGGCCAGAGGCCTTGGAAGGAGTAATTGCATCCAGTGAGCCCAATATTTCCTCTTGAGTAAATATTGATGAATAAAGAGAGCCAGAGTGTTCCTGCCACAGATGGCCCTTTAGGCCCTACAAAAGTCATTCTCCCTTCTTTGTCTGACGGGGTCCTTCCGTTGGCAGCCCATAACCTATTTTTAAGGGTAAGAGAATTTAACTGGATTGCTGATTGGGACCATTTCTTTATTGGAGGCAAGTCTAATGAGGAAACTGACCACAAATCATCCTCCTCGTTGATCTCAAGAATATCTTCCCGGTGGAGGGGCTCAAATGTTACGCTGAAATCACCTGCCACAACTAGGGGAAGTTCAATTTGTCTTGCATCCAGTAACTCATCCAATGACTGCAGTGTGGGTGACCTGCCTAGTCTAGAACTCCTTGCATAGACGTTTACTACATCTAAGGACTTTCCTTGGGGGCCTTTAAGTCTGACCCAGAGAAGGTTGCTGTTGTTGGTGTGAAGCTCTTCTGATTCATAATTTAATGCAATTTGGATCAGGGTAAGTAGCACTCTGGAGGGGCGACCGTGTTTAGAAGAAATTACTGGCTTATAGAACGTGGCAAACCCTGAGATGAAGACAGGTATCAGACTTCAGGTTTCTTGCATGATACAAATATCGTGCTGGTTTATTATCTCATACCAGTGGGGGAGACCTAGTTTCCCCTTTCTTCCTGCCACATTCCATGAAGCTATTTTGAGTTTTGTTGTCTCTATCATGCGCATTGTGCTGGAGGGCGACACTGCTGAAGCTGAATCAACCATATCAGAGTTCAAATAGGTATGTGTGGTTTCATCCCCATCCTGGTCATTATCTTCTAGTTAGAGAGGAGGTACAGTAGGTGGAATGGGGTGGGGCCTTAAAATTACTACCACGTGCTCCAGAGGATCACCCTCTGGACCTTGAGAATTAAATTGGGATCAATACTGGAATTACGCCAATGCTTATGAGAGGGATCTGAAGATAGTGAATCAATCTGTGACAAAGTGGAAGAGGGTGAATCCCTTTGGGGCACTACTACATTCTTACAATTGGCTTCCGGTGAAGGGATGTTGAGCTTCAATTGGATATTGGTGCTAAGTGGAGGGCAGGATCTTGCTTCCAAGGCAACTAAATCATGCACTAAATTTTCATTTGTCAAAGTAAGTTCTACTGCATCAACTGGACTATTTTCCAAAACACATCTCCTAGCTCTCAAGATGTCGTCCCTTATCACGGACTGACAGCCCCGTACTTGCCTAATCCAATGAATGGCTTTGTTTTTTAGGGCTTCACCACATTCAGATTTGTTGTTACAGTCGAGCTTTGGTACATTAGTCATATAGATGTTAAAATGAGGAACGACTTTGGGAATTGAGCCTGGCCTTAGAAATAGGGGGGCCTCACTGCAGCCTTCGGGACGAGGAAGTGGGTCATTCGTCTTAGCAGTGTAGGGCCCGTATAGTCCCCTACGATGTTCTTTGTGACTGCCTCGATATATGTCGTGATTAAGTGTATTGGAATGGTGGCCCCCCTTACAGCCACCTCGGTTATCAAGTAAATGTGCGGGAGTGGTGATTAAAGTGTTAGGTATTACTTGTGTGCTATGGGTGATTTGATTTAGCTATTATGGATGTGATCGAGGAGCTAGTGGACGATGGTATCTTAGATGTCTTACGGTCTTCTATGATAAGAAAAACTTAGGAAATAAGTGTGGATAAGGTCCCTATTGTTTCTTTAAGTGCCAGGATTTCCCTCTGTAGGTCAGCATTGGTAGGTATTATATCAATAACCTGGGTCCTGCTGCTCCCTCAGTCAATAATTATATTCCTCCCACACCCTTCTGTGGTACTGAGACCTGTGCCCTACTTGTGTGAGTGTATGTCAAGCGTAAGTGTGTCATCCGCAAGGGGTGCAAATCTATTGCTCAGAAGTAGATCAGATAGAATCCTACCCTGGGCTTCCCTGGCAGAGGGCTCTTCCATTTCATCAGGGGCTTTTTTGATCCGTTTCTTACTCGCTGCTTTTTTTAATAGACTGGGTATGCTACCTGAGTCATTATTGGCGGCTACAGTAAAAGGGGAGGGGGATGGTTGGGGGGTCTTATGTGAAGGAACAAGTGTAGTGTTTGGTGGTGCAGATGGCATGAGCAATCCCTCACAATTGGAAAGTTAAAGTCTCGATTCAATCTATCACATTCTTCCCCACGCTCCCCTTCCCTCTCGTCCCCTGGTCAGAGATTCTGTGGTAGTTTTTTGGTCTTTTTCCTCAGGGCTCCTCCCAAACCTCCCTATATTACTTTCAGGTTTCCTATATTTGAACTAGATGCAGATGGGGGAACAATAAAAAAGGACTAGTTGCTACTAAGGGAACCAGGGAACCAGACTTTACTTTGAGGGTGAGAAGAATAGTCACAGTACCTCAGAAGAAGTCAATCAATAGTCGTTGCGCTTTCTAAATAGGAGATTCAGGGGGGTGGCCCAGCCTAGCCTCCTCCGGTCTCTTCGGGCATAGACGGGCCCGCCTTTTGCCCGGGCCCGTTCAGCACTGCGGGGGAAGAGGCAACGCTTTGTAGCGCAATGAAAGCTGCGGCGATCGGAGAAGAGCGCGTTGCACCCTGGGAATTGCAGTCCCACCAGGGTGTGGAGCGGGACTGAGAGGGAGGATGAGGAGGGAAGCTGTAGCCCCCTGGGATTAAGATCCCACCAGGGTGTGATGCAACAATGGTTTGTGCCCCTAAGTGTGGCCCCACAGTCAAGCAGCTATTAGCTATATGAGAAAGCCTGAACAGTTGATGGAGCTTTCCACACTATCAGCTGATCCAGACTCCAGTTTCTTCTGCCACACGCAAGTAGTTCCTTCAAATCTGTAGTTTCCCCCTACATATTCAGAGTTGGCCACACTGGGTTTTTTTGTGCAGCGCCACCTCCCCTTAACCCTGGCAGCAGGCGGCAGGGCTGGATCCTGGTACGGGCTCCGGGAGCGTCAGCAGCGGTGGTGAAAGGTGCGCCGGGCAGTGTTTCACTGCTTTGGTGTCCGGCGCAGCCAGAACTAGTTGACGCACTGGTGGTCCGATATCTTGGACCGGGAACAGGACCTGCTGGACCTGCTAGGAGTGGAGGTCCCGGGCCTTGGTGAGTAGCTATTTAATTATTACTACTATGTGTCTGTTCTTCTGCTCTGTGTTATATATTGTGAATATATTTTTTTTCCGACCAGCTAGAATGCTGCTGCTTACATTACAGGTAATTTACGTTTAAAAGTCTTCTGTGATTGTTATGACACAGGTGCTCTATGCTACTTATCTTGTTATTTGCAACTTTGCGTTTGCGCTCGTTTTGCGTGATTATGTAAGAGTTTATTTTAGAAAACTTTAAGTTAGGTAATGCTAGAGTGACTCTAGTCCTTCCTTTGTCCTGTCACTAAGAGATAGGGGTGGATTGATACTTAGGTTTAGTTACTTTTTCTGAGTTTGTAATTTTTTAGTGGTCTGCGACGCGTGACGCCCCCTCTGTTATGTCACGTGCTGCTGAGTGCTGCTAGTGCTTACCCCAGTCCTTAGTAGAACCTTTTGTAGTTTGTTCAGTGAGTGGTAATAGGCTAGGTCAGGTGGTACATACTACTTAGGCTTAGTTAGTATTCTGGAATCAGAATGGAACACTGGATCAGTGTGGATAAATAATAACTAGTCGGTCCGCGAATCCCCTGATACTACTTGTCGACCAGATTAGATAGGTCAATTTTATTGCAATTGTTGTTTACATAAATGTTTTTGACAGTCTTGTAAAAAATATTTTATTTGTTTCACACCAATCATCAATGTTTGTCTCTTTATTTCTTATATCTTTAATGATCAGCACCCAGGGACAAGAAGACGGGGGCAGAGTCGGCGGGAGCAGTTCCACAACACCAAGGACAGGAGGACCAGAACGAGGGCTCTTCTGCTGGCCCCAGTCTTCCTGTTTTTAATATTAATAATTCTTATTCACTAACTTTTACTGCACCGTATTTTTTCCAAACTATTGTTTCCGTTTCCTAATGCTATTTTTTACCAACAATTATCTTTCGATCTAGACTATCTGTTTCTAAATTCACGCTATCCCTGTCTCTAACTGCCTCTGCTATGACTCTCTGCACTACTTCTATTAGTCTGTCTGTAGCTAAGCATGCCCAGTTGGCCACTGTTTATTTAAAAGGTTTTAAATAAAACTCAGATTCACCAGTAGCTCTAGCCATTGAGCCCAGTCCTTTGGGTTGTCCTCTTGTACTCCTTCTAGTCTTCTTAATCTTTGACGCTTTATTAATCTTGATATTTTTCAACAATTCCCACCAACAAAATGCACAACCAGATTTTACTATTTTGATAGGATAGGACATACTACTACTGTTCTAGGGATTTTGCACATTCAGAACTTTGCACAAGAAAATAGGATGTTGGTGATGGGAGGTTGGACCTTCCTCACACCTCAATCAGAACAGAACCCACCACAATCCCCTGCCCGACTAGTTATAGTAGTGTTTCATTACTATAGAACGAAGAAAATAAAATGCGAAATCATGATAACTGAACAGTGGTGGAAGCACCACCATCCCATTTGTAGGAATATAGTTTATATAACATTATAAATGAAGATCTCTGAGTGAATTCTGTGGACCCCTCACCTTACAAGAACCTAGTACTGGTTACATCATAAGCTCTGCAAAGCTCTGCAAAGCTCTGGTTCGTAGAAGGGAATCTTCCGTCTGTTAGGAGAAAAATGGTGCGCGTTAGTATATTGCAAGCATTTCTCAGTCGTGCCAAAAAGTGTAGCATTTTGGATAAGCAATATGCACTAAAACCAGAACTCCATAACAAAGTGGCTTATTTTGTTTGACCTTGTGCACAGCGCTTAGACAGTAGCAGTATGAGCTCATGTGGGCTCAAAGGCATGACTCTTTATACAACAAGCTGCGAGGTAACAACGTGTGTGCATAAGTAAAAGACACAAAGGTAAAATGGTTGCATGGCTCGGGCTAACTAAGTAAAGACTAGAATGACCCTAGGGACCATATAACTACTAGTGTCTACTCTACCACTACCTGATTTGTACTAGTGATGTATGTTGTATATGTATGTATTACTATTAACTCGTTTTCCAATCTTGCTAGTGAAAAATAGGGGGAGGTGTATATGACACCTAAAAAATGTGTAATGTTTTTTCAAGGCGCAGTACCAACCACCAGTGCCGGGGCCAGCGGCGAAGGCGATGTAGTTGCTGACGGAGGAGAAGATGCGGCAGTTGCAGGAGGAGCTGCAGGGGGTGAGCCAGCAGCAGTGGTGGGCGGTGGTAAGTTAGATTCCTAATCCTTACTTATTGACATTACACTCACCGCAAGGGTGTACTGTATAATACTGTACAGTTGAGACTTGCTAAGTAAGAAGTTGTTCTGAACGGTTGAAGACACCCTTTACTTAGCATTAGTAAAAGTATTAGCGGCGGGAGTGTTGAGTAACCGGCCTCTTCTATCTGATTTCAACTCAGCTGTGAAAGTTTTATGGAGAAGACTAAAAGTCAGATCAGATGACCTTGATGGATGGGTTGAACGAAAAGGGAAAGAAGAGCGGAAGGAAGAAGGACAGGCGAGATTTTATATTTATGACCGGCAGAGAAGGATACGTGAGATGCATGCACGCATAGGTGGCTGATAGGAATCAGATGCATGGTTGGTTGAATGCCTGAAAATCCCACAAATGTTAAAGTCCAAGAAAGTGGGAGGATAGACACATACCACAAATGTTATGTACTGTGCTTGTTAGTGCAACCGTGACACTATGTGTAGAATTAATTTACCTTACTGCTTTGCTAAGAGTATATTTTATAATAGTCTTGTTTTTTCTTCTTAATATATAACTACTCCTTCCAAGGGGAAACCTGACAGGAAGGAGTTGGCAGCCAAGGCCCGGCGCCGGAAGTTGGAGGCCATACAGACTGAATACCGTCGGCTGGTGGTTCTGGAAGAGGAGGAGGAGAAGGCGGCAGCAGCTGCAGATTTCTCCAATGCCCCGGGTCCCAGCCACCACCCTCCAGTGGTACGGTGCCACCGTCTGGCAGCCGCCCGCCACCGCTCCTCCATCAGTGCCACCACCCCCTTGGATGCAACTGCCGGCATTGAAGCGCCATGTTGCCTGCCTAGAGGAGCAAGTACGTGTCCTCCAGAGTCAAGCCCGCCAAACTTAAGACCCTGTTAGTGCCCCTTTTTTAATTATTCTTTAGGTGGGTGGATATCGGGCGTTGGGTTTTCTCTTTTCATTGGACGATTGGACACTTTGTTTGACGTTTTCTTTACGGACATTGATTGGGGTTAGGGAGAGGGGTGGGTCAGGTGTCGTGGGATTTTTTTACATAGATTATTTTTGTTAGTGTATTAAATAATATATTTCTACTTTACATACGATGTTTTTAATGTGTTCTGGGTGGGGTTACTGTTTTACATCACACTGTATCCTTCTTTCCTTGCTGGTGCAGGGCCGCCCACAGCCAGTGTTTGATTTTAATAGTTGGCTGACTTTGTAAGACACAAACAGATAGATGCAGCACCCCTCACTGAGTGACTTGTCCTACTAGTACTGTCAGTCTCTTCTACTCTAGGCACTCTGCAACTGGACTCAAAGGGGTGCGTAAAATTGAATTAATGAAAATATGTCCATTATTAATTATGCCTCCCCCAAACTTCTCTTACCTTTGCTTGATGTTTAACTTAGGCACAGCGATGGCTGCATGGTGATAATGGTTTTCTTTCCTAACATGCCATGGTTTTGGTGGTGGTAGTACTAGTGGTAGACACTGGCAGAAGCATTTTCAAAAAAAGAAACTGAGACAGTCAGTAGCCTGAGAGAGACTCTTCGAGGAGTAGTAGAATGAAGTACAGTACAGAACTTACTGCCAAACAATAATATGCAAAAATACAACAAAACATAATGGTGGTGGGGATAGCCTAGTAGTACACAGAGTTGTAAAGTCTAGTTGTGTCGAGTCACTTGACCAGGCCTACACTACACTGGACACAAGCGTAACTGTTAGTGCTGTGTAGGAGGATGACAACAAATCCATTAATCCAATCAATGCTGTCAATTAATGCTGATGTATTAGGTTCCTTTGGTAAAAAAATTACCTCACAAATATACTGCTCATGGGTGGGCAAGCAGAAGAAGATCCCCGCCCTGCCTAGAAATTGAAGTACTGTTGCTTTTGCCACATCCTCCCCAGAAAGCGTGTAATAAATTATTGGTGTAAATTTAATTTAGTCATACCTCAATAAGTCACACAGCCCGGGGGAAGAGGGTTAGGCTTTGTTAAATGGTTGGGAAGGGGGGTTTGGGGAAAGGTTTGAGAAAGAAAAAGAGTACGCATGGACAAACAAAAAACGACAAAATCTTTGTAGACTACCATATCCATATCAATATGTTAAGGGAGAAAAAGTAAATGCATGCATGATGATGATAAGGAGACCCGGATTACATATAGTTTGTGTTCAGTGTTACCGGGCTTACTTTTACAGATAGCAAAGAAAATGTAAAAATATCTGTAGGGATAAATTATAAACAGAGAGCAAACCTAATGATAATAATAATAATAACAACAAGAACACACTGTTGTAATGATTGTAGACAAAAAAATGAATCGAATTATTTAAAAGATGATGAAAGGTGATACTGTTACTGTGTTATCCTGGTCAAATGGGGAGTTGAATCTTGGCATTCCTCTTGATCCTCCCTTCCATGGATGCTCTGTCCATCAATCTTGGGTGACGCCACTGCCTGACTGCCTGGCAGATGTAGATTCATTGGTAAGGTAAGTGTGCATTGTTTTCCCAAGTATAGCACAGGGTAAGGCCTGGCCTGTAACTGTAGATGCAAAAACAAAAGGGATATTGAGAAACCAAGTTTAAAAAAAGCCACAAGTTATGGTGTAGTGCAACAAGAACACTTTCCGAGGCGGCATGTATGCATCATCTCTACTCTAGTCTGTTTCCAGCATTAACCTACAACACCAACAGTACAGAGCAGGCCCATGGTGACGGCACCCTTTGCACAACCTCCATTTAGCGTACATTTTTTGAAAGAGTTAGACAAAGAACATATCCAGCAACATAGCATTTTACAATTTAAGTGACTAATTCAATGCACAGCAGTCATACCACCGCTACACTTGATTCCACCGCTACACAGACATTTAGGTCTGCTGTGGTTGTTGTTTACCTTTTATGCCACTCATGAAACACCCTGACTTATTCCATCAATCATCTCCGATCCGTGTACTGAGTGACTGTGAAGATACTATGTCACTGTGGTCATCATGATGGTGTTGTTCAACTCAGTCTGCTGTGTACTGAGTGAGTCCCCTTTCTATATTCAAAATGCAATGAATCGGCATGCAGTAGAAGTACAAATTTGTTATTAAAAATACAAGAAGGGAAAAGGGACTTACTTTTAGTGTGTAGATTATTACATAAAGTACACAATGAAATAACTTCATGCACAACAAACAACAACAAAATCACTCAGTCAGCGTCCAATGCATGGCATCATTCATTACCTGTTCCTTCTCATCTTCAGTTAATAGGCAGTCTCTCTCGGATCAGAAAGGAGGATAGCTATAGTAGTCATCATCAATCATTTTCCACTTCTTTTGGAGGGTCTAGGAATTATTTTATTTTTTCTTCTATTTTGCATCATCCAATCATCATCTGTCTTCTTGAGGGCAATGGATTTAGGGAGATTCAGGAGGATGGAGGAGCAGGATTCGGAGGAGTGTACTGTGAAATGCAGACAGCTGAAATTTGTATATGGCAATAAAACAATTAGAAGACGGTGGTGATGGATTTGTTGTGATTCGAAGTTTCTAACCAGAAAGACAGACACAAAAATAAAAGAAAATAAGGGAGGAAGACAGTAAAAAGTGCAAGCCTAATTGTCAGGGAAGTATAGCTCGTCCTCAAACTCTGGGGGTTCAACCAGAAGTAGGTAATCATCATCTAACACACCATTTCCATCACGTAAGCCGCTGTCCTCATCTTCCTCCCTTGATTCATGTATTGTGTAATTAGGTGGTATAAAGTGCAGATTCATTTTGATCATAGTTAACCTCTCCACGTTTTTGGGCGTGAGACTGGAACCTTCTCACTGTTACAATGGAACCAGCAGCACTGAAAACACGTTCAGAAGAGACACTTGTGACAGGGCAAGCAAGATAGTTTATCGCCAGCCTGCTGAGCAGTGGCCATTGGCCCCTTTTACCATACCAATAACGCAATGGGTTTTGATCAATGTACACCTCTGTTGGGTCATCCAAATAGGCCTGGACCATCCGCTCAATGTTCAGGGGTGCTAAACATTTTTCGGGCTCCTTTCTCGTTGCATCAGCACTGGACTTGCCAATGCCTTGCTGTAAATACCAATCCTGTAATGATTTTACTGGGCCTAATGATCCAGTTCTTGCTGTTACCGATAGTGTTGGTGAGTGTTCTGAGCCAAATGCACTGCCCTCAGGCTCCGAAGTTGAACTTGACGCCGGATGCCCTGCTACAGTACATGTTGTGGGTTTATCAAGCAGGCTTTTAATTAATAACCGTTCATTTTCCAACTTACTCGCTGACTCAGCTATCCAAGTTTTGTACCGGGCAACATCCATTTCTGAAAAAGGAATTAATGTATAAGGGTGGGCGTCAAATTCTGTTCCGCTATTTGCCACGTTGCGAAGATTTTTTTCATGTTCGCACATTGAAAATGCGTTCTTGCGCGTGCGATCGCCTTACCGGGATCCCTGCGTTCGCGGACGAGTTTTCCAATCCGTTCGCATGCTTAACGAGATGTTGATAGCGGTTTGCGCTATCCCGTGAGAGTTTGCGATCACATCATTCGCCTCGCCATCAGACACCGCGAGAGTCTGAGATCACGAACACGTCATTTTCCACCGCGAGAGAGAGCGTGAGGTCGCAAACACGTCAATCTCCACTGCGACAAAGAGCATAAGCTCACAAACACGTCATTTTGGATGCGCCATCGACATCCGGCGGAAGTGTGGTGAAGGTCGCGATTGCGAACATGCCAAATTTTCAATTTGGAGAAGAATATTAACTCTAGCTGCATAAAACGTTCTGTAAAATGTAAATGATGATTTGGATGGAAAAAACTCCTCAGATTGACATTTGGCTGTCCTTTTTTGTGCAAGGAGTCCTTTTTTTCAAAAAAAACTTTTTGGGGGGAGAAGGAGGAAGTGCCACAGATTCTCCAACTTCCTGTTCCTGTCCAGCAGGCTCCTCCCAGTGCTTTGTCCATCTCCTGTTCATTCTGCCTTTGGATTTCAGCAGGAAGGGTCACTCTTTGTGTCTGCTGCATCATTATAATTGGATTTGAGGACTTTTGAATTTTATATTTTACAAGTAAGTTGGTGTTGTGTCTGTTTGTTTGGGGGCATTGCAGTTGCTGCAACTACAATTTTGGTACTTATCATTTTTTTTTCATTGTTGGGGGTAGCCAGGAGGCCCAGAGCTAGTCATGGGTGGATGCATGATGAAGCAATTGTTCCTTTGGTGTGTATTGAATGTTTTTCAAACATCATTTAGGGCATGGATGGCATTGGATTGAGTTGGAAAATGTGTTTTTTGGGGTGTATTTCTGTTTTTGGATGTGTGTTAAAGAAATTACTTTATTGTGTGTGCCTAGTGTGTTGGTGTGTACCCTGCAGACCTTGTTTTGAACTATGTATTTTCGTTTTTGCATTTTATTACATTAAAAAGGCACAGCAGTGTGGTTTAGCATGCATCTTTTGCCTGGCTTCTTTTATAGGCCTTTTGTCAGTTCATTTTTGTTTCCCAGGCCTCCTGCTTGTTGCTTGTGATTTGCGAGTGTCCATGTGGACAGTGGCCTTTTCTGGTGGGAGATATTAGTGTGCTGCTTTTGCCATATATAGGCTTGCATGGTATTCCTTTGTGGCCTAGGCTTCTTGTTGTGGGCCTGGCCATGAGGCTGGCGGCCATTTTGAAGGCAGGCAGTGTGTTTTTTGCAACAGGCCTGCATTGTCTGTCTTCTGTTTCTTGTAGGTGGGTGGGCCTGGCCTTGTGGCTGGTGGCCATTTTGAAGCCTAAGCCTGCAAGCTTGTATGGCCTTTTCTGCCCACGGGCCTGCTTTCATTGAGTAGGCTCAGAGCAGGTAGCCACAGGTGATTTAAACAAGTGTTTATCTGTGTGTTCTGTTGAATTTAAACATGATTTAGGACATGGATGGCATTGGATTGAGTTGGAAAATGTGTTTTTTGGGGGGTATTTCTGTTTTTGGGTGTGTGTTTAACAAATGCCTTTGTTGAGTGTGCCTGGTGTGTTGGTGTGCACCCTGTAGACCTTGTTTTGCCCTGTGGATTTTCCTTTTTGCATTTTATTGCACTAAAAAGGCACAGCAGTGTGATTTAGCATGTACCTTTTGCCTGGCTTCTTTATATGCCTTTTGTCAGTTCATTTTTGTTTCCCAGGCCTCCTGCTTGTTGCTTGTGATTTGCGAGTGTCCATGTGGACAGTGGCCTTTTCTGGTGGGAGATATTAGTGTGCTGCTTTTGCCATATATAGGCCTGCATGGTATTTCTTTGTGGCCTAGGCTTCTTGTTGTGGGCCTGGCCATGAGGCTGGCAGACATTTTGAAGGCAGGCAGTGTGTTTTTTTCAACAGGCCTGCATTGTCTGTCTTCTGTTTCTTGTAGTTGGGTGGGCCTGGCCATGTGGCTGGTGGCCATTTTGAAGCCTAGGCCTGCAAGCTTGTGTGGCCTTGTCTGCCCACGGGCCTGCTTTCATCCAGTAGGCTCAGAGCAGGTAGCCACAGGTGCATAAAACAAGTGTTTATCCTTGTGTTCGGTTGAATTTAAACATAATTTAGGGCATGGATGGCATTGGATTGAGTTGGGAAATGTGTTTTTGGGGGTATTTCTGTTTTTGGGTGTGTGTTAAAGAAATGCATTTGTTGTGTGTGCCTGGTGTGTTGGTGTGCACCCTGCAGACCTTGTTTTGCCCTGTGGAATTTCGTTTTTGCATTTTATTGCAATTAAAAGGCTCAGCAGTGTGGTTTATCATGCATCTTTTGCCTGACATCTTTTATAGGCCTTTTGGCAGTTCATTGTTTCCCAGGCCTCCTGCTTGTTGCTTGTGAGTGTCCATGTGGCTGGTGGCCTTTTCTGGTTGGAGTTTATATGGGCCTGCATGGTTTTCCTATTGGCTTACTGCTTCCATCCATCCCCTTTGCCAGCAGCAGCTCCCATCCATTAAATTTGTATTTTGATTGTTGTTCTTATTCGTTCCTATCCTTCCTGAGAGTTTAGTGTGTACACTGTACACATTAAGTAGCATTCCATAGCCCTTGTTGCCAAAGTCTCACAAATGGCTGCACTATATCTTTTATTTGTTTGCTTGTACTAGTAGTAATTGAACCACAACAACAAATGCAACATTTCACTGATCTTTTTCTCCTGGCTTATTTGCTTTTAGGGGCACAAAAAGACAGAGGGGGAGGTAACTATCAATATCATCCGTTGTACTGCCAGACAGAAGTCCTGCTGCGCACCACATCACGTCCAACGGTGACCACAGACATCTCTGCAAATTGTGCACCTGCGTCCTGCTTGACCTCTGAAGAAAATGGGCCCAAAGAAAGGTATCAGGTCCTCCAGTACCAAGAAAGTTGCCGGTCAGAAGAAGAAGGCACAGAAAAAGCAAGAGGCACTAACCACGACTGGTGTGCCGGCAAATGTGTTTTTTTGGACCGAAAAACACAAGCCTGCAGCAGCGTTGTCTGGCGGGAACCAATCTGGGAGCAGCACATCCGCACCAGCGGGCCAACCCCACTAACCTAGGCCCAAGCCCATGAGTGTCACAGAAGTAGCCAGTCTACTAACTAGCAGCGATGTTGAAATGTCATTATCGCAAAGTAGTACACAATCAACGCAGGCGGAAACTCAGCAGATAAGTCTGCAGAGGAAGGCTCAGCTGCAAGAACAGCAGCAGCCGGAAGAACAGCAGCAGCCGCAAGAACAGCAGCAGCCACAAGAACAGCAGCAGCCGCAAGAACAGCTGCAGCCGCAGACGCAAGAACAGCCGCAGCCTCAAGAACAGCCGTAGCCACAAGAACAGCCGCAGCCGCAAGAACAGCAGCCGCCACAAGAACAGCAGCAGCCACAACAACAGCCACAACAACAGCCCACAATAGTAGTTGTTCCTCCTGAAGTAGGGGCATTTCAGGAAATCGAGCTTCCTGCAGACAAAGAGGGGCAAGCCACTGTTTCAGAAGATCCATTGTCTTCCAGATCCCCAACAAGAAAAAGGAGGGTTAGTCCATCATCTTCTTCTTCAAGCCCTGCTTCTGATGATCTTGATGCCACTTGGAAGCCACCAGCTCAGTCTGAGAGTGATGCACGCCACAAGACAAGGCTAGTGAAAAGGAAGGTTCCAGAAAGCCTTAGAGTTATGGAGGAAGATGTACAAGAGGGGGATGATGATAATGACGAGCCAGTCATCACGGACATCACTCCCGGCCCACAGGATATGGAGACCAACATTATTACCCTATCCAAAATGGCTGCAAGGGATGTAGCACGGATACCACCAACACAGGTAACCCCACCACAACCTCCTCCTTACATATTTTCATTTGCAAAGGAAAGGCAGGGACCCACATCCAGCTCAACCACCACCTCAGTAGGTAGTGGTAGAAGTCACAGTGTAGCTGCACAGAGTCACATTCCAAGCACACCCTTCATCTCATCTGGTATTGAAAGTGGCACATCCAGCAGCACCAGAAAGTTCTCCTCCCCAGTTTGGGACTTCTTTTCAGTTAGCAGTAAGGAGGCGAACATTGCTATATGCTCAATTTGTCAACATGCTGTTAGGCGGGGTAAGCTTTGTAAAAACTATGGTACCGGAGGCCAAAGAAGTCATCTCAAAATACACCACACTATCGTGTGGGAGGCTCACCTACTTCGCTTTGAACAAAGTAAAACTCAACCCATTGTTGTTGGGCATGAAGAATCAGGGGACGATATTATCGCGGTGGAAGGTGAACAAGAGGGCGACATTTCTAGCCCTGTCCCCAGTAGTGTAGTGGTACCACCTACATCCTCCTCAGCAATGTCTCAGTGGCACCGCAGTAAGAGTCAGAGTCAGGCTGAGACACCAACGCGACTGAGTAGTACTGCAATGAAACAAAGTGCGTCGTTGAGCCTAACTGGGTTAAAGAAAACAACTGCACCACAAAGGAAAATAATCCAGCCTACCATTGATTGCATGCATGCTTCGGATGGAAGGGCAGTACCAACGCAACCATCCAACGTCACGGTTGTACAATGCGAAGCTGGCTAAAATGTTATCGCTGGACCTTCTCCCTTTTTCATTTGTGGAAGGGGTGGGTTTCCTTGAATTTGTGTCAACCATCTGCCCTAAATGGAAGGTTCCCAGCCGGTCCTATTTCGCAAGAGTTACTGTTCCAGCAGTACATCATGATGTGCTGGAATTGGTTGGACAAGCTTTGCAGCAGAGTGCTGTTCACAATATCCACCTAACAACAGACATGTGGACCAGTTGCCAAGCCACTGATTACATGTGCATCACTGCACACTGGGTCTCATTTGTGGGGGTTAGAGAAAAGCTAACTGAAGTAGGTGCTGTTGACACAGCTGAGATTTTTATAGCTACTCGGAAACATGCAACTGAATCCTTGTACGCCATGGAGAAATCTCATACTGCTGTAAACTTATTGGAAGAGTTTCACAGCAAGGTTTTTGAATGGCTGCACCCAAGAGGGCTTAAGATTGGTTTTGTTTCCACAGATAATGGCAGTAATGTACTTAAGGCCATGGAGCTTGGTTCCTATTTCAGGGTTCCGTGTTTGGCGCACTGCATTAACATTATTGTTCAAGACTTTCTGAAAAAATAAGCCATAGTCATCAACTTACTGATCACCTGCCGAAGAATATGCACTCATTTCAGCCCTTCTGTTAAAGCTCAGAAGCAGCTGAGGATCATTTAACGTGACTATAGAATTCCAGTCAAAGCACTCATCCAGGAGGTGGCAACACGTTGGAATTCAACTTATTACATGCTTGACCGTCTGTTTGAGCAGTACAGGCCAATCAATGAATATGTCATGCGAAGAGGGGATGCTACTGTGAAAGGCATGGCCCTTCAGATGGACCAATGGTGCCTAGTTTTCTTTTTTTTTCTTTAAGCTTTATTCGGCACATATAAATGACCATAAAAGCACAAACATAAAAAACAACAATACATTTTAAAGGACATTACAACTAAAAAAAAAATGTACAACTAATAATTACAATCAATGAGTCAATTCATATCATTTACATAAACATATGGAATTGATAGTCAAAATTCATTAAAACTCATACATTTCCTGGAGTTGATGCACTGATTTAAAAATGTAGCAGTATAAAAACAAATATCTGCCGATTGCAAGTTAAAAATTAAGGCCATAGCATGTTTAACTGTATATACTCCGCATTTAACAAACAGGGGTTTCAAAAATGCTATACGAAAGCTCGTATACAGTTTGCAAAACAGCAGAAAGTGCACAGTGCTCTGTGTGGATACATCATCACACCTACATGGCCCAATCGGATATTTCTTAATATTTGGATGGGCTACTAAACAATGTGCCATCCCAAATCTTAGTCTGGTTAGCACGAATTTGTGTGAATGCCTAGTCACCATAGTTAGGTAAGATGGAAAACCCTCCACTAAATTATATCTATTATAAAAAATTACAGTGGACAATGATCCGGTTGCGATTGCTCGCTTCCTTTCCACGTATGTCAGAAATATACTTTTCATTTCCGATTTCGGGGATCATTGATGCTGCGCTGAGATCATTTAAAATATTCAAGTTAAAAATGTCTGAAAAACAGACAACAACATATTTAACCCAGGGAATATCTCGATATTTGTCCAAACGTAAACAATCCTCAACAATAGATCTATTAAATAACTTCTCGTTGCCAATCCAAAAAGACCGCCAAATCATCAGTGGCCTAAGCGATAACAGATCAGTTAGGTAATTGATGGCAAGTTCTCGGTGGCTTAGTTCAGTTGAAGCTGAGGCGGGCAAAAACAGGAGCTTTTTTAAAAACATATTTTCCTCTAACTGTAAGTTGTGAACACAGCTATAGCCCCATAGTCCTGCCCCATACAGTGCTATAGTCACACATCTAGCTTGGTAAATCTTGAGCATATCCCTGGTACGGCGGTCCCCAACCTTTGCAGCAAATCTGTATATACCATGGGCATTCTTTACCATTTTGTTCCGGATATTATTAAATTCATTATTCCACTTCCTGTCGTTAGAGAAGGTAATACCTAGGTAACAAAATTTGTCCACCTGTTGCACCTTTTCACTATCTATAAAAAAGGCATTTAACATTTTAGCTTTAGCCCCACAAGTCATAGTGTACATTTTCCCCTTATTAATTACTAATTTTCTATCTTTTATAAAGGAGGAAAAAATATCCATTAGCCGCTGTAGTCCAATGGGGGTTCTAGAAAGTAAAACAGCGTCATCGGCGTATAATAACACCGGCACCGGAACACCATTGATCTGGGGGGCATCAGCATTAACTTTTTTAAAATAGCATCAATTCCATTAATAAATAAAATAAATAGGAGGGGAGCCAAAACACAGCCCTGCCTAATTCCTCGTTTAACACAAAATTTGGGGGTACATTCTCCTCTAGTTCCAAAGCGTACACTGGTTTTCAATTTCTCATATAGCCTAGCGAGAAAGAAAATTATGCCTTCTGGTGCTCCTAGCTTTAGCAAGGTTGGCCACAGAATAGAATGATCTACCATGTCGAAAGCACTGCTCAGGTCTGCAAAGCAGAGATGCAAGGAGCCTGGTTTCGCTTCAGTATATTTCCCGATCAGTAAATCAAGATTGATGCACTGGTCGAGCGTACCCCGGCCCTTCCTAAATCCATACTGGCTCTCGGCCAGTATGCCATCCTGCTCAACCCATTCCTCTAATCTCACGAGCATGACTCTGCTCATGACCTTGACTGATGATTCAAGGAGAGAGATCGGGCGATAATTCTTAGCGTCAGACCTGCTTCCCTTTTTATAAATTGGCACAATAATCTATTCGCCCCAGGTTACAGGGGCCTCGGCACACACAGCTGTATTAAAAACAGTAACCAAAAGAGGACCCCAAACATCTGGTGCAGCCTTGTAAACATCTATAGGTACCCCATCCGGGCCCTGGGCTTTCCCTCCTTACTAACACGTATGCCATGTTCAACCTCACTCACAGAAATGTCCAGGGGCAAAACAGCCCACTTATTAGGGCTGGCTTCAGTGACACTGTTAGAGTCAAAAATGCTAGAGAAATGGGCAATCCATCCCTCACTTGATACATTAGAAGTCAGCTCGGGTATTTTTTCATCCCTTAGAAAGGACGAATTAACCGTGGCCCAAAATAAGGTGCAATTCGATAACTCTGCTGCTTGGTTAAGGGAATCCCAAGCCTGTTGCTGTAGTTCACGCTTCCTCTGTTTGAGCACACATTTATATTCCATTCTCAGTTTAATGATCAGCTTTTTGTCCCTGGGGTTCACTGCTAATGCCAGCTTGAGGGCAGTTAATGTGGAAGTACAATGGTGATTGAACCAACCCGGTCCACTCCTACGTTGCCCGCTATTACGCCCAGTGAACTTGGCATCAATAGCTTTATTAATTTTATTAAAACAATATAAAACCTTCTCAGAGTCAGAACTATTTTCTAAAATAGAAACTATGTCCAGCAAGCTCTCCTTAATTATGGAGCTAATTAATTCATCAGCCCTTTCACCTGTCCATCTTAGCCTTACACCATTAATTCTGTGTGGTTCTACATTAGTAATTGTAATTCCTACATCCATCGAACTACACTCCCAAAGAGAGGTGTCCAGAATGATGTGGTTATGGTCACTTAATGTAGTTACTTCAACTCTGGGTGGGTCACAGTAAGAGATAATGTTAGAAGATATGATCACATGGTCAATGACAGAGCTGGTATGCCAATTTTTAAAGGTGGTAATGGATAAACCATTAACATCTTTACAACACTCCACTATTTCCAGGTCATAACAGCCCATGAGCTTGTGCAATGCTTCCCCATAACTGCTATGCCCGAAATGCAGGACATCCCAGCCAGCATTATTAGTAACCCCACAGACCTTTTGTGTAGACAATTCGCACAATGTAGTATTAAAATCCCCTACCCAAATAAAGTCAAATACAACATTCTCTTCCAAACATAAGTTTTCAATAGCACCGGCTAAGTCAGTTACTACTTTGACCCGGGTACCATCAAAAATATTGTTGTAATAGTTTATCAATAGTATATTATGGTCTTTGTCCTCGACAAGCCAAAGGATCTGCACAAGATCACCTACAGGTATATACTTTTTAACCACAATGGGGCGACAAATCGTTACAAGAGTAAGGAGGCCCCCTTTAGCTCTACCTATACCTCCTCCCAATGCCGGTAAATTATAGGAGACGAATCCCTCATAATAAACTTCATCTTTACACCATGTTTCCTGGAGACATAGGATATCATGGGCATTAATAAACGTTAACCATCCCGGGTCCCTCTCCTTCGATTTCAACCCTGCCACATTCCAACAAACAATTGTAATGCCTTTACCCCTTACACGATCGCTATCATGCATCAGGCCGTTATTTCTTCCCCATTCTCATTCTGATTTAAATTACATGTGTCCCCACATTCGGACAGTGCCCTTACATCCACCACCGATTTAGTATCTGTTATAATGGTGATCTCTTGAGCCACAATATTATCTTTACAGGCAACCACATAAGGGCTAATAGTCTCCTGGGGAAGACACTGTCCTGCCTGATTAAGTCAATCATTTGCATCCAGAGAATTTAAAGGCTGGAATCGATTTTGCATTAAAATGTCAGGGTATGGCCTATGTGTAGCTGGGCAAAATCTACTTCTTCTACTCTCACAAGGGGCAATATTAAGGTGACTATAGAAGAAAGCAAGCGAGCGGGCACACACATTATTATCAGTAATCGGTAGTGAGGCAGCTCTCAGTAATACAGTGGCAGCGTGTTGAGGATGTTTAAAGTTTATAATAACACAGTCTCCCCTAAAACTTTTCTTAGAGCTCCCTGTCTAATTAACCCTTCTAGTAGTCAAAACTTGGTCAGAGAATACAGTTGGGAATCCACAATGTCTATGCAACCAGGAAACCGTTTTATTTTTTAAAGACTCGTGTGTTTCCTGGTAATTCCCATTCTCGGCAGGGGGGACATTAGTTAGAACTACCACATATGGTGCACAATCAGGGGGTAAATTAGTGGCACGCCTTCACCTTACCTCAGTCCAGCCCTCACTTCTATCGGGTTTTGCTACAGCCTGACTATCATTACGGGCTTGGAACTGGGCAGACGGGGGATTCTGTACAACATTCCCACTAATACCTATACCTATACCTCCCCTAGATGGGGCAACCTGAGTATCACAATTACTTGTTAATGGAGCTGGTACGCTACCCACTTGGTGCCTAGTTAAATGCCTGACTCAAATGCTTCTTCCATTCGAGGTCTTCACACATGAAGTCAGCAAGGAGGACTGTACTATTGGCCAAGCTATCCCATTGTTGCAAATGCTAGAGCATCAGCTGAAGGAGGGGTCTGAAGCATACAAAGATGTAGAGGAAAAAAAGAAGCATATGAGTTGGTGGAGAGCTTAGCCCGTTGCTTAGCTGACAATACAAGGGTGCAAAATAAGATTTTTTCACACAACATTTGTGCCACAATTCTGGATCCACAGACAAAATGGGCACTGAAGACATTAATTCCTTTTTCAGAAATGGATGTTGCTGGTACAAAACTTGGATAACTAAGTAAGCGAGTAAGTTGGAAAATGAACGGCTGCTAGTTAAAAGCCTGCTAGATAAACCCACAACAATTACTGCAGCAGGGCATCCGGCATCAAGTTCAACTTCGGAGCCTGAGGGCAGTGCGTTTGACTCAGAACACTCACCAACACTTTCTACAACAGCAAGAACTGGATCTTCAGGCCCAGTAAAATTGTTACAGGATTGGTATTTACAGCAAGGCATTGGTAAGTCCAGTGCTGGTGCAACGAGAAAAGAGCCCGAAAAAAGTTTAGCACCCCTGGACATTGAGCAGATGGTCCAGGCCTATCTGGACAACCCAACGGAGGTGTACATTGATCAAAACCCATTGCTGTATTGGTATGGGAAAAGGGGCCACTGCTTAGCAGGCTGGCGATAAACTATCTGGCTTGCCCTGTCGCAAGTGTCTCTTCGGAATGTGTTTTCAGTGCTGCTGGTTCCATTGTAACAGTGAGAAGGACCAGTCTCTTGCCCAAAAACGTGGAGAGGTTAACCATGATCAAAATGAATCAGCACTTTATACCACCGAATTACACAATACATGAATCAAGGGAGGAAGATGAGGACGGCGGCTCAGGTGACGGAAGTGGTGTGTTAGATGATGATTACCTACTTCTGGTTGAACACCCAGAGGTTGAGGACGAACTATACTTCCCTGACAATTAGGCTTGCACTTCCAGTTCTTGCTGTCGTCCTCCCTTATTTTCTTTTATTTGTGTGTCTGTCTTTCTGGTTAGAAACTTAGAATCACAACAAATCCATCTCCACCGTCTTCTAATTGTTTCGGCTGTCTGCATATCACAGTACACTCCTCCGAATCCTGCTCCTCCATCCTCCTGAATCTCCCTAAATCCATTGCCCTCAAGAAGACAGATGATGATTGGATGATGGAAAATAGAAGAAAAAAGAAAATATTTCCTAGTCCCTCCAAAAGAAGTGGAACATGATTGATGATTACTACTATAGCTATCCTCCTTTCTGATCCGAGAGAGACTGCCCATTAACTGAAGATGAGAAGGAACAGGTAATGAATGATGCCATGCATTGGACACTGACTGAGTGATTTTGTTGTTGTTTGTTGTGCATGAAGTTACTTCATTGTGTACTTTATGTAATAATCTACCACTAAAAGTAACTCAAGTCCCTTTTCCCTTCTTGAATTTTTAATAACAAATTTGTACTTCTACTACAGGCCAATACATTGCATTTTGAATATAGGAAGGGGACTCACTAGGTACACTGCAGACTGAGTTGAACAACACCATCATGATGACCACAGTGACATAGTATCTTCACAGTCACTCAGTACACGGATCGGAGATGATTGATGGAATAAGTCAGGGCATTTCATGAGTGGCCTAAAAGGTAAACAAATAAACATCAACCACAGAAGACCTAAATGTCTGTGTAGTGGTGGAGTCAAGTGTAGCGGTGGTATGACTGCGGTACATTGATTTAGTCACTTAAATTGTAAATTCTATGTTGCTGGATATGTGCTTTGTCCAACTCTTTGAAAAAATGTACGCTAAATGGAGGATTGGAGGATGTGCAAAGGGTGCCGTCACCGTGGGCCTACTCTGTCCTGTTGGTGTTGTAGGTTAATGCTGGAAACAGACAAGAGTAGAGATGATGCATCCATGCCACCTCGGAAAGCGTTCTTGTTGCACTACACCATAACTTGTGCATTTTTTTCAACTTGGTTTCTCAATAATATCCCTTTTGTTTTTGCATCTACAATTACATGCCGGGCCTTACCCTATGCTTTACTTGGAAAAAAAATGCACACTTACCTTACCAATGAATCTACATCTCCCAGGCAGGCAGTGGCGTCACCCAAAATTGATGGACGGAGCATCCATGGAAGGTAGGACCAAGAGGAATGCCGAGATTCAACTCCCCATTTGACCAGGATAACACAGTAACAGTATCAACTTTCATCATTTTCTAAATAATTCGATTAATTTTTTTGTCTTACAATTTTTCTTGTTGTTATTACTATTATTATCATTAGGTTTGCTCTCTGTCTATAATTCATCGGTACAGATATTTTAAAATGTTCTTTGCTATCTGTAAAAGTAAGCCCGGTAACACAGAACACAAACTGTATGTAATCCGGGTCTCCTTATCATCATCATGCATGCATTTCCTTTTTCTCCCTTAACATATTGATCTGGATATGGTAGTCTACAAAGATTCTGTCGTTTGATGTTTGTCCATGCGTACTGTTTTTCTTTTTCAAACTTTTCCCCAAACCCCCCTTCCCAACCATTCAACAAACCCTAACCCTCTTCCCCAGGGCAGTGTGACTTATTGAGGTATGACTACATTAAATGTACACCAATAATTTATCACACGCTTGCTGGGGCGGATGTAGCAAAAGCAACAGTACTTTAATTTCAAGGCAGGGCGGGGATCTTCTTCTGCTTGCCCACCCATGAGCAGTATATGTGTGAGGTAATTTTTTTACCAAAGGAACCTAATATATCAGCATTAATTGCCGGCATTGATTGGATTAATTGATTTTATTTGTTGTCATCCTCCTACACAGCACTAACAGTTACACTTGCGTCCAGTGTAATGTAGGCCTAGTAAAGTGACACAACTAGAGTTTATAACTCTGTGTCCTACTAGGCTATCCCCACCACCACTATGTTTTGTTGTATTTTTGCATACTATTGTTTGGCAGTAAGTTCTGTACTGTACTTCATTCTACTACTCCTCGAAGAGTCTCTCTCAGGCTACTGTCTGTCTCATTTTCTTTTTTTGCAAATGCTGCTGCCAGTGTCTACTACTACTACTACCACCACCACAACCATGGCATGTTAGGAAAGAAAACCATCATTACCATGCAGCCATCGCTGTGCCTAAGTTAAACATCAAGCAAAGGTACGAGAAGTTTGGGGGAGGCATAATTAATAATGGACATGTTTTCATTAATTCAATTTCACACTCCCCTTTGAGTCCAGTTGCAGAGTGCCTAGAGTAGAAGAGACTGACAGTACTAGTAGGACAAGTCACTCAGTGAGGGATTCCGCATCTATCTGTCTCTGTCTTACAAAGTCATCCAATTATTAAAATCAAACACTGGCTGTGGGCGGCCCAGCACCTGCAAGGAAAGAAGGATACAGTGTGATGTAAAACAGTAACCCCAACCAGAAAACATTAACACCATCGTGTGTAAAGTAGAAATATATTATTTAATACCCTAACAAAAATAAACTATGTAAAAAAATCCCACAACACCTGACCCACCCCTCTCCCTAACCCCAACCAATGTCAGTAAAGAAAATGTCCAATTGTCCAATGAAAAGAGAAAACCCAATGCCCGATCCCCACCCACCCAAAAAATAATTAAAAAAGGGGCAATAAACAGGGTCTAAGTTCGGCGGGCTTGACTCAGGAGGACACTAACTTGCTCCTCTAGGCGGGCAACACGGCGCTTCAATGCACGGCAGTTGCATCCACAGGGGGCAGCACTGATGGAGGGGCGGTGGTGTGTGACTGCCAGACACTGACGCCGTACCACTGGAGGGCAGTGACTGGGGCCCAGGGCATTGGAGGAGGCTGCAGCTGCTGCTGCCTCCTCCTCCTCCTCCTCCTCTTCCAGAACCACGAGCTGACGATATTCAGTCTGTATGGCCTCCAACTTCCAGCGCCTGGCCTTAGCAGCCAACTCATTTTGGTCAGGTTATCCCTTTGAAGGAGTAGCTATATATGAAGAAGAAAAAACAAGACTTTTGTAAAATATACTCTTAGCAAAACAGTAAGCCAAATTATTTCTGCACATAGTGTCATGATAGCACTAGCAAGCACAGTACATAACATTTGTGGTATGTATCTATCCTCCCACTTTCTTGGAGTTTAACATTTGTGGGAGTTTCAGGCATTCAACCAACCATGCATCTGATTTCTATCAGCCACCCATGCATGCTGCATGCATCTCACGAATCCTTCTCTGACAGTCATAAATATTAAATCTTGCCCGTCTTTCTTCCTTCCACTCTTCTTTCCCTTTTCGTTCAACCCATCCATCAAGGTTATCTGATCTGACTTTTAGTCTTATCCATAAAACTTTCACAGCTGAGTTGAAATCAGATTGGAGAGGCCATTGGTTACTCAACACTCCCGCCACTAATGCTTTTACTAATGCTTAGTAAAGGGTGTCTTCAACCGTTCACAACAACTTCTTACTTAGTAAGTCTCAACTGTACAGTATTATACAGTACACCCTTGCAGTGAGTGTAATGTCAATAAGTAAGGATTAGGAATCTAACTTACCACTGCCCGCCACTGCTGCTGGCTCACCCCCTGCAGCTCCTCCTGCAACTGCTACATCCTCTCCTCTGTCAGCAGCCGCGTCCCCTTCGCCGCTGGCCCCGGCACTGGTGGTTGGTAGTGCGCCTTGAAAAACATTACACATTTTTTAGGTGTCATATACACCTCCCCCTATTTTTAACTACCAAGATTGGAAAATGAGTTAATAGTAATACATACATATACAACATACATCACTAGTACAAATCAGGTAGTAGTAGAGTAGACACTAGTAGTTATATGGTCCCTAGGGTCATTCTAGTCTTTGCTTAGTTAGCCCGAGCCATGCTACCATTTTACCTTTGTGTCATTTATTTTTGCACACGCATCGTTACCTCGCAGCTTGTTGTATAAAGAGTGACGCCTTTGAGCCCACATGAGCTCTTAGTGCTACTGTCTAAGCGCTGCGTACAAGGTCAAACAAAACAAGCCACTTTGTTATGGAGTTCTGGTGTTAGTCCATATTGCTTATCCAAAATGCTACACTTATTGGCACGACTGACCATGTTTCTCCTAACAGACAGAAGATTCCCTTCTACGATCCAGAGCTTTACGGGGCTTATGATGTAACCAGTACTAGGTTCTTCTAAGGTGAGGGGTCCACAGAATTCGCTCAGAGATCTTCATTTATAATTTTATATTAACTATATTCCTACAAAGGGGATGGTGGTGCTTCCACCACTGTTCAGTTATCATGATTTCGCGTTTGTTGTATTCGTTCTATGGACTTGTAGTTGTTGTAAGTGTAACTAAGTGTAACAATGTTTATAGTTTTAATCTTATGCATTTTGCTGTTGGTGCTGCATTATAGAACAACGCACAGAGCTTGTCAGTTGCAAATAAAGCTTTTGAACTTACATAGACTCGGTGGTATTTGGTGTGGATGGACTTACACGAGTGAGCGAACGAAAGGAAAGGTGTGCAAACTGTGCATGTGCATTGCTTCCATGATTGAGAGGTCGGGAGTGTTATGTTCTGGGTTGTCTACTCATTGGGTATCTTTAGGGGGGTTCGGAGAGCTAATAGTAAAGAAACACTATTATAAATAGTCGGGCAGGGGATTGTGGTGGGTTCTGTTCTGATTGAGGTGTGAGGAAGGTCCAACCTCCCATCACCAACATCCTATTTTCTTATACAAAGTTCTGTATGTGGAAAATCCCTACAACAGTAGTAGCATGTCCTATCCTATCAAAATAGTAAAATCTGGTTGGGCATTTTGTTGGTGGGAATTGTCGAAACACATCAAGAATAATAAAACCTCAAAGATTAAGAAGAATAGAAGGAGTACAAGAGGACAACCCAAAGGACTGGACTCAATGGCTAAAGCTACTGGTGAATCTGAGTTTTATTTAAAACCTTTTAAATAATGAGTGGCCAATTGGGCATGCTTAGCTACAGACAGACTAATACTAGTAGTACAGAGAGTCATAGCAGAGGCAGTTAGAGGCAGGGATAACAAGAATTTAGAAAAAGATAGTCTAAATCGAAGGATAATTGTTGGTAAAAAATAGCATTAGGAAACGGAAACAATAGTTTGGAAAAAGAAATACGGTGCAGTAAAAGTTAGGGAATAAGGATTATTAATATTAAAAACAGGAAGACTTACTGGGGCCAGCAGAAGAGCCCTCGTTCTGGTCCTCCTGTACTTGGTGTTCTGGAACTGCTCCCGCCGACTCTGCCCCCGTCTTCTTGCCCCTGGGTGCTGATCATGAAAGATATAAGAAAGAAAGAGACAAACATTACAAACTTATAATAAGTCACTTACCTAACTATCAATCCACCCCTATCTCTTAGTAACAGGACAAAGGTAGGACTAGAGTCAGGACTATGGAAGGACTAGAGTCACTCTAGCATTACTTAACTTAAGTTTTCTAAAATAAACTCTTACATAATCACGCAAAAGGAGCGAAAACGTAAAGTTGCAAATAACAAGATTAGTAGCGCAGAGCACCTGTGTCATAACAATCACAGAAGACTTTTAAACATAAATTACCTGTAATGTAAGCAGCAGCAGTATTCTAGCTGGTCGGAAAAAATATATATTCACAATATATAACACAGAGCAGAAGAACAGACACAAAGTAGTAATAATTAAATAGCTACTCACCAAGACCCGGGACCTCCACTCCTAGCAGGTCCAGCAGGTCCTGCTCCCGGTCCAGGATATCGGTCCATCAGTGCGTCAACTGGTTCTGGCTGCGCCGGACACCAGAGCAGCGAAACAATGCCCGGCGCACCTTTCCCCACCGCTGCGATGCTCCCAGAGCCCGTACCCAGAACCAGGCCTCCCGCCTACTGCCAGGGTTAAGGGGAGGTAGCGCTGCACAAAAACAACCTGTGCGGCCAACTCCACCTCCCCAAATAATGCCCGTGCCTGCACCCCTTGTGGGCGCCACCTTCCGCAAGGAAGGCGGTTGCGGCTCCAGCTGCACTGTGCCCTGTGGCCCATTGCCATGGTTCTGGGGTAGGCGTAGGACAGAAAAGAAAAGGTAAAAATTTAAAAACTAAGTAAAAGAAATGAAAAAAGCAGGTAATAGAAAAAGAGTGAATAAGTAGTTAAAAAAACACTCAAAAAGTAGACAAAAACAAAAAATATAGAATCAGGAAAATAAAAAGAGAGGTAATAAATCAAAAAGATAAAAAAAAGTTTTCAGAAACAAAGGATTGAAAAGATAGAGCCCCAGAACCATAACATAGAGTGAAAAACAAGATGGCCGCGCACATTGCGACCGCATGGGCAAGTTCGCGAGATATTTTCCCCCCGAGCACGCAAAAGCGTCGCAAACACGTAATACGCATTCCCGGACAGGAAATACCTATCGCGAACGGGCGCGGGCATGAATTGCGCGAAACAGAACAGGAAATAGCATCGCGAGCGGGCGGGACAAGTGAAAACAAGATGGCCACGCCAATTAGCGACCGCATGGGCAAGTTGGTGACACATTTCCAACGCGATCACGCAAAAAACATCGCGAACAGGCGGGACAAAAACATCTGCGTCTTCGCGTTATTTCTGCGTGATCGCGGAGATTTTTAATGTTTTCGTGAAGATTTGTGTAAAGCGATTACGCTATTTCCGCCCACCCTTATTAATGTCTTCAGTGCCCATTTTTTCCGTGGATCCAGAATTGTGGCACAAATGTATTGTTTTTGTGAAAAAATCGTATTTTGCACCCTTGTATTGTCAGCTAAGCGACTGGCTAAGCTCTCCACCAACTCATGTGCTTCTTTTCTTTCCTCTACACCTTTGTATGCTTCAGACACCTCCTTCAGCTGATGCACTAGCATCTGCAACAATGGGTTAAAATGGCCCATAGTACAGTACTCCTTGCTGACTTCAAGTGTGAAGACCTCGAAAGGAAGAAGCATCTCAGTCAGCCATTTAACTATGCACCATTGGTCCTTTTGAAGGGTCATGCCTTTCACAGTAGCATCTCCTCTTCGCATGACATATTCATTGATTGACCTGTACAGCTCAAACAGACGGTCAAGCATGTAATAAGTTGAGTTCCAACGTGTTGCCACCTCCTGGATGAGTGCTTTGACTGGCATTCTATAGTCACGTTGAATGATCCTCAGCTGCTTCCGAGCTTTAAAAGAATGGCTGAAGTGAGTGCATATTCTTCCGCAGGTGGTCAGTAAGTTGCTGACTATGGCTGCTTTTTTCAGAAAGTCTTGAACAATAATGTTAATGCAGTGCGCCAAACACAGAACCCTGAAATAGAAACCAAGCTCCATAGCCTTAAGTACATTACTGCCATTATCTGTGGAAACAAAACCAATCTTAAGCCCAGTTGGGCGCAGCCATTCAAAAACCTTGCTGTGAAACTCTTCCAATATGTTTCAAGCAGTATGAGATTTCTCCATGGCCAACTTGGACACAGTTGCAAGTTTCCGAGTAGCTTTAAAAATCTCAGCTGTGTCAACAGCACCTACTTCAGATAGCTTATCTCTAACACCCACAAATGAGACCCAGTGTGCAGTGATGCACATGCAATCAGTGGCTTGGCAACTGGTCTACATGTCTGTTGTTAGGTGGGTTTTGTGAACAGCACTCTGCTGCAAAGCTTGTCCAACCAATTCCAACACATCATGATGTAGTGCTGGAACAGCAACTCTTGCGAAATAGGACCGGCTGGGAACCTTCCATTTAGGGCAGATGGTTGACACAAATTCAAGGAAACCCGTGCCTTTGGGAGGTTGCATTGGTACTGCCCCTTCAACCTAAGCATGCTATCAATGGTAGGCTGGATTATTGTCCTTTGTGGTGCAGTTGATTTCTTTAACCCAGTTAGGCTCAACGACGCACTTTGTTTCATTGCAGTACTACTCAGTCGCCTTGGTGTCTCAGCCTGACTCTGACTCTTACTGCGGTGCCACTGAGATTTTGCTGAGGAGGATGTGGGCGGTACCACTACACTACTGGGGACAGGGCTAGAAATGTCTCACTCTTGTTCACCTTCCACCGCGATAATATCGTCTCCTGATTCTTCATGCCCAACAACAATGGGTTGAGTTTTACTTTGTTCTAAGCAAAGTAGGTACGCCTCCCACATGATAGTGTGGTTTATTTTAGGATGACTTGTTTGCCCTCCTGTACCATAGTTTGTACCAAGCTTACCCCGCCTGACAGCATGTCGACAAATTTAGCATATAGCAATGTTCTCCTCCTTACTGCTATCCGAAAAGAAGTCCCAAACTGGGGAGGAGAACTTTCTGGTGCTGCTGGATGTGCCACTTTCAATAACAGATGAACTGGAGGGTGTGCTTGGAATGTGACTCTGTGCAGCTACACTGTGACTTCTACCACTACCTACTGAGGTGGTGGTTGAGATGGATGCAGGTCCCTGCCTTTCCTTTGCAAATGAAAATATGGAAGCTGGAGGTCGTGGTGGTGTTACCTGTGTTGGTGGTATCCGTGCTACATCCCTTGCAGCCATTTTGGATAGGGTAATAATGTTGGTCTCCATATCCTTTGGGCCGGGAGTGATGTCCGTGATGACTGGCTTGTCATCATTATCATCCCCCTCTTGTACATCTGCCTCCATAACTCTAAGGCTTTCTGGAACCTTCCTTTTCACTAGCTTTGTCTTGTGGCGTGCCTCACTCTCAGATTGAGCTGGTGGCTTCCAAGTGGCATGACTATCATCAGAAGCAGGGCTTGAAGAAGAAGATGATGGACTAACCCTCCTTTTTCTTGCTGGGGGTCTGGAAGACAATGGATCTTCTGAAACAGTGGTTTACCCCTCTTTGTCTGTAGGAAGCTCGATTTCCTGAAATGCCCCTACTTCAGGAGGAACAACTACTATTGTGGGCTGTTGTTGTGGCTGTTCTTGTGACTGCTGCTGTTCTTGTGGCGGCTGCTGTTCTTGCAGCTGCTGCTATTCTTGCGGCTGCGGTGTTCGTGCGGCTGTTCTTGCGGCTGATGCTGATATAGTGTAGCCATTTGTGAGACTTTGGCAACAAGGGCTATGGTATGCTACTTACTGTCTACAGTGTACACACTACACTCTCAGGAAAGATAGGAAAGAATTAGAACAACAACCAAAATACAAATGTAATGAAAGGGAGCTGCTGCTGGCAAAGGGAATGGATGGAAGCAGTAAGCCAATAGGAAAACCATGCAGGCCCATATGGCAAAAGTAGCACACTAATAATAACTCCCACCACAAAAGGCCACCAGCCACATGGACACTCACAAATCACAAGCAACAGGCAGGAGGCCTGGAAAAAAATGAATAGACAAAAGGCCTATAAAAGAAGCCAGGCAAAAGATGCATGCTAAACCACACTGCTGTGCCTTTTTAATGCAATAAAATGCAAAAACGAAAATCCACAGGGCAAAATAAGGTCTACAGGGTGCACACCAACACACCAGGCACACACAACAAAGGCATTTCTTTAACACATCCCCAAAAACGGAGATACCCCCAAAAACACATTTTCCAACTTAATCCAATGCCATCCATGCCCTAAATGATGTTTAAAATTCAACAGAACACAAAGAAACACTTGTTTAATGCACCTGTGGCTACAGGCTCTGAGCCTACTGGATGAAAGAAGGCCCGTGGGCAGACAAGGCCACACAAGCTTGCAGGCCTAGGTTTCAAAATGGCGACCAGCCACATGGCCAGGCCCTAAAACTACAAGAAACAGAAGACAGGCAATGCAGGCCTGTTGCAAAAAACAGACTGTCTGCCTTCAAAACTGCCGCCAGCCTCATGGCCAGGCCCACAACAAGAAGCCTAGGCCACAAAGGAATACCATGCAGGCCTATATATGGCAAACGCAGCACACTAATAACTCCCACCAGAAAAGGCCACCAGCCACATGGACACTCACAAATCACAAGCAACAAGCAGGAGGCCTGTGAAACAATGAACTGACAAAAGGCCTATAAAAGAAGCCAGGCAAAAGATGCATGCTAAACCACACTGCTGTGCCTTTTTAATGCAATAAAATGCAAAAACGAAAATTCACAGGGCAAAACAAGGTCTGCAGGGTTCACACCAACACACCAGACACACACAACAAAGGCATTTCTTTAACACACACCCAAAAACATAATGCTACAACGTTGTAGAGCAGATGGAAGAAACTTGGAAATGAAAATTAAAAGTTTTGTGGCAAGTCAAGTATCAATTTCTGAAAGAACTTTTAAAGCAGTGGCTATTATTTTCCATCATGGACCTACTACAACATCTGGACACTATACTGTTTATTTAAAGTGCAATAGAGGATGGACACATTGCAATGATGCCCATTTGGAATTCAAAAGTAGGTTGCCTTACGGATTACCAAATTCTTATCTGATACTTTTGATGCCAAAGTTTTGAAAACATCATTCGGCCTTTTGGGAAGAAGTGAACATGAATTAACAAGTTTATTTGGGATTTTTTCAATGCAAAGGTTTCGGAAACATTATCCCGCCTATTGGGAAAATGTGAACACTTAGGGGTCCATTAGGATGTTGGGCGGTGCGGAAAAATGCATTTTTCCACCCGCGAGCAGCGTTACTCACGTCCGCCATATTAGTATGGCCAAACCTAGCCCATTTCCCATCCGCTGCAGTGCGACGCGCACCGCCATCAACGTGTGCCCACCAAGGCGGCGGTGGGAGCCAATGGAGACTCACTGATGTGCGGAATGACGTCCGCCCCGCTCCTCAAATTAGGATGCCCCAAACAAGCAGACGCACCGCAGCGAAGAAACCGCCCAACCAGGATGGCGGAAGCTCCACAGCGGAGCGCAAAACCAGAGTCCCGGTCCACACCACCCGGCCACGACCGTCATGGATCCAGCTCTACACGTTTTTTCCGGAGCTATACCTGCTACATCACCAGCAACTCATGGACCGCCGCGGACTCTGCCGCAGGTATGCAATAACACAAACACAACACACAACACACAACACATGGGCTGACACAGGGTTCAAATACACATCAGACACCCTGGTGGGGACAGGAACACATCCACAAGAGCACCCACACATCACCCACCTGCCACCAAGTGACCCCTCTGCATCCTGGACACACATCTCCTGCGACCATGCAGCAATGTCCCGGTCACGTCACCGCAGCGGTGAACACAAGGGAATACATGCGCACAATGCAGAAGGCAGGGCCAGTGCCAAGCATGGGCAGGTCACAAAGACCACAGGGCCACACCTCTTCCCACCACACTCTAGCGCACCCCATGAAGGCACATGCCATGTGTCCCTCCTGTGCACCCCCATGCACAACAACAAGCCAGGTGAATACACACCCTGCACCACACAAAAAACAACCAGTGAGACAGCCCCTGCAGGAGTGGCTGCACAGGAACACACAACACAGAGCACAGTAGCACAGGGCCAGGCAAACACACACACCACCACAACACCACACTCAGGGAAACAAAAATAAGTACAAGCACCAAATGAACACATACAAGGAACAAACATCCAAATGGACACACAGCCTGCATAGTCACACATACATACCACAGACTGACACATACACACCCCACATGCCAACAGCAATGGAGCACAACAAATGGGAAAGCCAAAGTGGGCTGCACACATGTGGAAGGCCATGGAGACACACAACAAGCATGTGTACATCACATGCAAGACAAGTAACAGAGAACAACACCCTCAGACCATCAAAGCACACATGGCTGGTACAGTCAGTGTAGACAAACCACAGACATCACAGTGCAACAACACATGAGACAGCAAGGCAAACCATGTATAGGCACAAGGATGAAAGGAAGGCCCTGAAGTCAAACTGTGAACAGCCACACATCTATACAACTACTTCACAGAAGTACACCAGCAGCACTACACACAGAGCACATTGACACACTCCATGACTGCCAAACACCAGTAGGAATCTACACACATACCCCCCTCACACCAGCAGCACACAACACCAGTGTCAAACACACTGAAGGCTGACAATACTTGCCAGTCAATACACACATAAACTATCACAGACCCTGGGGAAGCCACAAACATCACACACACACAGGGATGCCAGAACAAATGTCTGCACACAAACAACAGACAAACACACACAGACCCACAACAAGAACAGACATGCCCTGTGCAGCTAAATTGTGGAAAGGCAATGGGAGAACAGACACAACAGGAGTGCACAACCTCATAACTCAGTAACAATGCACAGACAACTTATTGACAACTTATAAATTATAGGAGACGAATCCCTCATAATAAACTTCATCTTTACACCATGTTTCCTGGAGACATAGGATATCATGGGCATTAATAAACGTTAACCATCCCGGGTCCCTCTCCTTCGATTTCAACCCTGCCACATTCCAACAAACAATTGTAATGCCTTTACCCCTTACACGATCGCTATCATGCATCAGGCCGTTATTTCTTCCCCATTCTCATTCTGATTTAAATTACATGTGTCCCCACATTCGGACAGTGCCCTTACATCCACCACCGATTTAGTATCTGTTATAATGGTGATCTCTTGAGCCACAATATTATCTTTACAGGCAACCACATAAGGGCTAATAGTCTCCTGGGGAAGACACTGTCCTGCCTGATTAAGTCAATCATTTGCATCCAGAGAATTTAAAGGCTGGAATCGATTTTGCATTAAAATGTCAGGGTATGGCCTATGTGTAGCTGGGCAAAATCTACTTCTTCTACTCTCACAAGGGGCAATATTAAGGTGACTATAGAAGAAAGCAAGCGAGCGGGCACACACATTATTATCAGTAATCGGTAGTGAGGCAGCTCTCAGTAATACAGTGGCAGCGTGTTGAGGATGTTTAAAGTTTATAATAACACAGTCTCCCCTAAAACTTTTCTTAGAGCTCCCTGTCTAATTAACCCTTCTAGTAGTCAAAACTTGGTCAGAGAATACAGTTGGGAATCCACAATGTCTATGCAACCAGGAAACCGTTTTATTTTTTAAAGACTCGTGTGTTTCCTGGTAATTCCCATTCTCGGCAGGGGGGACATTAGTTAGAACTACCACATATGGTGCACAATCAGGGGGTAAATTAGTGGCACGCCTTCACCTTACCTCAGTCCAGCCCTCACTTCTATCGGGTTTTGCTACAGCCTGACTATCATTACGGGCTTGGAACTGGGCAGACGGGGGATTCTGTACAACATTCCCACTAATACCTATACCTATACCTCCCCTAGATGGGGCAACCTGAGTATCACAATTACTTGTTAATGGAGCTGGTACGCTACCCACTTGGTGCCTAGTTAAATGCCTGACTCAAATGCTTCTTCCATTCGAGGTCTTCACACATGAAGTCAGCAAGGAGGACTGTACTATTGGCCAAGCTATCCCATTGTTGCAAATGCTAGAGCATCAGCTGAAGGAGGGGTCTGAAGCATACAAAGATGTAGAGGAAAAAAAGAAGCATATGAGTTGGTGGAGAGCTTAGCCCGTTGCTTAGCTGACAATACAAGGGTGCAAAATAAGATTTTTTCACACAACATTTGTGCCACAATTCTGGATCCACAGACAAAATGGGCACTGAAGACATTAATTCCTTTTTCAGAAATGGATGTTGCTGGTACAAAACTTGGATAACTAAGTAAGCGAGTAAGTTGGAAAATGAACGGCTGCTAGTTAAAAGCCTGCTAGATAAACCCACAACAATTACTGCAGCAGGGCATCCGGCATCAAGTTCAACTTCGGAGCCTGAGGGCAGTGCGTTTGACTCAGAACACTCACCAACACTTTCTACAACAGCAAGAACTGGATCTTCAGGCCCAGTAAAATTGTTACAGGATTGGTATTTACAGCAAGGCATTGGTAAGTCCAGTGCTGGTGCAACGAGAAAAGAGCCCGAAAAAAGTTTAGCACCCCTGGACATTGAGCAGATGGTCCAGGCCTATCTGGACAACCCAACGGAGGTGTACATTGATCAAAACCCATTGCTGTATTGGTATGGGAAAAGGGGCCACTGCTTAGCAGGCTGGCGATAAACTATCTGGCTTGCCCTGTCGCAAGTGTCTCTTCGGAATGTGTTTTCAGTGCTGCTGGTTCCATTGTAACAGTGAGAAGGACCAGTCTCTTGCCCAAAAACGTGGAGAGGTTAACCATGATCAAAATGAATCAGCACTTTATACCACCGAATTACACAATACATGAATCAAGGGAGGAAGATGAGGACGGCGGCTCAGGTGACGGAAGTGGTGTGTTAGATGATGATTACCTACTTCTGGTTGAACACCCAGAGGTTGAGGACGAACTATACTTCCCTGACAATTAGGCTTGCACTTCCAGTTCTTGCTGTCGTCCTCCCTTATTTTCTTTTATTTGTGTGTCTGTCTTTCTGGTTAGAAACTTAGAATCACAACAAATCCATCTCCACCGTCTTCTAATTGTTTCGGCTGTCTGCATATCACAGTACACTCCTCCGAATCCTGCTCCTCCATCCTCCTGAATCTCCCTAAATCCATTGCCCTCAAGAAGACAGATGATGATTGGATGATGGAAAATAGAAGAAAAAAGAAAATATTTCCTAGTCCCTCCAAAAGAAGTGGAACATGATTGATGATTACTACTATAGCTATCCTCCTTTCTGATCCGAGAGAGACTGCCCATTAACTGAAGATGAGAAGGAACAGGTAATGAATGATGCCATGCATTGGACACTGACTGAGTGATTTTGTTGTTGTTTGTTGTGCATGAAGTTACTTCATTGTGTACTTTATGTAATAATCTACCACTAAAAGTAACTCAAGTCCCTTTTCCCTTCTTGAATTTTTAATAACAAATTTGTACTTCTACTACAGGCCAATACATTGCATTTTGAATATAGGAAGGGGACTCACTAGGTACACTGCAGACTGAGTTGAACAACACCATCATGATGACCACAGTGACATAGTATCTTCACAGTCACTCAGTACACGGATCGGAGATGATTGATGGAATAAGTCAGGGCATTTCATGAGTGGCCTAAAAGGTAAACAAATAAACATCAACCACAGAAGACCTAAATGTCTGTGTAGTGGTGGAGTCAAGTGTAGCGGTGGTATGACTGCGGTACATTGATTTAGTCACTTAAATTGTAAATTCTATGTTGCTGGATATGTGCTTTGTCCAACTCTTTGAAAAAATGTACGCTAAATGGAGGATTGGAGGATGTGCAAAGGGTGCCGTCACCGTGGGCCTACTCTGTCCTGTTGGTGTTGTAGGTTAATGCTGGAAACAGACAAGAGTAGAGATGATGCATCCATGCCACCTCGGAAAGCGTTCTTGTTGCACTACACCATAACTTGTGCATTTTTTTCAACTTGGTTTCTCAATAATATCCCTTTTGTTTTTGCATCTACAATTACATGCCGGGCCTTACCCTATGCTTTACTTGGAAAAAAAATGCACACTTACCTTACCAATGAATCTACATCTCCCAGGCAGGCAGTGGCGTCACCCAAAATTGATGGACGGAGCATCCATGGAAGGTAGGACCAAGAGGAATGCCGAGATTCAACTCCCCATTTGACCAGGATAACACAGTAACAGTATCAACTTTCATCATTTTCTAAATAATTCGATTAATTTTTTTGTCTTACAATTTTTCTTGTTGTTATTACTATTATTATCATTAGGTTTGCTCTCTGTCTATAATTCATCGGTACAGATATTTTAAAATGTTCTTTGCTATCTGTAAAAGTAAGCCCGGTAACACAGAACACAAACTGTATGTAATCCGGGTCTCCTTATCATCATCATGCATGCATTTCCTTTTTCTCCCTTAACATATTGATCTGGATATGGTAGTCTACAAAGATTCTGTCGTTTGATGTTTGTCCATGCGTACTGTTTTTCTTTTTCAAACTTTTCCCCAAACCCCCCTTCCCAACCATTCAACAAACCCTAACCCTCTTCCCCAGGGCAGTGTGACTTATTGAGGTATGACTACATTAAATGTACACCAATAATTTATCACACGCTTGCTGGGGCGGATGTAGCAAAAGCAACAGTACTTTAATTTCAAGGCAGGGCGGGGATCTTCTTCTGCTTGCCCACCCATGAGCAGTATATGTGTGAGGTAATTTTTTTACCAAAGGAACCTAATATATCAGCATTAATTGCCGGCATTGATTGGATTAATTGATTTTATTTGTTGTCATCCTCCTACACAGCACTAACAGTTACACTTGCGTCCAGTGTAATGTAGGCCTAGTAAAGTGACACAACTAGAGTTTATAACTCTGTGTCCTACTAGGCTATCCCCACCACCACTATGTTTTGTTGTATTTTTGCATACTATTGTTTGGCAGTAAGTTCTGTACTGTACTTCATTCTACTACTCCTCGAAGAGTCTCTCTCAGGCTACTGTCTGTCTCATTTTCTTTTTTTGCAAATGCTGCTGCCAGTGTCTACTACTACTACTACCACCACCACAACCATGGCATGTTAGGAAAGAAAACCATCATTACCATGCAGCCATCGCTGTGCCTAAGTTAAACATCAAGCAAAGGTACGAGAAGTTTGGGGGAGGCATAATTAATAATGGACATGTTTTCATTAATTCAATTTCACACTCCCCTTTGAGTCCAGTTGCAGAGTGCCTAGAGTAGAAGAGACTGACAGTACTAGTAGGACAAGTCACTCAGTGAGGGATTCCGCATCTATCTGTCTCTGTCTTACAAAGTCATCCAATTATTAAAATCAAACACTGGCTGTGGGCGGCCCAGCACCTGCAAGGAAAGAAGGATACAGTGTGATGTAAAACAGTAACCCCAACCAGAAAACATTAACACCATCGTGTGTAAAGTAGAAATATATTATTTAATACCCTAACAAAAATAAACTATGTAAAAAAATCCCACAACACCTGACCCACCCCTCTCCCTAACCCCAACCAATGTCAGTAAAGAAAATGTCCAATTGTCCAATGAAAAGAGAAAACCCAATGCCCGATCCCCACCCACCCAAAAAATAATTAAAAAAGGGGCAATAAACAGGGTCTAAGTTCGGCGGGCTTGACTCAGGAGGACACTAACTTGCTCCTCTAGGCGGGCAACACGGCGCTTCAATGCACGGCAGTTGCATCCACAGGGGGCAGCACTGATGGAGGGGCGGTGGTGTGTGACTGCCAGACACTGACGCCGTACCACTGGAGGGCAGTGACTGGGGCCCAGGGCATTGGAGGAGGCTGCAGCTGCTGCTGCCTCCTCCTCCTCCTCCTCCTCTTCCAGAACCACGAGCTGACGATATTCAGTCTGTATGGCCTCCAACTTCCAGCGCCTGGCCTTAGCAGCCAACTCATTTTGGTCAGGTTATCCCTTTGAAGGAGTAGCTATATATGAAGAAGAAAAAACAAGACTTTTGTAAAATATACTCTTAGCAAAACAGTAAGCCAAATTATTTCTGCACATAGTGTCATGATAGCACTAGCAAGCACAGTACATAACATTTGTGGTATGTATCTATCCTCCCACTTTCTTGGAGTTTAACATTTGTGGGAGTTTCAGGCATTCAACCAACCATGCATCTGATTTCTATCAGCCACCCATGCATGCTGCATGCATCTCACGAATCCTTCTCTGACAGTCATAAATATTAAATCTTGCCCGTCTTTCTTCCTTCCACTCTTCTTTCCCTTTTCGTTCAACCCATCCATCAAGGTTATCTGATCTGACTTTTAGTCTTATCCATAAAACTTTCACAGCTGAGTTGAAATCAGATTGGAGAGGCCATTGGTTACTCAACACTCCCGCCACTAATGCTTTTACTAATGCTTAGTAAAGGGTGTCTTCAACCGTTCACAACAACTTCTTACTTAGTAAGTCTCAACTGTACAGTATTATACAGTACACCCTTGCAGTGAGTGTAATGTCAATAAGTAAGGATTAGGAATCTAACTTACCACTGCCCGCCACTGCTGCTGGCTCACCCCCTGCAGCTCCTCCTGCAACTGCTACATCCTCTCCTCTGTCAGCAGCCGCGTCCCCTTCGCCGCTGGCCCCGGCACTGGTGGTTGGTAGTGCGCCTTGAAAAACATTACACATTTTTTAGGTGTCATATACACCTCCCCCTATTTTTAACTACCAAGATTGGAAAATGAGTTAATAGTAATACATACATATACAACATACATCACTAGTACAAATCAGGTAGTAGTAGAGTAGACACTAGTAGTTATATGGTCCCTAGGGTCATTCTAGTCTTTGCTTAGTTAGCCCGAGCCATGCTACCATTTTACCTTTGTGTCATTTATTTTTGCACACGCATCGTTACCTCGCAGCTTGTTGTATAAAGAGTGACGCCTTTGAGCCCACATGAGCTCTTAGTGCTACTGTCTAAGCGCTGCGTACAAGGTCAAACAAAACAAGCCACTTTGTTATGGAGTTCTGGTGTTAGTCCATATTGCTTATCCAAAATGCTACACTTATTGGCACGACTGACCATGTTTCTCCTAACAGACAGAAGATTCCCTTCTACGATCCAGAGCTTTACGGGGCTTATGATGTAACCAGTACTAGGTTCTTCTAAGGTGAGGGGTCCACAGAATTCGCTCAGAGATCTTCATTTATAATTTTATATTAACTATATTCCTACAAAGGGGATGGTGGTGCTTCCACCACTGTTCAGTTATCATGATTTCGCGTTTGTTGTATTCGTTCTATGGACTTGTAGTTGTTGTAAGTGTAACTAAGTGTAACAATGTTTATAGTTTTAATCTTATGCATTTTGCTGTTGGTGCTGCATTATAGAACAACGCACAGAGCTTGTCAGTTGCAAATAAAGCTTTTGAACTTACATAGACTCGGTGGTATTTGGTGTGGATGGACTTACACGAGTGAGCGAACGAAAGGAAAGGTGTGCAAACTGTGCATGTGCATTGCTTCCATGATTGAGAGGTCGGGAGTGTTATGTTCTGGGTTGTCTACTCATTGGGTATCTTTAGGGGGGTTCGGAGAGCTAATAGTAAAGAAACACTATTATAAATAGTCGGGCAGGGGATTGTGGTGGGTTCTGTTCTGATTGAGGTGTGAGGAAGGTCCAACCTCCCATCACCAACATCCTATTTTCTTATACAAAGTTCTGTATGTGGAAAATCCCTACAACAGTAGTAGCATGTCCTATCCTATCAAAATAGTAAAATCTGGTTGGGCATTTTGTTGGTGGGAATTGTCGAAACACATCAAGAATAATAAAACCTCAAAGATTAAGAAGAATAGAAGGAGTACAAGAGGACAACCCAAAGGACTGGACTCAATGGCTAAAGCTACTGGTGAATCTGAGTTTTATTTAAAACCTTTTAAATAATGAGTGGCCAATTGGGCATGCTTAGCTACAGACAGACTAATACTAGTAGTACAGAGAGTCATAGCAGAGGCAGTTAGAGGCAGGGATAACAAGAATTTAGAAAAAGATAGTCTAAATCGAAGGATAATTGTTGGTAAAAAATAGCATTAGGAAACGGAAACAATAGTTTGGAAAAAGAAATACGGTGCAGTAAAAGTTAGGGAATAAGGATTATTAATATTAAAAACAGGAAGACTTACTGGGGCCAGCAGAAGAGCCCTCGTTCTGGTCCTCCTGTACTTGGTGTTCTGGAACTGCTCCCGCCGACTCTGCCCCCGTCTTCTTGCCCCTGGGTGCTGATCATGAAAGATATAAGAAAGAAAGAGACAAACATTACAAACTTATAATAAGTCACTTACCTAACTATCAATCCACCCCTATCTCTTAGTAACAGGACAAAGGTAGGACTAGAGTCAGGACTATGGAAGGACTAGAGTCACTCTAGCATTACTTAACTTAAGTTTTCTAAAATAAACTCTTACATAATCACGCAAAAGGAGCGAAAACGTAAAGTTGCAAATAACAAGATTAGTAGCGCAGAGCACCTGTGTCATAACAATCACAGAAGACTTTTAAACATAAATTACCTGTAATGTAAGCAGCAGCAGTATTCTAGCTGGTCGGAAAAAATATATATTCACAATATATAACACAGAGCAGAAGAACAGACACAAAGTAGTAATAATTAAATAGCTACTCACCAAGACCCGGGACCTCCACTCCTAGCAGGTCCAGCAGGTCCTGCTCCCGGTCCAGGATATCGGTCCATCAGTGCGTCAACTGGTTCTGGCTGCGCCGGACACCAGAGCAGCGAAACAATGCCCGGCGCACCTTTCCCCACCGCTGCGATGCTCCCAGAGCCCGTACCCAGAACCAGGCCTCCCGCCTACTGCCAGGGTTAAGGGGAGGTAGCGCTGCACAAAAACAACCTGTGCGGCCAACTCCACCTCCCCAAATAATGCCCGTGCCTGCACCCCTTGTGGGCGCCACCTTCCGCAAGGAAGGCGGTTGCGGCTCCAGCTGCACTGTGCCCTGTGGCCCATTGCCATGGTTCTGGGGTAGGCGTAGGACAGAAAAGAAAAGGTAAAAATTTAAAAACTAAGTAAAAGAAATGAAAAAAGCAGGTAATAGAAAAAGAGTGAATAAGTAGTTAAAAAAACACTCAAAAAGTAGACAAAAACAAAAAATATAGAATCAGGAAAATAAAAAGAGAGGTAATAAATCAAAAAGATAAAAAAAAGTTTTCAGAAACAAAGGATTGAAAAGATAGAGCCCCAGAACCATAACATAGAGTGAAAAACAAGATGGCCGCGCACATTGCGACCGCATGGGCAAGTTCGCGAGATATTTTCCCCCCGAGCACGCAAAAGCGTCGCAAACACGTAATACGCATTCCCGGACAGGAAATACCTATCGCGAACGGGCGCGGGCATGAATTGCGCGAAACAGAACAGGAAATAGCATCGCGAGCGGGCGGGACAAGTGAAAACAAGATGGCCACGCCAATTAGCGACCGCATGGGCAAGTTGGTGACACATTTCCAACGCGATCACGCAAAAAACATCGCGAACAGGCGGGACAAAAACATCTGCGTCTTCGCGTTATTTCTGCGTGATCGCGGAGATTTTTAATGTTTTCGTGAAGATTTGTGTAAAGCGATTACGCTATTTCCGCCCACCCTTATTAATGTCTTCAGTGCCCATTTTTTCCGTGGATCCAGAATTGTGGCACAAATGTATTGTTTTTGTGAAAAAATCGTATTTTGCACCCTTGTATTGTCAGCTAAGCGACTGGCTAAGCTCTCCACCAACTCATGTGCTTCTTTTCTTTCCTCTACACCTTTGTATGCTTCAGACACCTCCTTCAGCTGATGCACTAGCATCTGCAACAATGGGTTAAAATGGCCCATAGTACAGTACTCCTTGCTGACTTCAAGTGTGAAGACCTCGAAAGGAAGAAGCATCTCAGTCAGCCATTTAACTATGCACCATTGGTCCTTTTGAAGGGTCATGCCTTTCACAGTAGCATCTCCTCTTCGCATGACATATTCATTGATTGACCTGTACAGCTCAAACAGACGGTCAAGCATGTAATAAGTTGAGTTCCAACGTGTTGCCACCTCCTGGATGAGTGCTTTGACTGGCATTCTATAGTCACGTTGAATGATCCTCAGCTGCTTCCGAGCTTTAAAAGAATGGCTGAAGTGAGTGCATATTCTTCCGCAGGTGGTCAGTAAGTTGCTGACTATGGCTGCTTTTTTCAGAAAGTCTTGAACAATAATGTTAATGCAGTGCGCCAAACACAGAACCCTGAAATAGAAACCAAGCTCCATAGCCTTAAGTACATTACTGCCATTATCTGTGGAAACAAAACCAATCTTAAGCCCAGTTGGGCGCAGCCATTCAAAAACCTTGCTGTGAAACTCTTCCAATATGTTTCAAGCAGTATGAGATTTCTCCATGGCCAACTTGGACACAGTTGCAAGTTTCCGAGTAGCTTTAAAAATCTCAGCTGTGTCAACAGCACCTACTTCAGATAGCTTATCTCTAACACCCACAAATGAGACCCAGTGTGCAGTGATGCACATGCAATCAGTGGCTTGGCAACTGGTCTACATGTCTGTTGTTAGGTGGGTTTTGTGAACAGCACTCTGCTGCAAAGCTTGTCCAACCAATTCCAACACATCATGATGTAGTGCTGGAACAGCAACTCTTGCGAAATAGGACCGGCTGGGAACCTTCCATTTAGGGCAGATGGTTGACACAAATTCAAGGAAACCCGTGCCTTTGGGAGGTTGCATTGGTACTGCCCCTTCAACCTAAGCATGCTATCAATGGTAGGCTGGATTATTGTCCTTTGTGGTGCAGTTGATTTCTTTAACCCAGTTAGGCTCAACGACGCACTTTGTTTCATTGCAGTACTACTCAGTCGCCTTGGTGTCTCAGCCTGACTCTGACTCTTACTGCGGTGCCACTGAGATTTTGCTGAGGAGGATGTGGGCGGTACCACTACACTACTGGGGACAGGGCTAGAAATGTCTCACTCTTGTTCACCTTCCACCGCGATAATATCGTCTCCTGATTCTTCATGCCCAACAACAATGGGTTGAGTTTTACTTTGTTCTAAGCAAAGTAGGTACGCCTCCCACATGATAGTGTGGTTTATTTTAGGATGACTTGTTTGCCCTCCTGTACCATAGTTTGTACCAAGCTTACCCCGCCTGACAGCATGTCGACAAATTTAGCATATAGCAATGTTCTCCTCCTTACTGCTATCCGAAAAGAAGTCCCAAACTGGGGAGGAGAACTTTCTGGTGCTGCTGGATGTGCCACTTTCAATAACAGATGAACTGGAGGGTGTGCTTGGAATGTGACTCTGTGCAGCTACACTGTGACTTCTACCACTACCTACTGAGGTGGTGGTTGAGATGGATGCAGGTCCCTGCCTTTCCTTTGCAAATGAAAATATGGAAGCTGGAGGTCGTGGTGGTGTTACCTGTGTTGGTGGTATCCGTGCTACATCCCTTGCAGCCATTTTGGATAGGGTAATAATGTTGGTCTCCATATCCTTTGGGCCGGGAGTGATGTCCGTGATGACTGGCTTGTCATCATTATCATCCCCCTCTTGTACATCTGCCTCCATAACTCTAAGGCTTTCTGGAACCTTCCTTTTCACTAGCTTTGTCTTGTGGCGTGCCTCACTCTCAGATTGAGCTGGTGGCTTCCAAGTGGCATGACTATCATCAGAAGCAGGGCTTGAAGAAGAAGATGATGGACTAACCCTCCTTTTTCTTGCTGGGGGTCTGGAAGACAATGGATCTTCTGAAACAGTGGTTTACCCCTCTTTGTCTGTAGGAAGCTCGATTTCCTGAAATGCCCCTACTTCAGGAGGAACAACTACTATTGTGGGCTGTTGTTGTGGCTGTTCTTGTGACTGCTGCTGTTCTTGTGGCGGCTGCTGTTCTTGCAGCTGCTGCTATTCTTGCGGCTGCGGTGTTCGTGCGGCTGTTCTTGCGGCTGATGCTGATATAGTGTAGCCATTTGTGAGACTTTGGCAACAAGGGCTATGGTATGCTACTTACTGTCTACAGTGTACACACTACACTCTCAGGAAAGATAGGAAAGAATTAGAACAACAACCAAAATACAAATGTAATGAAAGGGAGCTGCTGCTGGCAAAGGGAATGGATGGAAGCAGTAAGCCAATAGGAAAACCATGCAGGCCCATATGGCAAAAGTAGCACACTAATAATAACTCCCACCACAAAAGGCCACCAGCCACATGGACACTCACAAATCACAAGCAACAGGCAGGAGGCCTGGAAAAAAATGAATAGACAAAAGGCCTATAAAAGAAGCCAGGCAAAAGATGCATGCTAAACCACACTGCTGTGCCTTTTTAATGCAATAAAATGCAAAAACGAAAATCCACAGGGCAAAATAAGGTCTACAGGGTGCACACCAACACACCAGGCACACACAACAAAGGCATTTCTTTAACACATCCCCAAAAACAGAGATACCCCCAAAAACACATTTTCCAACTTAATCCAATGCCATCCATGCCCTAAATGATGTTTAAAATTCAACAGAACACAAAGAAACACTTGTTTAATGCACCTGTGGCTACAGGCTCTGAGCCTACTGGATGAAAGAAGGCCCGTGGGCAGACAAGGCCACACAAGCTTGCAGGCCTAGGTTTCAAAATGGCGACCAGCCACATGGCCAGGCCCTAAAACTACAAGAAACAGAAGACAGGCAATGCAGGCCTGTTGCAAAAAACAGACTGTCTGCCTTCAAAACTGCCGCCAGCCTCATGGCCAGGCCCACAACAAGAAGCCTAGGCCACAAAGGAATACCATGCAGGCCTATATATGGCAAACGCAGCACACTAATAACTCCCACCAGAAAAGGCCACCAGCCACATGGACACTCACAAATCACAAGCAACAAGCAGGAGGCCTGTGAAACAATGAACTGACAAAAGGCCTATAAAAGAAGCCAGGCAAAAGATGCATGCTAAACCACACTGCTGTGCCTTTTTAATGCAATAAAATGCAAAAACGAAAATTCACAGGGCAAAACAAGGTCTGCAGGGTTCACACCAACACACCAGACACACACAACAAAGGCATTTCTTTAACACACACCCAAAAACATAATGCTACAACGTTGTAGAGCAGATGGAAGAAACTTGGAAATGAAAATTAAAAGTTTTGTGGCAAGTCAAGTATCAATTTCTGAAAGAACTTTTAAAGCAGTGGCTATTATTTTCCATCATGGACCTACTACAACATCTGGACACTATACTGTTTATTTAAAGTGCAATAGAGGATGGACACATTGCAATGATGCCCATTTGGAATTCAAAAGTAGGTTGCCTTACGGATTACCAAATTCTTATCTGATACTTTTGATGCCAAAGTTTTGAAAACATCATTCGGCCTTTTGGGAAGAAGTGAACATGAATTAACAAGTTTATTTGGGATTTTTTCAATGCAAAGGTTTCGGAAACATTATCCCGCCTATTGGGAAAATGTGAACACTTAGGGGTCCATTAGGATGTTGGGCGGTGCGGAAAAATGCATTTTTCCACCCGCGAGCAGCGTTACTCACGTCCGCCATATTAGTATGGCCAAACCTAGCCCATTTCCCATCCGCTGCAGTGCGACGCGCACCGCCATCAACGTGTGCCCACCAAGGCGGCGGTGGGAGCCAATGGAGACTCACTGATGTGCGGAATGACGTCCGCCCCGCTCCTCAAATTAGGATGCCCCAAACAAGCAGACGCACCGCAGCGAAGAAACCGCCCAACCAGGATGGCGGAAGCTCCACAGCGGAGCGCAAAACCAGAGTCCCGGTCCACACCACCCGGCCACGACCGTCATGGATCCAGCTCTACACGTTTTTTCCGGAGCTATACCTGCTACATCACCAGCAACTCATGGACCGCCGCGGACTCTGCCGCAGGTATGCAATAACACAAACACAACACACAACACACAACACATGGGCTGACACAGGGTTCAAATACACATCAGACACCCTGGTGGGGACAGGAACACATCCACAAGAGCACCCACACATCACCCACCTGCCACCAAGTGACCCCTCTGCATCCTGGACACACATCTCCTGCGACCATGCAGCAATGTCCCGGTCACGTCACCGCAGCGGTGAACACAAGGGAATACATGCGCACAATGCAGAAGGCAGGGCCAGTGCCAAGCATGGGCAGGTCACAAAGACCACAGGGCCACACCTCTTCCCACCACACTCTAGCGCACCCCATGAAGGCACATGCCATGTGTCCCTCCTGTGCACCCCCATGCACAACAACAAGCCAGGTGAATACACACCCTGCACCACACAAAAAACAACCAGTGAGACAGCCCCTGCAGGAGTGGCTGCACAGGAACACACAACACAGAGCACAGTAGCACAGGGCCAGGCAAACACACACCACCACAACACCACACTCAGGGAAACAAAAATAAGTACAAGCACCAAATGAACACATACAAGGAACAAACATCCAAATGGACACACAGCCTGCATAGTCACACATACATACCACAGACTGACACATACACACCCCACATGCCAACAGCAATGGAGCACAACAAATGGGAAAGCCAAAGTGGGCTGCACACATGTGGAAGGCCATGGAGACACACAACAAGCATGTGTACATCACATGCAAGACAAGTAACAGAGAACAACACCCTCAGACCATCAAAGCACACATGGCTGGTACAGTCAGTGTAGACAAACCACAGACATCACAGTGCAACAACACATGAGACAGCAAGGCAAACCATGTATAGGCACAAGGATGAAAGGAAGGCCCTGAAGTCAAACTGTGAACAGCCACACATCTATACAACTACTTCACAGAAGTACACCAGCAGCACTACACACAGAGCACATTGACACACTCCATGACTGCCAAACACCAGTAGGAATCTACACACATACCCCCCTCACACCAGCAGCACACAACACCAGTGTCAAACACACTGAAGGCTGACAATACTTGCCAGTCAATACACACATAAACTATCACAGACCCTGGGGAAGCCACAAACATCACACACACACAGGGATGCCAGAACAAATGTCTGCACACAAACAACAGACAAACACACACAGACCCACAACAAGAACAGACATGCCCTGTGCAGCTAAATTGTGGAAAGGCAATGGGAGAACAGACACAACAGGAGTGCACAACCTCATAACTCAGTAACAATGCACAGACAACATACCACAACACAGACAAGAAGTGCACCATCACAGATCAACACAGCCACATCAAACAAACAACAGATGCACTGGCAGAAAAATCACATAGCAAACACAGCAGGACATCAGGGGATGCACACCAGGCAATGACAAGGCAACATACACACACAGCACTACATCCACAATAAGCAGTGTGTGCACACCAAGCATACCAGCCCCACTCAGACATGAGTAACAGCACAGCACAAAGACAACAGCACACCCAGGAAGTGAAGCAATAACACAGCCAACACACATACATCCAACACAACACCAACAGATGCACAAGTCTGGGACACAAAGGTAGAAACAACTTGACCAGAGGACTGGGCAGCACACACAGGTGAACTGCATATGAGCAACCATGACTGCCAAACAGCACGAAAACATCACATACAACCAATTGGGAAAATGCCCTGAGTGACACATTGATCCTGGCCAAAGAACTGCACCACAAAGCACGGTGTCACAAATGATTTGATTGGGAGGCACACACACATGTAAACCAAGGGGACAGCTGACATGAAAGTGAAGTGTACTGCATGTCAATAGGGGACATGGCAGGAGTGTACCATACACACATAAACGGAGTGCAGACCCACAATGGGTAGGCATCTGAAGCACAGATAGGGGATGGTATGACACCACACAGAACAAGCCACACTGGAGACAAGAAGGCACCATGTGACAGCAATGCATGAGAAAACACAACCACAAAGGCAGTATGGAGCAGCAGGTCTGCACAGTCACCACAAACAGTAACAAGATACAGGGATGATCAACAAAACACAACACTGACTTGCCAGTCACACATTCTGTATACTCACAAGTGACAAAAAAAAGTAGGAGTCAGCCAGAACTGCAAAGACACACCAACACACTGCAGAGTGCACAACATACAAATCACACAGGTGCATACAACCACATCCACAGGGCTGAACAATCAAAACAACAGGCATACAACTCCTGGGTGACATATGTGTGTAGTTGACAATGCAGGGGGATGCACACATCAACACTCCCAACAAACGCACCCCCTGTACACTGCACACTTCCTGACCATCCAAGAGCGCACATGGAAAGTAAGCCATGGGACTAGGATGACTGGCCATCTCAAGATGACCACACACATACACCACTGGGCACACATAAAGGAAAAAAATACACATACATGATGACCCTGGCCAGCCTGCCTGCAATACTGTGGATAGAATCCCACTCTGTGCTGGCAGTGCCCCCAACCTGACATGTGTACAATATAGCCAACATGAACAAATCAAGAGAATGACAACTGCTTTCCATTAAAAATTGACATCATTGCCCCCACAAGCATCTGGGTCAGGGAGCACTGAAGTCCCTGTCACCCCTGTAAAAAATAGAGTAAGTGAGCCAAAACATTGACTATGTTGAAGTGCCACACAGACCATGTGGCAGAGTAAACCATATACACACACAGAAAAATAACTTTATTCAGTAAGAAAACTGACAAATTAGAAAACAGGGGCAACTGTCTTTATTCACATATTGCACAGATAGACACCATGATAAGAGAAGAGCAAGGCACAAAATGCAGAGCATGTCCATGAGAAGCTGCACAGGCAAGGGCAAAACAGCAGTGAACAACAAGGCCAGTGGCTAGGGCTAAGTGCAGAGTGGGTCCATGATAAGCTGCAGAGGCAAGGGGGAAACAGCAGTGAACAACAAGGCCAGTGGCCAGGGCAAAGTGCAGAGCATGTCCATGAGAAGCTGCATAGGCAAGGGAAAGACAGCAGTGAACAACAAGGCCAGTGGCCAGTCCAATGGGCAGAGTAAGGCCATGAGAAGCTGCACAGACAAGGGGGAAACAGCAGTGAACAACAGGCCCAGTGGCCAGGGCTAAGTGCAGAGTAGGTCCATGAGAAGCTGCACAGGCAAGGGCAAAACAGCAGTGAACACCAAGGCCAGTTGCCAGGGCTAAGTGCAGAGTAGGTCTATGAGAAGCTGCACAGGCAAGGGCAAAACAGCAGTGAACAACTAGGCCAGTGTCCAGGGCTAAGTGCAGAGTAAGTCCATGAGAAGCTGCACTGGCAAGGGGGAAACAGCAGTGAACAACAAGGCCAGTGGCCAGGGCTAAGTGCAGAGTAGGTCTACGAGAAGCTGCACAGGCAAGGGCAAAACAGCAGTGAACAAAAAGGCCAGTGGCCAGTCCAGGGTGCAGAGTATGTCCATGAGAAGCTGCACAGGCAAGGGCAAAGTGCAGAGCATGTCCATGAGAAGCTGCATAGGCAAGGGCAAAACAGCAGTGAACAACAAGGCCAGTGGCCAGGGTTAAGTGCAGAGTAGGTCTATGAGAAACTGCACAGGCAAAGGCAAAACAGCAGTGAACAACAAGGCCAGTGGCCAGGGCAAAGTGCAGAGCATGTCCATGAGAAGCTGCATAGGCAAGGGAAAGACAGCAGTGAACAACAAGGCCAGTGGCCAGGGCTAAGTGCAGAGTAGGTCTATGAGAAGCTGCACAGGCAAGGGCAAAACAGCAGTGAACAACTAGGCCAGTGGCCAGGGCAAAATGCAGAGCATGTCCATAAGAAGCTGCACAGGCAAGGGCAAGAAAGCAGTGAACAAAAAGGCCAGTGGCCAGCTCAATGGGCAGAGTAAGTCCATGAGAAGCTGCACAGGCAAGAGGGAAACAGCAGTGAACAACAAGGCCAGTGGCTAGAACTAAGTGCAGAGTAGGTCCATGAGAAGCTGCACAGGCAAGGGCAAAACAGCAGTGAACAAAACAAGGCCAGTGGCCAGGGCTAAGTGCAGAGTAGGTCCATGAGAAGCTGCAAGGGCAAAACAGCAGTGAACAACAAGGCCAGTGGCCAGCCCAGGGTGCAGAGTATGTCCATGAGAAGCTGCACAGGCAAGGGCAAAAATAGCCGTGAACAACAAGGCCAGTGACCAGTCCAATGTGCAGAGTAAGTCCATGAGAAGCTGCACAGGCAAGGGGGAAACCGCAGTGAACAACAAGGCCAGTGGCAAAAACGAAGTGCAGGATATGTCCAGGAGAGGCTGCACAGGGAATGTGTGTGACTGTATCTTTCCATGGTCAGCACCAGTCAGGCGGTAACAATGTGCAGTACAGGCCCACCTGTGTGACAGACAGGTGTGTGAGGGTGACTAACAGTCAGACTTGGCTGTCAGGCAGACTGGGAGCTGGCTGCGTCTCGGGGACTGTCGGGGAACTTGAACGGGGAGAGAGCAGACCAGCTGAGGTAGAGCTATCAATGGCTTGGCAAGCCGGAGCGCTCCTTGGACCAGGTGGTGTAGTGGCACGTAGAGGCGGAGTCATGCACCCGGGAGACACGATGGGCCCGATTCACAGAACTAACTTAAGACAAAATCCTAAACTTACTACCATTTTGGTATTCACAGAAGGCACTTACTCATTTTGGTATTCACAGAAGGCACTTACTCATTTCGGTATTCACAGAAGTTAGGAGTCCTAACTTTAGGACTCCTAAATGCCTTCTGTGAATGCCGAAAGTCTTAAAATTAGGATTTTTCTCAGTTTAGTAGTAGTATAGTTAGGACTCCTAACTTTAGGACTCCTAAATGCCTTCTGTGAATACCGAAAGTCTTAAAATTAGGATTTTTCTCAATTTAGTAGTCCTAAGTTTAGGACTCCTAACTTTAGGACTCCTAAATGCCTTCTGTGAATACCGAAAGCCTTAAAATTAGGATTTTTCTCAGTTTAGTAGTAGTATAGTTAGGACTCCTAACTTTAGGACTCCTAAATGCCTTCTGTGAATACCGAAATTCTTAAAATTAGGATTTTTCTCAATTTAGTAGTCCTAAGTTTAGACTTAGGACTACTAAATTGAGAAAAATCCTAATTTTAAGACTTTCGGTATTCACAGAAGGCATTTAGGAGTCCTAACTATACTACTACTAAACTGAGAAAAATCCTAATTTTAAGACTTTCGGTATTCACAGAAGGCATTTAGGAGTCCTAAAGTTAGGACTCCTAACTTCTGTGAATACCGAAATGAGTAAGTGCCTTCTGTGAATACCAAAATGAGTAAGTGCCTTCTGTGAATACCAAAATGGTAGTAAGTTTAGGATTTTGTCTTAAGTTAGCTCTGTGAATCGGGCCCCATGTGGCTGGGAGATTGTGGAGGGGTGCCTTTCCACTTCTTGGGGATCCTAAATGGCTTGGCAGACTCTGGATCAATGGGAAGTGGTATGGACACAACAGTAACACTCACCACCAAAGCTGCATCGGGTGCAGACGCTGGCACCCCCTCTGGTGATGTGCTGTGGAACACTTTGCCTGGCTTCGCCTCTGCCCCCCTTCCCCTGTTTACTAGGTGTCACCCCTACAGTGCCCTGCTTCCCCTGCTTCAGTGGGCTTGGAATGGGAGTTGAGGTGGTGGGTGAATCTGTCTTGGAGCCATTCCTAGGTGTACCCTTGGCATGCACCACCTCCTTGGTGGGCACAGAAACTGTATGCTTCTCTTTGAGAGATGCTTTAGGGAAAGGAGAGTCCTTGGATGGGGATGCCTCTAAAGCATGTGTGCCTGAGGTCTGCTGCTTTGCTTTTTGTCCCCTGGTGTCGCCTCACAGGGTTTTCTCTCTGCGCTCTGGGGTGGCTTTGGTCTTCTGTGGGGATGGTGTCTGCGCCCCGGACCGCTGGGTTGCTGCTGCTGTGTGCTTCCTGTGCCGTATCGTGACTTTGACGTATGTGGACCGTGGTCACTATCGTCAGACGTGGCCACTGCCTGTGGGGGTGGACAAAGGAACCCCAGCGGGACTGTGAGTATGTGCCTGTTGAAGGGCAGATGTCACTGTGGAGGACAAAGCCTCGACAGTCCGCTACAGCCCACCCACAATTGAATGTATGCCCTCCATGAAAGCAACCACCTGGGCCAATTTTTTGTCGTGGTCAATTAAGGCATTGAGGAGAGCTGTCTGGCCTACACACAGCTGGCGCAAAAGGTCCACAGACTCAGCACTGATGGCAGCAGGGTAGACAGGGGCAGGGGCAGCGGTGCCAGGGGTGAAGGACACTCTTCCCCTCTTACTGAGGCAGACAGGGGCAGCACCAGAGGAAGCAGCTGGGAGGGTGGGCACTGGCCGCTGTGTGGTGGAAGATGATGCAGAGTCCCCTTTCCCTGTGCCCGCCAACATGGATGCATCCCCGCTGGCATCAGATGATGTGGTACTTTGAGTCTCAGGCTGGGATTCCTCCTGCAGACTCCTGTCCCCCTCTGAGGTGCTGGTGACATCTGTGTCACTGGGCTCCTGTGTAGCTGTTGTGCTAGTTTCACCCCCACTAGTGTCCGTCCCCTGTCCCTCCGTGACCACAGGAGATGCTGCATGAGAGAGATGTAGGGTCAGGTCAGTGGCAGCAACATAACAAAAATATGCAAGCAATGCATAACAAAAGATGACCAAATCTACATGTTGCACACCACCCTGTGCAATCACATTGTGCCAACTCACTATATAGACTCAAACAGTGCATGGAAACTGGAAATTCAGGCATGAGTGAGACATGTGATGACCACACAGAACAACACCCTGCTTGTGGCTCAGTTCAACCAGACACACAACTAGCTCTGAGCACACCTAGGGACATGATGGGGGCACGCCACTTGTTGCCACTGAAAGATCTGGATGGAACAGGAGGGGACAACACAGACACAGACTACAACATGACAGTCCACATGGCCATTAGCCCATGCCACCCACCATGTTGTACGTTGGGGCCCAAAGACTGGTGCACATTGTTGTCAGATGTCTAGGTCTCCCCAAGCTGGGTGCATGCAATGGATGCATTGAAGAAGGCACACTCAGATCGGGGAACACTGCCGTTCCCTCCCATGGGATTCCCCAAACTACCCCAATGCAGAAGAAATATGAAGAGCACAACTCAGAATGCAATGGGAATGCACAGAATTCAAACTACCTTTGTAAGTACAGGTACGGCAAATTCGTGACACCGGCACCCAGCACAGCAGCCACTTACATGCCACTGCATCACACTACCAACATCACATAGACCAGCGCTGGCACAGGCTCTGTACACATGTAGCCACTCCCAGCCAAAGTCACCCTCCCCAAATGATCACCCCAGGCTTGCTTCTGCTGATCCTTCAAACGTGCATCCAGCTCAAGCTGTGTCACCACCAAGATGCGTCCCATTGGTGGTGTCATGCTGCGCCGTGCCAAATGCCCAGTGTGAGGAAGCAGCCCCAAGGTCATCTCCGCCATGTTCTTTGCCAGCCGGCTGATGTCGTCCCACCTCTTGCGGCAGTGGGTGCGCCATTGGTTTGAGACCCCCAGAGCTTGCACCTGTGCTGCAATGGCTCTCCACACGGCCTTACGCCGGTGTACCTTGAGCTGCAGGCATGGGAGACAAGAGGGGCAAATGATCAGTGACACAGTGTTATGTACCGACATCTATCAGTATAGCAGCATGATACAAACTCATCACAAATCCAATGATATGTCTATCAGAGACTAGAGTACATCTTGCATAGTACATCTGCATGGGGAAAGCTGATGTAAATGCATGCAGGTGTGGGGAAACACAGTCCCTGCACATCTCACACACATGCAGGATGCCAGCACTGAAACACCTATGTAGCCTGCCCACATCTCCAGTGCATTGTTGGGTTGAGCAACACATACATCACATATCAACCTGTGTCTGGGGGTGGACTCACTGTGTCCAAGACTGTGCAGCCCTCAATGCCCCTGCTCTGTGAATAACTGTGTCATGGATGTCACATTGAGGGATATGGTCTTACAAATCCAAAATCCTCATCACAGGGCCGGTCATGTGCAATCTACAGTGCTGAGATGGCCCATAGAGTGCAATGAGAAAAGACTGATGTAATCCTCTGTAGGTGAGGTGATGTGTCCTCGTCTTTGTGGGCCGGGACTGTGCTGGCCAGGTGGGCTCACACTGAGATGGACTACAAGGGCACACACAGCCATTCACCCAAGCAATCACTGTCCTGACTCCTGCACGAACAACCTTCTGCGTCACTGTATGGATGACAACACAACACAGGTCACTCATACATACATGTGCAGGGAGGGAAACCTGTGGCATTGGGTACACACACCTTCCCCCTGGAGACAGCATGTTAGGCAGTGCATGACACAATCCCACACTCTCAGGCACATACTGCATCAGTCCAACTACATTTGTGTCCCCCCTGCCCTACCCCCCCCACTGTTGAGGATTTACCACGACATTTGGGGCACCATATAGCCTTGGGTACTGTGTGAGCACCTTGTCCACCAGGACCTCCAGCTCCTCGCTCGTGAAGGGACTGGCACAGATCTTCTCTGTCCTTGCCATCACTATGGACATGAGACAACAGCGGTGAAATTGGGTGGTGAGAGGTCTCAGGCAGCAGTCCCTGGAGACAGCAACAGGTGAGGGGTCCCAGGCAGCAGTCCCTGGAGGCAGCAGTAGGTGACGGGTCTCTGGCAGCAGTCGCTGGAGGCAGCAGCAGGTGAGGGGTCTCTGGAATCAGTCCCTGGAGGCAGCCGCAGGTGAGGGGGTCTCTGGAAGCAAGCTCTGGGAGCAGTGGAAATGTGAGGCTCACTCTCACACATATATAGCCCCCTGGGGCCGTTTCAAAGGTGCCAAGCTGCAGCAATTGGTGGTCCAGGTCTGCCTCTTTCAAATGCATCCGATGACCTCCTCTGCGGTGGCGGAGTACGCCTACTGCAATTTTCAAAATTGCATCATGCCACCGCAATCAAGGTTCCCATTGGCTCTAGGGCATGCTCCATGGCCTTGACACACCACAGGGGCCCGGTGTGCGCTAGCGTGATGGTGCATCTTTCTTAAATGCATCCAATGACCGCCTCTGCGGTGGCGGAGCATGCCTACTGCGATTTTAAAAATTGCATCATACCACCGCAATCAAGGTTCCCATTGGCTCTAGGGCATGCTCCATGGTGGTGACACACCGCAGGGGCCCGGTGTGCGCTAGCGCAATTCTGGCGGTGGAGCATGCCACCTGCCATTTCCCCATGTCTCCATGCCTATCACTACCGCACTTGTGTGAATGGGGGGTGCTGGTGACATGCCGCTGGGGCCAGGCGGTAACTACCGCGATTTGGGTGGCGGAGCATGCCCACCACCATTTGGGCATGTCTCCATGCCTATCACTACCGCACTTGTGTGAATGGGGGGTGCTCGGGACACACCGCTGGGGCCAGTCAGTAGCTACAGCAATTTGGGTGGTGGAGCATGCCCACCGCCATTTGGGCATGTCTCCATGCCCATCACTACCGCACTTGTGTGAATGGGGGGTGCTGGTGACACACCGTTTGGGCCAGGCAGTAGCTACCGCGATATGGGTGGCGGAGCATGCCCACCGCCATTTGGGCATGTCTCCATGCCTATCACTACCTCACTTGTGTGAATGGGGGGTGTTGGTGACACACTGCTGGGGCCAGGCAGTAGCTACAGCAATATGGGTACCATACAATGGCAATGGTCAGCAGGTAAACATCAACAGTGCACAGTGCCCACATGGTCAATGGCACATCATTGTGCACACGATGCCAATGTTCAATTTACTCCGCTGGTGACTACACATGCCATGTTTGTGTATGTGATTTCGTAGATTGGCCTGTACTCCCTCACGTCACTAATGAATTTGCTGGTTGTGTAGGCAGGACAGTGTTGTTCTCGACTCTACAATGTGTACACATGTCAATGTGTTGAGGTGCAATGACAATCACAGCAATGCTCGACTCAATGAATGATGATCTTTTTTGCATGCCCTCTTATGTCTGCTCATGCACACAATCATCATTTCTGCGCCGACTGTGGTCATTGTGTTGTGGATGTGTGCCAGGTTGAAATGACGCTAGAAGGAGTGACAGGTACAGCAGCTAGGTAGGAGACAGTGGGTTTGATTTGTTACACATATGCTGGATGGTATACTCCCATGTGAAATGTGGCCATATCCCTATGTGCATTCACATTGACCAAGGTGGTGTTTGAGAACCTTGTTTTGTGTAAGTTTACAGGTGTGCCCTTTGTGTAGCTGAAGGTGTCCCTATATGTAAGCTGGAATGCAACTCAATTTTGATGGTAGTCATTATTGTCATTGTGTCATCCAGAATATGAGATGCTGTGCCCATCTCATGATGTATTGCATTGACATGTGTCCACTTTCATCTCAACTAGGAGGAGGCCAAATCTGATTTGTCACTTGACTGTGCTGGAGGACATGAAGGATGTGGCGATCATCCAGAAATGCTGTCTGGATAGAGCCACCCTAAAAACCCTTTGTGATATGTTGGAGCCCCACCTGCAGCCTTGCCGGACATATCCAACAGCTTTCACCCCAACTTATAAAGTGATGGCAGCCCTGCATTTTTTTGCCACTGGATCGTTCCAGCAGACAGTGGCCAGCACTGGTGGGATATCACACCCGATGTTCAGCATTGCGCTGCGTGATGGTCTGTCTGCCATGTTGATATACAAGGACAGATATATCCATTTCCCCAGGGGTGCTGAATTACCAGCTGTGAAGGGAGACTTCTATCCCCTTGGACACATCCCCCATGTTGTTGGTGCCATTGATTGCAAGCATGTCGGGCCTGTGCCACCACTGGCAAGTGAGCACATTTACAGGAATCGTAAACATTACCACTCCATAAATGTGCAGGTGGTGTGCCTGGCAGATATGATCATCTCCCACGTGTGTGCCAAATTCCCAGGCTCAGCCCATGACTCCTACATCCTGCGGAACATCATTGTGCTCCAGCTGATGGCTAATCTGCTTCTAAAGCTTGCATGGATTGTGGGTGAGTATGCCTAGTTGTATGGCATGCTGGGCATGTGACCTGCTGCCCTCAGCCTCTGCGACATTGCAATGTATATTTGTGTTTGTCATACCTAGATGACTCTGCATATCCCAACCGTCCCTGGTTGCTGAGCCCACTGTGGAATCCCAGGACCCTGGCTGAAGTCCGCTACAATGAGGCCCATGGGAGGACACATCATGTGGTAGAGCGTACTTTTGGTCTGCTCAAGTCACGTTTCTGCTGCCTGGACAAGACCAGAGGTGCACTGGCATGCTAGCCCGGGATGGTGTGTCAGATTGTAGTGGCATGCTGCATGCTCCACAACCTAGCCATTCGCAAGGAGATTCCCCTGCTCCTGGATGATGATGAGGCCCCAAGGCCCCCGCTTGCAAACCAACCCATGTCCAGTGATGAGGACAGTGAAGAAGAGGAAGGTGTTGACCTTCGTGAACAGCTCATCACCCGCTACTTCAATTGAAGGTGGGTGACAATGTACAACATACCCATTGTCTGATGATATTGCTGTTGTCATGAAGGGGTATGTGAGAATTGTAACAGCAGCCAGTTGTAGACTCAGCAGTGGTTGGCAATGTTTCTGGGACAGGTCATTTGGGAATATCTACAGGACGTGTATGTTGACACTTGTTGCCCATTGTGACATGTGCATGTTGGGTTATCTTGATGGTAGCTGTTGTGTGATGTCTGTGATGCCACACCCAGACCAGTCAATGGTTTTCTGCTGTGTTTCCCTAGGTGCCTTCAACTTCTCCTTGCGTACATACAGTCCATACTCCTGGTAAATTGTGATCATGTTGAAGACTACATCCTGCGATAAAAACGGAGCAGACACAACAACATGTGTGCAAGGATTTTTTTTTCAATGGTGACATGTGAGGGGGTGTACATTTCCATTGAGGTGGTGGTAGAGCAGTGAGTTGACAGTAATGGTAAATGAGATAATCGAGTAGTCACCACATTGATGTGGTGACCCAGTCCAACAGACAGATGCCATTCACAAGGCAGTGTGTGGAAGGACAGTTTAAAAAGTCAATGCAGTGGTGAAGAGGCTTGCTACCCAGGGCTGGCTCTGTGACTGGCGTTTGGCAGGTGCTTTACCTCCAGATACTCCCAGGGTCTTCTTAGGATGGCCCCTTCATCGCTTGGCAGGGGGGGCCCTGCTGCAGGGCCAGTGGGGTCTGAGGACTCACCCCTCTCTGTGGGCGCAGGGGAGGATGGTGAAATGTCATCCTGTGGCCCACCAGAGGGAGGTGTAGGTGTTGGTTGTGGCGCAGGCCTGTCCCTCAGTACCGCCACTTGCTGGTCCAAGAGGTCCACAATTTGTCCCATGCGGGTGTCGATGGATCTCATCAGCAGGATGAGCTCGCGTAACAGTTCGTCCAACTGGCCCGTTCATCCCTGGGCCTGTTCATATGTGCCAAGGACTCTGGTGATGTGTTCCAGGGATTGGGTCCCAGCCTCCTGGTGTCTGTGAGTGACCCTGCCCCTCCCACCTACCCTGCTGCCACTGACCTGTTGCCTCACCACTGTGGGCAACCACATCCTCTCCCTGCAGTCCTCAGTCGGTGGTGTGGGTGGTCATCCTCTTGGACAGTGAGGGTGTTGCAGGCAGCACTAGTGGTGGTGGTGGTGGCGGTGGACGCAGAGGCCATAACAGCAGGGGTCTGCAGTGAAGTTGTTATTGCCGCAGATGTGGTGGGGGGATGATGGTGTCCTGGGACCGGTTGCACACCAGATGGGCCAGCTTCAAGCTCATCGTCCAGAGAATCCTGGGAGTAAATATCCGAGAGTCCATGTACCGGGGGAAGACTGGCTCTGCAGGGTGCTGGCGTTGTCCGCTGCAGTGAGTTCTTGGTCACCTGTGGATCAGATGGGAAATGGTCATTGTAGTGCAACCTGCAAGCTTTGTGTTAGCTGTGTGTCATTCACTGTTTGTACACTACACAATTGACTGATCATCACATTGTTTTCTCTGTGCACTACTGTGCCTCCTGACATGATGCAGTGGTACATGCATTACTTGTCCATGGTGTGAGGTGTCAATGCATACCATGCGACCCGTGCATAATTTATGATTACAGGGACCTGTTGCCATCTAGGGACTGGCACAACCTGCTTTTCATTGAGGACTCTTTGTTGATTTGTCTGACCTGACAGACGTCACATCTGGCCATGGACTGGCGATTGTCATCTCCTGCATACCTTTGTCCTGTCATGTGCATATCTTGATTTATACCACCACACATGCTTTCTTATTTTTCGAATGGTCCTTGTTGCACTGGCTCCATGGTGATGCACATGTCAATAGGTGCTGCGCATGATTGTGCCCAGACTTTCTTCTACATGTGCATTGGTGTGTCACACTTTGGTAGCTGTGACAGTTTCCTTTGCTTACCTGTGTGCACACTGTGGTATGCAATGGGGTCGGTGTGCATATTTGTGCAATGAGAGGGTTGGTGTTGTCATATGGCACCATTTCTTTTGTGACAAATGTGTGGGTGCAGGTACTGGCTACTTGCCTGTTACGTGCTCACATTTGGCTTTGTAATGTGACACATCTGTGTGTGCGTGGTGGAGGCTTACATCCAACTCAGTGGTGTCATAAGACAGAATAATATGTCTACCTACCTGTGAGTTTGTTTGGTGTACTGCAATGGCTTCCAACTGCTTCTGGGTGGGGGGTCCATCCTGCTGAGGTGTGGGACAGGGGGCATGGTGGGAGTAGTGGTACAGGCCTCCTAACCACAAACACTCTCCCAGGGAATATGGCTACCCACCTGTTAGTTTGATAAGGGTAATGTAATGGCTGACACATGCTTCTGGGTGGGGTGTGGGGAGTGCTCCATCCTGCTGAGGTGGGGGCAGGGCGCATGGCGGGAGTGGTGGTACAGGCCTCCCACCCACAAACACCCTCCCAGGGAAGATGGCTACCTACCTGTTAGTTTGATGACGGTAATGTAATGGCTGACACATGCTTCTGGGTGGGGTGAGGGGAGTGCCCCATCCTGCTGAGGTGTGGGGCAGGGGGCATGCGGGGAGTGGTGGTACAGGCCCCCCACACCCAGACACCCTCATTGTGAAGATGGCTACCTACCTGTAAGTTTGTTAGGTGTACTGCAATGGCTTCCAACTGCTTCTGGGTAGGGGATCCATCTTGCTAGGATGTGGGACAGGGGGCATGGTGAGAGTAGTAGTGCAGGCCTCCCATCCACATACACCCTTCCAGGGAAGATGGCTACCTACCTGTTAGTTTGATGAGGGTAAAGTAATGGCTGACACAGGCTTCTGGGTAGAGTGGGGGAGTGCTTCATCCTGCTGAGGTGTGGGGCAGGGGGCATGGTGGGAGTAGTGGTACAGGCCACCCACCCACAAACACCCTCCCAGGGAAGACGGCTACCTACCTGTGAGTTTGATGTGAGTTGTGTAATGGCTGACACATGCTTATGGGTGGCGTGGGGGAGTGCTCCATCCTGCTGAGGTGTGGGACAGTGGGCATGGTGGAAGGTGTGGCACAGGCCTCCTACCCACAAACACCCTCTCAGGGAAGATGGCTACCTACCTGTGAGTTTGATGTGGGTTGTGTGATGGCTGACACATGCTTCTGGGTGAGGTGGGGTGGGGGGATGGTCCATTTTGCTAGGCTGTGGGACAGGGGGCATGGTAGGAGTAGTAGTGCAGGCCTCCCACCCACAAACACCCTCACTGTAAAGATGGCTACCTACCTGTGAGTTTGTTGGGTGTACTGCAATAGCATCCAACTACTTCTGGGTGGGGAGTGCTCCATCCTGCTCAAGTGTGGGCCAGGGTGCATGGTGGGAGTAGTGGTACAGGCCTCCACCCACAAACACCCTCCCAGGGAAGATGGCTACCTCCCTGTAAGTTTGATGAGGGTAATGTAATATATGACACATGCTTCTGGGTGGGGTGGGGGGAATGCTCCATACTGCTGAGGTGTGGGGCAGGGGGCATGGTGGGAGTAGTGGAACAGGCCTCCCACCTACAAACACCCTCCCAGGGAAGATGACTACCTACCTGTGAGTTTGATGGGTGTACTGCAATGGCTTCCAAATGCTTCTGGGTGGGGTGGGGGGATGGCTCCATCTTGCTGATGCTGTGGGACAAGGGGGCCTGGTGGGAGTTTAAGTGCTGGCTGCCTGTACACATGCCCCCATGGTAATGTTGCTAGCTAACTGTGGGGTGAATGGGAGTGAGTGAATGTTGGGTCTGTGAGACATGTTTTTGTGAGTGTGTGGTGCAGATGAATGGTTGCAGATGATTTGTTTGTACTTACCAGCCTCCACTCCCCCGGCTACTCCTGTGAGACTCTCTGGATGCAGTATGGCAAGTACCTTCTCCTGAATAAAGAATGGATGGGCCTGCACACCAGGTTTGTGATGGTAATCTAAAGTGAACACACTGTTGGTTAATAGTGTGTCTACTGTAAAGTGTGCTGTCATGTGCTGGGGTTTAGCCCTGACCCCTGTGTAAACTATGAAAAAATTGAGAATTTGGGGTGACCCAAACCTACATGATGCACAGCTGTTGACTCTAAGGTCTCAAACAAATTTAGTGTAATAGTTGTTAAACAGACAGGTTTATACAATATTCATAAAACATTAAACCACGAAATAGTTGCAATTGAAAAGCAGCAAGTTGTATTTCACAAAAATATAAGTTACAACATTGCAATATGATTCCATCCTTAACAATTAGGATCCTGTTAACTCACAAGAGCCATAGTAAAGACAATAAAATGCTTATATTAACGTAATCTTCATTTCAACAAAAAGTCCCAATGCATTTTGGGTCATTCAAATCCACCGTTTTGGAACTACAACAACAAAAATGACAAAAATGAAAATTATCCATAAGGTTGTATTTATCAATGTCTGCTAAGTTAGGATTTGCACTCAAAAGGTGACGAACGACTGAAGGCTATGTGGTAGTGACGCGATGTGAAGTTGTGTTTAGGTAAGATTCTTCCTAGCGTTAACCTAAACGCCACTGTTAAATGATAGACGCCGTGAAGGTGAAAAATAAACAAAAGATAAAGAATGAAAAGTGAAAAGATGTGAATGTACAAGTTATCCAGCTACAAGAATACCCAAATGACAAGGAGTAGAAAGTTCGGCATGTGGGACCGAAGTAATAGACACGAAAGTAACTACAACGGATAAGTGCACCAAAAACTGGGAAACGGAAGTGAGTGTTCACAAAGGTTGTACTCACTAAAGAAACAATCCAGGTTCAACACGTCGGGAGGACGTTAAAACTTCCCCACTGAATGCTGCTTGCAAGTCAAATATCCTGAAATAACAAAGTGAAAAAAACTATGTGTGTCCTACCAGGAATCTCTAGAGGGAACGTCGCTGACCCCCGTACGTAATATCCCAAGTGAAACCGAATCATGTGATATGGGAGTAAAGTCTTAGCCAATGGATTCAATGTGCAGGAAACATAACCAATCAAAGAGAGGCTGGAAAATGTATAAAAAGGCCTCACAACATGAATCGTCAAAACTAGCTCAAAGGGAAATATCTACAAAATTTCAGTGGGCTCACCTCCTTGGTTGCGAGGTTGTTTGGCGTTTCCTGTATAGAGACAATGCCAGAGGCGTGCATATAGATGCATGCATGAACGTAGCATTTTTTAAAGCACCTTCTCCTCCCATGGTGTGAATGGTTTTGGTGGAATGGGAGGGCCACTGCCAGTCCTCTGAGTCAGGTCATGGTTTTTGCTTCTACTCTCTTTGACAACCCTCTTCAGATCATGCCACCGCTTCATGATCTACTTTTTGAATCTTGGGGTGGTCCCTACTGCATTGACACTTTGGACTATCTTTTCCCACATTTGTGTCCTTGTGGCTAATGGTGTCTGTTGGACCAGGCTACCAAACAGTTGTGGTTCTACTCTGACTATCTCATTTACCATGACTGTCAACTCTCTCTCTGTGAATTTGGGCATTTTATGTGCTGACATGGTGTATGGTGTGCAAAGTGGTTGTGGGTGCAGGGGTGTGAGTGGTGGGTGTGTGATGTTCCGGGGTTTAGTGGTGCAGGTGTGGAAGTGTTGGTGGTGCTGTGTGTGGTGTGAGTAGTGCTGGTGTGTTGCTTTGCCTATCCTTTGTTGTGAGGGTTGGTGGACTTCAGTCTTGGAATGTTGCAAAGGATTGTGGTTGGGGAAGGTGCTGGTTTTATACTCAGCTATGTGGGTGTGTCCAAATGGGGTATTACGATCAGGTGTGTTTTGTGTGTTGTCCTGGGAATTGTATTTTTCTTTTTGCCATGTGGTTGTGTCATTGGGGTGTGTTTTGTGTATTTGGGAAGCATGGCTCATTTGCTTTGTGCACTTTTCGGCCTTATTGTGAGTTTTTTCCTTCGTCCGCCATATTTTTCACAGATCGTCTGCAGCGGTGGCTATGCTGCAGCTCTTCCGCTGGCTCTCCCATTCATCCCAGTGTGCGACCGTGGTGGTCGGAAACAGCGGAACATACCGCTGGACCATCCGGGACATCCTAATTTCCTGTGCGGTGTCACCGCTATGCTTGCGGCGGGTTGGTGTTTTTCCACTGCGTATCAGACCGCCGCGGATGGATTTTGAACATCACCGCCCGCTACGGGCAGTTTTTCTTGGCCCTGTTCCGTCGCGGTCGGTGTTTTTGGTGGATGATCCTAATTTAGCCGCCGGTTTTTCACGGTACCGACGGGCAGTTGTTTTCTGCTTCCATGGCGGTTGGGGTGGTTTTCCGACCGCCATCCTAATCGGCCCCTATGTGTATGGATTATTGTTTGTGCTAATTCATATTGCAGTTTGTGCTTAGAAACAAGTAGTTTATATATTTATTGTCTATATTATATGAGATGGTAATGAGAGTGTACAGTTTACAAAATGTAGTTGAGAGAAATAAAAGGCATGGGGCCAGATTTAGTTGGCCAAATAGCGAGCACTAACGCTGAAATTCACTGAATTTCAGCTTTAGCGCTCGCTATTTGGCAGCGAGCAATGTAGGTAAGTTGAAACCTACTAGCAAAATAAGGAATGCTCTGGCAAGATTCCTTAAATGCAATGTAAGTAGAACAAAATAAAGTGCACTTTAGCCTTAAGGAATCGCTAATTACCACCAACTTCAAGTTGGTGGTAATTAGTGATTTCCTTTAAAAAAGCACCTATTTGCTTTTATTTAAGTGCCATGTGGCACACATTCATGCCCTTAGGGCATGTATGTGCGCCACATGTGCACACATGCACATTTCAGGGGTGAAACAGGGTGTCCTTTTGGAAATCTGGCACCCTTGAAATTGCTCCCACAATTTGCGAGTGCCTCTTGGTGACTCACAAATTGTGGGAGCAATTCCTATTCATTCCTATGGGCCTCCTGGCCCATAGGAATTCTTTAATTGCGAATCGCTATTTGCGATTCATAATTAAGGAATATTAAGGAATCGCAAAACATATTGCAATTCCTACCTACATGGCATTTTGCGATTCATTAATAGCGATTCCCTAAAAATCGCTATTAAGGAATCGCAAACATGCATTTGCCTACATCTGGCCCTTATTGTAGTTAGAGAACGTAATTAAGAAACTGTAGATAGATAAACACATGGTTACACATGCTCTAAATATTGCTCATGCTGATTTGGGTATTTTTTTACAATCTTGTTGATTGATTTTTTCCCCCGCATTGTATGATGAAACTACATTAAAATCACTATTTATTGTGAAATTCAGTAGAATCTGAGAACAGCAGAAAAGGGAAAATGAAAATGTTATGTAATTCTAACATTATGGTACCGATTCCGATCCTGGAAAAATTTCCCCCGTCCGAATAGAATCTGGACTTTTTCCCGTCCGAATTGTACAAGTAGCGTACAAACTGCCAAGTACGATTCGCATGGGAAAAACTCCATACGAATCACATCCGGAAAAGTTCCCCACACGTCCTCGGGTCGGAAATTGTGTCCGACACATCCCCGGATGATTTTCCGTACGAATCGGAAAAATGAATTCCGACCGCGCAAGTACGATCACTCCCGTCCTCTCGATTTCACAACTGTATGGAAAAAACACCGTACGGACCGAACTCCCATAGCAACCATGGAGACACGTGCCCGCATATGCGCCGAACACCACACCACAGACCCCGCATGTACGCGCAAAATGCCCCCCGGCCGCGGATGTACGCGCCGAACCCCCACCAGTGTGTGCATGGAGTGTACCCCCACCCATGTATGCATGGAGCATACCAACTCCCCACCCGTGTATGTACAGGCCGTACCAACACCCCACCTGTGTATGTACGGACCGTACCCCCACCCCACCAGTGTATGTACGGACCGTACCCCCACCAGTGTATGTACGGACCGTACCCCCACCCCACCAGTGTATGTACGGACCGTACCCCCACCCCACCAGTGTATGTACGGACCGTACCCCCACCCGTGTATGCATGGAGCGTACCAACTCCCCACCCGTGTATGTACGGACCGCACCCACACCCCACCTGTGTATGTACGAACCGTACCCCCACCCCACCAGTGTATGTACGGACCGTACCCCCACCCCACCAGTGTATGTACGGACCGTACCCCCACCCGTGTATGTACGGACCGTACCCCCACCCGTGTATGCATGGAGCATACCAACTCCCCACCTGTGTATGTACAGACCGTACCCACACCCCACCCGTGTATGTACGGACCGTACCCCCACCCCACCAGTGTATGTACGGACCGTACCCCCACCCCACCAGTGTATGTACAGACCGTACCCCCACCCCACCAGTGTATGTACGGACCGTACCCCCACCCGTGTATGGACGGACCGTACCCCCACCTGTGTATGCATGCAGCGTACCAACTCCCCACCCGTGTATGTACGGACCGTACCCCCACCCCACCAGTGTATGTACGGACCGTACCCCCACCCGTGTATGTACTTACCGTACCCCCACCCCACCAGTGTATGTACAGACCGTACCCCCACCCCACCAGTGTATGTACGGACCGTACCCCCACCCGTGTATGCATGCAGCGTACCAACTCCCCATCCGTGTATGTACGGACCCTACACCCAGCCCCCCCTGTATCTACGGTGCGAAACACCACCACCGATGGACGGTGCGGACCAACACCCTGCCCGTGTTCGTACGCACCCTACCCCAGGCCCACACACCAGCACCCTCACCCAACATCGGGCATGTACGAGTCGTACTAAGCCATAGCAAAGGACAGCACTGTACAACAATATGGCCCATGTACGCACCGTACAGACGCTAAAAACACTCCTACTGAACCAGGACAAACCAAAAAAACACAAGGAGAGTCAATTCAAGGCACACAACACCACAAAACATATCCAACAAGGCCAAATACATCCTATACACTGACCTGCAACTGACAAACAGCTAAACAGAGGCCCAAACCACTACCACTCCTTATAACACACCCACCCAAAGTTCAAACACAGCCACACCCACAAATGGACCAATAAAAAGGCCCAACACACACAAACCATGATCCTTTGCAACAGATCCACTGCTGCCAGACCCCAGAGACAACGCACTGCACCATACTTCAACCATCAATACACCTTACACTTGCACTCCTTCACACAACCACCATCACAAACACACCCTCATCACATTCACCCACACACACCTGCACACCCACAACCATCCACACCCACACCCATCCACACCCCCACCCCCACAACCATCCACACCCACACCCCACACCATGCCCACAAACAAGAATCCAAAGTTCACTAAGGACGAGCTGGAGTCCCTTGTCGACGGAATCATCAGAGTCAAGCCACAGCTCTTTGGAATATTGGTCAGACGGACCAGCATATCAGAAAAAACTGCCATGTGGGAGAGGATAGTCAATTCCGTGAATGCTGTTGGGGCCACCAGAAGGACCAGGCATGAGTGCCAAGCCAGGTGGTGCGATCTGCAGGGAACGGTACGCCGCGAAATTACGGACGAGCACAACCAGGCCAGCATCACTGGAGGAGGGCCGGCCCGCAGACCGGTACACTACCATCCCTGGGAGGAGAAGGTGATGGCCACGCTGCTGCCGTTGGTAGTAGAGGGACTAGGAGGAGTCCGAGAGCCTGGTGAGTACACAAACAACTCACCTCACATGGGGGGAACACCATATACAACCCAAATACCAATCATGCACGCAACCCCCCCAAAGCCAGCCCCGGACACAACCACACTCCAAAAACACACACATGCCATTAGCGCCTCCATGCCCCATGCCCCAAGCAAGGCCATGCCAAGTCACAGGCCACACAAAACACCAACACAAGACAGGATATCCCTGATGCCGGGAGGGTGGGCCTCAAAACTAACATAGAGCAACTCTGAAGCACACAGCAATGCCCTCAGCCCATATGGCCTAGGGCACAGCCATACAAACAGTGTGTCCCCACACAGTACTGTGTTGCTTGCTAATGGTGGCCGCGTTGCAGGACGACATGGGTATGAAGGCACAATTTGCACATAACAGCAGCTAATGATGACGCATCACACTGAAAGGGTGTCAGCACACACCACCACAGCAGCAGCGCAGACTCAGACACTCCGCCCAATGGGTGCCAGCAGAGAAGAAACAAACCCACATGAACAAGCCAATGGCCTTTGCAAGACCTGCAAACTGTGTGTGCCCAGGAAGCAGGGCTGAGGTGACAGAGGGTGACACACAGAGGGAGGGAGAGGGGCAGAGAGGGGGACAGAGACAGAGGTGGACACAGGGAGACAGACAGAGGGAGGGAGGAGGCTAACAGAGGGAGGGAGAAAGGGAGATGGACAGAGGGAGGAGGCTGACGGAGGGAGGGAGAAAGGGAGACGGACAGAGGGAGGAGGCTGACAGAGGGAGGGAGAAAGGGAGACGGACAGAGGGAGGAGGCTGACAGAGGGAGGGAGAAAGGGAGATAGAGGGAGATGGACAGAGGGAGGAGGCTGACAGAGGGAGGGAGAAAGGGAGACGGACAGAGGGAGGAGGCTGATAGAGGGAGGCAGAAAGGGAGACAGACAGAGGGAGGAGGCTGATAGAGGGAGGGAGAAAGGGAGACGGACAGAGGGAGGAGCCTGACAGAGGGAGGGAGAAAGGGAGACGGACAGTGGGAGGAGGCTGACAGAGGGAGGGAGAAAGGGAGACAGAGGGAGACCAAATCACCCTTGGGTGGTGTGGCCATGTCCGCTCATCAGCAGGTAGACTGTGTGCATGTAGACAAGGTTTGGCAGTGCCTTAACCCCCCCTTCAACCTTTGATAAACACTAGGTCATGTGTCAATCTGTGCACGAGTACATCCGTGCTGCAGGCACAAACAGAACCTTACACCCAGTATACCTACCCACTGTGTTCATCAGAACCCTGTCACAAATTGTTAAGTTACCTACCTGCATTCTCAAATAGCATGGAATAAAAACCATTTGGCCACGTACAGTGCAACACGTAAGGCGGCTCAGCATGGCTTGCTACGCTCACTACACTGCTGACTGCGTTTCCAAAATATGCATCAACTGAGATTCTGTCACACATAGGTAAAGTGTCGAAAGCTGTGGGCAAGGGACATACCCATGCACAAGTGCACTGTGTGAGGAATGCTAGCCAAATCCAACCACCCAGAGGAACTGTGCCAAATCAAAAATGAATGAAACATGGATGTCGCATGTAACACAATTAACACTGTCTCTCTCACACACATGTCAACGTCATCGATCTCCCCCCAACACTGGGGGGGAAGACTCACAGGACCAGGCTCTGCGTGAAGAGGACACCACCGGCAGCGACGACTCTCACCACTCCGTGGATGACCCAGACCAACCTGGCCCCTCTGGTGCACCTGCAGCACCTGCGTCAGGTACAACTGTGCCAACCACCACCCCCATTCCTGCCACATCCCAGGAGACACCCAGGAGCCCTGCCCGCACACAACAACACAGCCAGTCTGTCCACGAGGGACAAGGTTCTCCGGGCACCCAGGAGGAGGCAGGCGACACCGCAAATGCCATCCCTCAGGGGTCCTGGAGACCCGATGTGCCCACAACGGCAGGCCAGGCAAAAGTGGGCAGGGGTGGTGGGAGTGGAGGATGGCGGAGGCGCGAACCTGACCCGTTGGCTCAGGACCCGGCTATGGCACACATCAGAACCATCCTGGACGCATACCGGCGTGACTCCAGAGGCATCGCCCAGGTAGTGGGGACCCTCAATGAGATGAAGGCCCTGCAGGTTGAGCATCATGCCAGGTTGGAGGCAAGACTTGCAGAGCTCTTGGCGGTGCACAGGGACGTGAGCCAATCCCTCCATCAGATCGCCCAAAGCCTGGCAAACCCTCCCTGTGCAACCAGGCGTAGAGCAGCAACAGAAACAGGGAAGGAGGAGGAGGAGGATTCATCTGACGGAGCGTCCCTTGCATCGTCAAGGCAAGCGTCTGAGGGTCCTCGCAGGAAGGTGGGTCGTCCACAAAAAAGACCGTGAGAGTTAGCGGCACATCACCATCTCCCAGGTCACCTGGCCTGGCACCTGGCCCTCTGGCCCAACAGCAGCACAGCAGCAAAGGACATTCTCTGCCACATGGCCTTGCTGGTCACTGTCTGACCAATGTTGACAAAGACTGTGGCACAGACTCTGATGACTGTCAATGGCAAGGACACCAACCCCCCCTGTGAACTTTGGATTCTACACTCCCGCCAAGCACCTCTTGTCACCCCCCCAAACACGTACCCCAGCACTAATAAAATTCATCACAATCACAAGATGATGTCGTCATTTTGCATTATTCCACTACATGTGTGTGTTGTAAAGTCAAACCATGCCTGATTTCTGAATTAACTCCAAACATCCATACCCTGGGGTCTGAGTCTGGCACAGGACACAGATGGGTCACAACGTACCATCCAAGACAGACATGGAGCACCATACTCACCCGTGATGGGCCCAACCAGCTGAGGGGGTGCCCGCACAACTGTGCCTACAGACCTATTTAGAAGAGCAACAGTCATGCGCAGAGGTCAGGGATCATGTGGAGTGTCCTGGGGTGGGAGTCCCAGGTATGTGTAGACACGTGGCAGAACGATTTCCTGCATGCTTGAGTCAGGTGGATGTGGAGAATGGTGGGCCAGCCAAGGTTGGATGCATGGAGATGGCACAATTGGGTGTTGGATCACAGTGCCACAAGGTTGTGTTGTGGTTGTGGGCTGCATCCTGAGTGTGTGCGTGGATTGAGAAGGTCATCCTGCAGCTGGCAGTGATCCACTCCCCCCATCTCTGTTGGACGTTGATGTGGCCTGGTCGCCGGATGTAGTAGCAGAGCTGTGCAGATGCACCCTGGATGCGGACAAGTATCATGGGATTTCTAACGCACATGTCCGTAGAGTGCAGGGTAGGATTAGACACAGATGTCGTAGTTGACCTGGGGGATGGTCTCCCTCTTGCCTTGAGGTGGATGGAACTGGGGATCTTCTGCATAATGCAGAGTGTGCTGCTGCATGAGGCACAGATGCTGCTGATCAGCATAGCACATGTCAGCAAGCAATCCATGATGAACACCATCTCTTTTGCGTGGACACTGGGTGCCCATGCTGCAGGCCCTGCAGAAGCATGCGCCATGTCAAGGAAACAATGCCACAAGTAGCACACAAAGACAAGGATCTCAGGAAGGAACTATGTAAAAGGTGTATGTCAAGGAAGGAATGTCTGGTTCAACATGACACACACACACAATGGATTCACATGCAGCACAGTGGCCGTCGTGGAGACTGACATGCCACAATACCTACACAGCCATGGACATCATGCACAATACAGAATCTAATCCCTGACAAACAGCTTGCATCTTGCTACTCTACACATAGACTCATATGCACCATCTCTGAGAACAATGCCAGACATGCTGCATGCACAGTGGCAACAGACCACCATTGACAGAGATGAGGCACCTTGGAGGCAGAGGGACACCTTTATTACTCGTGTCTGGGAATGCTAATGCAACTCTGTCAACACATACACAGGTCATGTGGATGAACACGTGGGACCAACACTGGCACCCCCCTTAACGCCACAGTTGCTGGAAATCCATGGCACTGGCACACAAGTGACGGGTTACAGCTAAACACCCCCTGCTGCTCACGGAGAGCCTGCTATACACCATTGAGCCCCTAATGGGGAATTCAAACACCATGTCAACCCGGTGCAACACGTATGTTTCCAAGGCCAGTGTTACACACATTGATGGCTCCATCACAATCCCATTACAGATGACTGTCACCAAGTCTGACCATCAATTCAGGTGAATTCTGCTTCAGGTCATGTGCCCCATGGTGATTCTACATGTATGCAAAGTACCCAAACATGAACAGGAGCAGTGCACACACATTCAAAACAAATACCACTCCCAAAAAGCCGTGCTGCATCCCTTACCCAAAGGAGATTTTCAAACTTGTCCGTGCATGTAACGCTGATTCAGCACATGTTGCTGTGTTCATGAGGAATAGCAGGAGCACAACAATGCCACCAGCAGACAGCATGCGCAAGTACCTGTGGATGGGAGACACACCAGAAGTCAGCCAAAAGAAGCACATCCGCATGCATGTGCATGTACTCGACACGTATTAGGTTGTCAACATGCTATTTGACAATGATGACTCTGGAAAAACATTCTTCTATTGCACCATCACTCGAGTGACACATCCAAACACACCTCAGACTCACTTGGAAGACATGCAGATGGACACACACATTGCAACACATGCCACACACAGCCCAATAAGTGCACACTCAGACACTGGTACTCACCACTAAGCAAAGAAGTCGCGTATGAGCCGACTCCGCATGTCCTCTACTGCCTCCTCCTCCTCCACATCACTTGCCTCGTGCCCAAGCCCTTCATCCTCCACGGGTGGATGGTCCTGCTCATCTGGATCCAGGATGAGTGGCACAGCTTTCTCCACTGCCATGTTGTGCAGCATGCAGCACACAAGGAATATCTTGCAGACCTTCACCGATGCATATGGGAGTGCGCCACCGGTCTTGTGGAGGCAACGGAATCGGCTCTTCAGGAGGCCAAACGTCCTCCCTATCACTCGCCTGGTCCGCCCATGGGCGTTGTTGTTGCGGTGATCGGCAGCTGTGCTGGGGTTGCGGAGAGGCGTGATCAGCCATGGCATGTTGGGATAGCCAGCGTCCCCTACATGGAAACATCATGGACAAGAGTGGGTCAGGAGGAGCAGTAAGACAGGAAGATGACGTTAAATACAGGACTGCCAGAGTATACCCACCAACAATACATGCTCGTTCGTTGCGCAGCTGCAGCATCATTTCTGGCACCCTGCTACGCCTCATGATGTACGCATCGTGTGCTGATCCTGGAAAACGAGCACAGACATGTGAAATCAACATGTTGGCAAGACACACCGCAAGGGCATTAATGGAGTGGTAATGCTTGCGGTTACGGAAGGCTACCTCCTGTGCCTGTGATGGTACCAAAGCCACATGTGTTCCATCTATGGACCCAATGACATGGGGCATCCCTTCCAGGGCATAGAACTTACGCTTGACAGCTGTCAACTGCTCAGGAGTTGGGAATTTAATGAACTCATCATGGTGCTCCAACATGGCCTCTAAAAAATCATGCAGAACACGGCTGAACATGGTTTGGGACATCCCACCGACATGGGCAATGGTATGTTGAAAGGTACCTGTGGCCAAGAAATGTAGGGCTGCCATCACCTTCATCTTGGGTGTCAGTGCACCAGGATACCTGTGTAGCGGTTGGAGGTGTGGTGCCAGCCGTGTCGTCAGGCCCTCAATCAAACGTTGGGGGAATCGGTAGCGGCGTATACAGTCATTTTCCCGCATGTCAGCCAAGTCCGGAATTGGTCGAAGGAGAGGCGGAGCCCTGCAGTGAATTAGAAGGGACAACGAAGAGTGAGTACAGTACACCACCAATGTCAATGTACAGAGCACATGCTCAACAGGCAATACACATATGCTACATACAGAGTCAGGTCTGTGCAATGTGCCCTGGACACGTATGCCAGGCATGTGACACTCCTACCAAGAGCCAGCTACAAACGTTGGTTCTCAACCTCATTATGCCATGCCATGAAACTAGCTGTGGGCCAGTGTAAGTGAGCAGGCAGACGCATTACAGGAGTTACAGACATCCAAATATGTGCAGAAGAAGGATGTTCATTGTACCGACAGGTTGCGGAACACTAGAGGCACAGGTGACATGTCATAGAAAAAGGACAGACCACACACCTTGCCATGAAGGATTGCATGTCAAGACTGATCACACATACATTGAGAGTATGCAGATATGTCCTTGTTTTGAAACTCTGTGTCGATGCATACATACACACCTTACGTCGGATTACACATGTGTGCTGGTGTGCGTAACAGTGTGCCATGCCCATCTACACACAGACACATGTTGGTTGCAGCAACAGCAGATGCATTTGACCAAACACCTACAGCAAACCTATGGGAAGACATGACACAGACATGACATAGCTACAGCGTGCAACGCGGGCGTTCACTTGTCAGGGGTAAAATTACGTGTACCTGGCATCAGGGGACATTTGCGGGTGTCGGTGACTGTGCCATGCCAGTGACGCATGGCCCAACAAGTCAGTACTACATGCACACATGTCAAAGGAGTGAAGGGGATGTGTGGCACATAGGGCACCATCACACGTGACATGTGTGCACAGCCCATCATACTGTAATTAGCTTCACACCTCAGGAGTATGGTGCCACATCACAGCCTGACCCACCTGTGCCCGACACATGTGGTACTGCACAGACGATGCCTTGATGTCCAGCCCTGGCCATGTATGACAGCTCAATTCATTCCTGTGTGCCGCCTGTCACAACTGTCAGGTGTGAATCCCACCGTACATACGCTCCGAGGGCGTGTGTTGGGTCCCTATCACTATGGTGGTGCTGGTGTACGCGTACGCCAGAGTGATAGGGACCGTACACACGCGTGTATGGTCCCTATCACTAAGGTGGTGCTGGCGTACATGTACACCATAGTGATAGGGACCGTACACACGCGTGTACGGTCCCTATCACTATGGTGGTGCTGGCGTACGTGTACGCCATAGTAGTCCGGACCGTACACACGCGTGTATGGTCCCTATCACTATGGTGGGGCTGGCGTACGTGTACGCCATAGTAGTCCGGACTATACACGCGTGTGTACGGTCCCTATCACTATGGCGTACACGTACGCCAGCACCACCATAGTGATAGGGACCGTACACGCGTGTGTACGGTCCGGACTACTATGGCGTACACGTACGCCAGCACCACCATAGTGATAGGGACCGTACACGTGTGTGTACGGTCCGGACTACTATGGCATATACGTACGCCAGCACCACCATAGTGATAGGGACCGTACACGTGTGTGTATGGTCCGGACTACTATGGCGTACACATACGCCAGCACCACCATAGTGATGGGGACCGTACACACATGTGTATGGTCCGGACTACTATGGCATACACATACGCCAGCACCACCATAGTGATAGGGACCCTACACACGCGTGTACGGTCCGTTGCAATGCTTTTGGGGTGCCCTAGGGCTGTGGGACGCACCGTACCTGTGTTGTGACATAGGATTGCCATAGGGGACACATGAGGGACAAGTATAGGGGCCTAAATGCATGCTGGTTGTCATGGAGACCGAGTTTTAGGTTTGAATTTTGCATCATGTGGCCAGGAGGAGTCGGTTGGAGACAATTTACTTTGTTGCAATGTGGTTGTTGACATTACATCATGCTCAATTTTAAAACCATGCATAGCCTGTCACTGGGGTAGTTTTAAATTGATTGGAGGACACGTGGGATGCAAATTTGACTGAGCCAATCACTCTGTACTCCTGTAAATGAAACAGGCCAGCAAGGAAGATATAAGGCAGCCAGGTCCCTTGAGAGAGCACTTGCCTGCACATCCCTTCATTACACAACACTGCTGCTGCTTGTCATTCCTCTGGCACCATGTCCAGGTCTGTGGAGAGAGCCCAGCCATTCACCATGGAGGAGAACATTGCGTTGGTGGATGTGATCCTCCCACAGTACACCATGCTGTATGGTCGACCAGGGGAGCAGGTGAGTGCAGACCCCACTAGCTTAAACTGTGCCCCTCATTTTAAATGTGACTTCTGGCATTGTGTCCAGGTGTGACAGACATGCAGGGTTCTTCATAGTGGTTCCCGGGGGGGGGGCTCATGTCTCCCATGCAGAGCATGCTGTAGTTCCTGTGTGCACAACGCACTAGCATGGTGCTTACTGTGACGATCACTGCATGGTGCATGCCGCTTTCGGACTTCCTAATCCTCCTGGAAATGTTGTTCCTACAGTCCTGATGTGAGTCTGTGCTCCCCCCAGGGTGACAGGTGCCAGGACCCACAGATGTGTGTCTGTTCTGTGTACCTGTGGTGAGAGTGTCCAAATGATGTGTTCGTCCCCTGGACATTGGTGTGTGTGAGTCCCCTGTCATGTGGGTGTGTGCATATGTGGAGTGTTGCACCCCAGCTGCATGTGGGATGGATACACCCTGGCCATCTGATGTGAGCAGGGAGCTGTGCTGGATGTCTGCCATGCTGAAACAGCCGCAAATCTGTGACACCCCCAGTCTAGTGGCACATGTGCAGAGTGAGGTTTGTAGCGGCAGTTGCCAATGCCAGGTGATTGTTCAGTGCCTGTGTGTGTCTGTGTACTCTGCTGAGATGGTGTAAGTGGGCTGGGGCATGTGACTGCTTAGGGGTACTGTTCAGATTCCTGTTGTAGCTTGGGATGCACAGTGTGAGCCTGCATCATTGATTGTGTTGCCCCCCTCATGCCACCTGTGTGCTTTCAATGGCACCTGCTGCATATGCCCATTCCCAGGAGGATGATGTCACTATGACAAAGATGCAATGAGTTGGCTGCATACTGTGGCCAGTTCAAACATGCATGATTTGTAATATGTGTGTCTCTGTATCATTGATAAGGTGGATTGATGAATTGTCACTTTTGCATCCTCACAGGTAGGCGTCTGTGCCAAGGGGGAGATCAGGAAGCAAGCCGTCAGTGCCGTGAGGAGGACGGAGGGTCGGAAGCGGCGCCTAGCCCAGGTGAGGAAACGCTGGCAGGACATCTGGTGCTGGACGCGGAGGATGGCACGGTTCCTGCTGGGGGACTCACCTGAGAGCCACAAAAACCGTGGGTGCCGCCGTCTGACCCACATCCATAAGCGTGTGCTGGCGGTGGTCTTCCCTGATCTGGATAGGCGCCTAGCGGAGAAGCAGCGCCAGGAAGGGGGTAGGTACATGTGTGTTTGTTGTGTGTCACCAGCTTTTGGAAGTGCGCAGTTGCATGGATACACAGCCAGGGTTTAAATGTGCAGTGCGTATCCTGTTCCCCAAAGTAAAGCGGTGCTGTTCTTCCTCCCTGCCCCTCCTTGCCATGTGTTCCCTGGTCTGTGTGTAGTCACTCTTGCACAAGGTCATCTAGGCTGGCAATAACTCCAAGTGCCCAATGCTTGCAGCATCATGTGTGGGGGTGGTGTGTAACAGGTTATTGCACGTTGCCTGTGCCCGGGCCAGTTCAGTCATTGTGGGGTCCATGTTAGTTGGCACTGATGCTGAGTCCCGACATGGGAGTATGTGCCTGCATGTCGAATGTTGTGCCCTCTGACATGATGTGCTTGAGTGTGAGATGTGCATAGTGCAGGGATGGTGGCTTGTGTTCCAGTCATATCCATCCAGGGCCATGGAGTAGTGTGGCCACTACAGTCCCCTGGGGCACCTTTTCCTAGGTATCATGTGTGTCATCAGACAATGTGGTCATTCTCTGTGTCTTCAGCATAGTTTGGGCTCTGTGTCATAGTACCATGGCCTCATTAGAATTCACGTATACTGTGCTACATGTGTCCACTGTACAGGGTGACCTAAATTAGCTGGTGCATACTCACAGGGGCCAGTGCCTGTGTGTCTTGGTACAACTATCTGATGATGGTTGTTTGTCAGTGATATGAGTGGACAGGCGCACCAGGGATAGTTTGTGTGCAATCAGGATCAATTGCAGGCCATGCGTTTTCATCCCAGACTAAGAGGTGTAAGTACTTCCTCTGTCTCAATCACATTGTCTCAGGTAGGGGGGGGATTGGTGCGGGCAAGGCCTACATGTCCAAACCTGAAGTCTCCTTGCTGGGTCTGGCCAGTGTGTGATGTTTGTGTGGCCAAACACTCAAGGCGCAGTGCCCCAGTCATGTTGGCCATGGTTTACTGTATTACCTTTGCAGCATGTCCCAAGAGTTGCTAGACATGGTTCCTGCTCATCCCTTTCTTGGCTACGTTGTGTGTCGCTGATGCTGTGCTAGATTGTCCCCAGAGCCTGGCTCCTCTGTACAATTTCATATCAAGTTATTTGCTATTGTGTCATGTAGGCCTGGGCCAAAATTCCGTTCCGTTCGCGGAAGTTGCGATATTTTGGCATTCTCGCGTTCCGCGGAAAGCGCGAAAATGTCAAAATTTCCGCATTCCGCAGCTTAGCGATAATTTTTTTCTTGCTCGCGCTGTAAAACAATACATTCTCGCGCGCGCGCGATCGCCTTACCTGAATCCCTGCGTTCTCCGACAAGTTTTCTTGACCCGGTCGCGTTCTCCACGAGATGTTGGATTTTGGTAGCCATTTTGCGCTGTCTCGCGAGAGTTCGCGGCCGCATTCAAGTCATTTTTCACGCGATCACGTCATTTGTCGCGCGATCAGGTCTTTCTTCTCGCGATCATGCACCGCGCGAGTATGAGAAGATTGAGATCTCGAACATGTCATTCTACATCGCGAGCCAGAGAATGAGGACGCGGGCACATGAAATCGAACGCGAACAGGAGAAAGAGACCGCAAACACGTCATATCCAACGCGACAGGGACAAAGAAGAGAACGCGATCATATCGTTTTCGACACGCCGGCGGAAGTAATGTGAAGCTGGAGAACTCAACAATGTAAAATTTACAATTTGGAGAGGAATATCGGCTCTAGCAGCATGAAACCATCTGCAAATACTGATTTTGGATGAAAAGAACTCCTTACATTCACATTTGGCTTTCCTTTTTTGTGCAAGGACTCCAGGAGTCATTTTTTTTTTACAAAGTGGAGAGAGGGAGGAAGTGACACAGATTCTCCAACTTCCTGTTCCTGTCCAGCAGGCTCCTCCCAGTGCTTTGTCCATCTCCTGCTCATTCTGCCTTTGGATTTGGAGCTGGAAAGATCTCTCTTTTTGTCTGCTGCATCATTGCAATTGGATTTCAGGATTTTTGGAATAGGATATTTTACAAGTAAGTGGTTGTTGTGTTTGATTGTGGGCATTGCAGTTGTTGTGTAACTACAATTTATTTTTGATAATTAATTATCATCATTCCTTTTTTTCTTTTTTTAATTTATTTTAATTTTGTGGGTTGTAGTAGTAGGCCCGAGCTAGCCATGGGCATGGCCTCATGGGTGTGTGTGTGCATGATGAAGCAACTGTTCCTTTTGTTTTTTGAATATATTTCATTTTCAATCACATTTAGGGCATGGATGGCATTGGATTGAGTTGGGGAAGTGTGTTTTTTGGGGTGGCCTTGCTGATGTTGTTGGGCCTGGACATGTGGCTGGTGGCCATTTTGAGGCCTAGGCCTGCAAGCTTGCCTGGCCTTGTCTGCCAGCAGGCCTGCTTTCATCCACTGCTACCAGAGCAGGTAGCCACAGCTTTAGTAATCTACTGTTTTCTGTGTGTTCTGTTGATTTTAGACATCATTTTGGGCATGGATGGCATTGGATTGAGTTGGGGAAGTGTGTATTTTGGGGTGGCCTTGCTGATGTTGTTGGGGCTCGCCATGTGGCTGGTGGCCATTTTGAGGCCTAGGCCTGCAAGCTTGCCTGGCCTTGTCTGCCAGCAGGCCTGCTTTCATCCACTGCTACCAGAGCAGGTAGCCACAGCTTTAGTAATCTACTGTTTTCTGTGTGTTCTGTTGATTTTAGACATCATTTTGGGCATGGATGCCATTGGATTGAGTTGGGGAAGTGTGTATTTTGGGGTGGCCTTGCTGATGTTGTTGGGGCTCTCCATGTGGCTGGTGGCCATTTTGAGGCCTAGGCCTGCAAGCTTGCCTGGCCTTGTCTGCCAGCAGGCCTGCTTTCATCCACTGCTACCAGAGCAGGTAGCCACAGCTTTAGTAATCTACTGTTTTCTGTGTGTTCTGTTGATTTTAGACATCATTTTGGGCATGGATGCCATTGGATTGAGTTGGGGAAGTGTGTATTTTGGGGTGGCCTTGCTGATGTTGTTGGGGCTCGCCATGTGGCTGGTGGCCATTTTGAGGCCTAGGCCTGCAAGCTTGCCTGGCCTTGTCTGCCAGCAGGCCTGCTTTCATCCACTGCTACCAGAGCAGGTAGCCACAGCTTTAGTAATCTACTGTTTTCTGTGTGTTCTGTTGATTTTAGACATCATTTTGGGCATGGATGGCATTGGATTGAGTTGGGGAAGTGTGTATTTTGGGGTGGCCTTGCTGATGTTGTTGGGGCTCGCCATGTGGCTGGTGGCCATTTTGAGGCCTAGGCCTGCAAGCTTGCCTGGCCTTGTCTGCCAGCAGGCCTGCTTTCATCCACTGCTACCAGAGCAGGTAGCCACAGCTTTAGTAATCTACTGTTTTCTGTGTGTTCTGTTGATTTTAGACATCATTTTGGGCATGGATGCCATTGGATTGAGTTGGGGAAGTGTGTATTTTGGGGTGGCCTTGCTGATGTTGTTGGGGCTCTCCATGTGGCTGGTGGCCATTTTGAGGCCTAGGCCTGCAAGCTTGCCTGGCCTTGTCTGCCAGCAGGCCTGCTTTCATCCACTGCTACCAGAGCAGGTAGCCACAGCTTTAGTAATCTACTGTTTTCTGTGTGTTCTGTTGATTTTAGACATCATTTTGGGCATGGATGCCATTGGATTGAGTTGGGGAAGTGTGTATTTTGGGGTGGCCTTGCTGATGTTGTTGGGGCTCGCCATGTGGCTGGTGGCCATTTTGAGGCCTAGGCCTGCAAGCTTGCCTGGCCTTGTCTGCCAGCAGGCCTGCTTTCATCCACTGCTACCAGAGCAGGTAGCCACAGCTTTAGTAATCTACTGTTTTCTGTGTGTTCTGTTGATTTTAGACATCATTTTGGGCATGGATGGCATTGGATTGAGTTGGGGAAGTGTGTATTTTGGGGTGGCCTTGCTGATGTTGTTGGGGCTCGCCATGTGGCTGGTGGCCATTTTGAGGCCTAGGCCTGCAAGCTTGCCTGGCCTTGTCTGCCAGCAGGCCTGCTTTCATCCACTGCTACCAGAGCAGGTAGCCACAGCTTTAGTAATCTACTGTTTTCTGTGTGTTCTGTTGATTTTAGACATCATTTTGGGCATGGATGCCATTGGATTGAGTTGGGGAAGTGTGTATTTTGGGGTGGCCTTGCTGATGTTGTTGGGGCTCTCCATGTGGCTGGTGGCCATTTTGAGGCCTAGGCCTGCAAGCTTGCCTGGCCTTGTCTGCCAGCAGGCCTGCTTTCATCCACTGCTACCAGAGCAGGTAGCCACAGCTTTAGTAATCTACTGTTTTCTGTGTGTTCTGTTGATTTTAGACATCATTTTGGGCATGGATGCCATTGGATTGAGTTGGGGAAGTGTGTATTTTGGGGTGGCCTTGCTGATGTTGTTGGGGCTCGCCATGTGGCTGGTGGCCATTTTGAGGCCTAGGCCTGCAAGCTTGCCTGGCCTTGTCTGCCAGCAGGCCTGCTTTCATCCACTGCTACCAGAGCAGGTAGCCACAGCTTTATTGATCAAGTGTTTTCTATGTGATCTGTTGAATTTTTAGACATCACCTTCCTGAGAGTGTAGTGTGGCTGTACACAGTACTAGTAGTATAACATAGCTCTAGTTAAAAAAAATTCATAAATGGCTAGACTATCTTTTGTTTGCACTAGTACAGTACTAAGTAACTGAACCACAAAAACAAATGCAACATTTCACTGATGTTCTTCTCCTGTCTTCTTTGCTTTTAGGTGCACAAAAGACAGAGTAGGAGGTGTCATCGGCATCACCTGGCTACCCGTTGTACTGCCAGCCAGACAGAAGTCCTGCTGCGCATCACGCCCACGTGTGACCAGAACTTGTTGTGCATCTGCCTCCTGCCTGACGTCGGAATAAGATGGCCCCAAAGAAAGGTACCAGGTCCAGTACCAAGAAAGTTGCTGGTGAGAAGAAGGAACAGAAAAAGGAAGTGCCATTAACCACGACTGGTGGTGTGCCGGCCAAGGTTTTTTTTGGCACCAAAGCGTTGTCCGGGAACCAAGCTGGGAGCAGCACAGCGGTCCAGCAACCCCACCAACCTAGGCCCAAGGGCTTTACTGTCGCAGAGGTAGCCAGTCTACTAACGGGCAGCGATATTGAAGAAATGTCATTACCGCAAAGTAGTACACAATCAAGTTCAACGCAGGTGCAAACTCAGCAGATCAGTGTGCAGCCGCCGCAACAAGAACAGCAGCAGCAGCCGGCGCAACCAGAACAGCAGCAGCAGCCGGCGCAACCAGAACAGCAGCAGCAGCCGGCGCAACCAGAACAGCAGCAGCAGCCGGCGCAACCAGAACAGCAGCAGCAGCCGGCGCAACCAGAACAGCAGCAGCAGCCGGCGCAACCAGAACAGCAGCAGCAGCCGCCGCAACCAGAACAGCAGCAGCCGCCGCAACCAGACCAGCAGCAGCAGCCGCCGCAACCAGAACAGCAGCAGCAGCCGCCGCAACCAGAACAGCAGCAGCCGCCACAACAGCCCACCATAGTAGTTGTTGCTCCTGACGTAGGGGCATTTCAGGAAATCGAGCTTCCTGCAGACAAAGCGGAGCGAAGTCAAACCACTGTTTCAGAACATCTATTGTCTTCCAGACCACCAGCAAGGAAAAGGAGGCTTAGTCCATCATCTTCTTCTTCAAGCCCCGCTTCTGATGATCGTGATGACACTTGGGTCCCACCAGCTCGGTCTGAGAGTGAAGTACGCCACAAGACATTGCTTCTGAAAAGGAAGGTCCCAGAAAAACTTAGAGTTATGGAGGTAGATGTAGAAGAGGGGGGTGATGATGTTGATGAAGACGAGCCAGTCATCACGCACATTACTCCCGCCCCAAAGGGATTGGAGACCGACATTCTAACCCTATCCAGAAAGGCTGCTACTGAGTGGGATGCAGCACGGATCTCACCAACACAGGTTACACCACCACTACCTCCAGCTGCCATATTTTCCAAGGCCCGGCAGGGACCTACATCCAGCTCAACCACCTCAGTAGGAAGTGGTAGTAAAAGTCACAGTGTAGGTGGACAGGGTCACATATTTTCAAGGACCCCCTCAAGTTCATCTGGTGTTGAAAGTGGCACATCCAGCAGTGCCAGAAAGTTCTCCTCCCCAGTTTGGGACTTCTTTTCTGTTAGCGCCAAGGAGGAGAACATTGCTATATGCGCAATTTGTCGGCAAGGTGTTCGGCGTGGTAAGCTTGGTACAAACTATGGTACCGGAGGACAAGCAAGTCATCTCAGAATACACCACACTATTGTGTGGGAGGATCACCTACTTAAGTTAAAAGAAAGTAGGAAAACTAAACCCTTTGAAGTTGGTCAGGAATCAGGGAGCGATATTATTGTGGTGGCAGGTGAAGAACAGGGAGGCATTTCTAGCCCTGTCTCCAGTAGTGCAGTCACTGCAGTGGTAACGCCCACATCCTCCTCAGTAACATCAGAGTGGCACCGCAGTAAGAGCCATACTCAGAGTGTGGGTGAGACACCAAGGCGACCGGCGGCGAGTACCTCAATGAGACAATCTGTGTCGTTGAGCCTTAGTGGGTTAATGGCACCACTAAGGAAAGTAAGCCAGCCTACCATTGACAGCATGTTTAGGTTGGAGGGGCAGTTCCAACGCAACCACCCAACGGCACGATTGTACAATGCGAAGCTGGCTAAAATGTTAGCGCTGGACCTTCTTCCTTTTTCATTTGTGGAAGGGGTGGGTTTCCTTGAATTTGTGTCTGCCATCTGCCCGAAATGGAAAGTTCCAAGCCGGTCCTATTTCGCAAGAATTGCTGTTCCGGCACTACATCATGATGTGCTGGAATTGGTTGGACAAGCTTTGCAGAAGAGTGCTGTGCACAATATCCACCTGACAACAGACATGTGGACCAGTTGCCAAGCCACAGATTACATGTGTATCACTGCACACTGGATCTCTTTTGTGGGGGTTAAAGATCAACTATCTGCACGAGGTGTTGTTGACACAGCTGCGATTTTTGAAGGTACTCGGAAACATGCAACTGTAGCCATGTTCGCCATGGAGAAATCTCATACGGCTGAAAACATTTTAGAAAAGTTTCGCACCAAGGTTTTGGAATGGCTGCAGCCCAGAGGGCTTGGTATTGGTTTTGTTGCCACAGACAATGGCAGTAATGTACTTAAGGCCATGGAACTTGGTTCCTATTTCAGGGTTCCGTGTTTGGCACACTGCATAAACATTATAGTGCAAGACTTTCTGAAAAAAGAACCCATAGTAAGCAATTTACTGTCCATCTGCCGAAGAATATGCACTCATTTCAGCCATTCTTTTAAAGCTCGGAAGCAGCTGAGGATCCTCCAACGTGAGCGTAGGGTGCCAGTCAAGGCACTCATCCAGGAGGTGGCAACACGTTGGAACTCAACGTATTACATGCTTGATCGTCTGTACGAACAGCACAGGTCACTCAATGATTATGTCTGGTACAGAAGCAGTGATGCTAGTGTTAAAGGCATGACCCTTCAGAGGGAGCAATGGACCCTAATTCAATGCCTGACTGAGATGCTGTCTCCTTTTGAGGTCTTCACACGTGAAGTCAGCAAGGAGGACTGTACAATGGGCCAAGCGATCCCATTGTTGCAAATGCTAGAGCATGAGCTGAATAATGTGTCTGAATCCTACAAAGGTGTAGAGGACAGAAGGCAAGCCCATGACTTGGTGGAGAGCTTATCCAGGCGCTTATCAGAAAATGTAAGGATACAAAATAAAATTTTGTCACAAGACCATTACATTTGTGCCACAATTCTGGATCCACGTGCAAAATTAGGACTATTCCTTTCTTTTTCCGACACTGATGTTGCCCGCTACAAAAGTTGTATAGCTGAAGCAGCCATCAAGTTTGAAAACGAAGGGCTGCTAATTAAAAGCCCGCCACATCAACCCACAACAAGTACTGATACTGAAGCAGGCCATGCAGAATCAAGTGCAACTTCGTCGGCTGAGGGCAGTGCGGTTGGCTCACAATCGCAACACTCACCATCACCATCGACTACAAAAACAATAACTGGATCATTCAGCCGAGTACAATCATTATCAGATTGGTATGTAAAGATGGGCCGTAAGCACAGTGCTGATGCACAGAAAAAACAGCACAAAAGCTTACCAGCAGCAACCCTGAACATTGAGCGGATGGTCCAGGCCTATCTGGACGACCCAACAGAGGTGTACGTTGATCAAAACCCAGTGCAGTATTGGTATAGGAAAAGGTCTGAATGGCCACAGCTCAGCAGGCTGGCAATAAGCTATCTGGCTTGCCCTGTCGCAAGTGTCTCTTCCGAACGTGTTTTCAGTGCTGCTGGTTCCATTGTAACCTTGAGAAGGACCAGTCTATCTCCCAAAAACGTGGAGAGGTTAACAATGATCAAAATGAATCAGCACTTCATACCACCGAATTACACAATGCATGAATCAACAGAGGAAGATGAGGACAGCGGCTCAGGTGACGGAAGTATTGTGTCAGATGATTACCTACTACTGGACGATCCCCCAGAGTTTGAGGACGAGCTATACTTCCCTGACAATTAGGCTCGCACTTACTGTCTTCCTCCCTTTTTTCCCCCTTTGTTTGTGTCTGTTGTTCCGGTTATAAACTTGTGAATCGCAACCAATGCATTATCACCGTCTTCTAATCTTCTAATTTAAGATACAAGTTTCAGGTGTCTGCCATTTGACACTACAGTCCTCAGAATCCAGCTCCTCCGCTCGATCATACTGCATCTCCTGGTCAATTCCATTTCCCTCATGAATGATGATTGGATGATGGTAACAACAAATTCAAACTTTCCTCGTCCTTCCAAAACAAGTGGACCATGAATCTGATGACTTCTATAGCTATCCTCCTTCAGAGCCGAGAGAGACTGGCCATTAACTGAAAATAAGATGCAACAGGTAATGATTGATGCCATGCATTGTCCGCAGAAAAGCAGACTGAGTGATGTAGATTTTGTTGTGTGTGTTGCGCATGAATGAATTGATGTAATTGTGCACTGCCACTAATCAACTTTCTACAGAACACACTAGTAATTACTAATTTTCCTCTTCTGGCAAACAAGAAATGTGTACTTCTCTCCTGCATCTTGGTGATACATTGCTTTTAATTCAATACAGGAAGGGCACTCACTCAATCTGCGCAATGCAAATGACTGTGACTTAACAGCACCGTCCATCATGATGATGGCGAAAGAGACGGCCTGCAGCGTTAACGAGATGAGATGCAACAGGTAATGATTGATGCCATGCATTGGCCGCAGAATAGCAGACTGAATGATGTAGATTTTGTGGTGTGTTTCGCATGAATTGATGTAATTGTGCACTGCCACTAATCAACTTTCTACAGAACACACTAGTAATTACTAATTTTCCTCTTCTGGCAAACAAGAAATGTGTACTTCTCCTGCATCTTGGTGATACATTGCTTTTAATTCAATACAGGAAGGGGACTCACTCAATCTGCTGCGCAATGCAAGTGACTGTGACTTAAACAGCACCGTCCGTCATGATGATGGCGAAAGAGACGGCCCGTTAACTTAAGATGAGAAGTAACAGGTAATAAATGATGATAATTAATGGCATGCATTGGACACCTGACTCTGAGCTATTGATCTTTGTGTTTGCGTTGTTTGTTGTGCACAAAGTGAATGATGTCAAAGTGTACTAGTGTTAATCTATCTTTCTGTACACAATAAAGAATGACTCAAGTCAGTAATATTTATATTTCTACTCTTGTTGTGTTCTAAAAATTACACTTGTACTGCAGGCCGATCTTCAGTCAGTAGAAGTATCAGAGCTGATGATGAAGTCAGGAGGATGTTTCATGAGTGGCATAAAACGGAAAAGCCTAAAGGTAAACACGTGAACCACAACCACAGCACACCCAAATGTCTGTGTAGAAGTTGAATAGAGTGTAGCGGTGGGATGACTGCAGTGCATTGATTTTACTAACTTTAACTGTAAAATGCTATGTCTGGAATGGATAATGTGCTTTGCGTTTGTCCAACTCTTTGAGAGAAAAAAAAAAAGGACTCTAAAGTGTTAACGTAGGATGTGCTAATGGTAAGCACTGTGGGCCTGATCTCTCCTGTTACTGTTGAAGGTCTATGCTGGAAACAGACTACAGTAGAGATGATGCATATGCATACATGCCACCTCGGAAAGTGTTCTTGTTGCACTACACCATCACTTGTGCATTTGTTTTCACTTTCTTTCTGAATATCCCCTTTGGTTTTCAATCTAAAATTACAGGCCGGGCCTTGTCCAAAACTTTGTAAAACATTACAATGCATATTAATTACCTTACCAATCAATCACCTTTTTATTCCAGCCGGGCAGTGGCGAGTGGTGAGGCGACACACCCAAGATTGATGGACGAGAGGAGCAAGAGGAATGCCGAGATGCAAAAAACCAGTCCACATTTTTGACCAGGATAAGACAGTAACAGTATCCACTTTTCACTTCTTTTAAATAATTTGATTAATATCTTGTATACATTCTTTACAACAGTGTGTTCTTGGAGTTGTTATTATCAATCATCATTACGTTTGCTCTGTGTTTACGATTCTTCACTACCAATATTTAAAATTTCTATTTGCTATCTGTTAAAGTTTTAAGGCCGGAACAGAACAAGAAATAGAAGTGTATGTAATCCGGGTCTCATCATGCATGCATTTCCTTTTTTATACCTTAACATATGGAATGGATATGGTATGGTAGTCTTCAATGATTGTCGTTTGTTTGTCTATGTATGCATACTGTTTTTCTATGTCAAACCTTTCCCAAAATCCCCCTTCCCATCCAATCAACGGACCCTAACCCTCTTCCCCCGGGCTGTGTGACTTATTGTCGAGGTGTAACTAAATTAAATGTACACCAATACTTAATCACACACTTGCTGGGGCGGATGTGGTGAAAGCAACACTACTTCAATTTCAATGCAGAGCGATGATCTTCTTCTGCTTGCCCACCCATGAGTAGGATATTTCACAGGTTATTTTATTTAACAAAGGAACATATACCTCAGCATGAATTGCCGGCATTGATTTGATTTGTTTGTTGTCATTCCTCATATACAGCACTAACTGTTAGACTGTAGGCATAGCCAAGTCGACAAAACTATAGTTTGTAACTCTGTCTAGTAGGCTATCCTCATAATATCCAGCATTCATTTTTTTTGTCAAATATTTGAGCATATAATTGTTGCTCGGTAAATTCTGTGATGTACTTCATTCAACTACTCCTCTAACAGTCTCTCAAAGGCGATTGACTATCTCCTTTTCTTTTTTTGGAAATGCTGCTACCCTGCCAGTGTATACTACTACTATACTACCACCACCACCCCAATCATGGCATGTATGAAAAAGGAAACCATCTTCACCATGCAGCCAGTGCTGTGCCACAGTTGGACATAAACATCAAGCACCGGTAAGAGAGAAGTTTGGGGGAGGCAGAATCAATAATGGACATGTTGTCAATGATGTCAGTTTCAAACACCACTCCAAAGAATGCATAGTAGGACCAGTCAATGAGTGAGGTGTGTCGCATCTATCTGTTTGTGTCTTATACAGTCAGCAAATTATTGAAATCAAACACACGCTATGGGCGGCCATGCACCAGCAAAGAAACAGTGTGATGTAAAACAGTTACCCCACCTACAAAACATTAACAACATTGCATGTAACATAGAAAAATATATTTAATTGACCCTAACAAATAAACTAAACCCACAAAAGCTGACCCACCCCCCTCCCTAACCCCAACGACTGTCCATAGAAATAGAGAACGCCCAAACGAGTGAGGAAACAAACAGGAATTAAAAAAGGGGCAGTGACAGGGACTAACTGGTGGGGCGGGACTGGAGGAGGACACGAATCTGGTCCTCTAAATGGGCGACGCGGCGTCTAAGGCCGCGGCAGTTGCAACCACAGTGGGGGGGGCACCGGAGATGGCACGGTGGTGGCGGGCAGCCGCCAGACGGTGGCGCCGTACCGCTGGAGGGCGGTGGCTGGGGCCCGGGGCACTGGAGGAGGCTTCAATTGCTGCTGCACTCTCCTCCTCCTCCTCGGCTAGGACCACCAGCCGCCGGTATTCCTGCTGGATTGCCTCCAGCTTCCGGCGCCGTGCCTTGGCGGCCAACTCCTTCCGGTTGATTTTCGGAGTAGCTGTGTATCAAAAAGAAAAAAACAAGACAATTGTAAAATATAGTCTTAATAAAACAGTAGGACAAGGTAATTATTTATACACATAGTGGCATGGTAGAGTAGCACTATAAAATAAAGCACAGTAGTACATAACATTTTAAATGTCGCCCGTCCTTCTTCCTTCCACCTGTCTTACACTTTTTAGTTGAACAGTGCACCAGGTGCTCTTCTCCATAAAACTTTCAAAGCGGAGTTGAAATCAGATAGATGAGGCCATTGGTTACTCAATACTCTGGCTCCTAGTCCTATACCAATTAAAGGGAATTCTAGTCTTCTAGTTCACTCTTCAAACGTCCCCAAGAACTCATACTTACTTACGACATCGGATAGCGGGCGGACTTTGTCCGCCCGCCATCCGACTGCTAAAAAGGGTGGGGGTCCCGTGGGGACAATTAATTAGGATGATGCGCCCGGCACAGTGGCGGGCGCACCCTGTTATTTTAAATTTAAATTCTGGTTGGCTTTGCTGAAAGCAATGCTAAAATGTTGTGCTGCTTTTCCAAGCACAACATGACGGGCCTCGCACGGAGCCTGTCACGTTTTGCTTTGAAAGTCGGGGGGTACCATAGCATCGGTAGGTACCCTCCATGGGGGCCCCCAAGCATACTCTGCAATGTGTGCATGCCTTTCCGTGGCGGACGGGAATGCCGCCACGCAAAGGCATTCCAAAATGCAGATTATATGGCTGCCGGTGTGGTGAGAGAGACACCACCGCCATATTGAACCCTTTTCCGCCTAGACATGTCTGAATATTTTCTACAGGGATGGCGGGAGGTTTGCCCCTGCTGTGACGGCAGTGAATTCCAGCCAGCCCGGCGGGGGCAATACGCCCACCATCCTAATGGGGCCCTAATTCACAACTTTACAGTATACATATACATACAGTACACCTTTGCAGTGAGTGTGCTGTCAAGTTCAACAATAGTTAAAGATTATGAATCTAACTTACCACCGCCTGCCACTGGTGCTGCCACTCCCCCTCCGTTGCTATCTGCAACTGCCGCATCCTCGCCCTCTGCGTCGCCTTCGCTGGCCCCAGCAATGGTGGTCGGTAGTGCGCCTAGAAAACATTACACATTTATTAGGCAACATATACACCTCCCCCCTATTGATCAGTAGCAAGGTTGAAAAATGAGTTAATACTAACATAAATCACTAGTACAAATCAGGTAGTAGTAGAGTAGACACTAAGTTATATGATCATTGTAGCATTTGCTTGATTAGCCCTAGCCATGCACATGTGACGTTACCTTTACCTTGCAGCTTCTTAAGACACCTTTGAGCCCACATGACCTGCCTCACACTGCTACTGTCTAGTCTACGCGCTGCGTACAGGCGGTCAACAAACATTAACAAGCCACTTTTTTAGGAAGAACTGGTGTACTACTGTTACTGTTAGTCCATATTGCTTATCCATAGATGCTACACTTTTTGGCACGGCTGAGAAATGCTTGCAAGTTGCAATATACTAACGCACACCATTTCCTTTTTTCGCATTACAGACGCAAGATTCGCTTCTACGAACCAGAGCTTCTAAACGATGCACCAACTACCAGTACTAGGTTCTTCTGAGGTGAGGGGTCCCTTCACTCACATCTTCATTTATAAATGTATATAAACTAAATTGCTATGGGATGGTGGTGCTGCCTTCCACCACTTCAGTTATCATGATTTAATTCCCAACTGTATTAGTGTAACAATGTATTTTGTTTTAATGTTATTGATTTGCCGGTTGGTGCTGCTAAGATAACAGTGTACAGACCTTCTCAAATTGAAATAAAAATTTTAAACTTACATAGACTTTGTGGTATTTGGTGTGGAGTGGACTAACTTACACGATTGAGCAAATTAAAGTAAGGGTGTGCATGTGAATTGCTTCCACGACAGAGGTTGGGTGTGTTAATGTTCTGGGTTGTCTACTTGTTGGTTGTCTTGGGGGGAGGGTTCCGAGACCTAATAGGTATGACAAGACAGTACTATAGTCAAGCAGTGGAATTGTGGTGGGTGCGGAATTTCTGATTGAGGTGTGCAAGGAAGGTCCAACCTACCATCACCAACATCCTATTTTCTGGTGCAAATGTATGTGCAAGATCCCTACAACAGTTGTATGTCCTATAGGGTATCATATCAAAATATTAAGAAATCTGGTAGGGCTGTTGCTGTGAATTTTCAAAGCCTAAACATCAACAAGAGTAAAAAGTAGTACAAGACAACGACCCAACGGATTGTACGAGCTACTGGTGAATATGAGTTTTATATTACAACCTTTCACAAAGAGTGGCACTGGGCAAGACTAGCTACTACAGTACAGACAGACAGACTGATAGTATGTAGTAGTACTCAGTCATCATAGCGGAGGCAGGGATAAGCTTTTTGAAACCGTACAGATCGAAGGATAATTGGTGGTAAAAAATAGCATTTGGAAACACACTATAGTTCGGGAGAAATGGGGCAGTAAAAGTTATGGAATAAGAAATATTATTAAAAACAAGAAGACTTACTGGGGCCAGCAGAGGAGCCCTCAGCGGTGTCCTCCTCGTGGTGTTCCTGTCCCGCCGACTGCCCAGTCCCTGCCCGTCTGCCCCTGGGTGCTGATGAACAGGAAAGATATAAGAAAGACAAACATTGATGGATGGTGTCAACTTAAGCAAATACAATTTTTTTCAACAACGGTCAAAAAACACTTATGTAAACAATTGCAATAACTACATTGACCGATCTCATCTGGTCAACATGTAATATCGGGGGATTCGCAGTTCGACTACTTAAGTTACTATTTATCAACAGTAATCCATTCTTCCATTCTGATTCCAGAAAACTAAGTTACAAGTAAGCCTAAGTATTAGTACAACCTACCACCCAACCTAGCCCACCTATTCCAGGCATGCCAATTGTACATTAAGTATGCATTTCGACTGTATTCCTCAACAATGTGTATGATCCAATCATGGAGGACACATTAACATGACTACATTTTTTGTATATACACAATTTTGGTTTGATTGATGCTCATCTGCTACTGCTAAGTAACTGCAAAGCCTACCTCCACTCATTGAACAAACTAGAAAGGTTCTAAAGACTGGCGTACTAGCAGCACGTCACGTAACTGAGTGAGGGGGCATCACGCATACCACTAACCAATTAGAAGCTCATACAAAGTACCTAAACCTATGTATCAATCCGCCCCTATCTATTAGTGACAGGACAAAGTAAGGAGTGGACATGAGTCACTGTAGCATTACGTAACTTAATTTCTCTAAAATAAACTCGTAAAGAATCACGCTAAGCAAGCGCAAACGCAAAGCTGCAAACAAGTAAGATTAGTAGTAGCGCAGAAGAGCACCTGTGTCATAATCACAGAAGACTTTTAAACATTATTAACCTGGAATGTATTGCAAGCAGCAACATTCTATCTGGTTGGAAGGAAAAAAAGATATTCGCAATATATAACATAGAGCAGAAGAACAGACACAAAGTTGTAATAATTAAATAGGTACTCACCAAGCCCCGGGACCTCCACTCCTAGCAGGTCCAGCAGGTCCTGCTCACGGTCCAGGATGTCGGACCACCGGTGCGTCAGCTGTGCCTGGGTGCGCCGGACCCCAGAGATGCGAGACACTGCCCGGCGCACCTTCCCCCACCGCTGCCGACGCTCCCGGAGGCCGTACCCGGACCCAGGCCTGCCACCTGCTGCCAGGGTTGAGGGGAGGTGGCGCTGCACAAAGAAAATTAGTGCAGCCAACTCCGCCTCCCCAAATAAGGCCCGTGCATGCACCCCTTGTGGGCGCCGCCTTCCGCAAGGAAGGCGGTCGCGGCTCTGGCTGCGCCGGCGAACAGCCCTGCCCTTGGACATGGTTCTGGGGACGGGGCGGGAAAGTAAAGGTAAAATAAATAAAGGAGTAAAGGAAATAAATAGCAGGCAATACAAAGAGAAAAAGTAGCTAAAAAACAAAAAAAAAGGTACACAAAAACCAAAAATATAGAGGCAGGAAAATAGTTAGAGAAATAATAAGTAATAAAGATCCGAAAAAAGTGGCTATAAACAAAGGATTGAAAAGATTTAGGGAGGATTGAAAATCAGGCCCCAGAACCATGCAATAGAGTGGAAAACAAGATGGCCGCGCCCGTTGCGACCACGTGCGCAAGTTCGCGCGATATTTTCTCCCTGAGCAAGCAAAAAGCAACGCGATCAAGTAAAAGCGATCGCGAACAGGAAATATCGACCGCGAACATGCATTGCGCGACCCGGAACAGGAAGTAAACAACGCCAGAGGGCGGGACAAGTGAAAACAAGATGGCCGCGCCCGTGAGCGACCGCATGGGTAAGTTGGCGACCCGCGAACACGCAAAAAATACCGCGAACAGGCGGCAAAAAACTTCCGCATCTTCGCGATATTTCCGGCGTGTTTGCGGAGATTTTCTGCAATCTCGCGATAATTTGCGGAGGTTAATTCCGCAAATTCCGCCCACCCCTAGTGTCATGCTCTCCATATTTTAACAGTGGCATGGTGGGTCAACAAACTGTGTGTTGCAGGGACTACATATGTACCTTGTATTGTAGATGTTACTCTTGTAGCTTTTCAGGCTATGCACTGTGACCTATGTAGAGTTGACTCATGTGACATATGTATACAGGTAACTGATTTCTCCTGTCTCTTCACCTTGCCCACAGCATCGTCGGGGGACTACGCGGGAGACACTGGCAAGGACCGTGAGGAGGGAGCGAGCACCAGTGCCAGCAGTGCAGAGTTGTCTGGCACATCGAGTGGCACGGAGGCCGACGGGAGTGCAGCGGAAGACCTGTCCAGTCAAACCACCACCGACTATGATGCAGACGGGTCCGAGGCTAAGCATTCTGAGGGGGTGGAGGCTGCTCCCACAGCTGACACCAGCACTCCATCGCTACCCACCCCCTCCATTCCGCTCACCGGCCTCCCACTTGCTCCTGTCCCTTCCCGCAGTGCTAGGTCACCACGTGTCTCCTTCTTGCCAGGCACCGCACCCCCTGCCCCTGTCTCCACTGCTGCCACCAATGCCGAGTCTGTGGACACCCTGCGGCAGTTGCAGGTTGGTCAGACTGCGATGCATAATGTCCTCCATGGCCACAGCCAAGTGATCAACCAGATGGAGGCATACATGGAGGGCATTTCAGCTGCGCAGTCTGACCAACGCAACTTGCTGAGGTCCATAGACTCGACACTGACTGCAGCATTGGGTCTCCTGCAGCGCTACGTCCCCCCCTACCCCTGCAGCATCCACACTTCCCACTCCCATGCCTGTCCACAGCACACCCAGACGTAGCCATGCACACACACCACCAGACACAGGCACCACACCACCAGGGAAGGCAAAGCGCACACCTCCTGGCACGCACACATAGGGTGAAGTAGGCACACCCACTGGGTCGGGGGGGAAACGGAAGACACGCAGCCAGAGTGGGAGTCCACATTCCTCACGACCACCACCCTCCAAATCCACTCCCCTCAGCTCTCCTGGCCAAGAGTCGGACACAGGGTCAGTCCTGCCGGGTATGTCCATCAGCCCCAGTGTGGCACCACCTCGCAAGCGGTGGAGGCAGGACACCGGCAGGGGAGTTGAGTCCCCACCCCTGTCCACACCCTCCGCCAGTAGCGCTGCGACCCATCCCTCCGACCCCCCCCCTCCTTGGGTCCTGTGGTTCCTTTGGGTGCAGGGGAGATGCTGGGCAACCTGGCAGTAGTGTGCAGCACCGTGCTCGAATCCACCTTTGGCGCTGCCCCACCCCCTGTGTTGGAGTCGTCCGTCCCTGCACCCACAACACCTACCCTTGCCCCTCCTGTCCCTGCGGTGCCTGGTCCTTCCCCCCCACATGATGACCCCCCCAGTGGATGACAAGGTTGTCTGAACTGTGCAGGCAAGCTAGGGGACACGCATCCCAATGTGTCCCCCACCTGGATTGGAACTATGGACTGCCCTATGGGACTTGTGCATTTTGAACTATTCGTACAATTCTTTTTACAACATTGCTGAATAAAGCTTTTTTATTTTCCTTGGCACACTACTGCTTTTCTGGCATTGCTGTTGGTGGTGCTGCTCCATGATTTGGGGTGGCGATAATGTGTTAGGTGTCTGGGATATGTTGTAGTGTGCTGTTCGTGGGGTGGACCCTGTTATCTCTGTGCCATCACACGGTATTTGCTATCAAACTTTGCTCATGTTAGCTGTTACTGCATGGTGACATTGTCCCAAGGTGTGTACCTTCCTCTGTGGACCCTGGCATCTTCCCTGCAGGGTGTTGTGAAGACATTTGTGCTGTGCTGTGTCTACATTTGCTGGGTGTGTGACGGACCCCTTCAACTTTGGCCATGCATGCTGGCCAAGGTCTCCACCTGCATCATTTGTGTCATCCTTGGGGGTCACTGTACTTGTGACTGGAGTATATTGACATGACTTCATGTGTACATGTTCCATTTTCCGCAGTATGCATGTGTGTACTCCCAGCCTCACACACATGTGTTTCGTGTTCTGCTGGGTCTTTGAGCACCTGACTGACAATTGTGGGCATTGTATCTGTGTGTACTCAACCCCTTTCTTTCCATGGGCACAGCTGGGGAACCTCTGCACACACCCCTCCTGTGTCTGGGCACTGCTGGGAGGACTCTGCACACACCCCTCCTATGTCTGGGCACTGCTGGGAGGACTCTGCACCCACCCCTCCTGTGTCTGGGCACTGCTGGGAGTGATAGGCACACACCCCTCCTGTGTCTGGGCACTGCTGGGAGGACTCTGCACCCACCCCTCCTATGTCTGGGCACTGCTGGGAGGACTCTGCACCCACCCCTCCTGTGTCTGGGCACTGCTGGGAGGACTCTGCACCCACCCCTCCTATGTCTGGGCACTGCTGGGAGGACTCTGCACCCACCCCTCCTGTGTCTGGGCACTGCTGGGAGTGATAGGCACCCACCTCTCCTGTGTCTAGGCACTGCTGGGTGGACTCTGCACCCACCCCTCCTATGTCTGGGCACTGCTGGGAGGACTCTGCACCCACCCCTCCTGTGTCTGGGCACTGCTGGGAGTGATAGGCACCCACCTCTCCTGTGTCTGGGCACTGCTGGGAGAACACTGCACCCACCCCTCCTGTGTCTGGGCACTGCTGGGAGGACTCTGCACCCACCCCTCCTATGTCTGGGCACTGCTGGGAGGACTCTGCACCCACCCCTCCTGTGTCTGGGCACTGCTGGGAGTGATAGGTACCCACCCCTCCTGTGTCTGAGCACTGCTGGGAAGACTCTGCACCCACCCCTCCTGTGTCTGGGCACTGCTGGGAGGACTCTGCACCCACTCCTCCTATGTCTGGGCACTGCTGGGAGGACTCTGCACCCACCCCTCCTGTGTTTGGGCACTGCTGGGAGTGATAGGCACCCACCTCTCCTGTGTCTGGGCACTGCTGGGAGGACTCTGCACCCACCCCTCCTATGTCTGGGCACTGTTGGGAGGACTCTGCACCCACCCCTCCTGTGTCTGGGCACTGCTGGGAGTGATAGGCACCCGCCTCTACTGTGTCTGGGCACTGCTGGGAGGACTCTGCACCCACCCCTCCTGTGTCTGGGCACTGCTGGGAGGACTCTGCACCCACCCCTCCTATGTCTGGGCACTGCTGGGAGGACTCTGCACCCACCCCTCCTGTGTCTGGGCACTGCTGGGAGTGATAGGCACCCACCTCTACTGTGTCTGGGCACTGCTGGGAGGACTCTGCACCCACCCCTCCTATGTCTGGGCACTGCTGGGAGGACTCTGCACCCACCCCTCCTGTGTCTGGGCACTGCTGGGAGTGATAGGCACCCACCCATCCTGTGTCTGGGCACTGCTGGGAGGACTCTGCACCCACCACTCCTGTGTCTGGGCACTGCTGGGAGGACTCTGCACCCACCCCTCCTATGTCTGGGCACTACTGGGAGGACTCTGCACCCACCCCTCCTGTGTCTGGGCACTGCTGGGAGGACTCTGCACCCACCTCTCCTGTGTCTTGGCACTGCTGGGAGGACTCAGCACCCACCCCTCGTATGTATGGGCACTGCTGGGAGGACTCTGCACCCACCCCTCCTGTGTCTGGGCACTGCAGGGAGGACTCTGCACCCACCCCTCCTGTGTCTGGGCACTGCTGGGAGGACTCTGCACCCACCCCTCCTGTGTTTGGGCACTGCTGGGAGTGATAGGCACCCACCTCTCCTGTGTCTGGGCACTGCTGGGAGGACTCTGCACCCACCCCTCCTATGTCTGGGCACTGCTGGGAGGACTCTGCACCCACCCCTCCTGTGTCTGGGCACTGCTGGGAGTGATAGGCACCCACCTCTACTGTGTCTGGGCATTGCTGGGAGGACTCTGCACCCACCCCTCCTATGTCTGGGCACTGCTGGGAGGACTCTGCACCCACCCCTCCTGTGTCTGGGCACTGCTGGGAGTGATAGGCACCCACCCATCCTGTGTCTGGGCACTGCTGGGAGGACTCTGCACCCACCCCTCCTGTGTCTGGGCACTGCTGGGAGGACTCTGCACCCACCCCTCCTATGTGTGGGCACTACTGGGAGGACTCTGCACCCACCCCTCCTGTGTCTGGGCACTGCTGGGAGGACTCTGCACCCACCTCTCCTGTGTCTTGGCACTGCTGGGAGGACTCAGCACCCACCCCTCGTATGTATGGGCACTGCTGGGAGGACTCTGCACCCACCCCTCCTGTGTCTGGGCACTGCTGGGAGGACTCTGCACCCACCCCTCCTGTGTCTGGGCACTGCTGGGAGGACTCTGCACACACCCCTCCTATGTCTGGGCACTGCTGGGAAGACTCTGCACCCACCCCTCCTATGTCTGGGCACTGCTGGGAGGACTCTGCCCCACCCCTCCTGTGTCTGGGCACTGCTGGGAGGACTCTGCACCCACCCCTCCTGTGTCTGGTCACTGCTGGGAGTGATAGGCACCCACCCCTCCTGTGTCTGGGCACTGCTGGGAGGACTCTGCACCCACCCCTCCTGTGTCTGGGCACTGCTGGGAGGACTCTGCACACACCCCTCCTGTGTCTGGGCACTGCTGGGAGGACTCTGCACCCACCCCTCCTGTTTCTGGGCACTGTTGGGAGTCATAGGCACACACCCCTCCTATGTCTGGGCATGTACGGTCGGGACATAATTGGGTGTGGGTACGCTCCATTCATACACGGGTGTGGGTACGCTCCATTCATACATGGCTGTGGGTATGCTCCGTACATACACTGGTGGGGTGGGGGTACGGTCCGTACATACACTGGTGGGGTGGGGGTATGCTCCATTCATACACGGGTGTGGGTACGCTCCATTCATACGCAGGTGTGGGTACGCTCCGTACATACACTGGTGGGGTGGGTGTACGGTCCGTACATACACTGGTGGGGTGGGGGTACGCTCCATTCATACATGGGTGGGGGTACGCTCCATTCATACACGGGTGGGGGTACGCTCCATTCATACACGGGTGTGGGTACGCTTCGTACATACACTGGTGGGGTGGGGGTACGGTCCGTATATACACGGGTGGGGAGTTGGTACGCTCCATGCATACACGGGTGGGGGTACGCTCCATTTATACACGGGTGGGGGTACGCTCCGTACATTCCTGTACCCACGGTTTGCATGCCTGGGTACGTACCGTCCCCAGGCCTTAAGAGCGTGGGTACGGGCCGTACCACGCCCACCACTACGTCACCCCGACAATGGCGGTACGGCCCGTACCCACGTTCGAATGGCCTGGGTACGGGCCGTACCAGCATTGTTGGGGTGATGTGGGGGTACGCGTGGTACGACCCGTACCAACGCTCTGTGGGCCTGGGTACGGTGCAGACCCCCAATGGGGTGCCGTCGGGGTATTGTTGTGTTGCCGGTTCGCGTCAACATCCACTTCCGTTGTGGCGGATGCTTGCGTTGCTGGACACGCCCCCACCCCCTCGAGGTGACCAGGTCCTGCAGGTCAGGTATGTCCAGGGCATGTGTGATTTGTGACTTGTGTGGGGGTTATGTGTCCTGCCCCTGCCCCCCCTTTGCCCCTGAGTGTTATTCTGACCTTCTGCGGCATCTGCTTCGGTGCCTGTAGAGCAGGTGGACTGCTATGAGGGCTGGGATGACACGTAGGTTCGGGTCCATGGCTGTCCGTCGCGTACAGGTGCTCCTTGTGCGCGTCGTCCTGGTTTTCCGGCAGTTTTTGGCAGCCGGGAAATATAATCCGTAAAGGGTGACGTCGATGTGGATCGTACTTCCTGGTTCGTGAACCGCAGCCTGCATGCCTCCCGACGTCACGTCGGAGCATTCCCGGATCACATTGGTATGTATATTTTCGTCGGTTGGTGTTTTTTACGATTCGTACGGAAATGGTGTTTCCGTGGGAAACGTACTTCCATGTTTGTAATGTTTATTTCCCGGGTACGAGTCGGACGGAGAAAACGCTCCGAGCGACGGTTCGTACCCGGTTTCTCCAGGATCCGAATTGGCACCTTAGTGGTGTTCTTAAAAGTATAATATTGTATTCGATAACAGTTTTTCTTCTTTTTTACAGAAGGTAATGATGAAGTTTGAAAAGATTTTAAATTCAGTTTTCAACAAAATAACTGAAAAATAGTTCCACTGAGTTTTGTATTTGCATTAGTAAAAAAAGTAAGAAAAAATAATGCAATATGCATGATAATGTAAAATAATGTTTAGAGCCACTTTTACTGCACTCACCCTATCCATACACTCATCTATAGCACTCAGGCCCTATTTTCACACTCATTCAATCCACCCAGGCACTACCCATATACTGGTACAATCACCCAGGCACTACCCATTCACTCATGCAAGCACAAAGGCACTACCCATGGACTCATCTGTGTACTCAGGCACTACTCCTGCACTCTTGCATTCACCCAAGCAGTGCACATGCACTCCTCCAATCACCCAGACTGTAGCCATGCACTCATGCAATCACCCAGGCATTACCAATGCACTCCTTCAGTCACTCAGGTACTATCCATGCAATGATACAATTCATCAAGCAGTGCCCATGCACACTTTCAATCGTCCAGACAATACCCCTGCATTCATGCAATCACCCAGCCAAACCGATGCAAGTATAAAATGACCCAGGCACTACCTATGCACTCCTCAATCACCCTGACACTGTCCCTGTACTCATGCAATCACCCAGGTACCACCTATGCGCTCATGCAATAACCCAAGCACTCCCCTTGCACTCTTTGAATCATCCAGGCACTATCCATACACTCCTCCATTCACACAGGCAGTACCCATGCACTTCCAAAATCATCCAGGCATTACCCATGCACTCCTTCAATCACTCAGGCAGTACCCATGCACTCCTCCAATCAGCCAGACATTACCCCAGCACTCATGGAATCACCCAGGTATTACACATGCACTCCTTTAATCACTCAGATAGTACGTATGCACTCCTCCAATCACCCAGACACTACCAATGCAATCATACATGCACTGAGGCACTTTTGCTGCACTCATGCAGTCACAGAAGCACTACCTATGCAGTATTCCTATCATCCAGGCACTACCCCTGCTCTCATGCAATCACCCAGGTACTACTAATGCACTCCTTCAATCACCCAGGCACTACCTATGCACTCATGCAATAACCCATGCACTACCCATGCACTTACAAAATCACCCAGGCATTACCCATGCAATCCTCCAATCACCCAGGCAGTACCCATGCACTTACAAAATCACCCAAGAATTACCCATACACTCCTTCAATCACTCTGGTAGTACGTATGTACTCCTCCAATTACCAATATATCATCCCTGCACTCATACAATCACCCATGCATTACCCATGCACTCCTTCAATCACCCAGCCACTACCCATGCACTTATAAAATCCCCTAGGCACTAGCTATGCACTCCTCCAATCACCCAGGTACTACCTATGCACTCATTCAATTACTCAGGCACTACCTATGTACTCATACATGTATTGAGTCACTTCTGCTGCACTCATGCAATCAGAATCACTACACATGCAGTCTTCCTATCATCCAGGCACTACCCATGCACTCATGCAATCCCCCAGGTACTACTCATGTACTCTTCCAATCTCCCAGGCACTATCTATGCACTCATGCAATAACCCAGGCACTGCCCTTACAGTTCTCCAATTATCCAGGCACTCTCCATGCACTCCTCCAATAACCCAGGCACTACCCATGCACTCATGCAATCACCCAGGCATTACTCATGCACTCCTTCAATCACCCAGGCAGTACCCATGCACTCCACCAATCACTCAGACATTACCGCTCCACTCAGGCAATCACCCAGCCAGTACTGATGCACTTATAAAATCATCCAGGCACTACCTATGCACTGTTCAATCACACTGACACTATCCCTGCACTCATGCAATCACCCAGGCACTACCTATGCACCCATGCAATAACCCAGGTACTACCCTTCCACTCTTCAAATCATCCAGGCATTATCCATGCACTACTCCAATCACCTAGGCAGTACTTATGCACTTACAAAATCATCCAGGTATTACCCATGCACTCCTACAATCACTCAGGCAGTACCCATGCACTTCTCCAATCAGCCAGACATTACCCCAGCACTCATGCAATCACCCAGGCATTACCCATGCACTCCTTCAATCACTCAGGTAGTACCTATGCTCTCCTCCAATCACCCACATATTATCCCTGCACTCATACAATCACCCAGGCATTACCCATACACTTCTTCAATAACTCAGGGAATAACCATGCACTCTTCCAATCACCCAGACATTACCCCTGCACTCATGCAATCACCCAGGCATTACCCATGCACTCCTGCAATCACCCAGACATTCCCCCTGCACTCATGCAATCAACCAGGCACTATCTAGGCACTCCTCCAATCACCCAGGAACTACCCCTGCAGTCATGCAATCACCAAGGCACTACCTGGATCACCATGACAGGAGGTCACGTGTGATGAGGAACATGGCGGAGGGCTGACGCCGTTCGCAGGGAGCTCCAATCTGACCAGCGATTCCCGAGGTGAAAATGTGGATTCTATACGAACGACAGCGACATCCTTCATGGTGAGCGGGTGATTATGACCCCCCTATGCAGTACGATCCCATTTCTAAATTTCGGCATTTTTTCCTTTCCTTCTATCTCCCGTATCTCCCCCCAACATGCCGCACCTACTCCATTTCCTGCTCCGCAAGTCACAGCCGGCCCCGCCTGCGTTGCTGCCTGTCTGCCTCTCAGCCTCTCTACCAGCGTGAAGGAGTGAACACCCTTGCGCTAGGACCGCAGGAGGCGCTGGGTAGCCTCAGCCCCGATGGTGCTTCTGGATATCGAGCTCCCTGAAACAGCGGTGAGAGTATTGGGGGGTGTGGTACCGGTGAGGATGTCTGTACTGCCAGGTCTGAACCAAGCCTTAACTACAAACAAATGCTAATAAATCAGCAAGCTCAAATTTATACAAAGGTGCCTGAACCTAAGCACAAGAATTGGCTTTTTGGGCGCGCGAAGTTCTGGTATGGAGTTAGGCTGATTCTAGCGAGGGTCGGGTCCCGCAAGTCTTCTGGTGTATGGTCTTTAAGGTCCTCTAAGACTGGAGGGGGCGGCTACACCGACATTGGACAACAGTTAGCTGAACTGGCTGTCGAACCATCTATAGAACGTTCATATGTAAAGCCGGCCTGTGCCCCCCTACAATTGGAGCTACGGAAGGGAGGGGAAGTGAAGGGAATGAGCTCGGACATCTCTCAGTTTTCTAGCTCTATACACACAGCTCACCCTGAATTACTGGGCGTCGCTCCTCCACCAGTGAATAACAGAGAGGGATCAGAAATTAAACCCCCGGTCTCTAAAGCCTCAGCTGCTTTTAGAGCAGGGGGTGCCAGGAACAGGTGCCAGCTCAGGTCGAATTTGGAGCTCCATAAGGTGGGTTTCCAGGCGGCAGGTACCGGGCCTGAAACAGAGCCAAGGTCTGGGACTACTGCTTCCTCACCTAAGGGGTGGAAGAAGGAAAAGAAAGGAAAAAGCTCAAAAGGAGGGGTCGGCGAGCCGAAACAGAGACTTCCTAAGAATTTGCCCCTCCGAGGTAAACCGACCCCATCTTTGAAGTCCTATTTTAAAATTTTGGAGCAGTCCATGGATCCTAAGGGGTGCTGCTCACCTCCTCTATCTTCTCTTCCCAAGTCAGCATCTAAGCTAACAGGAAAGAAAGCTCCAAATGTATCACAGCTCCCAGTTCAACCATCGAGGGGCTCAATTCACACTACACAACCCCCTGCAGATATTATCACGGCCCAAGCGGGCTTACCTCTAACCGACAGATATTCTATTCTAAATTGTGACTCAGAAATACAAGAGGCTCCACCTGGCGATGGGGTAGCCCCACAGTTGAGTATGGATACCCCTGTAGGTCCCAGGCTCTCTCAACTAGAGTCTTTGTTACTAAACATGAGGGAGGATTTGTTATCTAAATTTGCAATCTCTGAGGCAAATCAAAAAAGCATCCACGATCAATGTGCCAATTTGGAGGCTAAACTGGACGAAGTGTCTAAGCGAACTGGCGTATTGGAGGAAGAAGTGTCCCTACTTACAGGGGCCTCCCAGCGACACGAGGCAGATCTAGAGGCTCTCAGGCTGCAAAACAAAAGCCTCCAAATGGATATCGAGAGACTTGAGATACATTCGAGAAGAAACAATCTTAAATTTCTGAAGATTCCTGAGGGAGCCGAGAAAGGGGATGTTAAAGCATTTATCTGCAATCTGCTTAGAGATGGGGTACTAAAAGATAGGCCGGATATAGACCTTGAGGCCGAAATTCAAAGAGTTCACAGAGATCCCTTTAGGCTTCATAAGGAGAGGAAGGCACCCAGGAAAATCCTGGTGAATTTCCTCACCTATACAGTAAAGGAGCTAATACTGACCAGAGCACTATCCGATACAACCCTTCAGATAGATTCTATCAGATATATGATCAGGTCAGATATAGGAAAAGCCACAGCACAAAGGCAGTGGGAGCTGGGAAATAGAATGCCCGACCTGAGGAGCCTGGGCGTCCAGGTTCAAATGAAATTCCCTGCATTCTTAAAAGTTGTCTGGAGGAATAAGACTCATAATTTTCTATCCCCGCAGGAAGTTTTACCCCTTTAGTCATTAGTCATTAGTCACCCGGCTCATATATAGGAGTCCGTTTCTTTCTTTTTTTTGTTGTTGTTGTTTCTTTGTATTTGAGTAACCGATGGGAGGGAGCTAGGTCAGATTACAGGAGCCCCCACAGGCGACAAGATCGCCAGAGTAGGTATGGGAGGGGTTCCTCAGGGGGGGTGGGCGGGTAGTGGGGTGGTAGGAGCAAAAGGGGTAAAAAATGTTCTCTTATACACATTAATGAATACACTGGTTATGGAAGGGAGAAGGGCCTGTGGTGGTAGATGGAATGGTTAATATGAATAATAAAATCAAATTTGTTAGTTGGAATGTGAATGGCCTAAGAGACAGGAGGAAACTTTCAAGGGTTAAGGAATATTTATTTATGACAGGGGCTCAGGTTTGTCTATTGGAAGAAACCCATTTAGAGAAAAGAGAGTGTGAGTCCGGACTGGGAAAGGCTAAGTGGATACAAGAAGTCCTATGCTCGGACCAGAGTGGTAGTACTAGAGGGGTAGCAATACTGATCAGAGCTAATGCAGGAATTAAGGTCGTGAAATTTGATACGGATCAGTCAGGGAGGTGGCTGGTGGCATCTCTACAATGTCAGGGTATTCCTTTTGTATGTGCTGTATATTATGGCCCGAATCAAGACCTACCAGGGGCACTCCTCAAGCTAAGAGCAACTCTCTTAGACTACACAGGGCCAGTTATCTTAGGGGGTGATTTCAATTTGATTTTGGATGACAAGCTGGATCGAACATCAAGGGTTAAATTTACACCCCCAGTGAAATCCCGGAGAGAGCTCAAAAACCTAGTTAAAGATCATAACCTTATGGATGTCTGGAGACTTAGAAACAGCACAAAGAGGGATTTTTCTTTCCATAGCCGCAGGCATGGCCACCACTCCAGAATAGACTTTTTCCTTATTGATCAGGTGGTACTTGCGGCCGTCGACACCACCGAATATATCCCAGCTATCATGTCGGACCACTCAACAGTGGAGTTAATCATTACTTTTAAAGCAAAAGAAATACAAAGGAGATGGACTCTAGATAGACTTATGCTACTAGAGGAGGGGACAAAAATGGGACTGATGATTTTGACTGTGGACTTCTTTAATAATAACATAGGCTCTGCCTCCCAACAAGTGGTCTGGGAAACATTTAAAGCTTTTCTGCGTGGTATGCTGACCTCCTTGTCATTTGCGAGGAACAGGAAGAATAAAGAGAAGAAGGAAGAAGAGCTTCATAAAATCAAATCGAAAGAGCTGGAACTTCAAGCAGCCGCAGCCAATCAGTCCAGGATGAAACCTCTCCTGCAAAAGGAACTAGATGGCCTGCGAGCAGGGTATCAAGCGGGCCTGGACAAGGTCCTCAAAGCCAGATGGGACGCCAACAAACTACAAAATATTTCATATGGGGAGAAATGTGGTCGCCTTCTTGCCTGGAAATCTCAGGTGGACAGTAATAGAAATTTGATCACTAGTCTAACCCAGGGAAGCTCGGGTATTGTTACAAGCGATGATGAGAAAATTAGGGAGGAGGTTGAATCCTTTTTCAAAACGCTGTACACAGCTAAAATAAACCAATCCCCTTTGCTATTAGAAAACTGGCTAAGTAAGATACAGCTTCCATGTCTGGCTGAAGAGAGTAATAGCTTTCTTGCCTCAGACATAAAAGAAGGTGAGGTCAGAGCTCAGTTGATGAGAATGGCTAATGGTAAGGCAGCTGGGCCCGATGGTCTCCCGGTGGAAGTTTATAGGATAATTATAGACCAAATAGTGCCTGTCCTTACAACTCTGTGCAATAAAATCTTTGCAGACGGGGGGAATGCTCCCGATTCATGGGCAGAGGCCACTGTAACTTTATTCTTGAAACCAAATAAAGACCCATTAAAGATTGAATCCTATAGGCCAGTTTCACTATTAAATACAGACTATAAGGTCTTTGCCGGCGTGCTCGCAGCTAGACTTGCCAAAATGGTTAAGACAATTTTCCATCAAGATCAAAGGGGTTTCATCCCAGATAGACAACTAAACGAACTGACATTTCAAGCTATCGCAGCAATAGATGTTGCCATCAATAAGAGGCTTCCTTTGACCCTGGCGGCAGTGGATGCCGCCAAGGCATTTGATCAGGTAGATTGGCTATATTTATGGAGGGTTTTGGGAGCCTTTGGTTTTCCAAATAAATTCATAATAGCTATGAGGTCTCTTTACCGCTCCCCACGGGCAAAGATATTAATCAACGGTCTTTTAACCAACTGGGTACCAATTGCTCGCGGGAACAGGCAGGGCTGTCCGCTGTCACCCCTATTGTTTGATTTGTATATTGAGTCTTTTGTTTGTTTACTTAGATCTGACCTAGCATTTGAACCCTTTAGGATCTCTGATTTAGAATTAAAATTTGCTTTATATGCAGACGATCTTCTTATGTTTACTTCAAACCCTGGGGTCGCCTTGCCCAAAATGATAGCTTTAGCTGAAGAATTTGGGGAGATCTCTGGTTATTCCATTAACAAAGAAAAAACCAAAATCATGGAGTGGAACCAAGAGGTCAGTACGGTGGGAGCTAAGTCAAAAATGAGGTACCTGGGGGTCCCTTTGCTTCATAAATTGGAGGATATTACTAAAACCAACATGGATAAGGTTTCTAAGGAGGTTTGTGCATTATTGCAAAGATGGTCATCACTCCCTTTTAACATCTTTGGGAGGGTGAATCTAATTAAGATGATCATCCTTCCTAAACTTACTTTTTTATTCAATTCCATCCCCTTATCCTTTAATACCGCATCTATTAAAAAGTTGCAAGGGAAATAGGGTTCCTTTATTTGGAACTCTAAATCGCCACGGGTAGCATGGAAGAAGCTTAGGAGATCTTTAAAGACAGGAGGTCTGGCCTTCCCTGATTTATTGGTGTATTGTCATGCTTTCCATTTTAAAAACTTTAGACCATTAGCGGGGGAGATAGAGGCAACATCGTTAGGCTTATTATTTCAAGCGCTGTTACAGGATGTACCACAGGGCCAATAATATTTTCTTTTTAAGTTTGGAGACCCAATTTTTTTAAAAAAAAATTAGACTAAAGGTTTTGGGGACAGCTATCAGAAATTGGGTTTTTGTGAGGCAGAAGCTTGATATTCCCTACTATGCAGTGCAGGCTCCAATCTGGAACTCTCCAGGAACACCGGACTGCCTTGATGACTCACTGTCTCGCCCTCTCAGGGCCGCTGGGATTGAGTGTTGGGGAGATCTCCAGGTCGACTCACAGCTTCTCAGCTGGGAGGCAATATCGGGTCTTACCGGGGGTTCTCTCACTAGGTTTAAATACCACCAGCTATCCAGATGGTGGCTAACTAAGCCCTGGAATCTCAATAACCCTAATCCAAAATTTGATCTTGTACACAGGAAGAATAAGTGGAAGAATCAAATTTCATACTGGTACACAGCTATGTTAGAAGCCGAAAACATCTCTGAACTAGAGGTACAAAAGCTATGGAATAATATACTAGTATCATAGAGTGCAGACTCTGTGGATATTTGGATTGATTCATTCACTACCCTGCAGGCTGTGGTGAAGCCGGCCACATTAAAGCGGAATCATTTGTACACTATGTATAGGGCATATATATCTCCCAAAAAAATTATGAAATTTGCTAATCTAGAATATCATTGCCCAAGTTGTAGACTCCTGGCTGCCGATGATGTGCATATGCTGGCCGCCTGTCCAGAAATAAAAAATTACTGGGATTCAGTACAGGGCTTTCTGGGGGAGGTTCTCCAGATACCAATGGCAATAACAACTAGCACTATTCTCTCCGGACTTGGAGCAGTTTACAATACTGACAATCTCAACACAAGGTTCATTTTTTATGTCATACTCCTAGCCAGGCGAGAATTATGCAGAGCCTGGAAGGATCCATTACCTCCTTCTTTTACAAACTGCCTTAAACATGTTATTTTTACCAGTAAGTCAGATATGGCATGTGATCACACAAGCTTGGAAAAAATCTGGAAGCCCCTGGTGGCATGGCAAGACAGGTAAAGGTAATTTGGTGCTCCTATGATTTATCTTGGGCCCTGTTGGTTCCTAAACCTCCCTAGTAACGCAGGGAGCCAGCAATGGCGTGAAAAGGAGTGGATTGGGAAAGCAGCGGCAACTTGAGGGACCAGGCACGGCTCCGTTTGAACTTGGTCGTTTATCATCAGGGACGGGCAGGATTGACCTTTTCAACTTGAGTCGCCTAAGCTCCCTTCAAGAAATTCCATAACGGTATATGAGGAAACCAAAAAAAAAAAAAAAAAAAAAAAAACAAGGCACTACCTATGCACACATGCAATAACTCAGGCACTTCCTTTGCATTCCTCCAATCACCCAGGCATTACCCATGCACTCGTACAATCACCCCGGCAGTGCACATGCACTCCTTCAATCACTCAGGCAGTACCTATGCACTCCTCCAAACAGCCAAACCTTAACCCTGCACTCATGCAATTACTCAGGTACTACCCAAGTACTCATACATGCACAAAGGCACTTCTGCTGCACTCATGCAATCATGGAAGCACTACCCATGCAGTATTCCTATCATCCAGGTACTATGCATGCACTCCTTCAATCACCCAGGCATTACATATGCACTAATGCAATAACCCAGACACTACCCTTGCAGTCCTCCAATCATCCAGGAACTATCCATGCACTCCTCCAATCACCCAGGCAGTACCCATGTACTTACAAAACCATCCAGGCATTACCCATGTACTCCTTCGATCACTCAGGCAGTACCCATGCACTCCTTCAATCACTCAGGTAGTACCTATGCACTAGGCCTGGGCTAAATTTCTGTTCCGCTCGCGGAAATTGCGATAATTTGACATGTTTGCGTTCCGCGGAGAGCGGGAAAATGTCAACATTTCCGCATTCCGCAGCTTAGCGATAATTTGTTTCTTGCTCGCGCTGTAAAATAATACAATCTCGCGTGCACGCGATCGCCTTACCTGAATCCCCGCGTTCGCCGACAAGTTTTCCCGATCCGGTCGCGTTCTCCACGAGATGTTGGATTGTTGGTAGCCATTTGCGCTGTCTCGCGGCAGTTCGCACCCGCAGTAATGTCATTGGTCGCGCGATCACGTCTTTCTTCTCGCGATCATGCACTGCGAGAAGAGTGAAAACAAGATGGCGGCGCCCGCGAGCAACCGCATGGGTAAGTTGGCGAGCCGCGACCACGCAGAAAATACCGCAAACGGGCGGGAAAAAAACTTCCGCATCTTCACGATATTTCCGCGTGTTTACGGAGATTTTTAACATTTTCGCGATAATTTGCGAAAGTCACTTTCGCAAATTCCGCCCACCCCTACTATGCACTCCTCCAATCACCCAGATATTATCCCTGTACTCATGCAAACACCCAGGCATTACCCATGCAATCCTTCAATCACCCAGTCACTACCCATGCACTTATATAATCACCCAGGCACTAGCTAGGAATTCTTCTAATCATCCAGGCACTACCCATGCACTCATGCAATTGCTCAGGCAGTACTCATGCACTCATACATACACTGAGGCACTTCTTCTGCACTCATGCAATCATGGAAGCACTACGCATGCAGTCTTCTTATCATCCAGACACTACCCGTGCACTCATGCAATCACCCAGATACTACTCATGCACTCCTCCAATCACCCAGGCACTAGCTATACACTCATGCAATAACTTAGGCACTACCCTTTCACTCCTCCAATCATCCAGGCACTATCCATGCACTCCTCCAATCACCCAGGCATTACCCATGCACTACTTCAATCACTCAGGTAGTATGTATGCACTCCTCATTAAATCCTTCAATCACGCAGCCACTACCCATGCACTTATAAAATCACCCAGGTACCAGCTATGCACTCCTCCAATCACCCAGGCACTACCCATGTACTCATGCAATTACTCAGGCACTACCCATGCACTCATACATGTATTGAGGTACTTCTTCTGCACTCATGCAATTATAGAAGCACTACCCATGCAGTATTCCCATCATCCAGGTACTACATGTGTACTCATGCAATCACCCAGGTACTACTCATGCACTCCTCCAATAATCCAGGCACTACCTATGCACTCAAGCAATATCCCAGGCACTACCTTAGCAATCTTCCAATCACCCAGGCACTACCCATTCACTCATGCAATCACCCAGACACTACCCTTGCACTCCCCCAATCAACCAGGCACTATCCATGCATTTCTGCAATAACCTAGGCAGTACCCATGCACCCATGTAAATATTCAGGCACTATACAAGTAGTCCTGCAATCACTCAGGCAGTATCCTTGCATTCATGCAATCACTCAGGTAATTTTTCTATTTTTAACCAGTATATTTGGTTCCGTAAGAACCGTTTTTTTTTTAAAGAATTTAACTTTTTGTGGTATTTTCCAACTATTTCTTCTTTTTTTAGGTGTTTTTGACTTTTTGTTTTTAAAACAAAACAAAATTGAAGAGTCCATTATACCTGTTTGGAAAAAAAGGAAAACAAAATTATATATATTTTTTAACACTTATGTGTTTTAATTGAATTGATTGCTCCCCAATGTAAAGTTTTGCATAGCATTTTTTGCAATTAACTTTGGCATCCAGAAGTTCAGGAACAATGTGTGGCCTCAGTGTCGGTGGAACCTCTGCTGAGGAAGTTGATGGAGCATTTGGGTCAAGTTGTGCTGCTTCATTTCTCTCCCTATGAGATATGTCTTTGGCTAAATGCAAGGGGTGAATTGTCTCTAACTGCTTCTTCATGGATGGCGTTCGGCATGAGTACTTTTTCACAGAACCTTTGGACAGTACTCTTTTGCATATCTTGCATGTCACCTTTCTCACATTCACCTTCTTCGCATCCTCTGGCACAGTGAAGAAGGCCCACACCGCACTTTCTTTTCTTTTCTTGACAGGCTCCACCATATTATCGTCCTCTTCCACTAGGTCTTGATCCGGATGCCTGGATGCCATTGTTTGAAAAAAAAGTCAAGAAACACAGTAAAATACAAACTTGTAGGAAGATACAATAAACAGGTCTTGCCAGGAAGACAGAAAAATAATAAGAGGAATAAAACAGGTGGTGGCTCCTCCCTCTAACTGAATGAAAATGTTCTAAACCAATCAAAAGCTTTCTTGGCCCAACAGCAGCACAGCAGCAAAGGACATTCTCTGCCACATGGCCTTGCTGGTCACTGTCTGACCAATGTTGACAAAGACTGTGGCACAGACTCTGATGACTGTCAATGGCAAGGACACCAACCCCCCCTGTGAACTTTGGATTCTACACTCCCGCCAAGCACCTCTTGTCACCCCCCCAAACACGTACCCCAGCACTAATAAAATTCATCACAATCACAAGATGATGTCGTCATTTTGCATTATTCCACTACATGTGTGTGTTGTAAAGTCAAACCATGCCTGATTTCTGAATTAACTCCAAACATCCATACCCTGGGGTCTGAGTCTGGCACAGGACACAGATGGGTCACAACGTACCATCCAAGACAGACATGGAGCACCATACTCACCCGTGATGGGCCCAACCAGCTGAGGGGGTGCCCGCACAACTGTGCCTACAGACCTATTTAGAAGAGCAACAGTCATGCGCAGAGGTCAGGGATCATGTGGAGTGTCCTGGGGTGGGAGTCCCAGGTATGTGTAGACACGTGGCAGAACGATTTCCTGCATGCTTGAGTCAGGTGGATGTGGAGAATGGTGGGCCAGCCAAGGTTGGATGCATGGAGATGGCACAATTGGGTGTTGGATCACAGTGCCACAAGGTTGTGTTGTGGTTGTGGGCTGCATCCTGAGTGTGTGCGTGGATTGAGAAGGTCATCCTGCAGCTGGCAGTGATCCACTCCCCCCATCTCTGTTGGACGTTGATGTGGCCTGGTCGCCGGATGTAGTAGCAGAGCTGTGCAGATGCACCCTGGATGCGGACAAGTATCATGGGATTTCTAACACACATGTCCGTAGAGTGCAGGGTAGGATTAGACACAGATGTCGTAGTTGACCTGGGGGATGGTCTCCCTCTTGCCTTGAGGTGGATGGAACTGGGGATCTTGTGCATAATGCAGAGTGTGCTGCTGCATGAGGCACAGATGCTGCTGATCAGCATAGCACATGTCAGCAAGCAATCCATGATGAACACCATCTCGTTTGCGTGGACACTGGGTGCCCATGCTGCAGGCCCTGCAGAAGCATGCGTCATGTCAAGGAAACAATGCCACAAGTAGCACACAAAGACAAGGATCTCAGGAAGGAACTATGTAAAAGGTGTATGTCAAGGAAGGAATGTCTGGTTCAACATGACACACACACACAATGGATTCACATGCAGCACAGTGGCCGTCGTGGAGACTGACATGCCACAATACCTACACAGCCATGGACATCATGCACAATACAGAATCTAATCCCTGACAAACAGCTTGCATCTTGCTACTCTACACATAGACTCATATGCACCATCTCTGAGAACAATGCCAGACATGCTGCATGCACAGTGGCAACAGACTAGGGGTGGGCGGAATTTGCGGAATTGCGTTACGCAAATCTCCGCGAAACGGTAAAAAATCTCCGCGAACACGCAGAAATTCCGCGAACACGCGGAATTGCTTGTTTGCGATGCTTTTTTCCTGTTCGCAATTGCTGTTTGCGTGCTCGAGGAGAAATATCTCGCGAACATGCATTTTGAGAACGCGAACAAGCAAAAATTTCGCGAAATCGTGGAAAGCAGACTTTTGAGCAATTTTGCGTTCTCCGCGGAACGCGAAATTACGCAAATTACGCAAATTCCGCGAGCGGAACGGAATTTGCCACCCAGGCCTACAACAGACCACCATTGACAGAGATGAGGCACCTTGGAGGCAGAGGGACACCTTTATTACTCGTGTCTGGGAATGCTAATGCAACTCTGTCAACACATACACAGGTCATGTGGATGAACACGTGGGACCAACACTGGCACCCCCCTTACCGCCACAGTTGCTGGAAATCCATGGCACTGGCACACAAGTGACGGGTTACAGCTAAACACCCCCTGCTGCTCACGGAGAGCCTGCTATACACCATTGAGCCCCTAATGGGGAATTCAAACACCATGTCAACCCGGTGCAACCCGTATGTTTCCAAGGCCAGTGTTACACACATTGATGGCTCCATCACAATCCCATTACAGATGACTGTCACCAAGTCTGACCATCAATTCAGGTGAATTCTGCTTCAGGTCATGTGCCCCATGGTGATTCTACATGTATGCAAAGTACCCAAACATGAACAGGAGCAGTGCACACACATTCAAAACAAATACCACTCCCAAAAAGCCGTGCTGCATCCCTTACCCAAAGGAGATTTTCAAACTTGTCCGTGCATGTAACGCTGATTCAGCACATGTTGCTGTGTTCATGAGGAATAGCAGGAGCACAACAATGCCACCAGCAGACAGCATGCGCAAGTACCTGTGGATGGGAGACACACCAGAAGTCAGCCAAAAGAAGCACATCCGCATGCATGTGCATGTACTCGACACGTATTAGGTTGTCAACATGCTATTTGACAATGATGATTCTGGAAAAACATTCTTCTATTGCACCATCACTCGAGTGACACATCCAAACACACCTCAGACTCACTTGGAAGACATGCAGATGGACACACACATTGCAACACATGCCACACACAGCCCAATAAGTGCACACTCAGACACTGGAACTCACCACTAAGCAAAGAAGTCGCGTATGAGCCGACTCCGCATGTCCTCTACTGCCTCCTCCTCCTCCACATCACTTGCCTCGTGCCCAAGCCCTTCATCCTCCACGGGTGGATGGTCCTGCTCATCTGGATCCAGGATGAGTGGCACAGCTTTCTCCACTGCCATGTTGTGCAGCATGCAGCACACAAGGAATATCTTGCAGACCTTCACCGATGCATATGGGAGTGCACCACCGGTCTTGTGGAGGCAACGGAATCGGCTCTTCAGGAGGCCAAACGTCCTCCCTATAGCTCGCCTGGTCCGCCCATGGGCGTTGTTGTTGCGGTGATCGGCAGCCGTGCTGGGGTTGCGGAGAGGCGTGATCAGCCATGGCATGTTGGGATAGCCAGCGTCCCCTACATGGAAACATCATGGACAAGAATGGGTCAGGAGGAGCAGTAAGACAGGAAGATGACGTTAAATACAGGACTGCCAGAGTATATCCACCAACAATACATGCTCGTTCGTTGCGCAGCTGCAGCATCATTTCTGGCACCCTGCTACGCCTCATGATGTACGCATCGTGTGCTGATCCTGGAAAACGAGCACAGACATGTGAAATCAACATGTTGACAAGACACACCGCAAGGGCATTAATGGAGTGGTAATGCTTGCGGTTACGGAAGGCTACCTCCTGTGCCTGTGATGGTACCAAAGCCACATGTGTTCCATCTATGGACCCAATGACATGGGGCATCCCTTCCAGGGCATAGAACTTACGCTTGACAGCTGTCAACTGCTCAGGAGTTGGGAATTTAATGAACTCATCATGGTGCTCCAACATGGCCTCTAAAAAATCATGCAGAACACGGCTGAACATGGTTTGGGACATCCCACCGACATGGGCAATGGTATGTTGAAAGGTATCTGTGGCCAAGAAATGTAGGGCTGCCATCACCTTCATCTTGGGTGTCAGTGCACCAGGATACCTGTGTAGCGGTTGGAGGTGTGGTGCCAGCCGTGTCGTCAGGCCCTCAATCAAACGTTGGGGGAATCGGTAGCGGCGTATACAGTCATTTTCCCGCATGTCAGCCAAGTCCGGAATTGGTCGAAGGAGAGGCGGAGCCCTGCAGTGAATTAGAAGGGACAACGAAGAGTGAGTACAGTACACCACCAATGTCAATGTACAGAGCACATGCTCAACAGGCAATACACATATGCTACATACAGAGTCAGGTCTGTGCAATGTGCCCTGGACACGTATGCCAGGCATGTGACACTCCTACCAAGAGCCAGCTACAAACGTTGGTTCTCAACCTCATTATGCCATGCCATGAAACTAGCTGTGGGCCAGTGTAAGTGAGCAGGCAGACGCATTACAGGAGTTACAGACATCCAAATATGTGCAGAAGAAGGATGTTCATTGTACCGACAGGTTGCGGAACACTAGAGGCACAGGTGACATGTCATAGAAAAAGGACAGACCACACACCTTGCCATGAAGGATTGCATGTCAAGACTGATCACACATACATTGAGAGTATGCAGATATGTCCTTGTTTTGAAACTCTGTGTCGATGCATACATACACACCTTACGTCGGATTACACATGTGTGCTGGTGTGCGTAACAGTGTGCCATGCCCATCTACACACAGACACATGTTGGTTGCAGCAACAGCAGATGCATTTGACCAAACACCTACAGCAAACCTATGGGAAGACATGACACAGACATGACATAGCTACAGCGTGCAACGCGGGCGTTCACTTGTCAGGGGTAAAATTACGTGTACCTGGCATCAGGGGACATTTGCGGGTGTCGGTGACTGTGCCATGCCAGTGACGCATGGCCCAACAAGTCAGTACTACATGCACACATGTCAAAGGAGTGAAGGGGATGTGTGGCACATAGGGCACCATCACACGTGACATGTGTGCACAGCCCATCATACTGTAATTAGCTTCACACCTCAGGAGTATGGTGCCACATCACAGCCTGACCCACCTGTGCCCGACACATGTGGTACTGCACAGACGATGCCTTGATGTCCAGCCCTGGCCATGTATGACAGCTCAATTCATTCCTGTAGTCCGGACTGTACACGCGTGTGTACGGTCCCTATCACTATGGCGTACACGTACGCCAGCACCACCATAGTGATAGGGACCGTACACGCGTGTGTACGGTCCGGACTACTATGGCGTACACGTACGCCAGCACCACCATAGTGATAGGGACCGTACACGTGTGTGTACGGTCCGGACTACTATGGCATACACGTACGCCAGCACCACCATAGTGATAGGGACCGTACACGTGTGTGTATGGTCCGGACAACTATGGCGTACACATACGCCAGCACCACCATAGTGATAGGGACCCTACACACGCGTGTACGGTCCGTTGCAATGCTTTTGGGGTGCCCTAGGGCTGTGGGACGCACCGTACCTGTGTTGTGACATAGGATTGCCATAGGGGACACATGAGGGACAAGTATAGGGGCATAAATGCATGCTGGTTGTCATGGAGACCGAGTTTTAGGTTTGAATTTTGCATCATGTGGCCAGCAGGAGTCGGTTGGAGACAATTTACTTTGTTGCAATGTGGTTGTTGACATTACATCATGCTCAATTTTAAAACCATGCATAGCCTGTCACTGGGGTAGTTTTAAATTGATTGGAGGACACGTGGGATGCAAATTTGACTGAGCCAATCACTCTGTACTCCTGTAAATGAAACAGGCCAGCAAGGAAGATATAAGGCAGCCAGGTCCCTTGAGTGAGCACTTGCCTGCACATCCCTTCATTACACAACACTGCTGCTGCTTGTCATTCCTCTGGCACCATGTCCAGGTCTGTGGAGAGAGCCCAGCCATTCACCATGGAGGAGAACATTGCGTTGGTGGATGTGATCCTCCCACAGTACACCATGCTGTATGGTCAACCAGGGGAGCAGGTGAGTGCAGACCCCACTAGCTTAAACTGTGCCCCTCATTTTAAATGTGACTTCTGGCATTGTGTCCAGGTGTGACAGACATGCAGGGTTCTTCATAGTGGTTCCCGGGGGGGGGGGGGGCTCATGTCTCCCATGCAGAGCATGCTGTAGTTCCTGTGTGCACAACGCACTAGCATGGTGCTTACTGTGACGATCACTGCATGGTGCATGCTGCTTTCGGACTTCCTAATCCTCCTGGAAATGTTGTTCCTACAGTCCTGATGTGAGTCTGTGCTCCCCCCAGGGTGACAGGTGCCAGGACCCACAGATGTGTGTCTGTTCTGTGTACCTGTGGTGAGAGTGTCCAAATGATGTGTTCGTCCCCTGGACATTGGTGTGTGTGAGTCCCCTGTCATGTGGGTGTGTGCATATGTGGAGTGTTGCACCCCAGCTGCATGTGGGATGGATACACCCTGCCCATCTGATGTGAGCAGGGAGCTGTGCTGGATGTCTGCCATGCTGAGACAGCCGCAAATCTGTGACACCCCCAGTCTAGTGGCACATGTGCAGAGTGAGGTTTGTAGCGGCAGTTGCCAATGCCAGGTGATTGTTCAGTGCCTGTGTGTGTCTGTGTACTCTGCTGAGATGGTGTAAGTGGGCTGGGGCATGTGACTGCTTAGGGGTACTGTTCAGATTCCTGTTGTAGCTTGGGATGCACAGTGTGAGCCTGCATCATTGATTGTGTTGCCCCCCTCATGCCACCTGTGTGCTTTCAATGGCACCTGATGCATATGCCCATTCCCAGGAGGATGATGTCACTATGACAAAGATGCAATGAGTTGGCTGCATACTGTGGCCAGTTCAAACATGCATGATTTGTAATATGTGTGTCTCTGTATCATTGATAAGGTGGATTGATGAATTGTCACTTTTGCATCCTCACAGGTAGGCGTCTGTGCCAAGGGGGAGATCTGGAAGCAAGCCGTCAGTGCCGTGAGGAGGACGGAGGGTCCGAAGCGGCGCCTAGCCCAGGTGAGGAAACGCTGGCAGGACATCTGGTGCTGGACGCGGAGGATCGCACGGTTCCTGCTGGGGGACTCACCTGAGAGCCACAAAAACCGTGGGTGCCGCCGTCTGACCCACATCCATAAGCGTGTGCTGGCGGTGGTCTTCCCTGATCTGGATAGGCGCCTAGCGGAGAAGCAGCGTCAGGAAGGGGGTAGGTACATGTGTGTTTGTTGTGTGTCACCGGCTTTTGGAAGTGCGCAGTTGCATGGATACACAGCCAGGGTTTAAATGTGCAGTGCGTATCCTGTTCCCCAAAGTAAAGCGGTGCTGTTCTTCCTCCCTGCCCCTCCTTGCCATGTGTTCCCTGGTCTGTGTGTAGTCACTCTTGCACAAGGTCATCTAGGCTGGCAATAACTCCAAGTGCCCAATGCTTGCAGCATCATGTGTGGGGGTGGTGTGTAACAGGTTTTTGCACGTTGCCTGTGCCCTGGCCAGTTCAGTCATTGTGGGGTCCATGTTAGTTGGCACTGATGCTGAGTCCCGACATGGGAGTATGTGTTTCATGTGTACTGCCTTACTGCCTGCATGTCGAATGTTGTGCCCTCTGACATGATGTGCTTGAGTGTGAGATGTGCATAGTGCAGGGATGGTGGCTTGTGTATGTGTCATCAGACAATGTGGTCATTCTCTGTGTCTTCAGCATAGTTTGGGCCCTGTGTCATAGTACCATGGCCTCATTAGAATTCACGTATACTGTGCTACATGTGTCCACTGTACAGGGTGACCTAAATTAGCTGGTGCATACTCACAGGGGCCAGTGCCTGTGTGTCTTGGTACAACTATCTGATGATGGTTGTTTGTCAGTGATAAGAGTGGACAGGCGCACCAGGGATAGTTTGTGTGCAATCAGGATCAATTGCAGGCCATACGTTTTCATCCCAGACTAAGAGGTGTAAGTACTTCCTCTGTCTCAATCACATTGTCTCAGGTAGGGGGGGGATTGGTGCGGGCAAGGCCTACATGTCCAAACCTGAAGTCTCCTTGCTGGGTCTGGCCAGTGTGTGATGTTTGTGTGGCCAAACACTCAAGGCGCAGTGCCCCAGTCATGTTGGCCATGGTTTACTGTATTACCTTTGCAGCATGTCCCAAGAGATGCTAGACATGGTTCCTGCTCATCCCTTTCTTGGCTACGCTGTGTGTCGCTGATGCTGTGCTAGATTGTCCCCAGAGCCTGGCTCCTCTGTACAATTTCATATCAAGTTATTTGCTATTGTGTCATGCTCTCCATATTTTAACAGTGGCATGGTGGGTCAACAAACTGTGTGTTGCAGGGACTACATATGTACCTTGTATTGTAGATGTTACTCTTGTAGCTTTTCAGGCTATGCACTGTGACCTATGTAGAGTTGACTCATGTGACATATGTATACAGGTAACTGATTTCTCCTGTCTCTTCACCTTGCCCACAGCATCGTCGGGGGACTACGAGGGAGACACTGGCAAGGACCGTGAGGAGGGAGCGAGCACCAGTGCCAGCAGTGCAGAGTTGTCTGGCACATCGAGTGGCACGGAGGCCGACGGGAGTGCAGCGGAAGACCTGTCAAGTCAAACCACCACCGACTATGATGCAGACGGGTCCGAGGCTAAGCATTCCGAGGGGGCGGAGGCTGCTCCCACAGCTGACACCAGCACTCCATCGCTACCTACCCCCTCCATTCCGCTCACCGGCCTCCCACTTGCTCCTGTCCCTTCCCGCAGTGCTAGGTCACCACGTGTCTCCTTCTTGCCAGGCACCGCACCCCCTGCCCCTGTCTCCACTGCTGCCACCAATGCCGAGTCTGTGGACACCCTGCGGCAGTTGCAGGTTGGTCAGACTGCGATGCATAATGTCCTCCATGGCCACAGCCAAGTGATCAACCAGATGGAGGCATACATGGAGGGCATTTCAGCTGCGCAGTCTGACCAACGCAACTTGCTGAGGTCCATAGACTCGACACTGACTGCAGCATTGGGTCTCCTGCAGCGCTACGTCCCCCCCTACCCCTGCAGCATCCACACTTCCCACTCCCATGCCTGTCCACAGCACACCCAGACGTAGCCATGCACACACACCACCAGACACAGGCACCACACCACCAGGGAAGGCAAAGCGCACACCTCCTGGCACGCACACATAGGGTGAAGTAGGCACACCCACTGGGTCGGGGGGGAAACGGAAGACACGCAGCCAGAGTGGGAGTCCACATTCCTCACGACCACCACCCTCCAAATCCACTCCCCTCAGCTCTCCTGGCCAAGAGTCGGACACAGGGTCAGTCCTGCCGGGTATGTCCATCAGCCCCAGTGTGGCACCACCTCGCAAGCGGTGGAGGCAGGACACCGGCAGGGGAGTTGAGTCCCCACCCCTGTCCACACCCTCCGCCAGTAGCGCTGCGACCCATCCCTCCGACCCCCCCCCTCCTTGGGTCCTGTGGTTCCTTCGGGTGCAGGGGAGATGCTGGGCAACCTGGCAGTAGTGTGCAGCACCGTGCTCGAATCCACCTTTGGCGCTGCCCCACCCCCTGTGTTGGAGTCGTCCGTCCCTGCACCCACAACACCTACCCTTGCCCCTCCTGTCCCTGCGGTGCCTGGTCCTTCCCCCCCACATGATGACCCCCCCCAGTGGATGACAAGGTTGTCTGAACTGTGCAGGCAAGCTAGGGGACACGCATCCCAATGTGTCCCCCACCTGGATTGGAACTATGGACTGCCCTATGGGACTTGTGCATTTTGAACAATTCTTTTTACAACATTGCTGAATAAAGCTTTTTTATTTTCCTTGGCACACTACTGCTTTTCTGGCATTGCTGTTGGTGGTGCTGCTCCATGATTTGGGGTGGCGATAATGTGTTAGGTGTCTGGGATATGTTGTAGTGTGCTGTTCGTGGGGTGGACCCTGTTATCTCTGTGCCATCACACGGTATTTGCTATCAAACTTTGCTCATGTTAGCTGTTACTGCATGGTGAAATTGTCCCAAGGTGTGTACCTTACTCTGTGGACCCTGGCATCTTCCCTGCAGGGTGTTGTGAAGACATTTGTGCTGTGCTGTGTCTACATTTGCTGGGTGTGTGACGGACCCCTTCAACTTTGGCCATGCATGCTGGCCAAGGTCTCCACCTGCATCATTTGTGTCATCCTTGGGGGTCACTGTACTTGTGACTGGAGTATATTGACATGACTTCATGTGTACATGTTCCATTTTCCGCAGTATGCATGTGTGTACTCCCAGCCTCGCACACATGTGTTTCGTGTTCTGCTGGGTCTTTGAGCACCTGACTGACAATTGTGGGCATTGTATCTGTGTGTACTCAACCCATTTCTTTCCATGGGCACAGCTGGGGAACCTCTTCACACACCCCTCCTGTGTCTGGGCACTGCTGGGAGGACTCTGCACACACCCCTCCTATGTCTGGGCACTGCTGGGAGGACTCTGCACCCACCCCTCCTGTGTCTGGGCACTGCTGGGAGTGATAGGCACACACCCCTCCTGTGTCTGGGCACTGCTGGGAGGACTCTGCACCCACCCCTCCTATGTCTGGGCACTGCTGGGAGGACTCTGCACCCACCCCTCCTGTGTCTGGGCACTGCTGGGAGGACTCTGCACCCACCCCTCCTATGTCTGGGCACTGCTGGGAGGACTCTGCACCCACCCCTCCTGTGTCTGGGCACTGCTGGGAGTGATAGGCACCCACCTCTCCTGTGTCTGGGCACTGCTGGGAGGACTCTGCACCCACCCCTCCTATGTCTGGGCACTGCTGGGAGGACTCTGCACCCACCCCTCCTGTGTCTGGGCACTGCTGGGAGTGATAGGCACCCACCTCTCCTGTGTCTGGGCACTGCTGGGAGGACACTGCACCCACCCCTCCTGTGTCTGGGCACTGCTGGGAGGACTCTGCACCCACCCCTCCTATGTCTGGGCACTGCTGGGAGGACTCTGCACCCACCCCTCCTGTGTCTGGGCACTGCTGGGAGTGATAGGTACCCACCCCTCCTGTGTCTGAGCACTGCTGGGAGGACACTGCACCCACCCCTCCTGTGTCTGGGCACTGCTGGGAGGACTCTGCACCCACCCCTCCTATGTCTGGGCACTGCTGGGAGGACTCTGCACCCACCCCTCCTGTGTTTGGGCACTGCTGGGAGTGATAGGCACCCACCTCTCCTGTGTCTGGGCACTGCTGGGAGGACTCTGCACCCACCCCTCCTATGTCTGGGCACTGCTGGGAGGACTCTGCACCCACCCCTCCTGTGTCTGGGCACTGCTGGGAGTGATAGGCACCCACCTCTACTGTGTCTGGGCACTGCTGGGAGGACTCTGCACCCACCCCTCCTGTGTCTGGGCACTGCTGGGAGGACTCTGCACCCACCCCTCCTATGTCTGGGCACTGCTGGGAGGACTCTGCACCCACCCCTCCTGTGTCTGGGCACTGCTGGGAGTGATAGGCACCCACCCATCCTGTGTCTGGGCACTGCTGGGAGGACTCTGCACCCACCCCTCCTGTGTCTGGGCACTGCTGGGAGGACTCTGCACCCACCCCTCCTATGTCTGGGCACAACTGGGAGGACTCTGCACCCACCCCTCCTGTGTCTGGGCACTGCTGGGAGGACTCTGCACCCACCTCTCCTGTGTCTGGGCACTGCTGGGAGGACTCAGCACCCACCCCTCGTATGTATAGGCACTGCTGGGAGGACTCTGCACCCACCCCTCCTGTGTCTGGGCACTGCTGGGAGGACTCTGCACCCACCCCTCCTGTGTCTGGGCACTGCTGGGAGGACTCTGCACACACCCCTCCTATGTCTGGGCACTGCTGGGAAGACTCTGCACCCACCCCTCCTATGTCTGGGCACTGCTGGGAGGACTCTGCACCCACCCCTCCTGTGTCTGGGCACTGCTGGGAGGACTCTGCACCCACCCCTCCTGTGTCTGGTCACTGCTGGGAGTGATAGGCACCCACCCCTCCTGTGTCTGGGCACTGCTGGGAGGACTCTGCTCCCACCCCTCCTGTGTCTGGGCACTGCTGGGAGGACTCTGCACACACCCCTCCTGTGTCTGGGCACTGCTGGGAGGACTCTGCACCCACCCCTCCTGTGTCTGGGCACTGTTGGGAGTCATAGGCACACACCCCTCCTATGTCTGGGCATGTACGGTCGGGACATACATGGGTGTGGGTATGCTCCATTCATACACGGGTGTGGGTACGCTCCATTCATACATGGCTGTGGGTACGCTCCATACATACACTGGTGGGGTGGGGGTACGGTCCGTACATACACTGGTGGGGTGGGGGTATGCTCCATTCATACACGGGTGTGGGTACGCTCCATTCATACGCAGGTGTGGGTACGCTCCGTACATACACTGGTGGGGTGGGTGTACGGTCCGTACATACACTTGTGGGGTGGGGGTACGCTCCATTCATACATGGGTGGGGGTACGCTCCATTCATACACGGGTGGGGGTACGCTCCATTCATACACGGGTGTGGGTACGCTTCGTACATACACTGGTGGGGTGGGGGTACGGTCCGTACATACACGGGTGGGGAGTTGGTACGCTCCATGCATACACGGGTGGGGGTACGCTCCATTCATACACGGGTGGGGGTACGCTCCGTACATTCCTGTACCCACGGTTTGCATGCCTGGGTAAGTACCGTCCCCAGGCCTTAAGAGCGTGGGTACGGGCCGTACCACGCCCACCACTACGTCACCCCGACAATGGCGGTACGGCCCGTACCCACGTTCGAATGGCCTGGGTACGGGCCGTACCAGCATTGTTGGGGTGATGTGGGGGTACGCGTGGTACGACCCGTACCAACGCTTTGTGGGCCTGGGTACGGTGCAGACCCCCAATGGGGTGCCGTCGGGGTATTGTTGTGTTGCCGGTTCGCATCACCATCCACTTCCATTGTGGCGGATGCTTGCATTGCTGGACACGCCCCCACCCCCTCGAGGTGACCAGGTCCTGCAGGTCAGGTATGTCCAGGGCATGTGTGATTTGTGACTTGTGTGGGGGTTATGTGTCCTGCCCCTGCCACCCCCTTTGCCCCTGAGTGTTATTCTGACCTTCTGCGGCGTCTGCATCGGTGCCTGTAGAGCAGGTGGACTGCTATGAGGGCTGGGATGACACGTAGGTTCGGGTCCATGGCTGTCCGTCGCGTACAGGTGCTCCTTGTGCACGTCGTCCTGGTTTTCCGGCAGTTTTTGGCAGCCGGGAAATATAATCCGTAAAGGGTGACGTCGGTGTGGATCGTACTTCCTGGTTCGTGAACCGCAGCCTGCATGCCTCACGTCACGTCGGAGCATTCCCGGATCACATTGGTATGTATATTTTCGTCGGTTGGTGTTTTTTACGATTCGTACGGAAATGGTGTTTCCGTGGGAAACGTACTTCCATGTTTGTAATGTTTATTTCCCGGGTACGAGTCGGACGGAGAAAACGCTCCGACCGACGGTTCGTACCCGGTTTCTCCAGGATCCGAATTGGCACCTTAGTGGTGTTCTTAAAAGTATAATATTGTATTCGATAACAGTTTTTCTTCTTTTTTACAGAAGGTAATGATGAAGTTTGAAAAGATTTTAAATTCAGTTTTCAACAAAATAACTGAAAAATAGTTCCACTGAGTTTTGTATTTGCATTAGTAAAAAAAGTAAGAAAAAATAATGCAATATGCATGATAATGTAAAATAATGTTTAGAGCCACTTTTACTGCACTCACCCTATCCATACACTCATCTATAGCACTCAGGCCCTATTTTCACACTCATTCAATCTACCCAGGCACTACCCATATACTTGTACAATGACCCAGGCACTACCCATTCACTCATGCAAGCACAAAGGCACTACCCATGGACTCATCTGTGTACTCAGGCACTACTCCTGCACTCTTGCATTCACCCAAGCAGTGCACATGCACTCCTCCAATCACCCAGACTGTAGCCATGCACTCATGCAATCACCCAGGCATTACCAATGCACTCCTTCAGTCACTCAGGTACTATCCATGCAATGATACAATTCATCAAGCAGTGCCCATGCACACTTTCAATCGTCCAGACAATACCCCTGCATTCATGCAATCACCCAGCCAAACCGATGCAAGTATAAAATCACCCAGGCACTACCTATGCACTCCTCAATCACCCTGACACTGTCCCTGTACTCATGCAATCACCCAGGTACCACCTATGCGCTCATGCAATAACCCAAGCACTCCCCTTGCACTCTTTGAATCATCCAGGCACTATCCATACACTCCTCCATTCACACAGGCAGTACCCATGCACTTCCAAAATCATCCAGGCATTACCCATGCACTCCTTCAATCACTCAGGCAGTACCCATGCACTCCTCCAATCAGCCAGACATTACCCCAGCACTCATGGAATCACCCAGGTATTACACATGCACTCCTTTAATCACTCAGATAGTACGTATGCACTCCTCCAATCACCCAGACACTACCAATGCAATCATACATGCACTGAGGCACTTTTGCTGCACTCATGCAGTCACAGAAGCACTACCTATGCAGTATTCCTATCATCCAGGCTCTACCCCTGCTCTCATGCAATCACCCAGGTACTACTAATGCACTCCTTCAATCACCCAGGCACTACCTATGCACTCATGCAATAACCCATGCACTACCCATGCACTTACAAAATCACCCAGGCATTACCCATGCAATCCTCCAACCACCCAGGCAGTACCCATGCACTTACAAAATCACCCAAGAATTACCCATACACTCCTTCAATCACTCTGGTAGTACGTATGTACTCCTCCAATTACCAATATATCATCCCTGCACTCATACAATCACCCATGCATTACCCATGCACTCCTTCAATCACCCAGCCACTACCCATGCACTTATAAAATCCCCTAGGCACTAGCTATGCACTCCTCCAATCACCCAGGTACTACCTATGCACTCATTCAATTACTCAGGCACTACCTATGTACTCATACATGTATTGAGTCACTTCTGCTGCACTCATGCAATCAGAATCACTACACATGCAGTCTTCCTATCATCCAGGCACTACCCATGCACTCATGCAATCCCCCAGGTACTACTCATGTACTCTTCCAATCTCCCAGGCACTATCTATGCACTCATGCAATAACCCAGGCACTGCCCTTACAGTTCTCCAATTATCCAGGCACTCTCCATGCACTCCTCCAATAACCCAGGCACTACCCATGCACTCATGCAATCACCCAGGCATTACTCATGCACTCCTTCAATCACCCAGGCAGTACCCATGCACTCCACCAATCACCCAGACATTACCGCTCCACTCAGGCAATCACCCAGCCAGTACTGATGCACTTATAAAATCACCCAGGCACTACCTATGCACTGTTCAATCACACTGACACTATCCCTGCACTCATGCAATCACCCAGGCACTACCTATGCACCCATGCAATAACCCAGGTACTACCCTTCCACTCTTCAAATCATCCAGGCATTATCCATGCACTACTCCAATCACCTAGGCAGTACTTATGCACTTACAAAATCATCCAGGTATTACCCATGCACTCCTACAATCACTCAGGCAGTACCCATGCACTTCTCCAATCAGCCAGACATTACCCCAGCACTCATGCAATCACCCAGGCATTACCCATGCACTCCTTCAATCACTCAGGTAGTACCTATGCTCTCCTCCAATCACCCACATATTATCCCTGCACTCATACAATCACCCAGGCATTACCCATACACTTCTGCAATAACTCAGGGAATAACCATGCACTCTTCCAATCACCCAGACATTACCCCTGCACTCATGCAATCACCCAGGCATTACCCATGCACTCCTGCAATCACCCAGACATTCCCCCTGCACTCATGCAATCAACCAGGCACTATCTAGGCACTCCTCCAATCACCCAGGAACTACCCCTGCAGTCATGCAATCACCAAGGCACTACCTGGATCACCATGACAGGAGGTCACGTGTGATGAGGAACATGGCGGAGGGCTGACGCCGTTCGCAGGGAGCTCCAATCTGACCAGCGATTCCCGAGGTGAAAATGTGGATTCTATACGAACGACAGCGACATCCTTCATGGTGAGCAGGTGATTATGACCCCCCTATGCAGTACGATCCCATTTCTAAATTTCGGCATTTTTTCCTTTCCTTCTATCTCCCGTATCTCCCCCCCACATGCCGCACCTACTCCATTTCCTGCTCCGCAAGTCACAGCCGGCCCCGCCTGCGTTGCTGCCTGTCTGCCTCTCAGCCTCTCTACCGGCGTGAAGGAGTGAACACCCTTGCGCTAGGACCGCAGGAGGCGCTGGGTAGCCTCAGCCCCGATGGTGCTTCTGGATATCGAGCTCCCTGAAACAGCGGTGAGAGTATTGGGGGGTGTGGTACCGGTGAGGATGTCTGTACTGCCAGGTCTGAACCAAGCCTTAACTACAAACAAACGCTAATAAATCAGCAAGCTCAAATTTATACAAAGGTGCCTGAACCTAAGCACGAGAATTGGCTTTTTGGGCGCGCGAAGTTCTGGTATGGAGTTAGGCTGATTCTAGCGAGGGTCGGGTCCCGCAAGTCTTCTGGTGTATGGTCTTTAAGGTCCTCTAAGACTGGAGGGGGCAGCTACACCGACATTGGACAACAGTTAGCTGAACTGGCTGTCGAACCATCTATAGAACGTTCATATGTAAAGCCGGCCTGTGCCCCCCTACAATTGGAGCTACGGAAGGGAGGGGAAGTGAAGGGAATGAGCTCGGACATCTCTCAGTTTTCTAGCTCTATACACACAGCTCACCCTGAATTACTGGGCGTCGCTCCTCCACCAGTGAATAACAGAGAGGGATCAGAAATTAAACCCCCGGTCTCTAAAGCCTCAGCTGCTTTTAGAGCAGGGGGTGCCAGGAACAGGTGCCAGCTCAGGTCGAATTTGGAGCTCCATAAGGTGGGTTTCCAGGCGGCAGGTACCGGGCCTGAAACAGAGCCAAGGTCTGGGACTACTGCTTCCTCACCTAAGGGGCGGAAGAAGGAAAAGAAGGGAAAAAGCTCAAAAGGAGGGGTCGGCGAGCCGAAACAGAGACTTCCTAAGAATTTGCCCCTCCGAGGTAAACCGACCCCATCTTTGAAGTCCTATTTTAAAATTTTGGAGCAGTCCATGGATCCTAAGGGGAGCTGCTCACCTCCTCTATCTTCTCTTCCCAAGTCAGCATCTAAGCTAACAAGAAAGAAAGCTCCAAATGTATCACAGCTCCCAGTTCAACCATCGAGGGGCTCAATTCACACTACACAACCCCCTGCAGGTATTATCACGGCCCAAGCGGGCTTACCTCTAACCGACAGATATTCTATTCTAAATTGTGACTCAGAAATACAAGAGGCTCCACCTGGCGATGGGGTAGCCCCACAGTTGAGTATGGATTCCCCTGTAGGTCCCAGGCTCTCTCAACTAGAGTCTTTGTTACTAAACATGAGGGAGGATTTGTTATCTAAATTTGCAGTCTCTGAGGCAAATCAAAAAAGCATCCACGATCAATGTGCCAATTTGGAGGCTAAACTGGACGAAGTGTCTAAGCGAACTGGCGTATTGGAGGAAGAATTGTCCCTACTTACAGGGGCCTCCCAGCGACACGAGGGAGATCTAGAGGCTCTCAGGCTGCAAAACAAAAGCCTCCAAATGGATATCGAGAGACTCGAGATACATTCGAGAAGAAACAATCTTAAATTTCTGAAGATTCCTGAGGGAGCCGAGAAAGGGGATGTTAAAGCATTTATCTGCAATCTGCTTAGAGATGGGATACTAAAAGATAGGCCGGATATAGACCTTGAGGCCGAAATTCAAAGAGTTCACAGAGATCCCTTTAGGCTTCATAAGGAGAGGAAGGCACCCAGGAAAATCCTGGTGAATTTCCTCACCTATACAGTAAAGGAGCTAATACTGACCAGAGCACTATCCGATACAACGCTTCAGATAGATTCTATCAGATATATGATCAGGTCAGATATAGGAAAAGCCACAGCACAAAGGCAGTGGGAGCTGGGAAATAGAATGCCCGACCTGACGAGCCTGGGCGTCCAGGTTCAAATGAAATTCCCTGCATTCTTAAAAGTTGTCTGGAGGAATAAGACTCATAATTTTCTATCCCCGCAGGAAGTTTTACCCCTTTAGTCATTAGTCATTAGTCACCCGGCTCATATATAGGAGTCCGTTTCTTTCTTTTTTTTTTTGTTGTTGTTTCTTTGTATTTGAGTAACCGATGGGAGGGAGCTAGGTCAGATTACAGGAGCCCCCACAGGCGACAAGATCGCCAGAGTAGGTATGGGAGGGGTTCCTCAGGGGGGGTGGGCGGGTAGTGGGGTGGTAGGGGCAAAAGGGGTAAAAAATGTTCTCTTATACACATTAATGAATACACTGGTTATGGAAGGGAGAAGGGCCTGTGGTGGTAGATGGAATGGTTAATATGAATAATAAAATCAAATTTGTTAGTTGGAATGTGAATGGCCTAAGAGACAGGAGGAAACTTTCAAGGGTTAAGGAATATTTATTTATGACAGGGGCTCAGGTTTGTCTATTGGAAGAAACCCATTTAGAGAAAAGAGAGTGTGAGTCCGGACTGGGAAAGGCTAAGTGGATAAAAGAAGTCCTATGCTCGGACCAGAGTGGTAGTACTAGAGGGGTAGCAATACTGATCAGAGCTAATGCAGGAATTAAGGTCGTGAAATTTGATACGGATCAGTCAGGGAGGTGGCTGGTGGCATCTCTACAATGTCAGGGTATTCCTTTTGTATGTGCTGTATATTATGGCCCGAATCAAGACCTACCAGGGGCACTCCTGAAGCTAAGAGCAACTCTCTTAGACTACACAGGGCCAGTTATCTTAGGGGGTGATTTCAATTTGATTTTGGATGACAAGCTGGATCGAACATCAAGGGTTAAATTTACACCCCCAGTGAAATCCCGGAGAGAGCTCAAAAACCTAGTTAAAGATCATAACCTTATGGATGTCTGGAGACTTAGAAACAGCACAAAGAGGGAGTTTTCTTTCCATAGCCGCAGGCATGGCCACCACTCCAGAATAGACTTTTTCCTTTTTGATCAGGTGGTACTTGCGGCCGTCGACAACACCGAATATATCCCAGCTATCTTGTCGGACCACTCAACAGTGGAGTTAATCATTACTTTTAAAGCAAAAGAAATACAAAGGAGATGGACTCTAGATAGACTTATGCTACTAGAGGAGCGGACAAAAATGGGACTGATGATTTTGACTGTGGACTTCTTTAATAATAACATAGGCTCTGCCTCCCAACAAGTGGTCTGGGAAACATTTAAAGCTTTTCTGCGTGGTATGTTGACCTCCTTGTCATTTGCGAGGAACAGGAAGAATAAAGAGAAGAAGGAAGAAGAGCTTCATAAAATCAAATCGAAAGAGCTGGAACTTCAAGCAGCCGCAGCCAATCAGTCCAGGATGAAACCTCTCCTGCAAAAGGAACTAGATGGCCTGCGAGCAGGGTATCAAGCGGGCCTGGACAAGGTCCTCAAAGCCAGATGGGACGCCAACAAACTACAAAATATTTCATATGGGGAGAAATGTGGTCGCCTTCTTGCCTGGAAATCTCAGGTGGACAGTAATAGAAATTTGATCACTAGTCTAACCCAGGGAAGCTCGGGTATTGTTACAAGCGATGATGAGAAAATTAGGGAGGAGGTTGAATCCTTTTTCAAAACGCTGTACACAGCTAAAATAAACCAATCCCCTTTGCTATTAGAAAACTGGCTAAGTAAGATACAGCTTCCATGTCTGGCTGAAGAGAGTAATAGCTTTCTTGCCTCAGACATAAAAGAAGGTGAGGTCAGAGCTCAGTTGATGAGAATGGCTAATGGTAAGGCAGCTGGGCCCGATGGTCTCCCGGTGGAAGTTTATAGGATAATTATAGACCAAATAGTGCCTGTCCTTACAACTCTGTGCAATAAAATCTTTGCAGACGGGGGGAATGCTCCCGATTCATGGGCAGAGGCCACTGTAACTTTATTCTTGAAACCAAATAAAGACCCATTAAAGATTGAATCCTATAGGCCAGTTTCACTATTAAATACAGACTATAAGGTCTTTGCCGGCGTGCTCGCAGCTAGACTTGCCAAAATGGTTAAGACAATTTTCCATCAAGATCAAAGGGGTTTCATCCCAGATAGACAACTAAACGAACTGACATTTCAAGCTATCGCAGCAATAGATGTTGCCATCAGTAAGAGGCTTCCTTTGACCCTGGCGGCAGTGGATGCCGCCAAGGCATTTGATCAGGTAGATTGGCTATATTTATGGAGGGTTTTGGGAGCCTTTGGTTTTCCAAATAAATTCATAATAGCTATGAGGTTTCTTTACTGCTCCCCACGGGCAAAGATATTAATCAACGGTCTTTTAACCAACTGGGTACCAATTGCTCGCGGGAACAGGCAGGGCTGTCTGCTGTCACCCCTATTGTTTGATTTGTATATTGAGTCTTTTGTTTGTTTACTTAGATCTGACCTAGCATTTGAACCCTTTAGGATCTCTGATTTAGAATTAAAATTTGCTTTATATGCAGACGATCTTCTTATGTTTACTTCAAACCCTGGGGTCGCCTTGCCCAAAATGATAGCTTTAGCTGAAGAATTTGGGGAGATCTCTGGTTATTCCATTAACAAAGAAAAAACCGAAATCATGGAGTGGAACCAAGAGGTCAGTACGGTGGGAGCTAAGTCAAAAATGAGGTACCTGGGGGTCCCTTTGCTTCATAAATTGGAGGATATTACTAAAACCAACATGGATAAGGTTTCTAAGGAGGTTTGTGCGTTATTGCAAAGATGGTCATCACTCCCTTTTAACATCTTTGGGAGGGTGAATCTAATTAAGATGATCATCCTTCCTAAACTTACTTTTTTATTCAATTCCATCCCCTTATCCTTTAATACCGCATCTATTAAAAAGTTGCAAGGGAAACTGAGTTCCTTTATTTGGAACTCTAAATCGCCACGGGTAGCATGGAAGAAGCTTAGGAGATCTTTAAAGACAGGAGGTCTGGCCTTCCCTGATTTATTGGTGTATTGTCATGCTTTCCATTTTAAAAACTTTAGACCATTAGCGGGGGAGATAGAGGCAACATCGTTAGGCTTATTATTTCAAGCGCTGTTACAGGATGTACCACAGGGCCAATAATATTTTCTTTTTAAGTTTGGAGACCCAAATTTTTAAAAAAAAATTAGACTAAAGGTTTTGGGGACAGCTATCAGAAATTGGGTTTTTGTGAGGCAGAAGCTTGATATTCCCTACTATGCAGTGCAGGCTCCAATCTGGAACTCTCCAGGAACACCGGACTGCCTTGATGACTCACTGTCTCGCCCTCTCAGGGCCGCTGGGATTGAGTGTTGGGGAGATCTCCAGGTCGACTCACAGCTTCTCAGCTGGGAGGCAATATCGGGTCTTACCGGGGGTTCTCTCACTAGGTTTAAATACCACCAGCTATCCAGATGGTGGCTAACTAAGCCCTGGAATCTCAATAACCCTAATCCAATATTTGATCTTGTACACAGGAAGAATAAGTGGAAGAATCAAATCTCATACTGGTACACAGCTATGTTAGAAGCCGAAAACATCTCTGAACTAGAGGTACAAAAGCTATGGAATAATATACTAGTATCATAGAGTGCAGACTCTGTGGATATTTGGATTGATTCATTCACTACCCTGCAGGCTGTGGTGAAGCCGGCCACATTAAAGCGGAATCATTTGTACACTATGTATAGGGCATATATATCTCCCAAAAAAATTATGAAATTTGCTAATCTAGAATATCATTGCCCAAGTTGTAGACTCCTGGCTGCCGATGATGTGCATATGCTGGCCGCCTGTCCAGAAATAAAAAATTACTGGGATTCAGTACAGGGCTTTCTGGGGGAGGTTCTCCAGATACCAATGGCAATAACAACTAGCACTATTCTCTCCGGACTTGGAGCAGTTTACAATACTGACAATCTCAACACAAGGTTCATTTTTTATGTCATACTCCTAGCCAGGCGAGAATTATGCAGAGCCTGGAAGGATCCATTACCTCCTTCTTTTTCAAACTGCCTTAAACATGTTATTTTTACCAGTAAGTCAGATATGGCATGTGATCACACAAGCTTGGAAAAAATCTGGCAGCCCCTGGTGGCATGGCAAGACAGGTAAAGGTAATTTGGTGCTCCTATGATTTATCTTGGGCCCTGTTGGTTCCTAAACCTCCCTAGTAACGCAGGGAGCCAGCAATGGCGTGAAAAGGAGTGGATTGGGAAAGCAGCGGCAACTTGAGGGACCAGGCATGGCTCCGTTTGAACTTGGTTGTTTATCATCAGGGACGGGCAGGATTGACCTTTTCAACTTGAGTCGCCTAAGCTCCCTTCAAGAAATTCCATAACGGTATATGAGGAAACCAAAAAAAAAAAAAACAAGGCACTACCTATGCACACATGCAATCACTCAGGCAGTACCTATGTACTCCTCCAAACAGCCAAACCTTAACCCTGCACTCATGCAATTACTCAGGTACTACCCAAGTACTCATACATGCACAAAGGCACTTCTGCTGCACTCATGCAATCATGGAAGCACTACCCATGCAGTATTCCTATCATCCAGGTACTATGCATGCACTCCTTCAATCACCCAGGCATTACATATGCACTAATGCAATAACCCAGACACTACCCTTGCAGTCCTCCAATCATCCAGGAACTATCCATGCACTCCTCCAATCACCCAGGCAGTACCCATGTACTTACAAAATCATCCAGGCATTACCCATGTACTCCTTCGATCACTCAGGCAGTACCCATGCACTCCTTCAATCACTCAGGTAGTACCTATGCACTAGGCCTGGGCTAAATTTCTGTTCCGCTCGCGGAAATTGCGATAATTTGACATGTTTGCGTTCCGCGGAGAGCGGGAAAATGTCAACATTTCCGCATTCCGCAGCTTAGCGATAATTTGTTTCTTGCTCGCGCTGTAAAATAATACAATCTCGCGTGCGCGCGATCGCCTTACCTGAATCCCCGCGTTCGCCGACAAGTTTTCCCGATCCGGTCGCGTTCTCCACGAGATGTTGGATTGTTGGTAGCCATTTGCGCTGTCTCGCGGCAGTTCGCACCCGCAGTAATGTCATTGGTCGCGCGATCACGTCTTTCTTCTCGTGATCATGCACTGCGAGAAGAGTGAAAACAAGATGGCGGCGCCCGCGAGCAACCGCATGGGTAAGTTGGCGAGCCGCGACCACGCAGAAAATACCGCAAACGGGCGGGAAAAAAACTTCTGCATCTTCACGATATTTCCGCGTGTTTACGGAGATTTTTAACATTTTCGCGATAATTTGCGAAAGTCACTTTCGCAAATTCCGCCCACCCCTACTATGCACTCCTCCAATCACCCAGATATTATCCCTGTACTCATGCAAACACCCAGGCATTACCCATGCAATCCTTCAATCACCCAGTCACTACCCATGCACTTATATAATCACCCAGGCACTAGCTAGGAATTCTTCTAATCATCCAGGCACTACCCATGCACTCATGCAATTGCTCAGGCAGTACTCATGCACTCATACATACACTGAGGCACTTCTTCTGCACTCATGCAATCATGGAAGCACTACGCATGCAGTCTTCTTATCATCCAGACACTACCCGTGCACTCATGCAATCACCCAGATACTACTCATGCACTCCTCCAATCACCCAGGCACTAGCTATACACTCATGCAATAACTTAGGCACTCCCTTTCACTCCTCCAATCATCCAGGCACTATCCATGCACTCCTCCAATCACCCAGGCATTACCCATGCACTACTTCAATCACTCAGGTAGTATGTATGCACTCCTCATTAAATCCTTCAATCACGCAGCCACTACCCATGCACTTATAAAATCACCCAGGTACCAGCTATGCACTCCTCCAATCACCCAGGCACTACCCATGTACTCATGCAATTACTCAGGCACTACCCATGCACTCATACATGTATTGAGGTACTTCTTCTGCACTCATGCAATTATAGAAGCACTACCCATGCAGTATTCCCATCATCCAGGTACTACATGTGTACTCATGCAATCACCCAGGTACTACTCATGCACTCCTCCAATAATCCAGGCACTACCTATGCACTCAAGCAATATCCCAGGCACTACCTTAGCAATCTTCCAATCACCCAGGCACTACCCATTCACTCATGCAATCACCCAGACACTACCCTTGCACTCCCCCAATCAACCAGGCACTATCCATGCATTTCTGCAATAACCTAGGCAGTACCCATGCACCCATGTAAATATTCAGGCACTATACAAGTAGTCCTGCAATCACTCAGGCAGTATCCTTGCATTCATGCAATCACTCAGGTAATTTTTCTATTTTTAACCAGTATATTTGGTTCCGTAAGAACCGTTTTTTTTAAAGAATTTAACTTTTTGTGGTATTTTCCAACTATTTCTTCTTTTTTTAGGTGTTTTTGACTTTTTGTTTTTAAAACAAAACAAAATTGAAGAGTCCATTATACCTGTTCGGAAAAAAAGGAAAACAAAATTATATATATTTTTTAACACTTATGTGTTTTAATTGAATTGATTGCTCCCCAATGTAAAGTTTTGCATAGCATTTTTTGCAATTAACTTTGGCATCCAGAAGTTCAGGAACAATGTGTGGCCTCGGTGTCGGTGGAACCTCTGCTGAGGAAGTTGATGGAGCATTTGGGTCAAGTTGTGCTGCTTCATTTCTCTCCCTATGAGATATGTCTTTGGCTAAATGCAAGGGGTGAATTGTCTCTAACTGCTTCTTCATGGATGGCGTTCGGCATGAGTACTTTTTCACAGAACCTTTGGACAGTACTCTTTTGCATATCTTGCATGTCACCTTTCTCACATTCACCTTCTTCGCATCCTCTGGCACAGTGAAGAAGGCCCACACCGCACTTTCTTTTCTTTTCTTGACAGGCTCCACCATATTATCGTCCTCTTCCACTAGGTCTTGATCCGGATGCCTGGATGCCATTGTTTGAAAAAAAAGTCAAGAAACACAGTAAAATACAAACTTGTAGGAAGATACAATAAACAGGTCTTGCCAGGAAGTCAGAAAAATAATAAGAGGAATAAAACAGGTGGTGGCTCCTCCCTCTAACTGAATGAAAATGTTCTAAACCAATCAAAAGCTTTCTTGTCAGGTGACATGGTGTCGCGTAGGGTGCATGTACCTGTTGCACACTAGTTGTGCACCCGTTAAATTTCATATACATAGTTATAAAGTATAAATGGGTGTTTATAAAATGTTTTCAAAAGTATACTAGTGAAAGTGTTTATACAAATCTGATATTTTAACTTTATATAGTGATATTTCACACTTTGATAATTACGCTGAAGTGGCGACCCCGGAAATACGTGTCCGGGAGGGTCGCACATACGTCACGCACTCGTTAAATTTCATACAGTGAATAGTAAAGTAAAAAATACTGTTTATAAATTATTATCTAAATTATGTTCGTGAAAGTCTTTAACCAAAACTGATATTTATAATTTCTACAATGATATTTCATACTTTTGAAATTACGCTGGAGTTGCTACTCCAGCGCGACTCCAGAAGTGCACACCAGCAGCGTTCGTGCACCCATCTTGTAGGTTTGCATAGGGTACGCGACTCCTTTGTAAAAAGAAAAAAAGAAAAAAGAAAAAAAGATAACACAATAATACAAGAAAACAACCTTCACAGTATTAAAAGCAATATTTAAGTAAATATAAATGTAAGATGTACATATAAATAACAGAGTATATTTTTAGTAGTGTATGATATATATATTTTAAAAGAGTGATTTTAATTGTTGAAGAAGATTTGGGAAAAACTAAGTATATTTAAAAAACGAAAAGTTCAAAAATATACTTCCAATCATTGTTAAATAAAAGGAATTATATAAAACACAACTATTTTAAAAAGGTAAAGTTAAAATAATGTTATGAATAAGATGTACAATTTAAAAAACCTTATAAATTGTCTGAAAAAACCATAGGTTTCAGGAATGTTATAGTTAGGGATTAGCATTTAAAAAACCTTTCGAATTCAATGAAAAACATCTGAGGTTTCAGGGTCCTTATAGTTAGGAATTAGCATTAAAAAAACCTTATAAATTCACTGAAAAGACCATATGTTTCAGGGACGTTGTAGGTATGAATTCGAATTTGAAAAACCTTAGAAATTCACTGAAAAAAACATAGCTTTCAGGGACATTATAGTTAGGCCGACCTTTCACTCATACAAAACCAGAGAAATTCAGTTGTTATAGTTAGTTGAGCTAACAATACCTTGTGCCCCCACAATGCACTGCTGATGACATGACATATTACATCACTCGTGACATGGTCAGTGACATCACTGATGACATCTCAAATGACATCACTGATGACATCATCCAAATGACAATTTGATTCACCTCCTCAAACCCTAATATAACCTTTGATAAACCTTCTCTAAAATAGAGACTATCATTTTTGAAACCATAGACACAACAATACCAGTTACTACATACCCACTCACTGATTCCTAGATCTACAGACACATCCACTCATTCACCCACACAGTCACTCATACATCCAGTAACTCAACAATACAGCACTATCATTTACACTGATACAGCTATATAGACACTCCCACACTGTCACTCACCCATAGAGGTACACAAAAACCTACTCAGTCACCCAAAGAATCAATCACACTGCCATTTAGTAACCTATACAGTTATACATATACTACGTCACTTATTCATACAGATACTATTATACTATCACTGGCACAAGCACAAACTCATTCATACAGCCACTGTCATAATGACTCACTTTCACATATAGTCATTTATATACTCAAACACTCACATATACTGTAGTTACTCACACATGTACCACTGAGAAATCTAAACACTCACCAACACGCCTATACACATACTCACCCACCAATACTGCCCTTCAGAGAAGCACTGTTGAACCCATACACCCAGTAAATCAGTCACTCAAAGATCTATGCATGGAGTCACACACATCCACCCACCCACCCAGACACCCAAACAGAAACTCTGACAATAAATCAATAATCCACATAGACACTCCTGTAGCTACTCACTAACCCATGGAGCCGCTAACACACCAACTGACAGACTGATAAAGACATTCAGTTTAGTCACTAACCCATGTATTCAGTAGAGAAACACACAGACACTGGATGATGTAATCAGTGATGTCATCAGTGATGTCATTTGAGATGTCATCAGTGATGTCACTGACCATGTCATGAGTATTGTAATATGTGATGTCATCAGCAGTGCATTGCAGGGGCACGAGTTATAGCTAACTCAACTAACTATAACAGACAAATTTCTCTGGTTTTGTACGAGAGAAATGTCAGCCTAACTATAACGTGCCTGAAACCAATGGATTTTTCAGTGAATATATATATATACATGCATACATATATACATATGTACAAATATATATACATATATATATATTACCTACTGGCGGTCACCAGTAGGTAGTTATAGTTAGGACCAAGTTTCCATAGGAAGAGCATTTTTTGTTTTGCTTCTAACTTTGGCGTCGTTTGATGAATCTTCATGATATTTTCAATACTAATTCCTTGTTCATACCAGCTCCTATGTTGAAAGCTTGGGGGTGATTCGTCAAGGGAGGGCCGAGAAAAAAGGGGGTCCCAGAACGTGTTTTCTCCATGTTAATTTCAGTAGGAAACTTTAGACAAGGCTACAGGTCGAACAGGTCGAACGGGAGAACGGAAATACCCCAAATTTGGCAGGGAGAAGGGTCTTGGTCTAGAAAGCACGCTTTTGTTTATTTGGTGTAAATCCGTTCAGTAGTTTTGGAGAAATATCAAAATTTACAGATATCGATATTTGGGAATTCTGCCTTCTGATTGGCTGAGGGGTTACAAGCACGAGCTTGCTGCTTATTGACTGCGAGCGGTGCAAGCGGTTGCAACTAGGAAGTGTTGGCAACCATTTAGTGATTCCGTTGAAGCGAGTAAGGGGAAAAAAGGGTGAAAAGAGTAGGAAAGAGGAGGGTGGGAGTGCTGTGAGGTCTGTGGGGTGGTTAGGGTGTGCTACACAGGGAGTGTGAAGCGATGTATTCACCCCTACCGGTGTGAAAGTTCTGTTTTGCCCAGAGTGAGATGGTGCTGAGGTGAGGTGTCGGTACACTCTGGGATGAAACCGTGAGCTGATTGCTGTAAACTGATGGGCTCTGGGCGCAGTAGCATACTGGCTGCTTTAACATAGCTCTGCAAGTGGTGTTAGTATGGGTTTAGACTATAGCGTGAGTGGGAAGCAAACTACTCACCCCTACCGGTCTGTAGCCTCAAATGGAGTGTTTTAGCAAGCAGGTATAAAGAAATAATTGTGAATAATATAATTAGGGGTGGGCGGATTTTGCAAAATTCACTTTCGCAAATTATCGCGAAAATGTTAAAAAATCTCCGCAAACACGCGGAAATATCGTGAAGATGCGGAAGTTTTTTTCCCGCCCGTTCGCGGTATTTTCGCCAACTTACCCATGCGGTTGCTCGTGGGCGTGGCCATCTTGTTTTCACTTGTTTCGCGGTGCATGATCGCGAGAAGAAAGACGTGATCGCGCGAAGCATGATGTTACTGCGGGCGCAAACTGTCGCGAGACAGCGCAAATGGCTACCAACAATCCAACATCTCGTGGAGAACGCGACCGGATCGGGAAAACTTGTCGAAGAACGCGGGGATTCAGGTAAAGCGATCGCGCGCACGCGAGAATGTATTATTTTACAGCGCGAGCAAGCAAAACATTTTCGGTAAAATGCGGATTGCGGAAATTTTGACATTTTCGCGCTCTCCGCCGAACGCGAAAATGTCAAATTATCGCAATGCCACAGAAGACAAATGGTGAAATCAGGTCTGTTTAAGAAAGTGGCTGTGTGGGATAAATAGGGGTGGGCGGAATTAGCGAAAGTGCCTTTCGCAAAATATCGCGAAACGGCGCAAAATCTCCGCGATCATGCGAAATTTCTCGTGATTGCAGAGAATTTTGTGTGCTGATTAATGTGTTACTGAATTTGACCTTCAACTCGGGCACCTGCTTTATTTATAATTATATCTGTAAGACTTACAGATATAAATAAAGCAGGTGCCCGAGTTGAAGGTAAAATAAAAGTGCTTCCGGTTGGGGTTTAATTTTTGTGACAGGAGCATCGTGCCAGAATGAATCCTGCCATGCATATTTACCAGAGAAGATGCCACCGTTTTGTGCAATACCTCTACTCAACTCGAGTACTTTCTACTGGCTAATCAGTAAGTGCTACCTCGTTGGGTAAATGTATAGTGCTTTTCCTACACTACAGCTGCGTAAAGGGCCAGAAGAGTTGTCTCCAGTGGCAATGTGTGTCTGTAACTTTGCCACTGTGCCGAAAGGCGCTAGGGTCCCTTGAGTGAGGTGTCCATCATTATAGCGGGAAATGGGCGGGAAGAAGTTGCATAAAGCTAGTGTGTTTGGAGCGGGTCCTAACGGGCGGGGCTTCTAGGCCAGTTCACATGCCTCTTGTTTATAAAGGGTCAGAGCAGTGTCTCTGAGGCAGACAGGGAGAAGGAACCGCCTTTGGCACAGGAACTACACAAGGATTGCTCTCGAGTAAATCAAGGATGCAAAGACCACCGTCAAGGATTACAGCTATCATTTCAGGGTGGATCTGGGGAGAAGGCACATATGCTTAACCACGCTCACGAATTCTACACGAGGATTGCGCTCGAGAAAATGAAGGATGCAAAGACCACCATGAAGGATGTGTGTCTGTAACGGCGCCGACAGCCCTGAGGTCCCTCGAGTCAGCTGTCCATCATAGTGGGGGAAAGGGCGGGAAGACGTTGCCCACCACTGGTGTGTGGAGCGGGGCCAAACAGGCGGGGCTTCCATGCAGTTCACATGCCTCCTCCAGAGACCGATCAGAGCAGCAGACGAGGAGACAGAACCTCCTGGTGTCAGGAACTACAAGGGGATTGCGCTCGAGAAAGTCATGGCTGCACAGAGCTCCATCAAAGATCACAGCTAATTTTTGACGGTAGATATGGGGAGAAAAGCACACCTGCCCAGCCTCGACCTAGCTCCAGAATGTTTTGTGCTGATTAATGCGTTACTGAATTTGAGCTTCAACTTGGGCCCCTGCTTTATTTATATCTGTAAGTGCTTCCTGTTGAGGTTTAATTTTTGTGACAGGACTCATTCAAGGCGACAATTTCCGTTCCCTCGCGGATCGCGGAAATTTCGACATTTTCGCGTTCCGCGCGGAACGCAAAATGTCGAATTGTCCCAATTTCCGCGAGCGGAACGGAAATTGTCGCCCACCCCTAGGGATAAAGCGATGGAGTCTTCAAGTTATATAAAAAGTGTCTTTATTTAAGTGCCATAAAAGGAACCACTGGTGCAAGAGCTAAGGCATCCGGCTGAGGCAAACTCCAACCACTTCTGCTGTATTCAAACCTAAGCTCCTGCATCAGTCAATTCCACATCACATGTTACAGTTCCATGTGACATAAACAATACCTATTACACATGAATGACTGTAAATTGTAGAAGGAAAATAAAGGTAGGATACATAAGATTACCACACTGTGCCAACTAGTTCATAAACAATGCTGTTTTTTTTTATCTTGATCGCCAGCTCGTGAGCAAAGGCTGAGGATGAGCTAATTTTTGTGAAAGGGCTTTGTGGATAACAGGCAGGCAGAGAGACGTGTGTACAAAGAATACATATGGTTTCAAAATGGATGTCGGGTTTAGGCTAATTTAGCAAGTAAATAGCATATTCGCATAGGCCATACATCATCCATCCCTGGTTAGTGTGGACATAAGGGCCAATAATTAACACACAGTTCAAATGCCTAAGCATACTTAGAAAGTTATTATATGAAAATAGTTCAATTGAAGTGTATAAAAATTTAATAGGAAAAAGTAATAAAAGTTGGAAAAAATCAATCCAAGAATAAAGTGAATTTCTTACAAGTCTTGGAGATTGCAGTCCGGAAGTTCTTCAGCGGCTTTAGATGCGTAATGTTCCAAGGGGTGATTGTTGCCATCGTGTGAGAAAAGCGAAGCGATCCAATTCATATCCTCGAAGGGACAGTAATGTTCCTCGAATGTTGGAGCGGCAATTGGCAGGCAATCTGCGATATTGTCAAAGGTCGCACGTTGCAAGAGATCCTTCGCGGCTGCGTGGAAATCCTATTCCGCCAGCATACCTTTTTGCGTTGCATCTGCCATTGCTCCACTACCCGAACAATCAAGTTCATAGTTTTTAAGATACTCCATTACCTGCTGGATATCGGGAGCATTTGCTGGGATGTTGGCAAGGCATAGGTCCATTCGCCAGTCGATTGGGAAAGTTTTGCAATAAAAAGATGGCTGCACGCAGATTGTATATGTGTAAATAAATGTCATGTTGTAGCTGACTCCGATAATAGATAGAGGCAGGCAGCCGAAAAGTTGTTCCATTTTTTCACGGTATTGATGTAGCTTCGCGTAGAGGCGTATTCTGTCGGATGCTTGTTACCACAGGGAGCGCAGCCATTTTTAACAAGCTAAAATATTAGTAGGATGGCCGCAAACAGAGCGAGAATTATGGGCACTGTTGCTGTTATTCCAGAGATGATTGAATGAATGAAGTCTGGTATTAGACTAAAAAGAGTTTGAAAGCCTGTGAGAAGGCCGGAGGAGACAGTGTTAAAAAAGTGTGCAAGACCTTAAATGTCAGATGTGTTGAAAATTGTATAACAATTCACAAAGTGTAATGGGAGGTTTGTATTTAAGAGGGAGTGTATTTTACTTGAAGTTTGTACTAGCTGCAATCGATAAATTACTTTTGGAGAAGTGAGGGGCACTTCTGTTTGAAACAAAAGCACTTTTAATTTGCTCCGTTTAATAAAATCTGTTTTTAAAGTAGGTATTGAAGGCCAAGTTGAACTTTGGGAGTTACTTTGTATGGGTGGGAATAGAGATTGCTAGAGGAAGTTGTCCGGTTTGAAACAGTAAGGATATATGGTATGCCAGCTCACATTGCGTAGCAGTCCATGTTATTAAGAAGCAGATAACTGCCATTAGAAAGCTGTGCGAATGTTGGTCTGATTGTGGGAGTTGGCGTGCTTTTAAGAAAGTATGCAAGATTGGGGGCTGTAAGCTTAGAAGCGTCGTGCAGATGGAAATTCTTGCATAGGAATGAATGACTGCCATTGTGGTCCCACTTTTGAGAAAAACTTTGGTATCCTCTTTAAGACAGCGATATGTAAATGGGAGAAACCACTGCTCGTAAATAAATGCACTACCTTATATAATCACATACAACATGTACACCTAGCAGAAAACAACAACACTATGTACTGTGGGAACCGTGGCTAGCCCGTGTACACAAACCAAACATAGCACTTCTGCCACACAATGCAGAATGCGCGGAGAGATGGGAGCAAAGTATGTGCGAAGGTGGCAAGTGACTCTTCATTATAAAAGTATACAATGCAAAGTGTTGAGGGGATGTGCCGGACAGACTTGAGTATGCAGAGCACAGACATGTACATGTCAACATACACTGATGGTCTATTGAGTGAAGTGGACAGTGGACGCAACCATAATAGTACAGTCAGTAGGGAAGATTACGAAAACATAGCGCGTACGTGTCCCCCCCCCAAAATCTTTTGCGTAGTGGGCAGGCTCAGCGTACGCAAGGCTAGCATAGGGGTATGATTAAAAGGTAAGTTTCTCTGGGTGTGGTTCTCTTCTGGAATGGCGAACATGTCTGTCAGGTCTGCGCCGCTTACACCGCCACGAGGCTGGCGCCATGAGCGAAGGTGGCTGCAGAAATAATGCTCTCAGCCTGCTGGTACCCAGAAACCGTCATGGCTGCTGCGATGCACATTTGCCCCACAGTTCACCTTTCGACACTGCCGTATGTGAAAGAGGGACCACCACGTGCCGGCAGAAGCTTTTGGGCCAAGGTCTGCGAGCTGGGAAGGCTCCTGAGATCAACTCTGGCTACCGCGACACAGGCAGACAGCGCCCAGCCTGAGGCCCAGCACCGTGGAGTGCTCTGTATACTACTAAAACAGTAGTCCAACAGGTACCAACAGTGGAACGGTGTCTTGATGCCACAATGGAGGATGTTAGAACTGCATCTGAGAGTGCAGATGAAGGTACTCCTTTCGACCAGCTGTAACCAACTGTAGGTCCCAACAGTGGAACGGTGTCTTGATCCCATAATGGACGATGTTAGAACTACATCTGAGAGTGGAGATGAAGGTACTCCCTTCGACCAGGTGCAAGCAACTCTAGGTCCCAACAGTGGAACGGTGTCTTGATCCCAGAATGGACGATGTCCGATATTACCTGCTGCTTGGTTTTCCCAGAACTCCCTCTGTTGAGGTACATCAGATTCTGTGCTTCCATAGCTAAGTGCTGCACATGATCATTGGGCTTGGCTGACTGCAGTCACTGGAGTACATTGCGGTACAGCAGGTCCGAACGGGGTCTTGATCCCAGAATGGACGATGTTAGAACTGCATCTGAAAGTGCAGATGAAGGTACTCCCTTCAACCAGGTGTAACCAACTCTAGGTCCCAACTGTGGAACGGTGTCTTGATCCCAGAATGGACGATGTCCGATATTACCTGCTGCTTGTTGGTTTTCACAGAAGTCCCTCCGTTGACGTGCATCAGACTCTGTGCTTCCATAGCTAATTGCTGCACATGATCATTGGGCTTGGCTGACTGCAGTCGCTGGAGTGCACCGCGATACAGCAGGTCCGAACAGTGAAACGGGGTCTTGATCCCACAATGGACGATGTTAGAACTGTTTGTGAGAGTGGGGGTGAAGGTAGTCCCTTCAACCAGGTGCAACCAACTCTAGGTCCCAACAGAGGAACGGTGTCTTGATCCCAGAATGGACGATGTCCGATATTACCCGCTGCTTGTTTTTCACAGAACTCCCTCCGTTGAGGTGCATCAGACTCTGTGCTTCCGTAGCTAACTGCTGCACATGATTATTGGGCTTGGTGACTGAAGTCCGTGGAGTACACCCTGGTACAGCAGGTCTGAACAGTGAAACGGGGTCTTCATTCTGTGATTGAGGATGTCAGAAGTTAAAGTTTGTGATCATTTGTGTGTACCCCCTCCAATCAGGTGCAACCAACTCCGTGCTTCCGAATCCAATGGCACGCAGCTGTGAGGTGTTAATGACCACTGCCTCTGGCTTACACTGCGGTCAGCAGGGCTTACAATTCAGATCAAATGGTGATTGTTTAATTACAGAATCCAGTAGGCAAATAACTACAACGTCTATTGAAATATACACAATAGCCTTTAAGTATACTTGCTTGAAGAAGTTATTTAAGATGACTTATAGGTTTAGTACAATGACCAAATTCTTCTTGGTAGTGGTAAAGAACACTGAATAACAGTGTACACAGTGGACAGCAGAGATCACAATTTAAATTGTTTTGATTTATTTATTGCAGAGTTTTGTGTAATTTATGTTGTTGTATTTTGTGAAGAGGAAGTGAGAAAAAGTATTCATGGAAGACTGTGTTCACTACTGCCTTCAATTTATACTGCAGACAGCAGTGTTCACAATTCAGATCGAGTCGCTATTGTAGATGACACAGTCCTGTAGGCAAAAGACATTGCTCCAGTGCGCTCTGTCTGCACCACGCATATGCATCGTCGCAAGGTCCGCACACGGTTTTTCTTTCTTCGCGTATGACAAACTGGGCAGCTCAAGTCAACGCCACGTGGCTGTGGGCCATTGCTGACCACTCTCTGGCCTACACTGCAGACAGCAGTGTTTACAATTCAGATGGAGTCGCTATTGCAGATGATGTAGTGTTGTGGGCAACAGACATTGCTCCTAGTATGGCCCTCCCGCAGCACGCATCATCGCTGGCTGTGCACATGCTAAATGCTTTTGATGTGGCTATCTGAGTGCACTAGACCTGATGGACCCTTTATGATACAATCTTTTTGTGTATTATTTCAGATCTACTGCCTGTATCTCAGTATACCACAAGTTAGGGTTCTTTTACGATAGAATCTTTTCTGTATTATTTCACATCTACTGTCCCTACCTTACTGCAGCACAAACTATTGACCCTTTTATTATTGAATCTCCGTGTGTGATCCAATGATTACTGTTGTAGTTGATGCTAGCAGCAACCATTCCCTGAGGGCTGGTTTATACTCACCTCACATGCATTCAGCACAGAGGTCACTAGATATGTGACCCTGGTAATAAAAAGGAGTCAAGCGCACATGCCCTTACCCACTTCCACTATCTATCTGTGTCCGTGTGTTCATTATCTATGCATGATACTGCCCTTGGACCGTACCACATTACATTGTGCTGTGGACAGCGTATGCAACCATGTTACCTATGGCAGTGGGGAAAAGTTCTGTTATGTAGCTTTTAGATGCATGGCTATCACAGGTGGAAGGCTACTTTACAGAGCATGAATATTGATGGAGATGATGGTTGCATGTTGTGTGTAGTGTCAGATATGTGTATATAGCAAAAGGTTTTCAAAAAAGCTCTGTAAGCAGAAGAGGAGTCTCTCATCAATGAGAGAATGACTAAAATGGGTGGGGTCCTCTAACTGTTACAATGGGAAATGTTATGAACCAATTAAATGCTTTTCTTTAAGGTCACATGGCACCGAGCGTGCAAGGAGGCCGCAACCCACGCGATTTTGAGAAAATATATTTACCATAATATAAGTTTATTACAGTTAGAAATATATAAATGTTTAAAATATTTTAGATTATCGCTGGTCCTCATATACACTTTAACTTATTTAGATATAGTTTTGAGACGAGAAAAAAATGAGGGAATGGCGTTCCCGGTGCGACACCATACGTCTATGATGTAACACAGGGCCTGGCAGCGTGCACTCGTCGCATACACAACATGCAGCGGGCGTGACCCCATACGTACATGACGTAAGGCGTGGCTTGGTACTACGTACCCATCGCATACCAAAGTAGCAGCTGGCGCGACCACATACGTATATGATGTTACGCAGGACGCGGTGCCACGAACCCATTGGATACGAAATGCGCATCCTTTACGAGTTTCGCAATCTGGCGGATAGGATTCGCGTGCTGATAGAGCTTGGTACACTACCGGTACAGGACTTCAGTTTTCTCAACAAAAGAAAAAAACAATATACATACTTTTATTTGAAGATATAAAACATTACATATTTTTCAAATAAAAAAAAGGATAATAGCGTTCCAAAATATTACAAAAAAATTGAAAAAATATAGGTTTTATAAATATTAAAATATGAAATTAAAATTTAAAAAAACTTTTGAAATTCACTGAAAAAACCATAGGTTTTACAGACGTTATAGTTAGGAATTAGTGTTTAAAAAACCTTAGAAATTCTCTGAAAAAACCATAGGTTTCAGGGACGTTATAGTTAGTGAGACATTTGACTCATATAAAACCAGAGAAATTCGCCTGTTATAGTTAGTTGAGCTAACTATAACTTGCGCGCCCGCAATGCACTGGTGATGACATCACTGATGACATCTCAAATGAAATCACTGATGACATCATCCACCTGATAATCTGATGCACATACTGATGGCCTAATATAAACTTAGATATACGCACTCTAAAATACAGACTACTATTTTTGAAACCATACACACAACAATGCCAGATACTACACACCACCCACTATTTCCTAGGTCTAAACTCACATCCACTCACGTATACATGCAGTTACTCATCAAAACAGTACTATAATATGCACTCATACACCTATACATACAGACACAGTCCCCCACTCATCCATAGCGTTACTCACACACCTAGTCAGTCATGCAAAGAATCAATCACATACCCATTAACTCATGTATAGAGTTATACACCAACTGCGTTATTTATACACACACTACATCACTTATTTATGCAGATACTAACACTTACCTACTGTCTTATACAATCACTGATACAAGCAGACACTCTTTTATACACCCAATCTTCAAATAACTTACTCTTACATATAGTCATTTATATACTCCGACACTCACATATACTGCCTTAAAACATATGTATTTACTCACACATATACCGGTGAGACATTAACCAACACACCCATACACACACTAACTCAGTCATACAACCCTTCCCAGATGTACTTTTGAATCCATACAACCAGTGAATCACCTACTCAGACATGTATGCACAGTCACACATACCCCTACCCACCTACACAGACACTCAGGCACTCATACAGATACTCAGACAAAAAATCAATAACCCATATAGACACTCATGTAGCTACTCACCAACCCATGCAGCCACTTATACACCAACTGAGACACTAATACAGACTTTCACACAGTTTAGTCACTAACCCATACATTCAGTAACACATGTTCAATCACTCACTTATACAGTCAGTCATGCACCTACTAAATAATCTATTCAGGCACTTGTAAATCCACTCATTCTTCAATACACCTTGGCATAGATATATATGAAAAATATTTAAACTATACAGAAACACACATTCACTGGATGATGTCATCAGTGATGTCATGTGAGATGTCATCAGTGATGTCACCAGTGATGTCACTGACCATGTCATGAGTGATGTAATATGTGACATCATCACCAGTGCATTGCGGGCGCGCGAGTTATAGTTATCTCAACTAACTATAACGGGCGAATTTCTCTGGTTTTATATGAGTCAAATGTCCAACTAACTATAACGTCCCTGAAACCTATGGTATTTTAGTGAATTTCAAAGGTTTTTAAATGCTAATTCCTAACTATAACGTCTCCATCCAGTGAATGTGTGTTTCTGTAAAGTTTAAATATTTTTCATATATAACTATTTTTTGAAAGGGCTGAAGACAATAATGTATGGTTTGATGATAAGGGTACCGAATGTGCTTCTGAGAAGCAAAATGTTAGTGTTCCTCCTCAAAGTTCCGATGTGAGTAGAACTATTACCAATTCTGACATGAACCAGATTGAATCTACTGTAGAAGAGATTGCTGACTGTTCTGCTGTTCATCATTTTGTGTTACAAAAAAGGAGTACCAGGGTACCTAAGAAGTTTGATGATTACATTTTGGAATATATTTTTTTTCTCTTAAAGGATATATGTGGTAATCATATCCTACCTTTATTTTCATTATAGAATTTAGAGACATTCATGTCTAATAGGTATTGTTTATGTTACACGGAACTGTAACATGTAATGTGCAATTCACTGATGCAGGAGCTTAGGTTTGAATACAGCAGAAGCGGTTGGAGTTTGCCTCAGCTGGATGCCTTAGCTCTTCCACAAGTGGGTCCATTTATGGCACTTAAATAAAGACACTTTTTATATAACTTGCAGACTCCATCGCTTTATTACACACAGCCACTTTCTTAGACACACCTGATTTCACCATTTGTCTTCTGTGGCATTGCAACATTCTGCATTATATTCTCCACAATTATTTCTTTATTCCTGCTTGCTAAAACACTGTATTCGAGTCTTCAGACCGGTAGGGGTGAGTAGTTCGCTTCCCACACCCTGTATAGTAAAAATGCATACTAACACTATTACATAGGTATGCTACAGCAGCCAGTATCCTACAGCACCCATAGCACATCACTTTACAGCAATTAGCTCATGGCTTAGGCTCACGTTTTGATCCCCGATACTTCAGACCGTTAGGAGTGAGTAGTTTGCTTCCCATGCCCGCTATAGTCTAAACGCATACTAACACCACTTGCACAGCTATGCTACAGCGGACAGTATGCTACAGCGCCCAGAGCACATCAGTTTACAGCAATCAGCTCAAGGTTTAGGAGCACGGTTTCTTCCCCGAGTGTACTAGCACCTCACCTCAGCACCATGTCACTCTGGGCAAAACAGCACTTTCACATCGGTAGGAGTGAATACTTCGCTTTACACTCCCTGTGTAGCACACCCTAACCACCCCACAGAGCTCACAGTGCTACTACCCTCCTCTTTCCTACTTTTGTTGCCCTTTTTTCCCCTTACTCACTTCAACGGAATCACAAAATGGCTGCCAACACTTCCTAGTTGCAACCATTCGAAGCCAATAACCAGCAAGTTCTTGCTCGAACGCCTCAGCCAATCAGATGGCAGAATGCCCAAATATCGATATCTGTAAATTTCGATATTTCTCCAAAACTACTGACCGGATTTACACCAAATAAACAAAAGTGTGCTTTCTAGACCAAGACCCTTCTCTCTGCCAAATTTGGGGTCATTCCGTTCTCCCGTTCGACCTGTCGCCTTGTCTAAAGTTTCCTATGGAAATTGCATGGAGAAAACACGTTTTGGGCCCCCCTTTTTTCTCGCCCCCCCTGGATGAATCACCCCCAAACTTTCAACATAGGAGCTGATATGAACAAAGGATTAGTTTGGAAAATTTCATGAAGATTCATCCAACTACGCTAAAGTTATAAGCAAAACAAAAAAATGCTCTTCCTATGGAAACTTGGTCCCAACTTTAACTACCTACTGGCGACCACTGGAAGATGACATACATATATATATACATATACATATATATATATATATATATATATATATATATATAGATATATATATATAGATAGATAGATAGATAGATATATGTATATATATATATTTATTCCAATCGAACACTGCTCCCAGTTGAAGACACCACACACAACGTTCAATTTACCCTTTACTGTTTGGGAGGCAGGAGCAGGCTGAGACAAGTCCTCATACCATATCGTAACACCGTGTATGCCATACGCGTTTTGGATATATTTCCTTTTTCACTGGCTGGCGTGTAAGGGGGAAAGGAACAGCTTGCCAGTTTATCACAGGTGATTTCAGGTTCTGGTCCCGCCCCACTGGGCGCATGCTTGCTAGGCATTCTGGATAATGTAGTCCTTGGAAAAATACTGTCCATAGTGGATGTCGCTTTACCTTTACCTCCCCAATTATGATCCCGTTGGGTAGTTGTGAGGAAGAGTCCCGCTTGCTGCTTTCGTGACGTCGCTCCAAACAGGTACGTTGTTAAATTTTCTGTGCCTTCAGCACACGGACCTGCTTCTCACACAGTGGGGTGATCTTCGTGGTCAGAGCTGACCACAAAATATTCCAATCGATTACTGCTCCAAGTTGAAGACACCACACACAACGTTGGATTTACCCTTTATTGTTTGAGAGGCAGCAGCAGGCTGAGACAAGTCCTCACAGCATATCGTAACACCGTGTATGCCATACGCGTTTCGGATATATTTGCTTTTTCACTGGCTGGCGTGTAAGGGGGAAACAAACAGCTTGCCAGTTTATCACAGGTGATTTCAGGTTCTAGTCCCGCCCCACTGGGCGCGTGCTTGCTAGGCATTCTGGATAATGCAGTCCTTGGCAAAATACTGTCCATAGTGGATGTCGCTTTACCTTTACCTTCCCAATTATGATCCCGTTGGGTCGTTGTGAGAAAGAGTCCCGCTTGCTGCTTTTGTGATGCCGCTCCAAACAGGTACGTTGTTCCGTTTTCTGTGCCTTCAGCACACGGACCTGCTTCTCACACAGTGGGGTGATCTTCGTGGTCAGAGCGGACCACAAAATATTCCAATCGAGCCCTGCTCCCAGTTGAAGACACCACACACAATGTTCGATATACCCTTTATTGTTTGGGAGGCAGCAGCAGGCTGAGACAGGTCCTCACAGCATATCGTAACACCGTGTATGCCATACGCGTTTTGGATATGTTTCCTTTTTCACTGGCTGGCATGTAAAGGGGAAAGGAACAGCTTGCCAGTTTATCACAGGTGATTTCAGGTTCTGGTCCCGCCCCACTGGGCGCGTGCTTGCTAGGCATTCTGGATAATGCAGTCCTTGGCAAAATACTGTCCATAGATGTCATCAGTGATGTCATGAGTGATGTCACTGACCATGTCATGAGTGATGTAATATGTGACGTCATCAGCAGTGCATTGCGGGCGCGCGAGTTATAGTTAGCTGAACTAACTATAACGGGGGAATTTCATTGGTTTTTTATGAGTGAAATGTCCAGCTAACTATAACATGTGTGAAATCTTTGGTTTTTGCATTGAATTTCTAAGGTTTTTTAAATGCTAATTCCTAACTATAACGTGTGTGAAACCCATGGTTTTTTCAGTGAATTTGCATGGTTTTTTAAATGCTAATTCTTATATTTACTTTTTTTTTTTTTTTTTTTTTTGCAATGTTTTTTACATATTTTTATTTTAAATTTATATCCTCTTTAAAGACTATGGTTAAATTTTAAAAATTCTACAATATATTTTTTATTTTTACCTTTTTTTAAAACTAAACAGGTAAGATTTAGTAGTATAACATAGTGAATCTTTTTTTCCCTTTTTTTTTTTATTAGTATTTTTTTAACGTGCGCGTACGGTAAGCGTACGTCTTGCTTTTAGTACGTTAGATTTCTACGCTGTTTGCGTTCAGTTACGCAATTTGCGTAGACGTGCGTCACGCGCATGCGGCGCGTAACGCGTACGCAGCATGCGCATGTTACGCGGAAGTGAAGGGGCGTGCCTGTTTTGCGCATGCGCGCGTGCGCGTGTCTTTTTTACGCGAATGCTTACTTTTACCGTAAGCGCTCCGTAAGCGCACCGTAAGCATAACGTATGTGCACGTTGGGTCATGTGATCAAGAAATAACACTTTTGATTGGTTTTTACTACTTTCAGTTCTAGAACTCTCCTACACCACACCCATTCCCCTCATTTCTGCTTGTGATCCCTTTGGAGAAGGAGCTGAGTTGTCTTTGTGATACGATGGCAGAACAGCAGACCTCTTCAGAGAGTGAGGCTAGCAGCACTACCTTGAGGCAGAGAAGGAGGAAACAAAAGAGCTCTTTCATATGGGAGTATTTTTCTTTTCCAGAGGGCAAGAAAAAGGTAAATGCACCTTTAGTGACTTGTAAGCTGTGTGACCGTGTACTTTCAAGAGGGAATCCTAACAAGAAGTATTCCTTCGGGAATCACACTATGTTGAGACACCTTCATGATGTACACGGTAGGACATATGCTTGACATACTGGAGGAAACCCTTCAGTAAGTCAACCAAGCACATCCACAGCACCTCAGCCTGGTCCATCATCTGCAAGGCCGAGTCCATCTTCGGCAGGTCAGCTGAGCCCTTCATCTGTGGGGGGAGCATCTCCTTTTTCTGGTCCTCTGGAAACTAACCCTCGGTTTGCGAGGTTTACAATGCGGTGTGCCACTTGTTATGGTCTAATTTGTCATAGGGAGACCAGTGTTGCCCTAGTTAACAATAAAATAGACCAGCACATTTGTCCTACCGACTAATATTCCCATTCTTTCTTTCCTCTGTCCCTGTACGAACACAACGGCTCTTTTAAGAGCCAACCTTACCTTTCAACTTTTTTTAATATATTTTTGTAAACTTTTTTTTGATTTTTTGTTTTACCGTACCCGTACGGTACGCGTAATTTTTTTTTTTTAAAAAAAAACACTAAAAATCAATTATCACATTACAAGGTCCTTGAGAGATTACAATGAAAAACTGAAAATGTGATTGTGGAGAAGTGGAAAAAAGGGACCATGAAATTTCTAACTTACCATACCCACTCAAAAAATTATTTATTAATTAAAATTTAATTTAAATTGCTAAAAAAATGGTTCGTTTTCGTAAATTTTATTTCTCAATCTGAAAAAAAAGAAAAAAGTATTAATATTTAATAAAACATTTTATAATACAGTACACGTATTTACATATTTTCCAAAAACAATTTTTTGCCTTTTTTTTGCTGTTTTCAGAATATATTGCATTTCACTATAAATCGTGAAAGCAATTGCATTCATCAATTAACAGCGGGAAAAATAAAAATAACAATCTCAAAGATTGTTTAAAAAAAGCCCAGAATCTCTTCTCAGTTAAACATAACATTATCGAAATGCAAAATATTATTCATTAAAAATATCATCTTATAACAAAAATTATTTCTAAAAAATACTGTCTGACTATATTCTTTCAGAAGCATAATCTCAAAAAAAATATATCTCAAATAAATCCACAATACATCTAGTTTCCTTTCCTTTAGGCCAAATGTTAATTTTTGAAATTATTTTTTGATTAAATTTCCAACGATAATCCAATAAAATTCCAAAATTTAAAATGTACACATGTTACCGATTCTCTCTAAAATTTTGGTTTCCGAAACATTAATTAGGATTTAATTAAGTCCACAATACAATTGGATACCTTTCCTTTAGGCCAAATGGTAATTTTAAAAATCTTTAAATTTGTAAATTCCAATGGTAATCCAATAAAATGGTAAAATTGTTTTGTACAGATGTTGCCAATTCTCTCTAAAATTTAGGTTTCAGGAAGATTAGATAGGAATTTGCTAAATCAAACGGCAAACGTTGCTTAAAAACCAATTGACAATCATTACACATTGTCCAGCCTTTTTTACATTTTAGATAAACTGTGTAATGACCAGGAGTTACAGTAGGTCCTTCATGGAAAATTATTGCAACTGTTACAAAAGTTTTTCCTGAAATTGATAATTGCTGTCCTGTAAACTTCTTTATTAAAGTATCCAATTTTGAACCATCAGCTCTACATCGTTGCATCATTAAAATTACATACTGTCCGTATTCCTTTAAAATTAACGTTGAAAACATGTCAGATTTACACTCACCGCATTCCAGGCTATGATTAGCATCTTTAACTAATTTAGCAAAAGTGACTGTTTTACTCTCTGGCAATGTTAAATAAATAAACCTTTCAGAATCAACATTAGAGCCACATGTATTGTAACAGTTTACACAACTATGTTCCCATTTATAAGAGAGACCAAACAAATTTTCAATTGGCACCCCTTCTTCTTCCAGTACCTGAAGAAAATACAACAAGAATTCCTGTGCGTCTTGCTGTACATTTTGAGAAAACTGTGTACATCCTGAACATACATCTAAAAGTTTTCTAATTTCAGTAGCACTTTCTATTTGAGTTTTATCATTACTCAGCTTTTGAAAAAGGAGACTCAACTCAGAACAGAATCTTTTTCTCTGATTTACTATTATCTGCTCTTGCAAACTTTCCAGATAAAATGCAACATTCAGCACTACATTAGCGTAGCAGTTGACACCAGAGCTATTTTCAAAATGACATCCTACAACCTCTTCTTCATTTTCCTTTTTCTTTTTGCTTGCAATTACATCACTCCTCTTTTTTTTCCTCCTCTCTACATCCTCATTACAGATATTCTCATTTCTCCTTTTACGAGAAACTACACGTTTCTCTAACACAGGATACTGACCTAAATGAGGAGCATAGGTTCTTCTTAATCTATTGTACTCCTTTACACAATTTGCATCAGCACTAACTTTTGAATCATCAAAGTCTATCATGAATAAACCAGATAATGTTTTCACTCGTGACAAAGCTACATAAGCCATACCTTCTTTGAACACAGTTGAACCAATGTTTACAAATGCACAATCTACAGTCAATCCTTGAGACTTGTGAATAGTTACAGCATATGCTAGAGAAAACGGAAACTGTTTCCTTTGTACATATAAGTCTTTCACAAGCATAAAACGAACTGTACAACGACAAATGTCTATAACTTCTTCTATCTGATCAAATTTTATTTTTAAACATTCAATTCCATCTTTTTTCTGATAATTAATAAAACCCACAACTCTTCCCATAGCTCCATTAACTAAACCTTTTTCAACATCCAAATTTCTCCTTAAAAATACTCTACAGTTCATGCAAACATATAGATTTTTTTCTAATCCAGCAGTTTTGGAAATGTTCTTCTCTAGTGAATCCAATTTATTTTTCAGTTTGCCTGTTAATGTGATAGTAATTCTTCCATCCTGAATTTTGTTCACTGCTTCCAATTTCCTGATATCTTCCTTTTCCAATTTCAAAAGCTCCTCATTGAATATTGCACATTCACGTAGAGTTGGCATTAAGCAGATGACACTTTTCTTTTCTGCAATGTTCTTGTATATCTTCTCTGCAACTATTTCTTCCTTTGGAAATAAATTATGTAGCAACCGACCATCTGAACTAATCTTTAGAGCCAAGCTCAAAACTACACTATTCGAACAGTAAAGTATTCCACTTCTGTAGGTTCCAGTTAGCAGCCGCTCCTTAGCGCGGGGACACGCCGCTGTGCGTCACCAAGCGCTTTACAAAACTCCCTAAATAGAAAATAGAAAAATAATGCTTTTGTGCCAGCTTCAGTGAGTAGTCCAATTCTGATATCTTTCAGAATACTTCCATATTCTTCATCGTTTGCTTGTCTCATATTAGTAGTAAGTTCCTTGTACTCAAAGAAGGACCAAATATTTGCATTACCGATGCTTCCCAATGACTTCTTTGTATCTTCATGTGTCACAGTATTAAACACTGGTTGTCCTTTAACTGGAGTAAGCTGTAGAAGATCCCCAAAAACTATTACATGTTTTCCACCAAATAACACGTCATAGTCTGTCCTTAGAGTTTGCTGCATTCTTAAATGCACAAAGGCAAGCATTACGTTTGATACCATGCTCACCTCATCAATAATGAGAACTTGCATCTTCTTCAATACTCTTGAAACTTCCAAGCATGCTTCTCCAGTTAGCTTGTGGTATTGTATTTTGTTCTCATGCTCCACTGGTAACATTAGCAAACGATGTAAGGTGATTCCTTTTATGTTATATGCTGCTAACCCAGTTGGAGCAGTAACCACACAAGACAAAGTAGAATCCGTTTTTTGCTGTAGGTAGCTTCTGATGACTTTTATTAGGAAACTTTTTTCCAGTTCCAGCTTGTCCGCTTACATACATCCTGATTGGATGAAATGATGTGCATGAGCACTCTTTTTTTTCATGTAGTAATCCGTGATCAATTTTGTTTCTGATTTCTTCATAAATTTGTTGCTGCTCTTCATTCAGTTGTCTTTCCAAATTTGGTAAGTCTATAAATTCTTCTTGAGCTTGATTCATAGCCGTTTCCACTTCATTCATAGCTATTGCATCTTCATTTTCAATGATTGGTTGTCCTAGGGGATCTTGACTGAGTGTTCCTGAACTTTGGCTGTCTTGAGAACTGTCTCTAGCTACTTCAGCTGCAATTGTAGTTTCCTGTTCAATTTCTTCATTTAACATTTGCACATAAGTTGTAAATGTACTGCATTGTATGCTGTCTTTGCAAGCATTACATGAATCTTCATAGCTTTGAAATTCTGCCAGTAGTTCATCCTCTGTACGCCATGGTTTAAATAGCTGTAAAAGAGCCAAGTAGTAAAATTCCTTTTTGTCAGTAGTGTCGCAACTTAGCTTCCTGTGATTTATCAAACTTTCTTTTGTTTGCTTCACCAAACATCCTTCCTCACCAATGACTTTATATTTTCCATTGTTGATGTCTTCTGCAGCTTTCCGTGAATAAATGTAGTTCTGTAGCACTTCATAGAGACACATGTTCTCAAGATGATGACTTCTCTTGGGATAATATGTGTCCAACATGTTTGATTTCAAAATATCTGTACTTTCTGGGTCATTCTCGGCCAAATATTCAATTTCTCCAACAAATTTCAGTACCCGATTTCTCATAGCTGCAAGGCCTAAACTTGCCTAAATTATTCTTCTTGATTTTGAGTAGAGACTTGCAGAAGATAACCTATCTGAACATTCGTAGGATCCAATTTCTCGATGCGATAACATCTTTAAACTGAAACTGTACAGCTTCTTACTGACAGTCTTCTCGTGAGAAATCTCTTCCCACATTTCTTTCAATTCAGTTTTTTCAGATTTAGTAATGTAAGACGTTACATATCGAGCAACAGCAATGGAATTGTCAGCTACATACTGTATATCCATGTTAGCATTCCACATGGATAAAATGACTGGGTTGTAGTCATTTATATTTTTTGATTCTTCTTTTCTTTTAAGGTTGTAGGTATTCTTAGGTGATTTTCTTGTAATAGTATGTCTCACAGATGACATAAAACTGTTTACTCTTCCATTTGAAAGAACAGGTCTAGGAAATCCAAATCGACATTTAATGTAGTATTTATCTTTGCTCTTGTATTTCCGTCGACAGTATTTTCCACACCGATGACTTTGGAAACGTAAAACTTGCTCCTTTAACTTTTTCTCTTCTGTGCTTTTTGGTATAGCACATGTTGCATATTCTTCAATGAAAGATAACACTGCTTCATCTGTATCTGTTCCAAACTTTGGGGCATCCTTGATCCACAACAGCATATGAATATGAGGAGCACCTCTTGCCTGGTACTCTTTTCTCCAAAAGAAATCCTCTACTTCTCCAAGAGGTGGATTTTTTTTATTGCAGATGAAGGACATCATAGCCTCAAATCTATGATTGAAATATCTGCAAACATTAACCGGATCCAATGAGCACAGTTCTCCAGCTGTCTTGTATTCGATGTTTTTAATGTTTGAATTTGCCTCTCGTAGAAAATCCAGTAAATCATACCAAGCGTACTCAGCACAGCTTAGGGTAAGGAACCATGTTGGTGTTCCTAAATTTCGTAACATGCATTTTAATTCACCATGGCGTCGGTACCAATATTCATTTGTCCCACGCTGACAAGCCATCAAATTAATGAGTTGTGTTTCCAAATGATCATCTCGGTGCTGCACTTTCTCCATAAAATCCTTAGCAGACACATTTTGTAAATGTACTCCACTTTTTAAAATGTGATTTACTGCATATGATAATGCAGACAAGTAGCTTTCAAATAAAAGATGGAATAAATAAGGAATACTTTGTCGAAATCTTGGATCTTCTGCATATAGTCTTGTAGTCCGATACTCAGAAGCTGGAATCTGTTCTGGACATTCATCGTATCGTCCTCCTTTTCCTGTAGGAAACAGCTGGGGAAAACATCGAGCTTCCAAGCTCTCCTCCCATACACTCACAGGAGTTCCTTTTGCTTTCCTCATCTGAAACAGATCAATATTGTCTCCCATAACTTCTTTTGAATGAAGAGGATGTATGCTAAAATGTTCATAAATTTCTTCTTCCTTTGACTTGTCCACTTTTTCAATTCGTCCAGTTGGTGTTTCTGTGTCTTCTTGTAAATCTTCTTCTTCTTCTTCTATATAAATTGATTCATACCATTTGTTATTCCTTTTCAAATACAAATTTGCTCTTTGTACTTTCCGTACATCTACCAGCTCCTGCCAAATCTTCTTATTCTTTGTAGGTACACCATTAACTAGAATAACTAATGGTTCAGTTTCCAAAGTATCTGCATCAATAGTTTCCATATTTTTTTTCAAATCCAAGGGCAAATACACCACTCTGCCTTTTAAACCTCTCAGTAAATCTGAAGGAGGTAATTTACCAGTTTTGGGCTCCATACGTACTATGGTCTGGAACGGATGAACACATTGAATAAGTATAGACTCATATGTATTTAATTCAGAAAGTTCGGCAGGAATAACATCCAATTCTAAATTATTATGTACAGCTCTGGTCGGCATTCTAGTTTCCTCTAACTTGTTGTAACAGTATTTACAAATACGCTGATCTTCACCCAATTCAAAACAATTTTCAAGAAATATATATGTGGCAAAATCCTTCCACTTATAATTATCTTCATTTTTACTTTTTCTGTAGAGATCAACATTCCTAGTTTGTTTTCTATAATGAGTTCTGCGGCAACAAATACAAGTAATATTTGGTCTTTCATTAGAGATTATTGCAAATTTTGTTATGTGATCATTAAATGTCTTACTTACAGAGGGTTCTACATTCTTTTCCACTTCTTCCTCATTTACTGTGTCCTTTTCTGCACTGTCTTGTTCAGGACCAAAGTAACAAAACTGAATTTCATCAATAACCTTCTCTACATCTGATACCGTTCCACGGAACAGAGCCCTATTCAATTCATCTAACTTTATTGCTGGACTTTTAGCAAAATACAACCGTCTCACAAACTTTCTCATTTCAGTATGATGAACAGCCAGCATCCTAAAATGATGAAAAACACTTTTACACACTTTTCTAGATAGACAAGCCAGAGAATGACCCTGCAAACCAGTATTCTCGCTCACTCTGCATGGATCTAGACTTTGAAGCACCTTAATCTTCTGTTTCACACTTTTTTTACTATATTCTCTTAGAAACTCACGAAATTTATCAATAGATTCCTGATGCACAGTGCAAATACTACTACAATTCCAAGTGTACACTGGGGCTTTAGGACGTCTCCCCATAGCCTCATCCGCCATCACTTGTACCTCATCTCTTGGAACCATTTTCTCCTTCTCCATTATGCAACCATTTTTCACTTCGTAAGCACGACCTCTGGTGTCAACTGCATGCAGCAAACTATTACTTTGAAAATAACTCTCTTCATTAAAAAAAGGTTCACTACTTGAACTATGCATCCATTCTCCTAAAAACACTTTACAAAAGTTTGTTCTTTTCACTACTCTTTTCCTTTTGCTTTGTGATTTCAGTACATTGACCATTTTATCTAATGTACGCATCCTATTCAAAATTAAAATGAATAGTTTCCTTTTTAATTCTAATGCCTTAGCTGCAATGGCTTCAATTTCTTTTTTTCTCTTATAAAACTTAGCCTTTTGCTTATATTTCTTCACATCCTTTATCAAATTGGACATAACTCTTCTCTGAAACATTTTTCTACGTATCTCTTTAAACGCTGTTTTTCTGTTTAAGTTAATCTTTATTGTTTCTGAAGGTATATTTGCATTAACTAAATGCTCAATTTTTTCCTGTTCTTTTCTATTTAAAACATTCTTTACAGTACAGACATTGTGTACATTTTTCCTTTTTTTGAAGATGTTCTTTAAAAAATCTTTTGTCTGCTTACCAGAAGACTTTCTCTTTTTCCCAACATGAGCATCTCCAACTAACTTAGGTCCTTCAGTTGTCTTCAAATATAGTTTTTTTTTTGTGGTTTTTCCTTAGTCTTGATTTTGTAGGCATCTTAAATTTTGTTCACTGCTCTTCAGCAATACCTGAAAAAAACTAAAAAAAAAATCCTTTTTTTTATTTAAATATATTACTACATTTTTTATGATCTTTTCAAATCTTAAAATACTAAGTACCCCTTTCCTACAAGTGAAAATCACAATAACACCTTCACAAATTAAATATCTAAAAACAATTCCTGTGTGCACACAGAGTCATGCTTTGAAATTAGGCAGAAAACGAAATTTCTTTGCCAATTGGAAAGCACACTTCCTACTGCTTTTTTGGCAAGTGATAAGTACTTTTACAGTCTGACACAGTTTGAATCCACTTTTCAGATTCTGAAAAAAGCACATGTCCAAACAGCTTTCTGAGACCAGCAACATGTGTAACCTGGGTGACTGACTACACTCCAGCAAGGGCAACCAGCCTTAGTGATGCTGAATGTATTTGCATTACTGACTGCAACCTCAAACCCCACACGGTTGTGAATACTGTGCATGATACCACAGGATAAGCAGCTGGCTGTGTGCTAAGAGTCTGCTTCTGCACAAAAAAATAGCTCCCCCTTTCCATCTAATGAACATGTAAAATCACCAGAGCAATACGCAATAAATCTCTGCCTGTAATTCCTCTTTCCACACAGAGTCATGTTTTCATATTAGTCAGAAAACGAAATTTCTTTGCCAATTTGAAAGCACATTTACTACTCTTTTTTTTGGCAAGTGATAAGTACTTTTACAATCTGACACATTTTGAATCCACTTTTCTGATTCTTAAAAAAGCACATGTCCAAACAGCTTTCTGAGACCAGCAACATGTGTAACCTGGGTGACTGACTACACTCCAGCAAGGGCAACCAGCCTTAGTGATGCTAAATGTATTTGCATTACTGACTGCAACCTCAAACCCCACTCGGTTGTGAATACTGGCATGATTCCACAGGATAAGCAGCTGGCTGTGTGCTAAGAGTCTGCTTCTGCATAAAAAAATAGCTCCCCCTTTCCATCTAATGCAAATGTAAAATCACCAGAGCAATACGCAATAAATCTCTGCCTGTAATTCCTCTTTCCACACAGAGTCATGTTTTCATATTAGTCAGAAAACGAAATTTCTTTGCCAATTTAAAAGCACACTTACTACTCTTTTTTTTGCCAAGTGATAAGTACTTTTACAGTCTGACACATTTTGAATCCACTTTTCAGATTCTTAAATAAGCACATGTCCAAACAGCTTTTTGAGACCAGCAACATGTGTAACCTGGGTGACTGACTACACTCCAGCAAGGGAAACCAGCCTTAGTGATGCTAAATGTATTTGCATTACTGACTGCAACCTCAAACCCCACTCGGTTGTGAATACTGTGCATGATACCACAGGATAAGCAGCTGGCTGTGTGCTAAGAGTCTGCTTCTGCATAAAAAAATAGCTCCCCCTTTCCATCTCATGCAAATGTAAAATCACCAGAGCAATACGCCATAAATATCAGCCTGTAATTCCTCTTTCCACACAGAGTCATGTTTTCATATTAGTCAGAAAACGAAATTTCTTTGCCAATTGGAAAGCACACCTACTACTCTTTTTTTTGGCAAGTGATAAGTACTTTTACAATCTGACACATTTTGAATCCACTTTTCTGATTCTTAAAAAAGCACATGTCCAAACAGCTTTCTGAGACCAGCAACATGTGTAACCTGGGTGACTGACTACACTCCAGCAAGGGCAACCAGCCTTAGTGATGCTAAATGTATTTGCATTACTGACTGCAACCTCAAACCCCACTCGGTTGTGAATACTGGCATGATTCCACAGGATAAGCAGCTGGCTGTGTGCTAAGTGTCTGCTTCTGCATAAAAAAATAGCTCCCCCTTTCCATCTAATGCAAATGTAAAATCACCAGAGCAATACGCAATAAATCTCTGCCTGTAATTCCTCTTTCCACACAGAGTCATGTTTTCATATTAGTCAGAAAACGAAATTTCTTTGCCAATTTGAAAGCACACTTACTACTCTTTTTTTTGGCAAGTGATAAGTACTTTTACAGTCTGTCACATTTTGAATCCACTTTTCAGATTCTTAAAAAAAGCACATGTCCAAACAGCTTTTTCAGACCAGCAACATGTGTAACCTGGGTGACTGACTACTTTCCAGCAAGGGCAACCAGCCTTAGTGATGCTAAATGTATTTGCATTACTGACTGCAACCTCAAACCCCACTCGGTTGTGAATACTGTGCATGATACCACAGGATAAGCAGCTGGCTGTGTGCTAAGAGTCTGCTTCTGCACAAAAAAATAGCTCCCCCTTTCCATCTAATGCAAATGTAAAATCACCAGAGCAATACGCAATAAATATCAGCCTGTAATTCCTCTTTCCACACAGAGTCATGTTTTCATATTAGTCAGAAAACGAAATTTCTTTGCCAATTTAAAAGCACACTTACTACTCTTTTTTTTTGCCAAGTGATAAGTACTTTTACAGTCTGACACATTTTGAATCCACTTTTCAGATTCTTTAAATAAGCACATGTCCAAACAGCTTTTTGAGACCAGCAACATGTGTAACCTGGGTGACTGACTAGACTCCAGCAAGGGAAACCAGCCTTAGTGATGCTAAATGTATTTGCATTACTGACTGCAACCTCAAACCCCACTCGGTTGTGAATACTGTGCATGATACCACAGGATAAGCAGCTGGCTGTGTGCTAAGAGTCTGCTTCTGCATAAAAAAATAGCTCCCCCTTTCCATCTAATGCAAATGTAAAATCACCAGAGCAATACGCAATAAATATCAGCCTGTAATTCTTCTTTCCACACAGAGTCATGTTTTCATATTAGTCAGAAAACGAAATTTCTTTGCCAATTGGAAAGCACACCTACTACTCTTTTTTTTGGCAAGTGATAAGTACTTTTACAATCTGACACATTTTGAATCCACTTTTCTGATTCTTAAAAAAGCACATGTCCAAACAGCTTTCTGAGACCAGCAACATGTGTAACCTGAGTGACTGACTACACTCCAGCAAGGGCAACCAGCCTTAGTGATGCTAAATGTATTTGCATTACTGACTGCAACCTCAAACCCCACTCGGTTGTGAATACTGGCATGATTCCACAGGATAAGCAGCTGGCTGTGTGCTAAGTGTCTGCTTCTGCATAAAAAAATAGCTCCCCCTTTCCATCTAATGCAAATGTAAAATCACCAGAGCAATACGCAATAAATCTCTGCCTGTAATTCCTCTTTCCACACAGAGTCATGTTTTCATATTAGTCAGAAAACGAAATTTCTTTGCCAATTTGAAAGCACACTTACTACTCTTTTTTTTGCCAAGTGATAAGTACTTTTACAGTCTGACACATTTTGAATCCACTTTTCAGATTCTTAAATAAGCACATGTCCAAACAGCTTTTTGAGACCAGCAACATGTGTAACCTGGGTGACTGACTACACTCCAGCAAGGGAAACCAGCCTTAGTGATGCTAAATGTATTTGCATTACTGACTGCAACCTCAAACCCCACTCGGTTGTGAATACTGTGCATGATACCACAGGATAAGCAGCTGGCTGTGTGCTAAGAGTCTGCTTCTGCATAAAAAAATAGCTCCCCCTTTCCATCTCATGCAAATGTAAAATCACCAGAGCAATACGCCATAAATATCAGCCTGTAATTCCTCTTTCCACACAGAGTCATGTTTTCATATTAGTCAGAAAACGAAATTTCTTTGCCAATTGGAAAGCACACCTACTACTCTTTTTTTTGGCAAGTGATAAGTACTTTTACAATCTGACACATTTTGAATCCACTTTTCTGATTCTTAAAAAAGCACATGTCCAAACAGCTTTCTGAGACCAGCAACATGTGTAACCTGGGTGACTGACTACACTCCAGCAAGGGCAACCAGCCTTAGTGATGCTAAATGTATTTGCATTACTGACTGCAACCTCAAACCCCACTCGGTTGTGAATACTGGCATGATTCCACAGGATAAGCAGCTGGCTGTGTGCTAAGTGTCTGCTTCTGCATAAAAAAATAGCTCCCCCTTTCCATCTAATGCAAATGTAAAATCACCAGAGCAATACGCAATAAATCTCTGCCTGTAATTCCTCTTTCCACACAGAGTCATGTTTTCATATTAGTCAGAAAACGAAATTTCTTTGCCAATTTGAAAGCACACTTACTACTCTTTTTTTTGGCAAGTGATAAGTACTTTTACAGTCTGTCACATTTTGAATCCACTTTTCAGATTCTTAAAAAAAGCACATGTCCAAACAGCTTTTTCAGACCAGCAACATGTGTAACCTGGGTGACTGACTACTTTCCAGCAAGGGCAACCAGCCTTAGTGATGCTAAATGTATTTGCATTACTGACTGCAACCTCAAACCCCACTCGGTTGTGAATACTGTGCATGATACCACAGGATAAGCAGCTGGCTGTGTGCTAAGAGTCTGCTTCTGCACAAAAAAATAGCTCCCCCTTTCCATCTAATGCAAATGTAAAATCACCAGAGCAATACGCAATAAATATCAGCCTGTAATTCCTCTTTCCACACAGAGTCATGTTTTCATATTAGTCAGAAAACGAAATTTCTTTGCCAATTTAAAAGCACACTTACTACTCTTTTTTTTTGCCAAGTGATAAGTACTTTTACAGTCTGACACATTTTGAATCCACTTTTCAGATTCTTTAAATAAGCACATGTCCAAACAGCTTTTTGAGACCAGCAACATGTGTAACCTGGGTGACTGACTAGACTCCAGCAAGGGAAACCAGCCTTAGTGATGCTAAATGTATTTGCATTACTGACTGCAACCTCAAACCCCACTCGGTTGTGAATACTGTGCATGATACCACAGGATAAGCAGCTGGCTGTGTGCTAAGAGTCTGCTTCTGCATAAAAAAATAGCTCCCCCTTTCCATCTAATGCAAATGTAAAATCACCAGAGCAATACGCAATAAATATCAGCCTGTAATTCTTCTTTCCACACAGAGTCATGTTTTCATATTAGTCAGAAAACGAAATTTCTTTGCCAATTGGAAAGCACACCTACTACTCTTTTTTTTGGCAAGTGATAAGTACTTTTACAATCTGACACATTTTGAATCCACTTTTCTGATTCTTAAAAAAGCACATGTCCAAACAGCTTTCTGAGACCAGCAACATGTGTAACCTGAGTGACTGACTACACTCCAGCAAGGGCAACCAGCCTTAGTGATGCTAAATGTATTTGCATTACTGACTGCAACCTCAAACCCCACTCGGTTGTGAATACTGGCATGATTCCACAGGATAAGCAGCTGGCTGTGTGCTAAGTGTCTGCTTCTGCATAAAAAAATAGCTCCCCCTTTCCATCTAATGCAAATGTAAAATCACCAGAGCAATACGCAATAAATCTCTGCCTGTAATTCCTCTTTCCACACAGAGTCATGTTTTCATATTAGTCAGAAAACGAAATTTCTTTGCCAATTTGAAAGCACACTTACTACTCTTTTTTTTGGCAAGTGATAAGTACTTTTACAGTCTGTCACATTTTGAATCCACTTTTCAGATTCTTAAAAAAGCACATGTCCAAACAGCTTTTTCAGACCAGCAACATGTGTAACCTGGGTGACTGACTACACTCCAGCAAGGGCAACCAGCCTTAGTGATGCTAAATGTATTTGCATTACTGACTGCAACCTCAAACCCCACTCGGTTGTGAATACTGTGCATGATACCACAGGATAAGCAGCTGGCTGTGTGCTAAGAGTCTGCTTCTGCACAAAAAAATAGCTCCCCCTTTCCATCTAATGCAAATGTAAAATCACCAGAGCAATACGCAATAAATATCAGCCTGTAATTCCTCTTTCCACACAGAGTCATGTTTTCATATTAGTCAGAAAACGAAATTTCTTTGCCAATTGGAAAGCACACCTACTACTCTTTTTTTTTGGCAAGTGATAAGTACTTTTACAATCTGACACATTTTGAATCCACTTTTCAGATTCTTAAAAAAGCACATGTCCAAACAGCTTTCTGAGACCAGCAACATGTGTAACCTGGGTGACTGACTACACTCCAGCAAGGGCAACCAGCCTTAGTGATGCTAAATGTATTTGCATTACTGACTGCAACCTCAAACCCCACTCGGTTGTAAATACTGTGCATGATTCCACAGGATAAGCAGCTGGCTGTGTGCTAAGAGTCTGCTTCTGCATAAAAAATAGCTCCCCCTTTCCATCTAATGCAAATGTAAAATCACCAGAGCAATAAGCAATAAATCTCTGCCTGTAATTCCTCTTTCCACACAGAGTCATGTTTTCATATTAGTCAGAAAACGAAATTTCTTTGCCAATTTAAAAGCACACTTACTACTCTTTTTTTTTGCCAAGTGATAAGTACTTTTACAGTCTGACACATTTTGAATCCACTTTTCAGATTCTTAAAAAAGCACATGTCCAAACAGCTTTCTGAGACCAGCAACATGTGTAACCTGGGTGACTGACTACACTCCAGCAAGGGCAACCAGCCTTATTGATGCTAAATGTATGTGCATTACTGACTGCAACCTCAAACCCCACTCGGTTGTGAATACTGTGCATGATACCACAGGATAAGCAGCTGGCTGTGTGCTAAGAGTCTGCTTCTGCATAAAAAAATAGCTCCCCCTTTCCATCTAATGCAAATGTAAAATCACCAGAGCAAAACCAAAAAGCTTCCTGAGACCAGCAACATGTGTAACCTGGGTGACTGACTACACTCCAGCAAGGGCAACCAGCCTTAGTGATGCTGAATGTATTTGCATTACTGACTGGAACCTCAAACCCTAAAAGTATTCCTTATTTATACCAGTACACCTTAATTTATCGTAAAAACATAGTCCATATTATTTTACATGTTCCTCACATTTAAATTTCTCCCAAAACACAAAATGAAAAACACAACTTCAACAAAAGGAATTCCAATTCTATTATTCATTTCTTATTTTACCATATACATCCCCTCTCAAACTCTTAACTCACCTTTAAAATTAGTTAGTTGTGAAAGAAATGTGGCACTCAAACAGCAGATTATCAGAGCCAGGATCTCTGTTCTGTACACCTCTCTCCTCTCAGCAGAACCAGATAATGGCAAAATTTCCCTCTCTTTTTCCACACATATACATGTTAGTTTCAAATCTCAGTGCTTCCCCCTTTTTTTCAAATGTAATCACACATTTCTATTGGTTGAAAACCAACCCTTTTCCAAAAGTGCCCTTCCCCCAACTTGACTTCTGCCTAGTACCCTTCCCCCAACTTGACTTCTGCCTGCTACCATAGCAACAGCTCTTGAAACACTGCTGTGTAGAGTTAGGTCAGAAGTTCACCAAACAATGTTTCATTTCCAAAGAGCAGGAGTGCTTGACTTTTCAAACCTAACAGCAAATCCATAGTACTGTTCTTTGGTAACACATTTTTCTGTACCAATACAAATCATGCTTCTATAAATTTACACATACAGCCTAGTTTTTATTGTAGAATGGTATGAAACAGCCAATCAGTTCTTTTTATTTTAAAAAAATATGTATGCCTCCATTTCCAAACTGTCTTTCATTTCTTTTTCCCATTCTACTGAAATACACCTCCTGAGTGCATCCAGATCTCCTTGGAAGATGTTCACAGTGTGGATTGTAGGACACAGCTATGTCTTCTGGAGTGAAAAGTATGCAGAGAAAACAGGTATGGTGAGAGACCTTGCTTTGCCAAATGTAGACATTAAATGGATTGGTCAGAGAGGGTTAAAGTGGCACCAATTGATGCCATTGGTGAAATCCTTCATGCAAATCCAACACCCTGACCTCATAATAGTGCACTGTGGTGGCAATGACCTAGGCACTTTGACTGGGGTAGGTCTGGAAATGCTTATGAAGGAGACCTTTGCACAACTGTTTTCACTTTTCCCTAAAACTGCCTTTGTGTATTCTAACATATGCCATAGGCAAAAATGGAACTGGTCCAATCATTTTTGTCCGCAGATTGACAAAGCAAGAAAGCACGTCAACAAATCTGTTTCTGCTTTCCTCCGTGACTATGGTATGGGTTCCATTTACCACAACAACTTGCGTTACGACATGCAAGACATTTATAGAGGAGATGGTGTACACTTCACTGATGAAGGGAACAGAGTCTTCCTCTTGAACCTTAGACTCTGCATCGGTACTTCCTTGTAGGTACCACTAAAAAATCACTTAATAAACACAACGGCTCTTTTTAGAGCCCCCTAATATCTAAACACTTAAATCTACATTTTATTTCATTTTTTTTTTTTTCTACCGTACGCGTACGGTAAGCTTACCGTACGCGTACCCCGCGATTTTTTTTAAAATTAATAAATTTTTTTTTGTACTTTTCTGTCCTTCTTTGACCCCCTTTCAAATGTTAGCGGGTCTGTAACTCTCTTCCTTGCCCCCTTTTCAACTTATCACCCTTTTATTTCTGAGTGAAACACACAAAATGGCGGCCGCCGCTTCCTGGTTTCGACCGATTCGAATGTTTACTAAGATCTAACAGCCAATCAGAATCGCGCTCGCTCACGTCACCGTACGCGTACGGTAAGCGCACCGTAAGCGCACCGTAAGCTGGCTCAGATATATATATTGATTTAAAGGCTATTTTCTCAGAAACTACTGAACAGATTTACACCAGACCTACAAAAGGCACTTCCTTGACCTGAGGACTACCTTTCTGCCAAATTTCAAGTAACTCTGTTCAGCCGTTCGGGCTGTAGCTGTGTCTAAAGGTCCTATGGAAAAATGCATGGGAAAAACGAGTTTTGGGACCCCCCTTTTATCTCAGCCCCCGCTTGACGATTAGTTCTGAAACTTTCGCGAGGATTCGTCGACCGGCGCCAAAGTTATTCCAAATAGAATGTTGCGGTTTTCCTATGGAAACAGGGTCCTAACTATAACTACCTACTGTCGACCGCCAGTAGGTAATATATATATTATCTACTGGCAGTCACCAGTAGATAGTTATAGTTAGGACCGAGTTTCCATTGGAAATCTGAAAATTCTATTTTGAATAACTTTGGCGCCAGATGACTAATACTAGCGAAAGTTTCAGAACTAATGGGGCACTCCACTCAGCTCCTACCCCGAAAGTCTCGGGGTGATTCGTCAATCGGGGGCCGAGAAAAAAGGGGGGTCCCAAAACGCGTTTTCCCCATGTATTTTCTTATAGGACCTTTAGTCGAAGGTACAGCCCGAACGGCTGAACAGAATTACTTGAAATTTGGCAAAGAGGTAGTCCTCAGGTCAGGCATTTGCCTTTTGCATATATGGTGTCAATCTGTTCAGTAGTTCCTGAGAAAATTGCAGTTAAAAGTACATAAATATCTATAGGCGCGCACCGTGCGGGCACGGTGCGCGCACCATAATGTGCGCGAGCGTAATTATGATTGGTGGTTACATGTCAGTCAACATTCGAATTGTTCGAAATCAGGAAGTATCGGCTGCCATTTTGTGTGTGACAGTGAAAAAGAAAGGTGGAGAACGCGAAAAGGGGGCAGGGTAGAGAGTTCCTGACCCCCTAGCCTTTGTCAGGGGGTCCCTGAAGGACCCCGAAGGGTAAAACAAACATTTTATTTTTTTTCAAAAAATCACGGGGTGCGCGCACGATGCGCACACGGTGGCAAAAAATTCATTAAAAAAATTACAACACAGTATATTAGGAATATAGCTCTTCTTGGAGAAGTGAAGTGAGTTCTGAAAAGAACTGTTGTTTTTTGGCGAGCAGCAAAAAAAAAAAAAATGCAGCAAAAAAAATAATGAAAAACTGTTCACCAGGAACAAAAAAAAAAAGGAAAAAAGGGGGTGGAGCATGTGTGCTGCTGTATCTTGTTCTCTATTAGGTTAATTCTGCTCTCACCATAACAGAGAACAGCATTGCACACATTGCACCGTATATGCACCTTCTCGAACAGAGGGTGCATATCCAGAGGTCTGGAAGCAGGTGAAGCTGCGGCTGCAGATGATGTGCTCGGCTGAGCTGTGGCTGCAGATGATGTGCTCGGCTTTGCTGCTGGAGGGTTGTCTCTTGCAGCGCGAGCATAAGCCACAGGATGCATTGCTTTAAAGTGCCTTATCATGGAGTAAATACTAAAGGAGTATTTTTTTTAGGGTCCCCTCTAGATAAGACCACTCCACAAACAGTGCAGGTGACTTTAGGAGCATTCACCTTCTTCTGACCCTCTGGAAAAGTAAAAAATTGCCAAATAAAGGAGTCCTTTTGTTTCCTATGCCTTGGGGGCACAAAGGCCTCCTCCTCACTCCCTGAAGAAGTCTCCTGTTCTGCCATTTTCAGGTGCAGGAAAAGCAGTTCAGCTCCTTCTCCCAGGAAATAAGAAGTATTAATGAGGGGTGTGGGTGTGGTGCACGGAGCACGCGTGCATGCGCGCACCGAGCACGCACGGAGAACGCACGCAAGCGCACACGGAGCACGTACGCATGCGCACACAGAGCACGCGCGCATGCGCGTACTGAGCACGCACGGAGCACACACGCATGCGCACACGAAGCACGTACGCATGCACACACGGAGCACGCACGCATGCGCACACAGAGACGGTGCGCGCACCGTGAAAAACTTTAAACAAAAAAAAAAAAAAAAAATGTTTATAAGTTTATGGAAGATATAGGTTTCACACTTAGGAATTAGCATTTTAAAAACCTTGCAAATTCACTGAAAAAAACATAGGTTTCACACTCGTTATAGTTAGGAATTAGCATTTAAAAAACCTTGCAAATTCACTGAAAAAACCATAGGTTTCACACATGTTATAGTTAGCTGGACATTTCACTCGTAAAAAACCATTGAAATTTCCCCATTTTATAGTTAGTTCAGCTAACTATAACTCGCGCGACCGCAATCCACTGCTGATGACGTCACATAGTTAGAAATTAGCATTTAAAAAACCTTTGAAATTCAAAGAAAAAACCATAGGTTTCAGGCAGTGTATTGTTAGCAATTAGCATTTAAAAAACCTTAGAAATTCACTGAAAAAACCATAGGTTTCAGGGGCGTTCTAGTTAGCTGGACTTTTCACTCGTACAAAACCATTGAAATTCCCCCGTTATAGTTATAGTCATTGGAGATGTCATGAGTGATGTCACTGACCATGTCATGAGTGATGTAATATGTGACGTCATCAGCAGTGGATTGCGGTCGCGCGAGTTATAGTTAGCTGAACTAACTATAACGGGGGAATTTCAATGTTTTTTTACGAGTGAAATGTCCAGCTAACTATAACATGTGTGAAACCTATGTTTTTTTCAGTGAATTTGCAAGGTTTTTTAAATGCTAATTCCTAACTATAACGTGTGTGAAACCTATGGTTTTTTCAGTGAATATATAGCATTAAAAATAAAGGGAATGTGAGTTAAAGCACTCAGGAGCTCCACACAGAAAAAAGACTGAAGCTCAGTAAGTTATTCACCCACAATTGCTGTTACAGATACTGACTGCCAAATACCCACATATGGGATATGCATGCAAAGGCAGAGTCTGTGGAGCTGATACCTATGGTGATGTTATAAATTTAACTCAAAGAAAATACTCACAGTGAACAAAAAACACCACCTAGATTGTCAGCTGTGCCTGCGGATCCTGGCGATCAAACAGGAACACGCAAGGCAGTAACAGCAAGGGGGTAGAACTAAACACACGCACAATAGACAAGGAGCTAGTAAGGAGGAGTGCCTAACAGGAAAAGAAGGAAATCACAGGGTACACTTGGCAGAAAGCAAGTAACAAACATACAAGGTATTAGAAGCAAGACAGCAGGAATAGAAAGACAACAAACTAGGAACTGGAACAAAGGTAATGGGAGGAAAGGCAGGGTCTGGGACAAGGTAAATACAGAAAGAGAGAGACTCAAGGGAGCACCAGAGTAGTACTTGATCAGGAATCAAGGAAAAGAGGTAGCACTGAAGGAAGTGCTAGTTCAGGAACAAGGAATAACAATAACTCTGGAATCAAGTAATCTACAAAGCACTGCAAGCAGTGCTAATTCAGGAATAATTAATAGCTATAGCTCTGGAATCTAAGTAGCACTGGCAGGCAGTGCTAGTTCTGGAAACATTAATAGCTACAGCTCAGGAAACAAGGAGTCAAGAGAGCACTACAAGTAGTACAAATCAGGAACAAGATATAGCTGCAGCTCGGAAACAGGAACAAAGAATAACTATAGCTAAGAAACTCAGGAAACAAGGTAGCACTTCAGGCAGTGCTAATTCAGGCACAAGGAATAGCTATAGGTCAGGAATTCTGGAAACAAGTATAACAGAAGTTCAGGAAACAAGGGTCGGTCTCACCAGACCACAGTTAGGAACCAACCCTAAACTGAAGGAAGCTGGGGCTTAAAAGATCTCACAGTAATCATGTGCATCAGGTGTGAGCAGACTAGCGGCAGCCAGCCACAGGTGAACTGAATTCCTCCATCCATCCTTGGCCTGCAGAGGTGGAGATGAAGCAGTGAGAAGGGGGATATAGGTAATGGAGTTTCCAACATGAGCAGACTGGCTGCCACAAAACCTGGCATGGATTGGGAATGGATGTCAATTTCCAAACAGTGTCCAAATGGCTGGAATTCGGGATATGCATGCAGGGGAGTGTCTGGTAGCTTATTAGATCACTGGAAAGTTGCACTATGCAGTCCCCTGGTGGTGGGCACGACGGCACAGGGAGCGAATCATGACAAAAATGGTCGTCCCTCCTATAGCACAGCAGATCGTCGTCCTGGCCGAATGTCCTTGGTTTCAGCAAAGTTCTTATTTGTGGGGGGGATAACAATTAGGCCTTTCAAGATCACAAGGTGCCTGCCTTTCCTGCCCTGGCTCCAGACTCACTACAGGGGTATGCAGCTCTTTGTATGGGGACAGGCACAGCCCTATTCAGATGCAAGTTTCAGCTCCTCCCTCCCAATCTACCTCAGGAAATCCCATCAGCCTGGTGATGGGCCACCAGAATACAAATATCACACCCCAGCTCCCTGTATGTGACTGTCTAGAGGGAATACACAAAGCGCATCTTCCATCCAACCCAGATGTGTATTCAGGGACAGGTAAAGGCACAGAATGGTTAAAGTAGGAAAATGCTAACTTCCCATAAGTGGCATTTTCCGACTTACAATTTAAAATCCGACTTCATCATAGGTTGTGATTTTAAATTGCGAGTCCAGAAACACCAAACTCCATATTTCTATATGTTCCCAATTGGAAATTACACTTAAAAGGTGTTCAAGGTAATCCCAATGTTAACCTTTGTGTGGGATAGGCCTTGCAGTAGTGAAAAACCATTGTAAGAGTATTTCACTACCAGGACATGTAAAACGTAAAAATCCATGACTACTTTTTAAATACACAGGACCCTGCCCCAGGGGCTTCGTAGGGAAGACCTTAGGGGAGACTTACATGTTATAAAAAGGAATGTTTGCACATGGAAAGTAGGTCACCTTGTCAGGTCGAAATGTCAGTTTAAAACTTCACATACAGGCTCTGTAAAGGGAGGGCTGAGCCATGTTTAGAGAGTTACAGAAGTGGGTGGTACAATCAGTACTGCAGGGGTGATAGTAACATTTAATTTACCGGTCTTGGGCATATATAGTGCACTTTACTAGGGACTTATAACTAAATTAAATATGCCAAGTGTGGATAAGCCAATTTTTCCATGTTTAGAGTACAGAGCATACGCATGTTAGCACTGGTTAGCAGTGGTAAAGTGCCCAGAATCCTAAAGCCATCAAAAATGCAGTTAGTAAAACAGGAAACCAGATGGCAAAATGTCAGGGGGTGACCCTGCAGAAAGGGCCATTTTCAACAGCACTCAGTCCCAACCCAGTAGTCAACTCCATGCTACACATGGCCAGTGACTAGAGGCAATCTACAATATATGTTGCAATCCCACTGCAGGTTGACCACAGGTTGTGGCCATATTCAGTACCTGCTGCCAACTTTTCTGCACAGAGCAAAATGCTATTGCAATAGGTAGAGAGGCTGGTTGCACACCAACCTCATTTTGAGCGAAGAGCCTTGCTGTTGGCAAGGACCTAGGAACAACCCACACTGCACACTGTCAAAGATCATGGCAGGTTGGGCACACAAATCTGCTTCCTGTGGTATATGATTGAAAGATATCAAAAGTTCACTGGATAATACACTGAGGTTAAAGTGAAGTTATGGTTAGCTTTGGCTATACTACCTAAACATAGGTATATAAAAATCAAAAATTCACTTGAAATAACAGCTAAAGTGAAGTAATGGTTAAAATTCAAACCTAAAAATACCACTGAAATTAACAAGCTATGGGTAGGTAAAGTAAGCATTAAATTGTGCCCCGTCACACAAAGAATAGAATTTTCAATGTGGTGATAATGTTGCCACATTTTGTAAACCCCTTAATGATCCATGCAGGTGCAGGCAGGATGCCTTTCAGCAGAGCAAGGATAGTCTCTGGGATGCCATTGAGCAGGTAATTGCTTTCAACTAGATGGGAGATGACTGGAACTTAAACTGTTGTTCTGAAGTCTTCTCCTGAGAAAAGAAGTTACATTTTTTCCAGGAGAGAGAGCTTGAAGCAGTCTTCTTGGCAATCTGTTTTCTGAATGAGAGGTTAGAGCTGAGGCTGAATCTGAGGGATTTCACCTGTCCAATTAGTCGGGTGTGAAGACTCTTGGGTTTACATTGGATAGCCTTATTTATTCAGAGAATGCTTGGTGTCATTGGCAAGAATAAGAAATGTTGTCTTTGTGGGGTTTGGCATCAGCTTATTTGTTAACATCCAGGTTTGGATGTGTTTCTATCAGGCTCTGGGTCACTGGATGTCAATGGTTGAGGACATTTTGGATTAGAATTCAGTGTTGTCAACAAAATCTCTTTTGACGCACAGTTCACAAATGATATTCTTTTTTTTTTGCAACTTTATTTATGGTTTTGTATTTTTTGTATCCATAAAGGACCAAGAAAGTATGACAGAACATTGAAAGGTATTCCCTCTGAAACAGGGGTAACACAGCTTAGTGGTACAAAAATATAGACGCCCTATTCATTCAGTCTTCTGAATCCTGATCAGAGAAACCCCCAAGGTCCTCCAACTCGGCTTGCAGGAGAAAGAGAGGTGATTGAGCTCAGTCTCTGGTCCATTTGATATATGTCATAAATAGTGTCCATAATGTTTACATTTGCTAACTGTGTCCCTCACAATGGTGGTCAACCATTCCATTGCATAAATGGACCTTCACCCACCACTGGTTCATGGTTGGCGATGTGGCACTCCATCTGTTCTGGGCTATCATGAGTTGAGCTGCCATAAGGAGAGGCGTGATTAACTTTTCCTCTACGTGGGAAGGAGAGGGCATGTCCTCGGCATCTGTGTGCCCCAAGAGCACCGCCTGAGGTGACCAAGGAAAGCTAAGGTTGAAAATGTTCTATATGGACACTAATACTTGCTCCCAAAAGGAGTGCACCTGAGGGCACTTCCACCACATGTGTATATATAATCCCTTAGCAGCACACTCCCTCCAACAGTCATCAGGCATCCCATACATCACTTTTAGGCAGACAACAGTCAAATACCACATTACCATAAGTTTAAATACATTGGCTTTATATTGATGGCAGATGGAGGACATAGCCACCCTCTCCCAAATCAGAGTCCAATCAGCCTCAGACAATGTGAGGGACAGCTCCTGAGACCACTTACTTACATAAAGCATATCTTCTAAAGCAAACGGTCTATGCAGGGAGCAATAGAGCCGAGAGAGGGTCCTATGTGTGTCACCGTCAGCCATAATGTCTTCCATACTTGTAGTCTCCCCTCGACCCCCTTCTTGCACCTTAGGGCTTTGGGCCCAGTGAACTAACTGAGTAAAATGATAAATCATTGGTGCATTTATCTCTAGTCTTGGGAGATCCATTGTGGTATAGTTGGCCAAGGTAGAGTGTGTCGCTCCGCTCCAATGACCGAAAACCGCCATCGGTCATCCCTGCAAGAAAGTCAGGGTTACCCAGCACTGGTGTCAAAGGAATTGTATAGGTAGTAACTCTGTGTGTCTGGTATGGATGTGCCCCCTGCATGCATACCCAGGCCCAGAAATGGCTAGGGGCCCTGTTAGGGCCCCCTTCCTTGCATGTCTCCCACCATTTTTGCGGCAGGCCCACCACTATGAAATGGGTGGGGGACATTCAAATTGGAATATGCTCGGCACTGCCGGTAAGGCACGGGCAGAATATTCCTGGCCATTTCCAGACTGCCAGCACAGCGGGATTCTTGATACCGGCAGAGCCAGCGCTCTTGTGGTGGTCCGACCATCACACTCATAATACGGTAGGCGGACCTCCAGTGTGGCTGTGGTCAGACCACCACTACGAGTACGGTGGCCTGTGGACCACAACACTTGTAATAGGGCTCATAGTCTCTTGACCAAAAAAATAAGAAAACTGACACTAGATATGTTGATCTAGGGCTGGTACTTACTGAATAGTGCATCACATTTCATGGAAAGTGACATGGTCCAAGTAATAAAAAAACGATACTGAGTGGAGATCAAGACAGCCATGAAACACATGGACAAATGCCACAGGAAGCAAAATACCAGGGACTTAGCAATGCTCAGTTAGCATACATTAAAAGAAATAAAACAAAGAAACAACATATCTAGTGAAGCATGGTGAATACCTCTGGGTAATACTGCTAATATAATTTAATTGTCAAATGGTTAAGGTGCATGGCTTCAGCTACTAAAGGCTTGGATCCTGCCTTGCCTGAAGCCTCCTGCTCACAGCAAAGATTATTTTTATAACAAAGCGGATTTGACATCTCATAGCAGGTGCATAATGGCCCATTTGGCTCCTCGCAGGCTTAACAAACCATAAGTAGATGCTACCTTGCTATTGAGCTCAGCTATATATACCCGTGGAAGCACTCAGAGTTAGGTGGCATATTGCCCCCTGAAATTCTTTAAGCATGTGGGAAACAATGAGCTCTGTGTAGCCTCCTCCTACTTAAGGCCCTTACTCTGGCTCTGTTTAGGACTATTAAAGATTCCAATGGTTAGGTAAAGAGAAACATGGCAATTGTTTGTTGTTGGCCAGCAGAACACAATAAGTACAATTAGAATGTATACAATAGAGCTATAAATGACTGTATAGAAAGTAACCACAGTCTGTGCTAAGGAGTAATTAGAAAGCAGTAAAAGATTCAAGAATGTAACATTGATCTATGTGACAACAGTGGAAATGATAAGATGTTATTGCAATGTTTATTTTAAAATACAGACAATTTTTTCAAAGAAGCATATTATATGACACAAAAAAGCTGCTTCACATTTAAAATTAGCCTTTGTCCATCCCCAGATGCACTAACATATTTTAATTTATTAAAAGGTTCCCTCAATGTGAAAACTAGCAAAGAACATTGTTCACCTTTCCATGATTACTTTGAGAACACCTGGGTTGGTTGCCTGCACCAGTCATGTTCCGCATTCCGTGGTGGAACATCAAAGTACCTGTAGTATCCTGCTCATGATATTATTCTGCCATTTTCACCTCCTGCTCAGCCAGTGTGAATTTGCTGTTTGCTGCATGGAATGTTGGAGTGATGATGCATATTGGAATGTTGGGTGCCTGAGAAGTTAAGTGTGACAGTTGAGAATGGGTTGAGCAGCAGGCCGGCTGCTCCTGGGGGGGTTGCTGTACAGAACTTAACTACCTGCTTCACTACAACCCTTCTACATGTAAACTACATCAATAAACAATCTTAAACTACATCCTACCTGAGTGGCCCTCCTTACTACAGTACCAACAAGGAAGAACTAGTAGTGCTATGGAAGGGTAGGCCAACTTTTTTCAAAGCATGCTTGAAATACATTGCCCAACTGTGTATCAATTCTTTGAAATAAGCCATAAAAACCCAACTACCAAAATCTTTGACACAAACAAGCCCTAGCACACACTCTTAAACCCAAAAATGCTAAATAAAAGCAATTCCATGCACGAAATGCTATCCAATTAAGGGCAACTCTTTCAAAATATGCAATACTTTGAATAGTTGGATTTCATAGTGTACACTGTAATTTAATTAAACATGTACTACCAGTAAATCACTACCAACCATAACAAACTACATCAAAAACAATAATTACAAAACACAATTAAAACACCTTTCCTAGTACATGAGTTTTCATTTCATTCTTGAACTAGTTTTATTTTAAACTACATGTTCAAGCATTCAAATAAAAAAAACACATACTATTAAAGATTCTGCCTAAATACAAAACCAAACAATTATAAAAAATGCAATTGAAAAAACAGGTATGCTTCACCGGCCATGGTTTTTCACATCATAATAACTAATAACATAATTCAAAAATATTCTAAACAATACTTAAACCACAGAAACACAAATACGCACATGCAAACACTCACAGGCACACACACACACACACAAGTATGTTTCTTGGTAAATAATTAAGACAACCTTCAAAATGTCAACTGTAATTGTTAATTGTATGTCAATAAAACCTACTACCCCTGAAGAGGGGTTGAAGCATCTTGCCGCAAGGAAGACGTTACTCTGGAAAACAAGGTTAGAGATAACAAAGTTAGTGTATTAGTAAAAAAGTGTTTTTTTGTTTTGATGTGGATTAGTTGCGGTGTGTTAAATTAGTGTTCACTGAGATCTCATGCACTTACTGTATTGTTTTGAAAGTGATGGATTAATTGAAGTGGATTAGTAAAGGGAAGAGGTTAATTGTCATTGGGGTGATGGGCATGTGTACCTGTTAGTTGGGTGAACTGTATAAAGGAGTGAAGAGTTTTGAAAGTGTACTTGGTAGTCAATGATAGATGGAGAGGTTGAGAATGAGTCACCAAGTGGAAATACAGGCAGAGGTTTAAATAGATTTGTTTCCCTTTGTAAGTAAATAAATATATACAGAGACATACACATACATCTAAATAGCAATAGCAATATGTATTCATATATACACACAATATATTTATGCTATTTTATTCCCAAAGCACACATCACACTATATAATCAACCATACATACATACATGTAGTAACATTCACAAGCCCCGAAATTCCCATGTGGGATGTTCAAAAATAAAGACATATTGTTTAATCTAAATAAATTGTTCAACATTTACACATGCCTTTCCTATAATTTTTTTTACATACTGTGATATAAATACATCTATTATCACTGAATAAAACTAGAAAACCATAAGCACACAGTCGTCTATGTATGTGTTTTCTATATATTATGACATACACATATATTTTAAGTGTAAACATATAATTGGTGATGTCGTATATATTCAGTGAAAAAAAAATAGGTTACAGGGTTACAAGTTATAGTTAGGCTCAGATTTCACTCATACAAAACCATGGAAGTTCAGCAGTTATAGTTACCTAAGCTAACTATAACTTATGCCCCTGCAATGCGCTCCTTATGACCTCACATATTACATCTCTCCTGACATGGTCAGTGACATCCCTGATGACATCTCAAATGGCATCTATGATAACATCAATCATTCAGTGAGTGCAAGAGTTTTCTAAGAATGTTTGAGTGTTAAACATATATACTAAGCTACAACAAAAGTTTAATTAGTATATTAGGTGTATTACTAATGAGTGATACTACTTTTAACATATAATATGTGAGTGGCTATGTGTATCCGTGTGTGAGTGGGGGTCTGAGAAGCTCTATGGGTGTGTGAGTTTCTGTATGGGTGTATAAGTGGGTGTGTAAGTAGTTGTGTGGGTGAAGGCGTGGCAGTGTGAGTTGCTGTATTGGTGAGCCGGTGGCTGTATGAGTGACTGACTGGGTGTGTAAGTGTGCTGTATGGGTGAGTGAGTAATACAAATTAAATATTTTATGCACACTCCCGATACTTAAACCTGCACACACAGGCTCTGCAATGGCAGACTTGAGACATGTTGGAACATCTACTTAAGTGGGCGGCACAAACATTGCTGCAGGCCCAATAGTCGCATTTAATTTACAGACCCTGCGCACATGTAGTGCACTTTACTAGAGACTTATAAGTGAATTAAATATGCCAATTGGGTACAATCCAATGTTACTATGTTTTGGGTATAGAACACAAGCACTTTAGCACTGGTTAGCAGTAGTAAAGTATGTAGAGGTCTAAGACCAGCAAAAAACAAAGTCAGCAAAAGCAGGAAGTCTGAAGGCCAAAAGTTAATGCTAAACCATACCAACTAAACGAGGTCGAATCAAGCTATCCTGGCTGAAGAGGGGTGAAACCCCGAAACCGGTCCTAGGATGCTTGTTTCCAGTCCAGGGCATACCTGGCTTGGCAGTTCGGGCTGGACTGTTCCCATGAGGCACAGGGTCAAGACTGATTTGCATATGGCTGGGTTCAGACTGGAATGGCATGGTGAGCAAAAAAACAATGAATTTAGGCCCAGATATCTGTACTGGGGTGAATGTATGACATTGTTCTGCATTCTGTCCATCAACTGTTGTTTTTGCATTTGTCACCCCAAGTGGGAACGGTATGCCCAGACGTGGGTCCCATGCTCTCCATGCCACTGGAATCAAGCTATCCTGGCTGAAGAGGGGTGAAACCCTGAAACCGGTCCTAGGATGCTTGTTTCCAGTCCAGGGAGGACCTGGCTTGGCAGTTCGGGCTGGACTGTTCCCTTGAGGCACAGGGTCAAGAGTGATTTGCATATGGCTGGGTTCAAACTGGAATGGCATGGTGACCAAAAAAACGATGGATTTAGGCCCAGATCTCTGTACTGGGGTGAATGTATGACATTGTTCTGCATTCTGTCCATCAACTGTTGTTTTTGCATTTGTCACCCCAAGTGGGAAGGGTATGCCCAGACGTGGGTCCATGCTCTCCATGCCACTGGAACCAAGCTATCCTGGCTGAAGAGGGGTGAAACCCCGAAACCGGTCCTAGGATGCTTGTTTCCAGTCCAGGGAGGACCTGGCTTAGCAGTTCGGACTGGACTGTTCCCATGAGGCACAGGGTCAAGACTTATTTGCATATGGCTGGGTTCAAACTGGAACGGCATGGTGAGCAAAAAAACAACGGATTTAGGCCCAGATCTCTGTACTGGGGTGAATGTATGACATTGTTCTGCATTCTGTGCATCAACTGTTGTTTTTGCAACTAAACCAGGTCGAACACATAATACACAACTTGAACTTCCCTTTTGTTGTCTATTTGATGTCACCCAGAATCCCTGGGTGAAAGAAATCCCAATTCCCCTAATTTACTGTTACTCATCTATAATTATATGTATTGAACTTGCCTAAACAATGTAAAGAAACTGAAAAAACACAGAAACCTGCAAACTTAATTAGATACGTTCAAAAAGTGCCTGGGGTGCTGCTTTTTATCACTGACACTAATAGTAGAATACCCTTGTTTTATTTCTTGTGTTTGATCTGCAAGAGATGCAGGCACATGCTTGGACTGCTTACAGGTAATCCTCATTATTCCTTTAGCTCATTCCAGCTCACCACAGCTCTGGATCATGAGAGTCTACCTGAGCCTCATGATAGAAGGTCTGGGAGGAGGAAGACAGATGAGGAGGTAAAGCTCAGAGAACACAAGATTGTACATAGAATTGCAGAGCAATAACAATCAAAGTTACAACTCTTATGAGAAGAGTACCCTTTAACATGAAGCTTTCTGATAATATATGCGGTGTTCTGCAGTTTACTATTTGGAATCAAAAATCATTTTAGCTATATGTTCTTCGTGGCCAATTTATTGAGAACTATTATATTTCCTAATAGTACCACCTAGGAATAACAAGGCTTACAAAGTTCGGAAGTGAAGAATGAGGCTCTACATAAAAACACGTTATTTTCAGTTGTGGAGCTACTAGTGAAGTTGCTTTATTCTCAAAGATTAACTCAAACACATTTCTAATAAAGGGAAGTGTCTGTTAAAGATGTGGTAATCTAACAGTGTTGATTTTCCTCCTTAACAAAACTTTTAGACATTTACTTTACAGTCATGGGTTACATGTATAATTAATAATTCAGCATATAAGAAATAAATATAGCTTGGCATTTCAGAACAATGCAGTGTATTTAGTGGCAATAAAGGAAAATATGAAAAATGCTTTCAGTTCCAGCATAGAAATACTGCATTCCATTGTGAATGCAAGTGCATTTGAATAGGTCTGTTATGAGCGACACAAATTGAATCAGTGTATTTTCTAAACAGGTGCACAGTTTCCAGTAGAGGAAGAATACTTCCAGAGTTAGAATAAAGCAGCCTTTGACGTATATTCAGTAATGTTGTGAAAAGTAGATGCTGGAATATGTTTTGCTCCTAGGAAGTCTTTGTTAAAGGATGTGAAACAGTATTCTAAAGTATACCCACATACAGAATCACTTTTCTGAAACTGTGTTAAATGAAAAGAGGATAATTGATTTTCTAGCCCAGATTTAACATTTAATGCAAATTAATTAGTGCATAGGTTCTGATTATCTAGCAGGGCAAAATGTACAAAAATAAAACATCAGCTAGAAAGTAATTATCTGTTGCTTAATCCTGTTATTTGATTCTTGTTTTGTATATGGTGTAGGGAAGAAAAGCACAGTTCTTGATTGCAGATCATTAGTAATACTTTATTGCAGCTGCTGCTGAACTAGTGGGTCATAATTACCAATGTTAAATTGCTTGAAATAGGGTGTCAAGACTGCAATTGTGAGCGAGCCCTCCAACCCGAGGTAAGGGTAGTGGTGTAACAAGGGAAGTTTTGTTTCTCCTACGTTCAAAGTTCATTCTGATAGCATGATTGAGTAAAACCATAGCAAACATTACAAGATAAAATAACTCAAAAATATAAAATAACTATGCCATGCCAATTTAGAGAAAATGCCACAGAGGAGAGTAAACATTATTGCATGATATCGCTTAAATATGAAATAACAAGAAACAAGACGAATTTGGCAAAACAGGAACAGCTCATTTATGTAAACAGTGCAGCCATGAGCACAGTCATAGGCATAGGGTCAGAGGACTGACTACATTTACAATTGGTCTAACATAGGGGCTGATTCACAGAACTAATCTGAGACAAAATCCTAAACTTACTACTTTTGGTATTCACAGAAGGCATTTAGTAGTAGTAAAGTTAGGATTTTGTCTTAAGTTTGACTTAAGTTTGACTTGAGACAGTCTTAAGACAGACTTAAGACAAACTTAAGAAAGACTTAAGAAAAAATCCTAATTTTAATACTACTAAATGCCTTTTGTGAATACCAAAAGTAGTAAGTTTTGGATTTTAGCTCAGATTACTTCTGTGAATCGGGCCCATAGACATTTATACACTTCATTGAATGCAACAAGATGGTTCCAGTGATCCTCATTTTGTAAGGAATGTGCACCTCTGTCTTTGGAGCCATAAACTAAAGTACAGGATGAGAAATCCAGGTGGGCCTCAGCGTTGCATGGACACAATGCGACTAGTGCGTAACGTGTCAAGATGTCCAGCATGGGGAGGGTGTGATCACTGTGTGTACTGTGTGGGCTGTATGTTAATTGGCCAAGTGTTCCTAATTTCATGTGGCATCTGACTTAATGGAGTTTTGGGAATGTGTGCACCCCTCCAGCCATGTGTGCTTTATTGGGGCCACTTTCCCTGGACCATTGTGCTGTCATTATGCCTATCTGTTGAATCAATTTGGGATTTCCTGTTTGCATGTTTGTCTGCTGGCTACGTGCAAACCCGCCTGTGATCTGTTAATCAGTGAACTCGAGCCTGGGTCTCAGGGCTTTTCCTAACTACATATTTCTGAGTCAGAGTAAATGTGGAATTCATAACCAGCTAATTTGTCAATAAAGACAAGATTTTGTTTTTATACATGAGTGTATCATTAGTCATATTGACATCAATGTTTTCAATATTAACAATGATTAGTAATAAGAGGAGCAGCATCAGTGAACACCCATTCATACTAGCGTCAACAAAGATGTCAGGAGCGGGCTTAAACAAGTAAAAATACAAGTGCGAATCCATATCAGTGCATTCCACATTAGGAGGGCCCTCGTCCTACATTTACTATAGTCAAAGTGCAAGAAGTGCTAATAAAAATTGGCAATCGGGTCAATTAAACAAGCAAGGACAGAAGTCCTAGTGCCTTATAAAGTAAACATTGAATTTTAAACTTTACTTTCAAGGTCTGACATTTTTGAGCATTGATGAGGCAGTTGCAATGATAATAAATCTTGCAGTCAATTGGCACAAATCGCTTTTCAGAAATTCTATGGCAGCAGTGTAACAGGCCCTGATGCACAATTGCCTGAAAATTGGAAGGAGATAGGAGCATCTAAGTGGAGATAAAAAGGGACGCAGACATGGAATGTGTAAAAGCGATACCTGATTAAACCCACAACCCCTGCATGAAACGTCTTGGATACCAGTCAGGTAGCCATATTTATATGCTTAGAGTGGTATTAAGCTGCATCTCAAGTGCAACAGTTGTAGCTTAACTTTGAGATTCATAGGAAGTGATAAGTACATTGGAAGTGTCACTGGTTGATATAAAACAATTTTCAAATCATCAAATGTTAGAAATTAGTGCCTCTAGTTTCCAGTGGTATGCACCATGTTCAAGTAGGGACCGTTCCTTCTACTGAAGATAATGGGATTACACACCCAAGATAACCCCTACACACCCCCTTGGTAGCGTGGCATGAACAGTCATGCCTTTCTCAGAGGCACTGCATAAAGTATTTGTTCATAACACTCAAAGTAAAGCAGTGGAAACACTACAAATGGGCACCCCACTAGTTTAAAAAAGCAAAGTATCTATCTAAACAAAACAAGACCAAATCGACAAACATCCAACACCCACAACTCAAAATATGACTTTCAAAAGGTTTCAAGCAATTCTGTCCATAGAAATCTATAGATGTGTGCTTTTTACAAAAAAGTACCTCAAATGCAAAACAGACGCAGGGGAGGAAAGCATCGGAAAACACAGCGATGCGTCAATTCCTGAGTCCTTGGGGATCGAATGCAACAGTTCTGCCTCACGCAGGAGGAGTGATGCGTCAAATTCGAACTTTAGGGGGAAGTGATGCATCGATTCCAAGATGGTCCAGGACTGCGGGTGCTCCGTCGGTGATACGTGGTGCGCAGGCATGATGCGCAGAAATCCGTGACGTGCTGGAGGTCAATGCGGCGGCGGCAAACAGGCACTGCATAGATTTCTTCAGCCACAGTTCCATGATGGGTTGTTTCTTTTAGCAGCACATCAGGGCCTGGGTCGGAGTTGGTGCAGTGGCATGCTGAACTTTGCACGCACCGTTTTCTTGGACCACTGACAGGATGTTTTTTTCTGCCACATAGGGATGTAAGTCAGTATTTTGTCCTGCACAGCAGTGCTGCATCAGTAAATACAGCCACAAGAAGGGCAAAGCATCGTTTTTCAGGCTTCTTTAGTTCTGTGCAGCAGGAACATCCTCCAGGGCTCAGAACTAGATGTGACACCACAAGGCAGATCAGAACTCCCAGCAATGGAGTTCAAGGGTGCTGCAGGTGAAGTCTTTGTGTTCTTGAGACTTCTTAACAGGAGACAAGCTCTACTTCAAACCCTTACAGAATCTTCTTAAGCAGGATACCACAGCAAGGCAAAGGTCCAGTCCTTTCCACTGCCCACAGACAGAAGCAGCAACTGCAGACTAACCCAGCAAAGCAACACACAGCAAAGGGGCAGTACTCCTCCTTGCAGCTCTTCACCTCTTCTTGGCAGGGTCCTCTTAGTCCAGAAGTAATCAAAATTCTGGGGTTTTAGGTCTAATACTTACACTACTTTTTCCCTTTGAAATCTTTGTTCGGAACATCTTTTGCTCAATAAACACAGTTCTGGCCTCCCTGGTCCAGCCACTCCACAGGGGTTGAAGAAAGCTTTGTGCAGGGCAGCCACAGCCTTTACAGGTGCTAGTGGCACCTCCTCCCACCACTCTAGCCCAGTATGGCTCATCAGCATATCCTGGGCACACCTCAGGTCTCTGTGTAAATGTCCTGAATGAATTCACAAACAGCGCCTGTCAGTCTAAAACCAGACAGTGAATCCACAAGCAGGTAGAGGCACATTGGATGTTTAAAGAAGAAAAAGCACACTTTTTAAAAGTGGCATTTTTAAACACACAATTTAAATACCAGATTTACTAAAAGGTGTGTCATCAAATTCTGAGATCAGAGAGCCCAAACTCCAAATCTTTAGCTGTTAAATGTTACAAGGCAGCTCCAATGATAGCCTATGCGATAGATAGTCCTTGCAATAGTGAAAAATGAAATGCACATCATTTCACTAACAGGACATGTAAAACATGTCAGTACATGTCGTACCTTTAACATACACTACACCCTACCTGTGGGAGTACCTTGGGCATACCTTAGGGGTGACTTACATGTAAGAAAAGGCAAGGTTAGGGCCTGGCAAGTGGGGGCACTTGCCAGGTCAACAAGGCAGTTTAAAACTGTGCGTGCAGATACTGTAACGGCAGGTCTGAGACACATTTGCAAGGCTACTTGTATGGGTGGCACAATTAGTGCTGTATACCCACTAGTTGTGCAAAAAAACATTGACCGGATAGGTTATTCCTAATTACTTATATATGAGCTCAGACAACAATTCTGAGTTCTTGTGATTTATTTCACATCATTTGTGACTTATTTCTGGCACATGTGAATTAAAACATTCGTTGATGTCATGAGTTAGATAACACATCATTTAGTATGCCAAATTTAACAACATAATACAATTCAAAATTACAACAAAAACACATAAATGATAAACATGTGAAAAAATGTGTAAAACATAAACGACAATACAAATATAAATGTCCTATAAGTGACCTGCAAAGAACCAGTCCATAGTTGACATATAGAACACAGGCGGACCCTTAACAGTTCCAGTGGTCCTGCCTGTGTTTGGGGCAAAGGGCTACACAGTTGTGATGAGGGTTGTCTGCCCACTAGGAAAGAAATGTCTTTTAACCAAATCCCATCCAGCACCCTCAAAGCTCATTCGCCTTTACCCGGATGTCGACGCATTTCAAACCCTAAGTGGTTTTAGGGTTTTCCTCAGGACTCGGACTGTGGATCAGTGACTGTTGTTATGGATGCCCAGACGCTTGTGTGTTGTAGCGCCAGTGGTGAACCTGTTTGTTATGGGACGGAAGCTTCTACATGATTCTGGGATTGTATACCGTGTCCATGTCCTCATACCTCTAAAGGACTGCACTCACAAGGAAATTTTTGAGTGTTCTATATTCAGGATTTCCTTCTATTTTCAGGAATACGTTTTTCTTCCTAAACCATTCCAACTAGACCCACTAGTAGCATTTGATTTACAGGCCCTGGGAACGCATAGAGCACTTTACTGGGGACTTACCAGTAAATCAATTATGCCAACCATAGATAACCAATCATAATGACAATTTACACAGGGAGCACTTGCACTTTGGCAGTGATCAGCAGTGGCAGAGTGCCCAGAGTATCCAAACCAGAAAAAACGAAATCCAGTACACAGCCAAAAATACAGAGGTAGAGGCAAAAGACGGGGGAAACCACACCATGGATGCCAGGTCTAACAGCAAACCTTTTGGAAATAATAATACTTAAAACCTTATGGGCTGATAAAAGCCTTGCTTTCTTCATCAGTAATTTTGAGAAACTTTTCGGGGGCAGTGCAGTCTTCATGAGGCAGCTAGTCGATCAGTGGCTGTTTGGACGAGCTTGTTGAGATCTGATTTCGGATCCTGTGTAACATCCCACAAGTGTCTTTTTAATAATCCCTGTTCATCCATTGTAAACTTGATGGACATAGATAGAAAGCTGGCATATTAAGCAGCATTTTGGCGAGTGAGCAAGATTAAACTCCATGTGAATCTGAGCTTGTACAGTACAAGCCGGTAGCTTAAATAAACACCTGTAACATTGACATTGTCCCGGTCAAGCCAGCTTGTAATATAGCCTTATAGCCCGCCGTAGCGGGCTATACCGGCTATTGAAAGGCTCGCTGCAGCGTTAAAGGCCCGAGCCGAAGGCGAGGGACTTTAACAAAAGCAGCGGGACTTTAATAGCGGCATAGCCCTGCTACGAAGGGCTATAAGGCTATTAGAACATTCTGCCACTAGAGGGCAGAATGTTCTAACAAATTAAACAAAGGCTTCTCGAAGCTCGAGGAGATTTAAATCCCCTCGAGCTTCGAGAGGCTTTTGTAAAACATTGGAATGTTGCTCTGCAGGCCTTTACCGGCCCGTAGAAGCACGGAGCACTCCATTGTCTACAATGGAGTGCTCCACATTCCAATGTTCTAATATGGTTTAAGTAAACAAATGCACCATATTCAAGTGTGGGCATCAATTTGTTTTTGATGACTTTGTACATTGCTGTCAGGTCCGGACCAGAAAGATTTTGAAGACGGAGGAAAGAAAGGTAATGGTCTTAGCTGATGCCACCAAAGCCTCAATAGGTGGTGTTGGAGAACCGCTTTCATTAATCCAGACTCCTAAATACTTGTGAGTAGGTGCTCTTTTAATCTTCTGGCCATTTAGAAACCAAGCTGCTTTTTTGATCTCTTTTTACTGAAGATTAATATCTTAGTTTTTGTTGTATTAAGGCTGAGTTTATTTATCTTCCAATATTCAGCCATGCATGTCAAGGCGCTTTGAAGCCCAATTGTGGTTTGATCCAGAAGTATTGTATCATCAGCACATTGTAACATATGCACCCCCTTCCATTGGAGGTTCAGTGGAAAAAAGTTTACACTGCCAAGGTGGTCAGGTTTCTCTTAAAACTTTTTCAAATAATGTAGGTTCACATATTGAAATGTGCAACACATTTTCTACAAATATATTGTCCAAAAATTCTCAAGATTTAGAGGCAGTTCAGATAGGTTACATGCATGAACTATAGAATTACATGATGGTAAACCAAGTAAAGCCTTAGGTTTTTTAAGGGTCCCGCCAAAGAACATTTAAAAAAACATATGCTGGAAGTTGCAGATCATAATTAGTCTAAATAAAATTGGATATCAATATATAGGTTTACGAAGTTGTTCAGAATGTAGTGTCCTTGCCATGATGGATATTGCATAGAGCTTACACTTCCCATTGACCTTCAAATTCCTTTCACAATTCCATCTCACCCTTTCTGGTAGATTCTCAGTTTATTACACGCCTGAAAATGTAGTTGGCAGGGACAGGATGGGAAAATGTTAATATACACAATTATCACAGTACCAAGCCTTAGGCAGAAGAGGCAACTCAAACAGCATAGTTGCTGCTAATATTCCTCAGATCCAATTGAGTCAGTCAGAAGTACTAACCTTTGGATACCCATAAAAGTACAGACAGGAGGGATACTAATCAAGAGATATGTCACTTATATTACAATGCTCTTGCAACCTCACATAGTGGAACTGTGTACAGTGACATTATTGTCATAAATGCTACAAATTCATATTATAAGCCTACTAACCTATCAAGAAGAAGGATCAGCCTAACACCAACAGAATGATGTCAGCAGATTAACAATAGGACCCCATATATAGGTAGGCATTATAAGTCAATAGTCTTGTTGACATATTCTGCAAATTCCTGTTCTTTGATCCAAGGTGTTAGATTGTGATTTTTATAAATACACAGACGTTTGTCCCAAAACGCCATTCTGACACCTTTACCTTCAGTGAATACCATAACTGTATTGTCATGCAACAGTTTTTCATTTTAGTAAATACATTAAACTTATATTTTAAACATCATCTCATATTTGTGTGAAAATAATCTAATTTCAAGTTTGACTCCAAATATCAGTTTAGTTTTTGAAAAAATCAAAACTTTTGCCTGCGGATATTAATGTGTCATTTGTTTCTAAAAATTAACAATGAATGTCCCTAAATACCAATGTTAACTTTTTAGTAGAGCACATTCTTTTGCACCAAGCACCAGCATGTAGCTTTCTTGAATTGTATCAATTGTTTCTGCAAATACCAGCCGAGCCAGAGCTTCCTAGGCACTTAAAGCACATGTTCTTGACTGGAGAGGAGCTTAATGAGGCCACAAACCATGAACAGGCAGATTTATCGATCCATCGTCAACACCCTTCACCCTACTTTACACGTCATAACTATGCACAAAATCTGAATTTAACATGCTAAGTTTCATTATCTATCGTGTTGCACGTTAGTATGTATGTGAATTTGCACAAGAGGAGCTGTGCCTGTCACCACTGCAGTCTGATTAGCTTCTGTTTATTACAATGCAGCGTTGTGGAGGCATCACCTCCGGAAGGAAGGCTGTAAGAATCCCTAGATAACACCACAAACCCTGTCATGTTTAAAAGATGTGCCGTCGTCCAAGCTAGCCATTATCCCTGGTTTAATGACACGCTTATTTACGGAAAAGAAAAAAAAATGCCAGACCTTGGAACAGCATGTGCAACTGGCAGGCTCTCTCAAGCATTACATGATGCAGAAGTCACAAAGGGCAGCATATGATAGAGCTCCAAGGATCTTTACTGCAAGCTATTTTATGTTGTCGTGATTTAGATTCTAAATATGGCCGCCACCTTCTGTTCAACCTTTAATTTGCTAATAAATGTCTACAAGAGTACAGTCTTCCTAATAAAGTGTGATGCGGAATGTTATTAATACACATTAAATAGCTTTTTCCAGGTTCTTCTTATCCTCTTAGTTTCTGGTAACCTACATCAATCGTTTCTGCCGCCCACACCTGTTTTTAATGGCTATGATGCGGCTAATAATCACCTAAATCTCGGCTATTTTACAAGTCCTCTGCTCAATGAAGGATAATTATGTGGCATGACAATGTGTTGTGCGAATTCGGCAAGTTTGACCTGAAATATTTAAACTCATTCCTACAAGTTCATTTTCCTCATTGTGTGACTTCCCGACATCAGTTAGAAATGTTGATTGTCTCATATCAGGGTGACTATTGATAAATTAAACACTGCTATATACACATTGAACACACCATAAGTACAAGAAACTGGAATGTTGATGTTTTTGTAGAATATTACACAGGCATGTGCTAACTTCCTGCCTTTACGATAAACCTAGGAGGACTTTCCATTAAATTGATGTAATGTAATTAATTTGCAATTTACACTTGTTTTCCAATGCCCAGAAATGATTCTGTAACGTCATGTTGTACAATTATAAACCATACACCATTTGCGCCAAAATTTTGCACAGGCGTGCAACACGAATGGGAACAACCAAAACGCAAGGTGCTTTTTGCTCTATATTTTAGCACCATCATGCAAAATTGAAGCAAGAACTCATTGCATTCTAAAATATAGCCCCAAATGCCAGCTTTACATTGTATGTAATTACACTTTATTTAGTGTCATTTGTATGAAATGTGTAATTTTCATGAAATTTTGTGGATACACACAGAAGTAAACTACTCCAATTTTACACATCCCTATTTTACATGAATATGAAAATGCACTTATAGCTGCTTGCTTATAGTCATGTGTGCATGGCCCTTACATAGTGCAACCTTGCTATAAAGCAATTGGGTACTATGTTCAAGGCAGAATTTCCAGTACATAGTGCAGATGAATGGGACATTGACGAGGTCGATCATGGAAGTTGCATCAAAGGTCATAGTTTACAGTGGAGAAGGTGAGGCTTAAAGGGAACACGAGGACATTGAGGAGAATGGCAATGCTAAGGTGATGAAAAGGAAGTGAAAGGTGGATGCGTGGGGCGTGAACTCTTCAGGCGCTATCAAGCATCCAAATGGTTAGTCTGTGTAAAGGGTTTCCTGAAAATTGAGTGTTCGTCTGCATTTTGAACTAACAGGACAAAGATGGTGAGCTCTATACTACATCCATATAGAACAATTTTACAAAACCTTGAAAAGAGACTAAAAAGAGAAAAAATCTCATAAATTCTAAATGAGAGAATCCACATTACCTTAATTTGGGAACAATAGCTCCATGAAAAAAGTCTTCATAAGTACAACAGGATTTCACAGAAAACTATAACGATTTCTTTAGAGTGGTGACAACATATATATTCCACACACACCTTCCTTTTTTATTATCTGTGCCCTCTCGTCACAACACAACTTTCCATCACACGATTCAAACACATGATATCCTTTGTACCCACATGCTTTACTCTGATCCCCAAACTTCTGTCACTCCACTGAGACACATTTTAGTCCTACAACTACAAGGACACTCATATCAATTCTCACCTCTCCACGAGGTCGAATATCATACCCAAACAGCTGCATTTTCTGATCATCACTTGATATTCACACTGTGACTGACCCCTTCCTTTATCTGCTTGGCCTTGGCCCGTTTCTATTGCTTCATGCTTGGGTTCATTCTTGAGTTCTCAGCATTGATGGAAAGCAAAAACACCAGAGTTGTACAATAATGCAAGGTCGGGGTGTAGGGTACCTTTGCTCAGATGTTTGAAACTGCATGGCGGATTCATTATTCGCAATGTCTGTCTGCTGTGCCATAGAAAACAATGCCGCTGCAGTTGCATGGATTTACAATCAGTGCAGGAACGACACTATCACCCGAGTGGACACCACAACTCGTCAAATATCCCAACTGCTCACACCTTTATACATCACATCATCTAAATCCATCCTATAGAACTTCATTTTTATACAGTATATAGTTTACCGTAGCATACTTCACACAATCTCCATCCACATCGCCAAACCATCTACCACCACTAGTCATCATCACGGTACAATATACCACAATTACTTGTATATTCGCATGCAATCCAATATACCACTGCATAAGCATACTCACACCCTTCTGCTTTGTCACACACATTTAGACACATCACCACACCTTCCATCACCATATCACATCAGTCCGATCAATATCACACAAGTGAAACGAGCCTCCGCCTTATCACACCTACAAATGCTGTAGATTTTGATTTGTGACATTAGAACATTTGGACTGTCTTTGGTATGATTAAATCATATGGGTTTTATCACATACTTTATGTTATTAAAGCTTGTACATTTGTAATGTTTTATCATAACTCTTATGTTCAAGCATTCCTGTCAACTACCCCAGCTCCAATGCTCTAAGATCTTTTATATGAGTCTGCCGGACAAGGCAGATTTAGGAGCAAAGAACCAAAGCCCCTGGCACATATCATCCCTTCTTGTATAATGATACTGAACACCCAACAACCTGCTCATTACCACATCACACCACACTAAACTGTATCACACAAAACTACACTACAGCGCAGCGACCCCAAATGTATCTCAAAACCTCACCAAACACCTGCACACTGCCTTCCAAACCAAGTCATATTCCACACCATTGTGAAATATCCCTTTCATGCTGGAACTCACTCCTTGTCGTGCTGGCCAACACCACATCACACCATGCAACACAATTTGCATCGCATCATTTCATAATGTTGCACTGCATCTTCTAACATGCACCATAACACATCCTATAATCCACCGTACAACAACATACAATGTTAATTCACACTATACAACAAGAACCATCCGACCTCAAACTATGCCACTGCACATTGTCACAAGCTATACCATGGCACTTAATTTTAGATGGCACAATTTTCTATTCTGTTATTGTATCCCTACACCAACTGCATATCAAGTTTCTCGCCATATACAACCACAATGTGCAAAACACCACATCATAATGCACTTCTCCATCGAACACCTTCCCACACCAAATGGCACAACAATATGCAGCACTTCACCTTCTGACACTATATCAGAGGACATTGTTCCGCACTTCATTATTTTACACCAACTTAGGCAAGATCACCCAACACCACAACATAATAGGCAAGCCTTACAACAGCCAACCAACCATCTATCAATCTGATCTTTCCAATATACAAGCACACCCTATATATTACTGCCAGACAACAGATAATCCTGCACAACAAAAATCCAATCACATAATTACCTAATACTATCCCACCACCCTCAGCTCACCACTCCATTACATCACCTCTCCACCTCCCTCAAAGACACAGTGTGCACCCATCTCAGCAGTAACTAATCCCCCCTCTCTCTTTTCAGAATTGCTTTATTTCAAATTGCTCCACTGAAGTTCACTTAGCCGCTGTATAATATCACAACACATCAACAATGGCCCTATATAAGTCCCCTACAAACACCATATTACATTGCTTCTCAACATAAAACACCATACCATGCCATACTTCAGTATACAGAACAGAATCGCATAGCACCACAATAAAAAGACAAACAACTAAAGATCAGCAAAAGAATCAGCAATGACAGGTTGTCATATGCATCTAATAGAAGGGATTTTGCGCCATGGTCTGAAACAACCCCGCACTGAGTTTGGTCATGTATGCCATTAGTATCAAGGTGAGCCTGCAACTGACAGGTCATAGTGCTCACCAGTATGCAGGTAACGATGGACAAGCCAGAAATAGGCTTATAGTTCAGAGACGTTTTAATGCATGGGCAAAGTGGGCTCTGGCCCAGGGCCCCAGCCTTTCAGGGGGCCCCCTGACAGTCAGCTCCATTCTCAAGAGTTTTGCCCTAATGACCTAATTTCCTAAACAGTTTGTTTTAAATTCTGTTTTCCTTTCATTTATTTCTTATGTACCTGATGTGTGAGAGTCTAGTACAGCCATTTTGCAGAGAAATTTTGTGTTTATGTTTCATGCAATATACATAAAAAACGTTTATTTTAGATCAAAACAAGGCCTAACATATAAGAAATGGGAGGGCGTCACAGAGATTATTTGCAGTAATATTGGTGAGCTGCTTCTGTGTTACAATATTGAAAACACACATAACTATCCCTGAATATTAGATGTGAACACATTCAGGGCCTTATTTATGAGAAGTGATGCATCGCTGTGTGAAAACAGGGATGCGTCACTTCATAGTGCGCCCTTGTTGCGACATGATGGATGTGTCATATTTACTGTATGACGCATCATGTCGCAAGGAGTTACAGATATGTCAGTATTTCTGACGAATCTGTGTGCGCAAAAGTGATGCATTGCTGGGGTGTGTCTGAAAATAGACGCAACTCCAGCAATGTGAGCCCTTTTACATGGGGCAAGCTCCATGTGAAACGGCCTGCATCAGTCGTATGCCTGCTGTGTGGCAGGTGTAAGATATTGACGCAATGGCGTCCTAGAAGTGGCGCACTGAGTTCTCATAGTTTTCAATGCGCCACAAAAAGTGACGCACCAGCGGCATAAAAGTAAAGCAAAGCCTCATGAATAAGGCACTTAGAATTTGGACGAGTGTTCCTTTGCACTGTCAGGGACCTAATGAAATGTAATTGTGTATTTAATAAAGCGCGCAGCTACTCAGACTAGAGTGTCCTGGCGCATGACAGTGGGAGGAAAACATGCGTAAAAGACCCATCAGTCATCAAAAAGCCAGGTTTTTAAGTACTTTCATGCAAGAGAGTAGGTCTGTGGTTCGTCTCAGAGACTCAGGAAGGCTATTCCACAATTTTGGGCCTAGAAAGCCGTGGGATCTGCCTCCAATGCGGGCACTGCATATTTTAGGCATGATGGCCAGGTTGGCATTGGAAGAATTTAGGGGTCTAGCTGTTGTGTAGCGATTAACGCACTTATTTATGTAGCCGGCTCCTAAGCCATGGAAAGCTTTAAAGAAGATGGTCATCGCTTTGAAGCCGATCCGTTCTTTTATGCGGAGAGGCTTAAGAATAGGGGTCATACTAGATCTGGGTTTAGGTCTCAGTATGGCTCTGGCCGCCGCGTATTGTACCATTTGTAGGCGCTGGATAAGGGATTTGGGAAGACAGAGGTACAAGCTGTTGACATAGTCAAGCTTTGATGTCACCAGAGTCTGCACCACGATCTTTCTGCTCTCAAGCGGTAACAGTGGCAGGAGTTTTTTTTAGCATCCAGAGTATGCCAAAGCAAGTGCCATTTAGATTTTGAACTTGAAAGCACATGGAGAGTGTCTTGTCTATGACAATTTCTACGCTTTTGACTTTCTCCTTTTCAGCGGGCGCGGGCGGCAGATCTTTTGGCCACCAAGCGCTCCAGTCAGGCGTTTATGGATTACCAAAGAAAACAACTTCAGTTTTGTCAGGATTGCACTTCAGCTGATTGATTTTAAGCCAGTTAAAAACCTTTGTGAGGCAAGACCTAATCATTGCCCCGTCCAAGTCGGTTCCTTTTTCACACGTAAAAATCAGCTGTGTGTCATCAGCATAGGAAACAATTTTGGCACCCTCTTCCTCTACCAGAAATGCAAGGGGGATAGATATATATTAAAAAGGGTAGGACTGAGAATGGAGCCCTGAGGGACACCTACATTCATGGCCGGAACTGGGGATGAGAAAGGGGGGAGCCAGATGTCCTGAGATCTATTTGCCAAGAAGGATGACATCCATGTTAAGGCAGTCCCCCCAGACCGATGTTAGCAAGTCTCTCCAGGAGCCTCTCATGTGGGACCATATCGAAGGCCGCCGACGTATCGAGCAATATCAGAACAGTCTTGCCTCCCTGGTCCAGCTTACCCTTGAGAAATTCAGTCACTTCTAGTAGAGCGGACTCCATACTGTAGTTAGTCCTAAAACCGGATTGGGACTCATGAAGGAGATTCCCATCTTCAATGTGTTTTTGGAGGGCCTTGTTTACATGCTTCTCTAGTACTCTGGAGAGGGTCGGAAGAAGGGAGATTGGCCTGTAGTTGGCAGGGTCCGTCGGTTTGGCGTTAGCCTTTTTTATCAGTTGAAGAATCTTAGCATTCTTCCATAATTTCTGCATGTTGCCTGAGGAGAGAGAAGCATTAAAGAGCTGGTTTACTGTGGGATTTATGGTGGGAGCCAATAGGTTCAAGATATTCCCTGGACATGGGTCAGTAGGAGAGCCAGACTTAATGCTTTGGAGAGGGGTCAGTGACTCTTCAAGCTGAAACTCAGGGAAAGCTAGTAAAGATGGAGGATCCAAGAGGTGAAATTTGCTATTAGAACTAAGGTAGAAGGTCAGTTCTTCCTCTGAGATGTTAGTGAAGGCTTGTTGGATCATGGAGATCTTTTTGTGGAAGAATTCAACTATTTACTTAGACCATTCTTCAGTGCATGGCCCTTCCTTTGTGCCGGCTCTCAGGGCAGTAAAGGATTTAACTATGCTAAAGATTTCCTTACTCTTATTTTGGGCATTTTCTATCTTGGTTTGAAAGAGGTTTTTCTTGGCTGCCTTCACGAGAATGTAATGAGCTTTTAAGGTGTCTTTATACACCTTCCTGTCCTCAGGTAGATAGGATTTACGCCATTTCCGTTCAATTGTTCCACAATTTCTGTTGCGAGATCTAAGGGAATCGTTAAACCATGGAGCTGGTGGGGCTGACCTCTTTGAGGAGCAGCAAACAACCAGTACCACTGCATGAATGCTGGTTCGGAGCCATGAATCTATTCAGAGGGCGTCCGAGTCGGGGCAGCCAGACAGCTCTGGTGAGAAACGACCGAGGACGTCTGCTAACATCGGGATGGATATTTTATGGAACGGCCTGTAATTAGAGACCCTCTGCCCTGTGTTAGCTCAAGGGGCTGTGGCAGAGTTGGGAATGACGAATTTTAATAGGAGGTGGTCAGACCAGGTAATGGGAAGAGGTAGGCTTACTGATATGTCAAAGTTGAGAACGATTTGGTCTAGGGTATGGCCCTTCTCATGGGTGGCCAAAGAAACAGATGGAAACATGTTGCAGGCCTGCAGCACCTCCAACAAGGAAATTGTTTGAGGGTCTTTTCCATTGTCCATATGTATATTGAAATATCCTAGAATGAGGCAGTTGTTGTATTTTAAGGCCAGGGAGGTGGTCGCTGTATTAAGCGTTGTAATAACATTTCCAATAGCACTGGGAGGTCTGTAAATCGGCAATCCAGCTATGCTATGATGGGGGGATAAGGTACAGCAGAAGCCTAAGCAGTCTAGTTTTTTATTGTAAATTATGGCAACACCTCCCTCCTTCCCATTCGATCGGTCCCTCCTAAGAATGTTATAACCCGTAGGGATTGCCGAGGTGATAGTGGGGTTGGGGGCTTCAGACAGCCAGGTCTCAGTGAGAAATAAAAGATCAGACTGTTAGTCTAAAAGTAGGCCATAAATGTGTGGTTCATGCTTTTGTATAGAGCGACAATTTAAAAGGGTGGCATTGAAGTCCTCTGTTTTCTTATTGTTTTTACACTTATTGTTGCGTGGGAGGATATTGGGTGCGAGTTTCCTGGGCTGGAGGAGAGTCCAGTTGCACTTATTGCATCGAATGTCTACCTCCAACCTCGGATCAGCGGCTGTGCAGTGACATAATGGTAGCCCCCTAAGGCTAAGCAGTTTTTCCCTATTGCAATATAGTGGAAGAAACTCACCGGAGGGGAACTGGGCAGCATGGCCGGCGCCGAACGCCTCCGGGCGCAGACAGGCTTACCTTCGGCGGCAGCGGCGCGCCCGCTGTGCACGTCCACTTAGCGCGTCCGTTTGCATCGGGAATATATAGGCTAATGCCTATGATGCAAACTGGATCGCCAACGCAGCTGAGGAAGCGGAAACTGCATAGGCATAAGTGAGGAGCCCGATAGTAGCCCCAGCCCTCTGCACAATCGGCGTATAAGCCGCGGCGGACCAGGACTAGAGGAAAAGCGAGATGCGAATCGAAGCAGCTAAGGAGGTGTAGGCAAGCAGAATCAAGTAAAGTGCAAGTGTGCATAGGTAGGAGAAATTGTTAAAAAGCACAGAGTAATTCAGCCAGACATATACAATTTAAAAAGTAATAAAAACCTAGTAGCAGGGTAGGAAACACTAAATCCTACAGCTATCAGCTGCGCGCATCCGTTTGCATCGGGAATATATAGGCTGATGCCTATGATACAAACTGGATCGCTAGCACAGCTGAGGAAGTGGAAACTGCGTGGGCGGAAGTGAGTAGCCCGATAGTAGCCCCAGCCCTCCACACAATCGGCGTATCAACAGCAGCGGACCAGGAGTGGCGGAAAACCGAAATGCGAATCGGAGCAGCTAAGGAGGTGTTGGCAAGCAGAATCAAGTAAAGTGCAAGGGCGCATAGGTAGGAGAAATTGTTGAAAAGCACAGAGTAATTCAGCCACACATATACAATTTTAAAAAGTATTAAAAACGTATTAGCAGGGCAGGAAACCCTGAATCCTACACCTGTAAGCTGCACATGTCCATTTACATCGGGAATATATAGGCTAATGCCTATGATGCAAACTAGCGCAGCTGAGGAAGCGGAAACTGCGTGGGAAACAGGGGCTCAAATTAGATCATGAATTCAATGGTGTCCTGAACAGGGGCCCCCAAAATATGTTTGGCCCAGGGCCCCCCAAATCCTTAAGATGTCCCTGTTATAGTTTGCCTGTCTTTGGGATCATATATTGCCTTTTCAATAGAGGAGTAACAATAGTGATCTTCAATTCGGCTAAGACTTTACCTTCCATTAGTGATGTGTTCATATTTCCCAGGAAACTTGGGGAACGTTGCTCTGTGAAGGCTGTGTGGGCCCACCCTTGTAACAAATTAAAATTATGATCTGTTTGCTTCACTTTTATTTACATATTCTGCTTAGTCTCTCTATAGGGTCTTGAACATCACATATTTTCCATCAAGAGCCCAGCAGGTGATCACAACCATAAATGCATCAAGAGAGGGCATTTTGAGCCAACTGAAAGTTGGACAGACCTTGATGTTTTAATTGCTACCATAATCCAATCCAGAGATGACAATAACTTGGATGGTGGTTTTCTTGCAGTCATTCAGAAAAAGGAAGAACTTGTCACATAAGACAGATATAATAGAAACACTTGGTTGTGATCTGAGTGGGAAGTGAGAGTTTGTTATGAAGCCAAAACACAAGGGTTTTAACACTGTGGCAAGATTCAGTCGGTTAAAACTCATTTCAAGGGGCATTACTGAGATTGTTGTTTTTCGATTTAGATGCCCGTGTGAGAAGTTGGCCTGGTATATGATGTTCACTACTTAAAGTGACCACCCTGTACCATGCCAAGCAACCCTTATGGTGTGGTTGTAAGTCAACCTTTTCGGACCAGCTGCCCTAGTGGTAGCGTAGGCTAAGCAGTCTTTTAGGCTAAACTCGTTTAGGCATGTTAAGCAAGCTGTTTCAGTTCCTATGGTGGGCAGTCCCAAAGTGGTGAACTGCTGGGGGGTTGGGAAAATAATGGTGATTGTGAAGGTTCGCGGTGATGTCTAACGTGTAGGCCAGATACTCCTGGGTGGATTTCCAAGTGCCCTCACACACCCTTGCGGGTGCAAAGCATCATCATCGGGCGTTGCTCCTCGTGGGGGTGGCGCTGCAGTCCCTCACGGGCCCTTCAGGAGGGCTCTCTGTCGGAGATCTTTTTACTGGAGTAGCCGTAGTTGTGCGTGCGGGTGTGTGGGGATGGTGGGTGGTGTGGTGAGGCTAAAAAGACCTGTAGGAACCCCAAACGGTTTATTAATGGGTCCTGCGGGTCTGGTTAAAATCTAACGGGGAGTGGTGCCTAAATAGCACTCTAAAAAGGTAGGGGAAAGGTAGATAGTTCTGTTACTCTCGACCCGTATGTGATAAAGTTAGAGTGAGAGTGAGAACGTGAGGTGGGTGGTCAACATGTTTCGCGCTTCCCAGCGGTCCCTAACGGATCCGTAGCGCTTCGTCAGGACCAAAAGGAAAGTGGTAACAAAATTTGATATAGGTCAGAATGTATCCTATATGTCCATAGTATAGGGATCACGTTTTATTCGAGTCCCTATGAGCGAACCTAAAAGGAAAGGGAGGAGAAAAAGGGGACAGGGAGACAAAAAAGGGGAGGCAAAATGAAGTGGTCAACAACATCTCCAGGGGGCGTAATACATGTCCCTGGTATCAAAACGAGTCGGTGCGGAGAAATACTCGCATCATGGTTGTGCCACATGCCAGGGGAGGGGGGCGGGTGCAAGAAAGACTAGTGGTTCTATCAACTCTGTCGGTATACGGGTCACGCAAGATAAATCAGTGCGGGAGACATGCATAGTAGACAGCTCCACAGTGTAAAGTTCATGCAGGGTATCAGGGGGCATAACTGCATCCGTTGAGCTGGTGTCTCAAAGTTGACTAGTGACCAGTGAGACTACTTCTTGACGACATGCCTCGTGGTCTGCCCTAGTACATGGTGAGTCATGCAGGGTTTCAGATTGAGGTATGATAGGATCGGTATCTGAAAAATGACTTTGTGTCGAGTGTGATAGCTTATTAACGACATGTCTAGAGGTCTATCTGGTGAGTGAGGATAACGGAGCCGGTGAAATTATTCAGCAGAATCCCGTGATCACGACTATTCTACATAGTGGTGGTGTGGCAATATACTGTTTATAGACAAACTGGTAAACCTACCCAATGTTTAATGGGTCCAGGCTATACCGGATAAGGATCGGCTGGGGCGGAGGGCGCCAGCTAAAAAAGACAACCAGCGTAGTTTTACAATAAACACTTCAAGGGGAGCGGGAAATTGTTAAAAACGCCAGTAAGGCTAATCTTGGTAGAGTAGAGATAACACAAACAAACAAATAGTAAACCAGGCCAGTTGGGCTAACTGGGCAGAGTAAGGATAATTCAAACAGGACTAATAAAGTGGCTGCAAACAGGTACTTACTCACGCCCCGGGTATTCTGCTCTGAACACCTACGTGCCTCCAGGATCGCCGGTAGTTGACACGGTTTTGGAGGCACTATTTATGTCCAAAGTTGATTGGGTGTTCAACCCGGAACAGCTGCGAGTGTCGTGGAAACAGAGGCGGGACTGTGTTTCACGAAGTTGTGGATGGCGGCCATGTTTGAATGGTCTAGAAATGTCAAGGAGTAAGAGTCTCCGTATCGACGATTTAGAAGGGGGGAACACATGAGTGTGTCTCGAGGGTGTGCGTGGCGTATGGACCCAAAAATAAAAAATATAAAATATAAAATAATAATAAAAGTGCCTCAGGGTCACGCAGTGAGTTGGTTGACTGGTAGCACCTCTAGCTACTGTGGTTAGCACGTCGGCCATATTGGAACGGGTCTGGAAGATATCCCAAAGTGTGTATATTATTGAAAGATTGCATGGTCTGGATACAGGCACATGGGTTGGTACAATTGTGTCCGTTCCAAATTAACGTGTCATCGTAAGGGTGTCTCTGTGTCAAAGATCTGAGAAGACATGTGTGGACATGGTGATGCATAAATACAGCAACCGTGTGGTGGTCCCAAAAGCCGGGCAGTAGAGTGAGGTACTATCATCCCATACACTTCTGGGATGGGAGCGTCGGCCCTGGTGGGTACGGGACACTGTTCATGTGTGTGTGTGTCAGCAGAATGGCTGGATAAGTTAGGTCATACATAGATATGGTGGTGTCTGAGTGTGATTGACCTGAGAGGTACAAGTGATCTGACACTCAGTGCTGGAGGTGGGGATACACAATTAATAAGGGTCCGTAGACTACAGATATCTGTGCACAAAAAATCTCATGTGTCCATACAATTAAAAGCTGTAGTAATCTAATTGTAAACGGGAAGAGACCCGCTGTTATCGTCAGGAGATAGAAACACATATAGTGACTGTCCGTTGGGTACAGGTGTCAGTACACAAACCCTCTCAAGTGTCCATACATTAAACTGCAGTAATCTAGATCCAAATGATTAGAGGACCGCAATAGTAGTCTGGAGATGGAACACAGGGATGGAGCTACAGTCAAAGCAGGTAGGTGTCAGGTCTGCAGTGGGTGGTGGAGTAAGGTTATGATAGCTGGTATTATGGATTGAGAGAACTCCATGGGATGTCGTCGTTGAGACCTGTGACATCAGTGCGGAGTCTGAAGACCCAGCGTTGTTCTGTTATGAACAGGTTGGTTGGTGTCCATGAGGGATTGTGGTCAATCACAGTCCATTTGAGACTGTCAGGGGAATGGTTGTGTTCCAGGAAATGATTCTGCAGTTTAGTCTGTGTTTTCTTGCACCGTATTGTACTCTTATGTTCTCCGATGCGGGTTTTGACAGGTCTTGTTGTCATGCCTATGTATCGGAGTCCGCACGGGCAAGTAATCAGATAAATGCAGTTTTTAGTATTGCAGTTGGTGTGGTGTCTTAATTGCCAAGGTCTGGGAAGTCCCAGATCCAGCTCTTTCACAGGTTTTGTCTGGTGGCAGGTAGTACAAGAACCACATGGGAAATGGCCTACAACCGGGGGTAGTGCCCACAGGGTTTCTCGTGGTTTCCTGTTCTTTCTGGGGCGGGTATGCACCAGGATATCTCTTAGGTTCTGAGTGCGTTTAAACGAAAAGAGGGGGCAGGGACCGGGGTCAAAGGAACCAGTTTTGAGTATTTTCCAATGACGTTTCACTATCCTCTGGATGTTGTTTGAGAGAGGGGTGAAAGATGTCACACATGTCAGTGCCGTGTTCTCTGATTTGGTCCTTGTTTCTAAAAGTGCATCACGGTTGTTATTCCTAGCCCTTTTGTGAGCTGTTTTAATGATGCTGGTGGGATATTTCCTGGTTACAAGATTCTTTTTCAGGATGGCAGCTTGAGCTTCGAACTCATTGAGGGTGTTACAGTTCCTTCTCAATCTGAGGAACTGTCCTACTGGGAGGTTGTCCCTCAAAGCTTTCGGGTGGTGGCTCTGATAAAGTAGGAGGCTGTTCCTATCAGATGGTTTCTTGTAGTTCGTGGTTAGTAAGCAGCCATCTTTCAAGGATATAGAGAGATCCAGGAAGGGGATCGACTCGTGAGAGTGGGTACCTGTGAATTTGAGGAAAGGGTCGATCGTATTCATCCATGGACCGCTGGGAAGCGCGAAACATGTTGACCACCCACCTCACGTTCTCACTCTCACTCTAACTTTATCACATACGGGTCGAGAGTAACAGAACTATCTACCTTTCCCCTACCTTTTTAGAGTGCTATTTAGGCACCACTCCCCGTTAGATTTTAACCAGACCCGCAGGACCCATTAATAAACCGTTTGGGGTTCCTACAGGTCTTTTTAGCCTCACCACACCACCCACCATCCCCACACACCCGCACGCACAACTACGGCTACTCCAGTAAAAAGATCTCCGACAGAGAGCCCTCCTGAAGGGCCCGTGAGGGACTGCAGCGCCACCCCCACGAGGAGCAACGCCCGATGATGATGCTTTGCACCCGCAAGGGTGTGTGAGGGCACTTGGAAATCCACCCAGGAGTATCTGGCCTACACGTTAGACATCACCGCGAACCTTCACAATCACCATTATTTTCCCAACCCCCCAGCAGTTCACCACTTTGGGACTGCCCACCATAGGAACTGGTACCATTTTGTGTATTTAGCTAACTTAGGAGCGCTGGTACAGGACCTCCTTCTTAACTCCTGCTTCTGGTCCCCCCCTCTCAGTGTGTTTACGACTTAGTACGGCAGTTTGCCGTGGGACTTCCCCTACTATCTTTTTCTGACCTCCTATCCTTGTCTACACCTACCCCCCTCCACGCAAGACTGACCTCACCTATCACTCTCTACCATGGAAGACCCAGGTCTCTGTTTCGATGACGAAACAGTAGCAGAAATTTTGAGGGCACCCTCTTTACTAGCAGAAGATGGTAATCTCCCATCTGGGAGTAGAGATGACGATTGGAAATCTCTCCAAACTTTGAGAAGACTACAGATTAAGACCGCTCTGCACGGCACCATCATGACCGAATATCTCAGAGCCAACATCGCTCCAAATGGTCTTCTTATTTCCCTGGCACCAAGAATCTTTTTAGAAGATCTCACCTTTAGACGAGAATGGTCTCGCATCTCATGGAAGTGCACCAGAGACTGGCTGGTACTCATTATAAACACAGCCAAACGCCTATCAGATGAACTTCTGATACAGATCACTCTCTCTGAAAATAGATTAAAGACAGGCATTTCTATCACGACATTTAAGTCTCGCCTGTCTGAGATTAACCAAGAGATGAACGAACATAAGGAATATCTCACAAAACAGAAAATCAACCAACTTCAAAAGGACGTAAAACGATTTGACAAGGAGAAGGTTTACCCGTACACTAAGGAAGACTATGTCTTTCAAACTATTGAAACATCGGACGATGCCAGCAGCATCTACTCATCAGGATCCAATTCCTCTAATAGCAATTCAAGCTATGAGAACAGGAAACCCAGATACCGTGGAGGATACAGAAATACATCTCAACCTCCCCCACTATTCCAAGGCTTCCCGGGTGTCCCATACCAACCACCCGTGTATCAGGGACCCTGGATGGGCCCTCAACCTGTGTGGAACCCCCACCTAGGTCCTAACTCACTAGTGCCTCAGTACCATCAATTCGAGAACCCACCTTTTCTAAACAGAGGGAGGGGCAGAGGAAGAGGCAGAAGAAGAACAGGACCAAGGAACGTACATTGGAAAGACCAAGAACAGATGACCCTGAGGAGCAGAACACCCAAACCCTCGTAGTCAACCTGTCCACCAAAATTCTGACAATGGACGAACAAAGAATCTTGGACAAGGGCCTTGGTTTCGTTCCCACCCCAAGAGAGGACGACTTTAGACTTCACCAGGAACTCAACCAATTCTTCAGGAAGATCCGACTAAAAGCTTTCTTCGAAGGGAAACCGGAAACTCCCATAGTAGGGACTGGACTCAAGAACAAATCTAAGTTCACCCCCACATCGGCCATGACACCAAATGAGGTTCTCACCTTCGAACAGGCGGTCCTGAAAGATGTCGCCGACGCGACCCCCAACCACCATTTTGACAACCTCTCAAAAATAGAACGACTCACCCTGTCCCAATTCACAGACGACCAGTCAATTATTCTAAAACCTGCTGACAAGGGTGGAGCCATCGTCATCATGGACAAGGATGTCTATGAAGCAGAATGCGAACGCCAACTCGCCGACATACAATATTACCAACCTATCAACGTGGACCCGACGAAACGCCTGATGACTAAAATACAGAACATCACCACTGAGGCCGAAGCTGAAGATTGGATTTCACATGATGAAGCTGCATTTCTCAATCAAACCAATCCACGCACTCCATTCTTCTACTGTCTCCCCAAAATCCACAAGGGTACCAACCCCCCCCGGGCCGCCCTATAGTGTCAGGGATCAATTCTGTATTAGAACCACTAAGTAAATTCTGTGATTTCTTCCTACGACCTCTCGTAGAAAAAACCCCTACCTATTTGAAAGATACCATGGAAGTACTTAATCTGATACAACAGTTCAGTTCCCCTGACACGATCGATCTTCTGGTTACCCTAGACGTAGTAGCATTATATACCAATATACCCCAGGACGACACTCTGATGGTCCTAGAAGATGCTCTACACTCTCTCGATCCATGGCCATATACTACTCCCATACCGTTCATCTGCGAATGTGCCCAACTCGCGCTTAAAGAAAACTTTTTCGAGTTCAACAACAAACTGTACCATCAAATACAGGGCACATGCATGGGGAGCACATTTGCGCCGAGCCTGGCCTGTCTATACATGGCCAAGCTGGAGGAAGACAAAATTCAAAATCCTACCAACCCCTTCCAAGACAACATCCTTCTTTGGCGGCGATATATTGATGACATCCTTGTATTCTGGAGGGGGAGTACAGACGAATGCGCTGCCTTTTTTGCATGGATGAATACGATCGACCCTTTCCTCAAATTCACAGGTACCCACTCTCACGAGTCGATCCCCTTCCTGGATCTCTCTATATCCTTGAAAGATGGCTGCTTACTAACCACGAACTACAAGAAACCATCTGATAGGAACAGCCTCCTACTTTATCAGAGCCACCACCCGAAAGCTTTGAGGGACAACCTCCCAGTAGGACAGTTCCTCAGATTGAGAAGGAACTGTAACACCCTCAATGAGTTCGAAGCTCAAGCTGCCATCCTGAAAAAGAATCTTGTAACCAGGAAATATCCCACCAGCATCATTAAAACAGCTCACAAAAGGGCTAGGAATAACAACCGTGATGCACTTTTAGAAACAAGGACCAAATCAGAGAACACGGCACTGACATGTGTGACATCTTTCACCCCTCTCTCAAACAACATCCAGAGGATAGTGAAACGTCATTGGAAAATACTCAAAACTGGTTCCTTTGACCCCGGTCCCTGCCCCCTCTTTTCGTTTAAACGCACTCAGAACCTAAGAGATATCCTGGTGCATACCCGCCCCAGAAAGAACAGGAAACCACGAGAAACCCTGTGGGCACTACCCCCGGTTGTAGGCCATTTCCCATGTGGTTCTTGTACTACCTGCCACCAGACAAAACCTGTGAAAGAGCTGGATCTGGGACTTCCCAGACCTTGGCAATTAAGACACCACACCAACTGCAATACTAAAAACTGCATTTATCTGATTACTTGCCCGTGCGGACTCCGATACATAGGCATGACAACAAGACCTGTCAAAACCCGCATCGGAGAACATAAGAGTACAATACGGTGCAAGAAAACACAGACTAAACTGCAGAATCATTTCCTGGAACACAACCATTCCCCTGACAGTCTCAAATGGACTGTGATTGACCACAATCCCTCATGGACACCAACCAACCTGTTCATAACAGAACAACGCTGGGTCTTCAGACTCCGCACTGATGTCACAGGTCTCAACGACGACATCCCATGGAGTTCTCTCAATCCATAATACCAGCTATCATAACCTTACTCCACCACCCACTGCAGACCTGACACCTACCTGCTTTGACTGTAGCTCCATCCCTGTGTTCCATCTCCAGACTACTATTGCGGTCCTCTAATCATTTGGATCTAGATTACTGCAGTTTAATGTATGGACACTTGAGAGGGTTTGTGTACTGACACCTGTACCCAACGGACAGTCACTATATGTGTTTCTATCTCCTGACGATAACAGCGGGTCTCTTCCCGTTTACAATTAGATTACTACAGCTTTTAATTGTATGGACACATGAGATTTTTTGTGCACAGATATCTGTAGTCTACGGACCCTTATTAATTGTGTATCCCCACCTCCAGCACTCAGGTCAATCACACTCAGACACCACCATATCTATGTATGACCTAACTTATCCAGCCATTCTGCTGACACACACACACATGAACAGTGTCCCGTACCCACCAGGGCCGACGCTCCCATCCCAGAAGTGTATGGGATGATAGTACCTCACTCTACTGCCCGGCTTTTGGGACCACCACACGGTTGCTGTATTTATGCATCACCATGTCCACACATGTCTTCTTAGATCTTTGACACAGAGACACCCTTACGATGACACGTTAATTTGGAACGGACACAATTGTACCAACCCATGTGCCTGTATCCAGACCATGCAATCTTTCAATAATATACACACTTTGGGATATCTTCCAGACCCGTTCCAATATGGCCGACGTGCTAACCACAGTAGCTAGAGGTGCTACCAGTCAACCAACTCACTGCGTGACCCTGAGGCACTTTTATTATTATTTTATATTTTATATTTTTTATTTTTGGGTCCATACGCCACGCACACCCTCGAGACACACTCATGTGTTCCCCCCTTCTAAATCGTCGATACGGAGACTCTTACTCCTTGACATTTCTAGACCATTCAAACATGGCCGCCATCCACAACTTCGTGAAACACAGTCCCGCCTCTGTTTCCACGACACTCGCAGCTGTTCCGGGTTGAACACCCAATCAACTTTGGACATAAATAGTGCCTCCAAAACCGTGTCAACTACCGGCGATCCTGGAGGCACGTAGGTGTTCAGAGCAGAATACCCGGGGCGTGAGTAAGTACCTGTTTGCAGCCACTTTATTAGTCCTGTTTGAATTATCCTTACTCTGCCCAGTTAGCCCAACTGGCCTGGTTTACTATTTGTTTGTTTGTGTTATCTCTACTCTACCAAGATTAGCCTTACTGGCGTTTTTAACAATTTCCCGCTCCCCTTGAAGTGTTTATTGTAAAACTACGCTGGTTGTCTTTTTTAGCTGGCGCCCTCCGCCCCAGCCGATCCTTATCCGGTATAGCCTGGACCCATTAAACATTGGGTAGGTTTACCAGTTTGTCTATAAACAGTATATTGCCACACCACCACTATGTAGAATAGTCGTGATCACGGGATTCTGCTGAATAATTTCACCGGCTCCGTTATCCTCACTCACCAGATAGACCTCTAGACATGTCGTTAATAAGCTATCACACTCGACACAAAGTCATTTTTCAGATACCGATCCTATCATACCTCAATCTGAAACCCTGCATGACTCACCATGTACTAGGGCAGACCACGAGGCATGTCGTCAAGAAGTAGTCTCACTGGTCACTAGTCAACTTTGAGACACCAGCTCAACGGATGCAGTTATGCCCCCTGATACCCTGCATGAACTTTACACTGTGGAGCTGTCTACTATGCATGTGTCCCGCACTGATTTATCTTGCGTGACCCGTATACCGACAGAGTTGATAGAACCACTAGTCTTTCTTGCACCCGCCCCCCTCCCCTGGCATGTGGCACAACCATGATGCGAGTATTTCTCCGCACCGACTCGTTTTGATACCAGGGACATGTATTACGCCCCCTGGAGATGTTGTTGACCACTTCATTTTGCCTCCCCTTTTTTGTCTCCCTGTCCCCTTTTTCTCCTCCCTTTCCTTTTAGGTTCGCTCATAGGGACTCGAATAAAACGTGATCCCTATACTATGGACATATAGGATACATTCTGACCTATATCAAATTTTGTTACCACTTTCCTTTTGGTCCTGACGAAGCGCTACGGATCCGTTAGGGACCGCTGGGAAGCGCGAAACATGTTGACCACCCACCTCACGTTCTCACTCTCACTCTAACTTTATCACATACGGGTCGAGAGTAACAGAACTATCTACCTTTCCCCTACCTTTTTAGAGTGCTATTTAGGCACCACTCCCCGTTAGATTTTAACCAGACCCGCAGGACCCATTAATAAACCGTTTGGGGTTCCTACAGGTCTTTTTAGCCTCACCACACCACCCACCATCCCCACACACCCGCACGCACAACTACGGCTACTCCAGTAAAAAGATCTCCGACAGAGAGCCCTCCTGAAGGGCCCGTGAGGGACTGCAGCGCCACCCCCACGAGGAGCAACGCCCGATGATGATGCTTTGCAACCGCAAGGGTGTGTGAGGGCACTTGGAAATCCACCCAGGAGTATCTGGCCTACACGTTAGACATCACCGCGAACCTTCACAATCACCATTATTTTCCCAACCCCCCAGCAATTCACCACTTTGGGACTGCCCACCATAGGAACTGGTACCATTTTGTGTATTTAGCTAACTTAGGAGCGCTGGTACAGGACCTCCTTCTTAACTCCTGCTTCTGGTCCCCCCCTCTCAGTGTGTTTACAAGCAAGCTGTTTCACCATATGCAACCCCCCTTTATACCAATGAAAGGTTACCACACAGATATATATTCAAAATATATATTTATTTATTACTCAAAGTATCCCCTAGACTCGTTATGAGCACAGGAGCACAAATTGTTAAAGAAGAAAGTATCACAATATACGAAAGTTGCACTTTATATGGATAGGCCCTGGTGGCCGCTCAAACCATATACTAAAATAGTGGTATAAGTACCACGAACAGGAAAGGGAGAAGGCCTAGGGCCTTTAGAATCGCTGGGCCTACAAGGAGCTAACTTTAGTTAATGACCAGGAGGTCCACGGGTCGCGTGTGCAGTAAGGAAAGTTACACGCGGGCGCCCATAGATTTTCAATGGGTGCGTAATTGTTCAAAAGTTACTGCTAGAAGGGTCTTCTGGTTGGAATACAAATTCAAGACTTCAAACCTAGACATTAGAGATATTACTCTACACTTGTGCACCGGAGTGCCAGCTTTACCTCACCCACAGGAAGCGGGTGCATAGGGCTCAAAGTGCATCGGGTTTCGTCTATCTGTTCAATGCAGCCTGACGACAAAGATGCTGCAGGCAGTCGGTCCAGAAGAGATGCGGTGGATCCAAGGATGGATCGGAAGTGTAGAAGACATGAAAGCAGAGGGGACAAGGTTCACAGTCACTAGCCAGTGACCGGCGTGGGACCAGGTAGGTACCAGGCGATGTCGGGTGCAAACAGGTGGAGAGGTGAAGCTTGTCTCCGCAGCCACGTGATCCCTGAAGGTCGACGACGTCCAGGAGTTGGTTCACGAGCTGTCCCACGCAGGCTCTCGCTGTCGGCGGTGTCAGCGACTCAGAAGAAGTAGACAAGCCTTGGCAAAAGCAGGAGTCGTAGAAAGTGAAGAAAGCTTTTAGCTCGGACCAGCAAGGTCAGAGGGGATGCTCCTTTGTAGGGCAGCAGGGGCCAGTCTGGAGCAACCGGACCAGTGTCGTAGTTTTTCAAGATGGTCACCAAGATGGCCACTGGCTAACGGACCAGTGACCGGTTAGGCGGCTCGAGTCGCGAAGTGCAGAGGGGCCCCACACAGATCGTGGAGATGCTGGAGGGCTCACCTTTGATGCAGATGCTGCTCGGATGTTGGGCTTCTCAGGACCCAAAGCACAACTCGGAGGGAGCCTCTGTTGTCGCGCTTTCAGCTAGTCAAGTGTCTTCCAAGATGGCTGGCTCCACGTGTCTCGGTGCCTCCACGGGTTCCTTCTTTGCAGGGACTGTGGATCGGGCGGTGAGAGGTCTGGAGGTCCGGTTCCTGTCAGTCTCTGGGCTCCGGCAGGAGGCAGGAGGCGGCAGCAAAGCAGATGTCGATTCGCTGGGTGGTGCTTGCGTTAGCTAGATGGTCACTCCCTGACCATAGGGGAGATTTTCTTCAGTCCTCTGTGCAGCAGAACGTCGAAGTTCCCGTCTTCTTCTTAGTTGCAAGTTGATTCCAGGATGTCTAAAGTCTTTGGACACAGCTCCTACCTTTAAGCGGATTCTAGGGGCCAGACTACCTTCTAGGTCCCTCCCTAAGGGTGGGGCCAGGAAGGGGGGGTGGTTACACCCCCAATCCTTTGTCCAGCTCGCCCCAGGTCTGGGGCTGGTGTGCCCCAGGACCGTATTGAACTGGCATATGCGCCGAGGCTCCTTGTGAGCCTCAGGCATGTCTGTTTCCTTTCAAGCCCTACCTGATCAATACACAAAATCCTGTCTGGGGTGGTGCTCGCACCTCCCTTGGCAGGAAACCCTTTGTCCACGTCTCCCAAGCTGGAAGGACTCCCAGCAGCAGGAGGGTAGACTTGTGTCTGTGGTGGCAGCGTCCATTTTGTGGAGCTGAGGCTATGTCTGATGTTACCCGGGTTTCAGGTTCTGTACATGTCGTGTCCCTCTAGGAGGGTGGAATGCTAACCCCGTTGCCAGAGTTGGCGAGGGGTTAGTTTTCCAATTCGTATGACACCTTACTCGACATGTTTAGATAAAGCCAAACCAAAGATAGCATTTAACCGCAAGGTTCATAATGCACTTAAGAGTATATGGTATGGCGATATCTGGAAACGGTAGAAGGAAGTTGTTCCGACTACTGCAGACAGGCTCAGCTCATGCCAGAGCACCATCTCACATAAAACCAAGCACTCTGCCTTCAGGATTGTTAAGGCCTGCCATAGGAGTGACTTATAGGTTAACATGTGTCCCATTTAAGGTTAGGTATAGGCATACTACACCTAAGTAAGAGGTGGATACACCAACTTACCCCAGCTGGGAGATCAGCCAGTTGTGTCAAATTGCTAGGCCAGGCCAGGGGTGGCACAATACATGGTTCAGCCCCTGGTAGGCCTCAGATGCACCAATGCCCTGGGTACCTAGGGTACACTAGTACAGGGGCTCACAGGGTGATCCAGTTCCAATGGGTCATGCACCTAAAGTGCATAGTGTCAATTTAGCAGAGAGAACAGCAGGCTGGGGGTCTGATTAGCAGGCCCACAGCCTCAATATGTCGAAAACCAGTGAAGCAAAAAGCAAAAATTTGGGGTGACCATAGGATAGCAGACCCTACTCTCCTACAGCCCGTACATAGGTTTCCCTGAATCATGTCCTTATATAGGTACAATTCGCATTGCCCTTATTTAGGTATAGAATCCCAGTCCTTATTTAGGCATTAGCCATGCTATCCAGATACAAACATGGTCACCTACATCCGTCCATCTCACGTCACAACGAGTTCTTAGAAACCAGACCCTTAAGCCATCGGGACTTTCCCTAGCTAGGATTATTAATTTCTCCAAGAACTCATCTATTATGCATGAACTACTATTCCTTAGGGGTTCATTCATGACATCTTCCTCTGCCCGACTTTATGTCAATGCTAGCATTCCTAAGCACCTTCCAGGTATGAATATACCTTCCCTTACCATGACAAGCGCGGCACGGCTCAGCTTGATACGGCTCGCCACGGCAAGTTTGGAAGGAATTCGAGTTCCCGCCTGATGCACTGACCAGACGCTGTCATCCCTGCTTGCAGAGAATCTAGCTTCCAGTGTTCTGACTCCCTTCGCAGGGTGTTGGAGTTTGAGATTCGGAAAGAGATTCCCACCTCTCTCATTCTAAGGTATGGAGCTGACTAGGACCTAGAGGGACTCTTGGCATATAAACTTAGTATATGCCATAATATAGAAAACAGCACATACTTCCTACCTTGTACTACACTTAGGTTAGGTACACTGGGGTAGAACTATTTAGAAACATCAGACGAGTATTCACTTTTCAGCCTGTGTTATTTATGTATGTATATATGAATATATGTCGTAGCTAAAAGACAATGCTATTGCAGTATTATTTCTTCTTACTGCTTACACTGTGCGTATTATATCTTGCTTACTGTCTAATGATTGTAACAGCTCATATCTCTTACACGAGAAACAAGACTGTTCAATAAATCCTTTTATTGAAATGACCGTCTATCTATTTCTGTGTAACTCTGAAGAAACTAAGCATGCACGATTGACTGAGTGAAAATGTTATCTATTGTTTCCACGATTCTGAGACACATTCCGGATCTAAGGGAAACAAAGTTGTCATGTTTATGCGGCTGTCAGAAACTACTCCCTTCTTGTTTATTCGAGAAGTTTCTAGTGACCTCTGAGTTAGCTGGCACATAAAGTAATTACGTTTAATGTACTCGATAGAGGCATATTGACCGTAGTCCTATGCAAAAACTATAGTATATATTATTCCAATGCGCAGAGCCTATAAGGGAAATAGGAACTACACTACAAGATGACCAAATTGAAGTAGGGCCACCATAAATCCCTGTATTCATTTTATATGAGAGCATTATTTCTCAACAAAACAACCAATCCGGGCGTCGGCAAAAAGGGGAACCTACACAAAAGTGATAAAAGGAGTACTAAGTGAGAGCTCTGGTTCTCCTCCATGACCCACTTGAGATTTATTCCATGGAGATAACCTCTATGATCAAGAGGTACAGTGAATGGCTGGAAGGATACCCAGATGATGATATTGATCACTATGGTGATTGATGGGAATCCATTGTCTCCCTAAGGGTCTTTTCTACTCTTTCTAATCTGATAAGCTCTCACTTAGTACTCCTTTTATCACTTTTGTGTAGATTCCCCTACTTTCCGACCCCCGGATTGGTTGTTTTGTTTAGTAATTTGTATGGGGAAGTAATTTGAGGCTTGCCGTTAAATATCCCTTAGACCCTCCATCATATTATATTTTTTGAACATTATTTCTCAACCAGGATGCCACTTTGAATACACTGAACTGAACTGTGCACGGCCGTAGTGATCATCCATACAGTCCATGATTTGGGTATTTTATGCACATGCCATTGAAGACAGACAAAACAAGCAAATGAGAAAGGCCTGGGGTGCCACATAAAGGTTAAACAAAGTAGGACTTAATATAGGGCCCTGCAGAACTTCGCAAGTCGACTTCCTAAATGTGGATCAAAAAGAGGTAATGGAAGCTGTCTGAACAAGATGGGAAAGAAAGAAAGGAATGGAATCAATATAGCACAGGAAACTCAAACCATCCAAATGGAATTGAACACTCTGTTGAATGCTGCAGATAGAATGACAAAAATCATGGTTGCTCTACCTCTCTGATCCAAATGCATACACAATTTTTTACCACTGTTAAAAGGATTGAGTTGGTGCTGTGCAGAAGCTGTAATCAGATAATTCTAGGTCTAGCACATTACCGGAATGCAAAAGAAATAAAGATCAGTGTTTTGCCTGAAGTCTAGCAAAATAATTAAGTGGATACATGAAGCTATAGCTATATACCTAAAAGATCCTCCAAAAGGTCTTTTAGGCAAATCAACAAGATTTTAGTTTAGGCCAGTGGCACCACAGCTAAGGAGATGGAAGAATTGCACAGATTTGTAATTACAAGCATGAAGAAAGAAGAATTATTAAACAATATGTGAGCATGACAAAGGGCCAAAGGAGATCCTGCATTAATGAACCAACAGAGTGAAATAGTATCCCAAACAGAAATAGGAGGCCATGCATTGCAAGTTTATATTACAAACAAAGGTCCTTAAAAAAACATTTTGACAAAATAATGAATATAGACTAGGGTCAGTGCTATATTGCAGGATGTCCAGCCGGACATACAATTTAATGAGTCCAAGAAATGTTAGGCATATTCACGAGCCCACAAGGAAATGGAGTGGGACACAGTCCTGCGTCCTACATACAAACAAAAGACAATTACATTTGGACATATAGGTGCCGATTAGGATCCTGGAAAAACCGGGTACGAACCGTCAGTCGGAGCGTTTTCTCCGTCCGACTCGTACCCGGGACAAAAACATTACAAACATGGAAGTACGATTCGCACGGAAACACCATTTCCGTACGAGTCGTACAAAACACCGACCGACGAAAATATACATACGAATGTGATCCGGGAATGCTCCGACGTGACGTCGGGACGCTTTCAGGCAGCGTTTCATGACCCAGGAAGTACGAATCAAACCGACAGCAGTCCGGACGGCAATATTTTTACGGCACCCAAAAAGTGCCGGAAAAGCGAAGTACGCCGCGTAGCGCTGGGGGTACGCACCGTACATACACGGGTGGGGGTACGACTCGTACGTACATGGGTGTACATACACGGGTGGGGGTACGACTCGTATGTACACGGGTGTACATACACGGGTGGAGGTTCGACTCGTACGTACACGGGTGGGGGTTCGACTCGTACGTACACGGGTGTACATACACGGTGGGGGTTCGACTCGTACTCACGGGGGCTGGGGGAGTACGGCGCATACTCACGGGGGCTGGGGGGGTGTTCGGCGCGTATGCTGGCACATGTCTCCATGGTTGCTATGGGAGTTCGGTCCGTACGGTGCATTTTCCATACGGTTGTAACATCGGACGCACAGGATGGATCGTACTTGCGCGGTCGGACTTCACTTTTCACATTTGTATGGTAAATTGTCCGGGGACGTGTCGGACACATTTTCCGACCCGAGGACGTGTGGGGAATTATTCCCAATGCGATTCGTATGGACTTTTTCCCATGCGAATCGTACTTGGCAGTTTGTACGGCACTTGGACGATTCGTACGGTAAAAAGACCGGATACGAGTCGTACGGGGAAATTTTTTCCAGGATCCTAATCAGCACCATAGTATTGCAGGCAAAGAGCAGAGGAAGCATAACATAACATAACATAGGACCCCAAATATAACCAAACTTAAGCTTACCTTTATCTCTCGCCCCAGAACCTCCGAAACAGTCTTACCTATTTCCTGCCAGAAATCCTGGATAGAAGGACACTGCCAAAACATGTGCAAGTCATCCGCATCATCAGAGTCGCACTTTGGACAAACCTTTCGATGAACACCTCCCAATTTATCCAACTTCTTCGGGGACCAGTATGCCCTGTGGAGTGTGAACAAATGGTTCCTCTTAACCCCTTGTGTGCCCCGCCCTTTCCCCGCACTGTGCCGGGCGTTGAATTAGCGGGTGGGGTTCATGACGAGATAGTCTCGTCATGGGCACAGCGCAACCGCGCTCCATGACGAGACTATCTCGTCATGGGCACTGAAGGGGTTAAGATAGGCAGCTTTGACCACATTCCATAAAGTGTGCATCGATACTTGCCATAAGTGTGTTACGTTGGTCGAAGGCAGGTCTTTTCTCCAGGACTCCTCCATAGGTACTGAAGGGGGTTCAATCTTGATTAAAAGCCAATACCATTTAGACACCTCCTTTTGTTGAAATAAAGACCCAGATGAGAAAGTTCATGATCTACATTAGCTTCTTCTTTGCCTAAATGTGAAGCCCAGCTAGATAGCTGATAAAACTTAAACCTTGCAAGTCTTTGGTGTGTCGAATTATACAGCACGTCCCACAGGAGGAGTTTATTCCCTTGAAGCAGTTGGCCCCAACTCAAAATATTTTCCTCCTGTAATACGGAGAATAGACTGTCTTTTAAGCAGACTGGGTTACCTGGGGAATTCCAAATGGGGGCCTCTGCACTCTAATAATAAATCTTCAGGATCTTCCTAAATTGAAACCAAAGTTCACAGGCCAAACTTAAAACCTTAATATTTTTGGCGACCAAACTTAAAAAGACATCCATCGCCCCCTTGTGGATGCATACCATTACAATGCATAGTACCCTTACAGTATCCAACACTTACCCTACTATTACACTCACTGGAGTTAGAATAGTATTTATCATCCCTATACTATCCAACACTTGCCTTAAATGCGATGTAATGGTATGCATTGTAATGGTATGCGTTGTAAAGGTATAATGCGATATAATGGAATGCGTTGTAAAGGTAGTTTCTGAAAATGCAATGTAAAGGATGTTGCGATGTAAAAACTGCATTGTAAAGGCATACGTTGTAAATGTATACGTTGTAACGTCATACATTCATTTCTGCTATCTTTACTAAATGTGCTTGATTATAGATGGGGGAACAAAATTTACAACGCAACTTTTACAACGCACTACCATTACAACGCATTTTTTACAACGCATAATCCATTACAACGCATGATATTACAACGCATGACACTACAACGCATTTTTAAAAACTACCTTTACAACGCATTCCATTACAACGCATACTACCATTACAACGCATACCATTACAACGCATAATATTACACTATACTATCCAACACTTACCCTACTGATGCACCCCCTGGAGTTAGAATAGTAATTTTTACCCCTATACTATCCAACACTTACCCTACTGATGCACCCCCTGGAGTTAGAATAGTAATTTTAACCCCTATACTATCCAACACTTACCCTACTGGTGCACCCCCTGGAGTTAGAATAGTAATTTTTACCCCTATACTATCCAACACTTACCCTACTGATGCACCCCCTGGAGTTAGAATAGTAATTTTTACCCCTACACTATCCAACACTTACCCTACTGTTGCACCCCTTGGAGTTAGAATAGTAATTTTTCCCCCTATACTATCCAACACTTACCCTACTGATGCACCCCCTGGAGTTAGAATAGTAATTTTTACCCCTATACTATCCAACACTTACCCTACTGATGCACCCCCTGGAGTTAGAATAGTAATTTTTACCCCTATACTATCCAACACTTACCCTACTGATGCACCCCCTGGAGTTAGAATAGTAATTTTTACCCCTATACTATCCAACACTTACCCTACTGATGCACCCCCTGGAGTTAGAATAGTAATTTTTACCCCTATACTATCCAACACTTACCCTACTGATGCACCCCCTGGAGTTAGAATAGTAATTTTTACCCCTATACTATCCAACACTTACCCTACTGTTGCACCCCCTGGAGTTAGAATAGTAATTTTTACCCCTATACTATCCAACACTTTCCCTACTGTTGCACCCCCTGGAGTTAGAATAGTAATTTTTACCCCTACACTATCCAACACTTACCCTACTGTTGCACCCCCTGGAGTTAGAATAGTAATTTTTACCCCTACACTATCCAACACTTACCCTACTGTTGCACCCCCTGGAGTTAGAATAGTAATTTTTACCCCTACACTATCCAACACTTACCCTACTGTTGCACCCCCTGGAGTTAGAATAGTAATTTTTACCCCTATACTATCTAATACTTACCTTAAATGTAATTTAATATTATGCGTTGTAATGGTATGCGTTGTAAAGGTAGTATGCGTTGTAATGGTAGTGCGTTGTAAAGGTATTTTTTAAAAATGCGTTGTAGTGTCATGCGTTGTAATGTCATGCGTTGTAATGGATTATGCGTTGTAAAAAATGCGTTGTAAGTGCATGCGTTGTAAAAGTGTGCGTTGTAACGTCATACATCCTTATAGATGTTGCAAAATCTCTGTTTTATATAGGGTGATGGTTATCTTTACTCATGTTTGTTACTTAGGGCCAGATCTACTGTATACTCCATCACAAACATGACAGATACCCTCATTAGAAGTGCATTATTTTCCATTGCACTTGCAATAATGTGGACAGGATATCCATCACTTTTGTGAGGAAGTTCCCCAAGCCACCAAATATAAATCAGGTCCTCAGTAGGCATGTTTCTAGTTGCAGTACTTGGCCAAGAGAAGCAGCACAATGTGGCCAAGAACATGCAATTATAGTATATTTTCTTGATAAATCATTTTCTTTGCACTTTTTGGAATGCTGTATGTTGTAATGTCCTTACAACCTGATTTCTAGCTAGTACCAGGGAGTGCATGCCATTGTAAATGCAGGCAGTTATTTAGGCAGTGATTTCAATTCCATAGGTCATTAAGATGTAAACTACTGTTTGTGCTCAAAACAGGATTACACGTTGGGTGCAAAAAGCAGCCACAATAGGTCTTTCCTCGTCGGACTTTCACGTGGATAAACCTGGCAGAACGGAGATGGCCACATAGAAGGAAGTGCAGAATTGCAAACCTCAAACTGGTTGAAAGTATGTGCCAGGTGTAAGTAATTCCAGTTTCCAAGTTCCGCCTCTCGGTTGCAGATTGTGAAACTTCTAATCAGTGCATCCCAACCACTGGTAACAAACAGGCACGAAGTGAGTCCTCCTAATTGAGCCCTAGATTTTATCAGAACCTAATCTAAACTGCAGAGAGGTCCGGGAGGGCTGCTGGAGCAATGAAGAGTTTGCAATATTTATTGTCTCAATTAAAAGTTTAAGGTTTAATTCTGATCCCTGTAAACACAGGAATTTGCCTAGAGATCATATTTAGGAGCTGTGTGATAATTATCACAACCTCACAATTTTGGCCTGATGTGTTCTCGCAGATCAAACTTGTCAAAATGTTTTGGAGGAAAAACATAGAAAAATATGCAAAGCGTAGTGTATATAGAAAAGTGATTCTGCAAATTAAGACTCATTTCCAAAGTCGAAAACTCAAAATAAAAAGTATTTACCACAACAGGTAAATATCAGCATGGAGTATGATATCTATCAGTAAGGTAATAACAAATCTCTCATCTGCACTGCTTCGCATTAGAGTCAAAGCCTCTTCATGGTGATGTCACTTCGGCCATTGTAACACGTTTATACTCCTCACCTATTAAAACCCAAAGATAGCTAAGGATGGACTTTTTCTATAACTGAATTGTATTGCATGTATGCTGTAAATTGTACAAAGTATTCACGTGTTCCTCTTTCATATATTTGTACAAGTGTAATATGTCTGTACAAAACCGAAATATACTCTTTTCATAATCAACCCCAGAGGACATTTATCCCACGCGTAGGACACGCAAATGTTGACTCACTGTTCAAATATACAAGAGCATTTGTGAGTTAAGCTGAAGGCAAAGTTCAATTTTCGAGGAATTCTAGAAAAAAAATACATTTTCTGCATATACTTCAAGGCCTTCAAATAGGATGAGTGGGGTCTGTCATCCACTCACTGATATCTCAGAGCCTAATTCACAAAAGTAAACTTAACTTTTGTGCAAGTTTACCACTTTTTCGGTATTAACAAAATGCGACTTTAATTGTACTACTGCGCACTCGTAGCAGAGACTCCCACATAAAAAGATAGGCCTGTCTTTTTTGTGTGGAGTCCTTCACCGCGAAGAAGTAGCCTTAACTTTCTCTTAGCTTACTCCTAAAACTCAAGAATGCTACAAGAATATGGCACAGAAAAATCGTTGTAAACCTGACCTAAGAAATAGGAGAGGCATAAGTCGATTTTTCAGCCCAGACCTTCATGACTAGAATATGTGAACACATAAAATGGGACCCAAGGAGTACTGCTTTGCATACTCAGAAATCATTTGCTGCATAGGTCCTATAGTTGCCTTATAGCTTCAAACTCGGGTGGGAAATATGTTTGCACAAGATCACCGAAGATGACTAGAAACTTTGGGGCATATTTACCAGCCCCTATTGCCAAAACAACGTCACTTTTATCGACGTTGTGGTAGCGATAGGGGCTGCGCCTTATTTACAAGGCAGCGTTAAGCCACTTACCGTGGCTTAACGCTGCCTTGTAAATAAGGCCCCCTTTCACGCTGTGGTTAGCCTTAAAGGGGTGGGCAGGGGGTGTTGCGGTGGGCGTTCCACCGCAACACCCATTGTTTTTGACGCTGCCCCTATGTATAAGGGTGGCGTACATAGGAGGCAGTGCCTTGTGCAGCACACATGGAAAAAGCAAAATGCCATGGATTGGTTATGTAAACAATCTAAAAGAAAAAATGCTATTTTGTCACTTTCATGTGTGCTGCATGAAGCAGCACACATGAAAGTGACAAAATGGCTTTTTAGGATTGTTTATGTGCAGGAAGGGACACCTTCCTTCACATAAACAATCGTGTCTTGCACGCATAATAGTGCAAGGGTGCCTGCGTTGACGCTAAGTTGCTAAACATAGCACCATGGCAGGGGGAAATGCACGCCTGCACCACATTCTTGTAAATATGGTGTAGCCTTGCGTTTCAGAAGTGGCTGAGAATGGCGTTAAGCCATGATGGCCAACCTCTCTCTCTGCCACTTCCTTGCACATATCCCTCTTTATTTTTCTGAAAACAATTCCAGCCAGGTAATGAAATTGTTTCCTTTGTTAGAAATGAGTAACATTGTGAGTTTTATCTTCTAATAGACTGTACAATTCACAAAAGAACTATGGGTTTCACTTTTAATATGTGAGGGCAGCAGCCTGCATTAAAATTATGACGATATTTGTCATGTCTTGCATCAAAAGAGCTCCATTTGCACAATGATTTAATGAACCTGCCCACCTCACCACCCAGCAATTAGCGAGGTAAACAATATGTGAGGAATGCACTAAATTACAAAAGGATCACACAGTACCAGCGCCAAGGTGCGTCCGTCCAGATTGTGTAAATCACACAGTGAGCATCGATAATACAATTCACAAAGAGCTCATCTGTATTCACAGTTCAGAGAATTTCTGCTTATGCAAAGGCACACTTGGGAAAAAGCTTCACGGTTCTTGTAGGTGTAAGGAAAACAGGAAATTACACGAGGTAAGATTCGCCCATTAATCAGAATTAATAAAGTATGCTTATTTTTAATAAAAGTCCTACATACAATATGAATGCTCGTGTGTTGTTTTTGCTTTGTCTTTCAATTGTATAGTGACATTCACAAATCCAGAATACTTCAAATTAGAAACCAGTTTCGGGCTGGTAGACTGCACAACCCCTTCTTCTATTTCAACATATTTTTCACAATTGGGTCTTGCTCCACCCAAATGTTTTGGAGCGCTTTACATGAGCACCAGTTACATTACAGAAGGTCGCATTCATGTTTTTTGAGGCATGGGAAATTACGTCATTTTCCCATAATCACAGGATGTTGAGCAGATGCCAAGACTCGAATCTGGTCCCCCAGTTCTAAAGTCATCAGCACTGACTGTGGCGCCACATGCTCGTCATGCAAGTACATATGAGTGTATTTGTGGGTGGCCCTTTAACACAGATACGCAACACTTAAGAGGAATTTTAAGATAGAATTCACCTTTGGGGGTTTAAGAAACAGGTTTTATGCTGGGAAAACTTCACAAAAAATGGTCATGATATGATACTTATGGCACTTTCCATGGAAACACTTTATTTGCACAGGAAAGTACACATGCATTGCAATCAATACTTAGGAGATCTAGGGGAAGAGAGATGTGTATGTTTTAGGACTGGACATAATTTTTAATATGCTGGAGGAATCAAAGCAATTTCAGTAAATATGCTTGACTCTTGTGATGTGAAATTACCAAAATTATGCAATTATGCCAGTTTGAGTAATTTGGAGCAAAGATCCTACCACATGAACAACGATTTATGTGCGAACGACTGGCTGCTGGCTACAGCTGTTCGTGTCCTGTAGCATTTAGTGCTATTTTCTTAGCGCAAAATACATTCTCTGGCCTATTTTAGATTTGAGGGTGCATTGTGCACTAAGTAAATAGCTCTATATGGTGGAGTACACGTCTCACATAATTACGCATAATTCCAACAGATTTTGCCATAATTATGAGTAATTACAATAAAGAGAATTATACCCAATATGCCCATTCCTAATATCTAACCACAGATAATTCCTTGGTCCTTCAGAGAAACTGAAGAAATACAATCCACACCGGAGCAGATTAGGCTGTAGACCTTTATTCTAAAGATAAGGAAACAGACATGTTTCGACCCACAGGATATTGTTCATATAAAGTGAAGTGCAAAACATAAACAACTCTACTTTCTTAGGTGCACAACACACAAATAAAAATAAAGAAGAGGACACTTAATGATACAATTGATATCTCACAATCTGTGCTCATATATGAATCATATTTTTTCATACAGAACCAGCGTACATCTGTCTTGCAAGAAGTACAATGTTGCTCTTTGTTCAAAGGGATTGACAACTAACCTCTCATCTTTCTGTAATGATGCTAATGCTCCCTGTAGTGCAAATCTAAGATTCCTGTTTTCTTTGGGGATTTCATTGCAAACCTGTATGAGGTTTTCAACAAACATGTCACTGAAAACATTAACATTATTTATTGCTATTTGTGGTATATATTTTGATTTTGTATGGTATTAGTTTTTTATGTCAAATCTGTTCTGATTCCATATTCAGTCAATGACCTGATGTTATGGCTAGCGTAGAAAAGATTGCATGAGGCAATGTCATTGTCAGGATTGATATCATGGAACAAGATGTACTATACCACTAAAGTCCCAATATCAGAGTTGCAAGCTGGGAGCATGAGCTCAATTCCCTGCTCTCAGGCAAATATTTGATGCACTCCAATTCCTGGTCACTGGAGTTTTCCAGAGGATCTGTGGGTACACTGTGGTGTCTCACAAGAAAGAAAATCAAGATGCTTGTGACAGGTACTGATTTGCATCACCAGCCGAGTGTACTGGTTAAGTGTATGTTTGGGCGAAATTTTAATTATACTGGAATAATTTAACTTATTTCAGTAATTGTGCATTAGCCTTCTGCTGCAAAATGACTTAAAATATGCATTTTCATCAGCTCGAGTAATTAAGAGGAATTTGAAGCACAAATCCTACTACTAGAGCAAAGGAATAACAAACTAACAGAGAAGGAGCAGTTGCTGGCTAATGCTGTTCATATCATATAGCATTTAGTGCTATATTCTTTTTGCAAAATGTATCCTTGGGTCTAGATGGATTACTCTTTTCATACAATTACACATAATTGCAAGTAATTTTGCAATAATTACAAATAAAGATGCTAGAGTAAATTACGCCAGAGAAAATTACGCCAGGTACGCCTACCTTAGTTTCATGCCCTACTGCAGTCAGAAGTACTGCAGCACTAGCTATCGCTAACAAAGCACTTAATTTGAGGACTGAATGTGAGAAAAATATAGTGCACTGAGAACTACTTCAACAGTTTACGCTCTGGAAAGGCGTGTGTGTTAGAGTCTGTGTATGAGGGAAATATGTGTGATGTCTGACTATCTGTGAGAGGGGAGAAGAGGACGGAGTTTCAGAAATGGGGTCAAACGAAATAATTGTGGGAGACTGGTGTTGAGTTCTTACCTGACCTTATGCTGCCTTTCCTTGAAGCAAGCAGGGAATATAGTGGGTTGGAGTGCATGATGAGGCCATACTCCTCAAAAGTGGCGAGGTGAACCTGGGATCCAGGTTCACCTTCAGAAAGAGCATTTGCCACCTGAATTCTGAAATATTTCTCTATCACTCTTTTCTCGTTCTGATATATTTTTCTTGCTGTACCCTGCATAGCGTGTCTCCACACCAAATACATTGACAAAGTTGGTCAGCTCCTGCCACATGGTCACCTTCAATACTCCCCTGAGGTAGTATTGAGTCAGATCATACAGCTCCTTGCAATGATCAGCAATAAAGGCAACCACAAGGTCTGTCTCCACCTCAAAGCATAGAGTTAGTTCTGTATTTATGTGACTGTAGAAAGCTGGATCTGTATACACAATACCAAAGTGAGGTATAGTGTGCACAGAGTCCAGTGGAAGAGCAAAGGTAGTCAGAGGTAAACGTAGATAGCACCTTACTCTCTATTTGTGGTAGTGTGGTCGAGCAGTAAGGCTGTATCAGAGGGTAGTGTTAAGCATTTGTTTTACACACTCAATCAGCAAATGATATCACACACTCAAAGACTGAACTTCAGACTAATTGGTTTTGCATAAATATATTCTTTTAGTTATTTTATTTTCTAGAACCAAGCGAGCCTGGCACAGTTAAGCAATAAGTACTTTACAGTAGTAATGCGGTCTGTAAACCATTTGAATTGCAGTTGTATATGCACTTTGATTTGATTATAGTAGAGCTACTAGTAATGCCATGCTTTTGATGTACTGTACATATACTTTGTATTGGCTTTTTAGTAGAATGTCAATTAGATTACTTTACAGAATACTTTTCTTACACAGTGCCGTATACCTGGATATTGCACTGGGACAATTCCTGTAAACAGGTAAGGAAAAGCGTTTGTGTTATTTAGTTACAGTTTGAAAGGGTTTCTTGGATTTTCCAACTATACACTTAGAAACTTCACAGAAAAACAGTCATTGTTATCCTATGGAGGAAAATGGGGTTATAGGTTCAAAGGTAAGTATTCGGTTGTGGGAGTTGGTATTCTGGGGATAGACTCAGGGGTCGCCCAGGGTCAAGGATACACTCTTGTTACACCCTCAGCTGCACTAGGGTAGCCAGGTGCAGAGTGCTGTGGCCCTATGTTATCCAATGGGGGATAGGGGGCCTCCCGTTGGTGGTTGCTGACGAGCAGGTCTCTGGATTGTGGGAGCAAAGCTCCTGGACTTAAGCTCAGGACAAATTGGGGTTAAAGCCACAAAAAAGGTGCACTCTCAGCGGCACTGGGGCGGCTGGGTGCAGAGTGCTGTTTTGGCATCGGGCGCCATGTAGCTTTCAATGGGGAGTCTCCGGTTTGCAAACACACTGCGTGCTCTGGGACGAAGGTCTTCTGGGTGCGACCACCACTTGGAGAGGTAAATTGTAATGCTGGGGGTCAGTTAGGCACCATCGGTTTGGCCACCCAGGGCTGTGGGGTGTTGGTTGCAGGGGTGTCTTTTAGGATCGGATCTTCTTACCAGCTCCTGGTCGCGGGTGGGGGGACCTTCCGGTATGAGGCTGCAGGCCTCAGCTGGAGGCTTGAGGCAGGTCAGGGGTTACCGGATCTCGGGTCAGGATCACCGAGGAGACATCTTCTTGGTGTTGGGCCACTCAAACTCCGGCTGCGGGCGTCAGGTGCAAAGTGCTGCAGACTTGCGGATCCTGTCGGAGCTGGAGTCTGTTGGTGAGCAAATGCGGTGGTCACAGGAGATAGAGTCTTTTCTTTTGAAGGCAGGGCAGGTCCTCTGGGTTCTTGAGGCTGCTGGCTGCAGGACACACCTGAGTTTCACTTCTGCAGGTTCGAGGTAGGGACAGGCCAGGTAGGACTGGGACCAAGTCAGTGGGCGTCCTCCTCTTGTTAGTTTCAGCATGACTGTTCGGTACTTCTTCTTCCTTTTTTCTTCTGGTTTCTTGTCTGAGGAAGCAAGGTTCAGGGGTGCCCCTAAATACTAGATTTAGGGGTGTTACTGGTAGGTAAAAGGTTGGGACCAATGGGTCCCTTCCCTGGGGTGGGTACACCCCCTAATATGCCACCCTCCAGTGGGAGGGGGCATAACTCTCACCCTGGTTGGCTGGGTCCACCCATCTGCAAGATGGCAGGTACTGAGAGTTGTGCTTCACTTTGCCTTCTCCAACTGAGGGGTAGAGTTGGCAGAGGTTGGCACACCTCTCTTCCTCACTTGTTTTTCCCGCCGGTTCTCCCGCCCACAGTGCTGGTCAGAACCAGTGGGGACAAGTTGCTGAAAGCATCAAGTGGCCTGGGGAAGCTCACAAAGGTGGCAAGCCTTTGAGGCTTCCCCTTCGTGGACCCTGTCCATCCTGGGGGAGGAGACTCGTCCCAGGATGTGCATTGTTTCAGGCCCCCCAGAGCAACAGGATCTCAACCCAGGGGTCCATAAACATGTCTTGTGGTGGCAGCTGAAAGCAGCCACTCAGCATGGACACCAGTGGTAGGTCATTTTTTAGGGGGCATCTCTAAGATTCCCTCTGTGTGACATCAGTGTGGGTTTAATGTGCTGAGAAGTTTGATACCAAACTTCTAAGTTTTCATTGTAGCCATTATGGTACTGCGGAGTTCATAATGACAAACTCCCAGCACCATATACTCTTAATGGCAGCACTGCACTTACAATGTCTAAAAAGGGACCTAGACACTGTAGGGGTACAGGGCTCATGCACCTGTACCTTCACCATTGGTATAGGGCACCCAGCTAGAGGGTTGGTTGATCTATGCCAGGGCAGTGGGTTGTAGGCATGGCACCCAGGGATTTGTGCCATATTGACTCTCTACTTTGTTCTGCACCAAGACATGCAGCCTGCACAGGCAGTGTGTGAGTGTAAAGGTACAGGACCTCTAAGGTTGGCACAATAAGTGCTGCAGCCCTTAGAGGCCTTTTCTGGTCACAGTGCCCTGAGTACTTGTGGTACCATTGTGGCCAGAGATGCCACTTGGGTTTGGTTTTCAATGCAATTTTAGGGAAAGATGTTCCTGGGTACCAGTTTAGCAGGAGCCCACGACACACTCAGTCAAAGCACATCAACAGTTCAGCAAAAAATGGGGGCAACCATGCAGAAAGAGGGCACTTTCTCACAGTGACTGTAGTATATATGTGCGGTAGGTGTGTGAGATTTGGGGGAGGTGTATGGTGTTTTCCTATTTCCTTTCATTTTGAGTTCTCCGCCCCAGTGGAGGAGGTCTTCATCCCAGTGGCAACTATCTTCACCACTGGAGTGGAGAACTCCCCCTTCAATCATAATTAAGAAATATGCTATATTAATAGCATTATGGTCATCGTTTCTGGCATTGGAAGCCAAACACCCTCATGAGAGCTTTGTAACTGTACAGCCAGTTGGTAATTTACACCTAGAATTGCAAATCTCATGTAGACAAAGATGTCTACATACATATATCTACTTGTGATTTCACATTGGGAATCAGTCTCATAGGTTGCATTTCTGCTCAATAGTGCAAAATACCAAAATGTGTTTTACTGACTTTTACAGTTGAATCTTCAAATTAGAACTGGAATAGGCGTATACACATTTTTTTTTTCAGAATCAAGTTAAAAATGACCTCCACAAAGTTTTGAGAGTTTCCAGAAATCATTTACTTATGTATGTGCACCATTACTTAGCAGTATATTTTGTACAGAAATTGCCACAGATCTCATTGTACACTCTATGACCACATCATATGGTGCCCATCCATTTTCTGGTAGCTCTGCAGAATAATGATTTGATCTATGTATTCCTTTTCTGTAAAAGTGCTACTTCTTTATACACTTTCTGTATACACATTAATATCTGATTGAATGTTTTTGGAATGGTGTATACCCACGAGCTGTCTATCCAGGGTAAGAAAGAGTAATACGTGAATGCTGTTGTAATTGCATAGTTCGTCAGTTATGCTGCTACTAATGTTATTTTAAGAACACATACAAGTTTCCATGATAGATACTCTAATTTAAGTCAGGCACATGTCACCAATGAGTTATCAAAATGAAGTGTCAGTGGAAGTGATTTCATATGCCCCTTAACGCTTGAGGACACGATATTACGTGTCTTTTTGCCTGCTATGCATTTACCAAATGGAGTATCCTTGATCCTTTGACCGTGTTTTGGTTATAGGAGCTAATACCACTGTACGAAACGAAAACATTCAAACAGTCAAAATTACTAAAGCAAACTATTATCAGATGCAAGTTTAGCTCCTGTTCATGAATTAACTTGGGTATTGCCACAAAAGGCAGGGTGAAAGTCCTAATATGACAAATGTAAGCAAGACATATGAGAGGCACAGCCATTGCACATCAGGTACAAATCAGCGTATCTCCATTTACTACCAAAAATGTCCAACTACGACCTCCATTGCTTAGGCATATTCTCAATGGACCCGATTCACAGAACTAACTTAAGACAAAATCCTAAACTTACAACCATTTTCTTATTCACAGAAGGCACTTACTCATTTTGGTATTCACAGAAGACACTTACTCACTTCGGTATTCACAGAAGCTAGGAGTCCTAACTTTAGGACTCCTAAATGCCTTCTGTGAATACCGAAAGTCTTAAAATTAGGATTTTTCTCAGTTTAGGAGTCCTAAAGTTAGGACTCCTAACTTTACTACTACTAAACTGAGAAAAATCCTATTTTAAGGCTTTCGGTATTCACAGAAGGCATTTAGGAGTCCTAACTTTACTACTACTAAATTGAGAAAAATCCTAATTTTAAGACTTTTGGTATTCACAGAAGGCATTTAGGAGTCCTAAAGTTAGGAGTCCTAACTATACTACTACTAAACTGAGAAAAATCCTAATTTTAACCCCTTCAGTGCCACGCCCTTTCCCCCTCCTGTGCCGGGCGTTGCACTAGTGGGTGGGGTTCATGACGAGATAGTCTCGTCATGGGCACAGCGCAACCGTGCTCCATGACGATACTATCTCGTCATGGGCACTGAAGAGGTTAAGGCTATCGGTATTCACAGAAGGCATGTAGGAGTCCTAAAGTTAGGAGTCCTAACTTTACTACTACTAAATTGAGAAAAATCCTAATTTTAAGACTTTTGGTATTCACAGAAGGCATTTAGGAGTCCTTAAGTTAGGAGTCCTAACTATACTACTACTAAACTGAGAAAAATCCTAATTTTAAGACTTTCGGTATTCACAGAAGGCATTTAGGAGTCCTAAAGTTTGGACTCCTAACTTCTGTGAATACCAAAATGAGTAAGTGCCTTCTGTGAATACCAAAATGAGTAAGTGCCTTCTCTGAATACCAAAATGGTAGTAAATTTAGGATTTTGTCTTAAGTTAGTTCTGTGAATCGGGCCCTATATGCCTAGGCACACTCTCAACAGCAAAGATTAAACTACTATGTAATGAGGCACAGCTCCAAATACTGAGCCACAGCCAAGGAGATACAGCCACATCTGGCTCCTAGTCACAGCCATCATATGACCAGCAGTGACACATTTCAGAACACAACTGAAAATGATTAGGTAAAGCCTTTTGCAGCCCAACATGTCCAAGTTACAACCTTTCTTTTACATTTACACTCATCATCTAGTGCTGACTTAGCTTCAAAGGTCGTCAAGTCCAAGGCTAGTCTAAGACTAATTCAAATGCCAATGCACTACATTAAATACTCAAACAAAATCTAATCTAACGTCAGCCTCAGTTGCCCAACCAGAGTTCCATTGTCCAGACACTGCTTCATATGCCTTATTTATCCCCTTTCATACCTTAAAGAATACTTCTGCCTCAATGGTAGGGTGTGCCACATGTGCTACAGAAGGCACAACACCTAAGGTGTGTTTGTAATGCCACATATGTATACTCAAAAATAGAACAGGGGGACCCTTGTAGGATGGAGGCAGGGGCTCCTGGTTACAGGTAACTGTGAAAAATGGGGCTGTTAGTTCACTGGGTTGTGAGCTCCGGTCAAGTAAAAACCACAATCCCTGGCACGGTGAATCACAAAAGTCACTAAATTAACCTGTGCTTAACCCTGGGTTGCTTGCCACAAAAGGCAGGCAGGCTTAACATAGAGGCAATGTGTGAATTATTTATGCAGCACACAAAGAGAAATGTAGTGAAAACACAACACAAGAAAAATCCCACACAATATAAAAAAAATAAAGCAAAATGTAGTAAATGATTTGACTCCAAATTGATAAAACTCCAATAAGTAAAACTAGAATTATGAATTGTTCACATTTTTAGTATAAACTAGAGCCTAAATGATAAAATGCGCCATCTGCTGACATTGATCAAAGTCTAAAAATATTGCCAGCTGCGATAGAGCACGGTTCGGATACAAGTAGTGGATTTTTTCCCTGTCAGTGCTTACCTTAGGACTTGGAAGAATTTTACAGAAAACATGTTCTGAGAAAGTAAAGTAGAGCAGGGCAAGGTTGCAGGTGGTGTCTGGGAAGGGAGCATCATCTTTGGCGAGCCTAGGGTGAAGATTTCTACATTCTGACTATGGGCCTTATTACAATGTCAGGCAGACGACACCGTTGCAGAAAGGAACCACCAGACCTCAGGTCAGCAGTTCCAACTGCAATATTTTGAAGTGACCGCCCATAGGGCAATCGCAAACATCCATTTCACAGTGAAAGCTTGTGCGGCGGGCAGAAAAGGACTGCAGCACAAGCTTTCATAAAAAGATTTATATTTTGAAACATCCCTGCACCATGTGGCAGGCACCTCATGTGTGCCTGCCACAAGGTGGAAGGATGTTTAGGAGGTCACCATATGTGCCCCCCAGGCCCTAATGCTCAGGGCCAGGGGAGAAGGGCGCAGTGCTAGGGGTCAACTGTCAATTTACGACAGGCTTTCCATGTCGGAATGGCCAACATGGAATAGCTGTCTGAAACTGACATCATAATCCCGACAGTGGAGCCGCCATCATTAAGGGATTATGCAGACTCACATGGGTTTAACTCTGACTGCTGTCATCCTAATATGGAGGTCGGACTTTAAACCTACCATTTCGGACAGAAAGCCTTTGACTGCTGGTCGGAGTCTTTCCGCCCGACATTGTAATCAGGCCCTTAATCCTTTTTTTTATAAGTCAAAAAAACAGGCAAAACAAATTTAGGATTATTTCACTATCAGGAATTGTAAAACATAGAAGTACATGTCCAATACTGAAAAGTCTCTATTCTGAAATAGGATGCCTGAAACAGAACAAGTAGGCTCCTAAATCTTCAGGATAGCCACCTAAGGGCCTATTTATGAGGCTGTCTGTGCCAGTTTTGCACCATGCAACATGGCGCAAGAGTGAAGCAAACCCTAAGACATATTTTTGAAGCCTTCCTAAGCCAGTTTCCGTGGCTCTGGGTGGCTGTAAAAATCTGGAGTAACACAACACAGCACAAATCATTGCATTGTGTTACTCTGCCCTGGGAAGGCATTCCATGGGTACTGCGTTTGTGTTTCCACACAAATCCTATAGATTTTGATGCATCCCCAGATTTATTAGAACTTGTAAACCTGAGGATGTGCCAGAATCTTACGCCTTCCCAGCGGAGGCATTGCGAGGAGAAATATCTCCATTTCTCCTTGTTTCTTCCAAAGCAGAACATGCCTCCATGGTTTGTTTTTCTGCAGGAAAATGTCCCTTACTGCACAAAAACAATTGTGCATGCAACACAGTCACCCCTGCACCATGGTGGAAGGAAGCTTGCATTGTCACAAGGCAAACAAAAGTGCACAAGTGCAGGGAATAGGACAGGAATGCACTGTATTGGCTTAAATATGGTACATTCCTGCCCTTTCCCTGTCACGCAGTGCAGCGCAGCATGGTGACTTGCTGTGCTTCACTGCACGACTATCCCATAAATGAGCTCCATAGCGAGTAGCATCCCAAGGTTCTCCATGTAGAATTTGAAGAGGGTGGGCAACATGATTGAGCCCCGGAGACTCCACTGGTAATATTGATCTAATGAGACCTGAACATGTTCATGTGAATTGACTTCCTGGGTAGGAGGAAAACCATTAAAGGAAATTGTTGGTGAATCACATTCAGCATTTCAGGGTGTAAATGTGGTTATTTAGGATGATCTACAGTGTCAAAGGTGGCTGAGACATACAGCAAAATCATCAAGAAGCGCACACGCATATCTGCAGTCAGGAGGAATCATCTGTGATTTGCAATGTACCCTCCTTTGTTTTATAGCTTTAGCCAAAGATACATTGGTAGTTCTGCAGGTGATGAAGGGTGTTGACAATAACTAGATGTAATGCACAGACTGCTTTATCGACGATCTTGCTGATGAATGGTAGGTGAATGATAGGCGAATAGTTGGTGAGATCATCAGGGTCTGGTGTAGATTTTTTCAGCAATGAAAGGATCTGCATTTCCTTGAAAGCTTATTACAAGGTGCCTTGAGTGATGGAGGCATTAATGGTGAATAGTGGTAAAAGAGCATCTCTGGAGAAAGATATGATGAAGGACAAGTTTAAGACATCATGTTCATAGGAAGTGGCTTTGAGGGAGTTGAGCATATTGGTGAAGGCTGGTAAAGGCAGGTTTTGAAGGATGATGCCTGTGGGAAGTGGTGCAGAAGTGTGGGTGCAGGAGAATAAGAAGGCTTGATGCCATTAATGCACTGTTCAATCTTCTTTTTTTTTTAATTGAAGAAAAGTCTGAAGGTGTTACATTTGCCTGTGGAGTGAAGGCGTGTTGAGGAAGGGGTTTAATGTAGTGTTTGATGGTCTTGAAGAGTGTTTTTTCGGTTGGCAGATTCAGTGACACATTTTAACTGCATGTCAATTGCACGTTAAATAAATAAAATGTCATAAACAATTTTTTCTTCAAACTGAAGAATATCAGGGTAGGACGTAACTGGTGGCGCACTACTTGCATTGATTTGCTCACCTATTCTTACATAGAGCCAATGGTCCATTTTTAAAAGCTTGTTAATTCAAGAATGCTGCATATGTCTATCTTTATATGCAACCCAAGAAGAATGATCTGCATTGTGCATATGCCACAATGTTACCCTATGTGCAGAAGTAATTTTGATTTGTGGTACATATTGTCATAAATGTGTCTTATTTAAAAAATATGAGATTCTCTCTATTAATAGTCAGATATTTCATTAAGACCACGTCATGGCCTCCAATTCATTTAATCATGGTTTATACAATCCCATGGTTGCATTCATGTGTATTTGCAGGGAAACTTGTCCCTGTTGATATATTGGCCACAGACGACCTTGCACCCTCAAACACCTGGTTACAAAATTGAACTGCCCTCTGACTAAATGGTCACAACTCTTACACCACTACACACCCACCTCAGTCTGTTGTTCAATTCTATCATATGGGTTTCGGGAGTAAAAATAAACCTTTGTTAAAAAATAGTGAATAATCTTTCATATTTCCACCTCTTATGTTTTCAAAGATCTGATGGAATACAACACCCTTATCATCAGAATTATGGTATAGATAGATCCATTATCATTGGAGCTTCTTATCTATAACCTCAAATCGACATATTGTGACATAAACAACATACTTGGGGAAACAATTGGGGTGACATCTGTATTTTTACAATACCCACTTTACGGCAGACGCTCACTGTTTCCAAAGCTGAAGATCAAACTACCCATTAACCTTTTTTGTAATCGAATGTAACAGCAAGCATCCGATTTTCATATGATTTTGCGGTGGCTTCGAAGATCTATAAATTGTGTCCTTGTGCTTCACCCTACTGACAGAAAGGATACAATCATTTTCAATTGTGCATCAACCATTGAGTACAAGATCTGTGAAGGTAATTGGGGAAATACAAAATTTAGGGGCTTATTCACAAGGTCTTATCTCGGATTTATCTCCACCTTAACGCAACAAAAGTGGAGATAGATTTAACACCCCATTCACAAGCAGGTGCAAACTGCAGACATCACCAGTATTCCCGCGATAACTGCCCCAAAAGCTAACACCATGGCGGACACCACCAACTAACTCTAATGAGATGCAGAGTAGGCGTTCCCGTGCAAAAACACACAAAAAAACAACAACCCCACTTTCACAATGACAGAACTGCGAAGCGAACAAAAAACAGGCGATAAGCCGTGGTGGCCTCAGATATTTAACACCTGCCTCAAGCAGGTGTAAAGACATACGCCTACCTGCAGTAGGCAACAGAGCCCCGCACACAGCCATACCCGAAGAACAAACAACACCATGGAGCTACTCATCATGCAGCTCGGAGCCCCAACAGGGCCACAACACCGACCGCCACCACCCCCAGGACCGCCACCACCCCCAGGACCCAGACCCGACCCCCCAGACCACCACAGTGGCAGCATAGAGTAAGACAGCGGACCTACAGAAAACGCACCACTCTCACAGACCTAACACCCGCGGAAGTCATTGCCCACTACAGGCTCAAACGGACAACCATTCTCCGCATCATGAACCACATCGCCCACAGGCTGATGGTCCCAACACAGCAGAGAACCAACATCCCACCTCAGAAAAAGCTGCTGGCTGTGCTGCACCTGTTGGCCTCGGCGACATTCCAACCAACAACTGCCAGAGTTGGAGGAGTCTCACAGCCAGCCCTATCAAAGTTCATCACACCTGTTCTAGATGCCATCCTCAGCTTCATACCTCAGTACCTTCACTTCAACAACACTGCGCAGGAACAGCTGGAGACAAAGCAAGGCTTCTACGCCATAGCCAGATTCCCGGCCATGTTGGGGCAATCAACTGCACACATGTCCAACGTGTGCCCCCTGCGGATACTGCTCACCACTACCGCAACATAAAAAAGCACATGCATTCCATCAGTGTGCAAGCAATAGTGGACCACCGGGTACTGTTCAGCAATGTGGTCGCCAACTACCCACGGTGGGTGTGTTGCTCCTGCGGCTCCGATTTGTCAGCCACTGGTCTCTTTCATGCGGTGTGCCTGCCGGTTCTTTCCTTCCACGGTGCTTGGATGTAGTGGTGTGCATATTGTCCTCTGAAGTTGGCCAGGGTGCATCCGTGGTACTCCGCTGTTGCTGTATTTTGTTCAGTGGCATTTTCCATATGCTGTTCTTGTGCTTGTTCCCGCATTGCGCGTGAGTTTACTGCCCTCGCGCTGCTTATCCCTGCTTTCCTCATCGCAGGTTTTCAGGTGTTGTGGTTTGTGTTTTTATCTCCGTCGGGGTGGTTGTATTGCGGACATTCTCTGTGTTTTCGGCAGACTATCGCATGGTACCGCCATGTTGTAAATTGGACGTTGACACAGGGTTATTTTCCTGCGATGGGCTGCGATATTGAAAGTTGCGTTACGATTCTCTTGCGGTAGTTATCACATGTTCTTGTGAATATACCCCTTAATTTATTCTAGTATTGAAGAGTGGTGAACCCAGAAGTGAAAGCACTGGAGATCTACTCCCATTGTCATTGCCTTCTTCTCACTAATAAGATAATGTAATGTGATGTGACTGGGCAGAAGATGGTTCTTGCTTCTTGCCTCCTCAGACCCATCAGATGCAAGAAGGAGCCTGGCAAGAGGCAGGAACCAAACTGCAGATATTAAAAATTTGTTTTTTAAGACACCAGATGTGTCAATGTTGGAGATATCCACAGCATGATTTACTATAAAAATCGGCAAGCAAGAAATGGATATGGTTGCAGAGAATAAGAGGGGTGACTTGGAGGCAGTGTTTCTGAGATGTTAGTTTTGATTTGACGGGCCAGTCTGAACAATATTAACCCCAGTGCTCATCCTTTCCAATACATGTAGCTTAATCCCAGCGTCCCACTTTTCTGAATTGAGCGTTTTTGAAAAAATCACTAAGCCTATGCACCTGCAATTTCTGTCTACAAAAATTGGGGACACGTAGAGGTGGTACAGTGCTTTGGGTCTGTTGTAACCCAAAAATGATTTTGTGTTGTTTACTCGCCTAACATTTTTCTCTCATCTAACCATCCGAGTTCACTTGATTGTATGTCTTCCACTTGCACTCTGATCTCTTCCCCTGTCATACTGCTGTGTGTCATGACCACCACATGCTTTTCCTCTCTTCACTACTCTTCCAACTCTCATGACCGGCAGCTATTGTTCCTCATTCTGCATCTTCATGCCATTCAATTCCTGTGCCCTATATGTTGGGACTCCTAATGCCCAACCTTCCTGCTTAATCCTCCTGCCACTCGAGCCGATCTTCTGGTGCTAGCCCCTGACAGCTTTCTCCAGCCCTGTGCAGGTTCCACTTCTGCAGGTCTGTCTGTCAAATCCTGGGTGCCCATCAGTTTGGTTATCTACTTTTTAAAATATATCTGTTCATCAAAGGAGCGATATACACAGACTTTGACCACACACTTTCACTATTTGCTCCCTGCTTTGCAATTCAAAACAATGTAAACCATTTTTTAATTCACTCTAAATGTACACCGGCGGTGGTTAAATGGTGAATGAAGTTCGGCTCTGTCGTTATATCTGAATTATGCTAATGTGCAATTGAAATTCGGTCTGCTCATTTTATTGTGTGACAATTTAGTAAATGAGTAAAAACCCCGTTTTCAAAAAGTGTGAAATACTAGCGGCTTAAATCCATCCTTTGACGAGAGCATATGTGGCAAAACATAATAATTACACCTATTTCAGGTCCCATAAATAGTAGTCCCATTTTTCATAGGGGTGGGCGGAATTTGCGAAAGCGACTTTCGCAAATTTTCGCGAAAATGTTAAAAATCTCCGCAAACAAGCGGAAATATCGCGAAGATGCGGAAGTTTTTTTCCCGCCCGTTTGCGATATTTTCTGCATGGTTGCGGGTCGCTAACTTACCCCTGTGGTTGCTCGCGGGCGCGGCCATCTTGTTTTCAGTTGCATGATCGCGAGAAGAAAGACGTGATCGCGCGACGCATGACGTCACTGCGGACGCGAACTGTCGCGAGACAGCGCAAATGGCTAAAACAATACAACATCTCATGAAGAACGCGACTGGATCGGGAAAACTTGTCGGCGAACGCGGGGATTCAGGTAAGGCGATCGCGCGCGTGCGAGAATGTATTATTTTACAGCGCGAGCAAGAACCAAATTATCGCAAAGCTGCGGAATGCGGAAATTTTGACATTTCCGCGCTCTCCGCGGAACGCGGAAATGCCTAATTATCGCAAATTCCACGAACGGAAAGGAAATTTTGCCCAGGCCTAATTTTTCACCCACAGACAAGGTTGTATTAATGATCAAAACACAGGAGTTCCATATTGCACTATGTTTCAAAATCACACCATGAATCTCACTACGGAGGCAAAGCCAAGATGAGGCGCTATGTAGAATGGATGGATGGAGAGTCCTTAGAGGGAACAGGCGGCACAGATACTAAGCAGTTTCAAGCTTTGGTCCTATACTTCTGAATGCTGCCATCCCTCATCTGAGCTTTGTCCTGGAGCAGTGCTGGAGGTGCGCATGCGTACACAGACATGAGCAGAGAGATTTGACTAGATAGTAATAGAGGTGAATAGAAGCAAGGATTGGGCAAAAGAAGAAAGAGACGTGGCGATAGGACAGATTTGACTGAAGGAGGGGGGTGGGAGTAGATGCAGCAAAGTGGCAAAATGAGAGCACGAAAGATGGCAGCCATGAACATAGGAGAAGTAAAAAGGAGCGGCGTGGTAATGGTTCAAAGGCTCTGGATGCTGAGAGACTCTACGAAAGACTAACAGGCACATGCATCAAAATGAGAATTTGCGAGTCCTTATTTGCGATTTTTAAGGAATCGCAAATAAAGACTCGCAAAACACGATGCACCCAAAAAAATGCGAGAAAATTGCGATTCGCTAAAAATCGCTAATTAAATTGCGATTTCGGCATTTGCAAACTCGCTATTAGCGATTTCGCAATTAGCGAAATCGCAAATACCAAAGTCGCTTTTTGATGCATCCTGATGACATCACAACCAGGAAGTGAGCAGCACCAGCCTCATTTCCAGTGCACAGTCTCAGGGAGAGGAGGGAGCTGGCTCTGGGAGCTGAACAGGAGTGTGACAGAGACAGTAGAACAACTTTTTCTAACAAATGGAAGCCTCACAAACAGCAGAGGAGAGCCAAACAGGCAGGAAACGCAAAATTAAATTTGCTGAAAAAGAAATTGACACCCTCATTGAGGGAGTAGTCCACAGCCATGATAAACTGTTTGGAAAGGCATCATTAAAAGTGGCAGAGCAGGAGAAAAGGAAAATCTGGCTCCGGATCCAAAACAGGGTCAATGCCATTGGGGTGACACACCGCACCATTGAAGAACTCAAAAAACGATGGTACGACTTGCGCAGTCGGGCTAAGGTGCGCATTGCTGACCGGCTCAAGGAGGCAAAGAAGACAGGAGGGGGAACACCAACAGACACTGGGAACACTCCCATGGAGGACTTGGTTGAATCCACCATCCAGCCAGAAGCTGTTGTTGGTGTGACCCAGCTGGACACGTCCGGAGCAGCAAACACATCTGAAGGTAAGATGAATGTATGTGACCTTATTTTTTAAAATGTAAAGGAAGAACATGACCACAGTACAGCCCAAGTGCAGACTTTGAACATCCACTACACAATGTATTCAGTAGGTGAGGGGCATTATGGGAGATGTAGTCAGGTCAAGCAGTTACAATGTCAAATCTCAGAGTAACAACCCAAAAAAGCTAAATAGAGTATAAAATCATGTTGCAGGGATTCTGCTTATACACAGAACTATGCGTAGAACCCCATGACCTCAGTGAATTGTGGTGTACCAGAAACTCACCTCAGAACCCAGAACCCAGTATCCGGCTAGCATAAGTGTCCCATTCGTTATCCGAGATTCGGCTCAGAGATCCCAATGAAAAGACAACCCAGAACAAGCTACTTAGTGTACTCTCAGGAATGGTGGGAATCGGAAAAACCTGTTCGTATATTATTCTCACATCAGTCCACAACAATAATCAACAGAGACACGGTGTAAATAAAAAGAGTTTATTTTTATAGACCACGTGTCCTAAGATGCAGTACTTTGGCTAATACAAGCAGACAAATGATTAAAATCAAAACCATCAGCATCGTTACAATACCATAGAATATAAAAGGGGTGATCATGTTATAATGACAGTGGATACTACCACCTTCCCTTTACTAAGAAGCTAATATTATTATTAGGCTAGTAGAAGGTCTCTTAGGCTTGAATAGGGGACCCCATACCTCAAAGATCAGCTTAGTGAAATCACATCACAGGAGCATCAGGAGTCTTCTCGCAGGAAGGCTCGTCTTCGGTCTGAATAATAAACATGATGACTGTGATATTAAAAGCACCAACTTTCAGGTATTTGCAGCTGCTCGTGTGTTATGGCTAAATAGTGGGTCGATCAACCTAGAGTGGAAAACATGCATTGTGTAATATTCCAGACTGTTTGTCACACCATGTACAGACCAAGGTCGCTGCGCAGAGCTCGGAATGGTAACAACAGATTGCTCTCGTGTGAGGCAAGGCTCGAGTCAGCAGTTTGTTTAAGGAATAACATGTAAACGCAGTGTCGTGCGCAAAAGCAGCAAGATGGCTTTCTAACATCTAACGTGGTTATGCTAACTTAACACTGTATGTACGTATTAAGGGAGTCCTCACTACATGCCCACTTGATCGAAGCACTATTCAATAGGCAAGAAAAACAAAAGACCGCAGAGTTGAGTTTCGACAGAGCAGAACAAGGCGTATTCAATTTAAACTTTCAGATCGTGCAAAAGTCTGAAGAGACGAAAAATGAAAAAGGGGTTAAAAAAAATAAAATAATAAAAAAACTCAAACGAATAACGGGAAGAGAAAAAAGAAAAAGAAATGCTGCGCCGGGTAGCCGTCCAAAGGCACAGTTGTAATGGACGACAGCACAGTTAATCCATGAATGTATAGGCAGCATACGTGGCAACTGCTTCCAACAAGAAATCGTTTGCAGGGCCACTAAAAGTCTCAGCCATCCAATTAAGTAAAGAAAAGGAACATACGTGTTCTTCAACAAACGGAGCCTCTAGCACAATCAGAGGGCAACCGGACTGTTCCTCCAGATAGCTCATAGCTAAGAAGTCGTAGGCAGCCATTGCGATGTCCCAATTACCCAGGATACCATGCGCCGCACCACAGGCCATAATCCGGACACCAGAACAGGCAAACTCGTGAGACACTAAGGGCCTCATCAGTCGATCGAAATCCGGCACCGGAGACACCGTGTTGGTCAAGCACAAATCCAGAGGCCATTCAAAGGGACAATCCAGGCAGTGAAAAACAGGTTGCACGCAGGTGAAGTAGGAATACCTGAAGGATAATCCATACGCCAGGCTCAAAGTCGCCAATGGCAGAGTACCATAATAGTCAAGCATCCTATCACGAAGAAGATGCAGACGGGACAGGCGCTCGTGTGGCACAGAAAGAGCAGCCATTCCGTAGTATGAAAAGTAAAAGCAGCACACCTGCCACCAGCGCCAGAATCAGCGGAACACCTCCAAAGATGCTCGAGAAAATAGAATGAAAAAATGCCGGAATCACACCAAAAATAGTTTGGAAAGAGGTCACGAGGCCTGAGCCTACAAGTTTAAAAAAATGAGCCAGGCCGGTCGTGGACGAGGCATTGAAAATTGTTTGGATCAAAGCTCCAAAATGCAGGGGGAGGTCAGTATTCAAAAGCGCCTGCACCTCAGTGCGCGTATTTGCAACGTGAAGGACAAATGTTTCACGAGAGGAAGTCAATGGCACCTCTTTTTGGGACAATAGAGCTCTTATTCTGCTCAACTTGTTGAACTCTGCTTTCAAGGTTGGAATCGAAGGCCAGATGGAAACATCCAGCCGCCCGTGCGGGGGTGGAAAGAGAACATTATTACAGCAGACAACCCTCTGCGATACAGTTACTATATATGGGATTCCCACTAACATCCCGCAGCAAGCTTCATTATTCAAAATTAAATAACTACCGTTTGCAAGCAGCGTGAAAGAAGGCGTAATCACAGGCACTGGGACACCTCGCAGGACGCAGGCCAAATTCGGGGCTTGTACATTGCATGCACCGTGTAACTGAATGTGTCTACATACCAAGGAATGATCTGGTGTCGTGGTACATTCCTCACCCTTCAGATAAACCTCAGTATCGTCTCAAGTACATCTATACGTAAAGGGGAGGGACCAAACCTCATGTATGAAAGCGGTGCCCAGCTGTTCATATCTACCCAGAGCATAATGTTTCATACAAGACGTAAACTTAAAAAGCGTGAACGGGAGAGTGATCAACCCGTGGATAAGCCACGTGGCCGAATTTATTTCCGCCACAGAGAAAGGTAACGGTTCCAATTTTTCAATATGTAACAATGAATATGTAGCATCCTTCATGGACATGAACCGCTGCTTCTCAGTAAGGTTAAAGGGAAGGAATAACGATGTAGTATTCAAATAGTCCCACGGGACCCTCCCTGCCTTTAACGTTTGCAATGTCCACGCAAACTGCATAACAGAACGCTACTGGTTTTGACCATGATATAACACATTTATAATAAACAACAAAAGAGTATGGGACAATTAAAGAACCTATATTACCACAAAGCAATCAAAATTTGTTAAAAGAGTCCTCACTCACCAACCTAGTTGGTGACATGCTTCATCATTGGACTCCCACCAGGGAGGTCTAGCACCTCCCCGGTGTGCTACAACGCCTGATTACAGCGGAGCGGGTGATTGATGTGTCAGGTGTGATAGTGCAGGTGATGTGCAAGGTGAGTGTAAAAAATGTCAGGTTACAACCAAAAACCTTTATTGTGGCAAACCTGGCATTGGTTAAAAAGGGTATAATAACTAAATACCAAATTTTTGGTTAGTTAACCCTAATAGTGAGGGGAATAAAATCTGGTCAACATGTTTCTGCCATAGATAGTTGTTTCACCAGGCATTCGTCAGGACCGTGCTGCCCCGGTGGTATGCACACACTAAGGTGCACCCAACCGTTGGCAGCGTTGTTACTTTAAAACTCACGGTTCTTGTTACCGGAGGATCTTCAGCATTTCTGAAGAGAAGGAGGTGTCTGTGAAAATAAACAGAGACAGCATACAACGTAAAAAGAGCATTGCTTCGTGGATTTAGGAAGGATTTACATGTTTTCATTCGCAAGGAAACCCCTTTCATTTAGTAAAACCTTATTTGGTACACACGGAATTTCATTGAGAAATAATCAGGAACTACTGTTGTGTGCAGAAAAGCTATCAATCTTTAACAGTGTGCGTTACATTCGTTCCATTTCTGAACGGAATTCGCAACTATTACACTTTCTCTTATTCAGAAATGTATTTATTGGCCAGAAAGGCCGGTTTCTCATAAACAAAGAACTCCAATATTGCCGAACCTCTCAGGGCACCAGTGGGAATCAACAGAGGACAAACAAGTTCTTCTAAGGCTTAGTCATAATCATGTCTTAGATCAGCGCTCATTCACACAGAAGACTTACTAATGGCAAAAATCGGCCTCACACCATGGACCCAGGGAGGGGGATGCGCGCTTGTAGTCACACACTGCAAGAGACAATGATCAAAACGTTACCATCCGGTAACATGCGAAGGGTTTTTTGGGGTAGATTGTGCAATTGCAAGAGACCACCTACTTCATCAAAGCGCCGCACCCACCGGAACACCTAGCGTTCCCTCCAATTTGGATCCCGCAGGTATCGCAACTGGTCAAGGTGAAAGTTTAAATACCCCCGACATCCAATCAGTGAAAACCACAGAGCGGGTATTGCTCGTTTTCCAAAGGCGGAAGCCTCTCAATGCGTGTTACGTCATGGTACGTCTTCCTCACCAATCAGGGAAAAGGGGGCTGAGACAGTCGCTAAAAGACTAGAGCGTGAAGCAATTCAGCCATCAACACGAACCAATCGAACAGAATACAAAAGGGTGTCACCACAACACAGCGCTATACCCCGTGAGTGTAAACAAACCCAAATGCCATAATTCTTCATTGGGAAATTGAAGAAAAATAATAATAATAGATCTTGAATAAAGCAAAAAGGTCGGGTTGGGGGAACCTCTCTTTTTTAATTCAAAACGTTTTTTTTGTAAAATCAAGAACTTTATTAAATGGCACTCGTGGACATTCCAGGTGAAGTTTCATAGCGTAATAACCCCTTTTGTCTCATTGGGGTGACCATAATAGTCTACCAAAGTCAGATTTAGAGATTCAGTGCTGCATTACACTATTCCAGGGAATATTATCGTTAAGGCCTGATGTATGAGTGGCCAGACGATAAACCCATCGTTGTTCTTTCTCAAATAGTCTCTGAGTTATGTTATTCCCACCTTGTAGATGTTCAATGATGGTCCACATTAAGTCATCAATTGTGTGGTTAAAACAGAGAAAATGTTCAGTGAGTTTGGTAGTATTGCGCTTGCACCGTATATTGCTCCGGTGTTCACACATACGTTGCTTGATTTTTCTGGAGGTCATTCCTATATATCTTAGTCCGCACGGGCAGGTAATAAGGTAGACCACGTTGTTGGTGTTGCAATTAGTGTGTTGTCTTTGTGTCCAGATTTTATCGCTTTCAAGGAGCAAGGTTTTACTTGTTTTTGTTAGGTGACAAACACTACACGACCCACAAGGGTAGTGTCCCGTGATTCTAGGCAGGCCCCAAGCATTACAGAGGGTGTTTTCGCCTTGCATGGTCGTATTCTTGGGACGAGTATGTACTAAAGCATCTTTAATGCTTCTTGCCTTCTTAAAAGAAAACAGGGGTTTCTCCCAGTTCCTGTTGTTACTGACCAAAATGCGCCAATGTTTGCGTATAGAGTTAGTAACTGCGTTGGAAGCCGTGCTATAGGTTGTTACACACGTCAAGGGGATACCTATATCTGTCTTTACTGTCTCTTCAAGGAGAACTTCCCTTGGTTGATTACGGGCTCTTTTGCAGCTTTTTGTAAGTAATCTTTTGGGATAGCCTCTATTCCTCAATTTTTGGGTCAACTCCTCTGATTGTTTCCGAAAATCAGCCACCTCACTGCAATTGCGTCTCAGACGCAAAAACTGGCCATACGGTAGATTTTCACGTAGAGTACGTGGATGGAAACTCGAAAACTCCAATAAATTGTTCTTGGCTGTGGGCTTGTAATGGGTACGTGTTATTAATGACCCATTAGATTTTGTTATCACCAAGTCAAGAAAGATCATCTCTGTATGGTGGTAAGTGTACGTAAACTTGAGGTGCCTGTCGCAGGTATTGATCCAATTGAAAAAATCAAGAAGGCGACTTTCAGTACCCTGCCAGATGATGAACACATCATCAATGTATCTGTGCCACAAGGACAGGTGCTGTCCAAAGGGATTGCTGTCGTGTAAGATGTATTTACTCTCAAAGTCAAAGACATATAAACCCGCTACACTAGGGGCAAAAACGCTGCCCATAGATGTACCTGTGGTTTGTAAGAACAAATCTCCTTGGTATTCAAAAAAGTTCTTTTTTAATGCTAAAGTGGCGCATTCAATTACAAAAGACCTTGGCGTGTTGTGGTCCCATTGTGCTGTGTCTAAAACCTCAGTGAGGACCCTGATCGTTTCATCTTGGGGTATACTCGGGTAAAGGCTCTCTATATCCAGAGAGACCAAAATGGAGTTGTCATTGTCCACATTCAATGTCTGTATGAGGGCCAAAAGATTTTTGGTATCCTTCAAATATGTGGAAGTAGCTTGTACCAAGGGTTTCAAGAATTCGTCGCAGTACCTGGAGAGAGGTTCCAAAAGTGAACCAATCCCGGACACTATAGGACGTCCAGGAGGCGGAGTCCTGTTTTTATGGGTTTTTGGCAGAGTGTAAAAGTATGGTACCACCCCTGCACTGGTGGTTAAAAATTGTGCCTCCTGTTTGGAAATGTGCTCATTACATTCTGCTGTGTGAACCAGGTTACATATAACCTCTTTCAGGTCCATGGATGGATCCTTGGTTAGACGAGTATAACTGACAGAATCATTCAGGAGTCGTCTACATTCCTTATCGTAGTCATCAGCATCCTGTATGACCACCCCACCACCCTTATCTGCAGGTTTAATTACAATTGCAGTGTTATTTTGTAGCGACTGTAATGCCTGGAACTCTGTTGTGGTCATATTTTTGAAGACCTCTCTGTCCTCCAAAGCTTCCACATCCAGAAAAACTGCACGTTCAAAGGCAATTATTTCAGCTGGTACTGTGTGGGGAGGGGGATTGAAGGTAGACTTAATCCTAAGGTCAGTATCACTGGTATTTTCCGGTGTCTCAGCTGGTTCCGTATTTTCAAAAAACGCTTTTAATTTGAGTTTTCTAAAAAAGTTTGCCAGCTCGCAATGTAATCGAAATTTATCCAAACGTGCCGTGGGCACGAAACCCAACCCTTTCTCCAAGACTGAGAGTTCACTAGGCGACAAGGTAATACTTGAAAGGTTGGTGACTAGACTCGCGTGTTGCTGACACCCGCTTGCAGACTCTGTGTCTTGCTCCGGGTGTTGTTCCCTACTGTCTCCTCGACACCCCAATGGACTTGACCTCTTCGTCTGCCCCGTCCTCTTCTGCCCCTGTCTAAAAAAGGGGGGCGATATGTATTTGGGGTAAAAGGGTGCGGGGGCATGAATGCAGGGTTCCAACCCATCATTTGAAAGTTAGGTTGTTGGAATTGATTATGATAGTTCATACCTCCGGCCATAGGAAAAGGTGGCCAGGAATCCTGCTGATGATAATGTCTACTCCAGCCCCTCCCTCTTCCTCTTTGTTTTTGTCGGGTACTACCCCCACTAGAACCACTGGTAGTGGATCCATCATCTTCTGAGGCATCTGAATTGTAGGTATCTTTGGTAGGAGGGAGATAATCGGGATCAGCATAGGGATAGACTTTCAAGAACGAGAACTTTTTGAGATCTTTTTGGAACTTCTGAGCCTTAGACTGTGTCAGATTGTCCTTGTACTCATTGATTTCTTTGTTGAGTTCGTCTAATTTCTTTTTATAGCCTGTCAATGTTGTCCTAAAGTGAGTTTCGGCTAGTTGTATCTCAACCATTATGGCCTCAGAAAGTCTCAATGCTGTTTTAATAATAAGAACCAGCCAGTCGCGGGTACATCGCCACGCTATCTGGGCCCATTCTTTCCTAAATAACGCATCGTCCAAAAAGATGCGTGGAGCATTGGTCACTAATAGCCCTCTTGGTGCTATATTATTCCTCAAATATTCGGTAAGGATAGTACCGTGTAAAATGGTGCGTATCCTATTGCGTTTCTGTTCTGATAAGTTGTCCCATTCACTAGTCTGGGAAATTGTTTGTGAGATGGAGACATCCGCAAAAAGAGAGGGACCTGCCAACAGAGCGTCCACTTCCTCATTGGAATACGCTAAGCCCAGGTTGTCCATTGTGACACCCAACCCAGAACAAGGTGAGATTCTGAAATGGAGTTCAAAAGGAATATGAGTTCAAATGAATAGTCTCTCGCAGCTGTGCGCTGCCTTAACTAGAATCAAACAACAAGAGAGAGAGGGTCAAGAAACACACTCTTCGTCCCCCTGAAATACTAATAATAAACAACAAAAGAGTATGGGACAATTAAAGAACCTATATTACCACAAAGCAATCAAAATTTGTTAAAAGAGTCCTCACTCACCAACCTAGTTGGTGACATGCTTCATCATTGGACTCCCACCAGGGAGGTCTAGCACCTCCCCGGTGTGCTACAACGCCTGATTACAGCGGAGCGGGTGATTGATGTGTCAGGTGTGATAGTGCAGGTGATGTGCAAGGTGAGTGTAAAAAATGTCAGGTTACAACCAAAAACCTTTATTGTGGCAAACCTGGCATTGGTTAAAAAGGGTATAATAACTAAATACCAAATTTTTGGTTAGTTAACCCTAATAGTGAGGGGAATAAAATCTGGTCAACATGTTTCTGCCATAGATAGTTGTTTCACCAGGCATTCGTCAGGACCGTGCTGCCCCGGTGGTATGCACACACTAAGGTGCACCCAACCGTTGGCAGCGTTGTTACTTTAAAACTCACGGTTCTTGTTACCGGAGGATCTTCAGCATTTCTGAAGAGAAGGAGGTGTCTGTGAAAATAAACAGAGACAGCATACAACGTAAAAAGAGCATTGCTTCGTGGATTTAGGAAGGATTTACATGTTTTCATTCGCAAGGAAACCCCTTTCATTTAGTAAAACCTTATTTGGTACACACGGAATTTCATTGAGAAATAATCAGGAACTACTGTTGTGTGCAGAAAAGCTATCAATCTTTAACAGTGTGCGTTACATTCGTTCCATTTCTGAACGGAATTCGCAACTATTACACTTTCTCTTATTCAGAAATGTATTTATTGGCCAGAAAGGCCGGTTTCTCATAAACAAAGAACTCCAATATTGCCGAACCTCTCAGGGCACCAGTGGGAATCAACAGAGGACAAACAAGTTCTTCTAAGGCTTAGTCATAATCATGTCTTAGATCAGCGCTCATTCACACAGAAGACTTACTAATGGCAAAAATCGGCCTCACACCATGGACCCAGGGAGGGGGATGCGCGCTTGTAGTCACACACTGCAAGAGACAATGATCAAAACGTTACCATCCGGTAACATGCGAAGGGTTTTTTGGGGTAGATTGTGCAATTGCAAGAGACCACCTACTTCATCAAAGCGCCGCACCCACCGGAACACCTAGCGTTCCCTCCAATTTGGATCCCGCAGGTATCGCAACTGGTCAAGGTGAAAGTTTAAATACCCCCGACATCCAATCAGTGAAAACCACAGAGCGGGTATTGCTCGTTTTCCAAAGGCGGAAGCCTCTCAATGCGTGTTACGTCATGGTACGTCTTCCTCACCAATCAGGGAAAAGGGGGCTGAGACAGTCGCTAAAAGACTAGAGCGTGAAGCAATTCAGCCATCAACACGAACCAATCGAACAGAATACAAAAGGGTGTCACCACAACACAGCGCTACACCCCGTGAGTGTAAACAAACCCAAATGCCATAATTCTTCATTGGGAAATTGAAGAAAAATAATAATAATAGATCTTGAATAAAGCAAAAAGGTCGGGTTGGGGGAACCTCTCTTTTTTAATTCAAAACGTTTTTTTTGTAAAATCAAGAACTTTATTAAATGGCACTCGTGGACATTCCAGGTGAAGTTTCATAGCGTAATAACCCCTTTTGTCTCATTGGGGTGACCATAATAGTCTACCAAAGTCAGATTTAGAGATTCAGTGCTGCATTACACTATTCCAGGGAATATTATCGTTAAGGCCTGATGTATGAGTGGCCAGACGATAAACCCATCGTTGTTCTTTCTCAAATAGTCTCTGAGTTATGTTATTCCCACCTTGTAGATGTTCAATGATGGTCCACATTAAGTCATCAATTGTGTGGTTAAAACAGAGAAAATGTTCAGTGAGTTTGGTAGTATTGCGCTTGCACCGTATATTGCTCCGGTGTTCACACATACGTTGCTTGATTTTTCTGGTGGTCATTCCTATATATCTTAGTCCGCACAGACATATCATCATGCACAATATCAACAACTGAAGAAACAATATTGTCTAATGTATAAATTCTCAAAGAGAGAGTGTTAATGCTGTTATCTATAACGGCTAATACCTTTTCCATGTTTGCTTGGTCAATAGCTCTCAATCTGGAAGCCGCCTCAATTTGCGACAATTTCCACACTTCGTTGTAAATAGCATACGCCCACCTTTTGGTTCTGCCACCCACAGGACCTTTAACAAAATCATTCAAATCTATTTTGTCATGTAACTTTGATAAATGAACTTTGACAGATGCCAAGGTGGAATGTCGCAGCCAGGATTGACATAACTTTCCTACAGAGTATGTAGTTACTGTATGTGACGACTCAAACCTAGGGTCTACGCGTTCCTGAGTATACCCTGGTTTCAGCCCTAGAAAATGACGTTGACAGGTATCAGAACTGCTTTGCCAAATTAACCAACCCTCACTATTAAATTTCGAAATATTGAAAGATGTATTGGAAACCAATGACTGCAACGCAGGAAGGGACAGATCTGTGTGGTTATCCCAATTGGGGTAAGCGCCCAGATCCGGCACAGAAGGTGACTTTAGTTGTTTAGAAGTGGCCAATCCGAAACAGGTGGTTTGGAAGATGGTTGAATTTAAAAACAACATATGATTCGGGACAAGACAGGCACGATGTAAAGCCGCAGTTCCCTGAACCTGCCATGGTTTGGAACCCCAAACCGATTTAAGATCAACAGTAGCCTTCCATAGATCATAACCCTTGATTGACAACTCGTCCATAAAGGACTTAGAATAAAGTAACTTGGTGTGTGTGAGTCTAACCTTTGAGGCGGACTCAGGCATAACCTTAAAATAAAAGGATGCCGGGTCGGAAACACTGAAATCAGTAAAATAAGTATACTTTTCAACTAATGTAGGCGAACTGCCTAAGGACGGAGTTGGGCAATGTTCCCATTGGGTAAAATTTACAAAATTTCTAAATGTATTCGCTTTATGCAGGAAGTGATTGCCAAAATGCTGAAAACAATACTGTTCCGCATAATTAGCCGCATTCTCATATAAATCTTCAGCATCAAAAGCGGCATAATACTTCAAATCAGAAAACAGTGCTTCAATGGCGTGTACATCCCAATCATCAGAACGTATGTTCTGCTTAACCACATCACCCATAGAAACACGAAATACAGTAGGTACATTAATGACCTCTGTAGGCCCATGAATTTGGAATTTAACAGCATCCCACGCGATTCCATCCAAGACGGGCCAGGCAGTAATATTCACAAAAGTCTGGTCCCTTTTCATGATGTGGGACGAGGAGTGGGGGGCCAAAGTTCCATTGATAAGTCTAATTGTCGATCTCTCTTTGAGATAGTGGCCATCCACCAAACGGAAAAAAACTATTACAAATCCAATGGACATAAACAAAAAAATACTGAAAAGCAACAACCAGATGTATGTCCAAGGGGCTATCAAAAAATGTCTTTTAAACCAGTTCACAAAAACAGCAATGTTCGATGGGGGAGTTGAGGTCAATGAGTTAGTGTCAAAGGAGAAACGGGACTGGCCAAGCGCTGTAGATTGTAAAACAGGCGAGTGACCATGTGTAGGATAAGCATACTCAGTCTCGTCGGGCAAACCACCAGCCGGTGGTATCAACAAGGGATCAGTAACTGATTGCATCTCGATGGCAACATCAGACAAGGTGTTAGAAGTAGGCACCAACATTGAATTCCTTTGCATCGTCTGGCATGAAACTGCTGGAGTCAGACTAAGAAGTATCGGCCACTCGCTGAAGTTTGACATTGTCAATAGAGATGTACCTGTTTTCTTTGCGACCAGGAAGTGGAGGTAAAATGACTGTTCTTGTACCCTGCACTCCAAGCACTGGAACCGGTGCACGGTAAGAGGGGCCAAACTCCTTCTTGTTCTCCACCTTTTCACGGACCAGGTCTCCAACTCGGGGTAGCCAGCCGACTACCGGTATCTGAACCTCAGCTTCAGACGTGGAGGGCAAGTGTTCCTTCGAAAGAGTGTCTCTGGCTTCTTGTAGAGTCTGCAAAACAGCACAGTGATCATCTACGTCAAAGGGTGCGGTCGACGCCACCATGTCTAGACCATCAAGGTCCGGAACAAACATTCTGATTCCGAAGAGCATCATGTACGGGGTCCGCCCACCCAGAGACCTTCTAGGGAGATTATTAAGTGCACGTTGGACGTTATACAAATGGGCTAGCCAGTTCCGGCCTGTGCCTAAAACACGTGCTGTCAATGATTGTTTTAAGTCACGGTTCATTCGCTCCACCACACTATTACCCTCAGGTCGGTAGGGGGACGAAAATTTGACTAGGACCCCCAAATTTCTCATAGCCTCCTTGTAAGCCTTAGAGGCGAACGCAGGGCCCTGATCAGAATGGAAGGTACCACACGCAAAAGTTCCCACAAAGACACGCAAATCCCTGATGACAGTCCGCGAGTCAGCACTCCTTTGTGGCCATACCCAAAGAAAACGTGTGCACGAATCCACTGCAACCAAGATATACTTGTACGCAGTATCAGAAGAAAAAGGACCGCAGTGATCTAAATAAACACAACCAAATGGCATATTAGATATGTACAACTGTGTCTGTGGTGGGCGCGCAACAGTAGAAGGTTTAATCGGTTGGCAAATGTCACAATCAAGAACATATGCGCGCGCTTGTTTATATAAACCAAACCACCAGTAACGTTGTTGTAGCAGAGATATTGTAGCTGACACACCGGCGTGGGCTGACGCCAACCCCTTGTGCGCAGCGAGTATCAGTGCTGGTCTGCAGTCCGCGTTGGGAATAATTCTGTCACCAACGTCGTTAATCCTCACTAACGGGACGTTATCAGGACTTAAATGATAAAAATAACGAGAAGGAAAACCCTTCGGGTAATCACTTCCCTTCTCTGTAGCAGCAATAGCTGCCAAGATGTCATCATCAATCTTACTTTTGGATCTTGTAACTGCTGCCACTAAGTATGTAGCCACTGCTGTTTTTGCTGCCTCGTCAGCCAAGCTGTTGCCGACAGCATGGACACCAAGTCGTTGGTGACCAAGAGTGTGAATAACATTCACGAGAGGGAGACGTTCTTTAAAGTCTGCCACTCGAACCCAAAGCGTTTTATGCTTAATTGTGCTACCTTTTGTGTCTCTATAATCATTCTGAGACCAGAAGTGTAAATTGTCATTGTAGGACTGGACACAATAGAAGGAGTCACTCACTATAAGAGTAGTGACCCGGGGATCAGCAAACTCCAGTGCAAGCACCAGAGCCCGAAGCTCCGCTAATTGCGCGGTACAATCACCCAATGACTGCGTATGCACTGCATCAGATTGGAATTCACCATTTACGAATGTACCTACGACAATTGCGCAAGCCGCTGAATAAGCGTGCTTTGATCCAATTGCGGGCTGCGCCGACCCGTCAGTGTATATGACACAATGGTATTCTTCGAGCGGGTGCAAAGACAGAGGTGCCGGATGAACGAATTCATACTGCAAGTACTCTTGAGTCTGTAATGAGGCATCAAAGATATAAGTGACATCTGGTGACGTCAGTGTTGTGGCCCATTGTATCCACCGTGGATGCAAAGCTTTAGAATTTGGTACACTTGCCTTAGTCACTGCTTCTAAGGCAGGATACGGTGTTACAACCAGAATCTGTTTCCCATGCGACAGTGCGCGTTCCTTAAGGATCGCCATCTGCACAGCAGTCAGAACTTTTTCGACCGTGGAAAAACGTAATTCAGCAGAGGTGTACAAGTGGGATTTATACGCAATGGGGACTGTATCGCCCTCATTAAACGTCAAATACGTGAACCCCACGGCGCCTGGCACTATTCTTATTACCAGGTTAGTGCGGTTATCACGTGTCAGCAAGTATTGTGAAGCAAGAAGGTCAGCCTGTAAAGACTGTAAAATACCAGAGTGTTCTAGCTGCCAGCTAGACTTCGAAAACGAAGGTTGTACCAAGGCGTAAAGCGGCTTGATACGCTGGGCATAATCAGGAATGTACGTACGGCCGAAATTCAGAAAGCCCAGCAGAGATTGTAATTTCTTTAGTGTCGTAGGAGCACGTAAGCATGCGCACTTCTCCAGAAAGTGGGGAGCTAACCCCTTACCTTCATTGTTGAGCTCGTAGCCCAAAAACAACACTGTATATTCTGTGATGTGAGACTTCGCAAAATTGAATTTGTAGCCATAGCCAGCAAAACTCACTATAATATTGTCGACACGAGACAGATGTGGCATCAGCTCATCATCCGTGAGATAGATATCGTCAACATAGGAGTATGCGTCGGGGTCAATTCTTTCTAAGAGAGAAACCACGCGAGGAGAAAAGACGCCAGGGCTATTTTTGTAACCCATGGCTAATCTCGTAAACTGTTTTTGTTTGCCGCCCGAAGTAAACGCCGTCCACTGGCTTCTCAGTGTGGACAGGTTGTGGCTAAAAAAGCCATTGGAAATGTCAAGTGTTGTTTTAAATCTTTTACGCACGAGACTGTCGACTAGAGCCGAGCTATGTGTATTTTGTACCGCGCAGGTCCGGCAATGGGAGTTTAGGTGCCGGTAATCCAAAACTAAACGGTACGAGCCGTCAGGCTTAGTCACAGTGAATAAAGGGTTATTCATAGGGGACACACAAGTTTCAATAACACCCTGATATTCCAATTGTTCAAGGATTGCCGCGACGTGGGGTCTAGCTTCACGACGCATGGGATATTGGGGTTGAGGCTGGGGCATGGACCGCAATGGAATCTCATGGCAGGGGGACAACCGGTCCCATCCCACTTGAGTACGATACACCGCCGGCGCAAGCGCAAGCGCCCACTCCCCAGCATACACTTCAGCTTGGTTCTTAGGCACTGTGTGCGCAAAGGACGGGAGGATTACCTCCTCCCCTCTAGGAGCCTCTAAAATGAAAGCTGGAGGCCAATCTGCCTCCGCTAGGAGGATATCATAGGTGGTGGTCAGATTATCCCAAAAAATCCCTTTTATTGTACGTTGTATGTCACCCTCAATTAATAAGACTATTTCATAAAGTCTGTCAGGGGGAGCCACTCTGGTGTCAGCTGTTTCAACAGTAACCAATATATCAGTTGCTGTCACCGCCAGAAATGGACGCAGAGCTTGACGGACTATGGTAATTTCCGCTGCGCTGTCCAGTAGCGTCAGCGCCCATGTCCGGTTCCGAAGCTGTGTCCGCACTATCTGAGGCATACCTTGCCGTCAGAGCCGCCACTTTCTTCTTCTGAAACGGGGGTCTTTGTCGTGCAAATTCGTCCTGCTTGCCTTTACCCTCAGTCTGTTGGGGTTGGTCACGCTGTTGTGGAGCACCCCGACCTTTGCCACCGCCTCCGCCACCGGACTGTGTAGCCGATGTTTCCTGTGAAGAACGAGGAGAACGCTGTTCAGAAACCTGAAATCTATCAGGAGACTTAATAGTAGCACGATCTCGCAGATCATAAGTGCGTTCACTACTTGACTGTACGGGAGAGGGAGGCCGAGAGCCCTGTTTCTGTTGCTGCTGCTTTCCCTGTTGTTTAGACCGCCAATTTTGTTTTGGAAAACTTGGTCGGTCGTCCTTACCAGAGGCTTCTGCCTTACCCTGCTGCTTTAGATCGGGAATTTTGATTACAGGCTTAACTCCTAAAGAGCTACGACCTAAATCTCGGTATGCACCTGAGATTATTTTCGCAAATTCCTGCGGCTTATCCTCTTCAGCAACCCTCTTTAGTTCATTACGAACCTGGAACTGCAAAGCATCACCCTTAAGGTTTCCCATTATCATGGTAGCCACCAGGTCAAACTGTCCGAGGAGCCGCATCCCTAACTCTATCGCAGACTCCGCACCATGGTTCTCTTGAACACGTTTGATAACGGAGGGCAGCATCATCATAGACGGAGTGCCAAAGCACTGCGGGTACGTCGCTGCAAAGACCTTACCCCAATTAACACAATCATCTATGTTGGGGACCAAATCTTTAGGCAAACTAATGGTAAGGATCCTGTGTTTCTCCACAGGAGTTGTATTCGGGTAAACCGCTTCTATTTGGTCAAATTTTTCAGCAAGCCAAAAAGGAAAATCATCCCTTGTTTGGGGGCGCTTGCCCATAACAGAATTAACCATAACAGGACTAATGACCACCGCGTGATGATCATTAGGTTGTCCCGCAACAGCAGGTGCCCCCGCCTGCACAGTGCGCGACACATACTGCACTAACGCCCTATATACTGTTATAAGGGCAGTGTGTAGTACACGCAACTCAGCCACCGTCACTGTGAGGTAACGGGGATGAGGCGTAAATCCGGCTAGTACCGGCCAAGTGGCCCCCGCAATTGATAAAGGGCCCATTCTCGGCGGTATAACCACATGGGGAAGGGCGCCATTAAACCAAATCTGATGTTGCCAAGCAGATATTGATATTTCCTGTGTCCTATACGGCGTATAGGTCGCTGGCACGGCAGTGGCAGTGTAAGAATGAATTGTATTGTCGTCCTCACTTAGTGCCGGAATCGTCACCCAAGAGTAGAATAACTCAAATGGATGAGCCGCATCGGCTCCTACCACAAAGATGACGTTCATGCCAGTGTCCGGCACCCCATACTGCGTCAAATGACGTTTCAGAGCTGCACGGCTATGCGCCGCTATATCTACCGACATTAGGACAAACTACACTCTAAGCTATCAGTAGCACAAGGGTTCAATAACCTTTTTAATGATCAAGCTTGAAGGAACCTATATCAATAGAACTAGGTAGGTTTAAATCCGTCAGACTTGTTATCCGGAAACAAGAATGAGGGTATTGTGGACTAATACAAGCACTACTAAGGCGTTTCAACTCATAGACCAAACGTTAGGTGCGCCATGTTGCAGGGATTCTGCTTATACACAGAACTATGCGTAGAACCCCAGGACCTCAGTGAATTGTGGTGTACCAGAAACTCACCTCAGAACCCAGAACCCAGTATCCGGCTAGCATAAGTGTCCCATTCGTTATCCGAGATTCGGCTCAGAGATCCCAATGAAAAGACAACCCAGAACAAGCTACTTAGTGTACTCTCAGGAATGGTGGGAATCGGAAAAACCTGTTCGTATATTATTCTCACATCAGTCCACAACAATAATCAACAGAGACACGGTGTAAATAAAAAGAGTTTATTTTTATAGACCACGTGTCCTAAGATGCAGTACTTTGGCTAATACAAGCAGACAAATGATTAAAATCAAAACCATCAGCATCGTTACAATACCATAGAATATAAAAGGGGTGATCATGTTATAATGACAGTGGATACTACCACCTTCCCTTTACTAAGAAGCTAATATTATTATTAGGCTAGTAGAAGGCTTGAATAGGGGACCCCATACCTCAAAGATCAGCTTAGTGAAATCACATCACAGGAGCATCAGGAGTCTTCTCGCAGGAAGGCTCGTCTTCGGTCTGAATAATAAACATGATGACTGTGATATTAAAAGCACCAACTTTCAGGTATTTGCAGCTGCTCGTGTGTTATGGCTAAATAGTGGGTCGATCAACCTAGAGTGGAAAACATGCATTGTGTAATAATCCAGACTGTTTGTCACACCATGTACAGACCAAGGTCGCTGCGCAGAGCTCGGAATGGTAACAACAGATTGCTCTCGTGTGAGGCAAGGCTCGAGTCAGCAGTTTGTTTAAGGAATAACATGTAAACGCAGTGTCGTGCGCAAAAGCAGCAAGATGGCTTTCTAACATCTAACGTTGTTATGCTAACTTAACAATGTATGTACGTATTAAGGGAGTCCTCACTACAATCATTAACAAAGGCAAAAATTTATTACTGTGAAATTTCTATCACAGACATGAAATAATGCAGTGTTGCACTGTTTCACCTCACAGATGCTCAACGTGTAGAAGATGTGGATAGCGATTCCCCAGACATGCAGGACACCAGCGCAGGTGAACAGATGGACACACCCGTGGTGCAAATAAATCCCTCACGTCCAACAAAGTCACGCAGGGCTACTGTTCCATCCCTAGTCACCATGGAGTGTGATGATGAGGCTGATGCAACACCAGGTGGCAGCCGTGGCCAGACAACTTCCATCCCACAACCACAACCACAGGTCCCCAGAACCAATCACAGAGTCCGGCATAGGAGAGGAAGAGCACTCAGGACACAGCAGGAGGAGCAACCAAGTGATGTCTGGGGTGGTCTTGAGGGACAGATGCTCCGTATGCAGCGCCTGCAGACAAAAAACACACGTTTAGTACAATTGCAAATTGGCAAGATGGCTAGCAACATAGCAGTACTGTCTGAAAGTGTGCAGCAACTGAGCAAGGTGATGCATGAGGGAAATGTATCCCAGAAGAGACAGCATCGTCAACTAATGCTGCACCTGAAAATGTTTGCAAAATCAAACAATAGGTTGGCCACGACAACTGCACTGCTGGCACGTAGGTCTGTGACCATGCAAACTGAAATGTGCCATTGGAGCGGGGATGTGGCTAAAGCACTGGACCAGGTCACCAATGCAGTTGATTTGCTTAATGCTTCCACAATTGCGGCCAACAATTCCACGCCCGAAGAGGGTAGTGAGGGTGGCTCAAGCCTAAGTAGTTTGGCAATTCCAGTCCGCACTGCAGGAAGACGCAACACACGCAGCAGTACCCCCGCCGCTTCCAACATTACGGATGACAATGCTGGGTCTGACAGGCGTCTGGGTGTTCGTGGGAAAAAGCGCTAGACTGGCATGTACAAGTACATTCCACTATGGTGACGTAACCATTTATTTGGATTTGACTTTTCACAGACTGACAAGTAAATTTACATTTGTAAACCACTTATGTCCATTGCACTGGTCAGATTACAAGTGTGCTTGAACACTCATGACATTTTTATTTAATTAAAGAATACTTTGATAGCAATATTCAGTTTCTGTGTCATCATTACTCACCTCAGAAATAATTTTGTGTGATGTCAAATCTTCTCCTACGCCCTTCTGCTGCGCTTGCCCCTTGTGCTGCATGGTGGTGTGGCACTTTCTGGTTCTCATCCTCCGAATCGCTGTCAGGCACCTCGATTTCCATTCCTCCCTTTGTCGCAATATTGTGCAGCATGGCACATGCTGCTACTATCTTGCAGCATTGTTCAGGGTTGTACTTCAGTGCTCCACCGGTCTTATGTAGACATCTGAATCGGCTCTTCAGCAGCCCAAATGTGCGCTCTATGATGTTCCTTGTCGAAATATGTGCTGCATTGTACCTCTGTTGATTGGCAGTTGTGGGATTGAGGTAAGGCGTCATGAGGTAATTACGCAAGGCGTATGCGCTGTCACCTACATGTAATGGAGCAAAGAGTCAGTGGCAGCTTCACATTGACATACGTACAATGACTGTGATAAACTATTACACATATTTACCAAGCAGATGTCCCTCTCCAAATTCTCCCCTGACAAGACGGGTGTGTATGCCACTTTGCCTGAAGATATAAGAGTCATGTGCACTCCCTGGAAATTGCGCAACAATGTCAGTGATAATGTTTTTTGCATTGCAAACAACCTGAATATTGAGGGAATGGTAACATTTCCTATTTCTATATAAATATTCCTGTGTTGCAGGGGGACATATTGCCACGTGGGTGCAATCAATACAACCCAAAACATGTGGGAAACGAGCTATCTGGTAGAACTCCTGTTTGGTTTTTGTAAGGTCAAGCGCGGTGGTAGGGAACTTGATGTGAGACCCGATCACGGCCATCATGGCATCAAGGAATGCTTTCAATATTCGTGAAAGTGCGCTTTGTGACACACCTCCCGCTACAGCAATGATCCCCTGAAAACTGCCTGACGCCAGGAGGTGTAGGCAACATAGGACCTGCACATGCGTTGGGATGGCATTGGTCCTACGTGTCTGTCGTTGCATAATGGGGTCCAATTCATTGATTAGGTCATGGATCATTGCTGCATTGAGCCTATACTTGTCGTATATCTCATCCTCTTGCTGGCCTAGCAAAGTTATGCGGACTCTGAAGATGCGCTCATTTATTCGCCTCCGTCTCTGTGCGGCAGCCTGCAGCCTCATCCTCCTCGCCATCAGGTAAATCCCTGCCATTGTGAACAGTGCTGGCTCATTCTGGCTGTGTTTAAATGGGTTTCAGTTGGTTTTCACCTGTCTGTGATTTGCACTCATGATTACCACCTGGTTGTGATCCTTCTTATTTAGCGATCGCAAAATTGCGATTTTCATGGGAATCGCTATTTGCGATTTTTCATGCATCCATTTAGCGATTCTTTGTTTGCGATTCCCTATTTGGGAGACGCTAATACCGATTCGCTATTTGATTCGCAGAATGTTTTGTGATTCCTTATATTTGCGAAAAATTGGTTTTTCGCAAATATACAGTTGATGCATTTCTACACTGACTTTTGCAATCGCAAACGGCCAATTTTTGTGATTCGCACCGTTTGCGATCGCAAAAAGGTTTGATGCATGTGCCTGATAGAGAATAGTAAAGGTCAAAGCTTAAGGATGCACCAATATCTAAAAGGATCTCCGAATCCCGCAAGCAGACAAGAGGTAAATGTTTGAAAAAAGAAATACAAACTAAAGAGAAGCAGGGGCGCATCTGTGAACATCAAAGACATTGATTGATCAGCCAAAACGAGATACTACAAATGTAACATGAAGATCACGAGTGCGAAGTTTCGGTGGGGATTTATAACATCTGACCATCTATAAATGACATACGTGCGTGCACAATACCCATGTTTGCAGCCGATGTGGTGAACTGGGCCTGTTATGATATTTTTTGCAAAGCAATTCATTATCTGTAACCGAGATGAACCATTGTGATGTGAATACAAATCAAGAATACGATATTTACCTCGTTCCGAATATGACACTTAAACGTTTAGATTAAATTGCATCAAGTTCATTATTTTCAAATAAATAATTAAAACAACTAATAGCCTGCAGCTGTGCAGTCTCCAAAGAACCTCAATAATTACTCGACTTTGTGTACTTCGCAGCCACATAAACAGATACCTTTATTCAAAGTGCTGAGAACACTTTCAAAGTATTCTTCGTCGTTGCTGTGCTTCGCCAATCCAAGCAAAATTATTTTCATCATGTCATCTGTTCATGGGAAAATGCAATTGTGAATTTCTAACAAAGGAAATGCTGATGAAAAAGGTGTCCAAGATGATCTCCGCAACTTTATAAAATACCTGCTCTGCAGTCTAAACTTTTGTTGACAATAATAGGATGGCTGACACCGGGCTGCACTCTTCAACCTAGGTTTGCATTTCAGGAATACTTGAAAAAGCATTACACACGAGAAGGCAAGCTACATGGGAACACGTAAATATACCACGCCAAATTATGGACATATTTTGTCCACCAAGCGTTTTAAAGATGTTAAATTCTTAGTTGCATTACAAGAAACAAGGATGCAAATCGTTGAAAGTCATTCTCTGTAAATATTTTATTTTATAATGTAACAGATATTGCCAATGTATGACAGTGCTTATGTTGCCGCTGGTGGCTCACTGGAACCAATGCGTCCACTGCAGGGGCCTGTGTTCGACCTCATGGTCACAGGTTCAATCCTGGCGGTTGAACTCAGCTTTCATCCATCTGAGGTCGATAAAATGTGTGCCATTGAGTTGGGTAACAATAAACATCTGTTATTCTGTGCCAAAATGCCTCCTGGTGAACGTGCTCTTTACAAATACACATGTTATGTTTACTGTATCCTCTTAGAGCACCTTTTTTAAGGAGAGCATAACTTGGCATGCGTATTTGTAAAGTTCACCCATAGGCATCTTGGGGCCGAATAACAGATATTTACTCTTACCCAACTTAATGGTACCTATTTTATTGACCTCAGATGGATGAAAGGCACAGTGGACCCACCTCGATTTGAACCTGAGACCATGAGGTCGAACATAGTCCCCTGCAGTGGACACTTTATTCCACTGAGCTACCGGACCCGGCTTTGGATGAGGTTATGTTTTATGGCAGGAGGGTGTCTGAATAACCAAGGATATACATAACTGCCTTCATGCATCCTGAGTGCCCCTCTGATCACCAGAAGAATACTTCTCCAAGTGCTGTGACATCTTACATCTAAATTATGCTAGAAGCATAGGGAAATCTGCCTCCTTCTTCTCTCTGGCTAGTCTGGAGATTAGTATTTGAGATGTAAGAGAACACTTCTGCACCAGTAACGGCCTTCTCTTGCAACCAAAGTAGGGTTCTCATCCATTATAACTGCAATCTTGACTACAGGCTTAATGCTTCTCCATACATCTCCCTCCCAAAGCCACAACAATACCTTTTATCTGAAGGGTCCCGATTTAATGGGCAAACCTGGTAGCAGTTTTCACTACCTGCCGGGTGCTGCGATGTGGATTTTGGATTGCGTGACACATGCAACTTCAATTTAAAAGTTGCCTTTATTAATCCCTCCAATCTCTGATTTTACTCAGTGATGCTACTGCAAACTTCCAAAAGCTTGGATGTCTTCCTCCTCTACTTGTTCCCACCATGTTTTGCTGGTATTAGGACTCTGCACACGTTACCACTGCTAACCACTGTTGAAGTGCTTATACTCTCTCTCCCAAACATGCACACATTGGTTTATACCCTATTGGCATATTTAATTTTCCTATAAGTCCCTAGTAAAGTACACTATGTATGCCAAGGTCTGAAATTAAATGCTACTAGTGGACCTGTGTCACTGATTGCACAACCCTCTTAAGTAGCCCATCTGACCATGTCTCAGGCCTACCATTGTAGAGCCTGTGTGTACAGTTTACACTTGCATGTCGACCTGGTAAAAAAAACCTTTTCTAGGCCTAAACCTTCACTTTTTATCCATATAAGTCACCCCTAAGTAAGGCCCTGGAGAATCCAGAGGGATCGGCACAATGTATTTAAAAGGTAGAACATGTAATTTTCAGTTTTTAAACATGTGCTGGTAGTGAAAAACTCCCAAGTTCCTCTTCAACTAAGGTAAGGCCTATCTCTCGCATAGAATAACATTGCGATTACCTTATTACATTTTATAAGTGTAATTCCCAATTGGGAAGAGACAAACCCTTCGAGTCTGGTGTCTCTGGAATCAAAATTTTAAATCCAAGCTGATGGTGATTTTAAATTGCAATTCTGAAAATGACACTTTTAGAAAGTTGGCCTTTTCTTGCTTTAGCCACTTGGTACCTGCAGCCTGTCTCTGATTACATGAATTGTGTAGTTGGCAGTTGGTCTTTGTGAATTCTCCCTAGACAGTCACACACAAAAACGGAGCTTCAGTGTGACTGAGTGGGCTATACTGACAGGATAGGAGGAAGAAGCTGTACCCAGCCTCACTTACACCTGAATAAGCAATATCCTGTTCCCACACACAGGGCTGCTGACCCCCTGTAATTAGTCTGGAGCCAGGGCTGATAGGGAAGGACACGTGTGCACTTCAAAGGCATGCCCATGAGGTGTCCTCCACTTCAAAGGCACCACTGGTTATAGGTACTGGACCTCGGACACTACAAAGACAGTACACTTCTGGACCTGTATATATTCTGCCAGAATTAAGTACAGCTGTGTGCTGAAAGTCTGCAACTCTGCTGGACTACTGCTCTGCTGAACTCCGGCTCTGTGGGGCTGATCTGCTGGCCTGCAACCCTCCTACCCTCCTGCCTGAGTGAAAAGGACTGGACCTACATCACTTGACGCCAGAACCCTGAACGACTCTGGGAACTAGTTGGCTGGCCTCCTGATCTGAAGCCACAGGGACATAACAGTTTTCCAAGGCCTGTAACTGGATTCTGCCATCTGTTAGCCTACCCTGCCAAGTAATGCAACCCCAGCCCTAGACCCTTGGAAGTTGGCCTAAATTGCTTGCCAGTGGCACTGACGCATTGTCTCTGCTGAGCGAAGCATCCAGAGCAGAACCAACAGAACTCCTTGGCTGAGCAGCACATCCCTTGAGCAGAACTGATGCTTTGCCACTGTTGCATGGATTATACCCATCGCAAAAGACTCTCATTACCACGGCCTCCTGCATCTTGGGACTGATGCATCGCCTTTGAAACCACCACTGCACAACACTTTACTCAGTGCGAACTCCTACATTCCTCATTGACAGCAGCCTTGAAGACGACACCAAAAACTTTCATTGCAGCTTCACCACTCATCGGAACCAACTCATTGCCTCGACTGCACCATGCATCCTTGACGCCTGTCTTTGCATTGCAAGCCTCATTGACAGGATCCTTGCCGACAATGCATAAGGACTTCACCTTGCAGCCTCATCGCCTCTCTGAATGGACAAATTGCCTCTGCTGTGTGACACATCTTTGGCACGGATCCACGCAATGCTCCGCAACCTGGAACGTTGAAATCCAGGTAAGTCTGTTTTGCACTATTTACCCATTGACTGGATTGGGCAGATATGATCCAGACTCCAGCAATGGGAAAGCACTTGTAGTCGGTATTTTTTCACGTGTCATGCATATGTGTACATTCAAAACTAGTGCAGTCAAAATATATACACCTGCATCGACAGATATGAAAAATATTCCCCGCCATCAGAAACACCACCGTAATATCGTAATATGACCTGCGGGGGACCACCGCTGCAGCGGTGTTCTTGGGACCTCCGCCACCGCGGTACAGCAGTGAGAACTCCAAGTTCGCAATCAGGCTCTTAGCCTTTTTGCTAAATGGATAGATGATATGTTGACCCAGTGGCATTCTTAGAGACTGATTTCTTTTGTTGTAAGGATTGGTGAACTTTTTCCGTTGGTGTTGAAGTGCAGTCATTGCTGTTCATCATTGTTCCTTCATTTTGCCCGGGGTCAGTCAAGGGCTGGACGCTGAAAAGGTATGTTGAGTCCCCATCTCAATTCCCTGAGGAAAGGGTAACTATCCTTAGTAGCTACAATGTGACCCTGTACAGAAAGGTGTGGGTATAAGGTGTCAAGTGTCTCTTTGGGAGGGTCTAAGATAGATACAAATCACACAAAGGGGAAAAACGTCCTTGGGAGTATTGTACCTCTTGATTGAGGATGAAGAGTAACACTAACACAATCAATGAGGCACCAAACCCCCTGAAACCAGGAAAGTGAAAGGAGCCAAGCAAGCAGCCCAAGCAGAGAATTGCACAGAATGTTCAACTACTATTAGCAAAAAATCTAAGGCAAAAATAGCAGCAAGTGGGTGAAGTAGGCAATGAAAAATAAAGGAACAGATGTGTTGCAATGCCTCTTCCTTTCGTGATAGCCTGTCTTGTATATGACTCAAACAGTAACAGATATCACATATAAAGGCTATACTTCTTCTTGGATTGGAAAACTTGAGTAACATACTGTGAACAGGCCACCATCTAAGGAAGGGATGATTTCAGAACTTGTCCAAGCCTCATCTAGAAAATCATGGCTTTTTCTTGGTAAACAAAGCAGAAGGCCACGTTTGATATTCTTATTTCTGGGCTGAATTTGTGAATCTGGTGCTCCAGGAAGCTCATGGAACCAGCCCCTATCCCCACAAGCCCAGTTACTGTGAGTGTAAAGATGTCACGGAAGTCCATGCAGTGTCGACACTCACCAATGCACTAAGTGCACATTTTTGAACATGTTGCCTGGCAACTTGGGAGTTAATCGTTGCATTATAAGATTTGTTGACATTGTGGCTCTAAACACACAAAAAGGGTTGTTCAGGGGCCATTTCTTCTCAAAGTAATTTCTTTACTAGAATGAAGTAGTGAGCTTACCTCACTGTCTTACGTATAATAGGATCAGCCATGGGGACACAATATGGGTGAATTTTCCTTTAATTAAGGATTGTTTTTTAAACTCTGCAGAATCTACCTATATGTTTGGTCCACACAGCAATCAGTGCAATAAACATATTGAAGCAACTCTGTGACATTGTGAAGTTGTAATGAAAACTGTAAAACAGATTTACAGGGTCAACCAGATGCGGTACTGTTATCTCTGTATTATTCTTCAGCAGCAGCTATGCTGATATAAAAGTGGAGAAAACAAAAGGTTTGGGAACAGAACAAATATGTTTAATATCCTCATTTATAGTAAGAAAACATAGAATGTGGTGCTTTATCTCACAGTTTAATCAGTCACTGTTCCTAGATGCTGGTATGATCCTATATATGACAGGAGCAGCCCTTATGACATTAGAACCTGGGTGAACAATGGCTCACCTGGAATTAATTCAACTAACAACATATCCTAAACATAAAATTAATATAGAAAAACCAGTAATACTTATTGGTGTGTTTAATAAATTGGAAAAGTATTGTAACTAGATGTATAGTGTAGCAATTTGTAGACCACATATAAACTGTCCAAATGTCACATATAAGGTGCAATACACAGACAAATCAATGAATGTACACTTTGTCCCAAGGTGAAAGAGCTCCCAAGCCAGCGACCCGCCATACTGCCCATGAAAAACATAAAAACGTGCCTCTCTATGTCTTTAGTCGACCCTCTCTGAAAACCAGGACATGTGCTAAAATTGTCGAAATCTAATGGGACAGCTGGTGAAAACCTGGACTGTCCTGGCAAATCCAGGACACCTAGTCATCCTAGGCCCTCCAGAGGTTGGTGGCTTGTGCTCTTCTCTAGTAGTCTGTGCTAGCTGTGAGGCAGGGGCTCCTAGTGAGGCACTGCAGCAGAGGCAGGAGCCAATGAAAAGTACCAAGAGGAAGGATGCAGCGATGGACTAGCATTTAGAAGTCGCCAGGGATCGCACCTGCGACACCTTGCTACCAATGGCACTCCCCTTGCGACCCATGGCACTCCCCTTGCGACCCATAGCCCTCCCCTTGCGACCCATGGCAGGTAGATCAAAATGAAAGGCAGAAGGCAAACAGGATGCCAAAAAGAACTGTTTACTTTCAGAAACTTCTCGTACTTGTGTCAGCCGCTTTCTGTTTTGTGACATAATTATATTCATCCTGGCTAAGTACGCTCTGAAAAACTTTCCTCGGTTGTCTTGATTGCAAAGATTAATACGATAAACAATCCTTAAAATGTAAAGCCTTATTTCTCTATTCTGGCCAGATAGATAGATTCCAAATTACAATGCTTTGTAAAAGGAATAGATGGCCCTGAATAGGGTGCCCCTGGTGACATGGCCTATCTGGTAAACTTACTATACATTAATACCAGCCTAAGGGCCTGATGAAGAGGAGATTGTATATCTGATAGATATTGAGAACAGAGCCAAACTTTGCAATTATAAAAACTTTTTAAAAATAAATTATGTGACACCCCACCAAGTCAGCTATACCAGGTTTGACAAACTCCAGACTGTCCTTCGAGCCAATAGCATGTTGTATTTTTGGAGATGTTATTCATTTCCCTAAACTAATCAAAACGGCACAATATATCGGAGCTAGTGAAGAAATACATCAAACACCCTTCTTTGTATTGAGAGATCCTAAATAACTGAAAGCAGACCGGAGCCTAAATAACTTAAAGCAGACCGGCTGTGTGCTTGCGTTTTACAAACAAATTATTAAATCTGTATACATTTAACAGGTTGGCTTTGCGTTTTGTGCTCTGTAAAAAAAGAGAATGCATATACTTCTTTCAGAGAAACGTGATCCGCTTGACTCAACTAGAGCTAGGGTGACAAACCGTCCGTAAACTTCACGAACCGTCCGTAATTTGGATCTCACGTCCGTTGTCCATGACGATCCCTTTTACGGACACCTTTTGTCCGTAGTTTTGGGCATTGGGGAACATCACTGTTCCATTGCCAGAAGCCTCATCTCCCTGATGGGGCCGCCACGCACTCATCCTCTGAGCACACTGAGCGCAAGGCAAGCCCCATCCACCCATTGTCATTCTGTATGGGGCTGATTGCTATATGCAGAATGACAATGGGACAGACTGTACTCTTAATGCATGTGGTGAGCCTCCTGCAGCCTTGGTCTAGGGCAGGGCATTCAGTCCGGTGGAAGAAATGCACAAAAACGCCAATGCTGCTACACGAGAATCAGGTTCACGAAAAGAAGGCGGTGAAACAAGTTAAAATAAACATTTTGAAACTGACGCATTTTCAGTGTTATATTGAACAAAGCCATGGTTGCTGCTTTTTTATTGTGTGCAACTAACAACCATTGACAAAGCCAATAGTTCTGGCTTGTAGGTGTAACTCTGCTTACTTGTTGTGTTATATATCTGGATGCAATGAAAGAAGCAGCAAATTATCAGTCGGGCGGCACACTATGCTAAGCACAGATTTTTAGCTTAGTTGCTTTAAGCCATGCCCTTAGTTACATCGACCACCCCCTTTGGAGAGACCCCCCAGTTTTTTCATCCCACTTAAAGCCCTGAAAACAACACCATGTCACAGTGGCACAGTGCTTCATGCATGACTTCCACTTTTTTGGATTGCCCATGTAGAGGGGTATAGTGAGCCCTACCCTGTCCCACTTCTTGCTTTAGGAACTACAGCAGGGGTGAAGTATTTGATGGGCCTCTTCTGTCTGCAACTCTGCAGACAAAGGCTCAGCTCATAATTAATGTGAAAAAGTGAGTTATTGAAGGGATGGGTGGATGGCTGGATGGATTAGTGAAAGGTTGAATGGATAAATGAAAGGGTGAATGAATGGATAATGAGAGAAAGGATGGACAGATAAGTGAGTCGACGAATGGATGAGAGAAGGTAAATACATGGATGTATGGGTGGAAGGGTAGATGGACGGGTAAATGGATGGATGAGTGGATGGATGGATGGATGAGTGAAAGGGTGGATGATAGGCGAGTGAATGGGTGGATGGATGAGTGAACTGATGGGAGGATTGATGAATTGATAAGTGAAAGGATGGATGGATGAGTGAAAGGGTGGATGTAAGGCTGGATGAGTGAGTGCAAGGGAGGGTAAATTGACAAAATGGTTGATGGATGAGTGAAGGAGTAAAAGGGTGGATGGATGAGAGAAAGGATGGATGGATGGATGGATGGATGAGTGAAAGGATGGATGAGTGATAGGGTCAATGGATGGATTCATGAGTGGATGAGTAGATGGATGGGTGGATGGAAGGATGGATGACTAAGTGAAAGGGGATGGAGAGAGAAAGGGAGGATGGATGGATGACAAAGGGTGAATGGGTGGAAGGATGAGTGACTGGGTGGATGAATGAGTAAGTAAAAGTATGGATGGATGGGTAAAAGGTTAAATGGCTAGATGGATGAGTGAATGGATGGATGAGTGGAATAGTGGATGGATGAGTGTACAAATGGATAGGGTGAAAGTATGAATGGAGGGATGGATGAGTGAAAGGGTGGATGGAGGGATAGATGAGTGGAATGATGGATGGATGGAAGGATGGATGGTGGATAGGTTTGCAAATGGTTGAATATTGATATGGATGGGCACACAGATGGAAGGACAGAATGAATGGTGAAAGATTGAATGATGAATGAAAGAATGATTACACCTTGTAACTCCCATTATCTTAAGTAACATTTCCTATACATTAACTTTCACATTTCTATGAGTCATTGTCTCTATATAATATGTGTGTGATGTAACACACCCAACACCCTGTCCTACTTACTTGGGAGGAGTAGCACTATAAAATAAATTAAATACACATGAGAGAGGGTCTTTGTGGAGATTAGAGGCACCATTGGAGGGTGGTAGCAAGGCCTGACTGGCCGGTCCAGGCATCATGCGTTTCCCTGGGAGGCTGGAAAGGTGGGGTGGGGGCGGTTTTGTTAACACAAAAAGACCTGCACATTTACTCAAACCTGTGCATACTGAAAAACCATGAAGTACACAATTGGTTTAAAATAATATAAACTTATTTTCACTTGTACTTAAGTGGTTGTCTATTTACTATTCAGTGTTTTAATCGCTCAAAAACACAATGCACCCACTTATCTATAAACACTGCATTTCATTTTGCCATATCAGCCTTTAGACAGCTGTGTATCTCCAGCGCAAACATTACACAAAATGGCAACTGGAATAGTGACCAATTGCCCTGTGCGCTCTACAGAGTGGCCAGAAGTCTTCTCTAATTGTGAAGTTATAGGTCCAATACTTACACACCTTCTGGGCTTTGAAGAAGGCATTTTTCAAAGGATAGACTTTGAGGTGCACAGGTCCTGCAATGCCCTGACCTAGCTCCAGACACACTACAGGCGGTGGAGACAGCATTGTGAGAGGACAGGCACAGCCCTATTCAGGCATCAGTGACAACTCCTCCCACCACTCTAGCTCAGGAAGGCCCATCAGCCTGGTGATGGGCAATCAGGATATGCAGTGCCCACCCCAGCTCCCTTCATGTGACTGTCTAGAGTGAATGCACAAACAGCCCAACTGTCAGCCTAAACCAGGCGTGGATCCCACAGGCAGGCAGAGGCACAGGACGGTAAAGCATGAAAATGCACACTTTCTAAAAGTGGCATTTTCAAACACACAATTTGAAAACCAAATTTAATAAAATATGTATTTTTAAATTCTGAGTTCAGGGACCCCAAACTCCAAATCTTTATCTTGTCCCAAATGAAAGTTACACTTGTAAGGTGTTACAAGGCATCTCTAACGATAACCTATGGGAGAGCTAGTCCTTGCAATGGCGAAAAACTAAATTAGCAGTATTTCACTATAAGGACATGTAAAACACATCAATACATGTCCTACCTTTCAAATACACTTCTCCTGACCATTGGGTTACCTTAGCCCTACCTTAGGAGTGCCCTACATATAATGAAATGGAAGGTTTGGGCCTGGCAAGTGGGTGCACATACCCTGCAGAAGCTGGCCTGAGACATGTTTGCAGAGCTACTCACATGGGCGGCACAATCAGTGCTACAGGCCCTGGGCACACACAGTGTACTTTGCTAGGGACTTACCAATAAATCAAATATGCCAATCATGGATAACCAAGCCTAATCACCATTTACAGAGGGAGCAAATGTACTTTAGCACTGATTAGCAGTGGTAAAGCGCCCAGAATCCTCAAGCCAACAAAAATAGGAGACAGAAGGCAAAAAGATTGTGGATAACCCTGCAAAAAGGACCAGGTCCTACAAGCTGTGACCCACAATTGGTTTGTTTGATGTATAATTTGACCCAGGTTCTGAAGTGGGTACCAGGGTTGGTCCTTGTGTTTGGTTATTTTCTCTTTGAAGTATTGTGAGCACATTTGACACATTTGTGACTATATGTGGTATACTAGGAGACCAGGCATTTTTAGTCTTGTCTGAAATATGTTGTTCATATTAATAAAATAATCCCTGCCACTTCTGGCATAACAGTGGTCAAAATGGTTACCATAACATGAATGCCCCTTGTATTTGATGGTAATAAATTGACATGAAAGATAGAATTTGTCTATTCTTTAAAGTAGTCCATGACAGTACTCAAGGAAAAGTATAGCTGATGATTGTGGACTGAACATGTATGTATTAAGATCTGAAATCTGTTATTTTGGAACAGGAATGGCATTTTATTCATCTTTCTTCAAAATCAAATGCTGGAATCTAATAGCAATATGTATGAATTTTCAAAACGTGCATGGCTGATGTTTGTTGGCAATATGGTAACATTCCTGAAATATACTTTGAGCTGATCTCCGTGTTAAAATTATTAATGATGTGAGATACCAGCGGCCACTTAATGCTACTTTATTAAATTATGCTAAGTCAATTAATTAAGATACAACTTTATAGTGTCACCATTGCTGTATGAGACCAACATGTGCAAGATTAGGTTAAGCTGTTAGCATTCTGACCCTGAAAGGGTTTTATAAATAAAGCAATAGCTGTGCTTTGTGAGCCTGTAAAATAACTTGGAAGCTTTGACTATGGCATATGATTATACGTTTGTAAAATGGCTCATTTTTACACCCTACCTATTTCAAGTAGATTCTGCAATAAACAAATGCCTGAGAATCTACTTAAAAGTGCCACTTTGGAATAATACATTAATTTAAATGTAACGGTAAAGAAAGATGGCACTCACAAAATGATAGATCAAGTAAAATTGCATATCCAGATTTTAAATTCCCTGAATACCTTTATCTCGGTTTCCAGTTTTGAGAGATATTTTAGTGGAAGGGAAGGCTTTTTACCAATTTTTCAAGGCCAACTTGGAGAGAGTGAGCCTACACCTCTTGTGGTGAGGATACTGCAAACATGGCACACCGTGAAAGGATATTGAATCATTGCCCCTAAAAATGCCTACATTTTTAGCCAATTTATGTGGAAGCTGTGCTGAGAAATGTCATTTTTTATGTTCAAAAGTGTCTGGGAATTGTCTGTTGGAGTAGGTTGTACTTGCTTGCTTCACTCAGTCACTCTTTGAAATTTAGGGCAGGTATTTAAAGACCAATAATCTCAAAGTATGATAGCTTTTATCGCTAATGCATAAACAATTTGGCCTTTGAAAACTTGGTGCTCCACAGATTTGTACAACACTTTTCACGTGACACTTTTTTGTTTCACACTCTTAATTATACACTCAATTTTTGTTTTTTTTTTAAATAGCAAAGTGACATGGCTGTTTCTTTTCAAAATACTTACCTGGACGGTTTAAAAACACAGCTGATTGGATTGAAGAGGAAAAATAATATAGCTGCATTCTCCCTAAATTATCTAAATCAGTGCATCCCCAATGTTTTAGAACCACAACATAATTTTTAGAACTTCAGTTTCATGACCCACCTAGCTTTACCAGGCGATTTTTCAATGTGATAGTAGATATGCTTTCAAAATTCTGTGAATTACCATAATAACATATTCTTTATTTTTTTGCATTCTAATAGCATTTGTAAATGTCATGATCTTGACCATGCTCTTAAATATGCCATTATCGGACTGCACCCAATATATTGATCTGCACATAAAATTGGCAGATGGTGAACTACGCTGGAGCTGGAACAATTTTCAGAGTGGAATGCTGGTCTCTGGCATATGTTCACTAAAATCACAAGGCTTTTGAAAAATCTTAGTGTCAATACCTGTGCTTTTAGCAAGTTTGAAAAACCCCTTCTTCAGCAGAGCATGGGTAAATTCTCATATCCATTTTTGTGTTAAAACAAGGCCCAGTTGCACATTTGTGACTCAATTGTATAAGTAGGGGTTTTATATAGCACGCTCACTGCATTGGCAAACTTTACATGTGCACCAGTCCAGATTACAGTGCATAAGGTCAGTTTCATTTCAATTTAGGCACAAGAGATTAGGGTTAGGACTGCTGATTTTTCTCACTTTGGGCACTGTGGGTGCGAGCAGCTATTAATCTTTCAGAGGGAATTTACGTGTTAATACTGTCAAACTTAAATCTAAGGATTTTGAGCTTTTGGGTTTGTGCTTTTGACCACTTACTGGTTGCGACCAAAGTGCAGCCATTTTGCTCAGGACGTGCTCTAGTTGTGGTTTTCACAGGATTTTAGTCCCTTCTTAAGCAGCCTATGCCACCGACACGCATCAGCTACGACTACCGTTTTTTTTGCCGTTTGGGCAATTTAATGGGGGGTGTGAGCAGCTACTAATCTTTCAGGTGTAATTTACATTTTAATACAGTTTTAACTGCTTTTAATGTTTAAAACTTTAAGAAAAACTTGAATCTGATCTTTTTGTGCTTCTAAGTTTGTGCTTTTGCCCACTTCCTGGTTGCTCAGGGAGAGCTCTTGTAGATGGCTTCAGGGGGTTTCAGTCCTTTCATTAGCAGACTAGGCAGTTGACGCGCAGAGGCTAGGACTGCCTATTTTTCACCCTATGGACCCTTTAGTCGAGGTTGTGAGCAGTTTTAAAAGGAAATTTAAATTTTTTAATGCAGCCTTAACTGCTTTTAATAACAAAAACGTTTAAGTCAAACTTGAATCTGATTATTTTGTGATTTTAATTTGTGCTTTTGACCACTTCCTGGTTGCCACCACAGAGCCGCCATCTTGGTTTAATTGATTTTCAATGTCTTTTTAAGCAGCCTATGATGTGGACACGCAGCAGCTATGACTGTTCACACTCTTGGCACCTTTGTGGGGGTGTGAGCAGCTACAAATCTTTCAGGGGCAATTCATGTTTTAAAATTGCTTTAACTGATTTTGATTACAAAAACTCCTAAGTTTCATAAGCTGACAACACACAACTTCTGCTCCCTTTTCTGGATGAGGCACCTGTTGCTCTCAAGTCCTTCAAGGTCTGCCTCAAAGCAGAAGGTGACTGGATGGGCAATAGCTGCCTCAAACTTTATTCTGATAAAACGGAAATTCGTGTTTAAGGCACAAGCACAATGCCTTATTCTCGGCTGGAGGCTGTCTGAGGTGGGGGCTTCTCCCCCTCCCTCTGTCAGAAATCTGGGCATTAAATTTGACTCAACTCTGTCTTTTGACCATCAGGTCAAAGCCGTCTCTGCTAGCTGCTTTTCTAGGCTGAAGTCCATGAGAAAAATGCTACTTCTGGTTCCTGTGGTATCATATGAGCCCATTGTCTATGCCTTAGTCACCTCTAAATTGGACCACACCTACAGTCTTTACCTAGGTGTGCCAGCTTGCCTTCTGCAACGGCTGCAGATTATCAAAAATGCCGCCATGCACCTCATTGTTAAGTTCTCAATATGCCAATCGGTGTCCATTCATCTCCACAAGCTGTATAGGCTTTCCGTAACAGCAGTATCAAATTCAAGACTCTAATCTTCACATATAGAGGACTGGAGAACAAGGTAGCTCAATACTTGAGATGCAGACTCAGGCTCCTGCACATCCCAAAGGTCCACAGGGCAAGGTATGGTGGGAGATTCTTTATCTTTCAGATGGAAAAACTTTGGGATTTATTGCCATTCATCCTTTGTTTTGCTCCCAAAGAAAGTATCTTTTGGAAAAGCCTGAAGCCCCACCTCTTTAATGCTTAGGTTGGTTGCCAGTAAGATAATCTGTACTGTAGGGCGGTCCTTTTGTTAGCACTGGGATGCTCCCTCAGGAACAGCCGTGCGCTCTATAAATGCCATTGTATTGTATTTAGGTGATTTGCCCAGAGCCAATGTCAGGACTCATACCTGGTTCCCCAGATCCAATGCCAACAGCTCAGGCCACACCAATATTTATCGATATACATGTGAAAGTCATACACAAGTGGGATGATTGTGTATGATTACATTTAGAGAGCACATCCTTTCTTAAATTGTCTTTGTGAAGTAAAACATAGAAGCAACAAATGCTGGAAGGATCACCTGGAGTCTTGCTTGGAAATACTTGCAAGGGTTTGTTTTAAAACTGGACCAAGGCACATAGTTCAGCACATTTGCACCTTTGTTGTTGGAACAATTTTCAAAGTGCTGATAGAGACATCAATGTTACATCACTGAAGTCATAGAGATTGTGAAACATCCTAGCTTTACACAAAGTGTAGCAAATGTATTCAGCAGCAGAGAAGAGTAGTAGGGTGTAGTATGTAGCTGGTGGTGCATTTTAGAGTATACTGTCATAAATATACTCCCTTATATATGTGTAAGTGGTATTTCCAGATCTGAAAGGAGTAGTGATGCCATGTTTGGTATATTTAGAATGGTAGTGATAAATCATGCTTCCTGGTGTAGGTGCATTTTTAACTAATATTTTAGAAATCCCACTTTTAGAAAGTGGCTATTTCTTTGTGCTTATAACTCTATGTGCTTTGCAGCCTGACTCCAATCCATGTCTGGGCAGAGTGATAGCTTTACTTTGTGTTCACTTTCCAGACAGATACAACACAGACAGGGCTGGGTGTGACATGAGAGGCATCATCATCCATTTGCATACTGATAGTCTTCCTGGGCTGGGAGAGAGGGAGGCTGAGTGCACTTATATTTGTGTAGGCTGCATCCGGCCCTCACAAAAAGGGCTGATTTGCCTCTGGTTCATGTCTGGAGCCAGGGCTGAGGTCAAAAGGGGGTGCTATGTACTTCTGAGTTTTCTTTTGAAGTCACCTCTACATCAAATACATTTTGAGTGTAAGTACATTGTTTTTGATTCACTTTGGGGTCCTGAAGCAATTCTCCTACTAAGAGGTGCTATGCTGCCATGAGGGACTGCCACTTTGCCACTGCTCTGCTTTGTTGGCCTGCTACAAACTGCTACAAACTGATTGCTACATCAACAGGAGAAACTGCCACTTTGCACTGTGCACTGCTGTGTTGACCTGCTGCCTGCTGCCTCTGCAGTAAGGGAGGACGGATCCTGGCCTCAACATCCCATTATTCCCAGAAATCCAAGGGCTTGCCTCATGTTATGGAAGACACAGGTACATCAAAGTCTTCCTGGGGGCTCAGACTGCATTCTGCCTGCAGTGAGCCTGCCTTCATTGTTTGTAACTATGGCGCTGAGGTCAGCGCATTGTGACGCAATGATCGTACTGTCCTTCCATTCCTGCTGTTAACTACAACCAGCATTGAACGCTCATCAGCTGGGCTCTACTTTTTTTTTTTTTTTTAATCTGTTTATTATTTTGAAGTACAATACATCTTGCTGCCATCCTGAGCAGCGTAACCATAATGAACATAACAGTACAACATCATTACAGTTCTAGATAAATTCAAAGAGATCAGAGTGTATAACACAGAAACAGTGCAGGCCCTGCGGTAACCCCGCAGCGAGTACAGTCACATATCAACAACAGCAGCAATATGCATGGTGTAAAATGTCAATCAGCATCCGCAGCTGTTGCCCCCGCTAGGAAATGTTTGAGCGGACCCCAGATATCCCTCGGTTTGGAAGAAACAGGCAACTCTTCTGCGTACAGTTCCAGATTTTCCCTACAATACACCATATCCCTCATCCACCCATCCAGCTTCGGATTAGCCGCATTATCCCATGTAAACAAGGTGCGACGTTTGGCTAATAGAAGAGCAACCCTTACAAATCTGCCCACAATGCCTTTCAATTGAGGGACATAGCTCAGCAGACACACTTTAGGCGTGGAGGAAAGCAGAGTCCCCGTCATTGTGTGAATGTGGTCCAGCACCACTCTCCAATACTTAAATACCGGTCCACAACGCCAGGCGAGATGCAAGAAATCCACACCCAACTGTCTACATCGTTTTGCATTGATCCAACTCTCTCAGACCCATTCTGTGTAACTTGGATGGGGTGTAATATACCTGATGCAGGAATTTAAAATGAATAATGCGTAAATTCCCATTGGGCGTAAGGTGGCCCGTCAACTGACAGATTCGCTCCCACTCCTCCCCCGTGAGCTGGGGGTCCAGTTTTTTCTTAGTCGGAGTCACTAGTAATAGCTGTAAGGACTTTAGCGTTGGAGGTTCAGCAGGAGAACATGGGTAGTGATCCCGCATGGCACATTTTAGACGTGGCAAGTATACAAAAACAGAGATGTGGGGTTCTGTATGTATTCTAAGTCGCTCTTTTCGAGATAGTGTCCTTGATTTAAATCCTGCATTTGAGTAATTCCAGCTTCTTTTAGTGATTTTAGGGGACCCGCCTCCTGGGTGACAGACAATGCAGCGTAATGCGCCACAGGCAGTGCAGGCGCATATAGTGGTAATTTGTGCGCCCCGCGTCCAATCGACTGCCAGGCAGCAATAGTCATGTCCAGTGTTTTAATTTCCGTCTGTGGCGTGTGCCTAGCAACGTGTGTAAGTATTCCTCTGAGTGGAGTAGGATGGGCATCCCCATCCTCTACCGCTACATGTGGAACAAAGTCGTGTGTTCTGAACCAATAGTACGCATACTGGGCATGAGCGCAGAGATAATATACATAGAAGTCCGTCGCTGCAAAACACCCTTTATCATATGATAATGTTAGTGTTTGCCAGCTAATTCTAGGCTGTCGTGCACCACAGATTAAACGCAGTAGTTGGGTACGTAGTGTTTTAAAAAATTGTGGAGTCAGTTTGACCGGTATATTGCAATACAGATATAGAAAGCGGGAAAGGACAACCATTTTTATCACAGCGATATGATCCACCAAGGACAACGGGAGATGCAACCATCCATCCACCTGCCGAACCAGTGTGTCATAGGCTCTTATCACAACTTCAGGGTCACGATGTACCCATACCCCAAGATATTTAACAGGGTCCGTCGTCCATAGTAAGGGGTATTCTAGTTGGGCCTGGGACGTAATCGTCGTCAGCGGTATAACAACCGACTTGTCCCAATTGATCGTGAGTCCAGAGAACAATCCGAATCTAATATACTCTCGGAGAACAGGGGATAGATGTTTTTGGGGATCTCTTAAAAACAGGACCATGTCATCAGCATACATCGATATGCCGACTGGCCGGTGGTTAAAGTTGAGGGCGGATGCTCTATGACATTGTCGAATCTTGCTAGCAAGTGGCTCGAGGACAAGGGCGAACAGGAGAGGGGATAGCGGACATCCCTGCCTCGTACCCCGCCCAATCCGGAATGGTGCACAAGTATGGCTGCCCACGCGCACTCTGGCTGATGTGCCAGTGTATAAAATCCGTATCCACTGTATTGTGACCCCTGGAAAACCCATTTTACGTAATATGTGAAACATATAGTGCCATTCTATGGAATCGAATGCTTTAGCCGCATCAAGCATTACAGCGGCCGCCGGCAAATCAGGGTTAAGTATGTGGAACATGGAGAAGATGGTGCGCAAATTGTGGGAGGTGGATCTTTCCGGCACAAACCCAGAGTGATCGGGGAGCACCAGTCGGGTCATCAAAGGTTGGATCTATGTGGTCAATATTTTTGCCAATATATTTGCGTCAAGATTAATCAGTGACAAGGGGCGTTAGGACTCACAAAGAGAAGGCGGCTTGTCCTTCTTGAGAAGGGTTATGATCATGGCTTGCCTCAGAGATAGAGAAAGGGTGCCAGCCTCATGCGCCTCAGCGTACATTTCTAGTAAGTGTGGGACAATAAGGTCTGCATATGTCTTATAAAATTCCGCCGTTAGGCCATCTGGCCCTGGTGCCTTATTATTGGGGAGGGAGAGAATAGCGTCACTGACATCAATTTCGTCTATGGGCATAGATAAGTATTCCCTATGGGCATCTGAGAGCCATGCACATGCTATGTCCGATAGATATTCCGCCATGTCAGTTTCATCCACACCGCCCTGTGTGGTGTAGAGCATCTTATAACAGTCCCTGAATTGGTCCACAATGGCCTGTGGAGTGAAATGTTCCATCCCGTCATCATCGACGATTTTGTCGATCTGATGGTGGTTTGCCCGAAATTGTAATTTGGTGGCTAAGTTTCTACCTGGCCGACCCCCCTCACCATATGCTCTAGCTCCATACCTTTTCCCCTTATATTTTGCTTCGGTGTCCGCAAACTTTTCATATTCCATTAGTAGTTCTTGTATGTGTGCGAGCGTTGCATTAGACGGTGTCGCGCAATATTCCTTTTCCAACTTGATAAGAGCAGTCTCAGTTTTAGTGAGCTGACTCCGAATATCTTTCAAAATACCTGAGGTGGTACTAATGCAGACACCCCTCATTGTCACTTTGAACGCCTCCCATAAGGATGCCTGACTGTCCACTGAGCCCGTGTTTTCAGCAAAGTAATTAGATATGGCAGTTCTAACGGTGTCCTTATAAATAGGGTCTTGTAATGCCTCAGCTCGACAGCGCCATCTGAAGGGGCGATGAGGATTAGTAGGGATTCACAAGTGTAGGTATACAGGGTTATGATCTGACAGAGTACGGGCAGATTGCTGACATGGGTCACCCACTTGTTTGCGTCTTCATTTAATAACCAATAGTCCAGGCGGGACCAGCTGTTGTGGGAGGGTGTGATATGTGTGCCTACATGTGCCTGCCCATTCCGCAACCGCCAAACATCCACCAATCCTAGTTCTGCCATAGCCTCGCGGACACATTGAGCCACCTTAAGCGTACAGGCACCTGCTGGGTTCGATTTATCGACCTGTGGGTTGAGATGTGTGTTGAGATCACCCCCCAGATAACAGCTGTGTCTGACCAGGAGCGTAATATAGCCAGCATCTGTGTAAAAGGTGAAGGGTCATCTACTACAGGACCATACATATTAATTATCGTGATATAGGTCATGCCCAGCTTGCCCTTTACCATAGCCCACCGGCCTTCTGAATCGGTGTGAGTGTGTGTGGGTAGGAATGAAATACCTCTTTTAATCAGTATAAGCACTCCTCACGCATAAGCGGAATAGGAAGACGCAAGCCGAAAACCTGCCCATTTATGAGCCATTTTAGTTTCCGTGTGATTAGTCAGATGCGTCTCCTGCAAAAGAGCAATCTGTACATTGTGCCTATCCAGATAATGCAGTACTTCCCGTATCTTTTTTGGGGTGTTAAGCCGGCGGACATTCCATGTCAGGCACCTATACTCGTCACCCATTATCTGTGTGTAGATGTTCTGCCGTAGACTTGACTGCCCTCACCCGACATTCACTATATTGTGCGTCCAGCGATTTTTTCATGGTAAACACTCTGACCATATTCCTCATAAGCATCCGGAACTGCATCGAACTCCCTCCCCCCACCCACTTTAGCAACCCAATCTTGCCAAAGACAGATCCCATTAACATATCCAAAAAAAAGAAAACCAAGCGTAAAACAAACCGCAATAAATCAGTGAGAAGTAGTAGTGGGGGACACCCAGTGGGGGACGTAGCGGCCTCAACCACCTTCCAAAAGAGTGGGGAGGGGGCCGCCTTTCAGTGTCGCGCGCTCCTAACAGTTAGCCCATTTTGATTGACGCATAGCATATACATAATGTGCAGATCGACAATCTTAACATAACCATCAAAGTGACGCCACATGTGAGGCAGATAGTGTCACACATCAACCTTGCTAGCACATCAATAGTCAGGATGCATTGACATTATGCACTTATGAGCCACCAGATCCCGGTGACAGTGTCGCACAATTGTCACAAGTATAGTATACAGACATGCCTACAATGTGTTATATAGGGAACAGTGTGAATGCATTTCAGTAACTCAATAGGGATCACAATTCAACCACTATAGAAACGACCACCAGCAACTGTGTGTAATCTCAATCTGGAGGTCATCAACCTGAACATGAAAATAACCAACAATGGAGGAAGAGCCACATTCATTCATCAACATCGGAGGTCTGAGTGGAGGAGCGTTTTTTCCGTTGCAGTGATTTGACGTGGTCCATGGCCAGCTTCGGGTTAGTGAATATCTTGGCGTCATTATCAGTGCCAATGCGGAGACGTGCCGGGTATAACATTGCTTAAGGAATCCGTTCTTTCATAAGGAGTTTTTTGACTCCCTGAAATTCCTAGCGCACCGCCTGAACCGTGGCAGTAAAGTCTGGAAAGAAGGAGAGGACATTGCCCTGGTAATTGATAGTGCCCTTCTGTCAAATGATACGAAGCAACGCGTCCCGGTCTCTAAAGTTCAGTAGTCTTGCTATAATGGGCCGCGGGGGGCACCCGGCGGAGGGCGTGCTGCTAGAGATCTATGGGCATGCTCAATGGCGACCATGGCTGATAGGTTCGTGGACTCACAAATATCCCTTATCATAGATTCGACGTAATCTTCAAGTCTTCCCACGTTGGTGGACTCCGACAGGCCTAAAATACGTACATTATTGCACCTAGAGTGCACTTCAATGTCCTAATTTTTCGCCTGTATCACCGCCAGCAGCTGCGTAATGTCTGCGGTTGTGGCGACGACCTGTTGCAGACCATCTTCATTATCCGATATACGCTGCTCCGCCTCACCAATCCGCACCCCCTGCTTATCTAACTTTGATGAAATGTAGTCCATGCGGCCATTAAGGGCCTCAATCTTACCATCGATAGATTGCAGGCTGGCTTGAATTGCAGATAGCGTTTTCTCCAAGGCCGTAGGGGCCGGCGCAGTAGAATCCAGCTCTGAGTCCGATGCCACAGTGTGTGAGGTTTTACCCCCCTTACGTGCATCAAATGTTAGATGCGGTTGATTTTTGTCCGGTTTGCCCATGGCAGCGGCGCTCTCTCTGCAGGTCTGTATCCGGAGGTAGCGACAGGATACTCAAGGGTCAGAGGAGTTACGATTTTCAGTCCTGATAGCTCTAGTGCGCGCCCCGACCGATCTGCAATGTGTGGAGCACTGTATAAAAGAAGTCCAGCAATCTCCCCCAGTGATGAAAGGAGCACCTGCGAGAAGAGCACTCAGAAGGAAGTTGAATATGAGTAGACTCAGACAGAACGCCGCGTGCAGGTCCGGCAGATTTAAGAGGCACCATCGCTAAAGTCCAGCACCGGCCCGCCCCACCACATCAAACACAGCAAGACGGACATGCGTGGTTAGATTCAAAGGGACCTACCAGACCCTCGGGTGCAGCAGCTAATGAAGTCCAACTCGACGCCCCCCCTGCGACACGGCAGCATCCACGTCTCAGTCCCAGTAGCCGTCAGCTCCCCCCTTGAAACCACGTAGATGCCCAGTAGTGCGCACAATTCGGCGTCCAACATAGAGCGTAGGCGGACTCAGCAAAGGAGGCAGGGACACATTGAGTATCGATCAGCCAGTCATAATAAACGGGTATTGCCAACAGGACCTCCCCACCTCCACTCAGCAGCGTCTGTGTTCTGGGCCGAGGATATTTACCAGGGATCACTTAGGCCTCATCCGGGCGATCCTCACCAATCTCGTAGGAAGGGACGTGCCACAGGCCGCCAAGGCCTACTCACGTGATCGAGGCCAGCGGCTCGCGTATCCTCCGTCCTCTGCGTCCCTCGTCCTCGCGGCAGCCGACCGCCTCCGGTGATTTCGGCAGACGCTTGTGCAGTCACGAGATCCCCGGTGTCAGTGCTGTTGTTCGCTACTCTTGTCCGCTGACAGTGTAGCACACGTCCAGGGCTATCGATCTCGCACATCAGCACCCGGCAATGGGCCTCCAAGGAGCAGGATATTGAAGGATAATAAAGGCGGCCGGCAGAGTAACACTACAGTGCGGACATCTTGCCGCGTGCCTAGCCACGTTCCCCAGCTGGGCTCTACATGCTGTGAATTGAGTGCCTGTCTGACTGCAGTTGGACTCTGAGCCTGCATCATTGCCCTGTTTTTATCTGAGGACTCGTGCCCTTGCTACACATGGCGCGTTGCACTCTGACCCTGCTACGGCTAACTGGGAATGCTCAGGAGGCTTGCAATCTTCACTAATCACTGTGCGGTGCCCTCTGATCCTGTGCCGCTGGCAATGAGTGTGCAATAAGTTTGCACTCTGTATCGCAATCAGCACTGTTAGCCCCGCTCCTGTTTGGAGTCATGAGAGCTTCCTGAGCTCTTCGCTTGTTCCTTAATTACTGTATCTCTGCTAATAGGAGGACAGGGGGCCTATGTCTGTGTTTTCCTTCCGGGAATAATGTGCTTCACTGTCACATGTCAGACACTAATGATTTGTGATGATTACGTTTTTGACTCTGGTAGTAACAGGATACTGAGTAAGGTCGCAAGACCTCAATAATGTGTCCAGTTAAATTGTGAATTTTCTTGCAGTGAGACTACAATGTATATCGTTCAAGCTCTTGCATGGTCAGGATAATGAGTATTATTTCAGCATATGCATAATATGCACAGTATTTAATGATTTTGTTATTTTGGTCTCTGCATATAATATTTGATATATTGTATATAATCTGGCGTGGAGTATCTTTTGTGGGACATTCATTGTGTTACTGATGTAAGTGTGTTGTGCAAATGCTTTACACGGCCTCTGATGAAAAGCCTGCCTGCTCTGCGCCAAGCTACCAGGGTGAGCGCAGGTTATCTTTGGTGTGTAACTTACTTGCCATGACTAGAGTGGTGGGTTCTGCCTGGCTTAGGTGTATACCCTAGCCTACCAGAAAACCCATTTTGGCTTTTCTAACAGCATATATAAATCCTAAATTATGTGTACAATTCATTTGAATTTTGTTTTGTGTAATAAAAAATTGGATTCTGCAGCCTTTCTTTTCACCTTCCAAGTACCCCAGCAAGACTGTCCCAGACTTCACTTTAAAATCTCCTCTCACTTTACAGCCAGAGATAGAAGAGTAAACACCAATCCCTATTTTAAAAGAATAGGCAGCAATGTATCTGAAAATTTAGCCTGACATCTGATCTCTGTCTTTGAAGCACAACAAATGTGACAAGTGAAATGTTAAGAAGCATATTTATGTAGGTTTTGCAGAGCCCTTGTGAGTTGGGAAAAGACCACCCTAAGTGTGTCTGGTCTAACAGGGTGTAAAAGTGATGCAACCTTTGAGATGTGAATCATCAAGCCACACAAGGCCACCCTACGTGGCCCTGGGTGGCTTGATAAATCTAGAGTAACACAACACAGCTCAAATCGCTGCGATGCCTTACTCTGCCCTAAAAAGACATTTCATGGGTGGAGCGTGGCAATGTGTTTTCTGTGTTTGAATTATAGATATGTTGCTTGTACTATATCTCTTGTGCTTAATACTGATGAACCGAATTGCTAGTGTTTGATTGTAAGGATCAACGTAGTCTAAATAAAAAATAAATTAAAAAAAACATAAGGCACCAGCAGAATCAGAATGGGCAGGTGTTTTGAGGTGTGCAGGTGTCAGCACAATGGTGATAGTTTGCTTGAGTGGGATGTGCATAAGTGATGGTTGAAAGGTCAGGAAATGGTCAGGCTGCTGTGTTCCTGTCTGCTGCAAATTGGCTGGCAGGGAACAGCTCTGGTACCCCACAAGCTGAATGTGCCAGTCGAATGCCATTGTATGTTATAAAATATAAAGTGAAGTCGTGCTCCCGGGATTCCGCGGGACAAGGCAAATATCTCTTAATACTGATGACAAATGACGACCAGAAGCAATCGGCAAATCAATTTCCCCAAAGTATGCTTAGGTTTTACTTTATCCTCCTCTCGTGACTGACTGCTGAGGAATGGAAGTCCCAGGGCTCCGACCTTGACCCGCCATCCAATCTCCTCGACAGATAAAAGAATCGTCCTGATGCCTGACTATTATTCTTCTGAATTTGTTCCAGATCATTAAAAAGTGTAATATTTTGGAACGGAAAAAAACACAGTTACAAAGAGTGCTGGTAGGCAAACAAGCTGCGAACAAGTATGTTATGTCTCGTCTATATTCTGGTATTTTTGACAAATAAGTCACTTTTCATTATTATCCAAAATAGGTCCTTGACCTGATTTTCAGACAGCAGCAGCAGGCGGCTCATTCGTGTCAGAATTTATGTGATGGGGAATATCACAAGAGACAGTTCTTCTTGAAGCATGCTTTGGCCGAGAAACACCTGAAATAAAGGCAAACTTCGAAGTCTTTTATTAAAAGACGAGACATGTTCTGGTCTATGATCTATAAGTCACATTTGTTCTGCCTCACCCACCTGTGTGCTTACCACCATTTAAGTCCAGGTGCCGAATTACTTGGGTTGAGTTTGTAGCAGTGACCAAGGAAAGGCAAATACCCATTGCTAACTAGTGGGGACATATTTTACGCACCACAGCTAAAGAACAATGTCATGGAACAGTTCATGCAAAGAGACACACTGCAGTGAACAACATTTATGCGGCTGATCTTTTTTTTATAAATAAAATAAACCAAGATTGGGGGCCATATTTACTAACATTTTGCGTCATGGGTGCGCCACTTTTTTGGCGCATTTTTGATGCGAAATACTAGGAAATATTTACAACCCACGCAAGGAGTGATTTGCGCTGCCTTGAGTGGCTTTACAAAATAAGTGTAAAGCAATGCAACGGTGTACCAAGGCAACCTGCTGCACTAATAAGCATGAAAGGGGGAGAGCAGAAATGCACCTGGGTCTGTATTACGGAAGTGGTCCCGGGGCGCAACTGGCGTTTGCACCCCATTTGTGCACCCACGGGGCACTTTAATATTACAGAAATGGCCATAGACATTTGTGCATCCCCTTCTGTAATACCAATAGCACTAGAGCACATAAAGTGCCAGCGCTATCATCAGAGGGTATTCACTTATGTACAAGGCAGCGTTAAGCCACTTAAGGTGGCTTAATGTTGCCTTGTACATAAGGCCCCCTTTCACGCTATGGTTAGCGTGAAAGGGGTGGGGAGTGGGTGTTGCAGCAGGCGTTTCACCTCAACACCCATTCATTTTGACGCTGCCCCCTATGCACAAGGGTAGCATACATAGGAGGCTGCATCAAAATTAAGACCAGATAGAAACTGGTCTCAAGATGGCAAATCGAGGAGAAATGCATTATTTCGCCTCGTTTTTGCTTTTTCCATGTGTGCTGCCATGTGCAGCACACATGGAAAAAGCAAAATGCCATTGTTTGTTTATGTACAGGAAGGTGTCCAGACGGTGGGATGAAGCAGCATGCGTGAAAGTGACAGAATGGCATTTCTAGGATTGTTTATGTGCAGGAAGGAACACCTTCCTACACATAAACAAACCTCCCCTGCACGCAGACACCCTTGCCCTACGTTGGTGCTAAGTTGCTAGACTTAACGTCATCGCAGGGGGAAACGCAAGGCTGCACCACATTCTTGTAAATATGGTGCAGCCTTGTGTTTCAGAAGTGTACATATGCCCCTGCTTATTTAAAAATCCCGACCTACTAGGGTAGTATGTGGACAACCCAGGAGTTGGTCTCCTTTAAAGCTGCATTACAGGAGTTACTGCAATTAGATAAACATTGTACCACACCATGGATTAAGGCTGTGAAAAATATATGCAGTGAGATAAAGCTTGGGGAGTTTGGGAAGACCCCAGCATACTGAGGGTGGACACGGCCAACTGGTTGAAAAACATTTATTGGGAGCATGTTTTACAAAAATAAGTGGTGTGAAGCTAGGTCTGATGGCCTGATGGATACATTTTTAAACCATAAATGCTCCCCGCATTTCGAGTTGTTTCACAATACAATTATCCCTCCCCGCGGCAAAGTCACTGTATATTCACTTCCAGGTGAGATGATGTAAAGAGGGAAAACAGAAATGTGATTATTCACTTTGTCCAAATACTGCAGAAACTGTGATGCATTTTGTACTTTTCTGCCACAACTATAACAAACTCGAAATCCAGGTAGATTTGGAGCCTTTGCGTAATCAAGGAGCAAAGCAGTGCCTGGGAGTTTTATGTGTATTAAAATCTGACACCTCTAAATCTATGGCATTTGCACTTGCAAGAATTTTTAAGCTGGGCCTTGTCTCTCAGAACAATGCACTGTAGGTCCAACCCTCTGGCTTTGGTTTGTGGTTTATTGTTTACATTGATAAAGTTTTAGTTTTGCATAAAATGTAGAACTTGGTTGCGTATTATTGCTGTCTTCTTGCTGAGACTTATCAGTTATATATTTGGCTAAACCGTTGTCATGCAAGGTTTTATCTCCTGTGAGTTGTCTAAATCATTTTTATTTCACCTTTGCACTTTCTTTCATGAATTTGTTTCCTTGACAACGATATGTACTATTCTTTTATATTTTAACATTTTGTAAATTGCTCCCTAATTGAAATTTTTCTATGATTACTTATGTGCATAAAAATTTGATCAGTGGAACCAGACTTTTGAATTTTTAAAAGCTTTAGTGCAATCTAATCAAAGAGTCAATCACGGACATTTAGTCGCACAAGACCAGGGAAAAGTCAAAAGTTATGGCCGACTAGGATGGAATGTGGTTCGGATATATGAGGTGGATTGGGCCCGTCTCCGCTTTACTTCAGACTTGCAGAAATTTTGAAGACAAATGTCTGAGAATTTAAAGTTCAGTGAGGCAAGGCGTACGGCCGAATCCAAGGAGGAGGTGTCGAAGTTGGGGAGCCACTGGATGAAGTTGCAGTGAAGATATTTAAGTTCAGACTACATCCAAACATAACGCCTAATTACAATATTGGCGGACAGGATTACAATTCCATTATATTCTATGGAACTTTTAATACGACGGACGGGATATCCGTTTCATTTGTTTCAGAGTATCCCATCCACCAAGATTGTAATCAATCACTTAGTCTCTTTTTTGGAAGTTGAAAATTGATAGTGGTATGAGACTGGAGGCTGTAGCCCACTTAGGCTCCACGAGACCAAATACCCCTTCTGCGAGGGGCCATGGAAGAGGATTTGCTGCAGTAGAGAAGAAAATGGCAGAAGCTACCACAAAGTCAGACCAACCGGTAATTCATTTAGACAGATCGGCAAGCAGGTAGGTCCCTCTGTCCTCTCGATTTTCACGGCATGTTTTGGCTGAAAATTTTCAGAATCCCATATTTGGGATTTTGGGCTATCTGGGCAAATTTAGCACTACTTTCACAGGTACAGGACTGAATGGTCAGCTCTCATTTGGGTTGGGTCCAGGTCAGAGTTCCAGATGGTTGGACTCTTTTCTGCCCATGAGGCTCTAATCAGGAGGCCAGCCAGCTAGCCTTTGTAGTCACTCAGGTGATCCTGGGTTCAAGCATACAAACAGGTCTCAAGCAGCAGGGCAAACACCCCTGAGGGTACAGGGCAGACTTCAGGCAGCAGGACAGTGCTTGTGGTGCAGCAGGGTAGTCCTCTAAAGCACACAGAAGGCCATGGGCAGCAGGGCAAACCTCTGCAAGTCCTTTCAATGTCCAGAAGTGTACTGAAGAGTGGATCTGAGGGCCCTACTTTTATACCTGGTGCCAGCTTCGAAGTGGGCGAAACTTTTAGAGCCCCCCCATAGATGGTATTGGGATTTTATTTCTCCCTGCCCTAGCCCCAGGATGTTCAGGGGCACAAAATGCTGGTGTAAAGCTCTTTATGTGTGGGATGTGGCAGCTTCTTTTAAGTGTCAGTGGGGCTGTGCACAGGTTTACCCTTCTCCTCCTGCCAACACTCAGTCCCCATATTGTGTCACTGGGAGGAAATTCCAAAGGCCAACTACACCTAGTCATGTGATCCAGGATCAGGCTGCAGACATCGCCAACTTTCTAAAAATGAAGTTTTCAGAATTGTGACTCAAAACCCAACATTACCATTAAATTGGGATTTACAGTTCCAATTTCATAGAGACCAAACATGACATTTATACCTTCTCCAAAACAAATGTTATCACTTATTAAATTAACATGGAAATCCAATGCTATCCTATGGGGGAGGAAGGCCTCACATTGCGAAAACAATTGTATATTTTTTTCATTTGCAGGACATTTAAAACCCAAAAGTACATGTCCAACTTTTTAAATACACTGCACCCTACCCTATGGCCTGTATAGGGCCTATCTTAGGGGTAACCTATATGTATTTAAAAATAATGTTTTACGGCTGGCTAGGGGGTATATTTTGAGTGGTCGAATTTGGTAATTTAACACTGCACACAGGTTACAATGACAGACCTGAGACATGTTTTAAGGGGCTACTCAAGTGGGGTAATCCACTTTACTAGGGACTTATAAGTAAAACAAATATGTGAAATAGGTGTAAGCCAATTTCAACATGTTTAATGGAGTGAGCACAAGCACTTTAGCAATGGTTAGAAGTTGTAAAGACCAGCAAAAACAAATTCAGCAAAACAGGAGGTGAATAGGCAAAAGGTTTGGAGGAAGACAGCCGTAAGTCCGACCGGTCTAGCAGTCTGCCTCTTTCAGACAACACTTTGGTGCCAAATAAGATTCTAAACCCTTCTGTCTCGCACTAAAAACAAACCTTCCATCACTCAGATATATTTGTCTTTCACCTATACATACATTGTAAGGGCTACATCAGATAGATATCCACCAAAACACCCTCTAACACAAGCTCTATAAATGCCCAGAAGTTTAGATTACTATGTTTTATTTGTACATTCTTTATATAGCAACTATTTGGAGTAAAATTAGTTTATTGTTTTCCTTTCGTGCACTCCTCTCTAATGTATCAGCATTAATGGTCAAGATCACTTTTATAATTTGTCAATAGTAATTGAATATCATTCTTCTTTCTATAGGTACAGGAATAGGCGATACCTTGGCAACACTGAATATGAGCAATCTGATTCCAGCAACTGACATCAGGAGGGTCATCCAAAAAGGAAACAAAGAGTTGACATTGTGGAAAAAGTATAACTGAATGCACCAATCAATCCACAAATGTAATAGGATTATTTATGCTCACAAGGTACTAAATATTTTATATTTTTTGTCAGCAATGTTAACTAAAGTACTATGTAAAGGTTTATTTTAAAAAAAATTGTATCTGGTGAATTTGAAATTTTTGCAACAGGGGTTTAGCGTACTCACCATAAAAATATGATTGTTTTACTTAACCACTGTTGCAGACTTTCAGGTTAAAATACAACATTACAATTATATTGGCCCAATTTAGAATGTGGCACTCAGTTTACACTGTTACACACCTATGGCTATCCTATCCACTTATTAACAGTGTTGTAGGATATAATGATCTTATAACAAGGCAGCTGGAACAACCATTATGTCTGTGATGGAGTAACCCAACCACCAAACTCTAAATCAGGCCTTAAAGTTAAAACAAATTCTATTACAAATATCGATGGATGCATTTTTGTTTTGCCCCAGGTTTAGATTTTGCTGGAAAGCTATTCTATCACAAATGTGAAATGTTATACTAAATGCAATAAGCCACACAGGAGATCTGTTAATCAGTAACATAACCATCAAAATAAAAGTGCAGCACTAATCCGTATTTCTAACTTTGCGGATGTCTTATCTGTTGATGGATTATGCACTCTAAAATATTTCCAGTCTGCCCTTTTATCACATGGTTCATGAGACTCATACTGCTCTGGTGTACATAAACAGTTTTGGATGTGCTTATATTTATATTAAACTGAGGTCTTACCTCTACTGTGTTTTGATTTAGATTATGTGACATGAATATTATCTCTTGGCCAATACACCAGGCTGCATTGTATAAGACATCCAGATGCTGGGCAAGTATGATTGCACTGCTGTTAAAAAGATGGCTTAGACATTGACATACATCAATTTATTTTTGTAACTTTTGTCCATTTAGTTGTGCGTGTTTGAGAGCAGCTATGTAAAACTATGACTGATTAAATATGTGCCTGAGGTTCATTTTGCTAGATAGGATATTCACTTAAAAAGATGGCAGAACAGACATACACCATTTCCAAGAGTATAAGAGCATATGCAACTTGTAATGTGCCTGTGAACAGCTTTGCTGTTGGGTTTGTGTATTCCTCACAGACACTGACATAAAGGGGACTAGGTGTGGGAGGATGCACCATCCTGCCAGGATGGAAAGGAGGAGAGCTTTGCCCTACCCCACTTACACTTCTATTGGCATGCCTTCAGCGCAAAGAAAGGAAACTGACACCAGCCTTTTGTCACCCAGACTTCTTGGAGCCTTGACAAGGGAGTGGAAGTACTTTCCAAAACCAGGTGTGACAGTAGGACAGGGTGTTTCCTAACACACAAAGGCTGGTGCCATGTAAACATATTGGACCCTCAGAAAAACTCTTCAGTACACTCCTAAACATGTGGAGGATTCAGAAAGACTGCCCTGCCAGACTTACTTCCTTGAAGCCTAAATGACTGCCTTGCTGATTGAAGGACTGTTTTGATGCTTAAAGGAGAACTGAACCACCTTCTTGAGTTCAAGTCCATCATCAACTGCATCACTGAGACTTTGTCCAGCAGCTTCCTAGCATCAACAACTCCTCAAATGACACAGACTGCCGCCTTGCCATGCTGGACTTTTTTTTGTCCAACACTTTTTGACTGAAAGGCCGGAGCTCAGACCAGGTCCAATCCACCCCTTGTACCCACCATTGTGGGCAGCCTTAACTTTTGACTTTGACCCAAACATTTGACTGACTCAAACTCCCACGACCAGATGACCACGCTTCAACATTTATGGTGCTAAATTTCACTGAACACCTTAAAAATTCATGAATCCAGATTAACCAATTGGACTGAATTCATTTTTATGTCATTTTATTTATTGAAATTGTTCTCAAAGTTTCTAAATTGGGTTGGTATTTTTTTGTGTTCTGTTTTGCTTTATCACTGTTTGTGTGCTGCATAAATACTTTACACATGGCCTCTAAGGTACGCTTGAATGTTTTTGTGCCAAGCCACCAGATTGTTAAGCACTGGCTAATTTAGTGACCTTTGTGGTTCAACTTTTCAAGTTGTGTGGACCTTCCACTTCTCAAACAATAACCCAGAGAACATGCAAAAGAGCAACCAGGAGTCAGTAGGTGACTCCACAAACACTGAGGGACCCAGTGGCAATGAGTGTGATGGGGCTGGCCAGGAGGCCACAACAAAATCAAAATCTGAGGCCTATAACTAGAGCCAGCATCTCATGATGGTGGACTAGTCAACAGTGGGTATACCATATATTCCTGGGCCTGCCACCATCACTACAACCATCATCACCCTCACTCCTGTCTACCCAGTAACAAGTCAACACCCTGCCTGTAAATGGGCTGCGGTTTCATATACCCCAGATACCTCCCCTTCCCCCATTCTGCCTGCACTGGCGTGAGAGGAGGACTGGAAGTTCTAAAGAACCTCTCTGGGGTAGGCATCAATCTTGCATGCATGCAGCATGTTAGTCAGCAACTCACACATGTAATCCACCTCCTGGATTGAGCAAGCTCTCCCCTGTCTGCTATTTAGACAGGTTATCTCCTAATGCTTCAGCTGACACCAGTGATTCAGCACCTGCCCCTTTTCTTTATTCTGTTTCTACTTCTCCAAACATGCTTTCGCCCACTGACCAAATTCAAAGCATTTAAACCACTCCACCTCCTGTACCCATTCAAAACTTTGACCATGTTCCACTGACCAACCCAATTTCACCTTCAGACCAATCCCTCCTCTCAGTCATTTCACCTGTTCTAAAAATGTACATAACCACAAACATTCCCATATCACTAAACCTCACAATATTCATATCATCATGTTCCAGAACCATCTGGCTATGAACCGCCCCAAAAAAGATCCTTAAATCCCACCCCTCTCAAACCGTAGGTACCTGGACTCCCATCTACTCCAGGAGGATGGTATGTTCCCTGAGGAGTACATTGCTGTATTAGTTGGCCGGCAACTAAACTTGATGGCAATTGCAAACAGAATGTGATAGGATCCTATTTTTTCTGCCTCACCCCAGGTCTTTTATTTGCATACATTTTTCTTGAGACAATTAATGGTCAAAAAAGAAGATTTTGTTGCCCTGTTTTCTTTATTCATATAAACAAATTCTAATCAAACAATTTTGATCATAAATATATTTTGTTTTAAAAATGTTATAATGTTTGCCATTTGTGATAGTGTATACCAATATGTTGCATAGGTAAACCATTTACATCCATTTCCAGATCTTGAGATTTACTTTTTTTCTTGCATTGTGGGTGATGTAATTCAATCGTCTTCCCATGTAAGAGCCTAGCGTGAGTGCATTCAGAGTAGAAATTTGTGTGAGCACACCAAACTCCAATACTTTTGTAATTAAATGTAGGAATACCTTGAGATGTCATGGGTCTCATATAACCCATGTCATACATTTTGTATACCTACAAGTAGGGTAAGTGTATGCGTGCAATGCCTGGCTTGAGAGTGTGTGGCCAGCCCTTGATATTATTGTATGATAGATTTAAAGACACTGCAAAACAGTGACTGGGCAGTGGAAATATGTATGTAGAGAACATGGTTGCATCATATTATTTTGGAAAATTTAGTAAGAGTTTCAAGTGAGATGAAGGTTCATCTCAGACAAGTTGTGTGATTAATGTTAAACACGCTAAACTTGAAATATTATTAGTATATCTTTATTTTTATCAAACATTTAAAACAGTTTAGTTAGAGTGCTGTCAGCATTATATATTTGTGCCACCATGTAGATGTGTTGAAAATCTGCATTCAGTTACTGATTTGGGGTGTGGGGTTTAGTACAATTATATTAGAGGAATATTTAGTATGAGACTAATGGCCAGACATGGAGGCAGGGTGGATTCCTATTATATATGGTAGGGTGAAAAGAAGTAAAGTTCAGTGGCATTTCTAGCTAACAGAGTGCATTTAGGAAAGTTTAAAAAAAGGTGTAATAAGATTTTGTTTTGTTATGCATTGTGCAATAGAAAAATAATTATTAATTTTGGGGAAAAAATCCAAAGTTCTGAAACAAAGACTCAATTCTTAAATTAAAATATAGTTATTCTCCCAAGCTAGAGCATGTGCCAGAGTCAAGTTGCTAGTCATCTGCTGTCCTACTCTTCACCACAAAGGTGGTAAAACTGTCTCCAATGCAGAATTTACATGACCAGCTACCCCACAGGAAGAAAGAAATACAGGAGAGCAGGTGAAACTGGAATTACAGATACACTGGGAGACAAGACAACAGGAGGTGGTTTGAGGTGGGTTGTGGAGGCAGGCACAATGCAAGACCTGCTATCAAAGAGGTAATGAAGTAGCATAAAATAAGGAGCTCCTAAGTGACTATCTCTTGGAGTATCCAGATTTCTTTAACCTAGCCCGAATATCCCAAGAGACCAATCATTGAACCTCCTCAAGTGCCCTCAGGACCTCCTTACAAGCAGAAAATGACACATACTATGGTGAAAGGGACGGGGTTACAAAAAAGGGCTCTGGGATTTTAGGGGCTATAGCATCTTTTGTTTGCTGGTCTTCTGGTTGGGTACTTGGAATGGGAGATAAAGGCCATGCGGGGATGCAGCTTCAGGCCCTCATTGAATTGGGTGCTCTGGATTTAAACTTTGAATGGGTCATGGCCCAGGTGGTGGTGGGGCCTGCTTTTCAGTCACCACTAGTTGGTCTTTCACAAGGCCAGGTATAGCCCCATTATCTACCACATCCCATGCCCAAACAGTTGCCTCCACAGCCTCTGCTGGGAGTGTTTTTGGGACAGATCTTACCTCTTTGCATTGCAGTGTCCATGCTTGTGTGCACTTCCACCTTATTACTGGTAGTAGATAGCTGTTGTGTATACCTTGCAGTCAAGGATCTTCTTCTTTGCCTTGGATCATGCTCCAATTATGTTTGGCCAGTATGGTCTACTGAAAAGGAAGGTGAAAAAAGAAAGAATTTTGGAATTGATATTTTCAATACTGCATATACAATGAAATATATTTAAAATTGTTATAACGATTATGAGGTGGGACTACACCATGAGCTTGATGACAGTCTTCTAGGGACACTCCTGAGCCTGATAGCCTGAAATTATGCATTTAGATTGATTACTGCAAATATCCAACTTGTGGCATTTGCTGCATTTTATCTGCAGGACAAATTTGTTTTGTACATTTCCTGTGGGCCGAACAGAGATGGTGGAAAAAACAGCACACAATGCTCAAGGAGAGAGTGCTCTGCACAGCCAGTGAGGTAATAGTTGATTAGGAGAGAGAGAAGCTCATCTTCCCTGCCGCAGTACCCCCATCTTGCCAACCAGCTCATTGTGAGGCATGATGTGCTGGGTCAGGCTTGTAAGTGGTTAGGGCATGCATCCATGCTCACAACAGGGACCGAGAACATTTCTTCTCCCTTGGACATCACAATGACACTGATACCAGCAGCGAGACTGTACAACCTTACTAATACCTGGGGGAATCTGTAGCTGAGAAGCTCTAAACAGCCACATGTGAGATCTCCTTAACACACACCAAGGTAGTCTTTTTAGATTGGGATGGATGCTTCCCAGTGACGTCAGATCCTGGATGGGTGGCAGCCCATCTTGGATTCTGTGTTGTTCTGCCTATCGTAGGATGATACATGATAACGAAGGAGAGCTCTGTCTCCTAATGTTATAAGTTTTGGCGTAGTGTAGATATTGTGCCCTGCACTATGCAACTGTACAGGACAGAACACATACTGCACCTGTGCATTTTTGTTATATTGTAGGATGATGGCGCATATATGTGAGAAGTCATCATAAATATTTACAATTGGTGAAAGACAATACTCGCTAGAGGTCCTCTCTGCTCGCACAAATTGAAATATGCTAGTCACAACTGATTGCTCTCCATATATACTATTAGCATAAACAGCTTGTACTCTCCATATATATCAACCGCAAAGCTTCATAGAAGCTCTTTTTTTAGGAGGCAGTAGCTAGCATTGCTAAAAAGCCAACACATTCCCATTAACCCCTTGAGTGCCCGCCCCTTTCCCCGCCCTGTGCCGGCCGTTGCATTAGCGGGCGGGGTTTATGACGAGCTGGTCTCGTCATGGGCACAGCGCAACCGCGGCCCATGACGAGACCAGCTTGTCATGGGCACTCAAGAGGTTAAGCTGCAGGTATGGTGACAGTAATATTGGACTTTCTCATGGTTGGGTTAAAAGGCATCAAAACCAAAATCGAAATGGTGGAGTCTACCACTGTTTCCACCCATAGGCAGCTGGAGCAGATAAACTCACAGACTTCAAGAAACAATTGCAGTTTACGGATACACAAATGGATGACTTGGAAGCTAGAGTTCCTACAATGCCATACTTGGGTATTGAAATATGGAACTTGAAGAGGAAGGTGACAGATCTCGAAGACAGAAGAAGGTCCAGCCTGTGTATCTTTAGTTTGATAGAACTTGATAATGAGACCGACGTAATGAACTACTTATCTAGATTCCTGCCACCACTGCAGGGCCTATATGTCTGGCTACAGTAGAATTCCAAGTAGCACAAGCACTAATCTTCAGGAATAAGAGCACACCTTCGGACTATACCCGGCGGCCTGTCAAACTCACACTCACACCCATCCCAACCGACTACATTAGGAACCTAAGCCTCATCCTTCATACCAACCTCACCATGAAGTCTTAGGTCAATGCTGTCACCTCCTCATGCTTCCTCATCCTCTGAATGTTATGTAAAATCTTCGGGTGGCTCCCTTTCAATACCAGACGTACAATCATGTAGGCCCTAAATCACAAGTATATTGGACTATGTCAATGCAATCTATGTCTGTATCCCAAATCATCTTTTTCACAGACTTTAAACCATCCAAAACTCCACCACCAGACTCATCCTCGGCCTCCGCACCAAACTCACACTATACTACTACTCAGAAAGCTCCACTGGCTCTCCATCCAGAAGTGCTGACAGTTCAAACTTCTCACACACGCATTCAAGATGCTACGCAATATAGGATCGGCACACATCATTTACCAGGTTCACTTCCACCAACCAACCAGACAGATTTGCTCATCATTACTTACGCAAACACCCCGTATATATACACAGAAGAGGTCGATCATTCTCTCACCAAGCCACCAAATCCTGGAATGAACTCTCCTAACACATCAGGGCCTCCTTCTCACTCTTAAATTAACACAAGACGTTGATGGCCTGGCTTTTCAATTAGTGTTCTTGCAGGACCATTGAGACTGCCTGTACTCAGGCCCAGCCTTACCACATGTCTACTCTCACCTAATCTGAATCTGGATACCCCCATGGGTGAGAAGCACAGCTCTACAAATCCTATTCATATTACGTTACACATTACCTTAAGCGGAAATCACCTCTCCCACGTAGCTAGAATCAGACTGTTATTGCATGCCTTCTCTGATACCAACACATCAGGTTAAAACTATATACATTCAAAAAGCACAGCTTATATCAGCATAATCATAATGTTATCTACCTTGCAGCAGATTATTCATCAGACACAAACCTATCAGGAACAAACTCTTAGCCCTTTGTCCATAGTTGAGGAATATAAGTTCATAGTTTGTCCGATTGGAACTTGTAGTTATGGTTGTGATGATTGATGGCAAGATGAGGGAATTCTATGAACCTGAGGAGTTGGAGATCATTCTCACCTCTTTGACTGATAATGCAATGCATACCACAAGGCCCACTCAGACTTGCCTGAAACATGTGACCCTGCCACAGCCAACCACCTCTCTCATCATACTCAGACCCCATTCAACTGCAGATAATGGACTGCATATTTTTATGGACATGTCAGATGTGCATGAGAAGGTGCACCCAAGAGACAAATCTAGATCTCCCCAGAAGATTACCCACCCACGTGATATGGGACATCTCTATATATTTCTTTATATCCCTAGTTTTCAATTTTGGTTAGACCATGTATCACTACAGACAAGACAATTGCTTTAAAGAATCAAACTGCTTTGCCTCTGGGAATGGGGACAGAGTTAGTAGTAGACCAACAACTCTCCATCTTAAAGTAAGGTACACTGCAAGTTATAAAACTGCTTCTGTTGAACATTCTGTTATTAGGACAACTTTCCAGGCAACCTCTGTAGTCTTCGCAGACGAAGGGAAGAGTCACCCAGTCTCAATCTTCCAAATCGACACACCTTCCAGGTTAGCAGGGACCACAGTTCAGCTTATTGGTAAAAGTTAGAAGGACATCCCCTCCTGCATCGACGTTCATCATTCATCAAAAGGAAAAAGATTAATCTCAAGCTCATTAAAAGACTGAAATCGTTCTTGTACAAGAGACTCACCTTATGTAAGATGAATCATTTCCCACTGACATTAACAATGAAAATGCTTTCCTCAACAAAAACAGTTGACAAGATTTTCTGTTGACCTGTGAATGGGACTGGAATGCAAAATAACACAAGAAGAATATAAAAAGGCCCTTAAAGGCATGCATTCTATTGAAGCACCAGGTGACAACGGCTTCCCAATCAACTACTACAAAACCATGGCTAAATTGATAATGCCTTTATAGACATTGTCCTTAAGGAAGCAATGGATCTGGCCAAATCCTAAAAGGGATTCAATAATCATACATCTCATTGATCCAAAAAACCAGAAAGGATCCACAGTATGCCATCAAATACAGGCCCGTCTCACGCTTGAACAGCGAAGTTCGGATTTCAGCAAATCTACTGCTAATATGTTGAAGGCGATGATACCCCTATTGGTCCACAAGAACCAAGTGGGATTTGTGCTGGGCAAATCCTTGAGAAACCAATTCAGGTCTTTACTCAATTTAATTTGGCAATCTAGAAAAAGCACAGAAGGAGCAGTGGCTCTGTCCCGGGATGCAGAGGAGGCCTTTGACCTCGTGGAATGTAGATGTTTATTCAAGGTAATACCATGCTTGGGTTTCGGCCATAAGTTAATTAAGATGACTCAAACCCACTATAACTCATCATCTGCAAGAGTTATTAGCAGCAGCTTTCTCTCTGACATGATAACAATAGTCATAGGGGGTCCAGCAAGTATTCTTGCTCTTTATATTGTCATTTGTAATTACCTTAGAACTAGTGGCAATAGCCATCAGAATGCATCCAGACATTACCAGAATCTTTTTGGCTGTCTGGAAACTTCTGCCATATGTGGATGATGTCCTTTTAATCCCACCTGACTCCTCCCTACCGGCCTTTATGCATACCCATGTTTTCCGGTTACAAAATCAACTGAACAAAGAGTGTAGCTCGTCCCTTGACAAAACTCACAGAAGCAGGAAATCCTGAGTAGTTGTCCTTCCAACTAAAATAACTGGGCATATTCATTAGCATCAATCATAAACAGATGGTGCGAGACAGTATGACAATCCTAATAGAAAAAATGCATTGTGACAGATATAATCAACTATCACTAGGGGGAGAATACATGCCTGAGGTGACATTCTCCACATCTTATGACATTGACCTGCCATCAAATCATATTGGGAAGCAGTTTGGGAAGAAATCTGCATGGTCAGTGACATCACTGATGACATCTCCAATCTCTCATGTGTGCCACCCACTTTACAATATTCCACTGTATGCCACTCTAGTCTACCTAACTCCACTCTACACTAGGCCTGGGCTAAATTTCCGTTCCGCTCGCGGAAATTGCGATAATTTGACATTTTCGCGTTCCGCGGAGAGCGCGAAAATGTCAAAAGTTCCGCATTCCGCAGTTTAGCGATAATTTGGTTCTTGCTCGCGCTGTAAAATAATACATTCTCGCGCGCGCGATCGCCTTACCTGAATCCCCGCGTTCGCCGACAAGTTTTCCCGATCCGGTCGCGTTCTCCACGAGATGTTGGATTGTTGGTAGGCATTTGCGCTGTCTCGCGACAGTTCGCGCCCGCAGTAACGTCATGCGTCGCGCGATCACGTCTTTCTTCTCGCGATCATGCACGGCGAGAAGAGTGAAAACAAGATGGCCGTACCCGCAAGCAACCGCATGGGTAAGTTGGCGAGCCGCGAACACGCAGAAAATACCGCGAACGGGTGGGAAAAAAACTTCCGCATCTTCGCGATATTTCCGCGTGTTTGCGGAGATTTCAAACATTTTCGCGATAATTTGCGAAAGTCGCTTTCGCGAATTCCGCCCACCCCTACTCTACACCATTCTGCTCTACAGCACTCTACTGTATGTCACTCCACTTTACATCACTCCACTGTACGCCACTGTAGTCAACACTACCCCACTTGTCGATGCGCCTCCCAGAACCAACACAGTTGAGGACCCACACTGGTGTCAATGTGACTCACTGCTACAAAATATCTCCCAAAGACCGCACTGGTAGAGGTCTGGCACATGTGTCAACACCACTGTACCCTGCCCAAGGGAAGCACAGCTACGGAACGACCGCCATGACCTTTAAGGATCCTATCGGCCCCACGACCCGAGTTGCCCACAACTCTGTGTCTGAGAGCCAGTACGCTGCTGCTAGTGGCCCTGTCAGTCTACTCCGGCCCCACCTGCCTGACTACGATCTCCCCAGGATGATCAAACAAAAGCGGACCTCCCATCCGATCTATATCCGCTGACTGCCAGCGACCGTGTTGGCCACCTACTGAAACCAATCCTGCTCATTGCCCCTGCTGACCACGAAGATAAAAATCATTGCCGGTATCGAACTCCTTGGCAAAAGGGCATCACCGTATGGGTCCCTCAGCCCCCAATGACTGAACCTGCCCTCAGTGTTGTTTTGACCACCCGAAGACTGGAACTGTAAGATGTACTGTCAACTTTTACTTGTAAAAAGTATCTTCAATCTAAACATCTTTACCTCTGCAACAAGGTTTTGGTTTTGGTTTTAAAATAAAATACAAACAAAGGTATAATTGTTTCAGAACTGGTCTGGATCTGCTTCTTGAGTCATGTGTCCATTATTGATCATAGATGCACACTAAGGGCCCTAGGACCACCAAACGTGTGGTGGTGCAGCGGATCCAGCCACTGCCTCACTGGCGGTCCGACCACCTGATTATTACCTGGGCAGTCCGACAGACCTGGGACTGCCGGCTCTGCCAGGGAACCGCCATTTTCTGGCATTGGAGTGGCAGTCAAAGGCCACAATATGCTTGGTGGGTCCGCCATGGTCCCACCAAACATATTACGTGTTTCCTCTCTGCCAGGGTTTTCATGGTGGTTCCACTGTCATGAAAACATTGGCGGAGAGGAAACAAAGGATGTCCTACAGGGCCGCCCTGTGCCTCAAACATTTGTGGATGCAGACAGGGGGCATTACTGTGTGCGTGCATATAAGTTCCTGCACTGCATGGACTTTCGAGTCCATGCCGTGCAGTAACCTGGTAGTGTAGTCCCATTGCAGTGCCTTTTTAAAATGCACCACCTCCTTTAAAAGAGGCACCAGCATGGGAGTGCCATACCGCCCGCCTACCAGACTACTTGTTAGTCGTAATCTGGTGGGCGGGCGGGGCGACCTTCAGCGGAGCAGTGAGGTGGTGGTTTGCACCTCTGCGCCACCGCTCTGCTGAAAAGTTGTATTCGGGCCCTAGATGTCTTGCACTCCTCTGTGTTAGACCTAAGGCTGCTTACCCACACTACCACTAATATAATTCTTTGTGTCTCGCATTGAGCCCTGTACACTTTTAGGGAATCCATGGACTCTGTGCATAGTATTACCACCTAGTGGCAGTATCATATACAGACTCAGCTTCCTACAGGAAATCACAGACACTTTAACCCTGGCTATTGGGAGTAAACTGCATGGAGTCCTAAAGCCAGCAAAAACAGAGAGATCAGGAATCTGGGGGAATAATTGTCAAAAGATGGTAATTTCCCACAGTTATTCTCTTTTACAGCTTTTGCCTGAGTATGATGATAAGTGCCAGGCTGAATGTTGCTTCTTTTTACCTCTCATTAAGCTGCCGCTGCTCAATGCTAGTTTTTTTTTTAATGCTTTTTTTATTGAGTTTCAATCAGAAAAAACACACGGACCGCCCTGTGGGACGGAACATCCTCAACTATGATATTCAGCACAACGATTAGATGTGATCGATACAATTTTCATATACATTTTCACTAGGGACTAACGTACGCAATACACATTACATATTTTAGAGATTACATATCATACTTCCGTGACCTTTAGGGAGTTAGCATAGGGTCCTGCTGGTCCATCACCAGTAAATATTTTCTTAGCGGCTCCCAAATGTCTTTTGACTTGGATGAGGATGGCAATTCTTCTGCATACAGTTCCAGAGACTCCTTACAATAGACCATGTCCTTCAACCAGTGATCAATGCGCGGGGTTAGAGTGCTTTCCCACGTCAGCGCTACTCGACGTTTTGCTAGCAGCAAAGCAACCCGTAAGATTTTCCCCACTGTTCCCTTAATATGAGGTAGATAACTCAATAAACATACAACAGGTGTACATTGCAATTGTTGAGTAGATATATTCTGCAAACACTTTACTACTGCAGACCAGAATTTAGCAACAGCTTCACAGTGCCACGCCAAGTGCCAGAAGTCTGCATCCCATTGATGACACCTTTTGCATTCACTAGTATCTCGGAGCCCCATTTTGAACAGTTTCAAAGGCGTATGGTATACCTGGTGAATATACTTGAAATGGATAATTTTGAGAATTCCATTTGGAGTTAGTTTACCTGTCAATGTGCATATGTGCTCCCAGTCAGTTGAGGTCAACGTAGGATCTAATCCACTATTCCATCTGGCCAGACTATCATCCCCCATCCCCACCATTTCAGAGCGCACCGCCTTATACAAATTAGTCAATAGTTTGCGCTTGGAGGGTCCTACTAGTAGAAGTTGGAGTGACTGCATTGTGGGAGGTTCTTCAGAGAATGAGCTGTAATAGGCTCTAAGCGCTTGTTTCAGTCTGTGAATGGTGAACTGAAACAGTAGTGAGGTATTTGTAATGTATTGAAGTTCTTCATTCGTAAGAAAGTGACCCTCTACATAGATATCCTGCATGCGTTGTCTACGCACCATTTGTAGAAAGCGGATCGCCCCACTATACTGAGTCACAGACAAGGATGCGTGGTGTGCAAGGGGCAGTGCGGGGGCATATAACGGAAGGTTCCTTGTCAATTTTGCAATAATCTGCCAAGCGGCAACAGTGGTGTCTATCGGATTAATTTCCGTCCGTGGTGTGCCTCTATGTGTGTGTTAGTATTCCAGCCAATGGGATGGGAGAGGCATATCCATCTTCTACTGCCACATGGGGCTTTAAGGCGTGTGGGTTGCACCAATGGTAGGCATATTGAGATTGCACGCACAAATAATAGACACATAAATCTGGTGCACAAAAACCCCCATGTGCATAATCTAAAGTAAGCGTATGCCAGCTCACCCTAGCTTGTTTGCCATTCCAAATCAGTTTTAATAAGTGGGTGCGAATAGTGTGGAATAGTCGCTTCGGTAGTATCATTGGGATATTATTGAATAGATAAAGAAAACGTGGCAACACAATCATTTTTATAATGGCTATGCGGTCCGTCAGGGAGAGGGGCAAGGAGGACCATCTATCAACCTGAGTTTCTAGTGTCGTGCATGCCGTGCCATCATTTTCTCGGATTACAATCTCTGGGTCACGATGTACCCACACCCCCAGATACTTCACAGGATCTGCAGACCAAATCAATGGGTATTCCATGTGTGGAGGCTCAGTGAAGGTCGTCAGAGGTATAACCACCGATTTATTCCAGTTAATTAAAAGTCCTGAAAATAAACCTAAGCGTATGTATTTCCGAAGTAACGGAGATAAATAGGTATGAGGCTCATTGACAAAGAGCACCATGTTGTCCGCATATAATGATATGCCGACGGGACAATGGTTAAAATTAAGCGCTGACTCCCGGTGTCGCTGCCGAATTACACAGGCCAGGGCCTGAAGCGCAATGGCACAAAGTAGTGGTGATAAGGAGTAGCCCTGACGAGTGCCCCTATTGATGGCCAGTGGTTCGGAAGTAAGGCCTCCTACAAGTACCCTTGCAAAGGGTTCTGTGTATAGCAGCTGTACCCAGCGTATGAACATTGGCAGAAAGCCATTCAAAATATAAAACATATAGCTCCATTCGATAGAGTCGAATGCTTTCTCTGCATCCAGCATGACCACAGCGGCAGGCAAGTCTGGTCCTAGAACATGATACATGGCAAAAAGAGTTCTTAAATTATGTGATGTTGAGCGTTCCGGAATAAAGCCAGATTGATCCGGAAGAACCAGACAGGTCATTAGGGGAGTGAGGCGAGTGACCAGTATATTTGCTAATATTTTGGCATCCAGATTAATTAGTGACAAGGAACGGTATGAGTCACATTGGGAAGGGGGTTTGTCTTTTTTAAGTAAGGTGATATTTAGGGCTTGCCTTAGTGACCGAGGGTGTATACCCGTGTCATGGGCCTCTGCATATACCTCCAGAAGCTATGGCACTAATAGGTCAGCATATTCCTTGTAAAAGTCAGCTGTGAGTCCATCTGGCCCAGGGGCCTTTTTATTTGGTAAAGCTCGGGTCGCTGTTTTAATATCGTCCTCACCAATAGGTTGGCTTAGATATTCTCGGTAACCATCCGCCAACCAGGCACAGGCTATATCAGAGAAATATTCATCGAGGGTTATTTCATCCGTGATCCTGCGTGACCTATATAGCGTGGAGTAACAAGATCTAAATTGGCCAACTATCCCCTGAGGCGTATAGTGTTCTTCCCTGGCCGACCTCCCTCACCGTACGCCCGCGCAACATGGCAGCATGACAAATAGCGAGTCTCTGTGTCTGCCAGTTTGTGATATTCTTGTAATTGTTCTTGAATGCGCGCCAGTATAGCACTTTCGGGGTTGGTTGTGTAATCGCATTCCAGGTTTGCCAGTGTTTTTTAAATTTTGGAGAGTTGGCCCTGGATATATTTCAATATACCGGCTGCAGTGCTTATGCACACCCCTCTTACAGTCACCTTAAAAGCTTCCCATAACGAGGCTGCACCGTCCACAGTCCCCACATTTATGTCCAAAAATTGTTCTATCGCCTTCCGTATGGAATCATTATATATAGGGTCCAGTAAGGCGTCAGCCCTGAAACGCCATGTGAACGGGCGGTGGACGGAGGTAGGGATGCTAATACTTAACTTCACTGGACTGTGGTCTGACAGTGTACGCTGAAGTAGGGTTACATCAGTGACCCAAGTATTAATTTCCTCATTGAATAGGCAGTAATCCAGTCTGGACCATGTGTTATGAGCAGGTGTGATGTGGGTACCCATCTTTACTGTGTCATTTTGTACTCTCCAAGCATCCACCAGTCCCATCTCTAACATAGCATCACAAATGCACTGAGCGACCTTTATAGTGTGTGCACCCTGTGGATTCGACCTATCTTTGGTGGGATCCAAATGCGTGTTAAAATTTCTCCCCCATAGTATGGCTGCCTCCGGCCATGTTCGTAGCTCTGCTAGCATGCGGATAAATTCTTGTGGGTCATCCACCACAGGGCCATAAATGTTAATGACGGTGATCATGTGTTGCCCCAATTTCCCATGAACCATTGCAAATCTACCCTCATCATCAATGTATTCTTTAAAGGCTGTAAATGGCAACCCCCGTTTAAACAGTATAAGGACCCCCCTGGCATACGCAGAGTAGGACGAGGCTAATCTATACCCAGCCCATTTGGCCGCGATTCTGGTTTCTGATGACTTGGTTACATGCGTTTCTTGTAATAGGGCTATTTGAGCTTTGTGTCTGTTTAATAGGCGAACACTTGACATATTTATTTGGGGTATTAAGTCCCTGTACATTCAGTCAATTATAATCAATGTGCATCATATATGCATTTAAGTTTGCTTGGAGGTGAATGACAAGTAGGTCCTATATGCACCTGATAATAATTATATAGCAGAACAGTGTATAAATATAGAGTCACACTAGAAATCCTCACAGTGTACTGCAAGAGCCCATATCTACCTCTTATGCAAGATCCGTTGCTCATTAAATAATACATACATAGAAAAGCATTATAAAGGATACAGATTGCGTCCATATAATCCACGCTATACACAAACTCCCCATGGGTATTTGTATGATCACAGCGTGCCAGAATGACAATACCCTTGCAACACCCCCCACCCCGTCCCACTTCAGCACCCCAACATTGCCAAAGCCATACCCATTACCCCTAACCAACCCCAACAGAAACAACAGTGTTAAAACAGTAATGTGGGGTATACCCATTCGCGGGGTCATAGCGACACAACCATCCTCCCGCTAAATAGGGAAGGTGACCACTGATTTTATATAGAGCACCTGAGCCACCGTTATGGCCAAACAATCATGAAGTGTGTGCAACAATCCAGTGTCTTGTACATAAAAATGAAGGGAAACCTAGTACAAAGTAGGTAATCAAAAAAGGATATGGAGATATGTAAATATTCAGCTGTGGAGACTCATGGTTGAAAGCATGTAGGATATATCCAACTTAGAATCATGTATACATAAAGGCTCGAGAGGCATAGTCGGGCAGATTGCCCTATGGGATCCGCGACAGGCTCTACCACTGCGGTGTAGCAGTCTGCTTTTCCCCCTTCCATTCAATCATCCACATCTGAGGTAGCAGGAGATGGTGTTTTTTTGCACCGAAGCGATTTCGCATAATCTAAGGCCTGTTTAAGATTCACGAAGATTTTAGCTTTATCCTCATTTCCAATCCGCAATCGTGCAGGGTACAGCATGGCATAGGGAATCTTTTCGGCAAACAAGATTTTTTTGCCTCAAATTCTTTACGGGCAGCTTGCACTGACGCTGTAAAATCCGGATAGAAGGAAAGGTCATTCCCTTGATAAGTGACGTTCCCTTTCTGCCTTGATATCCGAAGTACCGTGTCTCTGTCCCTATAATTAAGCAAGCGGGCAATAATCGGTCTGGGCTGTGCTCCTGGGGGGGGGTTGCGCCGCTAACGAGCGGTGAGCGTGTCTTCTCCACAGAGCTCCCGAAGCATGGTCTCGACATAGGTCTCCAGACGCCCGACATTGGTTGATTCTGGAAGTCCCAAAATGCATATATTATTGTGCCGCAAGCGCGCTTCGGGGTCCTCATTCTTCGCTTGGATGACTGCTAGGACTTGTTCCATATCCGATGTCTTCTTTCCAATTTGCTGGAGGCCATCTTCCGTATTCGAAATGCGTTGCTCTGCCTCACCAAGTCGCAAGCCTTGTTTATCAAGCTTGGCTAAAAATGCTGTCAATGCGACCGTTTAGCGCCTCCATATTGTCGTTGATGGACTGTAGGCTCATATGAATAGCCTCTAAGGATTTCTCCAGCGTGGTCAAGGTTGGGGTGGCCCCCTCCCGCTCTGAGTCCGAGGCGTGCTGGGGTTTACCAGATTTACGCAGTTCGAATGTGAGCCGTGGCTGATGTTTATCAGGTTTCCCCATTTCGTGGCCGCAGTGCGCGATTTACGTCGCGATACGGAATTTTCCTCCAATGGTGCAGTCCCTAAAACCAGTGTGGAGTGTAATCAGGGGAACACTGATTGCCACGTGGGGTGATCACTACCAGTTGTGACCAGCACGCTGATGCCTATGTGCACCGCCAAATAGTACACGCCAGGAGGCACCTCAGGCTGCAACACACTTTCACGGGCCTTCCCTGCTAAGAAATCGACGAAGCGTGTGAAGGCTGTATCGTAACTGACGAGGATCAGGGCAGCGGACACTCCGCAGGAAGGCTCCCTAGGATGTCAAGTTCCAGATCTGCAATGTGCTTGTATTGCGCAGTGCACTATTGGTAAGATGACCAGGTCCATCAGATAATAAGTATTCACCGCAGTGCTTTATCCACCCACCGCTGTGCTGCCAATGTCACCACACGGTCGCCTAGTTGCAAGGTATGGGGTCCAGCAGTTATTACAGTCCCTTCCTGTGCGGTACCCCGCTAAATAAATGTATGGCTACAGCCAATGCACCTGATTAGGGTTATAGCATCTCTTGTATGAGCCTGCGCTGACCCATCTCACACTGTCTTGTGCTTGTGTTGAGTATCACAAAGCGGCCCCCAGCTCGCGCCGCTCACCATGGCGTGTCTGAGCCGCAGCACACGCAGCTCCGATGCCGGTCACAGCACTCAACAGCAGCAGGATGGCTGTACGATGCCTCGTTCTCCGTGTCCGTTGAAGCAATCTGCAGCATAAGCAGTCGTGCTGGCAGTTGGTAGCAGCGAGGCAGCCAATCCGGTGGCTATGCGAATCCCGGCTCCTGACTCACCAGGCTCTGGACGTGGAGGCCGCCATCTTGTCTTGGGCGCCGCGTCAGAGGAGATCGCCTATTATCGTGGATTTACTGACTTTCATTACTGCAATTTCACTGCCTCACAGTCCTCTAGGGTCAGGGCGTTAGCTGCTGCAATATAGTAGGGCCGATGGCTGCAGGGAAGCAGGATTATTGCAGGATCATGTCAGTGCCGACAGAGCCGCAGTATTATGCGACCATCTTGCAGTGCGTCAAGCCACGCCCCTGCTCAATGCTATTTGTTGCAGTGAATCCACGTGATCTCTTACGTGATAGCCATAGAGAGAAGCCCCTCCGACTTCTGGTCAGATACATTGGTTTTAAAGTATTTGAGCATCAATATTATCTTATATTTATAAAACAAAACAATACTCAGAGACATAAATTCATCAACATTACTAAACAAATATGGCGATAAATGTGACATCTTCTTTCATATGTTGATTATATGCTCCTATAGCAAAAAGCAATAAAAACATGACAGCTTATACTGTAAGATTTTAGGATGTTATGACAGCGTCAGTAACAAAAATAATAAAATATGTCAGCTTAGATAGAAGGCAGACATGATACTGACACTTCTGTGCAATTCTAAAACTTCAAACTTTCTATTACAGGAGATAAAAGCATCTGATAGCAGGCACAAAATGAAAATAGAAGAATCGTAAAAGAGACTTTTTCACACTTCACAACACTGCCCAAGAGACTAATCGCATCAGGTGGACAGTGCAACAGCAGAAGGAAGTACATTGCCAGAATGGAGATAAGTGGGTGCAAGCAGAAAAATAACAGAAAGTATGCTTTTACATCTATATACCAGGATCTGAAACATCAGCACCATCAATGTAAAAACTGGAGTAAACCTGTTGCACTTCAAATCTTTTTCCAACTTCATTGTAAATTGGCATATTTTATTTTATTTTATTTGTGTATTTTATAAAGCGCACAGCTGCCACAACGGGGCGTCCCGGCGCTGAGAACTCTGGAAAAAAAGAGAGGGCAAAGAGCGGGGGACCTGTCTAGGAAGAAAAAAGGAGGGTCTTCAGAGATTTACGGAAAACTAATTCTGATTGGCAGGTGCGTAGAGCTAGCGGGAGCTTATTCCAGCGCTGAGAGGCACAAAGCTCAAAGGTTTTTCCACCTGCACGTGCATATGCTTGGGTTTCCACCCTTTGTTGAGTGTTGCATATATTTACACCTATGTTTTGTATTGTGTAAGTAGCTGTTCATATATACACACATACATACATATATGTATATAAACATACATACAGAAATGTTGATTGATGCTTGGTGCCTATGCTTTGTCTGACTACTTCTACATATAGGACTCTAGGTATGTTAGGCTTGTCTGTTGACATATAAGATAACTGCCTTCTGGCAGAAATGCATCTTGGTAACAATGCTACATACATTTATCTTGATGTCTGCATAAGCAACATATGTTCCTGACAAATCATCCCCAGGAAAGGACACATGAGTACCTAAGGCCTAATTTATGAGGCCCTACCGGCAATATTGCGCTGCCGAGCGTCACTTTTTGGGCGTTTCGGTGGCACAATGTCCCACTGGCATATTTATAAGGCCACTTAGAGCCATGATACGTGGCTTTTCAGGGCCTTATAAATATGTTCCCCTTTCACGCAGAAAACTGCATGAAAGGGGCGTTCCATGGGTGTTGCTGGGTGCGTTCCCAGCAACATCCATGGCTTTTTGACACTGCCTCAGATTTATGAGAAATCATAAGTCTGAGGCAGCGCCAAAAATGTACGCCTCCCTAGGGGAGGCATATGGGAGGCACAGCGAGGAGAAATATCTTTATTTTTCCATGTTCTTCCTCTTAGAAGCACACATAGAAAGAGGAAAAAGCCTCTTGTGATTTTTATGTGCAGGAAGGCTTCCCTTCCTGCACAAAAACAATCATCCCTTCACCGCAGGCACCGTTGCACCATGGTGCAAAGGTGCCTTAGTTGGCACACGGCAGCCCATTCGGTGTTGGCGCAGGGGAAAAGGACAGGAATGCACTGTATTTAATAGATATTGCGCATTCCTGCCCATTTTTTTACCGTAGCACAGCACAGCAGCAAGGCCTGCTGCGCTGCCCTATGGCAAAAAAAAAAAAAAATGAGGCCCCTAATGTCTTTAGTTAACTACGCTGCCCACTGATACCCATGCATACATGCTTATCTACTTGTCTTCAGGCTTACCATTTCAAATCTACACTATATCAGTAGTAAAATGAATCCTCAAAATCAAATACTTTACATTCTGTCTTTATATTCAGCTTCACGCTGCAATACAGTTTCAACTTGCTATCGCTTGACTATATGATAACCCTAATGCTTATGAATGCTATTAACTCAAGACCGCATCTATTTCCATATTGTAGAATTTCTTTTAGGCAAACTATAAAAACGTGTACAAGACACCTATTGAATGAGAGTAAAAGCAATGCTTAAACTTTATTCGGCAATAAAGCCATAAAAGGTCAACATAAAATAAAATTAGACACACTTGACAATCAATTTCTTAAGATAGGAGATTGCATAGCAAATAGAATCTCACTGTGAAAGGACTTAAAAGTTTTTGAAATGCTAAAAATATACTAAAATATCCAGATACTCAAAAAAGTTGTAAATGTGTTCAGCGGAGACTGATCAACAATATTTCTTTCTGATGTTTAAAGACATCTATCCTGCTGATCAGTGCGTGGCAAAGCCCTGGCGAATCTAAATGCTGTAGGAATCTAAAGAGATGCCAAAGAAAGGGTTTGGCTCAAGCGCAGCAAGGCCAAGCCTACTGTACTGAAATAACAAAAATAGGTGCCAGTGCTGCAAAAACCTTCAAGAACTATTTTTAATTCATTGAACAAAACAAATGCAACCACAACCACTTTTTCCGTTGGATTTAATCCGCAATTATTTAAGAAAGATCACATAAAGTACATATCAAAACCACAATTTACCTATAAATCAGAAATTTGGGGAATTTTCTTTAACAAATACAACAACCCACCCTTTCCTTTTCACTCATTCTAACACTACTCTCCAGAGAATCCATCTGTTGGAGCAGGTTTGGGAGGGAGTATGATTGACAGTGAAGATGTATGTTAGTTTTGAGGTGAAGTGTGGAGTAAGTCTGGAGATATGATTGAATGAGAGGTTCGTTGAGAGAGTGCGCACAAAAGTATGAGAATTGGCAGTTTTGGAGAGTAGTGTTAGAATGAGTAAAAAGGAAAGGGCGGGTTGTTGTATTTGTTAAAGAAAATTCCCAAAATTTCTGATTTATAGGTAAATTGTGGTTTTGATATGTATTTTATGTGATCTTTCTTAAATAATTGCGGATTAAATCCAACGGAAAAAGTGGTTGTGGTGGCATTTGTTTTGTTCAATGCACTAAAAATAGTTCTTGAAGGTTTTTGCAGCACTGGCGCATCTTTTTGTTATTTCAGTAGGAATCTAAAACCATCCTTGATGGGTTGAAGTGTAGGGGGCGCAAAGAGGAACTAAAAATTGAGGGCCTTGTTTATGAAAACTGTTGCAACGCTGCGATAAAACAGCGATAAAACAGTTTTCTCTGCATACTCCTTGTGACACGGTGGATGCACCGCATTTAATGTACAGCACTCCATGTCGCAAACAATGACAGATATGTCAAGAATGCTGATGTATCTGGCAGCACAAAAGTCATGCATTGCTGGAGTTGTGTTGCAAGCATGACGCAACTCCAACAATGCATGGGGTAGGCCTGTGCCTTTGGCCATGAGGCAGGTGTAAATTTTTGAAGCAGTGGCATCCTAGAAGTGTCACAGTGAAATCTCATAGATTTCACTGCAAGACTTCTACGAGCCTTTTTTATGTAGGAATGCCCACTCTGCAAGATTTGGAAAAGAGCTGGGGCCCCTGTGTGCAGGATAATTATGCCCTGACAGCGAATAGACAAATATAAGAAAAGACACACCTGGGAAAGGTTAATTACATCAAATACGGGTGACACAATTTCAATGTGACTAAACCATTGACAATCTCTCACCAAATATTATATTTAAAAAAATATATTTATTTAGTAGACATATATACATAAAAAACTTTTTCACCATACAAATATATTATTTTGTTATTCTTTCACTTTTTATAGTCAAACTAGTTGATCGTTTGAGTATTCATTTTCTATACATAAAAATAGACAATTTTTAACCTTTTCAGAAAGATCATTCAGTCTGTTGACAAATAAGACAATTCCATAGACAATACAATGATAATATATACATTCTCACTTATAAGACAATTTATTTACTGATAGACAAAATGATCAGGAACTGATGGTATGATCTTGAACTACACGCGTTACAGCTAAGCCTTCATCAGGGTTCCGTCTCAACGAGTCACTAAATGAAAACACATAGTCACATTATTCAAATTTGAAATTGGGTGCACGTTGATTTTAATGATAAACTAGAAATCTGTGCAAGATCTGAGTTATCACAAAAGTGTCTAACAAAGTATGTTGTCTTTGGTACTGTTGATGCTTGTTTGAAAGTATATATATAGAAAAGAGTAAAGTCCCAAGAAATCACCCAGATGTGTGTGCTCAACATGCAATTCGTATAGGGGATCTTTTCGAAAGAGAAAGGGGGTGAGGACTTTATATACATTGTGCTCAATATAGTTAAAACTAATATTTACAGACAAATTTTGTCAATGCGTCAGTCTTGTTTATAATTTGTAATCAAGCATCTACAAGGTCTTTTCGGACTTTTGTATTCTCTTACCAGTCTGTATGGTCAATATTATATTCACTAACTGGAGGATTTCTTTCTTTTATTTATTTTCTGATCTTACATTGAAGTTGGTCACGTGAAAAAGGGGGTGCAACGTTATTTCAATGGTGCAGACAGTCCATAGGTTTCTTATCCTAGAAATGAAAAAATATAGAAAGGATGTGTAAATGGGACATAAGGAGTTTACGTTTTGTAATGGTAAACCTATTTTTCTCCAGAATATGGAACAATATGATGGACCACATCTATCCTGTTCCGAGTGTTTAACCAGAAAGTGAGATGATCTTTTTTCCTTTTCTATTAAATGGAGTTAGAGACTTTTATTTATATATGGAATTTGTTAAAAAGAGTTTCAATTAACCATATCCATATTAAGGGCCTCTAATTATTAGTCTTCACCAGTTCAGCTATACACTATTCAAAGCATACTGTTGAGGGGTCTTGATATATACCTTTTTATAAAGATAAAATAACCGAAGAGATGTTGAACATGTATCCTGGCTGGGCAGTGTGAATATGTAATCTCCCGGACTCTGTATGTCCCCAGAATCCTGACATTTTTATCCTGATCTTAAAATATAAGAGGAATAAAGGAAAACCTTTTAATCAGGGGAGAGCCACCTGGATAGCAATATCGCGTACAGAAGCTTTTGACAATATTGGAGAGATTCTCCATTACCTGCTATCTCCCGGACTAGTGTACCTCACGTCATCAATTCACACGAAGAGGGTCCATCTGATAGCTCGATATTAGAAGTCAATGTTCTATATCCATAAAGATATATGTAAAGGTTAGTGATATACCGTCCCCTTATGAATGAAATTCAGTATGAAGAAACCCGGAATTAGTGGACCCTCCTTCTAACCTTTCTGATTCACGAGGGCTTCGTAGGCTACCCCTTTACAATGTTTCAGGTATCTTCTCCTTTTAAAAAAATGGAATTGAATCGGGCGTTCCTATGCAGTAAGTGGCAAAAATTTACTAGAATTAGACTCAAGATATAGTTTAAATCTAACGGCGCTGTAGGAGAAGCTATCAGCGATATTACCTATAAGTTGTAAAAATGATGGCACAATGCTTCGCTTTCAGCGGCTCTCCCCTCTTGGCTTTAATATGTACTGGACGATCCTGTAAGTGACAAAATATAATGAACAGTGAGGACTAAATTCCCGTGGGCGCCTTGTCAAATATAGGAGGTCGCCCAGCAAACTTACCTTTAATATCGTGTTCGGTCGTGTCCCTCCATAATGGTAAACAGCATCTATTGTATGCCGCTATTTTATATCTACACGCCAATCCCCCTCGTGTTACTGGGCGTGATGGCATGACTAACGGCGGTAGCAGGCCAGATAAAGAAAGAGGACTAACGATAAATCATTACCATAAATGGGTGTGCGGAAGCCATGCTGGCCATATTGGACTGTAGATAATTCCATTACGTACTGCAGAATGTCCTTCCCTCTTATGTAAATAAACGTAGTATTGTGAATAGTGGCAACAGTCTGCCAAATATAAGTGTGTGACATGCTGTGCCATTTAAAACTATTAGAAATCATAGTTTACTTTACAAATTACATAAAAGAAACCGTCGTGTTAATGGACCTAATTATATTGCTAGCGTTGATAGCTAGTCAGATGTAGATACAGGACTGGTAAAATTACGTACCAGCAAATGGTAGCGCGAAGACCTGTACCATCTTGAGCTATTGGGGATCACTATATGCTATACAGATATCACCATTTGTATAAGGGTTCCTTATATCATTTTGGAAACCGACAATGAAGATTACTTAGCTGAAGATACCTATATCATAGAATAGGCTGAACTTCTTCATATATTTCATACAAAAAGCTGAACCTGCCTTATGTAAGTGGTTCAGTTATTAAATGTAATTGCCTGATCCCAGGGGATTTCTTGATTGTGGCCAGTATTTGCTGTATCTAAAATAAAAATTCAATATACCTCCCTTTTCTTTCTTGTAGTATCACTAGATATACCTTTTCTCCTTTGAATTTTCTCCAAGATATACCAACGTATGTCTTCTGGCGTGTGGCCTGTCTCTACGTAATGTTGCCCACCCTGCATACATTATACCTGATGCAGGTATAATGTGGTGCAGGACTTTACAAGGTGACGCTTCCACCTAGATGTGTCACCTTGTAAATAAGGCACAACGTGGTGCATTATTTCTGCTGTCACTGCATCATAAAAAGTGATGCAACGGTGGCGCAAAAGTGTTGCAAGGCCTTAATAAATAAGGCCCTGAGTTATCACAGATTTGTGGCATGCATAGAAGAGCATAAAGTGCAATGTGCTTTGTCATGAATTGTTGGCGCAGAAATACTTTTTTAGCAAACTCCTGGTAAATCTGATTTTTTCTCCATAAACTGTCTCTTTGACTTTCCTAGTCAATTCCGAGTCCTCATAAACATTTTCCAACTCTCTTGTTTCCTCTCGTGTACTATGTCTGTCCCTTACGAAAATTTCTTTGATCCTCCCCTCCCCAGTCTTGTTCTCTTCTTACCCCATTCTCCTCTTCCCTTGCCACTTGCCTTAGGAGACAAGAAGCTCACATTCAGGATCTCCTGTGGCCCCTCAGACCTGTTATTCAACTCTCTCTCTTTGGGCTCTCCTTACAAGCTTATGTAGGAGTTTTTGAGGCAAGTGCCTTTTTAGGTTGAGCATTCGAGACCTGTTGTATATACTTTAGTATATATTTTAGTATATATACTTTAGCATATACTTAAATGTGTATGTACTTTGTGGGCTCTGGAGATCAGCCCTAGAACTTGTCTGCTTCCGCTTAGGGACTTTTTTTCTTTTCAACTGCCTCCACTTAACTGTCTTGGTAGAAAATGACCAGCAGAGGTCAGTAAAATACCAGAATTGCTTTCTGCTGAGGGACTTTCTTTTTTTAAATTTTTCTGGCAACTGCCTCTACTTAACTTTCCTGATAGAAAATGACCAGCAGAGGTCAGTACAATACCAGAATCACTTTAGAATCCTCTAGATTGCAGTCCGTTGGGGACGATTCACAGAACTAACTTAAGACAAAATCCTAAACTTACTACTTTTGGTATTCACAGAAGTTAGGATTTTGTCTTAAGTTTGTCTTACGACAAACTTAAGACAGACTTAGGACAGACCTAAGACAGCCCAACTTAAGTCTGTCTTAAGTCTGTCCTAAGTCTGTCTTAACTTTGTCTTCAGTCTGTCCTAAGTCTGTTTTAGGTCTGTCTTAAGTCTGTCTTAAGTTTGTCTTAAGACAAATTTAAGACAAAATCCTAACTTCTGTGAATACCAAAAGTAGTAAGTTTAGGATTTTGTCTTAAGTTAGTTCTGTGAATTGGGACCATAGACATTGTCCCGTAGACAACAATAATTTTTTTTAATCTTGTATTTTCAGTGATATGACCACTGAAGGCCCTGCTTTTATATTAAAAACAGAGCTTTGGACTATACCATTTCCTGCTGAAAGGCAATATTTCTCTCCTCTGTTCCCATACCTGGCATGTCACGCAGTTTGGTGCTTACTTTCCCTCCATGTTAAAGAACAGTAGATGTTTCAGCACCCAGACTAATGTGCTGCATAGCTAAATACATAGAAGGTCCCAAAGGCGGGATCAATTGCATTGCAAATGCTTGTTCCAACCCCAACTCCTATACATTGATTGGATTTCTTGTGTGAGAATGTTTTTCCCAGTGGCTGAGGTAAGCATTAGACTTGCTTTGCTGACGGCAGAAACACAGGGCAGTAAATGCATGTTTCTGAACTCTACTGTCAGCAAAACATGCAACTACTCAGAGATACTTTGAGTTACTGTTTGTGTTCCAGAAAACAAAACAATGCTCACAAACCACTTCTGCACTGTTGCAACGCAGAACACAGCATCATGACATGATCACATAACTCGCATAAGTGTTCAAAGTATAAATGAGAAGAGTGCCTACTATGTAAACATCTAGAAAACACATTCTATGCAAACTCTTAAAACACGAAGCACACACAGGTGACAAGAGGTAATGTAGACGTACAACTCCATCATCACTCGGCTCATGATTCTACTCAACCACTGTAATGGTGAAATTGTCCTGGCCCATCTATTAAATAAGATTCCAAATGATAATGCCAACCGTTCAGCAATATTTGAATCTATTATTTTGACCTTCGAACCCCGGAGAAAAGACATTACTCTCCTATGCATTTTCCTCTATGCCCCCAATCATACGTCCTATCAACACGCTAACTCTACAACGTGTTATACTACTTTTGCAATGCACAACGAACATAAAAGACGTAAGTGCACCAAATCCTTTTACGATTATACCACTCCTAAGACACAACTCCAAGAAAACACTCTAAATGAATCCTCTATCCAGTAACACTTTAGCTGTTCACTTATTGTGTTTAGCATGTACCTAGCATCCCAACTTTAATGAGACTTGGGGAGAATACGGTGGACATCAAACTACCTCTAGATCTAAATCAAGCTAGCCTGACCAACAACATACATATTTGCCAAAGCCATTGTATAAAAACAAGTCAGAGAAACAATCACTGCTACTATGTGCCATTCTTAACTGTAGATTGGCCATCTAAAACGATACAGAGGTGTGCAAACTATTCACAAAGATAATCTTGATGCTCTAATTTTGATAAAGCCTGTCTGATCAAACTGTCTCACTCCTCATAGACACGTTGGAGAATATTTACAAGCCCCTATCTCCACCACAGTGTCACTTTTAATGATATTGTTGTGGCAATAGGGGCTTTGCCTTATTTACAAGGCATAACGTGGCTTAACACTGCCTTGTAAATAAGGCCCCCTTTCACGCTATACTTAGTTTGAAAGGGGAGGGCAATGGGTGTTGCGGTGGACGTTCCACCACAACACCCACTGATTTTGAGGCTGGCCCCTATTTACAAGGGTAGCGTAAATAGGAGGTAGCGCCAAAATAAAGACCAGGGAAAACCTGGTCGTAAACAGGCGAAATGATGAGAAATGCTTTATTTCTCCTCGTTTTTGATATTTCCATGTGTGCTGCGTTGTGCAGCACACATAGAAACAGCAGAATGCCAGTGACCCTTCCTGCACATAAGCAATCTTCCCCTCAATGCAGACACCCTTGCACTATAGTGCAAGGGGTGCCTGTGTTGGCTCTAGGTTTCTGCGTTTAGCAACAGCACGGGGGGAAATGCGGGGATGTACTATAATGTTGCAAATATGGTACTGCCCTGCGTTTCTGAAGTTGCGAAGTGCAGCCTTAAGCCAAGGAGGCTAAGGCCGCGCGCCACCACTTCGTTGTAAACATCCTCCACTGTATCCAGAAAGATATGATGTTGCCCCTTATGAATGGATAGCGAACGCTGGTGGAGATGTATCCATCCAACATCCTGTACCTCATGCTACCTCTATTTCTAGTTTCTACAATAGCAATCCTGTTGCTGTATCATGAAAGCGTACGCTGGCGCAGAGTATAGCTGTGAGAATATTTTTTAGAAAAACTGGTCCTTCTAAATAGCACACCATTAACTTGTTAATCCTCCTTGTTAATGTATAAAACAAAATGAGCAGTTCTAAATAAGCAACCAATGGCTGCGTCTCCATGGTTTCAAGCTGTACTCTCTGCAGCTCAAGCAGTATTCCTTGATGCAGTCCCAGGTCGCATCAAACCTCTCAATCTTCCTTGAAAACGATAACCTCATTGAACACTCCAAAAAGCCCAGTCACAAAAAAGAATGCATCCTAGACCAGACCATTGTCAAAAAATAAATGACACTTCAAAGAATGTATTCAACCTTCCTTCATCCCAACTCAAGTATCTATTCACAAGAATCAGCCTTTAAAGAGAACATCCTGTGCAGGGAAGGCAGGAGCACAGACATATGGCTATTTAAAAACATAACTAGACCCCCATTCAGATATGAATACACTGACAGGGCATGACAAAGCCACGGAAATAATAAATCATTAGCCACACTCATATAAACAGTTGTAGTTTGTAACATAGAATTCTTACCTCTGAATATGTTTAACCTCAGTATTTTTGCTACAATATTAAGGTATCATTTAAAGGTAATAAAGCTATTCTTTAATCAAATTTGGGACCCACATCCGTTAAAACTTATGCTGCTACTTATTATTATTATTATTATTATAAAACCCTGATAAAGTGCAATTTCCACCTCAAAGTCGTCTTGGCACTCGCTTTCCTATATTGAAACAGGTCATGGCTGGCTCTTAAACAGCCTGGTAGATTGTTCCAGAGTTGAGCGGCCCTAACTAAAAATGCTCCACCCACATTTCTGAAATTTAGGGATGCATAGAAGGTTTGTGGTTGAAGAGCTGAGATCTCTTGGAGGTATTGAATACTTGTTTTGCCTCTGCAGGAAAATAGGGTCTTTATCGTGAATTGCCCTGAACACTATACAGAGGAATTTGGATGCAAAACTTTCCTTCACTGGGAGCCAGTGGAGCACTGTTAACGCTCTAGAGATTGATGAAAATCTTGGATTGTTCAGTGCCAGCTTTGCGGCTACTGGTTGTACTCTGTGAAGTCATTTAATTAGAAATTGTGGTGCTCCATACCAAAGGGCATTAAAACTATCGAATCTGCTTAGGCTAGTACCTCTTGCTACCAGTGTCCTAAAAGATGGATGGAGAAAAGGTAAATTTTGATTGAAATACAGAGCAAAGAACATTGCAGTTGTCTTATTAACATGAGTGTCCATGCATAACGTATTATCAATTAAAATCCCTGAATTGCGGACTATAGCAGATACTGCCACTGTTTGTACATGGCAAAAAAGTTGCAGTAAGTCCACTAGAAGGTTTACTTGATGAGCAGCAGAGAATTTCAGTTTTGTCTCCATTGAACTTTAAGTTGTTGCTACTCAACCAGTTTGTGACATCCGTCAGGCAATTATGAAACAAGTCCAGTAATTTGTGTCTAGTGTTATATAAAAAGAGGATCAACTGTGTGCCATTTCTTTACAGTTATCTAACCAGCTTTGCTAACTTTTTACAGTTAGCGAAGCAAGTAAATTGGGGTCAAATAAGGGCAGTTAGGGGACGCAAATAAACATTTGAAAAAATTGGACTTAGGGCTGAGCCCCAGGGCACTCCACATTCTCATGCTTTAAACTTAGAGCAAAAAGGGGGGAGTGAAATCACTTACGTTTTATCGATCAGATAGGATTTAATCTGCCCAAGCACTTGTCTACCAACAACAATCTTCGCTTATCTGAACAATAAGATCTTATGGTTAACAGTGTCAAAAGCAGCTGATAGGTCAAGCAATATTGGGGCCATCATTTGACCTCTGTTCCCTGCCAGCCGAAGCTCATCCAGGGCCAACACAAAAGAAGATTTGCTGCTATGCACAAGCCTAAATCCAGATTGCTCCTTTTCTGGAAGGGTATGGGCTTCCAAGTATGTCAATAAGTCTTTACTGATATATCATTCAAGAATTTTAACTGGAAAAGGTAGCTGAGACATAGTTCTATAATTGGTGAGTACTGAGGGATCTGCTGTGCACTTTTTTATTAAGGGGTTACCGGCGCTCTTTTCCAGGTGCAAAGGACTTGGCCCATTTCTAATGATTAGTTACAGATCTTTAGTAGTGATGGGCACAAATCATCTGCCAACAGTTTCAAGTTTTTTGGGCAGTAATGGGTCTAATAAAGAACCCTATGAAATAGCCATTGCTGTTATCCTATGGATTTCCTCAGTCGTCAATTCAAATGAATCCCATTTACTAGTGCATGTAGCAGAGATATACTCTATGTTGGCATCCTTCTCCGGTGAATGACTGTGCATTGATCAAATAGGCTCTACATCTAAAATTATGTTTCTAATTTTGCCCTCCAAGAAATAAGATTAGTTATCACAGACAAATTGGGAGGGCTTGACCACTGTCTAGTATAATCTGGATGATATAGCTCACGGGCAATGTCAAATATCTTTTTTGTGCTGTTCAATGCTTCTAAGATAGTCTTGGCATGATATCTCTCTTTAGTCTCATGTACAGACTTTTTGTATCCATTTAAAGCAGCCTTTATTTATAGTTTATTATTTAATCCGAACAATAGTTCAAGAACTAATTATCTTATACAATACAACAATTACAAAAAATTACACTTTATAAACAGATAACATATTAATAATCATCAGAGAGATTAAAGTAAAAAGAAAGAAAACAGAAAGCAAACACGACCCTTATATATATAATTATCAAAAATACAAATTTATTACAATAAATACATTATCTGTGTCCATATATATTTTTTATTTTGGACGTTCTTTACTAAATGTTCTGTGAAACGATGTTGGAGTGCCTTCTCGTATTTGAATTTGGATGCTCTGTCAATTTGTCTTTGTCCTGATGATGACCGTATATTGACAAAGCGGTTGAAACGCCGTCGACGTATTTGTAGCCTGTGAATTAATTGAGGACACATTATTTGTTTTTATGTTGTTCCTTGTTTCTGTGATGTATTTTTGTCTGCCACTGCTTTTGGTCTGTAAACATTTATTAATCCCACCAACACATTGTATAGAGCTCCATTGTCTCTTTCCCTTGTTTTAAAAAAATGTATTTATTGTAATAAAGTTGTATTTTTGATAATTATATATATAAGGGTTGTGTTCGCTTTCTGTTTTCTTCTTTTTACTTTAATCTCTCTGATGATTATTAATATGTTATCTGTTTATAAAGTGTAATTTTTTGTAATTGTTGTTCGAAGTGAGAAATCGACATTTGGCATATGTGGAGTCAAAGCACACCCCTATTCTGTGGAAAGTATTGGAAGATAATGAAAGTGTCATTGAGAAGTCTACACGTTGTTGGCCGAGAACCTGCTGGGAAGGCCTCAAAGAGAGGTTCTGCGCTACTAGGCAACTCAAAGCCGTACATCATATGGAATGATAATCCTATAGGCGGATGCAACCAGGTTTTGAAAGAGCAGCAAATTGCAAGATAACATTGGGAACACATGTGTTGTGAGGCAGAGATCAACCAGCACAAAGAGATACATAAAGGCGAAGTGCTACAAGAAACTGTCATCTACGTACCAGTACTGATTAAAAAGAGTCATCATGCCACAGCTCTGGAGAGAGTGACACTAGAGGAAGCACCCGGTGTTGTGCTTGCAGACCCATCCATACCCAAAGTGGCACCCCACCAAAACTGCTGAGAGGAACTACTCAAAAGGTCTCAGAAGTTCAGAAAGCCGAGAGCAGCAATTGGAATCGTGAAGGTTGTTTTTTTTAATGAAGACCAAGAAAGAGGTCACGTTTCCTGTCATTATCAAGGATGACCCAGAGGCCAGCATGTCACAAGGCTTCAGAGATGGTTTGCATATACAAGATCACCAAGCAGCCTCAGAAAGAACTCTACTCTCCACATAAGTAAGTTCCACAAATGGTTACAATGCCTCCGCCTTCTTGAAACCACCACTGCCATTAGATACCGAAAAAAAACCTGAATATTGGCAACAGATGCACTGCCGGCATAGAGACATTTGATGATTTGATTGATGCAATAAAGAAGCAGATAACAAGTAGATTATCAAGTACCTTGAAAATCTTGCTGGTGAAGGTGTAAAAAAAGTAATAAAAAAAATGTGTGAGCTGACAAAACTGCATATAGTCAATCGAATGCTGAATGTAGATTACAAAAGGTACCTCACCAGTCAAGAACAACAGAAAGATGGTTAGAATACTGACAAATTTGTAGAAAGACTGGATACGCTCATCAAACACTGTAAGTTCAATGAATTTAATTATGAAGAAGCTACACTTCTCAGTGCGATTGACGGATGCTTATCAGATTTGTTTAGATGACGAATGCTGAGAGAAACTCTCAGTCTGGAACAGGTCCTCCTGCCTGCCAGAGCTGAACAGGGTGCTGATCAACATGCACTGACATGGGTGCCCAGAGTGATTCAGTCATGAATCTGAAAAGTAAGTCAAATCACAAGCCTTGGGGACACCGAGTGATTTATCCACAGTAAAATAAGTTGTGCTTCAGCTGTGGATTTTCATTTCCACACAAAGGTAAATGTCCCGCCCTTGGGCAGATCTGCAAAGGCTATGGAAAGGTGAAGGAAAAAGTAAGTCAATCACAGTGCGAGCCAAGGCCAAGCAACCACATCAGCTTAGGCAAATTTACACCAAACGAAGTCAATCAACATCTAAATCTTCATTTACCAGTTCATCAGTTTCAATGCAAAGTGAAAGTAAAGAAGCTGGTTGTGCCATGTTGATGTTCGCCTCAGAGAAATGTGCGCATGTTGAAGTGGCTGCATGTGAGGAAAAATACATGTCCATGAAAAATTGACACTACAAGGCACCAAAGTCATTTATTAACCAATCTCCCTGCTTCCTTACCTGACCAAAGTACTCGAGAAGGCCAACAACCAACAGCTTACCGAACACCTGGAACAAAATCACCTACTTGATGTCTCCTAATTAGGATTCTGTGCCAACCACAGCACTGAACGCTGATACAGATGACATCAGAATCCTCCTCGACCAAGGAGAGACTGTGGCCCTGATCTTCCTTGACCTCTCTGCTGCTTTCAAGACTGTTTCCTACCACACCCTCAGTAGCAGACTCCATAACATTGTCATTCAGCAAAATGCCTTCATATGAATCACATCCTTCCTGACAGGACACACGTGAGCATCCCTTCACCTCCGAACCCAAGATTTCCTATGCAGCACACCCCAAGGATCTTCCCTTGGGTCTACATTGTTCATCACTTGCATGACCCCCTCACAGACATTGACAGATCCCAAGGTCTCAACATAATTTCCTGTGCAGAGGATACTGAACTCACCCTCTCACTCACCGAATAACCCTCTACCACCAGAACCAAATTCTGTGATGCCATTACTAACTTAGCAAGCTGAATGAAAGGCTACTTCCTCAAACTCAACTCCAACAAGACAGAAATACTGATATTTGAGAATAATACCATTTTACGGAACGACAGCCGGCGGCCAATAGAACTCGGACAAACACCCACACCTTCAGACCATGCACGCAAACTAATCATCGTCCTCAACAGCAAACTGACCATAAAAAGACAAGTCAATGCAGTTGCCTCCTCCTGCTTCAACACCCTTCACATGCTCTGCAGAATCTTCAGATGGATCCCAGTCAACACCAGAAAGATCGTCACTCAAGGCCTCGTCACCAGCCACCTCGACTATGGCTATTCTCTCTATGCTGGCATCTCCACACAGCTCCTCAGAAGACTCTAGATCATACAGAATGCTGCAGACAGACTCATCCTGGACCTCCTCAGATGGACCCACATAACCCCCAACTCAGAAACTTCCACTAGTTCTGCATCCAGAAGAGAATCCAGTTCATGATCCTCACATCTGACTACATGATCATGGATCACCCTGCATCAACCATCGGCTGAATGTTTATCGACCCGCAGGACACCTGCAATCCTACTCAATTGACTGTGCACGCACCCCCCGAATATGTTGCAGCTGCTGCATGTCCACTCCTTCTCCTACATTGCCACCAAGACCTGGAACGACCTTCCTCTCCATCTTTAAATAGCACCCTCCCTGGTGGATTTAAGGAAAAAACTCAAGACCTGGATATTCAACTGAGACATCGTACCCACAGCGCCAAGGTACCCCTAGTGGGTGACACTGCTGTGCTATACAAATGCTGATTGATCGATTCAAACATTGTCCGAAGATCACACTAAAAGTCATCGGTTGTTCCATACCTTTTATGATTGATAGTGTGCATCAATATATATTATTCCTGAGGATTGCCCCAACTTACACCGTTGAAACTAAGGTGTATATGTAATCTTCATCAAGGTCAGTAAAAAGTGACTGTTAATTAATCGCCTATTTATTCAGCTTTAGTATAGCTGCTGATATGGGACTGATATCTTTGAACAGTAACATGAACGCTCATCATAAAATAGTAAGTCTACTCCCTTCGTTGTTTCAAGGGTTGGGAAACTGAAGACAATTAAAGTTCTATTACACATCTATCAAGACGTCTGTCCTATTTCTCACAGATGAATTGCCATTCACTTATAGCATGCTGTTGAAAAAAAACTGGAATCCGTACTCAAACAGAGCATCATTGAGTGTTCTACTCCATGGGTTTCTCCTATACTGGTAGGATCCAAAAAGGATGGGAATTGGAGCTGTATGCATCTGTGTGTTCTCCTAGAACTCGCCTTCAGTCAAGTTACTCACAGAGCGGACTTTACGCGATTCATCCAAGTTTCAACATCATACATAGCACTTTGCCCTGAAGAAGCCCATGCTTGGGCGAAACGCGTTGGCTGTACTGAACCTTACCGACATCTTGAATAAAAGATCACTTTAGAAAGACAAACAACGTTGTGGATTCACTCTTTACCTTATACTCATTTGTTTCATATTTCATCTATATGTTTCACTGTATGTTGCCTTATTTATGAGAGCCCTGCGTCACTTTTGAAAAACATAAAGAGGTACATGCATGATGCAGGGCTCTGATTCAGAGTTATGAAGCCACACAAAGCCACCCTACGTGGCTTTAAGTGGCCTCATAAATCTTGTGTAAGGCAGCACAGTGCAAATTGCTGCACCACCTTACTCTGCACCCTAGAGGCATTTCATGGGTGTCACAGTGGGTTTTCCCAAACAACATCCATGGATTTTGATGCTGCCCCAGACTTACAAAGTCAAGTAAACTTGGGTAGGCGCCAAATCCAAACACCTCCTGAGGTGAAGTGTAACGAGCAGAAATAACTTTATTCCTCCTCTTTTTTTCCTCTATGTGTGCTGCAGAATGCAGCACACATACACAAAAGAAAAACACCTCTTAGGATTGTTTTTGTGAAGGAGGGTGACCCTTCCTTCACAAAACCATCCTGCATGCAACAGAGGCACCCTTACTGGATGGTACAAGGGTGCCTACATTAGCGCTAGGCAGCCGAAACTGCGCCAGCACAGGGAGAACGTGCAGGAATGCACCGTATGTCATAAATACTGCTGTTTCATTTTGACGTAGGGCAGTGCAGCAAGGTGCCTTACTGCGCTGCCCTACACCAAAGTCCGGTAAACCAGGGCCTAGGTCTTGGTTTGTCATCAGCTGCTGAGCTATTTCAAGATGTCATTTGACCTATCATACAGCCTGTCATGAATGCTTTCAATTATAGTGATAACCTTAGTTTTCAGAGCTACACAGAAGGAGCATGACAAAGCTCTCATGCAGGTGTGTCGTTTGCGTGCTGATGCAGGTTTGACTTTGAATGCTGAGAAATGTGAGTTCCAGAAGACAAAGTTAAAATTATTTGCCCATATCTTTTCTGATTGGGACATGAAATCATAAACAGCTAAAGTGTAAGCGCAGTTAACTGCCAGTCCCTCAGAAGATGTTTCCATGTTATGTTCATTCCTCAGCAATGTCAGCTATTGCTCTAGATACATACAAGACTTAGCCACTGTCAGTGTGCCATTCATAGACTTGATGAAAAAGAATGTTTCTTTTCTTTGGTCACATGATTGCGAGCGAAGCTTCCAGAAAATCAAACAGAACTCTACTGAAATGGGATAATTTGATCCAAAGCTTCATACTGAGGCTGTTGTTGATGCTAGCCCTGTCGGGTTGGCACATCATTGCACAGCACAGCGGGCACCCTAATGCTTGAAGACATAATGTAGGATATGCAAGTCAACATTTGTCCCAAACGTAACATGCTTATTCACAAACATGAGAAAGACATTTTAGCAGTGGTATGGGCTTGTCAACATTTCTACGTATTCTTGTATGAGAAGCCCTTGACACTTGTGACAGATCACCACGCATTGTTGAGTATCTTTGGCAATCCAAAGGCAGAAATGTCTCCTTGCATGGAAGGTTGGGGTCTGTGATTGCAAGAATACGAAGACACCATCGTGCATCATCTAGGGAAAGATCAGAACCCAGCAAACTTCTTCTCATGAAGAAAGGGCCCTGGCATCCCTTCCAAGATGGCTGAAACATACATCAATTTCATAGTGAAATCAAGCACCCCAGCTGACGTTTCATTGGAATAAATTGTCATGTCACTGCCACGAGTCAAGACCGTGACATGCTAAATCTGTAAGACATTATTACACATCAGTCTTGGTACCAGCACCCTCAACCTCTTACCAGTGACAGTGAATACTATAAGTGTCCATTACTCAGGAAGGTATTATTCTAAGAAGTTTGAGAATTGTCATTCCGGTGAGTCTGTGAGAACAAATAATTGAAGTGTCCCATGAAGGGCATCGTGAAATTCTTGCCACCAAATGAGTAATCCAAGACTGAGTCTGGTTTCCACATTTCGATGAGAGAATTGAAAAGCCTGAAGGCCTGTCATCTATGCAACTGCCTATCATCAAAAGCTACCCCTCACATCTTAGAAATGTCAGAGTTGCAAACGCATGCATGGGAATTAATTGCTTTTGACTTCTTCAGTTCTCTTGACAACGGACATCACCTGATGGTGATCATTGATAAATATTCTAATTTTCCATTGATAGAAGATCTCTCATCTAGCACTCAGAAAAGAGTAGTTGAAAGATTAGACAGTATCTTTGCCATATGGGGTGTGCCTGCAATTTTAAAGTCTGACAACAGCCCACCTTTCAACAGTCAAGAATTCAGAGACTTTCCCAGCCATCTTAATGAGAAGTATCAGATGTGCACACCTTTTTGGTCACAGACCAATATCCTTGGTGAACGATTAATGAGTTCTCATAATATAGGCGTCCAGTGTGCTGTACTAGAAAAGCGCAACCTTATCACTGTCTTAAATCCAACTCTTCAAGCTTACCGTTCGACTCCTCACTTGTCCACAAGTGAAAGCCCTGCAACGGTGATGTTTGGGAGAGCCATGATGACCAAGTAACCTCAATGGACCAACAGAAGTTCAAATACTGAGGAAGAAAAGTGCATGAAAGACATGGATCATGAGAGGAAAATTAAGGACTAGGCAGACTATCATCAAAATGCAAAAGATGCTACATTCAGAATAGAAAACAAAAGTCTCATGCTCCTTTCATGCTGTGACCAGCAAGAAAGATGTTGATAAGATGTTAATAAATTTACATGATTGTAGACGTCATGACAAGATAAAATGTATGTTTTTGAATGAAGTCTAGATAGTTTTATATATACGGGTGTTACAGTGAATATGTTTATTGAATTGTATGGTAATTAATGTTTATTCCATACTTCACTAGGGGTCAACTATTTTCAATACATCTCAGTCCTGAAGATGGTTTCATCGACGCAAGCCTAGAGACCGAAACGTCAACATAAACACTTTTTCTTCTTAATTTATATTTATACTTAGATTGTGAGAAAGTGTTTACAATTGGAATTGTGAAGGTTAAAATATTTAATTGTGGCCTTCTTTTTTCATTGTATGTATTATTTTGAGTACCCTTTATGAAATTTCAAAGATAAAATTTGATTATTTTTACACCCGTTTTTGCTGCTTATTTATACAAAATATATTGCATGTCTATTGAAGTGAAAATCAAATATAAAAAACTGTGGTTGATATAATTTTGAGTAACTCACTAGGCAAGCAAATATTATATCCTGCTCACAATATAGATGCTGAATAACTGAATTAAATATTAGAATAAATCCATTGAAGGCACACATACCTGTTTATCTACTTTGCCCAAGCCCTCAAGAGTAGATTGGGTTGTCCACTATACTTACTAGTGACCAGCAAAAGACACATGGTGACTGCCCAACATCAAGGGAAGTCCATTATGTGATATTCCTTGCATTTCCAACATGTAGCTCATTGCTCGTCAGGCACTGATGTCAATGTAGAGACTGATGCAAAAAGAACAATTTATGGACAGAATGCAAAACAATGTTATACATTCAGCCCAGTACAGAGATCTGGGCCTAAATCCATCTTTTTTTGCTCACCATGCCATTCCAGTTTGGACCCATCCATATGTAAATCAGTCTTGACCCTGCGCCCAATGGGTACAGTCCAGCCCAAACTGCCAGGCCAGGTCCTCCCTGGACTGGAAACAAGCATCCTAGGACCGGTTTCGGGCTTTCAGACCTCATCAGCCAGGATAGCTTGACTCCAGTGGCATGGAGGACACGGGACCTACGTCTGGGCATACCCGTCCCACTCGGAGTGACAAATGCAAAAAGAACAGTGAATGGACAGAATGCAGAACAATGTCATACATTCACCCCAGTTCAGAGATCTGGGCCTAAATCCATCGTTCTTTTTTGCTCACCATGCCATTCCAGTTTGGACCCAGCCATATGCAAATAAGTCTTGACAATGCGCCCAATTGGAATAGTCCAGCCCAAAAGGCCAGGTTCTCCTTGGACTGGAAACAAGCATCCTAGGACGGGTTTCGGGCTTTCAGCCCTCATCAGCCAGGATAGCTTGACTCCGGTGGCATGGAGAGCACGGGACCCACGTCTGGTCTTACCTGTTCCACTCAGGGTGATAAATGCAAAAAGAACAATTGATGGACAGAATGCAGAACAATGTCATACATTCACCCCAGTACAGAGATCTGGGCCTAAATCCATTGTTTTTTTTGCTCACCATGCTTTTCCAGTTTGGACCCAGCCATATGCATATCAGTCTTGACCCTGAACCCAATGGGAACAGTCCAGCCCGAACCACCAGGCCAGGTCCTCCCTGGATTGGAAACAAGCTTCCTAGGACCGGTTTTGGGCTTTCAGCCCTCATCAGCCAGGATAGCTTGACTCCAGTGGCATGGAGAGTATGGGACCCACGTCTGGGCATACCTGCCCCACAGGATGCTTGTTTCTGGTCCAGGGAGGACCTGGCTTGGCAGTTCGGGCTGGACTGCTCCCACAAGGAACAGGGTCAAGACTGATTTGCATATGGAGGGGTCTAAACTGGGGTGGTGTGGTGAGCAAAAGAATGATGGATTTAACCCAGATCCTTGTGACTGGGGGTGAATGCTTGCATTGTCCAGCATTCCATCCATCAATTGTTTCTTTTGCAAATGTAGAGACTGAGTCTGAAAGGACAACTGGAAACTTCTACATCCCGTGCTCAGTTTCTGAAAACACTGTCAAGTTTAGTGATCAAAGCGCCACGAACACTCAACGAAGAGCTATTATACTGTATATATTTATGAAATGTTTGTAAAATCTTTTTTAACAGAGGGTCATGTGATTTTGTAATGAGGGAACCCTAGTGGCTCTTGATGGACTTCATAGAACTATGAAGTAAGCATTACAGCATAGTGAAGTGAATGCAGGTTTAGAACGTTGAGTTTTTGGTTGCACAAAGAAGAATAAAAACATGGTATACTGAGCTCTGTGTGTGGTGCAGTCATTGGTGAGTGCCCAGGCTGGGAAGGACGCAAAAGATTCTAACAACATGTTAAATCTCGATAGCATGTTTCAGACTAACCGTGCACTCAAAAGTTCACATCTGAACTTATTTGGTCTCTCCTTGGAGGTACATGAACAGCTAATAGGTCCCATCTCTGTATTAGTTATTCCCAGTCTCAGCTTATTATTAAGACAGTTCTTTCCTATATGAATGTGTTAGTCTCTTGAATAATTAATCCTTTCTCTCTGTTCTAGATCTCTTTGCCCTGTTATCTTGGAGATGTAATCTGCAGCATGGCTGTTGCTGTACATGGTGGGTGCGTGTGCAGGCAAGATTGCCTTTGGCACTCTTTAGGCGCGGTCGCGCCTGAGTCCCCCTTAAATGCACTTTCCTTTATCAGAACACTAGACCGCTGAAAAAAGGGTTGGCCCTCAAGCTGATCTGATGAACTTTTAAAACAAATTGAATAAAGAAATGTAATAAAAATGTAAATACAGCTATGGCATCTACTCTACGGTACTCGTTGTAACTACAGAAAGAAAGACAGAAAGAAGTGTTTGCCTTTTTTAGATTAGATTATGGAAATATATCACTGCCCCTCACAAACAGTGATGTATCAGAATGAAACTGTCGGAATATCATCTCACATAAATTTAATTTCCTGACTATGGTCTACAAAAAATATGATTCTGTTGTAGTTATTAGTAGAAAATGTGTTCTCAATCGCATGATATTTTATTAAATTACATTTATCAAATGCCTGGTGAAAGATATAAGGAATTTGCCACCACCTTTGAAGATAAAACAGACATGATTGAACAGGAATTAACACAATTCAATCCACAAGTAGCTATTTATTTTGTGGAAAGAAAATCTATCGAATTGCAATCTGGGTGTATCCTTGTCTCTCTGGATGTCCTTCATTGGGTCACCACAAACACAAAACTCTTCAACTACTTGAATTATCAATTTCATTCATACCTGACATGAATGTTCTGTCTTGCTGTGGTCACAATCTGAGTTATAACCATATGCTCCTCTTTAAATTCTGGAGATATGCCAGACTTTGTAAAGAAGGCACTATAAATTCCATGTTCGCTTCAAAATACATTTGGCTGACATAACCAAAGCAGGAAGGTTTTGCCCCGTTGAAGGGCTTTTTTTGTTGTAGAGTTCCCAGACCACCGCACAATATCTATGTTGATAAGAATTCTGTAATCCAACAACCTACCATACAAATATCAGTCTGGTTGGAGTGCTGGTTATCACGCGGACACTGTCACTGTAACACTAATAGACAATATTATCTAAATGTTTGACCAAAATCAATTTTGGCTCTTACACTACTGATCCTCCTGGTAGTGCTGTTTAAGCTCAAAACTATGACAACAATTGAAAGTGAGAGTGTTCTCAGAACGGACCTAAAACAGTTCAAATTTCAGAAGCCATTTAGGTTTCAGTATGTGAAAATTAATTAAACCTCCTTAACAAAAATCCCACTTAGTCATAAAGTCCGACAAGCATGGCTTCTGACAGGAGGAACAATAAATGAATGACACATACATCAAAGGACCCAAGCAGGAGATCCTGCTCACTTCTCTAAATGCTTTGCAAAATTAAACAATGTGTGTAAAGTAGAAACCAAAAACTAAATGACTCTACAAATAATTCCTTTCACTGCTATATTTTCATAATGTAGTTCAGCTTGTAATATTTACCATATCAATAATTTAGTTATTATATTTATGATGTGGCTGTATTCGAGCGTTTTAAATATTTGTATTGTTATGTTATCGCTTGTGCAGACAATAACAAAATAAATCATTATCTTAAAAAATGCCTCCTTTTTTACTCTCGTTAAAATACTGATGTGACACCCATGGAATGCCTTCCCAGGGCACAGTAAGGCAATGCAGCGATTTATGCTGTGTTGCTTTACTTCAGACTTATGGAGTCACCCAAAGTGGCCTTGCGTGGCTTCATAAATCTCACTTAATGTGTGCGTCGCACATGTACCACGTTGCATCAATCAATCAATCAATCAAAGGCATTTATAATGCGCACTACTCACCCGGAGGGTCTCAAGGCGCTTGGGGGGGGGGTCCGCTACTGCGCGAACAGCCAGGTCTTGAGCTTCTTCCTGAAGGAGAGGTGGTCTTGGGTCAGGCGTAGGTCGGCAGGGAGGGAGTTCCAGGTCTTGGCGGTGAGGTGGGAGAAGGACCTTCCTCCTGTTGTCGCTCTTCGGATGTGGGGGACGGCAGTGAGGCGTGACTGGTCGATCGGAGATGGCGTTTGGGAGCGTAGAAGTTGAGGCGGCTGTTGAGGTAACTCGGGCCTTGGTTGTGTAGGGCTTTGTGTGCGTGGGTGAGGAGCCGGAAGGTAATTCTCTTGTTGACCGGGAGCCAGAGCAGGTCTCTCAGGTGTCTGGAGATGTGGCTGTGTCTGGGGATGTCGAGGATGAGTCTCGCTGAGGCGTTCTGGATCCGCTGGAGTCTCTTCTGGAGCTTGGCGGTGGTTCCGGCGTAGAGGGCGTTGCCATAGTCCAGACGGCTGGTGACGAGGGCCTGGGTGACCGTCTTCCTGGTCTCGGTGGGGATCCACCGGAAGATCTTACGTAGCATGCGCAGGATGTTGAAACAAGACGAGGAGACGGCGTTGACTTGTCTGGTCATGGAGAGGGAGGAGTCCAGGATGAAGCTCAGGCTGCGTGCGTGGTCTGTCGGTTTGGGTGCGGTGCCCAGGGCGGGGGGCCACCAGGAGTCGTCCCAAGCGGAGGGCGAGGAGCCCAGGATGAGGACTTACGTCTTGTCTGAGTTCAGTTTCAAGCGGCTGGTCGTCATCCATTCGGCTACGTCTTTCATCCCTTGGTGTAGGTTGGCTCTGGCGGTGGCGGGGTCGTTGGTGAGGGAGAGGATCAGCTGTGTGTCGTCGGCGTAGGAGATGATGTTGAGGTTGTGTTGGCGTGCGATGGCCGCAAGGGGGCTCATGTAGACATTGAAGAGGGTGGGGCTGAGCGAGGAGCCTTGGGGAACGCCGCAGATGACTTCTGTTGCTGCAGATCTGAACGGGGGTAGGCAAACTCTCTGTGTCCTTCCAACGAGGAAGGAGATGATCCAATCCAATGCCTTCTCCTGGATTCTGACGTTGTTGAGGTGCTGCACTAGGGTGCGGTGGCAGACAGTGTCGAATGCCGCGGAGAGGTCTAGGAGGATGAGGGCCGCTGTTTCTCCGTTGTCCAGCAGGGCTCGGATGTCATCGGTGGCAGCGATGAGGGCGTTTCGGTGCTGTGGTTGGCCCGGAAGCCAGACTGTCAGGGGTCGAGGGATCCGTTCGTCTCGAGGAAGGCGGCCAGCTGCTTGTAGACTGTCTTCTCGATGACTTTGGCTGGAAACGGGAGGAGCGAGATGGGGCGGTAGTTCTTGAGTTCGGTGGGGTCCGCTGTTGGTTTCTTTAGTAGAGCGCTGAGATCGGCGTGCTTCCAGCTCTCCGGGAAGGTGGCGGTGTCGAAGGAGGTGTTGATGATGTCCCGCAGGTGGGGTGCGATGACAGCGTCGGCCTTGTTGAAGACGTGGTGAGGGCAGGGGTCAGTTGGGGATCCGGAGTGGATGGAGTTCATCGTGCGGATGGTGTCTTTGGTGCTGATCGGTGTCCAGGCGCTGAGGGTGGTGGTGGGGGGCGTTGGTGCAGTCGTGGGGGGCGTTGTTTGTGTGCTGAAGCTGTTGTGTATGTCAGCGATCTTGTTGTGGAAGTACGAGGCGAGGGAGTTGCAGAGGTCTTGCGATTGGGTGATGTCGTTGTTTCCGGCGTTGGGGTTGGAGTGCTCTTTCACGATGTTGAAGAGTTCCTTGCTGTTGTGTGCGTTGTTGTCCAGGCGGTCCTTGAATGCTGTTTTCTTGGTGGCGTGGATCAGTTGATGGTGCTTTCGGGTGGCGAGCTTGAGGGTAGTCATGTTGTCCGGTGTTGGGTCTCTTCTCCAGGCTTTCTTGAGGGCTCGGCAGTTCTTCTTGGAGCATTTGAGTTCGTCGGTGAACCAAGGGACCTTCTTGCTGCCGGGTCTGCTGGGCGGGGTCCTCAGAGGGGCGAGTTCGTCCGCGCAGTTGCTGATCCACTTCGTGAGGTTGTCGGCGGCCTGGCTGGGGTTCGCTGAGCTGGCGGGAGGGTGCTGGCTCAGGGATGCGGCGAGTTGGTCGGCTGTGATCTTGTTCCAGCTTCTTCGTGCAACCTGTGGCTGGTGGTGGTGGATCGTGGTCCTTCTGAAGCTGAAGTGGATGCACCTGTGGTCCGTCCAGTGGAGTCCGGTGGCATGGCTGAAGACGATGTCCTTGCTGGATGAGAAGACGGCATAGAGTGTGTGTCCGGCGAGGTGGGTGGGGGTGGTCACCAGCTGCTTGAGTCCGAGGTTGGCGAGGTTGTCAAGCAGGGTAGTGGTGTTGCGGTCGTTGTCGTTCTCCAGGTGGAAGTTGAGGTCCCCGAGGAGGAAGTAGTCAGCGGAGGGGAGGGCGTGCGGGCTGATGAAGTCGGCGATGTCTTCGCTGAATGGTGTGCGGGGTCCCGGGGGTCGGTAGATCAGGGTGCCTCTGAGGGTGGTCTTGGGGTCGGTGTGGATCTGGAAGTGCAGGTGTTCGGCGGTTGTCAGGGTGTCGTCGGTGTTGGTCGTGATGCGGATGGTGTTCCTGTGGATGATGGCGATGCCTCCTCCGGTCTGGTTGCCGCGGTCCCTCCGGGTGATCTTGTAGCCCTTTGGGATGGCGATGGCGATGTCGGGCGCTGAGGAGGCGTTCATCCATGTTTCCGTGAGGAAGGTGACGTCAGGAGCTGTGGTGTCGAGGAGGTTCCAGAGTTGGACGGCGTGTCTGTGGACGGAGCAGGGGTTGAGCAGGATGCACTTCAGGTGGTTGCTGCTGGTGTTCGGCTTGGTGAGTGTTGGTGCAGTGCAGGTCCGGATGCAGGTGAACTTGCAGGAGTGGCAGCTGAAGGGTCCGTGGGTGCGTCTCGGGGTGGCTCGGTAGCATCCTGGGATTCGGCCGGTGTTGAGTGCATTGAGGGTGGCGGCGTCGTAAGTCCGGCGGGTGGGTCCTGGCGCGGGGCACGGGGCGCGGTCCAGGCGCGGACGGGCGTAGACGGGCATACCTTTGGCGCTCATTCGGCGCTCAATCGGTGCTCCCGCTGCGCGCATCCGCTGCGCGGTCGCTCAGGGGGTGTCATAAGAAGGGAGCCGGGAGGGAGGGTCCGCTGGGAGGCGGGGAGCGCGGGGGCCAATCGGCAGGCGGGGGGGCGGGGTCGCGGCAGGGAACGGCGGGAAAACGTATGCGGGCTTGGTGGGCGGCCCTGCGGCGGCTGGGGCGCCGGGGATCCGAGGTCGGGCGGCCCTGCGGCGGCTGGGGCGCCGGGGATCCGAGGACGGGCAGGCAGCAGGTAAGGAGGCAGGCAGAGCAGGCGGGCAGCGTGGGGGCGACCAGGCCGTGGAGGGCGCAGTGGTCGCTTCTGAGCCGAGGTCTGGGTCCCCTTAAGAAGGGAGCCGGGAGGGAGGGTCCGCTGGGAGGCGGGGAGCGCAGGGGCCAATCTGCAGGTGGGGGGGCGGGGTCGCGGCAGGGAACGGCGGGAAAACGTATGCGGGCTTGGTGGGCGGCCCTGCGGCGGCTGGGGCGCCGGGGATCCGAGGTCGGGCGGCCCTGCGGCGGCTGGGGCATCGGGGATCCGAGGACGGGCAGGCAGCAGGTAAGGAGGCAGGCAGAGCAGGCGGGCAGCGTGGGGGCGACCAGGCCGTGGAGGGCGCAGTGGTCGCATGGTGCAAATGTGACATCAACTGGGTCATAAATATGCCCCCTGTCATATAACGATACCACTGGGCTCATTATTCATATATTGGGTGCAATAAATTGCAGCTATTGCAAGTTACTGAGGAATAGCATGCAGATGTTGTTTAACACACCAAAAGGCGCATGATATGGCAATTAGCATATGTTTTTCCCCTGTTCAATTTCAGTAGGTTTTAGCTGCCGAAATGTAAAAAAGATTGAGGTGCTTAACACATCTGATCATTATCGGATGACTTAAATAACACTCAACTGGTAATTCCAACCTGTTCGTGAACAGGGGTTTATGCATGGGTCAGGAAGAAACAACTAACTCATAATAATCAGGCTCTTATGTGTTATTAAATAGTGGTGTTGCCGCCAGTAGTTATGAGGAGCAGACCAAATGTACATATGAGATTTGACATTCCCCGGCCCTATCTGCAGTTCGACCATGCTTGATAACATATTGCAGATTCTTAAAAGCCTTTTCAGAATCAGAACTATCATTTTATTTTTAAATCCAACATAAATTTTGTATTACATACAAATAGATGCCGTTGTTTCATTGTCAAGGGGATTTTACCGTCCTCTAGGACATATCAGAATCAATTTCCTACTTTCCTGTGTAGGTCGTGACACAACAGAGGGAGTACATAGCCTGCAAGAGGGCATCTCATATTGGGTGTCAGAGTGCTGTTCAGCTCGACGTCAGATTTTTTTTATAAATATTCACAGCCACTAGCTTTAGCTACAGCATCGGCCATGATAGGTCTGAGGTTTTACAATAAATGCTACTACATTTATTTTCTTTTACAGGAAACACAAACTGAAATGGAAGGTCCTAAGTATCCCATTATTAGCAGTAATGGATTTCATCAGAAATGAATAGCGTTGCAATTTGTCCCGTGGAAAATGCTGCAGAAAGCATGAGAATGTCAGCACAAGGTGAGCCCCAGCTACAGCTATCAGAAGTATTCAGGGATGTGTACCTGATGATGCTATTCAGCCTCCTCGCTTCTGAATGTAACTATAGTAATCACCCTACATTGTCAAGTTTTTCAATGGGATAAAGAAGAGGCAAATGATTAACTTGAAATATTTTAGAAATAAAAACCACAGGAGGCTCTGTTGTTAAAAAGGATAGGTACATGCTGTGTGTGCATTCGAAAACTGAACACCGTCATGTCACTGATGTTAAACTGCCCTCCCCAGGGAACATGTACTGCTCTTAAATTACATATATGTGAGATGTATATGCTTGGTTAGAATGTTTTTCCCTAAAATTACTGAAATGTCATTCCAAAGACTTGCAGCAGAAGGGCATTCCTCAAGACACCAGCAAGCAACACCACTTTTCTTATTATTATCATTCTTCTTCTTACTATTGTTATTTTCATTATTATTATTTAACCATTTAGTGCTGGTGTCGGTCAATGGCCATTACCTGCACACCCTCTCCAGTGTGGAATTTTCTTTTTTTTTTTTTAAAGAGTTGGAGCGATGAAGAATCGCTTTCACATCAGCCCCCTCCACCTCCAATTTCATTGCTCATTGTGGTGAACAGGCAGACTCCCCTATGGAGGCATATTTTTTTTAATTAGCATTTTCCCCCCTGGGGTGCCCCCAGGGAAGGTAAAAAAGAACACAAAAAAAAAGTAATTGAAATTGTTAGGGGGTTCGCCCTCCTGACATACGGGCCAACCCCCTGTTGGGCCCATATTTGTTTCGGGGGGGGGGGGGGCATTCCCAAAATAAATTAAGAAGAATGTTTTCTCTGTTGGGGCAATTGCGCCCCCCCCCCCAGGAAAACAGATAAATATATATTTTTTTTAAATCACACCATATGTGATAATATTTATTGGAAAGATAAAGATGGTCATCTTTTGCTACACTGATGATAAAGAGGTGATATATTTGCAGTGGCAGTATTTTCATGTTTTCAATTCATAAGATAACGATGTAATACTATCAGAAAATGTGCTGCATAATTCTGTATAATTTGTCTTTTCGTGCCACAGAACTTAGTCAACCTGTCCTATAATTGGGTGCAGTCCAACTGCATGATTCCAGTGATCGTGGTGATTGCACTGGGTGTTTTCACATGGAACATGACTGCTCGCAAAGTTGCAGGGGCTACTATGTGAATGTATGTTTCTTGAGATCAAAGCTTGATTTGTGGCTTCTGGAAATCAGGTTTATACTAGCTAATGCCCAGCAGCTCCCGCAACAACAACGTTTTGCATAAGCGATAACAAACATATATGTATTATTGGGTATGTGGCAAGGTGATCAATACTGTGTTATTTTTATTAACTTTGGAAACCTGCAGATTCTGGGAAATAGATAGGTCTCTTTGTCTTTAATTACTGTTGCACACATCACACCCCCCACTAATTTAGAACAATACTTCTGCCTTCTGCATAGAACAGTGTTTTAGAGGGACAGTTTTAACCAATCAGCAGAGATTGGGTTTTGTGGATGACTGCTTTCAAGGTGCTATCCCGTGTTAAAGAGAGCAGTTCTGAGACAGGACCGGAGACTGATATGGCAGATACTGAGACAACATCTGAGGGAGAAGAAAATTGAACAGGACACAATTTCTTGCTTGATGATGATTTTTACATTTTTAGTATCAGGACAATATACATTTCAGTATGTATCAAAATTAGTAGAGACAATGCAGAGAGTGAACCTATATGTATGCAACCACGTAGAATAAGATAGTGATCCGATTCCAAGGTTGTATATGATTTTATATCAATAAAACATAGGTGGATGTTCTGTCTGTTCATACATGATATCTCCTGGTGAACCATAGCAGGTTTTGAAAGCAACTTATGGAGGCGATGCCGACAATTCTACCCGTAGTTAGTCTTTCGGTCTAATGTGGACAAACGTATTTTGACTAACGTTCTCTAGAAACAGTGGAATCTTGGGACCTTCAATAAGGCATCCTATAAGCAAGACGTGCAAGAATACTTAAAGTCAACATCTATAAAGTATATCAGGCTGCTTGGTTTGTCAGACAGTTCTCGTGGGGCAAACAAAATATTCAGGAGAAGTACATTTTTTGTTGCATGGAGAAAGTTGTCAAACCGATACATACAGGAGTACTCCTAGACTAAGCCAACACTGCAAAATAAGCCTCTCAGTTTCTTAGACAGTCCCATAGAGGTAAATGGATTACTCTGGATTACTCGGGGGAAAAGCACACCTTTGCATTGTGTCACTCCACCAACATGATTGCAGATCATGTTGATGATGATTATTATTATTATTATTAGCATTATTATTATTATTAATGTTATTATTATTGATATTATTATCATCACCATCATTATCCCCAACACCAACATCTTCATTCCGATAAAGCAAAACTAATTAGTGTGATGAGGGCTGCAGGCATTTTTTGAATCATTTATAATACTGCATGGTAGTCAAAGAAGCTCCTTTTCTGGTCTCACTGAAGACAGTTCTGGAAAATCAAAAATAAATGCCTTTGCACCCTGGGAGATGTTTCCCCGGTTATTGGGATATATTTTCAAACTGTTAATGTCCAGCGTCACAATGGTACAAACGGTGTTGCCAAACAGCAAACTGCCTTTAGACGTTTTAGTGGAAGGACAGCCCTAATAGGCTAGGTCTTTATTACGTTATGTCCCTCGGTGACAAGACCATTAGAGGGGACTTCCTGTCAGCAAAACAGTGGTGGTATGATGTTGGAAAATTCCTACGTACCCTGATGTCTAAGCAATCTGAGAGATGGAGAGGTAGAACAAAGTTAAATTTTCGGTGTCTTTCCTATTAATTCTCATCTCTGTGATAGAGGCAGAAAGTGCAATGCCAGAAGTATTGACATGCAAACTATTTCAAACAATTGTACTTGCACCGAAAATAAAAAAGTTCACAGTGTGGTTCCCAAATGAGTAGCACACACACAATTATTGATGATGAAGCCAGGAATAAAGAGGCATTATGGTGGAAAACCAAGAGAACACCATACTAAATAGTGTTCTAAAGGAAAGAGCTTTTACACAGAGAATTGATGAAGTACAAAAAACTCAGTTGCAATACACCACCTCTTGTAAATTGTCTTCCTATGAATGTAAATAGCAGATTTCAGTGGTTCGAGGCATGATTACACTTAAGAATATTTGTGACAAAACTACTACAACTACAGAATGAAATACAAGAAGAGTAGGATCAGACTTGTAAATAGAATGTGTCATTTGTGAATATCCACAAAGGTGAGATATTTTTCAGTAGTCCATGACTTTTGAATGGTCATCTCCTAATACACCAAGCCTCAAAACTCTATGGCAATCCTCCATTCATCTAACCCTAGAAGCACTATCTGTCGCACGATTCAACACAGATCCTAATTTTCTGAATTAAGCCTTAGGCAATTACACACAGAGTTGAAGGTAGGCCTCGGAAATGTCAGGAAAACAGTTTACCACCCACAGTGAGAAATGTATTCAATGTGGGTGGTTGCCCTCAGGGAAAATGAAAACGGTTGTGAACAAAGACTGAATCTGGTTCCTGCTGCTATTTGATTAACGAGAAGATGTAAATTACAAAATCTCCCATAGAGTTTGGGAATATCAGAATACAAGGTATAACACGCAACTAGATCAACTCAATTTAAGAGGGCAAACTGGGCAAGTGGGTTTTTCTGCACACTTTGGCCAACATCATTAAGGCATTTCAATTTTGGCTTCATAACTGAGAGAAAAAATTTCAACGTCTTCTTTGACTCTGCTCATCTTCATTTTCAAAATCCAGACCATTCACTGATAATATTAAATGACTTTAAATGATTCATTATAGTAAGAGGTAAAGAAGGTGATGATGCCACAGTATGGCTCCCTTATTTTATTTTACTCGTTGATGAAAACATACTTTTGACATCAGTTGTAGATCTTGTGGGCACTGATGTTTTGGCTGGTCATGTCTGAGGTACGTTGACATATTAGTTATTATATAAACAGTAAAATCCCTTCAGGAACAATATCCTCAACTTCAAATAAAGATGCAAGTGGGGGTCATTTGGAAAGTGCAGGGGTCATATATATGGTAATCAGTTGCTTATTAACTGCCCATTCAAGCTGACACTGCTCCCAATGGTCGTGATGACATTCTATAGGGCATTGAAATCCTTGTGATCTTACTTACCAAATTATTGCCATTTCTAGCAAACAATCAGCATATGCACCTAGATGCCTATTCTTAACAAGCTGAAATTTCCAAAATCACTTTCTGTTTATTCATGTTCACACGCAATTGCCTTTGTGGCTGGCTTTAGTCACACACCCGATGCCCGTCTCCTTTAAACGCGCACACACACACACACACGCGCGCGCGCGCGTGCATGCGCGCACACACACACACACACACATACATGCACACAAACACACACACACACATTCATCCAAATACAAACACAGACATGAAATATCAAAACATCAAAAAATTACTGAGTCACTACACACGAACATACCAGCAACACAAACACATTAATTAATCATCAATTCCCCGTGCTTGGGCTAGGGTAATATTCTAGAGGCCTCATCTCTTTTCTTTGGCATTACTTGACATTCAACAGCCCAAAAAAGATTACATCAATGAGAAGAAATGAGAACACAACATATAATATAGATTGGCTGCCTATTGGACTTCTGAAGGTTTACACAAGGGAGCCTCTTCTCTACTGGCTTGCAGGTGTCCGCATTTTCTTGAAGCGAAGGAGAACATTTTATACTTTTGAAGGGCTCTATGAAGACTGTCTGTAAATGGCCATAAATATCATACATAGCCATCTTCAGGCCTGTTATGGATGGAATGTATAACATGATTATGGACCTTGTTTAGAGTTTGCTGGTGTAGGAGCACGTCTGTAAATTGAGAGTGTTACCTCACCACTAAACTCACAAACCTCCTGCTCTGTTAGGGGCTGGGGACAGCAATGGACTTACACCAGCAGAGACTCCTCTGTCTCTACCATCATAATTTTTAACCTAATGGCTTATTCCCTAAAAGGCCACCAGATGGTACGCACAAACTCTGGGTGAGCTGTTGTGGTTGAGCTGCTACTGAAAAGAGGGGGTTGTGTGTGCTCCTGTGCTCCTCCCGACAACCGCTGATCCTGGGGCGCATTTGTTGGCTCCTCCACCAACCACAAGACCAATCCACACTCTGGTGGGACTTCCAGTCCCAGATTGCACTGCGTGGACACAATCACTTCCAGCCGCGAGGGAGGTGATTCCTGAAGCCTCTTAAGCGCTGCTTGCACCCCGCGGCACGGGACGCACAAACTGCTGTGGGTGAGCTGTTGTGGGTGATCTGCTACTGACCAGAGGGGGCTGTGGGTGCGTCTGTGCTCCTCCTGGCACCCGCTGATCCTGGGGCGCGTTTATTGGCTCCTCCACCAACCACACGACCAAACCACACTCTGGTGGGACTTCTAGTCCCAGAGTGCAACTCGTGGACACAATCATTTTCAGCTTCAAGGGAGGCGCTGCCTGAAGCCTCTTAAGCATCGCTTGACCCTGTGGTACGGGATGCATGAACTGCCATTGGTGAGCTGTTGCAGATGAGATGCTACTGACCAGAGGGGGCTGTGGGTGCTTCTGTGCTCCTCCTGGCACCCGCTGATCATGGGGCGCGTTTATTGGCTCCTCCACCAACCACAAGACCAAACCACACTCTGGTGGGACTTCTAGTCCCAGAGTGCAACTCGTGGACACAATCATTTTCAGCTTCAAGGGAGGCGCTGCCTGAAGCCTCTTAAGCATCGCTTGACCCTGTGGTACGGGATGCATGAACTGCCGTTGGTGAGCTGTTGCAGATGAGATGCTACTGACCAGAGGGGGCTGTGGGTGCTTCTGTGCTCCTCCTGGCACCCGCTGATCATGGGGCGCGTTTATTGGCTCCTCCACCAACCACAAGACCAAACCACACTCTGGTGGGACTTCTAGTCCCAGAGTGCAACTCGTGGACACAATCACTTTCAGCTGTGAGGGAGGTGCTGCCTGAACCCTCTTAAGTGCCGCTTGCACCCTGCGGTGCAGGACGCACAAACTGCCGCGAGTGAGCTGTTGCGGGTGAGCTGCTACTGACCAGAGGGGGCTGTGGGTGCTCCTGTGCTCCTCCTGACACCCGCTGATCCTGGGGCGCGTTTATTGGCTCCTCCACCAACCACAAGACCAATCCACACTCTGGTGGGACTTCCAGTCCCAGAGTGCAACGCGTGGACACAATCACTTTCAGCTGCGAGGGAGGCACTGCCTGAAGCCTCTTAAGCGCCACTTGCAACCCGAGTCGTGGGACATGCATGGGCCAAGGGCAGGCCTGTCCGCCCCTGTCAGCTACCAGAAGAGGCTGGGCCACCCCCCTTAGCTGTTTCATCAGGTCACAAGTTTCCTGGTTCTAGGCAACGGAACTGGCCCTGTAATTATCTGAAGGCAAGGTGGTGAGACTCAATCTTTATTCCTCCATTTCTTGCTCCACTAGCCACTTCCCCTGGTGACTGTTATCCCGCCAACGTTGCCAATAATCTGCACAGTCTGCTCAATTAGTGGGGGCAACCTTCCGCAGGGTGCTCCAAATGAAACTGTTAAATGAGGTTTTGTGATTTTAACTATTTACTTAGAGTTAATGACCAAGCATTGGACTGCATATTTTATTCTTTTTAGTTACTTGGTATTTGTAAGGTCCCTAATTTTACCAGAATATTGGGTTTTAAATTGGATCTGAATCAATCTGACCACAGCGTTGAATGCCCCTAGTGATCGGTTTGTAGGCAGACCTTTTTACCATAGGCACTCTTATTAGGTAGCCCTGCCAATCCTATGTAGATTCACACTGGGGCCCGCTCCCTCCTGTAATCCCACACTTTTGTTCTCTACGCTTTTGTGCCCATTGCCTGGCATATTTGCACCTGCATTCTGCACATTACGTTTGAGCTTTACGTACTTTGATTCTTCCGCTAGTTGTTCCCCAATTAGCTCTCCCTCTACCCCGAGTTCCAAGTCAATCAGTAGTGCCCCAATTAAACCATCTTTCGCACATAAGGTAATCTACAAAATCAAAGTAGAATGGGCAAATGTGTGTGTGCAGAAAAGAAACAACAGGCTCCTCCCAAGCCTAACACTAAAGCCAAACCGACCTCTACAGCTAGTATGCTGGAAAAGGCACTTGGAGCGGTGGCCACTGAAATCGAGCGGACAGAGAGATGATTATCCCTAACCCCTAACCTGGAAATCCCTCTGGTAGATCCTGAAACCTCACAAACCCCAGGAGTCTTGTCAAACGATACTCCTAGGGCCCAAACTACTATAGCTGAAGTAATTAACTCTGAACACACCAGGGTGGAATCACCTATACAGCCCACTATAAAAGGGAGACCTAAAATACAAGAGTAAACAGCAGCAAGAAGGAAGAAAGCCATGGGAGAGAAGATAGATAATAGGAACACTGGGATGAGAGGATCAGTAAACAGTATTGAAACAGTCAGCGAACAGCCAGTGTGGGTCACAAAGTTAGTGGTGGATCTGCAAATCCAAGTAAGGGATATAGTTAAGAACGAGCTCAAATCACTCGTAGAAAGGGTTGTCAAGTTGGCCTCACTCCTTAATGATTGGACAAGTAACAGGGGGGTAGTAGACGGGAATGTTGGCCCTGTCACTGGACCCAGAGATCAGGCAGCTGTAAACACCATTAGGGCCATCCCGGCCCCTAAACATAATGATTGCCCAGCTACTCAAGTACCAAATCTAGAGAGACAGCACTCACAAGCCCCCACCAGAGCCAACATAGAGAGGCCCCCCACCACAATCGCTAACAGAGTAAATCCAACGCCTCTACTCCAACAACCCACTAGGCAATGGCAGCCGAATAAACAACGGGTAGGGGTAGACTTTACCACACGCACAGAAGCTACTAAAGAAAACCCTCCCCCCCCCAGTTATAAACTTACCACCGGCTTCAACTCCATATGTTCTCATTCTTGCAGTCATCCCCGAGCTCGGAGGGGGCCAATACGAACCACACCAAGAACTAAAACACAAATGCATGCAATGGTTAGCTAATCACAGACACTTTTGATACGACAATGCAGGAGAGATCTTAACAACACGTAGAGTTGGATGGCTAGGATGGAAGCCTAAGGACAAGCAAGGAAACTGTATTGTGATAAGCTTTAGAAACCCTTGCGTTGTCCAAGATATTTTAAACAGAGACGATGGGAGACAAACGAGAACTATCCAAACCCTCCCATTGGGTTATTTTTATCCCCCAAAGAGAGTCAATAAAGACAGAAGGCAATTTGGGTGGGGTCGGAGACTCGAATACCAAAGCTACAATACAGTTGCTTTGGATCACTATTGGCCTAGACAACCAATCTTCAATATTCCCACAGCAAACAGATTTAGCAGTCTAGAAGGAGTGGATTGACTCGAGACTCAGGCCACTGGTCCCGAAGTGCAGCTTCTGGTGGATACCGAGACTCACAAAGATGATGTATGGCACTGCTTGATGCTAGGGGAAGGAGAAACCTGTGGGAGCATTAGCGGCTCCCCAGGAAACATCCATGAGGACCTCATTATGACCCTGTCCTGCAATCAATCCCCTTTATCGAATAGCGGGACTATCACGAAAGCTGATTCTGGGCTTTGCGGGTCTCTCTTTCGACCCACCCCTCAAGTTGTCGCTAAAACCAACTCTCCGGATCGCCCAAGGATGCGAGTCTTATCCTGGAATGTAGGAGGTCTGAGCAACAAGACAGATGACCCCGAATGGGGTCATTTTATTGACCAACATGAGATCTGTGTGTTTCAGGAGACGTCGGCAAGAGGGGACACCTAAAAAATTGGGTTTTACCATCTTCAATATTCCTGCAGTATCAGGTGGGAAAGGGAGACCCTCGGGGGGACTAAGTACATGGGTGGGAGTTTGACTAGGCTGTTCAGCTAAACAGATAGAAACTTCCTCAAACGATATTCTGTGTGTCCTCCTGCACTTCCCACCTAAGACCTATATAGCCCTATTAAACGTGTACTCAAGACCAGTTAGCCAGGGCCAGGAGTCAAAAACACTTGAGGAACTAATCTCATTTCTAGCCACCATCTCAGACAACCACATGGCGATTCTAGGAGGGGATTTTAATTGCCAGTTTGAGCCATTAGATGGTATGCCCAAGGACAGTCTCGGTGAAGACGATAAGTACTGGGCCATCCTGGAAACTACCAGTCCACCAGTAAAGATCTGGTCCTCCCTGGTGATCCAGATGAATTGCCTTCTTCTAAAATAATCTCTAAGGGCATGTAATTGAAGAACAAAGTCTGATAAACCCAGTAACTTTACTTTCATTAGAAATGGTTGAGGCCCTTTACTGGATTATATTTTAATCAACCCAAAATCTTGGCATTGTGTAATTGACTTCAAGGTCATGGTACGGCACGGTAGTGACCATAATGCCCTTGTACTAGAATTAAACGAGTTAAATCCCGGGAGTGTTACAGGGGCATACGCCCCAAATGACGACAGGTTGTCCCTCGCAAATTGTAGGGAGAGAGTACGTTGGGTAGACATAAACCAGTCAAAAGATAGGTTAGGCTCCCTGTATGAAACCATCATCCAGGTTCTCTTGAATGCAATTAAATCTGTCCCTACTAACAGCACCAGAATTGATCTCCAGATGGTTGCCCAGAACCATACTAGGTTAACGGCAATCACTGCAGACTTCTTATTCCCCATAAAAAACACCAGGCCAAATAGGAAACCCCCCACCCCTGGTATAACGACCAATGCCGTAAGGCCAAAACAGCCCTGATTACATCTATCAAGGCTAATGACCGTCCCTTCATTAAAACAACTAGAGCAGCCTACAAAGCCAGTGTCAATGAGGCAAAAAAGGGTGGGAAAGCGACAAGTGGGATACCTTGAAAAGCTCCCTGGATGCCCGCGATATGAGGACCTTTTGGAAAGTGGTCAACACAGGTAGTTCTGAGGCTAAATCACCGATAGAGCCAAACCTAGAGGCAGATGTATGGAAGGACCATTTCGAGTCCCTCTACTCAAGGGTGGAGACACTGGACGACTCAGCCGCCGATTGCATCCATGTTTACCAACAGAACTAGGGATGACACCCCAATAATAACTCTCAAAGAGATAACTGGCGCCCTTTCTAAAATAACCCCCGGTAAAGCGCCTGGATTAGACAAGATTCCAGGGAACTTTTTCTGCAGCTAACCCACCATTTGGGCACCATATCTCTGGGTTTTATTCAATGCCATACTCCAAGGCATGAAGATCCCTGTCAGCTGGCCCGGAGCCGAAATACTCCCTGTATATAAAAAGGGCTCACCGCTGCAACCCACAAACTATAGACCTATAAGCCTTATAGATATCACCCAAAAAATCTTTGCACGTGTGCTGCTGCTCCGGCTGCAGAGTTGGATGGAGGAGCATAAGATACTTAGTCCTCTCCAGGCAGGGTTCAGAGAAAAAATGTCCACATTGGATCAAATCCTCAGGCTCCAAATTTTACACTGGAAGATCGTGTGTCTGGAGGGTGGCAACCTCTATCTAATATTTGTAGACCTGAAATCTGCATTCAACCTGGTCCCAAGAGAGAAGTTGTGGGCAGTTCTCCATGAGATGGGGGTTCCGCCATACCTGTGCCAAATCATGAAGTGGTTACACGAGGGATATTATGCCCAAATTAGATTTGGCAAGGAGGGAAAAGTTACGGCCCCCATTCCTGTAAATAGTGGTGTGCGCCAGGCATGTGTCCTCGCCCCGACTCTTTTTAGCCTTTATATAAATGGGCTAGTTGATTTTTTACTCAGTGAGAAAGACTTGGACGTCCCGAAATTGGCATCACGCAAAACCCCAGCCATGATGTTTGCCGATGACACTCTATTATTATCTAAATCGACTATGGGGATACAGAGGGTACTTAATAGATTTGATGCATTTTGCAGGGAAAGAGGGCTTGAAATTAACCTCCAAAAAACTAAATTCATGGCGTTTAACTCAGCCATAAGTACCCGACCAAATCCAAGCTTAAATTGCAAGCCCTTAGAGAGAGCATCCGCTTTTGATTACCTCGGCATAACCATTACAGAATCAATGGACTGGGGGGCCCAAATCAAAAAATAAACCCTGAAACTGGCACATTCTTCAGGGAGCTTAACAAAGGTTTTTCGAAAATCTAGCCACAAACATGTGAGTCCAGCAAAAGAAATATACAAGGTCCAAGCCAGGGGAGGGGCGCTGTATGGAGCAGAAATATGGAGTCACTGCAGTTCTGAGAGTCTCACACAGACTGAAAGCACCTTTCTCAGACAACTGTTTGGCCCCCCACGGAGTACCCCACTCACGCCGCTCCGACTGGACCTGGGGGTAAGGGCTATCGCTGAAGAATCTAATCTCAGACCCCTTTTATTCTGGCGGCGTCTGTGGGTTACCCCAGAACTTTCAGAATACAGGGACGAATTAAGAGAGGTGATGAGTCTACCGGGGGCGGGCAAATTACCTTGGCTCTCCTACATTTGACACATGTCAGATAATCTGGGATGGGGCAACCTTTGGGGTGACCCAGAGGTTGCTTGTGCCGCAGTGTCTAGGAAAGTGCTAAAGGGCTGCTTCTGGAGGTTAAACTGGCCCAACTCCTGAGCAATCCGTTGTAGGGAAGCTGACTGCAGTTGTCCTAGAAACCAAGGACTGGTATAGTCTAGAGCCAGCACTGAACGACATCAAGCCGGCAACCGCAAGAAAGCTTTATTTGCAGTTCAGACACAGGACCTTGCCACTCCGCTCTTTTACAAATAAATGGGCGGGCTCGAAAACTCTGGGGTGCCCGGCCTGTGACAGCTCCACAGAATCAGACTTTCATGTGTTCTTTTGCTGCCCCGCCTACCACAAAGCGAGAAAACGGTGACTGGTTCAGATCTGTAGAAACATAGGTACCAGGCGCTGTTGCGAGGCTTTTAGGATATTGACGCCTCCCGATAGTATACTCTATGTGGTGTACTCGCAGAGCATTTTTAAAACCAATTCAATAATAAAGGTCTATACTCTCGCATAAATGCATATAGGAACTCTAAAGGGTCTACTTACTTTACTGTCCAATTGAGATCACTTGCATTGAGGCATTTTATTTACATTTCGAATTGACTGTTATATTGGTTTGTTGCTCCCAAGAATTGACCGCCCCCTCAGCTCCCATTCGCCGCCCTGCTCCCACCTCCCAGCTACTCCTCCCTCCCTAACCCCCTATATGAGGCCGCGCAGCGGTAGGGAGAGCGACCCTGGACCCCGGTTCTGGGTAGGCCGCTCCCCACTCCGCTGCTCATCTTGTTCCACCGCAGCTAGTGCCTTGCTACTACTGTCGCCCCCTGGTACACTGTTGGTTATTTTTGGTGTTATCGTGCCTCTTGTCTCCTTTTTTACCGTTTTTTACTGTTTCACAGTTTTTTTGCTCCTCCTGGTAAACTGCTGTAAACCCTGTTGTGTGTTTTTACGAGCTTCTCTCCATTTTTCACCGTTTCCCGCTGTGTCCACTCCCGCCGCTTTTTCCCGCCGCTGTCTCCCCTGCAGCTTTCCCCTCAGCTCCCATTCGCCGCCCCGCTCCCACCTCCCAGCTACTCCTCCCTCCTTAGCGCCCCTATATGGAGGCCGCGCAGCAGTAGGGAGAGAGACCCTTGACCCTAGACCCCGGTTCTGGGTAGGCCGCTCCCCACTCCGCTGCTCATCTTGTGCCACCGCTGCTAGTGCCTTGCTACTACTGTCGCCCCCTGGTACACTGTTGGTTATTTTTGGTGTTATCGTGCCTCTTGTCTCCTTTTTTACCGTTTTTTACTGTTTCACTGTTTCACAGTTTTTTCCTCCCCTGGTAAACTGCTGTAAACCCTGTTGTGTGTTTTTACGTGCTTCTCTCCATTTTTCACCCTTTCCCGCTGTGCCCACTCCCGCTGCTTTTTCCCGGTGCTGTCTCCCCTGCCGCCCCGCTCCCACCTCCCAGCTACTCCTCCCTTCCAAACCCCCTATATGAAGGCCACGCAGCGGTAGGGAGAGCGACCCTTTACCCTGGACACCGGTTCTGGGTAGGCCGCTCCCCACTCCGCTGCTCATCTGTGCCACCGCTGCTAGTGCCTTGCTACTATAGTCGCCCCCTGGTACACTGTTGGTTATTTTTGGTGTTATCGTGCCTCTTGTCTCCTTTTTTACAGTTTTTTAGTGTTTCACTGTTTTTCCTCCCCCTGGTAAACTGCTGTAAACCCTGTTGTGTGTTTTTACATGCTTCTCTCCATTTTTCACCCTTTCCCGCTGTGCCCACTCCCGCCACTTTTTCCCACCGCTGTCTCCCCTGCAGCCCCGCCCCCTCAGCTTCCATTCGCCGCCCTGCTCCCACCTCCCACCTCCCAGCTACTCCTCCCTCCCTAACCCCCTTATATGGAGGCCGCGCAGCGACCACGCGCAGTGGGCACGCTGCTGGCGTGCCGAAGGTGCGCCTAATGCAAGCCCGTCTGCACTGTCCGCGCATGGACTGCGCCCAGCGCCAGGACCCCTGGCCCCTGCGAACGCTGCGACGCCCACCTCTGCTACAACTCCAGCACCCTCCACGCACTCAATGCCGGACGATCGCGCACCTGCTGCCTGGCTGCCCCTAAGCGCACCCAAGGACCCTTCCCGAGCCAGAACTGTAGCTTTACCAGAATCCAGCCCGCCAACACACCTACCAAAGAACCCAACCTCCTCAGATGCATCCTGCTCAACACCCTCTCCGCTCACAAACACGCCGTCGAACTCTGGGACCTACTCGACACCAACGCCCCAGACGTCGCCTTCCTGACAGAGACCTGGCTGAACACCTCCTCGGCACCCGACATCACCATAGCCATCCCGGAATGCTACAAGATCACCCGCAAGGACCGCACCAACGGAATAGGAGGAGGAATTGCCATCGTCCACAGAAACACTGTCAAAATCTCGACTGATGCCAACAACACCCTCAGCACCGCCAAACACCTGCACTTTCAGATCCACACCGACCCCAACACCACGCTCAGAGGCACCCTCATCTACAGACCCCCCGGACCCCGGCAGCAGTTCAGCGACTCCATCGCTGACTTCATCAGTACACACGCCCTCGCCTCCACGGACTACATCCTCCTCGGGGACCTGAACTTCCACCTCAAGAACAACAACGACTCCATCTCCTCCACCCTGATCAGCAACCTCGGACTCAGACAACTCGTCACAACACCCACTCACTCCACCGGCCATACGCCTGACTCCATCTTCTCAGCAAGCACTATGGTCTTCTTTGACCGCACCACCGAACTCCACTGGACCGACTACCGCTGCATCCACTTCACCTTCCGGAAACCCACCACAGACCACTGCACCCAGCAGATGCCTTGCCGCAGCTGGGGCAAGTTCACCGAGGACCAGCTAACCACTGCCCTCGCCCAGAGCCTACCCGCAGACCAAACCAACCCAGACGCCGCAGCCCGCAGCCTTAAACAATGGATCAACGACTGCGCCAACACCCTCGCCCCACTCAAGAAGCCCCCCAACACCCACACCAGCAAGAGAGCCAGCTGGTTCACTGAAGACCTCCAGGCCTCCAAGTGAACCTGCCGAAAACTAGGAAAAAACTGGACCCGCGAAAGTACACCGGAAAGCTACACAGCCCACAGGAACGCCACCCGCCGACACCACCAACTCATCAGATCCGCCAAAAGGACTGCCTTCAGAGACCGCATAGACAACAACGAACACAACAGCAAAGAGCTCTTCAGCATCGTGAAGGAACTCTCCAACCCCAGCTCCAACACCAACACCAACGACATCCCACCATCACAAGACCTGTGCGACTCGCTGGCCACCTTCTTTCATCGCAAAATCGCAGACATCCACGACAGCTTTCACCACCCCGGCAACCACCGGAACCCCCGCTCCCACGACCACCACCCGCACCAACCGCCTGCTCGCCTGGACCAACATCAACGAAGACGACACCATCAAGATCATGAACACCATCCACTCCGGATCCCAAGAAGACCCCTGCCCACACCCCATCTTCAACAAAGCCAGTAGCACCATCGCACCCCACCTCTGAAAAACCATCAACATCTCCTTCGAGACAGCGACCTTCCCGGAGAGCTGGAAGCATGCAGAGATCAATGCCTTACTAAAGAAACCCAAGGTGGACCCCAAGGACCTCTAGAACTTCCGAACCATCTCCATGCTCCCGTTCCTGGCGAAGGTCATCGAAAAGGCCATCAACAAACAACTGACCAGCTTCCTCACAGAGAACAACACTCTGGACCCGTCCCAGTCCGGGTTCCGCAGCAACCACAGCACCGAAACTGCCCTCATCGCCGCCACTGACGACATCAGGTTCCTGCTCGACAACCGAGAAACCGCTGCCCTCATTCTCCTGAACCTGTCAGCCGCTTTCGACACAGTCTGCCACCGCAGACTAAGAGCACGCCTCCAGGACGTTGGAATCCAAGAGAAGGCCCTCTCTGGGAGAACCCAGACCATCCGTCTCCCCCCCTTCTGCTCCGAAGCCACCAAGATCATCTGCGGTGTACCCCAAGGCTCATCCCTCAGCCCAACATTGTTCAACGTCTACATGGCACTGCTCACCCACGTCGCCCGACGGCATGACCTAAACATCATCTCCTACGCCGATGACACCCAGCTGATTCTCTCGCTCACCAAGGACCCCCACACCGCCAAAACCAACCTCCACGAAGGAATTAAGGGCGTCACCGACTGGATGAGGAACAGCTGACTGAAGCTGAACTCAGACAAGACGGAGGTCCTCATCCTCGGCCCCACCCCCATGCCTGGGATGACTCCTGGTGGCTGTCGGCACTAGGAGCACCCCCTACACCCACCGACCATGCACGAAACCTAGGGGTCATCCTCGACTCCACACTCTCCATGACAAAGCAGGTCAACGCCGTCTCCTCCTCCTGCTTCAACACCCTCCGCATGCTTTGCATGATCTTCAAGTGGATCCCAACCGAAACTAGAAGGATGGTCACCCAGGCCCTCGTCAGCAGTAGACTGGACAATGGCAACGCACTCTACGCAGGAGCTCCGGACAAACTCCTGAAATGGCTCCAACGCATCCAGAATGCTGCCGCACGTCTGATCCTCGACATCCCCCACCACAACCACATCACACCCCACCTGAGAGACCTGCACTGGCTCCCCATCAACAAGAGGATAACCTTCAAGCTCCTCACCCACGCACACAAGGCACTCCACGACACCGGACCAGTGTACCTCAACTGCCGACTCAGCTTCTACACCTCCGCCCACCAGCTCCTCTCACCGCGCTCTTGCCACCATCCCCCGCATCTGAAGAGTGACCGCCGGTGGATCATTCTCCCACCTCGCCGCCAAGACGTGGAACACCCTCCCTACCCACCTACAGCAGACCGAAGACCTCCTAACCTTCAGGAGACTCCTCAAGACCTGGCTCTTCGAACAGTAGCAGCGTCTCCCCCCTAGCGCCTTGAGACCCTCACGGGTATGTAGTGCGCTTTACAAATGCTATGATTGATTGATTGATTGCATGTATCCGATCTTGCTCTATCTCTTTTTATCCATTTCGATTTTAAAGTAAATGAATTGTATGACATTTTAGATGTACTTTTAATGTCAAACTGACCGAAATAAAGTTATTAATGAACTGAACTGACAGTCATCCTGCCTTTTTTTGGGAGGGACAGCTTTCACTTGATTGGAGAGAGAACAACATTAAAGAGAAAAATAACCCGCCTGACCTATATTTCTTTCCAAAACTAGGAATGACTTAGATACAATAATAGACATAGATTACATAAAAAAAAAAAATTCATTTTATTAAAACATTTAAGGTTCAAAGTATGTATGTAAATTGATCAATTAAAGTGTCAGTGTACAAGGTCACAAAATATGTCTTTTATGAGTCTAATCCTCTTCGAAATAATATAATCAAATAGAGTGAAGACCTACCCCACAGAATTGATAAAAGACAGACTCAAAACATTCACTCTCCTACTCACTCATACACATGCATAACAATAGCAAGATTCAAGGTACTCAAGTGGCTGTACCATATTCCAAAGTTGTTAAATATGACCACAAACAAATTGTATGTGCAGGTGCTGCCAGTTGCTTTGGGGCTGATTCACAGAACTGATCTGAGATAAAATCCTAAACTTACTACTTTTGGTATTCACAGAAGGCATTTAGTAGTAGTAAAGTTAGGAATCCTAACTTTGCTACTACTAAATGCCTTCTGTGAATACCAAAAGTAGTAAGTTTAGCATTTTATCTCAGATTAGTTCTGTGATTCGGCCCAATTATCTTTATTGACCCCCATAGTTTGGTCTTTACTGTTAAATGCATTTCATTGACTCACAAGCATCAGACTGCTTACCTTAATGATGATTACACCACTTTACAAACCCCTAAAAGAAGGACCTGTGACGTAGACCTTATAAGAAGGACCACAGCAATACAATAACATTGAAATAGTCAAAAGACCAAGGCCCATATGTATGAAGGCAAAAATTATTCGCAAACGCTGCGAATCGCAAAAAGCAGCGTTTGCGACTGATTTTTCGCTAAACCATATGTATGACACACATTTTAAGAGAAAATTAAGAAATCGCTAAATTAGCGATTTCTTAGTCTGCGAAACAAGAAATCTGCGATTATCCTTGCGATTTCTTAAATTGCGATTTCCTAACATAGCGAAATTCGCAAGAAGGATATCGCAAAATAAGAAATCGCTGACACATGTAAGAAAAAATCGCAAATTGCGAATTCACGAAATTCGCAAATTAAGAAATCGCTATTAACACCAATTTCATGCAGGTGGTAAGCTGGTGCAAGGTACTTAAACCACCCCACAATGCAACAGACCCACCCACAATGGCAGGAATGTTCGTGATAGCCAGGAGGCTGCGTATTCGGGCTCTTGCACAGAGGGGAATGAAACAGGAGCGTATATTCAGGCTGCGCATCACTCTGTTCCAGCACACTGAAGAGGACATCTACGACAAGTACAGACTGCACCCACATACCATAATGGACCTGATTGAGGAGCTGAAACCGTACTTGGAACACCCTACACGCAGGACACAAACAATCCCCACACATGTGCAGGTCCTGTGCTCCCTGCACCTCCTGGCGTCAGGGAGTTTTCAACGGGTAATAGCGGAGGTTGGTGGGGTGTCACAGAGTGCACTTTCGCGCTTCTTCCATGCCTTCCTAGATGCAATGCTACAGAGGCTCTCACATCACATTTACGTCCCCACCACCCAACAGGCATTACAGCAAACAAAACTGGACTTCTACCAGATTGCACGTTTCCCCCACGTCATTGGCTGCATCGATGGGACCCATGTGGCCATCACACCCCCATCAGCAACTGAATATGTCTACAGAAATCGGAAATGCTACCATTCCCTCAACATACAGATTGTGTGCAACGCAAAATATATCATCACTGACATCGTACCCAAATACCCCGGCAGTACACATGACTCCTTCATCTTTGGACACAGCGGAATACACAGACGTCTGAGTGCTGGAGAGTTTGGGGAGGGGTACCTGCTAGGTAAATACATGGCACACATCAATACATACACTACATCACTTGGGGGGGGGGACATTGACTTACCTATTGTGTTTGTCCATGCAGGTGACAGTACCTATGCAGTGCGCGACTTCATCCTGACCCCATATCTGGATCCTGCAAATGCAAGTGAGAGGTGCTACAACAGGGCACACAGATCTACACGCTGCGTCATTGAGCATACCTTTGGAAACCTGAAGAGCCGCTTCAGGTGCCTGCATAAAAGCGGAGGCGCACTGCAATACTGCCCTGAGACCTGCTGTAAAATCGTGGCAAGCTGTGCAATGCTACATAACATGGCAATGAGGAAAGGCACCACAATTAATGTGACCGATACAGACACATCGGATGACGAGCGCCCTGCTCCCCCTGCCAGACCTGCAGCAGGAGTTGGGGCAGCTGCTGGACGCCAGAGACGGACTGAGATCACACAAAACTACTTCTAGGTGAGTAATGATGAAAAGAGACAAAAAAGCTTGATAATGTGTTAAGTGTTTATTCACACTTCACATTGAAGAAATTCTAGCTGTCTCCAGCACATGTTGTGCACACAGTGCAGGTAAGGCGCAAGTAATTGTGCAAACAGCATTTTCGGGTTCATGCACCCGTGTTGCAGTGAGTGTCCCCGCACATGTTCACCTCCTTCGGTGACGTCCAGGCTGAGTGCCCACCATGGTGTTCCCTTGGCCTGCACCCTGTCTGGCACTGTGGCGTCTTTCCCCTGGCAAGGTGGGAGTGAGGCTGCTCTGACTTGAGGTGTCCTCACTCTCGGTAGAGGCCATGAGTGTGCTGCCACCAGCATTGGCTGTCTGCAGCTGCTCCACAGCAGTGGTTACCTGCGCAAGTCCTCGGGCAATATCCTGGAAGCAGTGTGCCATCTCGACCTGCATTATTACGCTTCTGCATGTGAGGGTGCTGGTGGTGGTGCAGAGGCGGTTCACGGCCTTTGTGTAATTGTGTAGGCGTGCATTGGCACGTCGGCCAGCCCTGTCATTGGCGGCTTGGGTGTGCCTCAAAGTGTCACAGAGCTCATGGATCGTCCCTGCCATGGCCACAAAACCCTCCCCCATGTTCTTCTGGTCCTTGTGTATGCGGGATAGCTGCCGATTAATTCACCGCAGTGCTTTGCATGCGCTGTTCCTGCAGCATGCTCTGTTCCAGGCCTGAGAACACGGACCCCTCTGCTTCAGTCGCAGTGCTGCTCCCCGCCTTGATTTGGATGTCTCCTGTGGTCTACTCCTTGCCATTTGTGTGTCATGAATGGGCATGTGTGACACACCCTGACTCCCCTCTCTCCTGTCGGTGTCATCCCCTGTGCCAGGTAAATCGTCCTCAAATAGAGGCAGTGGGGATACATGTGCATGCTTCCTGCGCTGGATTGGCCGCTGCTCAGTGTCATCGCTGGAGTCCTCAGGGTGTGCAGGGTCGTCTCCCTCTGCGCTGTCTTCTTGTGCCATGCCATGTGCTGTGGATGTAAAGGGGACTACATGAGTTTGTGTTATTGTCTGCATGTGGCAATCAATAAAGTTCCTACAGTTTTTTTTGGCTAACCTCTGACACTGTATCATTCACTTATCCCCAACCCACATGTTGCATTTAATTTCCTTAGTCTCATGGACACACAGTCAGACACAGTACTACGAGTCCCATGATGCATTGCTGGGTGTGCTGTAAGACCTGGCCTGGATTGACATTTTGGGAGGTTACTATGCGCATTTGGGGAAGTGTGCATGGTATGGGGAGGAGTGCAGATTGATTTTGCATGCATCTTACCTTGACTGCTGGATGCAGGGTCGGAGCTGTCTATGTCAGCCACACCACCAACGCTCTCAGGCAGGAGAGTAGACTCCACGAGCTCGTCATGGGGGTTGGCTGCTCTGCAGTGGATGGTCCTCCTCCAGTCTGATTTGCGTCCTTCAGTCTGGCTGCCACCCTCTCCTTGGACCTCTGGCGCATGTCGTACCACCGCTTGCGCAGCTCTTCGATGGTACGTGTGGTGACTCCCACTGCATTCACCTTATTCTGTATTTCTAGCCAGATTTTTCTCTTCCTCGCCTCTGGGACACGCAGTGCCTTCTTGCCGAAGAGGAGCTCATGGCTGCAGACCATCTCCTCAATGAGGACCTCCTGCTCCTTTTCAGAGAACTTATGTTTTCTCTTCCTTTTCTCTGCATCCTTGCCCTGCTGTTGTTTTGTGGAATCCAATGCTGGTTGCACTCTCCTGGGATGCCTCCTCACACTCCCCAAGCAGCCTCTGGGTGTGGCTCAGGTGAGCAGGTGCAGGAAATCACTCCAGTTTCCTGTTTGTGATGTCATCAGGCTGCACCTGGATAGCAGATTCCCGTTTTTGCGATTTCTTAATTAGCGAATTTCGCTATTAAGAAATCGCAAAACTGGTGTCTGAGAATTATTTGCGATTTTTAAGAAATCGCATTCGATTTGCGATTAATTTTTTACATCCCGTTTAGCAAATCTCAATTTGCGAATCGCAAAATATTGCAAATTGGGATTCGCTAAACGGGAGTTTCATACATATGCCCCCTAGTTAGTAATGCAACTAATCCACACATATCTGGATGCAAACAAAATCCAATTTTCTTAAAAAGCAATGCAAATAAAAGTAGTACACTACAGGCAAAACCAAATGAATGAATCGTCTTTTCCACAGAAGTTGCTAATACTAGGCCTGGGCTAAAAATCCGTTCAGCTCACGGAAATTGCGATAATTTGACATTTTCGCGTTCCGCGGAGAGCGCGAAAATGTCAAAATTTCCGCAATCCGCATTTTACCGGAAATTTTTTGCTTGCTCGCGCTGTAAAATAATACATTCTTGCGTGCGCGCGATTGCCTTACCTGAATCCCCGCGTTCGCCGACAAGTTTTCCCGATCCGGTCGCATTCTCCACGAGATGTTGGATTGTTGGTAGCCATTTGCGCTGTCTCACGACAGTTCGCGCCCGCAGTAACATCATCCGTCGCGCGATCACGTCTTTCTTCTCGCGATCATGCACCGCGAGACAAGTGAAAACAAGATGGCCGCGCATGTGAGCAACCGCATGGGTAAGTTGGCGAGCCGCGACCACGCAGAACATACGCGAACGGGCGGGAAAATAACTTCCGCATCTTCGCGATATTTCTGCGTGTTTGCGGAGATTTTTAACATTTTCGCGATAATTTGCGAAAGTGATTTTTGCAAATTCCGCCCACCCCTAGCTAATACTCCAAGTGTTCTATTCGTGATTGTTGGACCAGGCCCTCTGTGCAATGCTATCCCCAAACATTTTGGCCTTCACCGCTTCAGTTTTGCTGAACTCGTTTTTGTTGCCTTTAGGACTTAGTGCACTATTCACTGTTGCATCTGCTAAAGTGGTTACGCTCTATCCCCTGAACATGGTAAAACTGACTCATTTCATTTACTTATCAGTTCCTAGTAAAGTGTAACTAACTGTACCCAGGATCTGTGAATTAAATGCTAAAAGTGGGTCTGCAGCACTGATTGTGCCCCCACTTATGTAGCTCTCCAGAACCTGTCTCAGGGCTGTCATTGCAGCCTTGTTTATGCAGCTTTAAACTGCCATTTTAACAATAAAAAATCAACCTATTGGGAGACCTAAAACTAAATTTTCATTACATGTAAGCCCTGCCTAACTAAGACCCTAAATGGTCCAAAGGTATAGGTGCATTTTATTTAAAATGTTTGACATGTGCTTTTAGGTTTAACTGTCCTGGTAGTGAACAAGTCTTAAATTCATTTTTTAGTACTGTGAGCCCACCTCTCCCACAGGATAACATTGGGTTAACTTAATACATTTAATAAGTGCAAACTTTTGGGCAGGTAGAAATGTCACATTTGGTATCTGGGGAATTCTAATTTAAAACCCTCCTTACTGGTAAAAGTGGATTTTAAGGCACAAATCTGAAAAGGATAGTTTTAGAAAGTTGACATTTTCATGTCTTAAGCATTTGGGGGCAGATTTATGACGTCTGGCGCATCTCTGCTAATCAGCAGAGATGCGCCAGAAGAGTTGCGACGCATCTGCCCACCCGTGCGCCACCATTGATGCGCCGCATTTACAATGCGGCGCACCGTGGCATTCGGATGGGCAGATGCGTGACGCATCTCCTTTCGGAAAGGCGGCGCATTGCTGGAGTTGCGTCACAAGCACGAGGCAGCTCCAGCAAGGCTCGGGGGTGCCCTATCATTACAATGCTGCGTCAATCCTAACGCCTGCTTCAAGCAGGCGCAGGGTTTTGACGCAGCATGGGCTCAAAAGTGACTGAGTGAAATCTTGTAGATTTCACTCAGCCACTTTTAGGAGGCGTTCCTGCGATTGAACGCCCCCCCCCCGCTCAGGTACGCCTACTGCTGGCGCAGGGCTTTACACCATGACGCATCTCCCAGATGCGTCACGTTGTAAATACCCCGCAGCATGGCGCAGGATTTGCACCGCCGCTGCGTCACAAAAGTGACGCAACGGCGGCGTAAATGAGATGCAAGGGGCTCATAAATCTGCCCCTTGGTGCCTGCAGTCTGTATCCTAGGTCACATGACTAGGCATATTTGGTAGTTGGTTTTTGTATTTTTCTCCCATGCCCTCTATTGTGACAGCTTCACAATAGAGGGCATGAGTTTTGGCAAGATGGGCCATTCTGACTTAACGGTGGGCTGTCACCTACCAAACTTTCACCTCAAAGGCACTGGCCCAGCAAAATCATAAAGGCCTAGTGTGCTCCTAATGAAACTGGAACCAGGGCAGAGAGGCAAGGAAATTGGAGACATATCTCTAAGGGGAAATATCCAGTAGCTTCTACCACTTGAAAAAGGGCACAAGCTATAACAATGGGAGCCTCAAACCCTCTTGTCAGTACCCTCTTGAGTCTGTTGATGCTACAGAAGAATGACACCCTGATAGTTGAGACCTGTGCTGATTGTTGAGAAGGAAAACTCAACCTGCACCCTTCATCCCAGGTTGAAGTGACTCTAAAGGTCAGCTGACTGATTTCCTATTCTGAGCTATGTCGATACAACAAGCTCCGGAGGCCTCTCTGCTGACCTGCTTCAACTGGAACAGCCTGGACCTGAAACTGGACCTGCCTCAGCCTTGCCAGCCTATGCTGGACTATGCTAGCGTGAGTTCCTCATCTCAAAGAAGAGCCTCCCAGGTCTTGGACCCTTTGTGTGACATCAGTCTGCGACCAACCAACAGGATCTTTGCTCTACATCAACGACCATCAGTGACACTCCCCCTGCTCCATTCAGCCTCCTCCACCACAAGCAGAACTCTTCGCCCTGCACTTTAAAATGTAATTCTTTCAGCAGGACTAACCTTGTTTCTGTATCCAGCCCGCACTCCATTGCAGTTAGCCTGAACTTGTGACTTACACCATCTCTTGCATGAGCAGATATCTATGAGTGGTGCTTTGTGCTTTTAGGCACTATACTTACCTGAAATCTTTAAAATTGCATCTCCAGTTCTACTTATTGGGTTTTTTTCATTTTGGCGTCAGATAATTAATTTCATTTTACTCTTTTTTTTATATATTGGTGTGGGAATTTCTGTGTGTTGTGTTTACTCGTTATTACCATTTGTGTACTGCATACATAATTTACACTGTGACTCTAAGTTAAGCTTGACTACTTTTGTGGCAAGCTACTAGATGGTTAAGCACAGGTTAAATAGTGACTTTTTGTGGTTCACACTGACAAGGATTGTGACTATTGCTTGAGTTGGGTTTCACTCCCTCAAATAACAATCCAATAGCTCACACAGATTAAGACAAAGAAGAGAATTAATCTCCCTAAGATTTGTCAGTTTTTTTAGAACAACATTAGCCTTCGTCATAGATTCCAACCTGATAGAGCAGCATTCCTCTCAAAAATCAGAACAATGCCTGATAAGCAACATGCACAATGGCCCTCATGCATAGGCATGAAAGCCATTTGTATTTTATTGTCACATGACACACTTCTAATTTAGGACTTTGCTTCTTGAAAATAAAATGCTTTGCCAAGTGAGCTCAACAAATGTAGTGCTTGCTTGGCAATGTTCTGTGCTTTCAGTGGAGATGTTGAAGAGAGAAGCCTGCTTACCTGATTGCCTCCCAGTATCTTTACATTTGACGGGTGGTCCTCCAGCAGTGGAGTGGATATCATCCCATGTCTGTCCTGAGGGGCCAGCAGGCCACCAATCCGCATTTTACAAATCAGTAAATTAGAATTGTGAAGTCTTATATGTGAGGAGAATACCTTCTCCACCCTACTATGCATACTATCGAGCCTGGTAAAAGGTGTGGGTAGAGAGGCAGTGCCTCTTTACACCCTACACTACACAATAGTTACCTGTGTGCAAGATCTTACTGAAGAGGCCAGTATCTCCCCATAATCTACTATACACAGTTGTAAGGCTGTGGAGGGGTGTCAGTGTGATCACAGTGTCTCCTTATACCCTACTGTGCACTGTTGTTCTACTGTAAAATTGTCTTATTTGTGATCCTATTTTCTCCTTACACCCTACTAATGGGACTATGAGGCATAAGCATTGTAATAAAGGAAAGTGTAAATTCTTCCTCTAAAAAAAAAAAATACTGTCTCGTGAGACTATCATGGATTAAAAAAAATTAATGAATGGAATTTTTCAAATAATAATAAATGGATTTAAAGTAAATAAATGAGTTTCAATGAGCGCTAAGTATCAGTGTTGGTCTCACGCAGAAAACATGTGGGTTTTTCATAAATCTATCTGATTAAATAGTGGATTTAATTTAATTAAACTAAGCACACTGTTTCTATTCTGGTGTATTTAAATGATACAATCTACATCAGGATATATTCAGTATAAATGCAAAGTCCACTATAAAAACTATGATTTCATGAGAGGCTCACAAGAGCAAACCAGGAAGCACTGCCCCATCAGACTGCACATGAGGAATTGGCTCACTGGCTCTCACAAGAGTATTATGATAGCTTTTGAGAAGGGAAGAAAAGGGAAACATAGTACAAGGAGCATAGATCATGCAGCTGTACGGTAGCTCTGAAAAGATCCATTTGTGTTAACATTTTTTATAAACGAAAAAAAAAATTCAGTTTTCAAAAAGTAAAATTTTTATAAAATGATACGACCAAAACATACAAACACCAAGAGCATCTCCTTAAAAACAAAAAGGAGAAAAACGTACAAAAAACATTTACAAAAATACTGCGCTTTATTAAAAAAAGCAGCGTTATTTTCCACTTGTGCAATTAAAATCTGTGCAGGAACGGTATCTCCTGGAGCAAATGATGTTGAAGCCCCTGTAGAGTTGTCTAGCTCTACTGTTCTAGCCAACTCTGCCCACGCAAACCTTTATGAGTCAATTGACCTCAGGGGTCTCCACACCCCAGGGGTACTCATGCTATATTGTTAATGTCGGCTCCCCCATCTGAACTCCTTGCTGCAAAGTTTACAGATAACATACTTCACAGAAACTTTCTTGCTACCTAACCTCATTTCAGAGAATTTCCACACCAAGGATTTGGCAGAGATGGACACATTTTGGTGAAAAGAGGCCAGCAGGAAAGCAGAGAAAGCCAAATATGTCTACTCTCACCAAAATCCACCAGTAAAATAAAGCCTAAAGGGTGGAATCTTATTCTTCTAAATAGAGGCATTCATATGAACCAATCACAATTGTTCCTTAGTTATGGTTCCGCTCCTGAACCTCTTGAGAGATACCTGCAAGCATCCTGCGAGATTGTAAAAAATATTATTGCTTTATATATTCATGGAACAATTCATAATTAATTTTTCCAAGCTAATCAACATCTCTCACGTGTTAGTTATTTGTTCCAAATTGCAAGAAACCACTGTTACTGACTTAATTGGAGATGCATGATTTTGCAGGTCGATTTTGAATGCCAAACGGAAAGTGCAGCTCACTTGGAGTCCAAGCAAGTGTGTTCAACTCCCACTAGCACATCGCAAGATTGGGAAAAATATTATTGCTTTATACATTCAATGGACAATTCATAATCAATTTTACTAACATAATCAACTTCTGTAATCTGAAACTTTATTCAGAAATACAGGAAAACACAGTTTTTAAGTTATTTCCCAATATAAGATCTATATATATAAGATCTCGTGATAGGGTCGTGAGAGCCGACTAGGAAGTACATAACCCTCGGAGTCCACACAGGGCATTGTGTGTTTGAGTCCCGCGAGCGTCTCACAAATGTCACCACTTGTTATAGATTCATATTTAATAATAACTGAACACATGAAAAAGAACTCTAAACAGTAGATTAAAACAAATCTAGTGAGAACTCATACACTTAATGAATAGATTTATATAATGAAACTTAATCTTATACAATATTTAAAAAAACAATTATTCTTTTTCTGAATTATAATTACAGCGTTGATGTAAAAGCACATACAAAGGATATGAAAAGTGTGTTACTGCAAGATTAATATACTTGCTCAGAAAATGTCACAATATGAAAGTCAGAAGGACTGAGGAGATAGACAATCAAATATTGGTGTATTAATCTGTTTTATACTCAAACATTATTTTTAGAAACATTTCGCAACGTGTGCACCCTTTCCTATAAGTTACAATATAAATGCATTTCCCTTTCAGAATAATGTCTGTACACAGGATATATCATTCAGTTACTCTACCATACATAGACTTACAAAGTATACTTGAAAAAAAAACTCGAAATCGCTGAATAAAACAAAGGTTAAAGTAACATTATAGTAAGGAGGGATAACAAGATCTGTTTTTGTTGTTGAAAGAAAACCTAGATATCCACTGAAAAATAAAATGTTAAAGTATTATAGTTAGGTGAGTTTCTCAGAGACAATACTAACATTTTGAACCAACAAAATAACAGATACTTACCAGTTATAATTAGCAGCACTAACTATAATTTGGTCCCCTGCCATGCACTGCTTATGACCTCACATATGACATCACTCGTGACATATTCTATAACATTATTAATAAACTTATGACATCATTGATGACATCACTGATTACATCATCAAAGCTTCATTTTCTCAAATATTGCTGTTTAAATTACTATAGCATTAGAGATCAGACAGTAAATATAAAATAGGTTAGGAGAACAACAAGCATCATTACTACCAGGACAGAAACAACTCCCTTAGGTGTTGAAAACAAGCACTATGTGCAGAATTGACCTATACACTTTACAGCTAGCAATGATCACATTAACAATCAACCACAGATACATGGGAAACTCTTATTGCACACGGTTTTCAATCGGTATACAACTGTTCAGTGAAAGCCAAATTCCTCAAAATGCTGAATGTCTGTTCTAAAATGAATGCCCTACTATGGACAGATGTTATCTGTATCAAGCCCATCAAAGTCACTGAATCTACATAAAAAATTAGGTTGATATGAGTAGAAAAGATGGGACGGTAACCAGAATTTACTCTATTGACCCCTATTTATTACCCTGTCACTATCCATCCCTGAACCCTAATAGTCCCTTGCTACCCCATATCAGTGTTATCCATGAACCTTAAAACCCCTTACTTCCCCTATTCATTACCCATTCCAGAACCTCAAAACCCCTTTACTACCCATTACCACTACGCACCCGTGGACCCCAAAAATGCATTCTACCACTGAACTCTAACCATCCTGAAGCCTAATAAACACTTGCTACCCCATACTCTACCCATCCCTAAACCCTAATAAACCCTTACAATCCCTATACACCACCCACCCTCAAAACCTAATACGCCCTGCTACCCCTGTACACTACCCATCCCTAAACTTTCAAGCCCATTTCTATCTCTATACACAACTGATTCCTGCACACACTCCAAAGCCCCTTGCTACCCAAAAATTGAGCATATCCCCACCCCTTACTCTCTAAAACACCAACAACCTCCATACAGCTCATTTAAGTGTTTACGGGTGGGTGGCTGTGTGGTTTTCTACTAATCGCTATTTGGTAATCTCTATTACTAATGTATAAAGAAGCTATTTGTTCTCTAATCCTTTAATAGCAAATTGTAGTTTGTTGCAAATAGACTTGCCTCCTAAATATTAATGTGGTTGGTCGCAATTTGTGACCCACTACGATTGGCTTCTATCACAGGGCAAAGTGGCCTGCTGGGGTCAGCAGACTACCATATCTCATATTTCTTTACCAAAATGCTCCCCTTATTGTTGCTTATGTTGTTAGATATGGCAACCATTATGGTGTTCATTTCAACTGATACAAGCAAATCCCTTGCCCCTCACCTGTCGTGTAGTTCCTATCAATCTGTAGGACCTGCGCATTGTTTGGACAACATAAACAAAGGGCTTGGTGTCTAGACTGATTCCGGAAACTCTTGTAGAATATTGGCCTATTGACCAGCTAGCTCACAGTGACATAGCGAGCCCCCCTATCCTCCCAGGGAGGGAATGGTTTCTGGCAACCACTGAACATAACAACCCTGACCCCTTAGGGATCATGGAAATAGTACAGAACTTTTCGCGTAGTCACTGGTGCTCACTAATTCTCAGAGAAATATACAGAGAATACATGGGGGAATGTTTTCCAATAATATTTATTGAACCAACATTATTCTTTCATTAAATATGTGTGCTGCAATAATTAGAAGAAAGAAGCAGGTAAACGTGATTACAAGCACCAACAATCTAAATAGTAGATATATTCTACCATGGTGCTAAACAATGTATATATTCAGGCATATAAACAAGGCAGTAATCTAGTGTTCTAGTACAAAACGAACCATACTCTAAGTTTACCTAGAGTGTGCATAGGTGTAGAGCCAAGAATCCCCCCAAGGGATGATCCCTCCCTATTACAAGATGGGATAGAGTGAAGGATACCGTCTTGGTCACAAACTGGACACCCCTCGTTAGATGTTAGACTGCTGCGTGGTGATTTCTCAGCATGCATGGACCCTTGGAGTCATCAAAAGTACCTCCTCTACTAATCTATCGGGATGCTCATCTTTTATAGTAGAAAGAAGCCTTACTATATACGCATAGATTAGTAATTTTATGTATATATAGATATCACAGTCACCCCGTGGATGAAGATAGTGATGACATTTGTACTTAGTGCAAAGCGAGACCTTGTACATGATGTTCAGGGTGTTGTGATAATGTTGTATGAAGCTAGATATAAAAACAAGTTTTGTTTCAGACAAACTAATCCAACATTGTCGTGCGTGCACATGTGTGCCAAAGGTCAAAGCTGAAAATGGTATTTGTGAGGACAATGTAAGAATTAAGCTGCTTCCCTACATGGGCCTAACTAGGGAATATAACACATCCAAACCTAATATGGAACAATGCAAATTTCGTATTTAAATTGTTCTGTTGGGGGGAGGGTGGCATTGTTGGATGTATGTGAGAAGTTCTTCATCTGCCCATTACTTTGAAAAATTCCTGAACATATTTTTTTCGGATAAACAAACTTTATTGAAGTTTTACGGCCACGAAGGTTGTCAACAGAGGAACATGGCACATAAGCAGAACAATACATAATAAGTAAGTGTTGTAACCACACCCACCTATGCTTTTGGGGCAACCAGTCGCTTCAAATACCACCCGTTCCTCCTGGGCACACCAACCCACACCACACCTCAAATGTGAGAGGGTAGGGGGGTGGGACTCAACCATTTTGCTGCAATATTACGATTTGCGACCAGGAAGGCCAAATCCAGAAATGCCCTTTCAGCCCTTGTACCATCAATACCCTCAACTATCCCAAGGATTGAAGGGATTAGAGTGGAACCACCCATCCCCGGACTTCAGAGAGGTCTCCAGTCACTTCACGGAAGTAACGTTGTATCTTTGCACAGGACCCTACCATGTGGAAAAAGTCTGCTGGTCCAACAGCACAACAAGAAACAGGCAGGGTCGGAATGAAACCTGCTCGATGCAGGCGCGCATGGGGAAGATATACTGAGTAAGGATAATACGTCTGTATTAGTTGCAGTTGTGAGAAAATGCAATGTTCACGCGGCCATCAGGGTATCTTGCCAGTCCTCTTCCTCCAAAGGACCCACCCAGCCCTCCCAGCAGGACCTTAAATGATCAAGAGAGCCCAGGGAGTTTATTATGAGGGTTCTGTAAATTTGAGAAGGTCCTCCACCACCCATGCTGCCCTTTAGGCTTCCACAGAATAGGGAACTCGGGGAGAGGTCAACAGACTGAACATGGGTGTGGAGGGCGTGTCTGATTTGAAGATATTTATAGAATTGGGGATGTGTAAGTGCATATTACTCCTGAAGGCTTGAGAGGGAATGTATGTGTGTCCCTGACCATACATCACCCAGCTGTGAGATCCCGATAAGGTCCCATACATTCAAGCCGCAAAGCATCGCCACCTCCTTCAGCCAGTTGCCATTCCATAGAGGGGGTTTTGGGGTGAGCCTGCCCTCCCATTGCATGTGATGCAGCACTGCTCTCCAAGTGAGGAATACCACCTGGGTGACCAGAGGCATGTGTGTGGGGAGTGACGATCCATACAGCACCGCCTGTAAGTTAGAGAAGCCTGATAGGGAAGTTCTAGACAGTAAGCTGGGTCCGACCACCCCCATTGAACCAGTCGTGGATGACAAGAAGGTGGGAGGAGAAATAGTAGAGATAGAGATTTGACATACACAGACCGCCAACAAATGGTCTCCATTGACAATGAGAGAGGGCCAATCGGGGCAGCGAACCTCGCCATAGAAAGGTCCTTGCATCACCCTCCAGACCACTTAACCATGGCTGGGGTAATTTAAGTAGAGAAAGTAAATGTAAAGAAAGCAGGGCAGAATCATCATCTTATATAGTGCAATGTGGCCAATAATGTTTAGTGGAAGGGTCTGCAATTTTGTCAAGTCTGATTTCATCTTAATGAGCATGGGCTGCAGGTTGGGAACCTAAGTAAGTTCACGCTACAACGTGACCCAATTGCTCAGGTATTTAAAACTCAATCTGTGAAGAGGAATGGATGTCTGTCAATCATAGGAGTTCATAGAGGATGCCAGGGGGACCAGTAGGACCAGTAGGAGAGATTCATCTTCAGGCTGGAGGCCCTCCCAAGATTCTCAAGCAAGTAGAGGCATCAAGGGCCACTCCTTGATGGATTTGCCAAATAAAGGAGAACATTGTCTGCATATAGCGTGATGCCGTCCTCATGTCTGATGTCCCTCGCCCAGCCTTTATATTGTAAGTCTCCCTGAATGACTTGGGCCAGAGGCTCTATTGCTAATGCTAAAAGAAGGGGGGACATGGAGCAACCCTGTCTTGTACCTTGGAACGCATTTACATGTACCCGGGCCGTGGGATGGGAGTAGAGGACACAGACCATGTTATGGAGGTGCAGACCGACGCCAACAAGGGTCAACACTTTTTGTATGTATCCCCTGTCCACCATATGAGGAGTTAGGCTAGGTCTAGGGGTCTAGAACGATGTCGGGCTAGGGCCGCCTAAAGACAGCGAATACAGTGCTGTGTCCTTCACCGAGGCATAAAGCCACATTGGCCCAGTTGCCCCAATGTAGGCAGTACCCGCTTCTACCTGTTAGCCAATATCGTGGCATACACCTTAATTTCACAGCTAAGCAATGAGATGGGCCATAGTGTATTAACAAATATGTGACAGCGGACCACAAACACGACGCACCTCATCTGTATACGGTATTTAGCATAAAAACATATTAGGAATGTGCACACACTATCAACACCTGCTGTCTAGGTGTAGTCTAGAAGGGGATTAGATAAACATGAATACACAATAAGGTGCTCCAAACAACATTTATTTTACAGAATCAGTTTCCAAATATGACGGATTTCCAAATCGTATGTCAATCTTTTTATTTAATTTCTTGTCTCAAAAGTTCAAGTTTGTAAGACAGCCTTGTAGGACGTGGACGGGGTTGTGTTTTGTGTATCACAACTATTGTAGCGAAGTCCAGGTCTCCTGGGAAGGAGCCTGAGTAATATACCTCTCTATACAGTGTCAATAGGTGGAGAAGAGGGTCCCGGTATGCAGCCTAGTATTCCAAGGGGAACTCGTCTGGTATAGGGTTTTTCCAAGGAGTCAGGCCCGTGAGCGTATCCCTAATGTCTTCCATGGCAAGGGGTTCATCCAGCAGGTCAGAATCCTCCAGGGAAAGAGCCAGGAGAGTGACCAACTTTAAAAAACAGGCTGTGTGTCGTCAGAACCATGTCCGTTGGGACAGAGTATAATTTCTTGTAGTGATGGGCAAAGTCTGCGCAATTCTGGGAGAGATAGTTGCAAACAGCCAGTATCGTCCATGATCTCGGGAACAATCCTGTTCACATGCTAGTGGGAGGTCAGCCAGTATAGCATCTTCCCATTCTTATCACCCCAGCCATACAGATTAGGCATCATGGCTCGCCAGAGGTGTTTGGCTGCTTCGAGGAGTGTAGGTGGATTTCTTCCCAGGTGAGTCATGGCTGTTGGGAGAACCTCTATGTGGGAATCCAATGTGAGGTGAGGCTCCAAACGCAAGGCGCGAGCCCCCAATCGGGTGGTGAGAGAGGAGAGAGGAGCACTCATGTTCCCGAGTTCTGATTAGGTGTTTGGCAAACCCACTCAGGGATGATTTGCTGACGGCCCATAGAGTGCTCACTCGGGGGAGAGTTCCTTCATTGTTGTGGAAATATGTTTGAAACTCAGCCTTCAACGCCTGGACAAAGGTTTCGTCTTGGAAGTACCATGTGATAATACACCACATGAGACACAGTGCTGAGGGGGATTGCCCAAGACAAAAAAGTAAAGGGGAGTGATCTTAAATACCTTAGGTAATACATTGGTGCGGTTCAGTGATTGACAGTCAGGGGCAGACAGAAAAAACTGATCTATGTGGGAATGTGTGTGGTGGGAGGCTGATGTGTGGTTGCTAGGTCTCCAGGCATAGCACAGGCTCCAAGCGGTGGTTCAGTCAGCAAGATGCTGGGTCCCGGTGCTTCTAGAAGCGGAGAGACCGGTGCTATCAAAGTCAGGATTGAGGATTGTGTTGAAGCAGTGTATGTCCCTGTGAGAAGTGAGTGAGAAGTTTAGAAAGGATTCCAAGGCAGAGTGACAAGGAGATAGGCAAAATATACACATATATCAGAACAACCAGTCCCCCCTCCAAGGTGATGAAGAGCCCATGTGGGTTCCAGGTGACCTGAGAAAACACAAGGGGAAAGGAGTGATGCAGGAGAATTGGCAACCCCTCTCACGCCCTAGGAATATCCTTCATGGAAAACCCTATTGTAGCCTTTACGGACCAGGAAGGGACATCGTTCACCCACGAGGTGGGTTTCCTGGAGGAGAAGAATGTCAGGGAGGTGGTGGTGAGCAAATGTGAAGACCACAATAAGACAGTTAGTGGAACAGTGGAGTCAGAGGACATCTATGGGGGCCACTGGGTGGGGCAGATGCAATGACAAGGCAGATGCCCTAGAGAGTGATTTTCAACCGATTGGATCTCTTCCTCCTCCCCTGAGATAGGGTCTCTGGACAGCGCTCTGGAGGGTCGCGGTGGTGCCTGGGGGGAACCCGAAGGCGAGACTGAACGAGCAATGCCACAGCCCCTCTGGGAGCAAGTGCTTCGCCTCTGGTACCGGGGCAGAGAGGCCAGAGCAGCAGGCCTATATTCCCCAGTTTTTGCTTGACTTCCAGGAAGGACCACCTTCGTTGCCTTATCTCTCTGGTGTAATCTGGGAATATAAGTACCTTACCATCACTGCCCTGGAGGTCCAGTCGGGAGCGCGCCTCACAAAGGATTGCGTCCAGGTCACGATAGTTCAAGATACGGATAGTGATAGGTCGAAGGGAGGTACTAGGAGGGTGCCTGGTAGTCAGTGCTCGGTGTGCTCTATCGACAGTGAATCAGGGGATAAGCGCATATCTGGCATCCAGGATTTGATCCAGGTCTCCTTGAAGTCTGCCATATGCTGAGGAGCTGCCCTTCAGTGGTTTCGGGGACTCTGATAACACTAAATGTGCTACGCCTTGAGCAATTCTCTGTGTCTTTGGCCTGGGCATAGAGTGTCAATGTGCGTATAAGTGAGGGGATCTGGGTCTTAAGCGCAGAGATGTTGTTTTCGACCATGGAGATCAATGATTCAGATTCCATAATCCAGGCAGTGGCATTTCAAAGCTCTTGGCAGAGCAGGGCTGCATCCATCTTCACCTGCTGACCCTGGTGTCTACTGCCACCAGCGAGGTCTGGATCACCCACAAAATGACCGCCAGGTCATTCGGTGGGGTAGTGGCTGTATCGCTGTCCGGAGGACCTGGGTGTCCCGGATGGACATTGCCGGACCGAGTAGTGTAATGGTCCATTTGTATCTGCGTCGATGCAGAATGCAAAGTTTTGTCCTTACCCATGATGAGAGCACAGTAAGGAGCAGCACTAGTGTATGATCAAAGTTCCCCCTGCTATTGAAATACAATGAGCTTAGCCACCAATCACAGGAAGTAGGGACAGGATGAAAGTTGGGCCAGGATGCACGGCTGACTCAGGAAGTATCCGGCAGCCCCAACACTGGGGGCCCTCAGGGTGCGGTCCTTGCCGTTGGAGTGACAGCCACCTGGGGAAGTGGGGGAGGGAAAGGTGGGAGCTGGGCAACCCGTTACCAATGGGGGAAGGGCACAGCTCCAGGAGCTAAGTGGAGGGGGCCTGGTCAGCCAAACTCAGGGCATGTTCCCGAATACTGGCCTGCTGTTCAGTGTCAATCAGGGGGTACTGCTTGGTGGGGGCGCAGTTGGATTAAGGCACAAGATCTCTCCACGGCCCCAGCACACAAGACCAATGGGGAGCAACAAAAGGCCCAGTGCTGGGCAGGCTGACATCCAGGCGGATGGTAGGAGAGGCCCCCCACTGGTACCACCAACCCACCTAATGTGAAGTGGTGGGTCCGGTCCAATGAGCAGCTCCAGTGCCCTGTTCCAGGTAACACCGTGGGCCCCATGCTCCACCGGTAGCGACTACACAGCAGGTACAGCCCCAGTCGTGACTATACGAAGGCACAAGAAGGAGCTGCCTCTGTGTCTCAGAACCTCCAGTGAAGGTGGGTTGCTCCCAAGGGGTCCTGCACAAAGTAGAGCAGTGAACAGACCCTGTCCTCCTGAATATATGTAAGAGGCTTAAAAACCAAGGCAACCACTATAACATTTAACTTAATCCATATTATGGAAAGTGTCCATCAAAAAACTATTTGTTCTTCCTAAATTGCCAAACTTAATCTTGAAATCTCAGTGTTTTTTCCAGCGACATTCTACAATAAGCTCAAATCTTGCCTTACCAAGCTGAGATTGGAAAAGGTTCAAAATAACATGAGACAGTTATGTAAGTATGGTACGCTTACAGTAAGAAAATGAAGATTTCTTGCTTGCTTTTATATGCTCATTACACCACACTATAGTTCAGAATTACTAGTCTCCATTTTCTTGTGAGCAGGGTACTGGCATCTCCTAGTTTATTGAGTGCTTCCATGAACAGATTTCAAATCCTTCCACCTCACTGGTTAGATCTCACCAAAATAAAACAGTAGACAGGGTGACAGAAAGGACATAATCACCAGCACTGACCTCCAGATTTCAACCTAGGGCTTTTGTCTATTTTGCTGTTTTCCTTTATAGGCAGGCAACATAATTCTAGAGGTTTTGTTGTCTAGATGTAGAAAGATTCTCTACAGGTAACAACTGATTTAAAATTAAAACTACTTCTGACAATATAATAAAATAAAATTCACATTGCAGAAGGTCGGGCCAAAGATCCTTTATATGAATGAGACATCACAGCACATTGCATAACAAAAGCCACAAATCATTACTGGCATAGTATCAACAATATATTCCATAACTCAGCAAATTGATTGCCATACTTGACTACAGCATATGGACACTGACAGAATTGTCCTGCATGAAAATGGAACCATCAAAGTATGTAGAGTGAGGTTTCAGGCTTTATATTACTGTACAATACAAATATGGGTTAAATATCAGAATATGAAAGCTAGAAATATGGTCCTACATTTTTGTTTTGCGATATTCCATCCACAATATTTTGGTAGGATACCGTAAATATGCACTGAGACTACTCTGCATTTTTTTGAGTCATTACATAACTCAATCATGATATCCTGACAAAAGCATTATTGTAATTATTTTGTATATATTTTATTCAACCTATATTTACATAGCAATTCCTCCAAGTGAATTCCATCTAGGAGTGGGCAGGACTTGTGGAGTTTTAATCCATGGAATTCAGCTGCGTTACCTAAAACCTCAGTGAGATTCTGCGGAGTTTTGTGAACAGCCGAATTCCGGTCTGTCACTCTGCTCGTGCTGATTTTTAGAACCAGGACTTTGTCCCAGGTTGTACAATTTGCATAAACGGTACCACCGGCATGTCAGAGGGTGCTGCTTCTTTCTGCCGCTCAAGTAGATTTTCTACTTGAGAGGCAGCTTTAGCCACACAAGCGGCAAGTTTCTCAACACGAGTGGTAGTGACCTGCCGCAACCACCCACAATGAGATATCTCGCTGGGAGGCGGTCAACTGCTTTTTTTTCACTCTCACGAACTTAACATTGATGAGCTGCTCGTGAGGAAAACTCTGCTACGTGGCAGTCCGTGGAGATTTTGCCAAACTCCGCGCTCCAAGTGGAGTGGGCAAAACTCTGTTGGAGGAGCAGAGTTTACAGGTCACGCCTCATTTCATCTAGAGGGACTACCTGTGGTCGCTGAATGATATTTTAGAAAAGGGGTGTCAAATCTTTTTATGAAGTAACCAAGTTACATTTTTTGGCAGCCATTGATGAGACTATCACCAGAACTGATGTCACATAAGGATAACCCTTCACAAGATTTTGCTATGAGAATGCTACAGGCAAGAAGGCCACATTGGGGTATGCACTACTCGAGTGATTCAGGTTCCTTTTTATTGGTGAAGAATATGACAGTTGGCAGCAACTTTATCAATCAACTAAAGTGTGAATGGAAGTATCACTAGCCCAGTTATAACTTGAAAACAATCAGGGAGAATGGAGGGCCAGTAGCGAAGACAAGTGAGGAAACTGCAAGGTTTTGTGATGGCAAATCTCCACGTTGGTGATGTGTGGTGACCAGTTCCTGTTACTCTTGGAGAGCATGAGGTGTGGCTCCCTAGCTATCAGCATGATCAGGCTTCATCCTAATGTGCAGGTTAAGGGCCTTAAATTGTCAGGGATGTTCTAGTCACAGACATGTCCTCAGTTGTTCCTGCTGTTACGTCTTACTTACCTTCCCGCAGTGCATGCAAGATCTGTTTCATGGGAAGTTGTTTACCCTTACCATAATGAGTACTTCATGAAGGCCATTGTAAGCCTTAGGTATTTTTCTTGGGGGTACTTCTTAAAGCATACCTCTGATACCTTTCCAAGCTTCATAGCTGTGAAATCTAGTTTCTGACAAAATCTGACAAGATGTTCACTGATCTATAGGAGTGACAGCCATGTTGGGCACAGCTAGTACTTAAACCGGACCCAGAAAGAGCCTGATCCAGAGCTGTTGCCGATCAAAGAGGTTCTTTGCGGATATCCAGATTCTTGCCCTGCCCCCAAGGAATCACACTCCTTGGACTCAGGTAATAGGAATCCCTGTGTGAAGAAAATACATAAGAGTATAGAATCATGGACATACAAAAACCAAGTATGGGACCAGAGCTGCTGGAACACAGGGAATGAAACATTGACATTTGGAAAGCATGCTTTGGAAAGGCAAGCAAAGACACTGAGTTGCAAATTCAGGTATTGCGTTAGTTAAATATGGTTAGAGATAGATAAAATATTTATGTTTCAAATAGTTGTACATAACAAAACAAAAAAGAAGCTCTATTAAAGGAACATTCGTAAGAAGCATTACTGAGGATCCCCTAAATAACGATTGCCAAGCCAAGTTTGACAAGCAGAAAAACTGTAAAAAGAAATGTAATGTTTCACTTGTATTCACAGACAATCCCTATAATGAAATCTCACTTTGGGGCACATAGTGAGAGGCACATCACACACTTGTGCAAATAAATTGTCAGAACACAGCCTTTTGTTAGATCAGGTTAGTGTCTTGAAGAAAGCCAAACTGCAACGTGACCCATAATCATTCAAACAAGCAATGTCACATTTCCCTGTTGCAAATTGTGGTCCCTCATTATGGTGGCAGTAGGAAGAGCCTCCAACCATCATTTCTGCAGGCAGGTGTCTGTCCGACAATCTGTCGGCGGTCCCACCTGCCTGATTACAATAGTACTGCCATGCAGGTGGTCGTAAAATACAATTTTCTATAGTGGCTTGTCCTGGTGCTCAGGCAAGGGGCCGCAGCACAAGCCGCTGTAAAAAAAGGCACTTTGTGCACATCCATGCACCATGTGCCAAGCACCATGTTGTGCCTGGCACATGGTGCATGGCTGTGTCAGGGGCACTACATGTGCCCCCAGGCCACTTAGCAGTGGCCACGGGGGAAGGGGCTCTGCTTGGGCCCCTCAAAGTCTGTTTCAGTCTGCCTTTATATGGCAGTCAGGCTGTCATGTAAAGGCTGATGGAAAGAGATGTCCCAATCTTTATGGCTGTGCTTGCACAGGATCCTTGATCCTGTTGGAGGCAGCGAGCATAGTACCAACGCTGCCGTAGATGTCTGTGAAACTGCCACCAATGGCCGGTCGGTGGCAGTCCCACCGACATGTAAGTTAGGCCCATAGTCGTGAATCTTTGTTTATCCAAGTTCCTCCGACCACTACCATAATACCGTATTGCATGTTTCCATGCCCCCTTAATAATGCCTGGATCGGGTTGGGGGTTATGTTGGGAGCCACCTCACTTTGAGGACAATCCATATTAATAACTCTAGCTAATAACAAAGCATTAAGGATATCACTGAATACCACACATTATTTGTCCATGTTGTAAAATATTAATATAACCTGGTGAAACAGTAATAGAAAATACATTTCTCATCAAGGAGAGTTTAAACAACATGTTTTATGTGGTTTGAGGGATAAATAAAATATTTTCTATCTTCCAAGATCGGTTTGAAACCTTTTAGGTTCTTAACCAGTATATTCCTGCAAGCATCCACCTTAAAAACAAGAGGTCCGATTCACAAAGGTAAACTTAGCTGTTTGATCTGAACCTAGACCAAATGTCTGAGTTTACAACTTTGAGCATTCACAAGGGCATTTACGAGTGCTATCTTTATGTCCACACTCGAGGCAAATATCTGGGCCGAGTGCGGACATAAAGATAGAACTCATAAATACCCTTTGAGAATTCCCAAGGTCAGTAAACTTAGACATTTGGTCTGAGTTTAGATCAAACGTCCATGTTTACCTTTGTGAATTGGGCCCAAGATCTGTTTAAAGATTAAACATACAAATTCATTATGTTAGGAACATAGCCAGGATATCCCAGCTGCCACATCTCCTAGTCAGTCTTTTCGTTGCAACTACACAAGTTTATCAACTCTGGCATCCCATTCCATATTAGTAGTTAGAAGCCAATTTACATCCCGCTTTATGGCATACAATCCTTTTTTTTGATGAACGAAGTTCATAACTTCGAAATTCTATACCATCCCAATCTCTCCAAAAATGCCATCCCCCCACAAAAAAATATACAGAGATGTATAAAAGATCACCTTGAAACTTTCTTATCACAGTTTACTCTAAGGAAATCATAGTGCAGATTGCATCCTTTTTCTCTGATAACTCCACCATCTAGACAGATCTATTTTTTAAAGCTTCTGACCATTCTATAAAATGCTAAAATTCCTTACAGCTGCAAAATGATCTATCACATACACCTGTGTTTAGCAAGGCCAATCTAATTATCTACTATTATAACAATAGAAAGATCATAATATTTTCACAGGGGATACTTTGGTAAAATGTTACCTCCAATTCTTAATACACCTTGACATTCATAAATGTAATTTCTTCCCATACAAGGGGTTATGTTTCAGTATTACCAGCATACTTCATACTCAGTAATTAAGCAGGTACGCTATCTGCCATTTCATCACCATCAACTAAATCCAACTGCTCACAGATAATACCAACTCAACTCCTGCATTATAGAGCCTTCCATCCTAACACTTCTTTTCCTAGCCTCTCCCAGAGCCTCTGTCTTTACCTGCTAAGATCCCTCTGGAGACTGAACCAGCCTCCGAAAACAACTGAATTCCTATATTTCATTAAACTTGCCACTGGTTCTGTAAAGAAGAAAACAATCCTCAGGCTCACATCACTATATCCCTGTTTCATTGTCTTAAAAATGTCTTCCATCTCTTTGACCTCCATGGAATAACAAGACAATGTGCCCAGGTACAAAAGATATTCAATACATTATAAATCAAAGCAAACTATACACCCATTTGCCTCACAGGCAAAACAAAACAAGAGTCACACCAGAATCGATCCAGTGGCAGAATAGCCAGAGACCCAAGCTGACAATGGACAGGAGTAATACAGTGTTTGGACATAACATCTAGTTAAACATATTGGTAGACAGAAATATTCAATTCAATTCAATATTTTATTAAAGATTTGGAACTCCTAAGAGGTCCACATAAAAGTACATGTATATTTTTACAAGTAACAAAAACATAACAGAACTCAATCCACGGTCCATAATAAAATTATCAGAGACCTGCGTTAGCAAGGCTAAAATTCCTTTAAATAACATCAGTCAATATTGTCAGTTATCTCAGTATGCAAAATACTTAAGATGTTCAACAATAAAGCCATTTAGCACACAGCAGAAACAGAGCCCTAGACCTCTACTGTAAAAGCTAACATTTTTTTTAAATTTTTTTTATAAGAACCGTATTAGACAATAGCCGGTAGATTTAGGTTACAAATAATATACAAAACCTCAGTGCTTGGAGAAGATTTTTCAATAATTTAGGCAGAAGCACATAGCCATTTCGATGGAAAACAGCATTTAGAATTAGAAGCATAAGGATTGAAGTAACAGAGCATATCCTAGGATGTACAAAGGACGTTTAGTGGCTGCCAGTTCATATACAAAACAGAGTTCAAAATTCAGCTTCAGCTAAAAGATCAATGTAGATACAAAACGTATCCTAAAAATGTGCAAAGGGCAGTAATTAGCAGCCAGTTCATATGCAAAGAGAAAGCCAGAATTACATTTTGGCTAAAAAGTTCAATTTGGAATTAGCAACAAGAAAAAGGAATAACAAAACATATCCGAACCTGTGCAAAAAAGCTATTTAGAAGCAGTCAGTTCGGGTGCAAAATAGATCCAAAATCCCACTTCAATTAAGTTTTGTAGTTAACAACAAGTACATCAATGTGCAAAATACAATTTGACTAAGGACGAAATACTAGTACTTCGTAAGAAGATGACAAACAGGGGGGTTAAACGCCCAATTAAAAAAATATGTAAAAGATTTAAAATATAAACATAAACTCCTTAAAATAATTAAAAAGTTTTACACACACTGCTTCATTTTTTGGACAAAAGAGATGGTCTCGGGCTGATGCTAAATTTTTTACACACTTTTGTGAATACATCGGCCAAAGCCAACGATAACAACTAGGAGACACTGGTGGACAGTCAAACAAGACATGGTCCAAGGTCCAAATGCTCAGCTTACACAAATTACAAGTTTTCCACTTTTCAAATTCTGGACCAGTTAGCTGTTAAGTCATTTAGAGTTAACAGATTCTTACGACATAAAGTGAGCAAACGTCGAGTTCCGTGTTCTAAATTCCAAAATAAGTATTTTTGTGCAATTCTCAGTGAGTTTGCCCTGTCTATTAGTTTTAATCTCTCTTTAGAATTGCAAAATGTAGTATCTCTATCAAAGCTGATTTTGCCACTTAAGTTCTTTAAGAGAGATTTAAATCCTAATGTACGAGTGTGAACACTGATTCTTCATGTATACCAAAGATTTTTTGTGCCAATGAGAAATCACGATAAAAAGAGTAATTACCTGCCTTAACATTGAACATTTCATAACACATGAGACCTCTTAATGAATCTGGCTTGCTATTTTTTTGCTGATATCCGCAGCGTAAAACCCTGGATAAACCTTGGATATATGAGCTTATAGAGCCAAATTCCAGTCTAATTGCTGCCGTTGGAACTAACGTGTTAAAATTACATATTTTACGAAGTATCTGACCTTCAATCCTATCTAAAAAACTCCAGTCCTTGGCAGAGATTGATTCAATCGCGTAGAGCTGGTTTGGAGGAATTTTTGCCTTAAAAACCATCAGTAGATGTAAAAAATGTCTTATGCCCATAGCACTGTAAAAAAAATACGCAAACCATTGGCGTGAGATGTAGCTTTACAAGTGCTATGTTCAATATGAGGTTTGTTCTTCGTACTACCTATTAAAAGTTTCCCTAAATAAAGGTATGAGTCTACCACCTTCAGCTTTTTAGGACCAATTTGACACTTAAAGTTATATGATTTTCTACTTTTGTTAGTTTTCATAATTAAGATTTTACTTTTAGAGACATTTGTTATCAAAAAGTGGCCAACTGTATATTTTTGCAGTGATATCAGCTTTCTATTCAACCCAATAGGGGTTAGGTCCATTACTACTATGTCATCTGCATACAAAAGACATGCAAGAGGCCGGCCACTTATCTTTGGTGCATCTCCATCAACTTGAGCAAAGCAATCGGGTAAATCTGCTACATATAAAGAAAATAGCAATGGTGCTAACAAGCAGCCTTGTTTCAAACCATTTTCTGTAGGGATTACATCTGATAAACCTTGATTTCCACCCACTAGTATCTGGCACCAACTTTGCGAATGTAGTGCAATAATTAAAGGCAGCAGGGGTGAGGGCAGTCCCATTTTTTGCAATTTTCGCCATAATAGAGGTCGAGCTACCTTATTGATGGCTGTTGTATAGTCAATGAAAGCCACGTATACATATGAGTTACAAGAGATTGTGTATTTCTCCTCAATTAGTTTCAGCATAGAGATATTATCTAGAGTGGAATGATATTTTCTTAAACCTGCTTGTTCGATGGGGAGGATTTTCTTCTCCGTCACCCATTCCGTTAGGTGATCGAGGATACTACGTGCAAATATTTTCTTTGCCGCGTCCAATAAGGATATTTGCCGCTAATTACCGAGGTGTGTTCTAGGACGCTTTTTGTATAGAGGGATTAAAATACTTCGGGCCCGATTCACAGAATTAACTTAAGACAAAATCCTAAACTTACTACTTTTGGTATTCACAGAATGCACTTACTACTTTTGGTATTCACAGAATGCCCTTACTACTTTTGGTATTCACAGAATGGATTTACGACTACTAACTTTATGTCCGCACTCGGGCCGGAAATTCCGGCCCGGAGGCGGGGCTTCCGGGCCGGAGGCGGAGCTTCCGGGCCGGAGGTGGGAATTCCGGCCAGTCGCAGAGATTTAGCCATGGCCAGCACTCTTTCCAGGCAAAGTAACGATTCTGACATCAGCATTTTTGACTCTGGATTATTAGTTAAAGGAAGAAAGTTCGGGGAAAGTTCAGGAGTTATTGAACCCCGTGAATCTAGTAAGTTTTGTAGTGATGATCGTTATCTACCTATGAACAACGCTAAGTTAGCATAACCGCGTTAATTGTTAGAAAGCCATCTTGCCGCTTTTGCTGCTTTTGCACACGACACTGTAGTCACATGTTATTAGAAGTGAGAAATGCTTACTCGACTTTGCTTCACATGAGAACTGTCTGTTGTTAACATCTTGAACAGTGAATAGCGACCTTGGTCTGTACACAGTGTAACAGAAACAGTCTGGATCGCTAGACGGTGCATGTTGTTGAGTTCAGGTTGATCGGCCCACTAGTTTAGCCATAACACGCACGCAGCTGCAAATACCTGAAAGTCGTATGCTTTTAATATTGCAGTGTTACATGTTTTCAACACATTCTGAAGAAGAGCGTTCCTAGGAGCAGAGCATAGCTGATCCTGTGATGTGAACTCTCTGAGCTGATCTATACGGTATGGGGTTCCCCATTCAAGCCTAGAGACCTTTTATTAGTCTAATAATACTATTAGTGTGTTAGAGAAAGGAAGGTGGCCTAGACCCACTGTCATTTTAGTATGATTGCTCCTTTCATTTTCGATGGTATTGTAACTATGCTGATGGTTTTGATTTTAATCGTTTGTCTGCTAATGTTAGCCAAACTGCTGCATATTATATTAGGACACGAGGTTTATAAAATAAACTCTTTAAACTTTTCCCGTGTCTCTGTTTATTCTGTTGTGGACTGGTACGAGAATAATTACGAAAAGGTGTTTCTGATTCCCACCATTCCTGAGAAATATACTAAGTCGCTTGTTCTGGGTTGTCTATACATTGGGACCGCCGAGCTAAACCTCGGATAACGAATGGGACACTGATGCTGGCCGGATAGGGGTTCTGGGTTCTGAGGTGAGTTTTTGGTACACCGCAATTCACTGAGGGCCTGGGTTCCTGCGCATAGTTCTGCGCATAAGCGGAATCCCTGCAACAGTTTGTTCTGCTGGGTGTACTACTAAACAGTTACAGTTAACAGGATGGTCCTTGGAGGAAAATGAATTGGCAGGAATTAGAATCCTGGATGATTCTAGATTATAAATGTGAGACATCTTATGAGACTGATCTAAATTAATGTCAGGTAGTATAAAATCTTCCATTAAGTGTTCTCCCGTTTTTGGGACTAGTTGAGAAACTCCTTCGAGATCAAAGACTCCATTTACAAGGGAGTGAATGGTTAAATTTGCCAGCAAAGAGTAGGCCATCTTAGATTCCGAGTGTTGACGATCTGTAGGCCATGATCCCCCAATTTTAGACGGTAGTATGGAGGGTACTACTGGCAATGGATTTCCGGGAATTACTTTAGCCTCTACAAGATCTTCATGTTCTTTTTGGGAAAAATCCGGCATCCCTACTCATTTGAAACTTGTTTCCTTTTTAGGGAAGAAGGAAGGGATGGTATTGAAAATCTTCAAAAAGTTTATTTGCAGTGAGTTGTTCCTTAGAGGATTGACTCTATTTTTGTTTGCAAACTCTTGTGTACACCAATCTGCCATAGCATAATTTTTTGCGGTCATATCTTAGTTCTTCTATTAAAAGCCCCTTTGCCAGGCCGGCCAGCACAGCCGGAGAGGTATAGCTCCAATACACTAGTGCGCCGATGCGCCGATGTGCCGCTTATGCTACACCAAGCGTCGAGTGTCGAATTTCTGCTCTTCAATGCACAGCACGCAGTTTCACAGTCTCACAAACTTACTAGCTCGGGCGGAGGATTGAATTACTGGCTGCCGATACAGGGCTCTGGGGCTCAGAAAGACGCAGGAAGGCGCAGGAAGGGGAGCCGCGCTTAACTCCAGTAGTCAGCGCGCTCGTCTTCAAGGGTCTTCAATGGTCAGAAGTCACTACCGTTATACACTACAGGCACCCTCTAACACCTGCGTATCTCCAGTTAATCTTTTCACCAAGGACAGATTGCAATTTGTAGTTTTGAAAATACCATAGTCTGATGAAATCTTAGTGAGGTTGTGGAAGAATTGTAGTGGAAATAGACACGATCCTAAATCCTTAATTGCTTATTTGCTTGAGTACTTGGCAGCTTAGCAGCTTGATGGCCTGGGTATTTGGGATCTTTGTGGCCTTGAAATGCTTACAATGCTTAGAGTGTTTCATAACAAAATTAAATAACAATAAGGCAAAAACAGGGCTAAAACCAAGACTAAGCCACAAGGGAGGGGGTGGGGCAGGAGGCTTTACGATATCTCCTATCTTTACAATATCTCCTATCTCCTCTGCCCCGAACCCATCAAACCCCCTCTACCACTCCACTTAACTGCTCAGCTTCAGGCCATCCTTCAGTCCACCTTTGCCTTCACTCTGCAGATCTACGCTGCTCTGCCGTCAGACTGCACTCCTCTGCACTCCTCGTTACTTCAATTTTGGGAGATTTGAGTGTTTTCCTCACCACGCCATGCTGCCTCTCGCACCTACCACATTTCACACTCAGAACTTCGGCCACAGGCACCCTCAGGGATCGAAACTGCCTCCACAGGGAACAACAACAGCAGTGGTGGTGGCCCTCAGCCATCAGTCCTCAGCGGGACTCAGCGGGACAACAAGCGAGTCTCCGAGGGCTGTTTTCGGGCTGTTTTCGTGCAAATACCGGGCCTTTTCTGCTGAGTTTCAGATGGATTTTTGGCGGCAGCTGCGGCTCCTGCCCCTCGTTGCGTCCCAGGCGTCAGTGTCAGAAAATATAGGATATTAAATATCGTGACACACAAATGTCATGATGCACAAATATAGTTGACAAGAATATAGTTGTTTGAAATAAGTATTATCATTTTAAATAATATATATAAAAGTTTTTAATATCAGTTTCAGTAATATACTGGTTACAAAGATCGTTTTATAATTATTTTAATGTATTTTAGTTGATATATTATGTTATGAGTTATTATTGTTTATATTTAAGTTCTTATGTTTTTAAAATATTGTATGTAATTTTAAGCAATTTAGATTTTGTAAAGGTCATTTTTAATAGTAATTTACAGTGCTGTAGTGGATTATTAGGTTTGTAGGTGGACAGGGTGTGAAATTAAGTAGGTACAAATTAATTATGAATTATTTAATAAATGTTATTTTGTTATATGGTTTATATTAATTATATACATTTTGGAATCCTGATTTATTGATGCTATATGTTATTTGCGGGCTTTTAGGTTTGTAGGGCTATAGGGTAAGAAGCTAAGTAGGTGATAGTTAACAATTAATTATTAATTGATAACTCACTGTTTAATTGATTTTTAATTAACACCTATTTATTTTACTTATATTTAAATTGCAGGCTGCACATGTTGTAGGGGTTTAGGGTGGGTAGTTAAGTAAGTAATATTTAAATAAATATTTGGATTGCAGATTTATTCATATTTTAATTTATTAAACTTTTTACTGTGAGTGAATCTGACTACCCGAGTCTCACTTACAGTAATTTCACAGTAATCGGGCTGTGCATGTTTACTGCTAGTGTCCAGCTTTTTAAGATAAGGCTGCTGCTATGCCGCTAGAGTAAGTGACATTGGGCTGGTTACATATGAACATATGTGCACATACTTGTGCACACACGTGCTGGCTATGTATGTGTGTGATACTGCTGTGTGGGTACTATGGTAATTGCGCCAAGGAAGCCTGCTGCAGAAGAGAATCTGCAAATATAGGTCTGGGTAGGCCTTATAATATTGTTAGTGACCATTCATAGATAGGTCTGTAGTGCTTACTGGAAAATGTGGAGTGCTTACACTACACATATAGGTAAAAAATGTTCTAAAGTGCAGTTCCATTCCACGTAGGCCTACACAGTCCAGTGGTGTATCAAACAAGGGTACAATATGTTCTCTGAGTTTGATTTTACAGTTCCCACCACTCTTCATCCACATCTAATGTTACTTCAGGAAATTTTATTTTGCAATACTCAGCTTTTAATCAGGTTACAGTCCCCCCCCCCCCCCCAACTTGGCCAAGTTATCTCCCAAGTAGAGGCAACAAAGGCTTCCCCACACAAAAAGAGCAATTATTAGTGACTGATCCAGTTCCTGAGAGAGGAAAGAAGTGTGGGGAAAATCTGCATATGATAATTAACTTGTTACACTACTCCAGGGCTGGGACAGCCCAGATCCACTAGAACAAGGAGGAAGGGACAGACATCTGGAGCAAACACAGTAGGGGCTCATTTTTGTAGATTTGGTGGGAATAGGTCAGGCAGTGATATTAGCAAGGGGCAGAGCTGAGGGCTCTCAGTAGTGCTCTTTCCAGGGAATACTTGAATTCACCATGTTTAAGTGTTCCAGAATTCTTTCCAGGTGGTTTGGGATGGGGCCGAATGATGTGGCAGCCTAGGATTGGCAAGGGGTGTATTGCATATTTAACTTCCCACCCCAGTTAAAAAACCCTGTACAAGCAAGACAGTGGAGGAAAACTTGGACCAGAGAGGTGATCATGGTGGAAAAAGGATACCCAGTTGGAAGGAGAAGCCACCTGGCATATTTTGACTCAAGCTACCATCCCAGGACTAAGACGGTTCTCCTTTATGCCCCCCCGAGAGCCAGGTTGGGAAAGACTTGTACTCCACTACCTCCCGGGTGCTCTGCAACACAGCTAGTCAGCTCTAGGGTCTAGGAAGTAAAGGCAGGAGGGTGCTTTTCTGGCTGATAAAAGAGGGGCTGCACAAGATTTCCCCACCAGCAGTAGAGAAGCACCAGGAGGTAGAAAGAGGAGAATGCTAGTGCATTGTGAATGAGGCTCCTTGCAAAGTGCCCTCCCTTTAGAGGCCAGAAGGCTTGATGAGAATGCTTCTGGCGGTTATTGCTCACCACTAGGAGCAAAACTAGCCCAAGGGGAACAAAATTAACAAAGAGTTGCACAACACAGCCAGAGTAACGCCACTTTCAAGATTTGCCTTTGAAAATAAAAAAAATGAGAGAAAGAGCACATAGGGCTCTGCCCTACTTTCTAAAGAATAAACCAAGGGTGAACCAAAGCCCGAGGTTGGAACATCTTTATTTATTTAATTATTTGGGAAAAGAGCATGGGTAGGGCACCCCTCCCTGAGCCAGTTTTGTGCCCTACACAATGATGTATTGGGACCCGATCCCCAGTGACAAAGACCAGAAGAGGCTCAGGGCTCTGTCCTCCCTTCCCATGCCCATGATTTTGGGGAGCGGGGGTGGCCCAGCACCAAGACTCTGCTCCTGCCTTGGGCAGAAGAAGTAGGTTACAATGCAGAGTACTCCTGTCACAGGTGCAGAAATGAAATTGCACTATTATAAGCTAGAGGAAAATTAAGAATACAAGCTCTCAAGCAGCACAGGAGCTAAATGCTAGGACGAACAGCGCTGAAACTTTTCAGACACACACCCCCAGTCACTATAAGATCTGGGTTGAACACATCATTGTTCGTTTGCTCACTTCAGCCAGTCTAGCTTGAATCCAGTGCTTTGTTTGCCCTAAGTTGTCAGACTATGCTCAGACGTGGGTCCCTTGCTCACTTTGCCACTGGATTCAAGCTAGCCAGGCTGATGAGGGGTGTTACCCCAAAACCGGTCCTAGGATGCTTGTTTCCGGTTCAAGGAAGAACTGTTTTGGCAGTTTGGGCTAGACTGTTCCCATGAGGAACAGGGTCAAGACTGATTTGCAAATCTCTAGGTCTGAACTAGGGTGGTGAAATGAGCAAAAGAACAGGCTTCATAACAAATACCCTAATGTTTTACAGTTATAATATGCTTTCAATCACCTGGATTGTTGACCATTCCATGGAAAAATATGAAAAGTTCTCCATCTTCTTTAGGGTTATTTGAAAAAGATTTGAAGTATCCTGAATACCTCTTCAAGCAACATGAAATTCTAGAAATAGTATTACAACTTCAGTCTTTTAATAAATCATCATTGATAAAGTGTGACTCCGATCTATGAATATTAATCTGTTCAGAAATCATTATTAACATAGTTAGCTTGAAATATTTTTGTGTTCTCAAGGGTACTGCACTTAAATCTGCTATATACTTGAATTCAGACATATGCATGCATATAGTCATATCATTCACATTTTTATGAAAAACATTCTATGTTCACAGAATGTATAATGATGACATTCAAATAGACCAGACAATTCTAAAACATCAATACATAGGAATTTCAATAAATCCTTCCTAACTGTCTGAGGAAAATCTGATAATCAAAAATAAAAACTTACACACCCTATATCATAACATATCAGCTTGGTAAAACATATTGGTACCCTTGAAAATGATTATGTTGTAAATAAAGACTAAGAGCCTGATTAGGACTTTGGCGGTTCAGCGCCTGGTCTGCTCCACCGCTACACTGCCAAAGCCGCATTCAGGCTGCCATGCCAGCCAGATTACAAGTGTAACTTGTGTCTGGCAGGCTTTTATTTTGACGTTCCCGAGGCGGTGCTCTGAAAATGGGCACCTTAATCAGAATGCCAAAAACAGCAGCTGCACGACATGGACTTTCAAGTGCATGCTGTGTAGGAACTGGTGTACATGCACACTGGGGGGCACATGCTGTGCCCCCGTCTGCATCTACATGGTGTGGGGGACCGTGTAGTGCTCCTTTTGTTTCCTCTTCACTACAATTTTCATTGCGGTGGACCGTGCAATTCTGCCAAGCATATTACTGCCTCCTGACCACAGCAACACTGCCATGCAGTTCCCTGGAAGCTGCAGTGGGGCAATGGCTGGCTGACCGCCCTTAATGTACTAGGGGTATCAGGAAAACACCACGTCCACACCTCCATGAGTTTGATGGTCCATGGACTGGCAGACTCGAAATTAAGCCCTCAATATCCAGAATATACATGATAAATCATTCAATGAATGATGGGTGAATTCAAACCTTTGGGAAATGTAAACTGAATTTCACCTTTGTAAGAAATTGGGTTTGTGATTGAGGGGTGAAAACTAGGCCCGGGTGGTGAACTCAGTACATTTTCTTCTTTTGCTAAATTTGCAATATTTATTTATTTTTCTATGTTGCCTAGTCTGTCAAGGGGCTATCCAGTTAGTAGGCCAAGGCCTGTACTAGTCATTGGTGCAACTATGTTGTTTTAAAACGTAATTTAGGGCTGGGATGGCATTGGATTAAAAAAAAATATGGGTTTTTTTGTTTTTCACTTTTTTAGTAGAAAAAGTGCACATATGGGGTAATACATGATGCCTTGGGAGGATGTGTGTTGTTGTAAAAATCTTATAGTTCAGTTAATTTTTGTTTTGGGAATTGCTGAATTATTGCTAGTGTTTTCTTTAGCCTTACCATGCCTCCTTTGTCTGGCCTTTGAGTTTGCTTGAAATAGGCCACCATTTGTATTTATTCTACATGCCAAATGGCCAGGGGCCATTATTGGGAATCTGTGTCTATAGACATGGATGTGTTCTCTTTGTTCCCCATGCCTCCTTTCTCACAGTTGTTGTTTGACCACGTGGCACTGACTGGCAGCCAGTTTGTGTACCCAGCCAGTGTGCCTTTGCCATAGGCTTGCATGTGTTCTTAGTTCCCCATTCCTCCTTGTTCTCTGTTGTTGTTTGACCATGTGGCCCTAGCTTGCAGCAATGTTGTGCATCTAGCCAGTATGTTTTTGCTATAGACTTGCATGTGTTTTTTGTTCCCCATGCCTCCTTGCTCGCTGTTGTTGTTTAACCATGTGGCACTGGCTTGCTGCCATTTTCTGTATCCAGCCAATGTGCCTTTGCGATAAGCTTGCATGTGTTCTTTGTTCTCTATGCCTCCTTGTTTGATGTTGTTGTTTGACAATGTGGCACATGCTGGCAGCCATTTTCTGCATCCAGCCAGTGTGCCTTTGCCATAGGCTTGCATGTGTTCTTTGTTCCCAAGGCCTCCTTGCTTGCTGCTGTTGTTTAACCATGTGGCTGGCAGCCATTTTGTACAACCACCCAGTGTGCCTTTGCCATAGGTTTGCAAGGATAGATGTGAGATAAGTTTAATAATATGCTTGAGGCTCATTGAAGTATATGTATATTAGGAATATGATTTTGATGAACAGTGCTTATATATGACATTTACTTTTGGGATATTTTTTATTTTGCTCCTTCTTGCCTCAAAATAGGGTGCTTCTCATCCTCCCATGCAAACATTGGCAATTATTGATCTTTTTCTTCTTCTTTGATAGCTTTATTTCGGTCGATGACCATAAAAGCACAGATAAAATATATACATACAGGATAAAACATAAATATTTATACATACAAGTAAAAAGTTATTAAACAGAGTTATCAAAGTTGAGATTTACATATTAATGGTTCAGTTGATGAAGGTGGACCTCCTTCGCCACATGCTGTGCAAGAAACGGGAAACAGTAAATACGATAGGGGGCGAAGTTTCATAACGCAATATCCTACATGCTTGTGCGCATTGTTTTAGGCCTAGATTTCTACATAATGGTACAAGCCATGATCTACGAATTTCTTTATAGGCAGGGCAGAAGAATAAGATATGAGCTAAATCTTCTTTGGTTGTGTTGCAAGCCGGACAAAGCCCCTCACTTCTTCCTGGCCATTTGCAAGTAAAGTCCCCGATTGGGAGGCAGCCGTGCCTTAACTGAGTATATAGTTTTTTGGCAAACGGGGGCTGAATTTGATCTAAGAATTCCTCCCTGCTGGGTGCCATCTTGACTTGCAAAAATTCTGTGGTCAACCTACCCATAGTCTGTGAGCGGTACAGCAGAGTTAGCCTGTGCTGCTTTAGTAGCACTAGCAACTCCTTCTTCTGTACCGCTAAGCAGCTCACCCATGGAGAGTCCCAGAGTTGAGGCAAACCTATCTGGTGTATTAATGCTTTAAGGTGAGATAGCCAGGGTATACTTTTGGCCTTCAGTTGGTCCCAAATAGCCAAGAATTCAGCTCTATAGTCATTGAGCTCGGGCACTGTCCATAACCTTCTCCAGTATAGGAGGGGTCGGTTTGACAGAAATTCAGAAATGGGTTCCAGGTCTAGATCTAACCTCAAGGGGACGAGAGGTGTGCTCTGGGGGAGCCCTAGCAAGCTTCTAACAAATGTGTGTTCAGCCTTTGATAGGGGTAATACACGGGTGTGGCCCCAGAGTTCTGCGCCGTATGTAGCGGTAGGTCTTACTTGAACCCTATACATTTCAAGGGCTGGAGACACTGGTTTAAATTGCGTTTTCCTGTGAAACTTGCTAATGCCACCAGCTACCTGTGTCAGCTTTAGGGCAGATTTGGTCACCTGGGGGCCCCAACCGAAATCTTCGGTCAGGGTAACACCCAGGTAAACAAAGGTTCTGACCCTTTCGAGCGGAGTGCCATTCAAAGATGGGCAGGGGCGGGTGCGCTTAGGTGGGCCGAAAATCATGTACTTTGTCTTATCTAAGTTCATTTCAAGTCCACGCAGAGCGCAGAATGTTACAAATCCATCCAGGACCCTCTGGATGCCCGTTGATGTCCGCGATAATAATAAAGTATCGTCAGCGAACATCAAAGCGGGCACCCGTCCAGATGACAGGCGAGGGGCGTCATTATTCCTGACCGCGTCCAGGTCACCAACCAGGCCATTTATGTAGAGACTAAAAAGTGTGGGTGCCAAGGCACAGCCCTGGCGAACTCCTCTGGTGACGAGGAAAGGGTCGGATAAATCGCCATTCTTCCCACAGCGTACCTGGGCATAGTTCCCTTTATGGAACCGCTTTAGGAGCTCTAGTAAATATGGGGGGAGCTTTAGATCTTCCAATACCCTCCATAGCTTTTCCCTGGGCACGGGGTCGAAAGCGGCCCGTAGGTCAACAAATACCAGGTATAAGCTACAACCCTCCAGTATTACCGTCTTCCAATACAAAACCTGCAACCTAAAAAGTTGGTCCAGAGTCGAGATCCCGGCTCTGAACCCGGCCTGTAGGGTGGTTAGTATTTTGCTTTCATCTGCCCATTCTAGAATTCTGTCCAAAATGATCCGACCCATAAGTTTCTGTGAGGTGTCCAAGAGACTTATCGGTCTATAGTTTGAGGGCACCAAGGGGGAACCTTTTTTAAATATAGGGACAATTTCGGCCCCGGCCCATGTATCTGGGATGTTAGCTCCCTCGAGTACTGCATTGAACAGTGCCGCTAAATAGGGTGCCCAGATCCTAGGTTGGGAGTGGAAGAGGTCGCCAGGGACTTTGTCAAGGCCGGGTGCTTTATTATGAGGCTGCCTAGCGATGGCATGCTCTACTTCCTTGATTGATATTCTATCAATACTTTCTGAAGCTACCCTGACTCTGGCATCTACGGGGTCCAGGAATTCCACAGGTATCATGGGTCTTTGCGTACTGGGGTCACTCTGGCAATCCAGGTTTGTTAATGTGCCAGTGAAGCCTTCCAGATGAGGTGCCCTCTCACCAAGGGGGGAGCTGTATAGGGTCGCAAAATGGGCTTCCCACACTGCGGGCGCAATATTTGGGAGAAAAGATTCCGCACTATTTCCCCTGGTATTATTCACTAGGGCCCAAAAAAGTTTGGCGTCCTTGAGGTTCAGAGCATTCTTCAATTTTCCCCATATATCCTCTTCCCAATCCAGCCGGCTCCTACGTAATTCCTCCTTATATGCCTTCCTAAGGGTTCTAATATCTGCCTTGTTTTTTGACTTAATTGCCATTAAAAGTTCCCTGCGTAATCTCCTGCAGTCCATATTATACCAAGGATGGGTGTTTGGTATATGTTTCTTAGCACGGATTACAGGATGGAAAACATCCGCCAGTGCCACAACTAGTTGTTTATGGGTGCCCAGTATTTGCGCGTGCTCTTTACCTTCGGCCATCTGAGCTATAAATGGCGTGGCCAGTACATAAATTTTGGCAAGTTGTTGGGGTGACTGTGCCAATTGGGGCCATTTCACCCGCCTTCTGTTATTGGTTAGTACAAGGGGGTGAATTGCTAGAGCAGGATTAATCGCAGTATTTTTCAAGCCAAAAGACCCTGGCTTCAGAGTAAGGATCAGTGCATTGTGGTCACTGTCCTGTCTATTCTCGATTCTGAAATCCAGCAGCTTGTCCCAGTTTTTAGCCTCAATCATTACATAGTCAATGATGGAGGCTTTGTTGGATCTGTTGAATGTTCCAGCTGCTGGACGATCGGATTCCAATCTACCATTGCATGCCCGCAGAGACATTGCAAGGGAGAAGGATTTTATTTGTAGTGCCAAGGGTGTCCAGGCTCTTACTGGTGCAATATCAAGAGTAGGGATGTGCCACAGCTCATCAACTTCGTCCTGTTCACCCAACTCGGCTTCTCCCAGCGGTTCGAACTGGCAGTTAAAGTCCCCTCCAATCACTAGGGCAAAAGAGGGATCAAGCCCTAGAATAAATGAGGCCAGGTCGCTAATTACGGGTGATTCTTTTCCGCTTTTGGTAGGTCTTGAGTATACATTTATTATTGCCACTGGGGGATTACCTAAGGGTTTTAAAAGGACGCACTGGAAGTCCAGGGATTTTGTTGGTACTTGAGTGGCCTGGACTCCCAGGTGTGTGGCTATCCAGATTGATAGTCCACCAGAAGGCCGACCTTTTCCTGCAAATGATGCCAAGGTGTCGTAAGTGGCAAAGGTTGTACAGGCGCTGTTTTCAAGTGCCCAGGTCTCCTGCATAAGGCAGATGTCGAATTTGGCCATAAATCCTGCCCACTCCGGGGAAGGCAATTTATTTTTAATACCAGCTATATTCCATGAGACCAAATGAATACAGTGTTTGTTCGGATCCTCAGAACCCATCTTTTTCAATTCCCATTTTTTACCTTTAATTTAGATTGTTTAATGATATTATTTTTTAATGTACTTTTTTTATTTATATTAAAATTTTCATTTAGCTTCAGTCGGTCCCATCACACATCCATCCATCCATTCACCACAGGCGCACAGCCGTGCAACAGCATTCTGTTTTTTAGGTAGAATTCCATTTCCTCCTGGACACCCTGGCTGTGATGCACTGCAGACACATCAGCATCAGTACTTTTTTAAATGATTATTCCATTCACCCCTGGACCACATTGCCTGCCCTATGCGCACATTACCCTCAAGCCACAGTTGTCTTCTTTAGAGTATATGGATATAAAGGAAAGAGCTCCATCTGCATGTTGTGTTATCCTGTTTTGAAATTACTTTTTATGGTATGATGGTGTGGTTGTACTTTAAAGTGGCTGTTTTATTATTACCTAAGAAACCAACCACACTAATATTGCCTTTGTCTGTAATAATTAAAACTGCAAAACAAACAAGTTTCCCTTAATGTTTTTCTTGCTTGTTTGCTTTTAGGTGCACAATAGAAGAGAGACATCACCCAAAGTACTGCCAAATAGAATGCCTGTATGGTGGCGTCAATCCTCCAATCTTTTGCACTTATGCAGCTTAGTGCCAGTGCCAACTGAGGGCTTTAAGATGGTCCCAAAGTAAGTTGTTCCCAAGAAAGTGGTTAGCTTTCTACCACTGGCGTGATGACGACAACCTTTTTTGGGAGCCGTGTGCCTGCCAGACTAGCCTCCAGTAAGAAACTTAACAGCAATGTGTCTGAATGGCTGCTACCAAGAGGTCCCAGAATGTTATTTGTTGCCAATGGTAATGAAAGTAACATAGTCATGAAGGGATAGTCCGAAACATACTGACTACCTGCAGAAGAATCTGCACTTCAGCCATTCTTTAAAAGCCGTGAAGCAGATGCAGATTATTCAGCATGCTAGTAGAGTACCAGTAAAGGTCCTGATACAGGAGGCGCCAAAACATTGGAACGCAAACTATTACATGTTGCAATGTCTGTTTGAGCAGTACAAACAGATCAATGACTATTTTATTTAAAGAGGAGGGGATGCAATTGGGAAAGCTATGACTATGGATGCAGGCAAATTGGGCCTAGTCAAATGCCTGACACAGGTGCCACTCCTTTTTGAAGTTTTTACATGGGAAGTTAGAAAAAAGGGCAGTATGATGAGCCAAGCATCCCGTGGTTGCATATGCTACAGGATCAGCTAAAGAAGTTGTCTGCAAGGTTCGCACTCGCAGGTGTGACTGAAAACACAGAAGTGCATGCCATTGTTGAGAGCTTCATCTTTTGCTTGGCTTGTAATGCAAAGCTGCAACATGACATCATTTCGCCCAAAGAGTATGTCTGTGCCACACTACATGATCTACGGTACAAAAAAAAAATTCTACCCACTTTCATTTCTTTTTCTAAAGGGTATGTTTCAAAATACAAGAGGCAGATTGATGAGCAACCCGGAAACCTGGAAGAAGAACAACTGGAACTTAGAGTCATACTGCTTTCAACTTCCAGAGAGGCCAGTCTTGTTTTACAGCAGCCAACACCAGCAACCAGAACAATGACAAAAACAGGACCAGAAGAATTGGACCCAATCTCTGCATTGGATTGGTATCAAATGGCAGGTCTTAGGTCCAGTGAAGAGGCACTGGCAACATTATTTGGGCAACTGACAGCACTAATGACCGTTCAGAGGATGTTCCAAGAGTATATGGATGATCCAAAAGAAGTCTATGTGGACCAAAGCCCATTGGGAAGATATGCCTGTGTCTGGAGCTCAGCAGGCTGGCAATAAAGTATCTGGCTGGTCCTTTAACCAGTGTGTCTGTGGAGCGTGTGTTCAGTGCAGCTGGCACAGTTGTTAAAGTGAGAAGGACCAGTCTCTCACCTCAAAACTTGGGGAGATTGACCATTATCAAATTGAACCAACATTTTATATCACACAAATACATCATTCCTAAAACACCACATGAGGAGGAGGATGAAGATTGGTCAGAATCAAGTGTATTAACTGACCAACTTATGGGTGAACCACCTGAGTATGAGGCTGAACTCTACTTCCCGGAATGAGTATGCCTGTGCCAAAGTTGAACTTTTTTCTTTGCACATAAAAAAAGGAGCGAGTGGAATATTATGTTTGTGTCAAATTCATGCAGCCCTACCATTTTTTAGTCACATGAATGGCCGAATTGCAGTTGGAACAGTGTCCAGTAAAGAAGCGTCCACAATTCCTTCATGACATTGGAGGCAATGCATGCCTAACTCGAATGCCTATCTTTTTTGCATCAATAAGCAGGGCTGCCCATAAGATTGTTGATTTAGAAGAGTGCCAGTACAAAATTCCAATGTGTTACCTGCATCAAATATACAATTGTGTATCTACTACCTAACCAACCCATACTTAGATTGGAAGAGGTAACTATAACTATTGCAACAATGAGTGAGGGATTGTGAGTGGTGATTGATGATTTATGTTTTAGCAGACAGTGGGGGAATGTGTTCAATTAATAGTAAGTGTGATGTAGATTAATTGCAATGTTGGGTGCCTGACAGGTGATCATTTTTCCTGAAGGAGATTGGCCTTTACAAAATGTATGGTCCACTCCTATCCTTCTATTTTTCATTACCTAGAAGGGCTGCCCCAGAAGATCATTTGATTTATAAAACTGCCAAATTCCAATGTATTGCTTCCATCAAAGAGGAGATACAATTGAATACCTCCCACCGTGCTTAGATTGGAACAGGTAACTATTGCACTAATTAATGATGTATTTTCATGTGGTGGCAGACAGTAAGGGAGGGTGTTCAACTAATTTGTAAAGTTGAGTTCAATGATTTGCAATGTTTGGGGACTGCTAGGTGATCATTTTTCCTGAAAGTGATTGGCCCCTTCAAACTTAGTGAGATTTACTTGCAGGGTCCAATACTTTTTTCTGGTACTTTAGAAACTAGGCCAATTACTTTAGTTAACAAATACAAACCTATACAACATATTGCACTTCTATTTCTCTACTTGTTCTTCAGTATCAATGCACTACACATCCATCTTGCTCTGGTCTCGACTGGGACAGAGTTACTCAGAGTCAGGGGGAGGATGGAAGGACTCAGGCAGGACTACATCATCAACAGCTAGAACAAGGAAGTTATCTCCTTCAAAGGGAGACCATGGCTCTGAGTCCTAAAGCTAAGGTATGTGAAATGGAGAGAGGTGCGTTGATTTGGGAAATGCTGCTGAGTGTCAAAAGGAAAACCCTGAATTATCTTGTTTTTAGCTCTGCCTCCCAGTATTCTTAGTACACTCTTCATAAAGCTTACCTTCCTTCTGTCCTTCTTCTTGACTCTAATCTACAGTTTTTGTTGCACATTCCATAGGCCTTCTCATCTCCTACATTAAAGAAATGCAAAAGCTGAGGTCAACACTCCTGCTTACTTACCGCCGGACCAGTCCAGACATGCACCCAATAATGACGGATATTCCCAAGGTGAAACAGATGCACCACCCAAAATGGCAATATAGTATCATTTTTTCTTTTACCAATCACATTTTTAGGACTTGAACATCTTTCGTCAGCATCATCATGCAGGCCTTGTCCACTCCAGACTTTGAGTCCACTTTTGATGACTAAAGAATTTCATAACTTTAGTTCTAATTACATACTAGCTCCCCATTGCTCAGAAGAATTTACTATTGATATTGTTTGTTATATTATCACCATTGTGTATTCTTTGTTGCATTATGTAGTAGACTGATTCTTTGCAAAACTATGATATAATATATAACCCACTAACTATCAGCCTTATTTATGAGAAGTGTTGCATCACTGCAACAAAGTGGGGATGCAACACTTCTCAGTGCGCCCTCTTTGCGACACCAAAGTTGCGCCGTATTTACAGTACGGCGCATCATGTCGCAAGGAGTTACAGATAAGTCAGTATTATTGACATATCTTTAGGCGCAAAAGTGAAGCATTGCTGGGGTGTGCCTGAAAACACACGCAACTCCAGCAATGTGTCCTTTCATATGGGACAAGCCCCATGTGAAAGGGCATGCGTCACCCTTAGGCTTTGACATAATGGTGTCCTAGAGTGTTGCACTGAAATCTTATGGATTTCAATGCGCCACTTCTACAAGGCTTTGATGAGGGGGAACACCCACCCTGCATACATTTACCTGACAAAGGTATAATGTAGCGCAGGGTTTACCAAGTGAAGTGTCTGCCTATATACGTCACTTTATAAATATGGTGCAAATATTTACGCCACTGCAGCAGCACAAAAAGTGATGCAATGGCAGCATAATTATGACACAGGGCTTCATAAATTAAGCCCTCAATGATATTATTTAAATTTACTTGCATGTGATGGATAATCCTTCCAATTAATACTACAGTTGGAGCTCACCTGGGTGGGAGTGGGCACTCACTTGGGAAGTTGTGATGCTGTCCCTGTTATTGCTTCATCTACTTTCAGGTAAGAGAACTATGGAGGGAAGTGAATTGGTTAATTTTGTAAGCAAGAAACTAAGTTCTACATCAGATAAGTAATTGTTTATCTATGTTGTTGTAGGCAATATAGATCATGGTAGCATCCCCGCAAATGTATAAGATAGTTACAAAGGGTAGTGAGACAAGGGTATATAACTAACTATACCTAACCAGTTTACACTTTTATAAAAAGATTTTTTTAAAACAGACTGCTCAAAAAGGCAGCAGTCCAAAGTAAATGTGAAACACAGATAATATATTTCAGGCATAAAGTGTGGTAAAACGATTTCCCCCTTTAATTTCTTACAAACAAAACCGCACCCTCAATACTCACAACAGGCCCACAATTCTCTCACCGAATAAATTGATCCATCCCTAACCAATGTCCAAGAAAAAAACACCCAGTCCTAACTCCTTTCCCACCCTCCCCACCCACAACAAGTCCCTCCCACCAAAAAACAAATTTAAAAAGACCTTAGAAGAGGACATTGTCCATACAGGACCAGAGCTGGTCCAGGCTCTCCGCTATAGGTCCTAGCTAGCTTTCAATGCCGTCGAGCCACTGCATGAGGTGATGCTGGAATTGCATGTCTGAGCAGGAGGGGGTGGCTGTAGTGGCAGTCAGGGTTCCTGACAGCTGGTGGCAGCACCAGCGATGCAATGGTTAGGAAGCTAGAGGCTGGGGCTGGCTTGCTGAGCTGGAGCTACTTCTGCCTCTTCATCCTCCAGGGCCACCAGCTGCTGTTATTCAGACTGGGTGGTATCTAGCATTTGCTGCCACAGCCTGGCCACTATATCCTGCTTGGTGGGTGGTGCTGGTAGACTAGCAGGTGTCACTATATTTAGAAAAACAAAAATAAAAAAGACAAATTCCAAACAATGCACGTGTTTAAAATTAAGTAATGGGTGGCACAGTAGGAGAGCATTGTTGGTCCTTTAGGGTCATTGGAATTTGATGTGATTATGATTAGCAAAGCCACAGGTCCAATTTTATTTTTTACCCACACATGCCTACATAAAAAAGCACTGACTGTCTAGCAGAAAAGAATTACAGCAGAATACCACCAGATTAAAAAAACAGTGATTTGATTTTTTTCTCTTATACAGGCTTTTTTAGTAACTAAATAGACGCTTTGAGTGGAAAAATAAAAATACATTTTCTCTCATCAACAAGTAAGGCATTATGCACTGTGGAGTGCAAGGTGTTGTGCTGAATTTCTGGAGGCATGCTATTCAGCACGTCGGGTACTTTGCTAATGTCTGCAGTTGGTACAGCTGTAGTTGCAATTATATATCTTTAATTTCAATGACTCTGCTGTTCTTCAAATGCCTTTCACATTCTACGCTGACTCCATAGAGGCAGAAGATACTACCTCACACATATCATGTATAAAGCGCAGATATTATTATTCTGTCTGTGATAAGTAGAATGTGAGGAAAACAAATGCACTGCACTACAGGCAAAGGAACGGTCTATATAGATTGTTTTTGGCACGCTCATTAGAGTATCCCAAATGCCAAACTTGAAAACAATCAGGAACTTAGTCCCACTTCACTCAGTGGTCTCGCTCACTACCACAAAGCATTTCCAATAAATTAAATATTTGGGCAGTAAGGAAGGAAAGAAAACTTCAGTTACGCAACTGCAGGGTAAGGTAGAGGGATTAGGCAGGTATGTAGAGCTTTTGCTTTAGAATAGAGGGGTGTCACTGATCATCAATTCGTCATGTGCCAAAGATTTGGCTTATTTAGTCACTGTAGTTGACCAAAGTCGAAAGGATAAAATCTGAACAGGCATAAAGTAAATCTGTACTGGGAAACCATGAAATATATTGGAATCACTTTACATGCCCATAAAAATGTGAAACATGCTAAGAATGGATTTTTTAATTTTTGTTAGACACGGCGGAAGAACTTAGGAAAGAGTAAAGGAGTGAAGTACTAAGAGGTGACTGAGTGGGCAAAGGGAGACACACCCTGCATGTTTTAAGTTTGCAGTGCATTGAAAACTTTGTAAATGCAGCATTAACTGAAGCAGACACACATTTTGCACAGCCAACAGTGCAGTCACAAATTAAGCCATACTACACTTCGGTTACGGGTGCCAAAATGCCATAGTCGGGGGTGATGAATGATGATGGGTGGGACAAATATCTGCCTCGCTTAACCTCTTGCATGCTTCTGACGGAACCACTCCGTCATGAGCCACGGGCGCTGTGTGCTCATGACGGAGTGGTTCTGTCATGCTGCGGCCGTTGGCGGCCGCTCCTCCCGCGCGGCGCTGATTCCCCGCCTGTGCGGGCGATTAGCGCAAGTGGGTGGAGTCATGACGGAACCACGCCGTCATGAGCACAGCTCGCCTGTGACTCATGATGGCGTGGTTCCGTCATGAGCATGGCGGCGCCGCAAACCCCCCAAACCCCCCCAGCGCTGCGGCGGAATTCGCGCCGCAGCGAAGGGGTTAACAAATACAGTGAGTCAAGGGATTAGAAAAAAATTTAAATACCCCCACTTTGAAACATATCTTTGATAACCATGAAACAAAGTAAGTGATGTAGGTGAGCATCATGCCCCTCTCCAGGAGATCTCCCTTGTTTATTCATCCAAGCAATTATTCATTCATCCTTTCATTCTTCAACATTCACACATAGCCACCATGATTTAAGCTTAACTTTCTCTCATCCAGTCTTCCACCAAAATTTCCAATCAGTAGCCACCCTTTTCTGTCAACCACCTTTCACCTGTCCACTCATCAACCCAATACCAACCCACACATCTTTTCACCCATCCAAGCATCCTTTCACTCATATAGCATTTCACCCATCCTTTCTTTTAACCTTCCATTATTTCCGGTTTCCATCAAGCCAATATTTTTAGCATTCATCATGTGAGCTTTTGCTGAATTGCAGATAGAAGAGACCATAACTCAACCACTGCTGTAGCGGTAAAGCGGGGTTAACGATCAAGAGTTACAACGATGGCCTTGTAGCTAGTGAGTTTAATAGTAATAGCCATAGGCCAGCAATGTGACATGCAACTGCCTCTACCGGCTGCTGCTTTTCCCCCTACAACAGATATCCTTCTCTTCCTACAGCGGCACTTGAGTCAGCGGCACTGGTGATCTGTGTGCCTAGAAAAAAACATTATAATTTTTTTTAGATGCCACATATACCTTCCCTTCATTTTTTTAATCAAAAAAATACAACCGCATTACATCACTACTGTTCGGTTTAGTAGTCAAGCCAACCAAGAACTTTGCATAATGGAAGGGCAGAGCGATAGCTTATGATGTTGATAATGTTTATGATGACGATGACTTTGAGTCATTGAAGCACAATGAAGGGGTGAAATAATAATGGTCAATGAAGGATTTATGATGTTGGTTGGCAAATGTGATGGGACCTCATAATTTCCAGCCATGCTGCACCTTCATGGAAACTTCTGGTATACTGTATAAATGAATTACACAGTACAACATTGGGGAGGGTGGTCCATGACCATGGCCACTCTCTCGTTAACAGATAGAGCATGAGCAAGAAAAAGAAAGCCACCAAAATATGTTCTTACTAGTCTTACATTATGGCAAGATATATAGAGGAGAGGGAAATATTACCCCTGAAGCAGAGGAAAACCACAGACTAATACAGACAGGAAAAAGTCAGCTATAAAAAAAAACTTTAAATAAGGGAAAAACAGATAATGTAGGGATTTCAGGAAGTAAAAAAAAATTGGATAGGGGAGTTGGAAAAAAGGAGACAGTATAAAAAAAACAAGCAAGGCAAAATTTAAAGTAGTATAAAAGTGGGCAGAGGTAAAAGTTAGGAAAATAATAATAAGTAATAGGAATTGCGGGGCTGAGCACTAGAATCATCAGTTTCAGATGTTGTCCATGTACATACAGCACACACAAGTGTCTCATGCATAAAACAGAGATCAAAGGAGGGGATTTCAACCCTAATAAGACATGAATGTAAAAGGTAATGCTTGCAGTGGTTCACATGCAACAGAGAGCAACCCAAACCCTCCAGCAGTTGGTCTATCATGGGTAAATCATCACAGTAATCAAGCGCAAGACTAACAACATGATATTATAAGAAAAGAGAGCACTTGATTGTCATAAGTCCCCAAACTTGTATGTAAAACAGGTGATGAGGACTTGATCACAGTGCAAAAAGGAAGCCTAAGTTCACTATCCTGAGATCCTAGGTTATACATGTGTAACAAGTGAACACAAATCCAGAAAAAAGTGTCTGAGTAAATAATTATATCTACCGGGGTCGGTCAGTGATGCAATCCTGAATAAATCAGACTGCCCAGTAGCCATCATAGCTCAGTTTATCTAGATGTGATCACAGATTGTTTAGACTTTAACTTTGGCCATAAGATTCCATGGTTAGGCCATTTTAGGAGCAAGAAGCAGCACTGGGCTGGTCTAACTTGTGCTGTTCTCCTTACATGATGGGTAGGAGTGAGCATGTCAGGGTCAAATAACTATTTATGAGGTCTGCCTTTGATGTTAGAGAGTTTATGGTACTGGATACATCAACACTGAAAAATTATATAGCCATCAAAATGAGTGATGGGCCTAAGCGTTACCTCTCTCTGGTGAGAAACACGTGTGACAATTCCCTTTTAACCAAGTTCTGTACAGGCTCAATCAGAAAGGCCAGTGCGATCCAAAATCCATACTGGTCTGCTCCTGTGACAATATCTCTTTACAGATACTAGAGCATTTTACCCTCTTCTGTAGCTAATATGAACCCTTCCAATGTAGATATCTATAATCTATTCTTGAAAATCATGGATTTTCCCAATATAAACTATCATTTTATTTTCTTCGTATGATGCCTGAGCCGGCTGTTTGTTACTCTGTGGGAGGCTTTTTTAAAAGTGCTCTGCACTGGTACAACACAATGAATTTTTAGATTATTTGTAAGTGTTTTTATACTTTTAATTGATATCTGTTGTATTTAAAATTATGGTAGCCAGGACAAGCCATGATTAAGTTATGCTATGGTGGTTTTTATAGCATTTGATTTAATGGGTGCATGCTATTCGTGAATCAGTCTACAGCTGTAATAATTCTATTTTATATTACTGCTGCTCGTTTATGATTATTTTTAATAATCAAATAAAGACTGGGATTGATTGATTGACTGCTGACAGGCAGGGTTATATGTGGAGATTCCCCTTAATGTTTTTTTGCTGGGGGGCCTATAGTGTCCTGGGTACCAGTGAACAGGCAGAAAAGATAAATGAGCACCATCAAGCTCAGAATAACCACTGGTTCTCACCCAGTGTTGCAGGGATCGAAGCAGTAGTGAGTGTCACCGCACTCTTTGAAGATCTGCTGATGGGCAGGATCAGATCCCTGAGAGCATGATGACACACTACCCTTACTCACATTTCTCGTGCCTGGGTGTAGAGCACAACAGCCAAAATCCCAGCAGACAATCTGAGCAGACTTGAAAATGGAAAGCATTAGCTGACTCCTACAGCAGCTCTGTAGACAGTGCCGGGTGGGGAACTGGTGGGACCACTGGGGCTGTGGAGCTTCTTAGCAGCCCCCAACATGAGAGGTTTGGGTGGACATTTAAGGCCACACACCCAACACTTGAATGAAAAAGGCCGACCAACATTAAATTTTCTGCAACAAGCCCTGATCAGCTGGGCTGAGGGAACTACCCATTAACCCTTATAAGGGCCTGAAAAATGTACATAGTGCTTTCCATAGTGCCCCCACAAGAAGCAGGGACACCACCAGTGAGTCCACCTTTGTTCTGCTTCAATTTCAGTAGATCACACTCTGCCAGTAGCGTAGTAGCCCTAACAGGAGCCTTTACGTTTAAATCTGCTTGCCAACCCTTGGTTACCAAGGGGATACATTTAGGGCCACGGGGGAGGTTTTTAGCATTCCAAGCATTTTTGACGCTGGGATATTTAGCCTTATGTTTTTGGTGTTCAGGGACCTTTGCTGTGATGGCGTAGGACGGTTTTGCCACTTGTGTCAAATTTAAAAAATGATTTGTTAATAGCAAGGGCAATAGTAGCTTAATGAATATTAATATAAGACGGTACAATATAGAGAATATTTACTATAGCTTCTATTGAATTTTAAGGACAGGCTGTTATATGTATTGGATGTGGTGACACCTTGACAAAGATGGTAGGCCTGACATTCAATAACTACACCCCATTGTATTGTGTGTTATGTTAGCATATGGAGTATGGTGGCTATAGAATTTAGGCCTTGCGGGTACACAAGTTGTTAGAGGGTGTCACAATAGGTATTTCCATGTGCCACTATGTTTATATCTGTAAATAATCGTGCAGTATTGAGTAGTGTGTGTGTGTGTGTGTAATAAAGAATGTTTCCTTTTTTAAAACGCAATGGCCTTGGCTGAAGTGTGATTTACTGGGTGCTGTTTGTTTTGTGCCTGAGGTCTGCATTACCAGCCCACACCACCTTCCCTGATTGGGCCTTTGAAGGTTCTGCCTTGCTAACCCGAGACAGTCCACTAATACAGTGGAGTATAAGTTTCCTAATAAAAAGAAGGCTACAGAGTTATTACTTGTACATGACTTACATCTTTCCCAACTAATAATCCATTTCCTTACAGTAAAAATTCTCCTTTTACATACAGGTGATAATCTTGGTGTTTGATGTGTTGAGTTTCAGGTGGCAACACCGTCCATTTGAGTATGTCACATAGGTAATATTTTATTTCAGAAGAGTCTATAGACCAGGATTCATACAATCACTGGGTTTGTCACTGATAAAATATCTTTTTCAAATTAACACAAAGCCATTTTATGAGTCTCGTACAGGCACATGCATCAAAAAGAGAGTTTGCGAGTCCTTATTTGCGAATTTTAAGGAATCGCAAATAAAGACTCGCAAAACACGATGCAACAAAAACATTGCGAGAATATTGCGAATCGCTAAAAATCGCTAAATAAATTGCGATTTCGGCATTTGCGAACTCGCTATTAGCGATTTCGCAATTAGCGAAATCGCTAATACCGAAGTCGCTTTTTGATGCATCCTGATGACATCACAACCAGGAAGTGAGCAGCACCAGCCTCATTTCCAGTGCACAGTGTCAGGGAGAGGAGGGAGCTGGCTCTGGGAGCAGAACAGGAGTGTGACAGAGACAGAAGAAAAACTTGTGATATCAAATGGAAGCCTCACAAACAGCAGAGGAGAGCCAAACAGGCAGGAAACGCAAAATTAAATTTGCAGAAAAAGAAATTGACACCCTCATTGAGGGAGTAGTCCACAGCCATGACAAGCTGTTTGGAAAGGCATCATTGAAAGTGGCAGAGCAGGAGAAAAGGAAAATCTGGCTCCGGATCCAAAACAGGGTCAATGCCATTGGGGTGACACACCGCACCATTGAAGAACTCAAAAAACGATGGTACGACTTGCGCAGTCGGGCTAAGGTGCGCATAGCTGACCGCCTGAAGGAGGCAAAGAAGACAGGAGGGGGAACACCAACAGACACTGGGAACACTCCCATGGAGGACTTGATTGAATCCACCATCCAGCCAGAAGCTGTTGTTGGTGTGACCCAGCTGGACACGTCCGGAGCAGCAAACACATCTGAAGGTAAGATGAATGTATGTTTTCTTAGTGTTACAAAATGTAAAGGTAGAACTCGACCACAGCACAGCCCAAGTGCAGACCCTGAACATCCAGTACACAATGCATTCAGTAGGTGAGGGGCATTATGGGAGATGTAGTCAGGTCAAGCAGTTAAAATGTCAAATCTCAGAGTAACAACCCAAAAAAGCTTAATAGAGTATAAAATCATTTACAAAGGCAGAAATTTATTACTGTGCAATTAATATCACAGACATGAAATAATACAGTGTTGCACTGTTTCACCTCACAGATGCACAACGTGTAGAAGATGTGGATAGCGATTCCCCAGACATGCAGGACACCAGCGCAGGTGAACAGATGGACACACCTGTGGTGCAAATAAATCCCTCACGTCAAACAAAGTCACGCAGGGCTACTGTTCCATCCCTAGTCACCATGGAGTGTGAAGATGATGAGGCTGATGCAACACCAGGTGGCAGCCATGGCCAGACAACTTCCATCACACAAACACAACCACAGGTCCCCAGAACTAATCACAGAGCCCGGCGTAGGAGAGGAAGAGCACTCAGGACACAGCAGGAGGAGCAACCAAGTGATGTCTGGGGTGGTCTTGAGGGACAGATGCTCCGTATGCAGCGCCTGCAGACAAAAAACACACGATTAGTACAATTGCAAGTTGGCAAGATGGCTAGCAACATAGCAGTACTGTCAGAAAGTGTGCAGCAACTGAGCAAGGTGATGCATGAGGGAAATGTATCCCAGAAGAGACAGCATCGTCAACTAATGCTGCAATTGAAAATGTTTGCTAAATCAAACAATAGATTGGCCACGACAACTGCACTGCTGGCACGTAGGTCTGTGACCATGCAAACTGAAATGTGCCATTGGAGCGGCGATGTGGCTAAAGCACTGGACCAGGTCACCAATGCAGTTGATTTGCTAAATGCTTCCACAATTGCGGCCAACAATTCCACGCCCGAAGAGGGTAGTGAGGGTGGCTCAAGCCTAAGTAGTGTGGCAGTTCCAGTCCGCACTGCAGGAAGACGCAACACACGCAGCAGTACCCCCGCCGCTTCCAACATAACGGATGACAATGCTGGGTCTGACAGGCGTCTGGGTGTTCGTGGGAAAAAGCGCTAGACTGGCATGTACAAGTGCATTCCACTATGGTGACGTAACCATTTATTTGGATTTGACTTTTCACAGAGTGACAAGTGAATTGACATTTGCAAACCACTTATGTCCATTGCACTGGTCAGATTACAAGTGTGCTTGAACACTCATGGCAATTTTATTTAATTAAAGAATACTCTGATAGCAATAGTCAGTTTCTGTGTCATCATTACTCACCTCAGAAATAATTTTGTGTGATGTCAAATCTTCTCCTACGCCCTTCTGCTGCGCCTGCCCCTTGTGCTGCATGGTGTTGTGGCACTTGCTGGTTCCCATCCTCCGAATCGCTGTCAGACACCTCGATGTCCATTCCTCCCCTTGTCGCTATGTTGTGCAGCATGGCACATGCCGCTACTATCTTGCAGCATTGTTCAGGGTTGTACTTCAGTGCTCCACCGGTCTTATGTAGACATCTGAATCGGCTCTTCAACAGCCCAAATGTGCGCTCTATGATGTTCCTTGTCGAAATATGTGCTGCATTGTACCTCTGTTGATTGGCAGTTGTGGGATTGAGGTAAGGCGTCATTAGGTAATTACGCAAGGCGTATGCGCTGTCACCTACATGTAATGGAGCAAAGAGTCAGTGGCAGCTTCACATTGACATACGTACAATGACAGTGATAAACTATAACACATATTTACCAAGCAGATGTCCCTCTCCAAATTCTCCCCTGACAAGACGGGTGTGTATGCCACTTTGCCTGAAGATATAAGAGTCATGTGCACTCCCTGGAAATTGCGCAACAATGTCAGTGATAATGTTTTTGGCATTGCAAACAACCTGAATATTGAGGGAATGGTAAGATTTCCTATTTCTATATATATATTCCTGTGTTGCAGGGGGACATATTGCAACGTGGGTGCAATCAATACAACCCAAAACATGTGGGAAACGAGCTATCTGGTAGAACTCCTGTTTGGTTTTTGCAAGGTCAAGCGCGGTGGTAGGGAACTTGATATGAGACCCGATCACGGCCATCATGGCATCAAGGAATGCTTTCAATATTCTTGAAAGTGCGCTTTGTGACACACCTCCCGCAACAGCAATGACCCCCTGAAAACTGCCTGACGCCAGAAGGTGTAGGCAACATAGGACCTGCACATGCGTTGGGATGGCATTGGTCCTACGTGTCTGTCGTTGCATTATGGGGTCCAATTCATTGATTAGGTCATGGATCATTGCTGCATTGAGCCTATACTTGTCGTATATCTCATCCTCTTGCTGGCCTAGCAAAGTTATGCGGACTCTGAAGATGCGCTCATTCATTCGCCTCCGTCTCTGTGCGGCAGCCTGCAGCCTCATCCTCCTCGCCATCAGGTAAATCCCTGCCATTGTGAACAGTGCTGGCTCATTCTGGGTGTGTTTAAATGGGTTTCAGTTGGTTTTCACCTGTCTGTGATTTGCACTCATGATTACCACCTGGTTGTGATCCTTCTTATTTAGCAATTGCTAATTTGCGATTTTCATGGAAATCGCTATTTGCGATTTGTCATGCATACATTTTGCGATTCGTTGTTTGCGATTCGGTAATTGGGACACGCTAATACCGATTCGCTATTTGATTCGCAGAATGTTTTGCGATTCCTTATATTTGCGAAAAAATGGATTTTCGCAAATATACAGTTGATGCATTTCAACACTGACTTTTGCGATCGCAAACGGCCTATTTTTGCGATTCGCACCCTTTGCGATCGCAAAAAGGTTTGATGCATGTGCCTGTATGTCTTGTAATGTCTTATAACTATTCTCCACATGTTTTTACTTCAGGACATGTCTTTGAATTGCATTTTGTGAATACTACATCAAAGACATGCATACTTCAATGAAACCATTTGTATCAATAACATAATAGAATATGAATAGATAACATGCCTATATACACACGAATTCCGAAGGTTAACAAGGTGATATGCATCATTTATTAAAACCACTTGTAAATTAAATGATGGCAACCACTCTTGAACAAATCTAGAAATGTTTATGTATCTTTTAATTACAACACATGACCCAGGCTTCTGGTTCACAGATTATTTAGAATGATATTACATGAGTTCCATTGGACACTCGAGGCAGACAAATCAAAGTTGCATTAGATTAAAGGAACTATAATTTGCATTAAGCAAAGGCTTTTTTTTCCAATAATGAATACTTTCATGTAATTAATAAAAATAAATTACAACACATTGCATGAATTAGTTGCTGGAAAACATTTACCATATTCCCTACAGTGTGCGCAATGACACCAGACTGTCATAAAAATTCATACAAATATATTTAAATGTTAAAATTTAAACTAAAGTAATTGGAACACCCTGACTCATGCACAGACTGTACTGAAGGTTCACAGTAACTTTTTAGACTTTTCAAATGTGTTTGCCTCAGTGAAGTGCAAAGCACATTGGAAATGTGAAAGTTATAAATCTACTGATAAAAAAAAGAACATTCTCATTGTCTGCCTTCCTTAAGGCATCATTTACAATATATTGGCGTAGGGCAGCACAGCAAATCTTTTTGCTGCGCTGGCCCACGGCAATTTGAAAGGGCAGGAATACACCATATTTACGAGACACTGTGCATTCCTGTCCTTCCAGCCAGCACACAATTTGGTGCCTAGCACCAACGCAGGCACCCTTGTACCATGGTGCAAGGGTGTCAGCTTTGTTGGCAGGATTGTTTTTGTGCAGGAAGGAGCACCCTACTTGGACAAAAAATTCCATGGAGGTATTTTCATTGTCCTATCTGAGCTGCAGAATTCAGCAAACATGGAATGAGGAAACAATGAGGATAATTGAAAACATTTCTCCTTGTTACTCCTGCTCTAGGAGGCATAAGGTTTTGGTGCTGCCCCATGTTTACGCGATTTTGTAAATTTAGGGCAGTGTCGAAATCCATATGTGTTGTGTGTAGGCCTTGGCATAAAACTCCACTCGTGGAGTTTGTGAAATTTGTCAACTCTGCGTTCCGCGCAAAATGCAGAGTGACTGATAAACTCCACACTCTAAGTTTCTTTTTTGCTGAGCTTGAAATGTCATTTCACGGAGTGACTTGTCGGACACTCACGAGCGCCCACAAGATTTCCTAGCTGTGCGGGAGTGCAACGAGATTTGCTAGCCACTTGCAAGCTCCCTTGAGATTTTGTGGCCGCTAACATGGCTTTGAGCTGCACCAGGAACTTCCGGCTGATGTTTGTGATGTCAGCGAACACGCACGATTTACCGTGATTACAACCTGGGGAAGACTCTCCCCTGAGAAGCATCTAAATCTTCCCATAATGATGATTTGGATTGAAAAACCTCCACAAATGGACCGTTTGTGTTTTTTTTTGTGTGAGGAGTCCTTTTTTAAAAAACTTTTTTCATCCAACAGGAAGGAAGTGCCCCAGATTCTCCAACTTCCTGTTCCAGTCCAGCATACTCCTCCCAGTGCTTTTTCGATCTCTTGGTCATTTTCATCTGGATTTGGAGCTGGAAGGATCCCTCTTTGTGTCTGCTGCATATACCATGGGATTTAAGGACTTTGTATTTGAGAATTCCAAGTATGTTCAAAAACTGTTTTATAAGGGTTTTGTTTGTTTGAAAGAGGGCATGCACCAGGATTTATTTCAATTTTTATTAGATGTTTTAAATTTACTGTGAAGCGGTGGCCTACAGTTTCAGTAGGAGCCTAGTTATTTTCAGTAGGAGCCTAGGTATCTTATTTTGTAAAGGAAAAATGTTGCACAGTTTAGCACATTTTATCAATTTTTCTAAATACATTCTTTCTTGTGGACATTCATTCTTGCTGGTTGTTGTTGTTGTGACTATGTAGCTGGTGGCCAGTTTCTGTCGGCAGCCAGTGTGCTTTTGCTATAGGCCTGCATGCGTTATTTGTTGTGGCTATGCCTCCTTGCTTACTGTTTGACAATGTGGTCGGTGGCTTTTTAGTGTAGGCTGCCAGTGTGCTTTTACAATAGGCTTGAATGTGTTCTTTGATTGTGGCCATGCCTCTTTCTTGGTTGTTGTTGTTGGTTTTTTGCATGGAACTTTTCTTCTTGTGTAAAGTTAACATTTTGTTATCTCTGTGTTTTTTAATACATGTGCAATATTCTTTTAATTCACTATGTGGCATAGTCTGCCAATGGGCCTTCCAATCAGTAGGCCCAGTACTAGTCATGAGTGCATGATCCAACTGTTCCTGTTGTGTCTGTTGAATAAAAAACAATGTTTAGGCCCTGGATGGCATTGGATTAAAATAAAAATAAAAATTGTGGTATTTCACATTTTTGTCCTCCAATGGTGTATAGGGTGGGGTAATGCCTTTGGAGGATGTGTGTTGTTGTAAAAAGGTTTAAAGCCCTGTTAATTTTAGTTTTTGGGCAATGCTAAATTAATGTTGTGCTTTCTGTCTTACCACCATGCATCTTTTGTCTGGCAAGTGTGTGAGTGTGTTTGCCATAGGCCACCATTTGTCTTTGTTCCCCATGCCATGTGGCCAGGGGCCATTTTGTATAGTCAATGTCCACAGGCCTGCATGTCTTCTTTGTTGTGGCCGTACCTTCTTGCTTGCCGTTTGACCATGTAGATGGAGGCCATTATGTGTAGCCAGCCAGTGTGATTTTGCCATAGCCTTGCATGTGTTTTCTTTGTGCTCATTGCCTTTTTGCTTTGTGTTGTTGACCATGTGGCACTTGGGGGCAGAGACTGTGCCCCTTTGCCATAGACTTGCATGGATGGGTGAGAAAGCAGTTTCATAAATTATATCACTGAGGATAATTTCGCTTATTTAAACATTTTTTATTTTAATTTTTTTAATTGTAGGTTTTCTCATTTAATTATTTTTATTTAACTTTTCGTTTTAATATTGTCTTTTTTTTATTGTAGTTCTTTATTTAACTTTTTTTACATTTCTTAAATGTTTCTTTTTTTCTTTTGATTTTTAGATTTTTGATTATTTTCTAGTTTTGTTTTTTCAATAGTTTTTATTTTTTTCTAATTGTTTTCCCCTATTTCCCTAACATCCAATATCAGCTCCACCTCTACTATTGGAGAATAACAGCATTTATTTTCTAAGGATTATTTAATTGTCACCAGCATTCCCGACTTGATGCACATAAAGCAAACAGTTACATCTGTATGTTATTGTTGCTGTTCTTTCTTACACTTCCTGAGTGCACACCATGAAAGTTTATGTTGGTGTTGTTTTACGAATGGATAAACTGTATTGTTAATTATTCATAATAACTTAAGTAACCAGTGACCACACTAAATGATATTGTTTGCTTGTGCTACTAATTGAACTGCAACAATGACTTGTTTGACTGATTGTTTGCCTTTAAGAGCACAAGAGACATTATCACCCAAAGTGCTGCCAGACAAAAGGCTTGTGCACGACGTGACACGTCACCACACAACACGGACCTCTCTTCATCTTGTGAAGCTAAGTGCCACTGCCAACTGACAGCCTCAAGATGGACCCAAAGAAAAGTGCTGCCAAGAAAGTGGCAATGGGGAGCAGAAGAAAAAGCTGATTTCCACCACTGGCATGCCAGCAAAGAACTTTTTTGGCAAACTTGCGCCTGCCGCACAAGCCTCCGGCGAGCAAGCTAGAAGCAGCACCCCCACATCAATGGACCCACCCCAACCTAGGCCAAACCCCATGCCTGTCACAGAGGCAGACTGTCGAATCACTGCAACGCCAATGAGCAGTGACATTGAGATAGACTTATCTCTTTCATAAAGTAATCGTTCCAGGAAACTCAGATAAGTGGCCAACAACAGCCGCAGCTAGCAATAGTAGTTTTTCCCAAAGTAAGAGCAGTTCAGGTGATTGATCTTCATGCTGAGGGAGTAGAAAAAGCCACTCTTTCAGAAGATCCATTGTTTTCCAAATCTCCAGCAAGAAAAGGGAGTCCACCATCTTCTTCTCAAAGCCCCATCTTCTGATGATCATGACTCCACTTGGATCCCACCTCAGTCTGAGAGTGAGAAACACCAGGAGAGGCTAGGGAAAAGGAAGGTTCCTGAAAGACTTAGAGTTATGGATGTAGAAGAGTAGGATGATGATGAGCCGGTCACCATGGATGGTAGTCCAGCCCTAGTGGAGACCTACGTTACCCCATCTCAACCTGCTCTGAGGGATGTGGTACAGATACCACCACCGCCAGATGCCATATTTGCAAGGCCTTGGCAGCGAGATACATCCACAACCGCCTCAGTAGAAGTAGGCACTGCAGAGAGGCAAACATCAAAATGCCCACCTACCGCAAGACCATCCGATATTGGCAGTGGCACCAGCATCAGAAAGTGGACCTCACCAGTTTGGGACTACTTTACAGTTAGCAAGAAGGAGCCAAACATTGCCACATGCTCCTTTGCAGAGCAAGTGTTAGTCGGGGTAAGCTTGGTACAAACTATGGTACCGGAGGCAAGACAACCTAATTGAAGAAACACCACACAATCCAGTGGGAGGGGCACCTTAGTGGCCAAAAAACTGCAAGTGATGTTGGTGAAGGGAGTAAAAGGGCTGAGCAGGGAATCCGATCGGATCACTGTAGAAGGTGAAGAAGAGGAAGACATTTTCATTATGCAAATCAGCCCTGTCACCAGCAGTGCAGTAGTATCGCCAACATCAGCAACATCACAATGGCACAACAAAGCAAGAGCATACAGTGACTGCCCCGCTGAGACGCACATTGAGTCTACCAACATCTGCTCTCAAGAAGTCATCTGCATCAGTGGCACCACAAAAGAAAAAAATACAGGCTGCCATTCCTGGCATGCTTAGGCAGGAAGAGCAGTACGAACGCAACCACCCAAAGGCATGTTTGCACTAAAATGGTAGCCCTCGACTTCCTTTTATTTTCTTTTGTGGAAAATGTGTGTTTTCTAGAATTTGTGGCAGCCATCTGCCCGAAAAGCAAGGTTCCCAGCCAGTCCGATGTTACCAGAGTTGCTGTTCCAGCACTGCATCATGATGTGCTGGAATTGCTTGGATAAGCTTTGCAGCAGAGTGCTGTTCACACTGTCGGCCTAGCAACAAACATTTGGACCAGTTGCCAAGCTACTGATTAAATGTGTATCACCGCACACAGGATCTCTTTTGTGGGAGATAGAGAAATTATAACTGCAGGCATTGACACTGCTGAGATTTTTAATGGCGTTTGGAAGCATGTAACAATAGCCATCGTGGCTAAGGAGAAATCCCATGCTGCTGCAAACATCTTGAAAGACTTAACAGCAAGGTCTTTGAATGGCTGCGACCAAGAGGGCTTAACATTGGATTTGTTGCCATGGACAGTGGCAGAAATAAAGTTAAGGCCATGGCAGATGGTGGCTTTTCCAGTGTCCTGTGTTTGGAGCACTGCATCAACATCCATGTACAGAATTTTCTCAAAAGAGAAGACCGATTCAGCAACTTTTTTTAAAGCCCGGAAGCAGTTGAGGGTCATTCAGCATGATGATAGATTCAAAGTTAAAGCACTCATACAGGAGCTACCAACACGCTGGAACTCACTTATAACATCTTGCAACGTCTGTTTGAGCATTACAGACAGATCAATGAATATGTCATGTAAATAGGGGATGCAACTGTGAAAGGCATGATCATTAAGATGGACCATGGGGCCTAGTCAAATGGTGCATCCTTTTGAGGTTTTCACACAGGAAGTCAGCAAGGAGTTGAGTATCATGGGCCAAGCTATCCCATTGCTGCATATGCTACAGGAACAGCTAAGGAAGGCGTCTGAAATGTATGCAGGTGTGGACTAAAAAAGATGCATTTGATTTGGTGGAGAGCTTAATCCTTAATACATCTGGTAATAAAAGGGTACATAGATACATTGTGTCATCCAAACATTGCATCTGTGCAACAATTCCTGATCCATGGTACAAACTATTACTGGTACCTTTCCACACGGGGATGTTTCAAACTACAAAAGTTGGATTGCTGCCCAAGCCAGTGACCTAGAAAAAGAACGGTTGAGAATTAGAGGTCCTGTCCTCCTGGACACAAGTTCTGCGGTGCAGCACTCAACTTCGGAGCCTGAGGGCAGTGCTGTTGGATCACAGCAGCCAAAACCTACAACAAGAACACTAGCAAAAAACGCAACAGGAGCATCTGACCCAAAATCTGCACACAATTGGTTTCTACTGGCAGGGCTTAAGTCCATTGTAGAGGGAAAGGCAAAAGAGGTCAAGCAATGACTATTGAGAGGATGGTCCAGGCCTATCTCCATGACTCAACAGAGGTCTATCTGGATCAAAATCCATTGGTGTATTGGTATGGGAAGAGGCACCAATGGCCAGTGCTAAGCAGGCTGGAAATAAATTATCTAGCTTGCCCAGTAGCCAGTGTGTCCGATGAGCCTGTGTTCAGTGCAGCCGGTGTAGTTGTCACAGTGGAAAGGACCAGTCTCTTGCCCCAAACCGTGGAGAGATTAACCATGATCAAAATGAATCAGCACTTTATACCACCAAATGACACCATACCTGAAGTATGACAGGAGGAGGGTAAGGACAAACTCTGCTTCCCTGACTACTAGGTCTGGGCCACCAAACATAGAACTTTCTCTCTCAATAGCCAAATTGTTTTGACGAAAAGAAAATATATAGTTAGGGGAACATTTTTTTTTTTTTGTTTGTGTCTGAATAATCCGCCCCACCATTATAGACATATTTTATTGCCATATTTGATTTGAAGCAGTGTGCAGTGAATAAGCCTCCCCACCATTTCCTTCAAGGACATTAGAGAGACAAATGTGTGCCTGCTTCCTTCCTGTGCCTGTCTATCATTTCTTTATTTCCCTAGTTGGACTACCCCACATTATTTGATTTACAAGACTGGCCAATGTGTGTTTTGTTAAACAATGGACCAGCAATGTACCACCGGCACCATGCTTGAATTAGAACAAATGTTGATATATATTATGAAAATCCACTGTTTCTGAGTGTCTGGCTGACTTAAATTTGCAACTATGTGGTGTCTGGGTGGGGGGGCCTGTTGTAGGTAGCTGAAGACACACAAGGGGTGATCATCACATTATGTACATGCTGCTAGGCTACATATTATTATGATGATGATGATCATGACAGTTGCGAGTTTGATCAGCCGATACTGGCAGCTACTTGTCTGTGATTGTTAGTTGTAATTGCTCCCACGTTCTCACCTAATGGATTGCAGATCAGTCATAAAATGAATGATAGCAAAGGGGACTATTCAATGCTCATGCGCTTCCTCTGAGTCTTCTTGGTGCAGTCCTTATGAAGTTTACCTTCTGTCCTTCTTCTTGATTCTTTAATATCATTTTTGTTTTACAATCAGCAGTCCTTCTTTTCTCCAACACAAAAAGGGGAAATCATCATAACACTCATACATTCCTTACCAAACCGCATCAGCCAGGCCCCCAAGATTGACTTAGAATCCAAGAAGAATACAGATGCACCTCACAATTTGGCAATACAGTGTGATTTTTCTTTTAATTATCATTTTTTAGAACTGTGTGTGCTGTTCACTTCACTGCTACATAATTTGTAATGTATTTGTTATTTTTCAAACTTAGGTGACATTCTCCTCACTGCGCCAAGTGTGACATCAACCACCGATATCCACCTTCTGCCCTCAGCAGCCAGTGTAAGCAACCACCGGCCAAAACATCAAGCAAGGGTGAGTGTGACAGCTGTATCAGCTGCCACTGATTGTGCATCATGGACACCTGCTGAAGCAGCCCATCTAGGCTCTCCACCATAGGGGCCACAATCACCTCTCCACCATAGGCCCTTCTCTGCAGCCAGAGCAAAATCAACATCAGAATAGACGACAGACTCAGGTGCATATTGTGACCGGCCAAGCTCCAAACTCAGCTGGGCTCCTTGACAAGGGCGTTTGTGCTTGTGCCTCCCCGGAGGGGTGTTACCTCTAAAGCCTGGGGCCAATACCTGGCATCAAGCCTCTGCCATAACCAGCAACTGCCCTCATAAGTCACAACCCAACCAGTACGACCTCACCTGATTATCCTCCCAATAAATTCAACGTACTCAAGTCATTCAAACAGAAATCATCAGCAGCAGCCCTTGCACCAGTTATAGGCACTAGGAAAAAGGGAAACACAAACAAATAAACAAATGAACAAGTCAAGGAAATCAAGGTAGCCAAGGAAGCACAAGGCTTGGCCAGGAACAACAGGGAACAATGAGGTCAGGGAAGACAAGGGGGCCTTCCCCCCAAAAAACGGGAGGGGCAAATATCAAAGGGGAGGAAACACAGCCACAAATGGCATTTATTTCCCTCAACCCAATAATAGAGCGCATGCCACCTAGAAGCCACATGGATCGGGAGGGCAAAGGGAAGACCTTTTCCACCAACCTCTCCCAAACTAAAATTTACTCTAAATTCTTCTTTCTAAATGATGCAGACTCCACCATATTTTCATCCAGTAGCGGGATACAAGGCTACAGGACCTCATTCAGATGACGCCCATATCTCCTCAAGTCAGGCAAGTGATGCCAGAGGCGCATTTACCCAAAACTCAAGCAGCTGCGGAACAGACCAACAAGACTGAAAGGCACCCCACTACTCACATATTGTGGGAAAATACTGCAGAAGGTAGGGGCATACCAGCCCTAACCCCACCACAACACCACCACACCACCCCTGATCACGGCCCACAAGGATCCATGCACACAGGAGTTTTCCAAGAGAGGGAACTAGTGCACACAAATTGGTCCCACACCAAACAAAGTTCTCATCTCACAGTGCAGAAACTCACTTCATGTAAAAATAGGTTCCAAGTAAAAATGAGCCACAGGGCGAAGCCATGGAACAAGAACAGGAAACAACTACACCGCCTTTAAGCCCCTCACAGGCCCCCCTCTACTCCCCTAACCCGCTGTTGACATCATTAGCCCAAGGGGACATATTAATATCTGCTGATGGGCAGCTTCCCACAAGATACAGGAGGACAAGCTGGAAGTCCTTTCCTACCTTGGAACCCAGGAATGGGTAGACATGGTGGCATCTTACTTGCTAGACACCCCGACAAGACCCGCACACAGATCTCCACCAAGCAGCTCTAACAAATGACGCAAAGTTAACTCAGATATGGACCCCAATAGTGAAGCCCTTCTAAATAACATGGTTCTACCGCAAATGATAAACGTGTGCGCTTCCCTTCTAAGTACAATGCAACGATATGTAAAAACTCCAGTACCATTCAGAAAAGATAGACATACAACTGATACTCCTCAACACCCAGGCCCTTTACGTCGGAGGAATAAGCAAAAAGCTAGGAAACCTTAATGCATTAATAACTCGAGCTCAGTTGAAAGCAAGTTTGATCTGTGGCTCTTGGTCAATTGTTGCTAAACTATCTTCTCTCCCCTCCATGCTGTCCAATCTCCTTGAAGACCAGAAAAAGGATAAGACAATCCTCAAGGAGCCACCAAATCCAAAACAGCTGCTTTCAAAACACAAAGTCCGGTGAGAGTCATTGTCAAAACCCCACATAAAGGAAACACGAGAAGCTCATCCAGGGAAGCTTCGGTCACCAGATCAACACCACCCCAACCTGAAGCCATCCCGGCCCAAAACACCAAACAAAGACGACAACTCGGGAGAAAAGGCCACATCAAAAGACCAGAAACACCCTACTTAACAACATACCTACTTTTCTGCTTAAATCAACAGAACATGATGGGAACCAACTTAAGTGCAACCTCTCAAACATCATGCAACCGAGCAGCCTCCAGGCAGGGGACCAATTCTATCATCAGAGATCAAAGGGAGGCTGTCACACAGCGCACTTCAAACTCAGATGCCAAAAGCTCCACTGCAGACACCCAAAGAGGAGATCCAAATCCACCCCCTGGGGCACAAGCCACTCCTCTTAGAACACATCTGGCACACCATCAAATGTGCAGGCTCCTCTCACACAGGGACAATGTAGCAAAGACTCGGCAGTCACCAGAGACTACACAACTGATAATGAGAGGGAAAGCACAGTCTTAACAACAGCACAGATAAACCATAGAGCTGGACACAAGGATCACAGATACCTATGAACCCAATCCTGGTTTCCCAATTTTGTTAGACAACAAAGGGGGACAAGTTCCCAGAGCAGCCAACACAGAAGGCCCACCTGATCGACGATTGATAGGAACTGGGCCTCAACACATCAACTATCACCCACATCGATGGCGCAAGCCAACTTTGGTGACGAGACACAAAACCTGCATTCTCCACTATAGCAACCAAGGGGACAAGATCTCACAAGGGACAGTCCTACTGGACAGCAAACAGACCAATGCTTAATGCACCTGAAACCGGAATTCAAGTCAAAGGGGAACTGCAATGTCCTCAATAAAGGCAACATTTTGCAGTTACGATCAACTATTTAAACTCAGGACAGACACACACTTGGATAGAGAAACCACCAAGGCCACATGGAGATCATCGTCGCTGGCCAACACAGTACTGAAACATTCAAGTCATGGGGAATAAGCATATCGCTCTACTGCAGTACAGGGCGCCATCTCCCGCTACTCACCAACACAGGAAACAAAATCAGCAGCAACAGGAAAACCGCAGTCTCAGTACTCAGTGGAGCCCGGGGCCATCATCTTCAAGGGAGCAGGTAAACAGTGGCTGCCATAGCCAAACCCAGCCCCAATCACAGCATTTGCCTGGGCACCGTTACACTCAGCGGATCGCTAGATCCATTAACAGGCTTGGGGACACCAAAATGAGAAAACATGCACAAAAAAAGGGCCGCCTCAATGGAGCAACTCATTCCTTCACCTTTGCTCATGGAACATTAATGGCCAAAAAAGCAAAATAGAGGTCCCAGACTTTGTTTTGCACATCAAATCATTTGACATAATTTTGCTGCAGGATATGTGGATGGCTGAACCACCCCAACTACAGGGCTTCATATGCTTCCACACACCAGCAGCCGAGGAATCACAATACAGCCACCTATCAGACGGGCTGGCAAGTTATGTGTCAATGACTAGTACAACAAGTATCAAAGAAATCCCCTTCTCCTCAAAACTGTCAACGCAATCAAGATCTTTCTCAGTTCTAAGGGGAAGAAGGAGGAGGTGTAATCTTCAACGGCAATATAAATCCAAAACAAAAAAACATAGATTCAAGGCATCTTGTGGACTGTCTTTTGACATCTATAAGGAAATACAATACCCTGAATCTCTTACTCTCAGGTGACCTAAACCTTCATCTCCAAGAATCTTTAACAGACGAGGAGACATGGTCCCAGTCCTTGGCCTGGAACATTCCTGAACAAAACAAAACCTGCAATGCAGAGTGAGAACAACAGCTAAGAGCCTTCTGGAAGACCTTGAGCACATTAACATCAGGGCACTTGATTGCAGATTTCCTGAAGACTGTCCACCAGTAGCGGCATACTACTCTGAAAATGCATGTTCAACTTTATACTACACATTGATCTCCCTTCCATTTTTTGTCTGCGTAGCCACTTTTTGCCTAAGAGACAAGGGGGTAGCGACCATCGACCGCAGGAGGCAACCTTTCTGGCAACTACACCAACCTTTGAACTTCTACCAGCAGGGTCCTCACTCCAGTCACACAATTAACCTTAAAATAATCAAATCCTCTCTAAAAAACACAGGGGAGGTGCTACAAGTTGCAAAGGCCTTACTACAGAACCAAAATGACCTAACAGTCAGCCCCATAAGCAAGTGGGAAAATTTCACTTCAAACCTATCAAATGTCAGCAGTGAGATACAGGCCACCTCAAGGCATACCAAAAACAGGATGGCTTCCCAGGGCCAACGGGAATCAACTAAAAACAACGAAAAAGACAATTAACAAAACACTGAGACTCCTGAAGCACAAACCCAAAGACCTGAATCTCAGATCATCACTGCGACAACATATAAAAATGCTTGAAATCTAAAATGGTATAATAAAAGGTCCAGGAAAGAGGAGCTCGAAGCAAAACTCTAATGTGAAAGCAAAACCAAAAGCAGCACATGCTTCTGGGCCACGGTGAACAAAACAATGTGCCCATCCCATGGAGGAGTGGCATCACATATAACCAAAGAGGCATGATCAGACAACCTGTCAACCCATTTCAATCAACAAACTGGGATCAGACTGGGAACTACAATATACGGCTCAAGCACAATCGAGCACCTCCAGAAAAAACACACTTCTGAAATCACTGCAAATGATCAGAAAGTGGACAAACATCTCACATCACAACAATCAAATGTCAGATTGCTAAAGACAGGCAAGAAGGAGCACCGGGACCAAATGGGATCCCGACAGCACTCTTTAAGCAAGGCTCTGGGCAGTGTCCTTAGATTCACTTTTTCGGGAAGCCACACAACTGGGACAACTATGGGTTTCCTGGAAAGGCTCCATCATTGATCCTATCTACAAGAGCAGAGACAAATCTGTTCCAAAGAACTACTGCCTTGCTGCCTTACTCATTAATGAAGGAAAGAATTTTGCAGGCACCCTACTAGAAGAACTTCAGGCCTGAGCTTCAGAGCAAGAAACCAAATGATTCAATCAAACTGGCTTTTTCGAAAGATGCAGGGACTACAACCAACATCAAAACTATGTTGCTGGTTATGAACAGGGGAAAGTTATCAAAACAGACACTCCACCACTGCTTTATAGACTTTAGGGCAGCTTTCAATAACATAGACCAAGAAAGACTGTTCAGGAAGCTGGCACGCTGGAAAATCTTGCAAGCGCTGCTTGACATGCTAATATGTTTACACACCAGGTAAAACTAGGCGATTGCACACATCTGTCAAGGTGCATCTCTACCACCAAAGGGCTCAAACAAGAATGCATGCTCACCTTAACCCTGCTCAATCTCTACATGGCAGACCTGACACAGACCCTTGACTCACGCAATGCACATGCTCCAAGGATCAGGGGCAAGGTTCTATCCAGTATCTTATATGGTGATGACATAGTCTTAGTCAGCCACACGCAAGTTTGTATGCAATGCATCCTAAATACTCTGTATGGATATGCAACCAACAACTTCCTTGGAGTAAACTTTGAGAAAACCAAACAATTTACATAGAAAGGAGAAGAGAAAACCCCATCTCTTGTACCTGGGCAACACCCAAATTCAAAATACAACCAGCTACAAATATCTAGGGGTAACTATTCATAAAGGGGGCACATTTTCTAGCCAGCTTGAGATGATAATAAGGAAATGGATGGCTCTAGCGATAACTTTAAGGCATTTAAAATACAGGGTGACTTGCCCCATGCTCTTATCCAGGTTGCACAAGCACATTTTCTGCACATTATTACATATGGTAGTGAAGCCCTAAGAGGAAGAGACTCCGAAACCCTGGACTGCATATTTAACAGGGCCTATAGAATCATGTTCAACATTCTAACATATGTCTCTGCAGCACAGATTGGACTGGAGTTCAGCCTCACCAAACAACACCTAGCAAGACAGTGGGCCCACATAGCCTGTTAGCACAAAATCAGGAATGCCTCCCAAACAGTTTAAACCACCTACTCTGGCAAGACCTCCAGCACAGAAATGCTTCACCGGCAAGAAACTTCCTACAAGATTTCCTCATAAACAGTGGACCCACCCAGCTCCAGGATGTCCCAACTACACATGAAAGTTTCAAAATAAATTATACTGAAGGCAATAAGGAGCCTCTACCTGGTGGAAGACAAAGCCACCTTCTCAGCAAGAAGTCATGCTTGGATGATAATCAAAGGCTACCCATCGCTTAGTCCACAGCCATATTTCAGCCAGGGATACTCCAGGAATACCAAGGAGAAATCCCTGAAACATCAGATGTGAAAACTCCCAGCAATCCCGCATATTCCACTATGGCTGAGGGGGCAAACACCAGCACACTGCTGCATTTACAGCAACGGAAATGAGGACATGGCACACCTGATCTTTACATGCATTATCATGTAGGGGAAGAAGTCTTGCCTGCTCAAACAGCAGTTTAATTAGAGTGGCATCAGCACATGGAGACAGACCATCATAGCCTGTTTCAAACCAGTTGACTTGCAGATATACTAGGATGTTCAATTGGTATGTCTAGGCATTATTATTTTCCTATGGTGCCTACAACACATGCTACTTATGCAATGCTCATGCATTGTGTACTTGATTATTATCTAAAAAGTAACTAAACAATGGACACTTTGTGTGGGGATTGAAAACTAAAAACAAATTACATCCCATTAATGAGAAAGGCATTATGCACTTTCAGGTACAAGTATTCTCTCTCTCGCTGTGCTAAATTAATTAATGGCGGTTTGACTCAGCTGGCGCCCTAGCTATATTTGTAGTCTCTGCAGTCGCTGCAGCTGGGTCAGCTGTAATGGACAATTATCTAATTCAAAGGGCCCTGTGTTAGACTTGGCTTTTCAGCGGGTTTACCCCCAGACTTCTTGGCTTCCTGTTTTTGACCCTGTTTTCTTTGGTTGTAGGTTTCTCGGTACTCTGGGCACTTTACCACTGCTAATCTGTGCTAAAGTGTATATGCTCTCTGTTTAAATTGTTAAAATTGATTGGTGGGTCCATGATTGGCTTATTTGACTTACTACTAAGCCCCTTGTACAGTGCATTGTGTGTGCACAGGGCCTGTAAGTCAGATTCTGCTAGTGGGCCTACATCACTGATTGTGC